>NW_026972107.1:25458902-26823627 GCF_036711695.1 Zophobas morio
AGAAGATTACAGAAAGAAAGATTGACTTTTATCACCGGTATTTATTATTTCGGAAGCACCAAATCTTTCAGTTTGATTAGTTTTAAGGTTTTTGGTTCTGCATAAAGATTAATATAATTATAGTCAAAGTTATACGTATGTGTAAAAAAAAACTGAATGAGAGACCATTTAAAACTTAATCAAAAACCAGGCCCTTGTACAATTTGTTAATCTAATTTATATTTACAATTTAGTATCATTATATTCATTATACCTAGAGCTACTTAAGGTGAACCCTACCTTTTTCACTTGGAGTGTTCAGTACATTTTCAGAATTTAATATCGCCATTATTAAAAGACTTATTGCTATAAAACTTTAGATTTAAGTCGTCCAAAACTTTCTCTATACAACACAGCAAAACAAATTAAAAAACTACCGTCAAATGTTTCTTCTAATAAAAGTTTTTAAATGACAATATTTATCGGGATTTGAAGAGCAAATTCATTGATTTATTGCACACGGCTTTCATAAATGATCATAACATCTAAGTGGTCACTGATTTACCACCTTTTTGGGAAAATGTGAATATGTCATAAGACCGATCACATAATAATATATTTTTAAATTTCACTGGATGTAAGAAACAGAAGTATATGAATGAAAGCGTCGTAGATGATCTCTGTTTTGTCATAATTTATAATAAATAATAATTTTTGTATTTTGCTTTTTGCTTTTAATAGATTTCATAAAACTAAATAAAAAATGCACAGTAAGAATTTTAGTGTCTTTTGTAGTAATAAACAAATACTCATATATTAAATTTGTTAGAATGTCAGTAGTTGATAACATAGTGAAGAAATTAATGTGGTAAAAAAAACACTTTAACTTTTCTGAAAATATTACTAAATTTTAAATTATTTTACTAGCAGTTATCTTTCTCATCTTTTATCACTTTGGCTAATAATGTGTGAATCTGTATTGTTAAATATTTCCCCCTAAAAACTTTACTGCACCTATTGCTCGTATGAAAACGAAGAGAGAGCGCATTCTATTGTTTCTATTGCATTTTGATATTATGAATTAGTGAAAAACAAAAATTTCCATGCATCTCGTAGCAGCGTTCCAGCGAAAGCAGATAGGAAAGAGACAGTGGCAGAATGGTGGTGGTCCGATCAATATGCGGAACCCCTCACGGGCACTAGTATTGATTGTAGGTGTCACAGAAGCGAGCTGGACCTACCCCGCGGTCCTGGGAACGATCCACATAGCAGGAATTGATTCAGGAAGATTGCGCCGTAGTCCGACTCAGTCGCAGGATTTTTGCCTAGATTGCAATAATACATCAAATTTCAATCTGACAGGATGTCGACAAGGAAACGAATGATCCACTGGAACAACCAGAAACGACATAATCAACTATGACATCAACACGAAGAATTCGATTCACTATTACAGAAGAAAAACGCTCATTTGTCGTTTGAAGCTATTTCTGGTATAAATCGAATCGAAATTTACAATGTTGAATAATTGAAGAAGCGTGTCATTTAGAGAGGGTTTTTACACGACACGAGCCCCTACAGTTTTGCTCTTCAATTATGAATGTTGTTATCGACGTTTTTATTTAATTATGGGTGTGTTGCAGATGACGTCAAGTCGTCTATTTTTACTTCTAATGGTTAAGTTCATAAATTTATTCAGACTAACAGGTAATGCTTGTTTAGGTGCCCGGTTTCCTTATCTATACGTGTAATCCTTTAACTAGTGCCAATATAATTGGTTAGAAAAGACGACTGCCACTATTTTGTGTTTTTAATTCTGCGGTAGCCACATCAGCTGTCGTTTTATAGATGGTAGATAGTTAATTAGGCATGTGCTACATTCCGGTGATATATAATATGTTTGTTTCCATTAGGCCGTTTTAAAACACTTTTCCCTACTTTTACAGCATGCCTAGCTATAATTAAATATATATTATTTACAGTGTGCTGGTAAAAAACAATTTTAACTGTATTTAATTGATGATGTCAGAAATTTGACGCCATCAATATTTGTTTTAATGGAACCCTATTTTTTACTTCCCGAGCGTAACTAACCTCGGAAACGACTGGACGAATTGTCGTCCAATTTTAAATGTATTTTAGGATCATCGCATAGTGTAGAGTGTAGACTGTAATGTAGATGGTGAAACGCTAACCAAAATTTGTCTAATCATCACCAACAATTTAATAACGTCTACGTAAAATGTTTTTACGAATGATCACTTAAATTTTATAAAACAATACATTGCTGTACTTGTGGTTTATGAATCTACCTTGATTTTGTTTATTATTATTAGTTTTTTTATTGTGTAAATCATCTTGTTCTTTAGATACATTATACGAACATCCATTAGCACAGCAATGGTGCAGTGGTAGCACGTCCGCTTCTCAGGTGAGAAGTACATGGCAAAGTACCAGCGGACGACAGCTTTTTTTTTATCAAATTAAGAACGGTTTATCCTTTTTTCTCGAAAATTAGAGAATACAGCTCTGTTGCTGTTAATATTACACTGCACCTATTCAAATTGGTATAAATGTACTTACTAAAATCTTGATGAGTTTGTAACAAAATTTTGTTATGGAAAACTCACTTGAAACAGACACATAACATGCCTCTTTACCTATAGTTTAAACAATCTGCACGTATCTTTATTTTAAAATGTAGGAGTTTTCATAAAAAAATTAAATACGCATAATTAAATTTTATAATTTTTCGAAGCTCCATTTGTTCGACAGTGCGATATTTTCTATCTAAGTACATAACTTTAGACCAATTTATTCCTACATAAGAGTATTTTAAACTTGAGATAAATAATCGCAATTTATGTCTATCATACTTTTGTGTACAAAGAAAAACGTTATCAAAACATTCTTGAAGATATTCTCTTATTTCACCCGTCATATGAGCTGTGGCTCCATCTTGCCGGAAATGCACTCCCACCAACTAATTTTTCGTGGTGAGGATTTGAGTATCAGTTGCTCGTTAAAGTAAGCAAAAAACGTAATGAAACACATATTGGTCACCAGTGATCACATTGCTTTATCATACAGAACTATTAAAATTAGGACCATGGTGACAACAGTGGAGTTTAAGGTCGTACTAACTATAATAATCATTATTACAATGAACAAAAAATAAAAACAAAACAAAACGATTTCGGTGTAATTATTTATTTCTTAGTTCTGAGAAAAAGTTCATACGTTATAATCAACAGTCAAAACAAACTGATTAATAAGCGACGAAAATGATGAAGAATTAAACAGTAAAACTAAAATGTGTGGACGGAATGGATTAATATGATAAATTGATAATTCATCCACTGTGGTGGTATTTTCTTTAACTAGGGTGTTTGTTATTTTTGTAGCCAAAGTTACATCAACTAGTTAATAGACCTACAATTTGTATATTGTTCTACTTTCGTTTGTGTTGTAACAATAAAACCGATTCGAGTTTTGTGTCTGAAGTTTAACAACGAATATTGGCCAACTAACTATACTTAGTAGCCTTGCAAGAAAACGGTTGCATGTTTCATTATACTTTATCATATTGATAAATATAGCGGTTTATAAATCAGCTAAAAGATGAAAGAAACCTAAAAGTAACTATTTTTGGATGTCTTCAACCTTGATTCCGGACTATGCCACTCTTCCCGTACTATAACTCACCCTGAAGCTTTTACCTGATTACGCTCCGACTTAATGGAATTTGGCTAGATTATCTTGTAACCAAAATTAGAAGACACGTCAAAAACGCAATCCCACGTAGCAGCAACGAAACGAGTAAAAGCTCCAAGGGATCCTCCATTAAAATCGTGACGAGGATACAGGCAGCCATTTTTAACACAAGCATTAAAACAATTAAAAAGTACGAACGTGCGAGGATGTTGATGACTACGCACTCTTAGACGGATCAATTAGAGCTGCATACTAATAAGCCAACTAGTCATTCATGTGGAAATACTTCTCTAATTTATTGCTTAGTATGCTTCACTCTTTATCATTTTTCATTTCTCATATTAATTTGTTGCAAGTGCTTTCTACTCCTGTGGGCCGAACTGCGGTCTCTCCGGCCACCCAAAGGGCATTTAAAACATGAAATAACGCGGTTACTCCACTTACTTTGAGAATGCTAACCCTGTCAGGGGTTATGTTTTATTTGGTGGTTTTGCAGGAACCGGTTTAACGGCAGGAGACCGCAGTGGTAATCACGTATTCGTCTCGCATTTGCGACGTTTCGAATCCTGTCACGTTTAGGTTCTCGCTGTGCAATTCGTGGAAGTTTCATACTGGTCGCTCGTCTCACTCTATAAAGTCTTCTGCTCGATTGGTCGAAACAAAAACTTTGGAAAAACGGACCATAGTAGAAAAAAATTTCGAAGACGTGATATAGTGTGGACTTGGTGAGAATAGAACATGTTTTCGCCCAGCGTTAATTCCAGAAATACAAAACTTGTAACTTGTTCGTTTCGTCATCGTTCTGATTCACGATTTGTAAACTGACTCGGCGAACGTTGTTATCCTTGGAATTTGCAACGACAAGGAATTTTTTTGCTAACTGTGTAAATAAATCATTTGCGTACATTGGCGTTTACTTAGCTTCTATATTTTTATTTGAAACTACTTGCTAATTGTCTAAAATACATAAAGGATTACTTTGCGCTAAATTTTTATTGGACTGGAGTATTTTTATTCCAAATTTGAGGAAAGTCTAAAAACTTAAAATATATTTTTTGTTGGTAAGTTGCATTCATTTTTAAATTATTTTTTATAAAACCTAAATGACTACGCAAAGCATTGTGTAGCTAAAAGAGGACCGGTTCTAATAATAATAATAAAGTTTATTAACGGTTTTTTTTACCTTTACATAATATGTGTTAATCTAACACTATATAACGAACGAACAGTTTAAAAGAGGAAAACTTATTACAGAAGAAATCAACATTGTAGCAAACAGTATTACAACTTGCAAGAATTCCATTTAAAGAAGAGAATAGCGCATACAACTGATTACATGTATCAATATAGAACAACGGAGATTTCCTAATAACGTATTGAGGCACATTAAATTTAATAAGATCTAAAATTCCAGGACAGTCACAAATATTGTTTAAAATTTTATACATAAAACAGATTTTTAAATAAGTTCTGCGATCATTTAATTTACTTAACCCTAAATAAGTCATTGACATGTCAGGAGATTTACAGATATTGAGAGGAAGACGACGAGATATATACTTGACAAATTTAATTTGAATTAACTCAAGTCTATCAACATATGTTTTGTAATCAATCAATCAATTTTATCATATTTTTTAAAGTCTTACCAAAGTTTGTTAAAAGAGAAATTTTCAGCAGTATTAAAATGTTTGATCTGAAAGACATAGTAATATACGCATTCGAATTAACTTCGAAATCCAATGTGAACTGACAATAAGTTCAGACGCAGAGTATTAATTGATATTAAGAAATTTACGACGGTGGTGCCCTTAAGAGTAAAAATATAAAACAACAAATTTAATGTAATAAATTCAAGTAAAATGTAACAAACCAACTAGTGTTGTGTTCTATTTTTGCAAAAAAAGGAAATAACAGTCAATGTGTTTTAACACCATGCAGATAAATTTTAATATTTATATTTATTTCATTTATTTATTTATTTATTTTTCTAAAGGCACAAAACTATTTAGACTGGTAATCTTGGGCGTTATTTTTGAAAATTTCGCAGGAAGTGAAGAACTGTTAATAAAAAATTCTAGTGCCCTTTTTCTTTCTTTAATAAATCAGTAATTTAATGTGTAATAAAAATTCAGAAAACTGCCTTGTCAGTTCTACTTCTTTTTCAACCGGCTTTTGGTTTCTTGATTCTCTCAAGACTGTTGAGTCATCGAAAATCTTTTAGCTTAATATATTGTGGCTATCACATTACAATTTTTATGCAATATAAAGCTGATACCACTGCATTCAATTTTACGTAATTCGTTCAAATAAGCATCAAAAAGATAAAGTTGAAAAAAACGTCAATAACCTCACACAGTTTAATAATAACTCGACTACGAGTAATACAAGGCTATTTATTAAATACCATTTATATTAAGCATATTATGTTGCATTAAAAAATCCAAAACTGTACATTACGTTCATAACTATTCCAATTTCTTATCTTCTTTTGAAATATGTACCAAAAAATAAGAATATTATTACATAAAATACATATAAAATTGTTAATGAAGGCCCTAACTTCGAAAGCAAAACAGCAAGTTCTTTTAATGAATAAATATACAAAATGAAAAAAATCAAAATTGCATAACAACATTTCACAATGTAGCTTTGAAACTGCAAAACCGAATGCTCCGAAATATCGCAAACGTTTTACAATTCAATACACAAATTACTTTATAAAAAAAAGTAGACGTACAAAATACAGACAAAATAATTAGAATCTGATATTTTTCGTGATTCGTAATAAAAGGCCTAGGAATGAATAGCTTGTCAGTAAAGAACAGTTCAAACATTCGTGGAAGTCGATCATGTGCCAAACTCGAATTCGACCATATAGAATGTTGACCTGACTATTTCTTGTAAGTATCTCTATTCAGCGTCTCCAGATTGATTTTTTTGATGTCTCTACCAAAGCTATGAGGTCATTGTGTAGAACTTTAATCATCATTCAAGTTTTTTGTTTGCATATATTAGAAGACTGAATTAAAAAGAGACAAGTAAAAAAATGAAGTAAATCACAGATAGAATGCCAACAAGTCAATTTATTGCCAGTGTGTAGTGTTTTAAAAATCATTCTGTTGTTTGAGCAATTTTGTTCAGTTTGTTTGGTAATATTGTTTTCTTCTTTTTATCATTATTGTTGTTTTAGAATTTTAAAATAGTATTTGAACTAACCACAAAAATTTAATAAGTATTTAATAATCACTAAAATAGTTAGTCCTTATCAAAAATTTTGAACAAGTCCAATTTGTTGGATAAACTGCAAAATTCTTAAATTTTTATTAACTTTTGGCTAGAGACAGATCGATTAATTTTAATACACACAGTGTAACATTATAACAACAGTGTATTTCCAGAAATCAATTCTAAAAAATAAAAGCACAAACCTAATTGTATATCGTGGCATAATTTTCTATAAACATTTATTTGTTAGATTTTAGGGGCAACGTCAGCAACCAGTGTTCTGTAATCAGTTGAATCAGTTTTTCAAAAATTTGCCAAAGTTTTTAGCACTTCGTGAAATAAATTCTAAGAGAGACTACAAAATTTTACTACATATATGATTTTTATTTTTACGATATGAGTAAAATTCAAAATGTGGAGATATTGTTAAACCACAGCTTAAAGACTTGAAACTGATGTCATAAAATTTTGGTTTTAAAATAAAAACAAAATAAATTTTTATTTTCTATATACATATTATATACATATATCATTTCTTGGTATTTCGCCGTAGGTTAAAAGTTAACTCATCTTCTGAGCTGTTAGTATTCTCTCAAGTCACGTTAAAAGTCGTTTTTATACGCTTAAGCTTTTGATCTCTTTTACGGCGAATATAAATTGGATTGTAAATAAGGGACCCAATGTAAGCATATGGATTTTTTGTGGGTATAGCTAGGACCATAGGATTTTCAAGTTGCGCTCTCGCGTTTACTATTTTAAGATATTGATATTACACCTTCTAAGAAACTGTTCTTGAACCACTTGAAAACAATTACATTTCCTAGAAAATCTCGGCAGCGTAGGTACCACACATGTTATTAGAATCCATATAGAAAACGAGATCAAAAACGAATTGACTCCTCCAACATCCTCTCGAATACTTGCTCGCACTTCGGTGTTCAATAACCAATTTGCCACCCCTAAGGATTTAGGGCATTGAAGTGGCACAAATAACGAGGACGTCGAGGACAATTCCAATACGTCGATGAAATCATAAGTCGTAAATTGCCCGTTCCTGTGGGCGTGTTAACAGTCACTATCCGACACGAAGCCGTGCATTTTTAATATTAATTTGGCGAGCATGCAACCTGCTCTCCAACACGCTACCTGTCCAAGTGCGTGACATCATGGCATTCTTCGTGATCGTCCACCGATAGCGTGACGATTCATAGTCGTGTTAACGCATAACCACTTGCGTTAAGTTAGATGCTGTACAAGAGAACGAAAAAAAGACGTTCCTTTGATCCAAATTGATGCTACTAATGGTTGGATCTTCATTAAAGACGGTGCTTTTGTTTCTTGGCAACCACCCGTAGATAGCAGTCGGAAAACTTGTAGCAAATAGTCACACTAGCGTGACCACCTCGAATTAAGTGCAATCTGCATATGTGTATTTACTCGACAAGGGTTTTATGGTCATGCAAGTGGGATAGATAAAAATAAAAAGTTTTTTTTTTAAATAGAGAAATGACCTCGAACACGCCCGTTGCACGCACTTTTGGTTCATCGTTTTAAGGATGATATGGATAAAGTGAAAAATGTGGGAAATTTTCATGGAATTGGAAGACGAAGACATTCGCAGGAAAACAAAAGGATGTATAATCTGATTATTAGAGGTTATGTGAATCTTACGTTTCTAGTCAGGTTCTCTGGAATAATAAGGCATTGTGTAACTCATTTTTTCACATGAAGATGTTTTTTGTGGAGTACTCACTCACTAATAAAATATTGTTCTACGTAATCAAATTATCATACAAAAGAGGGTAGCACAGTTTGCTACTCCAGATGCATTTATTTGCAATGATTATTTACTTACTTACCTGGTGATATTTAATGCAATGTTTGAGGAAAATTTTACTTCTTGGTGGACTCATAATTCTTGCGAAAATTCTTCATTCATTAGTTATGTGCATCCGCGTTTATGTTCACCAAGGGTGACTACAAACAGCTTTACTGAGTAGTGTTATTATTTAATTGAAGGTTTATATGTATGGGTTTATGTATACATAATAGTTATTAATTTAAGTTTTTCTCTTTATTGACTACTATATCGTAACGTTCCTCAAAACACTCGTCGATATCTTTTTTGTGTTTTCGGTGTTTTGGGAACTAAACGTTGTAGGATTATTTACTAGAATTTATCTTCTTAGAATGATTGCACCGATAAGAAACAAAACAAAATCATGTGTTTGGCTGTATCATAATTTCGTAATATCTAGTTTGTTTTAAGGAAAAACAGCAGTTCCAAACCCAACTAAAAAGAATATGAAGAACTTGCTTTAGAGGGCTTACTTTGTACTTCTTGAGTATACCATGACACAAATATTGCGCGAATAAATACAGTATAATACACTATGCCTCACAACTGATTGCTTGTATTTGTTCAAACGGAAATGTGTGTAAAACATAAGGTTGTCTTCAATGTTGTTTTTTTTTTGCTGGATAAAAGATATTAGATCCATCAGCATCTGTAAATTTCAAAAATCTAATTTCTAAAAATAATTTTCTGTAAATGTTTCAAGTTTTCAAAGAACTCTTCAGCTTAACTCAAGTTTTTATGACCAAAAAGGCTTGCATTGTTGATTTTCAAGAATCTTTATTAACTAAAAAGTTAGAAACAGAAGTTTTTCACTCATTAAAATGTTAAATCAATATAACAGAAATTTTTAAAAGTCGTAGATATAAAAAGATTTATCGTGATATAATAAAGGCAAGCCTGATACGTAGTTTTTATATCTTTAGACCGTTTAATATTTCATAAAACTATTTGTTGCAGCATAAAACGTTATCAGGATTATAGGCAAGCCTCCTCCCCTTCTCTCCTCCTCCTCGCCTTGACATTCAAATTCACATACACGTTTCGTATTTTATATAGTTATGTAGTATAAAGTTCTTAAAGACATGTCAATAGTCTTAGACTTGGTTTTATTCTCATTAATGCCATAGATACTTCCATAAACTATTTACAATTTCCTAACCTTCCTACTTCTATATTTTTATTTTAAGTTAAGGACAACGAGCAAAAAATCCTGCAAACATGAATTTACGTTATTAACTAATACGGAAAATAACAAAAATCCCATACGCTATTTTTATAGAACACCAGGAATGTTGTCATTGGAACGAGATCTGGTTTGAAAAACGGAAAATTTTGCCTTAAGACACAATTCATGTTACGATGACTGGATTGGTAACTCCGAGTCTTTTTAGTGGTATATTATAAGTGGGTTTGATGTTTAGCCACAAAATGCTTTTTAGTATTTCTTTATACATTTACTGTCGTACCTACAAATTGTGGCACAGATAATGATAGTAGGTGTTGAATTGGAGTAAATTTTTACTAATTGTTATTAGACGTACCAAAGTTTTATTTTAATTTAATAATCTTCATTAACTTCTCAAAAAAAGAAAAAACAAGTGAAAATAGTTTTGAAAACAATAGAAAAGGTAATATTTTGGGACCAAAAAAGATTAGAATTTTTTAACAATCTTCCACAAATCAATTTTCACATTTAAGTTAGAAAATGATTCGCCAGTTGCAAGAAAAAAATCAATTTGACACTGTTGAAGAAACTAAAATCAGAGTACACTCAAAGCTTACCTGCCGTTATCGAAGTTCTTAGACCAAGAGGTTTTGTAATGCTTGGATCATTTCAAAAAACAATTTACTCCATTACGGTAAAAATGTGGTATATAGTTCCAGTTCCAAATTAATTAACACTGTAAGACACTCGTAACGGTAGAAAAATATTTTTCAGATTTATTATCTGCTTGGGTCCTTTGCCTGTAGGTTCTGCGAATGGAGTGGTAAATTATTGTCATTATTCTAAAATGTCCGTGGTGGTTCCCAGAAATCAGTTGATGGAGCTCCCCAATGTCAAAACCACAAGATAGCAAATAAACTTCTTCGACTTTTAAACGATATCTTTGATTCGTAAAACTAAAAAATTACTTTGATTCGGAAGGAGTAAAAACTCTACGAATAGTAAGTAACCTCTTGTATACAGTTGTATCAGAGACACATACTAAACGCAGCCTTGAGAGTCCTGGACAAGGTCAAACCCGCTAGTCTTCAAATCCTTGCTGGTCATGCTTCTGATGTTTAAAGTACATATCTCTTGCGGGTTTACATCAGACGTCTGCTCGATGGGTGTTAATTAACCTTTCTCGATTACAAAACAACTTTCCCAGACATTGTCCGAAGGTCTTCACAGTGCACAACCGTGGCGTTCCGCTCTTATAAACCCGCGACCTTCCTCTTGTCTTCGGTTCCCGCCTGTGAATTTACAAATTTACGTTTGCACGCTCCGCGACCACGGAATTTACGCTCGGTTGGCTGTTTTCAGATAGGGCAGATAAGAAACGACATTTGAATGAATTTCAGTCAAATGAAAACACAATTAACGCATACATAATGAGGAGGATTCGTTCCGGACGGCAAACGCTGCTAAACGATGCTTGGCATCTTTTAACAATGCAGACGTATTGTTTTCTTGATGTGATACCAAGACATTTTTTCCGTTCTTGGAAGATTTTACGCTTTTTTGACAGTTCCTATTAGTTATGCTCGCGTTCAGAGGCTCGATGTAACAACTGATTTAGGAAACATGATTGCTTCAAGGACACGCTTTGATTGAATTATTTATTTGATGGCGGTTGCTGGAAGTGCGTGGCATATCCTATCCGTGATGTAATTTCCAACGGAAAAAGACGGTGTCTTGTGGTAACAAAAGCACCAACGGCATTGGTCTCGATTAGATCGTTTCAATTTTGGTCTTGGGAACCTATTAACGAAGATTGATTTTTCTCGCCGAAATGGTACAAGGTGTGTACACTTATTTTGTAATATTATTTAACTTGACCTTAACCTCAGGTTTTTGCACCATCACATGATTAAACCGTCACAAAAAATTATCTAATCTAAATTTTTGTACGGATGTTCTCACGTAGTAACAAACAAGATACACGAAGTTATCTTAAACGCTTTAACGCATAGGTGTGGTAGATAGGTGTTAAACGGGTTCAAATGATGGATTATTGCTTGAAATGTATATTTGCTTGACTATTACTCTACAAAAAGACGTTATCATGAAATCCATTGAGACAGATATATTGAGCCAAATTGTAGCATAGAATGTGAATGCAGTATTAAGTATGTTGTTCTGTAGTATAAAGCCAATAAGTTTTTCCAAGACCGATTAGAGAATCTAAAGTGGAAGACATATGTCACACATGTATATACATAACTGAAACACAATCAAAAGCTCTATTAAAAAATTCGGACGGTAGGTTTTAATAGCTTAATCAAATATTAAACCCATACGTTCAATCAAAAGGCATTGACAGATTTTAGCAAAATGCTACTGTTTATCAATTTTGAAAATTATGTAATGTGTTAATGAAAGGTCCTTTTGGATACTCGAGGTTTGTAAATTTTCAAAGTTTAAATATACTTGAAAGTTTGTTTTTATTCCAATTTACTTAGCGATAATCGTATTTTAACAGTTATATCACTTAAGCTAGTTTCAATGTTATTTTTTTTATATTTACGCCCATTATCTTCGTCCTTTCAAGTTGCTAATGCACATGTCTGACATTCTGTGAACAATCTGAAAGGTACTTAGTCGTCCTTAAACTGGGAACAATTGTTTGCATGGCATACGCTAAACACTTGAATGCATAATGTACAATTACATGAGTAAAAACTCTTGAAACATGACTGTTGCATTAAATTTTAACGCTGTATGCTTTAGAGTTACGACTCTTGAGTTCGTAGCGTGGACAGAACTCCCTTATGCAAATACTCGGAATTGGTTGGCATTTATTCAACATTCTATTGTACTGTCACGCTTAAATTTACCCTTCTTATAGTTCTATCTATCGAACAAACATTACTGAAGAGCAGATTCCATGCATAAATTGCTTAATTATAAATAAGGTTTTTTTTTATATATGTTACCCATTGCGTAATGTAAGTTTTAAAGTTTTAAGAGTTATTTTTTTTATTTTCCAATGCCTTTCATTTCATTCTCCACAGACAGGTTTTCTTGGCAAGGCAGTTAATTAGTCTTTTCCAGCAACAATGTTTAAAAGTTCTTTTCTCACCGTAATTTTGATTAAACTTAGCATCAAAACTCCATCACCTTGAAAAATTAAAGATATCATATCCCAGAAAATTTATTGTGAACTGTCAAATGAGTAAAATTTGAAAGCTTGTTATTTTTTAAGAAAATGGCAAAATAATAAAAATACTCTCATTAGTATTAAAAAAATATAAAATTCAAAATTGTAAAGACTACGTTTACAACGTTAAATTGATATACATACACCACTTTTAGCTGACTAAAATTAATTTTGACATCTACTAGCGGTTGATCCAAGGCTAGTTAGACAGAACTTTTCTCACCCCTGAACATGTTTATTTTTTACGAAAAATTATAAAATTTGATTTTACCAATAATCGTCAATATTTTAACAAGGACAGGTACAGTTAAATCCATAAGGTTGTAACCACTCGTTAAATTGTAAGGTTGGCATTACAGCCAATGGTGTTTTTCACATGAACAGATTGGTAACGGCGCATGTGTCAAAATTTGACAATTACGCACGAGAGAGTTTTATTTAAATATCTCACAGTTTGTTATTAAACCATATCATTGAAAAATGGTACGAACACGGCATATTGTGATAAATAAGCAGATGAAAATGGCACTTGCCAACTGCCACAATGAATTGAAACTTGCTTATCCCCAAGCATCCTCCCGAGAACTTGAATTCAAGCTTGTAAAAATCTTTTCAGTATGTAGTTATTCTTATACCATGGAAAGAGAGTACTCTATTATGAGAGTAACGCATCGACATTCGGAACTTTTTTCATGTTATTACAACATGGTGGTCTGTCGAAGGACTTTTAGTTTTAACTACCTCAAGTTGAAAGTGTGTATCCCGCTTTTTAGTACAACATTGTCTTTTCAAGTTTTATACCCACTCTTTATATACTACACAATACAACTAAATGTCCCTCATTAAATTCAAGCACTGCATACTTTCCCTGTAAACTTATTATTAATTGCTATTCTTTCCATAGTGTTCCTAATGTCAAGCCTACAAAATTATAACCCAACACCAATCTGGAGAACCGTTACAAGAAGCAAAGTGGAAACCAAAACAAAAATCGTAGTGGTATTCAAATTTGGAATTTAAAGATGATCTAACCTACCGTATATTTGACAAACCAAAAAAAATTAGTTTTTTACTCTTCAGGATTTGTTTATTTTTGCGAAAGAACATCCAGAATATACAGCAAGTTTAAATACTTTACGTCGAGTATTAAAATCCATGGGATTCAGATTTAAGAAAGTTAACAACAGAAAAATAATTGCTTTTTGGTTATTTGGTCTATGTGTTCCCAATGTTTCTAACCACTCCTGTAACAGTAAGTTTAAATAAGCCGTCAAATTATTTTCAACATACTTATTATTTTAGCCTCTGAATTTTGTGAAGTTACATTTTGTTCATTATTACCACTAAAATCCTCAGGGCGGAGGAGCATAGCCAGACCTATCGCCTTCAACCAAATTCCTTGTACATTTTGTAAATAATAAGTAGTACCAAATATTAGAGTTATTAAACATAACATTAAAGACTTGTTGGTGTCCCATTTTTTTGATGAAAAATTGGTCATCCGTTGCGACTAATTAAGGTGATCTACCCATTATAGCCAATTTTGTTGTTGCTCGCGAGATTGATCATTTCAGTCGAGAGAGCTGGTCCTTCGAGTCATATCATATCATAGTTAGCCACACATATAATTATCATGTATACTCATGTACAATAATTTAAACAAATTCTGAATATCTCAGTTATTCCCCATCTGTAAAGTAATTTTGATGAAGCAGCAACAATAAATAATTCAATTCACCTTGTTTTTTTACCAGTCCAATATTTGATTTCATTCGTGACCACAATATTTTTGGGTTCATTTTATCGTAATTCGTAAACGTATCGACTGCAAGTCTAAATTACAGCAGGTGGAATTCTTCTTTCTACAGATGAAAGATAAAACACGTTTCTATTTATCGTTGCTCTTGTATCATAATTACCATGAAGACTCAGGTTATCCTGTTTTTATTGAAAATTGTTTATCAATTTTTACAATATTGCGACAAGTTACAATGATAATTATGAAATAACCTGTGCAGGAGTGCAAGAACTGCAGTGAACTCGAACGTAATCATGTGTCGCGAATACATGAATGAACTGACATTATATTGACAGGTCACCAGATTTGTCACCAGGTTACTAAAAAACAGATTTACACTGAATAATTTTTTAAAATTTACACTAGGGAGTGGTTACAACCTTATGGATTTGAGTTTATATGAATTTGGATAGATAAATTTGTATTTACTATTCCAAAGATTTCTGAATGGCCATTTTTGATTGATTAGTTCTAAAAATATTAATGCATTGATTAACCACAAGCATAAATATTTAAAATGATACATTACATAATATTTTACGCATTTAAGATTCTGCATTAACTTCTGAGACGTCATCATTTTTTTATTTTCATTGGAAGTGATAAAAGCATAAATTTTGATTAACGATTTACCATGTTTCCGATAACCTTAAAACGTATACAAAATTTTAGAGCATTCGGCGAAGTGGTTTCGTAATTTTTTTTTTTCAAAAATCTGGATATCTCGGATCAATCAATACGAATTCATAAACCACAAGTATGAGGGTATGTTATTTTATTTTTTATATTCATTTTTGTTTGAGTAAGTACAGATTGCAGTAAAAAATCTATAATTACCTAAATAATTTTAGCTTTATTCTAAGAATCTGAGGATACTCGAATTTATTGTATAACTGCAGAGTGAGTAAATAAAATAAATCCTGTTGTACATATTATGATTTTTTTTAACAGACGAACTTAATACACCTTTGTAAAAATTATGTTGATGACATAGAAGAATATAATGGAATATAATTAGATTGCGCCAACAGTTTTAGAAAAATTAAAGTTATGAAAGTTTTTGTAAAGTTTTTTTATTACCTAATGCAACTTTTACTCTTCTACGCTTTTAAAACTGTTAACTATCGCTACTACTTTTATTCCCATCTGCATTCTGTTGTTTTTGTGCTGTACCTCACTCACACTCGGCTCTTCATTCACATTTCCCAAATTTTCCGGAAAATAACCTGAACGACCGTACAAAAAATGTAATTTCACGTTCCATTTACAACCTAAAGTTTTAAATTTCTCCATCCTGTTATCCACGATAGCTACATTACTTATGTTTTTTAGTCACTTCAGCTTCTTCTCCAGATGTAGTCATTACTATAAATTTTCTAGCCAAGCTTAGTTTCCGAATCGGGATCTCACTAATACGCCCGCTTTTACGTTTTGGTGTTATGAGATGGTAGTTTGAAACAATGCTATCTAAAAGAAATTCCTCCCTTTTTAATATCCGCCAAGTTGTTTCATTATTCCAAATTTACTACAAAGTGGAAATAAAGAAAAGTGTTTTGGATTTAAAAGAACCTCTTCGCGTTGTTTCCTAAGCCTGATACAAGAAATGGCTTTGGCGTTTGGAGTTGGATATGTTAATAAAAACTGACCAAGAAACAAGTGTGAAACTTAACATATAACATTCAGTTTGATTTTTTTTCGTAGGTTCCACAAGATATAGTAAAGGATGTCTAAATTATTTACGCAACCACAAAACTCCATCTTCAAATACAGTGTTATATTAACGTTAAATGTGGCGTTACAATTGCACTGTAAATTTATGTAAGTGCTAGTAGTCAGGTTTTGACATTTTCTGTCAGTTCAACGTGGTCATCGTGTATGATTATGCAAACTAAACGACTTTATGCATGCTCGTAACCTCCCATGATCGATTTCAGGAAAATTAATAACAAGTCCATACCTGTTTGTAATGAGTTATGCAACATGACGTATATTCCTAATTTCAGTAATTAAAAAACATTTTTAATTTAAACATAACACGTAAGAACAGCTTTTATTTTTGAAATATGTATGAAAGTATGTGACCAGAAAAATCATAAATTTTGCTAATATCAGAAATCGTACTGCCCAACTTTGTGCAAATGCGAAAGATGGCAATTTCCCAAACAACATCGAACGCCCATACCAACAAAATAAAACAAGGCTGTCGAGTTTAAATTATTGTTAACAATTAATGTTTTAATAATAATAGATTAAATATAAGTAAATATACTGTACTGTACAAGAAAAGTTGTCTACCAACTGCATAAAATTTTCGCTCGTTTCGACTCTCACTATTAGCAACTAAATTCTCATTTGACAGTCATCAAGCTCGTGTGTGTGGTTAGAAATTCATCAAAGCTCAAGTGGCACAGAACTAATAGTTGAACATTGACTTTCTATTTTGGTGGAAGTTTCTTTGGGTAGCTTCACTGTGATTTTATCCCGAAGTATGTTTGATCAATCGATATATCTGAAATGAATTCGATAACGTAAACAATTAAGTGGAAGTATTTAATAAAAAGTTACAGGTTAGAAACGATAAAGAGATACATACGGTACATAAGAGAAAAAAAAGTTGGCAATTAAAACAATTTCTTCAATTTCTTCGGGTACTGATTTGCCCCGCACCAATACATAGATTGGAATAGCCTGCAGAATTAACTACAATCTCTAATTTGAAATTATCAAAAATTATGAATAAAAATCGTTTCTTCAAAAAAAAAAAAAAACTCAGAAAGTGGAATAATAATAAGAAGTATTAGGAAAAAATTTGTTCAATATTTCGGCGAAGTACACCTGTTTGAAAATTGGGAAAAGTTGATTCTTTGATAGTCGCTTTCGTTGATCAAATAATAATATTTTTCTTGTTGAGTAGATCATATTACTACGAAATTTATTAATTTTGATTGTGGTAAAGATTGTCAGCTCCGGAGCTTTGCAGTTGCTTAATTTTCACTAACCGGATTTTTGTCGGACGAGCCAAAAAACAACCCTGTGGGTCATTTATATTCCGGAGCCAGGATCAATAGAGGCGCTTTTCTGTATTCCGGGCAGGTCCTAGCCGTGTCGGAACGAAATTCCACCGTTCCAGAGGGAAACTTCACGCGGCCATTCTTTCTTCATTACGTTTAAGATAAATTTGTTTCATTTTTTCAGTCCCAACTTAGAACCGCTGCTACTGAATCCTGCATTTAAATTGCCTTTTTCAAAGCCGTATGATATGAAAAGAGAATATTTAACGAGGGTAGAGAAATTAAGTTTGCTCGTCACTATATTAAATAAAAATATTCTACGCATTTACAGTAGTATCTAATTCAGTGGCGTTAATTAATTTTGATGCAATTATCAAAAAATACGGTTTGGTTAATCCATTCGATGCGGAACAGTAACGGTTCAAAATTTTACTTTAAAATTGAAAAAAAAGTTAAGTGCGGACATAACTGGAACGCTCGTAGCGCGCTGATGTTTTAATTGAGTAAAAAATTGTGTAGATTGGTCATCCATGAGCAGCAGGCGTGACGGCGGCACAGCGGCAACGTTGCGTATCATTTTAAACATGACGGATTTTTTATGTCCGCGCTAGAATGGAGTTCAAGGACTGATGACGTATTTTCCCCGTCTTCCACCCGCACACTACGAGCCGGCAATTGCACACAAACAGCATCGGAGTGAGCCATGGATGTCTATTTGCGTTGGCCGCGTTGCCACGTTCACGCGTTTCCTAAGCCGCCCAGACCTGCTACAATGCGGACTCCCCACCCTCGAGATATTTCTGACTCATTTTATTTATTACATGTTTATTTTTGAAATCTAAGTGGTTTTACCGCTAATTTGTACACACATAACGTGTAAACATAGGACGCCCCTGCACGATTTTTAACGTATGTGTTTATTATGTGAATTCTGAGAACAGCAGTTTACTTTATTCTTTGCATAGCTGAAACAAAATTGATGCGAAGTTTTCAACGAATGTTAACCTTTTGGGTTATTCTTTGCAGAGCTGAAATGACTCACTCTAGTCTACTGCTTGTATATTTGTACGAGAAGGTGCACTTGTCTATTCATAAATTCAATCCAGATAACTTTCCGGTAAATTAATTTTGTGGTGTCTCACTCAATTCCGTATACTGCTTTGTATGTCATGACCATAGAATAAATTTATGCTGTTTAGATTTGCACGATTGTAAATAATAGTTGCGAATTTGAATATTTAATATATGTATAGCCAAAAATCATAATACTGCAGTCTGGAATTATTATTTTCTGAAAAGTTAGTATTTCACTACCCGTTATCATATTGTATTAGTTGTAAGCTAAAATGTATGCTAAGACAAAACGATTTTAAATCGATGGAAAAAAAACAAACAAATACATATTTTTTAAAATGATTTCCTTTTGATTAAATTTTACTTTTTGAACATCAGTCAACGTGTCGTATACGTCAAGGTAACTCCTGAAAGTCAGACCCCTGTAGAAAGAGGGAGGGTAATAAATCGCAGATTTATCGCGTATATATTTCCCACAACTTCCGCATAAAACGACGGCAAATTTATTATTTCCGAAATATTTAGTGTATCCTTCATACTTGTTCGAAAATATAATTTTTATTTTTCAGATGTAGATATTAACTCGTGCCAAATAGCGTAATAACGTTTCCCCCTCGGTTTTTCAAATACTAACTTGACAAGTATTTCCTTCGTCTAAATAGTAATTTAGACTAATAGTTTGGGAAAGCCTGCTTCCCGCATGAAGGCTTGTTTGCGGCACGACTGAAGGGAGTTATTTATAAACAACGACGTTGACAGCGCTGCAAACACGTCACTTGCAAGCTACTTTAAAGTTACCATAGCAATGGAAAGTAAAAAACACGCGTGCGGGAAATTCGACCTCCTGCATCTTGGTGAGCGCGCGAAATTCATAAAAAAAGTCACGAGTGAAAATACAAATTATACGATGGCATATGTGCAAAATAAAGCCTCTTATGGAGACATCGTCCCATTTACAGTGTTGTAGAAAAAGAAGGAAACTTTTGTTTTTAAATAGACGTAGTGCTTTTCACATGCACATTATCCTAGCTGACATTATATATTTAAAGGCGGTAATTCGAAGGCAACAGTCACTACATTTTTACCCGCATTCAACCCGCCATGAAACCTCAATACTAAAGGACTGATAATCTATTAAAAAAAATCTAGTCGCGTGACATATGGGAAGAAGAAAAAGACTGAAACAACAATCATGTATATATTTGATACGTCTTAAATAATGTATCTTTTCAGCTACTAATTTTTACAGCGTGCTGCATGACAGTAAACTTTTAAAGAAACAAGACATTTTCCAAATTAATCGGGTTATTAATTCTAATTCGCACGTGTGTTCAATATAATAATATTCTGCGAAAAATGGAAACTTTGTGGTGAGTAATTTTTATATATTTGGATTTACCGACATCAGTTTTGGTGAATTTACTTTAATCGTTTACCAATAATTTCTCTACGCTGATAGTATCAGTGGTATCACTTTACGATATTTTTTCATGAGTTAGAAAAATCGTATTGTTAAATAAAATGCCTTAATTTGTCGTAGTCCCCTATATGTCCATTTCACAAGTGACGATTTTTTTTATAGTACCAGCGAATTATTTATGATATAATTTTGTGTTTAATTTCACAGAAAGGAAAAATCTTGATTAAGTTGTTATTATAAGTTAGTCAAGAATCGATGCTATAAAATATTGATGACTCTTGACATTTTTGTTACTACAGGTTATAGACAATTTATTATTACTTTAATCAATTGTGTCAATTAAGTCTGCAAATGTCACGATTATAGAAAAGTGGTTACCTCATTTAACGATGATGAAACTATTGGAAGAGCCTGTAAAAATATATGTACGTTAAGTGAAAAGATTAGATGATGAGATTAATTTTAGATTTATTTTCGAAGTTCAATAAATATTAATTAATCGAGTAGTTTTCCTCTAACATTTATAAAAATGTATCTATGGAAATTGCGACATTTGGTCGACAAAATATTTTAGCGGGTATTGAACTCTACACTAACTTTTTGCCTGCAAAGAATTTTTTGCTTGTGAAATGGTTAATATCTGAGTAGATCATAAGATTAATAAGATACGGAATATTGGACCTATAAAAATGTAATATGGTGAAGTGTGAAGTTCTGCGACCATCATTATCGATTTGGTCCAAACTATACATATGCACAAAAAATGTTTGAACAAAAAAAGAAAAGAGAATTTGTATAGAAATTACCAGTCTACAACGTATTCATTATATTTGAAATTTAATCGCATAATCTTCTGGCAGATTTATTTTTATAACACTGAAACTATCAACTATAAGATAATATAAATATATTAAAATATTTTTTTAGCAAACCGTATGTATTTAAATGTGTTCAGACGTTTATGATCCTGATTTATTACTCGGAGTGCAGATGACTGATAAGACTTATAAAAATTCTTATCCGATAATTTGGACTATTGACGTTATCTTAATAGCGTTGTCTTAAATGGTCAGAGATATAAGGCTGCTCTATTTTTTTAATCGTCTGACACCAAGCCGACATCCGATAAAGGTTTTAAGAGTAATACTATATATCTAATAAATGCAAATAATTGTGGAGTAGAATTTGAACTTGAATTTGCGAACTGTCTCAACCAATATTGAATAAAATGATCGATCCTTTGCTTCAAGTGTTTCTAAGTTTCATTATTAAATTAAAAATATAACAAAAATGGCACGATCAAAACAAATTTATTTATTTTAACCGAACTATCATCCCAAGAGGAAAACCCTTAATTTTGAATCATTAAAGAATGTCTAAATTTTAATTTTCTCTTCGACAACTTCAATGCGTATTGATAATATTTTATAAATAATGTATTATCGTTGTTTGTGGGCTTCTTGATGATAGTTGTCACCACTTCCTTCCCGCCAAAACAATGATTATCTTCATAAAATGCGACCAAAGATATATTTCATTGAAATTTTTGCAATACTCACCAATGACGTCATTATTTTAAGAAATTCAAGTTGTAGATGTCACAACAACTCATATCCTCTTGGTTTAACTTAGGTGTAGAGTGGAAAATATTTTATCATAGAAACTTATACACCTGCTGTTGCCATAATATTACGATTTGCGTAAACGATGGCTAGGCGATCAACCTTGTAAATATTTAATAAATCATGTGGTTTAGAGAAGTAAATGTTACGCAGTGTTTATATTATTAGTATATATTAAGGCGATGTGTCATAGAGGCGTTACGAGAGATTGATCACTTCGAAACTGTGTATACAAAAGTATAATTCTAAAGCAGTAGTACCCAAATAGTGCTAACTACATATTACTCCAGCAAGTTCCAATAGTTCCGGTGAATTCCAAATACATAGTTGCACTTCTTTATAATAATAAGTCCACTAGTTCCGAAATCGTTCTCTCAATTTCATTAGTGCAGTAATTTAAGGAGCAGGCAAAACCGCATTTGCTTGACCATGCTGCAGCTTCTCTCTTTTACACTATTCATGAATACATATATACAAAATCGTATAATGTCGATTAGATCACTGAACTGAGATCTGTCACTGGTAATTCTAGTAATACTTAAAAGAGCATTATGATGTCAAAAAATATAACAATAATTCTGGTCAATCAAATCCTCTACAAAAACAATACTTGTTGCATAAGTGTCAAAAAAAGACTTATTTATGGATTTACGAAACATAATTACAGCCCTGGAATCATTTATTTACTCTGCTGTCACCTCATCAAAATAAACTTAATTTTTATGCGGTTAAATACCATGTCACGCATTAGTTGTAAATAACAATTTTTTCAAATTCCTAATAACCCTCGTTGTGTAGATCAACATTATTTTATATAACCAAAAAATGAAAGCAATTTGCGGACAAAGTAAAAAGCTACTCCACTTTTTGTGATCTTTTGATGTACTTGATGAAGCGTCTGTTTCCAACAGATTTCTTGTAATGGTACAGTTAAAACTTTACTGTAATTACTACAGATTTACAAAATTAGCCATATTTGTTTATTATTATTATTATTTCAATTAATCATCCTTATTACTTTTGCATTAATATCTAACCACACACTTTTTTGGTTCAAACTTCAAGGAACTCTGATTTAAAAGGTCTGAAACAGTCAAACCACAGATCTAAGTCTGTATCTACAACATCCTCCGCGCACCGTGTTATGAAATGAAATCACAGTGATGCCTGCATAGCATAATAAATACAGTCACTATATCGAGTATGAATTCAGTGACGTCACACTACGAATTTTTGAATGCCATTTTGTGGCCATTGAGATCGATCTCAATGCGGTTTTCACTGCTATTCCTACGATTATTTTTACTCCCCTATTATTAGTTCTTCAGATTTTCTGTTTTCACCACCATAAACGTTGATCCTTTTAAACGATTAGACCTACAAATCTCTGCGTCACAAAGGAAGGTGCCTTCGGCATCTCTTCTTAAATTCCTTCGTCTGCTTATTCTTCAATTATGTAATCATTCGTCGCCGCCGCCTTCAGAATATTAATGGGAGGTCGTATTGCCAAAAAGCTAGTGCAAAAGGTGAAGGGGACTCGTGGGGCCGTTACACCGTTACAGCAACGGTGCGGCATTTGGTGCGGCGGTCACTCGGTCTACTCTTCATCACTCCGAAGACGATTGCAAGATGATGTTGAACCCGCTACTCAGCCTTCGTAAAACGCATACCTGACTTACTTCTTGCAGTAAAAGGTGTGGTTTTGTAAAAAGGATTATGTAGGCGACTCATATTTTAATTCCTTGATTAATTGTGAGCCGTGAAGGAGCCAGTTTCAGGAACACGTTACGAAACCTGATTGGTTTTGCACTCGTTACGGGTATTTTCCAAAGTCGAGACAGGTTCTTTCTGCAAGAAGTTGTATTACGCAGATTGTGGCTAGTGTTATCAGGACAACCCGTGATAGGAGGAAGCAAGTGACCAACGAAAAGTACAGAGAAATCTGGGATTTCATGGTCTTTTCAATTGATGTTTTTTTTTTGTAAGGGGGGTTTACATTTCAGCCAACTTATATCACATAAGTTTTAAATAATTAGGCCGTAATGTTATACCATTTTGAACTAGTAACTTACTTCAGTGTAGTACTAATTCAATGAGGAGTTTGAAAAAATAATTATAAAGCAACAAACTGAGCACATTGAGGAATTAGTTGAGAATCAATAGAGAATTTTTGCCAACTCCGAAGGGATTATTATCCACTAAATTAATTAAAACTGTATTAAATTTCAAACAAGCAGGATGAAGCCTCTATTTTTAGGCCGTCAAAAAACTTTGGTAAACCAAAAAAACACTAATTACCTAATTTTTTAAAAAGTTGAAAACTTTTTACTGTGTTTTTATAACTTTGAATTTTGAATAACCGTCTCTCCTGATATTGTATTTAAAAAGAAATTGCCCCGAGGTTATTTAGACTGAACTTCCCTCGCTCCAGAAGTACAGCACAACATACTCAGCTTTTTTGTTGGGTTTTCCATTAGAAACTTTCGTGATCTTAGAAAGGACACGTATACCAATTTGGATACGTGCTGCATAATACTAATAATCACATTACCGTATTCCCAAATTTTCCAGAGTATGAGATGAGCCGTTACTGATCAATTAAATAAGTTGCCTAATTCATACAATTTTTTTCATCACCCTGAATAAATAATTCTAGAAAATATGAATACCAGTGTAATAATAATATTTTCTACGATATGCACGATTTATTCGACAAAATTTTATATGTCATCAATTTTGTGGGCGGGTAAATGGATAAATTTTGTTTAACGATTTACCATACTTAACGATGGTCTTAAAATGTTTTTACAAAATTTTGAGTTTTTTTTTCAAAAATCTGAATTTCTAGGGTTTAAGGTCATAGTGTAATTAACGTTACAAGGAAACACTTATTTTACGGTATGAGTGAGACGATTCCACCGGAGGGAGCCGAGTCCTGCCCGAAACAAATGCTGTAAAAGTGTTCACAGACGTATGCCATTATGTATTCTATTTCATACTATCAACAATTATTTAAATAAAATGTTTCAATTAAATATTTTCAATAGCAGAAAATTTTAATCTTTTTGTGGCATTCCTAGCAACGGCTCTTTAGCAATAAAGTATCGGAATTTGACACAGTATGAAATAAAAAATCAACACAAATGTACGAATATGTTATTTTATAAAATTTAATTAAACTTAATATGAAAAAATTTAAGGTGACGTCATCACATTGTTGGTGATTAATTTATATACAATATTCTTTTATAAGATCTTAGACTTACCTTCTCAGTATTTCTATTGTCATTGAATTTCTTGGGAACATGCATTTTTGTGTCTGACAAACAATTTTGCATTTCTAAAATAAAATTTAAATAAATCGAAGCCACAGTTAATGAACAGAGGTAAACTTTGCAAACTCAAATTTGACTGAAAAAAACAAATGAAGATATTGGACGTGTCTCTTCAATATCTGTGGTAACTTTGATGTCATGGACCTTTCAAATTTGTTGTGAACGTTGTTGCTTAAAAATATTGTCCATCAAACCATATTATAATTAATAATTTTATTGCAAAAATTTACAGACAGAAAAAGTTACATTTAAAGAACTCTAAGAAAAGTAAATCACAAGAAATTGTGTGTTCTAATTTCCAATAGATGAATATAGGCGTCGTTTTGTGATTGTTGCGTGGATAAACCTACTGAACCAGACATATGCATCCAAAAAATGGTAAGCTGACTTATTGTCTTATTTATATCTGCGTCATCTCTGCTTCTAGAAGAAAATTTAGGTCACACTTTCTATAGATATACGTAAATAAAACAGTAGACATGAAAGATTTTTACAAAAATAGTTTTTGCCTTTAAATAGTAATTTAACTGATTATTATTAATGAACGATTAAAAATTGCCTGCTTTTTCAAGAATTTTTTTAATATGCCAGAAAAGTTCGAGGGACTTGTTTATATAGAGAACCGTAAATTAGGAAATATTTACTTTTTTAGATAAATCATGTAATGTATAAACATGCGATAAGAAGTTATTTAAATATATAAAAGACACAAAAAGCAATAAAAAATTGTTTTTCTCATACACATGACGGAGTCATACTGGTCTGTAGTGTTTGTTGTTGATAAGATAAAGCTTAATATTAAAGCGATGCCCTAAATAACCCAGTGATAAAACATATGCACACGAATCCGATAAGATAATTAATTTTTATCTCGGATTGTCTAATAGAAGAATAAGAGATCTGTGCGTTATAACAATTGTTATAAATAACCATCAACAAAACAAATATGTACTGTAGATAATAAAGATGTACATCGACTGATAACAGCGAATAACAATAGATTTTACGTCAATGAGATTAAGGTGAGTGATGGAAACTCACCCAGATACGGCCGATAATCAAGCTGTAAATGGTATTTTATTTAGGTGGATTTGGGTTGACAGTGGTATCTAATCGTATCGGTGGTTTATATAAAAAAATCGATGATAATATTATTTTATAAATGTAGCTTTAAATAAACATAACCTTAATCATGACTCGACCATCGTCACATCATTCCATTTTTCATACTGTTTGTTTACACCAGTCAAAATTACGCCAATCAACATCAGTCTTATTCCATAAGTAGCATTAGCCCGACCTTCGATTGACAGAGTAATTATGTAAAGTATTTGAAAGTTTATACCTTAAACTTTATAACACTGTTGATTACTTAATCGATAACTAAGATACAATATGCCCACAAAAATCTGTAATCATAATTGTTTGAGGGTCGTTGAATTTCCGAAACACCATTTCATCACTCTATTATGTCGCCGTTCAACGTTCAGCGGAAAATTTTTGTAGTATTGTCTGACTGGCCACTTCCCATATTACCAGTGCATACACATTATTAGCTAAAAATAACAACGTAATTATCTAATTTGCCTCTGAAGTATATTTAACTTAATGTCGTCATTTTTTTAAGTTTGCCAGAATATCGGTACGAAAATACTCCAGTATTTAGTGAATTAGACAAAATAAAAAAACAATAGAGATAGACCCGATTCGAAATGCCCTTGAGGTGCGGATATACATGAGTTGGAACCAAACAAGTAAACAGCGATGAAGTAACATTATTTTGGGACCTCCAAACGTATTTAATTTAAAAATAATTTTTATTTAAAATGTTTTGTTTTTTCGCAGGTAGTAAATCCTTGTTATTGTGTCAGCATGACAAATGGCCAAGTCCAAACTAATCTGTAAAAAATGGCTTTAACACAAAATATAAAGCATGGTAATTTCTGTCATTCTATTTGACTCGAGTTCTTTGTTGTTTTAAAGCTGATAAGTATGCAATATGTCGATACTGCTTCTGATATGATAATCAATTACTATTATGCTCCTTGAGAGATAATAAATTAACAGACTGTTTTAGGGAAAGATAAAGTATTAAAATAAAGATTTAGGATTCACATACATTTTATCAGCGACACAACAATTTCCTGGTGTAGATTGTTACACAGTTATTTAAAATAACCAAGAGTTGTACTTATGTACTACCTAAACTTGATAGATTACATTATATCTGAGGTTTTTTAAACATACTTTAAGTAAAATATTACCCGTATTTCGCGTCCTGTTAGTTTAGTTGATCACGCAGTATACAGTCTGGATTCTCCCAGATGAATCGTGCAGACGATTACGTTAGCACAATTTTTGTTTATATTGTATTTTCACCTACGTTAACACAACACGTATTGTGTAAACAACGTACCGGAAATGTGTAGAAATGCATTTATAGCGTCTTTGATAACGCTAGAATTGATAAGCATGCATTAGATTGCGAGAAATTAATGTATACCACCTTTGAAAAAGAAATGGCTCACCAATCCACGTCATCAATGCAGAAGCCCACAGTAATTCTTGGATATCAATTATTGTGGGATTTAATGGTGACGATAAAACATGACATTTTTCAGATAACTCCACCGTTGAAGTGGGAAGTCATAATTTAACAGGCCCACACAACATTACAATTCTGGATTTTTGTCATAGGCTACCTACAAGATAAAGACCTCCAATGGTTTGTTTATGGGCATGCCTTCCTTCATGCGTTTTGAAAAATGATTGATTTCAACAATAAGATTACACGATATGCATTTCATTACTAAATTTATTTAATGCTTGTATACATATAATTTATGAACATGCACGATGACATGTTCTTCTCATTTATTATGCCGTAACATCATAATATTTGTCTTAAAGTGGGTGTACTTATTTGTGTTGATTTTATTGTTTGCGGCCCAAATAGCGCCCGCGTTATTTTTTTGCAAAAGAAAATAAAGGTTTTGTTGGTTTCGTAGGGGAGCGTCGAATAACATTGACTGCAGTAGAAGAGAAATAACTCAACATGTTTTCCTAAACTTGACACATGAATCACTTACGAGTCACGTGAAAACGTTTTTAGCTAACTTAGATTATGTAAATTGTTACGAATTGAAGGTGAATAATCTAAAACGTCTTAGTGAAGAATCATAGGTAGTGTAATCTAGAGTGTTGGCTTAAAAAGGTTCTGATCTATTTTCCAGTTGAAAACAAGAAGTCCATATTGCTCTCTTTAGGTTCCATGCTTCCGCAAACTGTCAGAAAATGCGTGATATTCTTTACATTAATATGGTTTAATAGTAGGTGGCATTTATTTTGATATAAAGACGTTTTTCGGGTTTGGACCGCGTGGAATTTAAGAAAGATTCGTTTCGTTCACTTTCGTAGGAGGCATCTTCAGAAAGTGAAAAACGAAGAGCCCAGTGAAGAGAGAGAAACCCGAGGTTAAATCTCTTCTGAAGAAGAGACGAGACGTGGGCGAAACATCGAAATCTTTCTTAAATTCCACACGGTCCAAATCCAAAAAACGTCTTTGTACATATTATATTATGACTCTGGCCGTGAAAACCTCCGAAGGCATTCGTTTTACACATATATAAACAAATATTATTCTGTAGTAGTACTAGTAGTCATGAATGAATGTAGTACTTCAATCATATGCATGTCTAATATTTCTTTAAAAATTCACATTCCACACATTCCACGGTTCTTAAATCTTGAAGGCATAGGAAAAAGGGAAAAGAAAGTCATAGCGTTGTTTTCGGAAGAAAACAATAAACTTAGTCAAGATAAAGATACATTTAGTATGATAAACTGAAACGAAAAAAATATTGTGAAAAAAAGTTCTTAACCACAAAACTGAAATGTACAAATCGAAACTGTAGTTGAAAAGTTGAAAGAAGATAGAAAACATAAAATTAGACAATAAAAATGGCTTCGAAGGATTAAGAAACTGAATGCGAAACCTATAAAATGATTCCAAAGATGTTGATAAAAATAAAATTAAGAAAAAAGAAAACACGTTTATCTAACAAGTCGTTATGAACGATTGAAAGATTTTAAAGGTTTAAAAGTGACAAAAATGACAAAATAAAACCGAAAAAAGTGGACAAATAGTGGACCTCTGTTAAATTGCATAATAGCAAAGTGGAGGCTGCTTTCAACATTTTTGTGACTTGTTTAAATGTTGATTATAAAAATAAAATATATAGTATCTTTTCTTGCAAGCGGCAAAAAAAAAATAAAATTTTACAACGAATCCAGCACTCTGGATACTGGATCATTTGTAGACACTCTGTAACATCTGGACGCAAACGTGAATTCAAAAGAATAAATTCAAAAGTGTAGTTATAGTTGTAATATTTGACTATTTAGTATCTTAAAAATTAAATTAACGTTCAACACTGTGCTTTGCAACGAAAAAAGCATACAAAAACTGAATTAATTTTAGTCAACCACCACAACGTATTATTTACTTTGTAGGACTAGCGCCTACTATTACAAACTTGTCTTGTACAAACTGTAGAAATGATCAACAATAACAATTTGACGTTTTACATTAGTAGAGAATGAATGGAAACAAACCGGTGAAATAAATACGACAATAAAAAAAAAACACCAGAAGAAGACAATGGCAATTTTTGGAAATAAAGTAACGGAAATCTAAGCCTTGTAGGGGAGCGTGGACCACCATGGAATCAATAAAGCACTATAGAGCTATAATAGTATATATAAGCACTGACATATTATTTTCCAATTACATAATCGAATTTTAATTTTTTTACGTAATATTAGTTGCAGTTAATTCTAGTTCTCTAAAACGCTTTTGTGAAGGATCAAGACTTGGTTTAATCAAAACGGGTGTTATTTTTAGCATAACAAACCTTCATTATAGATTATTGTACGTTCTACAATAATTTCGCATTTCCACAACGTTGAATTTTTTCCACGGTATCACAAAAGACGTGGTAGCGTTTACAGTAACACGCATTAAGTGGCATCTGTTTTAAACAAATATAAACAAATAGATCATCCTCCAGCGTTCATGAATGGCAGACGTGGCGTTATTAATACATTATGTAAACGTTAGGAAATGTCTTAATGCAATAGTAGAAAATGAAATATAACATCTCTGCTTATTCCAGTTGGCTGAAATTGCTGCCAGGTCAAGTTTAAGACTCGAAATACTTTCCACATGAATCTGTCGGAAATTCCGGCGTTTCATGTAAAAATACGCAACACGATTGTGTCCATTTTTATCCGCATCTAATCTAAGATCTCGAAAGCGGTTGGAGACTGCTCCGTTGGCGTGCAGTGTGCAAGTGTTGACCAATCGATTTGTGCAACATTACCAAGCTTCCTCCACATCAGAAAACGAAAGCAGCGTCAGAATTCGGCGTCGATATCGGCGGACGCCCGGCGTCTTTCCCGGGCATCGGCGTAGGCGTGCAGCTTGCGTGCACAATAAGCAAATTGCCGTCGACTGTACTCGCCAGTAATCGTAAATTTTTGCGCGAGCCTGTACGGTCCCGGTCGTGACGTCACGCGATCGATGCGCCTGCCAACAAGTTCCGAGATGCCCCCTCGTTGTGACTCGGTCTCCCCTATAATCACTTACTCCAGAGCTCTTCCTCCACGTCCCCCACCTCCAGTCAGCGGCGTCGTGCAACTTAAACGAGCTGCATTCGACATTGCATTGCAAATATGCGCGGTGCACGGCAGGATTCGTTTTTTGATTTTCTTTTGTGCTTGATCGCAATGTCGTTGCCAAGTCTGCAAGACCACGTCCTCGTATTCTTGGCGCAAAAACGATGAAAAGTTTTAAGGACGACTGAGTTGCAGACGAGATTCGGATTGTGACTGACTGGAATTAATTACTGCGGCCGTGGAGGTAAGGATTGCCAGTCCTAGGGGAGTATTTTTGGATGCACGGCTTTCTCATAACTGGAATGAAAAAAGAAGTTGAGGAAGATTTCTAAAATTAAAAACTATACAAAAAATGGGAGGCGGCAGAAACATTGAATTGCCGTGTCTGGGCATCACATATAGGTCTAGGTTTTAAATAGTTTAAACAGTTCGTAAATAAGAAGTTCTTCAGGATAAAATTGATGATGTATGTCATTCGATTTTTTTATTCAGAAACGGTACCATTGGAGCTGAGTACTCTCCCTCTTCCCCAAAATGGTCACCTTTACCATAAATAGACCATAAAATATTCTAAACTCGGGAAAAACTAGTAATAAATACAACATAAAATTATTTACCTTAGATGAGTTTTCCTTTTAAACTTTATTATTGATGCTTTGGTGGTATTTGCATAAATATTTTAATAATAAAAATTTTAATGTCAACCAGATTTCAAAAAGTTATAATAACTTTAAAATTTTAAAATACTCCCTGAAATATGAAAATGAATGAAAAACTTATCTTTTTGCGATCATTCATGTAAACTGAATTTCATCAGTTGTAAAAGTATTGTAGAATATTAAACTAATCATATTCAAAATATATCCGCACTACGTAAAAATTTAGAATCCCTATGACATGCCATTACACCCTACGTCGAGTGCTTCTTTTGTTAAAGTTACAATGTACCACTTTTGAGTAGCATGTTGTATAAAAAGAATTGTTATATATATTTAAGGTTCTGTATGTGTAATGCATTACTTGACACAGGTTTTCTCTTTCTCCTAGTTTTGGCCTGACTTTTTTTGTATTTTCAGTCCACAGCGTGACCCATTTTATCGATTCAGTTGTATGGCATTTCGAAAATTAATACGAAATCAAATAAGAGACCAATGAAAGAACAGACTTGCATCGATCGTTTGAATCGAAATTGCTTTGAATGAAAGTTAGCCATTTCTTTTAAGGTCAGCTCCATTCTTTGTATAGTCTCCGCCCTCTACCCCATCACCAGTCGAATGTTATGTACCGACCGTTTTAAATAACTTGGAACATTGTCAGCATTTTTGCCGATCTTACAAAGTAAGAGAAGAAAAGAGATTGGCGCTTGGGGCATCTCGAATATTTTTCGACCGATTTTCCGTCATTCCATTTAGTAGCTGAACCAGTTGTCACTTAGTTGTAGAACACAGGATTTTACTAAATATCTAAATTACATTTGTGATAATGGATTGAGGAATTATCAAGCAACCAGACATTTATTCACTCCTGCATGTAACTACAAACTATCTCAACAGAAATATATGATGAGAAGACATACTACCACAGAAGGCTTATCTATCGGACATTTGAGATTCTCGTGGTTGAACTCATCGCGACCCATCAACCCATGCCATGGCATCGAGGACTCACGTTCATCTATTGATTTTGAGATTAGCGTCGGTGCTGGGGGCCTCGATTAATTTAGAATGTAAGATGCATGGTCACGGCTTCGGTTTCCCCTTGAAAAGTTCATTTACTCGAATAGGCATGGCTTCCAACGTAGGATCGATTCACTTGTAAATATCCTTGGCAACGCTTTATTAATGCGTCGACGCTATTTTAATAACTTGGTAGTTTGCATTAACGTGGCTTATGGTGCAATTAGCTCCGCGAAATTGTTTACGTGTTGCTAAACAGTTCCTGGTTGATCCCTTCTTCCTTATAATCCCGGATTTTATGGGGCTAACGAACGTGATTTTAACGAGGAGGCCTAGAAAGGATCGCCTTTGACTGATTGGAGAGGAGTTTTTTATTTACGTTTAGACGACTGAGCAGAATAGGAAGTCTGACCAAAAATTAGGACAACCTACTTTGCAACCGCGTTGTAAATTTTACACGTATCTTTTTTCTAATATTAGAGTGTCAGTTGACGTCATTCGTACACAGCCATAAATCACTTTAATTTGGAGATAATAAGTGATTGTTTTAAGCTAACATTTTGACGATCCAGACTGACAGAACCACGAGACTATCGGGTGTGTTGAAATGGGTGTTGATGTTGATTTTTTTTACGTAAGATGCAAGGTCCTCTTTGTAGATAGTATCATCGACACAGACAACCCGAAATAGCATGGATTATTTTGTTAAGTTCATGTATACACAATGAATATCCTGACAAATTGCCAAAAGCCATTCGTCTTAAATTAGCAAAATCGAATGTATGTACGTAAATGTAACATAATTTCCAGGAATATAAACAGTTTGCTTCGCCAGGCAGCCAGCACCTTTGGTTTGCTATTAAAATTTATATTTATGACGTTTGGAGACGTGCCATTCATGACTTTATGTTCTGGTATAAAACATTCGTGCTATAAACAGACGTTTATACCTCCAGATACACCACGGCACATATTTTTAACATCCTTGTGGAAAAAATAGCGAGCGAGACGGCTTGTTTATGTTCGCTCTTGGCGAGTTTTATCCAAAGAGGGTGAGTGTCGGCAGAACCAAACCTATCGCTGCTAAATCGGGGTTGGACTGGAAGCGACTCGTGTAGTCGTGTGCATGCTGAAGGTTATAAATACCGAAATACCAGCGCCAAGTGCAATGTTATTAGTGCAGCACAGGATGTGAATGGGGAGCTTAGGGTTTATTACACTAACCAGGCCTTGGGGATGGCTAAAATTAAACTCACGGTAGATAGCTCCAACTGCACCGTCGTTTTGTGATTCTCCCGAGATTTTTAAAACGCCCTGTTGATGAAAATGTCATACACTACGACATCCTAGAAAGAGTGTTCACGTTCAGTAAAAGTGTAGTACTCTGTATACACTCAGAAGCAACTGGTTGTAGAATACGTAGTTTCATTTTTACTTCCAAAGGAAGTATTGTAATAGTGTCCACCCGGCGTGTCATGACCCCTAGAGTATCACAAAAATAGATCCCCTGTTTCCGTCTGTCTGTCTGTCGTCTGCTTTTTTCTTGACACATTGAATTTTCTAATTTGAAAAACAAGTGTACATATCAAAACACTGCTTGAATGCTTCGCAGAACTTCGTGTTGGTAAATCTATAATATGATTTTTAAATGAAAATATTTGTCCTTGTTACTATAGGATTTCCCACTGACAGCTGCACAGATCTTATATTCTCTTGTCATGAATAATACCTTTTTGTATGACTCTCGGTGAACGCATCAGCATGAAAATAAATTAAAATCCTGATTTGTTTAACGTTTTCATAGTTATCCACTCAACCCTGCAGACGTGTCCTCTTTCTCGAAGAAATTAAGGGTCATTATTTTCCGTTCACTTTTCCCTTCGCGCTCTTCCGAGGGAGATGAGGTCATAACGCCTGCGTTGTTAAGTAGCCGGGATGAAAGTTGTATAACGACCAGACAAAAATCGATCGGTCAGTCTTTAGCGTTCAGTGCACCCTGTTATATGCAAATAATGCACCCCGCACTCCTTCTTCCCGTACACTATGCAGATTCAAATCCGTCCTACATGCTCGAGTTGTTTTATATCGCCTACAGACTTAGACACGCCATCTTTTGCGGAATCATGACCAAGATCAAGGGTGATAAATTGAAAACGTCGTTCTGGAAGATGGAGAGACGGCTCGCGAGAGAAACAAGCCCGGAGACATGGTAATAATGGGCTCCATATTTTATTGAACGTGGTAATGGAAGTATTCTTCACTCGAAGAAGTGGAAATAAGGATTTTTCACATAGATAAACTACTCTGTCGAGCACTGGACCAGTTGAAAGACAAAAAGTTATTTTCAGTAATAATTGACGATAAAGCGATGAGATGGCACTCAAAAAGGTTCTCAGAACGGTGCTCTCTCTCTAGGAAACAATTCGTAGAACGAATTTAGCTGGAGAGGGATTGCTCTTCTCGGAACTTATTTGGAAGTTGCTCTCGAAAGATCACGAGCGTCAGATTCTTGTGCCCTAAACAACGGGAATCAGTGAAAATATTTCAAATTTCTGTCGAAATTTTAACTTAAACTTACAAAGTGACGGGTGATCTAACAAGACGAAAATTATATCAAATGCAGATCTTCAAAACTCCACGGTTAACTGTTGTTACTTTCATGTTTTCTCGACGTTTCATGACTCCCAGAGTGTGAAAAAAATAGGTCTCGTTTTTCCGTGTCTGTCTGTCTGTTGGTTGTGTTGATTTTTATTAACAGTAATCTCCGAAACTGCCTGACATAATCAAATTATTTTAGATAACTTTTAGAAATATCCTGTAGATTGTAAAACGCTAACCAAAATGTGTCTGATCATCCTCACCAAGAATTAGATGGCACCACCTCAAAATTTTGCATAGTAAGTGCCATTTAAAGTTTATAAAATAACATATTCCTGTATTTTTTTTACCCTTGGGGTCCAAATTTTTCCAAAAATAAATCAAAATTATTTGATATTTTATATTTTTTTATACAATATAAGAGGAACACTGTCCGACGGCCCATTAGCTTAATTGGTTAGAACGTTATGCTAATAACGCGAAGGTCACAGCTTCAATCCCCTCATGTCATGAGACACTTTTTTTTCTGGCACTGTGAGTGGTATAATCAATTTTTTTCTTCCTGAACGTAAGCCAAGGAAGTATAGTAATCGAGTCCATCGGACGACATGCCACTTTCATGTTTTTGCGATGTTTCATGACCCCCAAGAGTACGAAAAAAGTGGTCTCCCATTTCTGTCTGTCCGTCGCCTCTCTGTCTGTCTGTATCAATTTTTATTAGACAGATAACCTTCGAAACTACTTTCTACTTGTCAAATTTTGTACGTATATTAGGAATATCATGTAGATGGTAAACGCTAACCAAAATTTGGCTAATCATCACCACCACCACCAATGGGATGACGTCGTCTCCAAAATTTACGATATGTACTATGTATTTTTTTTAATTCCATAAAATAAGATACGTCCGCACTTGTGAAATATGAATCCGTGTTGAGTTTTCACCCTAGACACCCGAATTTTTGGAAAAAAATCAGTATTTTTCAATTTAACTTTGAAACTGCAAAATCGAAAGCTCTGAATTCTTGCAAACGTCTTACGGTAAATCGTAATCATGGTAAATCGTTAATCAAAATTTATTCGTTTATTCCCTCCCAAAAAATTTATAACGTCGTCCCAAAATTAAATTAGAGAATGTGTAGTTTTCGTAAAGAAAACTGTTTACTTCAGGTTTTAACAAAATGTTTAACGAGGTCAGCCATATTCTGGAAGTAAATTTTCGAAAGACGGGCATAAATTAATTGTTTTCCAACTGTCAAAGAAAACTTTTTATTGTTTACCCACCACTGATTGCCCGTATTCATTTACCCCACTTAGAACAAAATAAAAGTGTCGGATTTTCGAAAATGATTTGAAAACTAATTTAATTAATGGTGAAGTAATGATCAAGGCATTATTAATTAATTAATTACATACGCTAATTACTCGTAAAGTGCAGTATCCAAACAATAATTAATTGCAATTAACCCCATAATTCGTGTGAGTTGTGCAAAAACTGATTTTCGGAGGCATCATATTTCTGATTTTCGTAAACAAATAATTAGGATTTTTATTTTTGCTTATTATTGGTAGTGATTTTTTTGTGTAATAGCCTACCTCCATAATACATACGTAAAAATTTTAATCTCTGCTTTTAAAATTACTGCTCGAAAACACTGCTATCTAGCTCATTAATATTGTTTACTCAATAAAACGCATTACCATCAACATTTTTTTCTTTTTTATTATGTATACTGGTTGCGATGCCGTTACGTCAGAGCAAAATAAACTGCGAAGTCGAAGATGACGTATCACGGATAGCTCACGTGCCATACGATCTTTACACTTCCGTTATCTACTGTTTGGTTTTCTCTTTTAAACATTGTTAGATTAAATACTGATATGGTGTTTATGTTGTTTGGGTTTTGATAGCCGGTCGATCAATTAATGGAGAGGGCAGAAAAGATTAAAAAGTGCCAATAACTAATCATATTTTTGGTAAATTGAGACCGCTTCTTTCGATTATGTAATAATACGAGAATCATACGACGATTAATGGTGCAAATTATGTATTACCGGAAAGGTTAACAGTACTTCTGAACGATTTTTATGTGTTTATTTATCAGAATGCTAATTTTAGACGCGAAACTATTCCACTGGCAGTGATAGACACAACTATTGATAATTCTACGGGTTTTTTAATTATTTATGAAGCCTTGTCGACATAAACATATTTTCTTGAATTCTAAGTATACTAACGTTATCATTGGTATGTTCTAGTAATAAATGTTATCAACTTCCTATCGCATTTGATTTGTAGAACTTTTTCAAAATACGTAAGTATTAAGGAAAGTCGAGTAAATCTTATGATTGATCAGCAAACACTGCATTGTACACTCAATATATTTTTGGGTAAATTTTCTTGCAGGAAGTTTCTCTAGTAAATAAGAAAATCGTTAACGGTTATTGAAGTCTTGGATAGGCGCAATTTAGTACCGAATAGTAAAATTCGTGACCTACGTTAATATTTCGGCCGGGGTAAAAATGAAGAACGTCGGTACGGAAACGCAAATTGGATTGCGTTTGCGTGTTCGCATTGTGTCGTGGAAGTCGTGCGAGACTGGGAATCGCATGAAAGGTTAAGATGTGCGTCATTTATGTGAAGGAAGTAAGTTAATGCGTCCCATAAACATTGTAAATTCGATTGTAAAATACAGCGCAGGCGACGTCTATAATGGATTGGTGGGTGTAAAAGGTCCACGCTTTTGATCTAATCTGATGTTTTATACGGATGATTTATATCTGGTCAGACAATACATTTTAGCTCGATTACAACCGAAAATAGTACTTTTGAGCTCTTCCAACGTGGCTGAGTGTGGAATTCAGGTCAAGTCAACCGGGCGACCTCTCGACGGAGGCAGGTTGGTCGCCCAAGCGTGATTCTGTTATTTTTGTTAATTCACGTTTAAGTCAACCGAAATGCTTCTTGGTGGGTCTGATGGGATTTATTCAAGTCGTAGCGGCCTAGCGGCCGGACGGCGATCAGTGCAGCGCGCGCAAAGTGTGACGTAGACCTTATTGCTATTGGTGTTCGGTGCGGCATGACGTCATCAACATAACGATTACCGAGCCAGTCTACTGTCTCTCCCCTCGCCCCGTTATCGTCGGCGCCGCCGCGAAAGCGCTGGCGCTGGGTTCTCTGTTCTGTTCTGTTAGTTTTAGTGCAGCGTTCGTACGTGTAGAGTGTTGTGTTGAACGTTGAACCTAAACCGGGACTATGTCGTAGTGTACCTCGATGTGCGTGTGACAGTAACCTGTTCCTTATAAACCAGTGTCGGGATTATTTAGATGGTGAAGATGTCAGTCATGCAGATACAGCAGGCCAAACGGCAACATTGCTACCTGTGCGACTTGCCCCGGATGCCGTGGGCCATGGTTCACGACTTCTCGGAGGCGGTTTGCCGCGGTTGCGTCAACTACGAGGGAGCGGATAGGATCGAGATCGTCTTGGAGACGGCGCGCCAGATGAAGAGGGCGCACGGATTTCAGGAGCAGCGCTCGAGCTCTCACAGCTCGAAGAGCCACCGGGCCACGGCCTCCGGCCACGAGCACCAGAACGGTGAGGTGGTGGCCTCGTCGAGTCGCCAGCAGGCCGCCAGCCACCACTCTGGGACCTACAACCTGCACCATTCGCGTTCGGGCATGCTGGCCGACTACCAAGCGGCCCAGCAGCCGCCCCCGCCGTCGCGCGGCGCCTCGGCCATGCCCAGGCCGCAGCAGATGGAGGCGACTCAGGAGCACGACGCCCTGGTGGCCCGCACCACGGTGCGTTTGCCTACGGCCGCCCACCTCACCCACCACCCGCTGCAGGGACACCATCACTCCGCCAACGGCAGGCCGGGGCCGATGCAGCAGCAGGGTTTGAAGAGAGGCCTCTCGTCGGCCGACGATGACGACCACCACGGTCACCATCACGCCAACGGCGACATTAACGGGGCCAAAAGGATGATGTCCGTCGAAGAGCACAGCAATGCAGTGAGGCCCCCCTTAACCAGAGGAGAATCGCTCCCGGCGGTCTCTTTGGCGCAACCGTTCGTCGTTTCGACAGAGAGAAGCTTCAAACAAGAAAAGCATCCCTTGAGGACGGCGTCATTCGATACCGCCACGGCGTTCAAACCCAATGGTGAGATTTTTGTTACTACGAGTTGCGGCTTTTGGGTCTTCGCATCAGTTTTATTGTCGATTGCGGTGGAGACCGAGCCCTTCCGCGGAAAAAACCGGCTTAGGACACCATAAAACTTGATTACACTCGATTTCCCGTTACGAATACGGTATAATTATTGGTCTGATGAATCCACTCCGGATTGATTAACCGCTATCTTCTCTCCTCTTCCAAAACGCGCCCTGTCATTTAAAGGAGACCTTGCGTGACGTCACGGTATTCTATGCACGTAACGATGACGCTACACATCAACATAAATCGCTTCGTTCTCTGCTCTGCGAAAACAAAATAGGTAGAAGCGAATGCTCGCATTTGACATTCAAAACAATAGGCTTAAAGGGGAACCTTGTACATTGGCGGTAACCCATCAAGAGAAAAACGTAATACTCGGTAAACCATGTTTGCCCTCCAACCCCTTTACGAACGAGGCCGTTACGTCCACAAGTCTTTGTGATTTTTGTCCGCAAAAATAAATCTATCTCGACAATAGAAGTACTAAACGTGACCGAAGAATCATTTCGCCTTTCATTTGCGGTACGCCCGCTTGCCTACGTAATGTTTATTTTGGAAAGAGGTAAAGTTTCTACGCCACGGCCGTGTGCATGTTGACACGTCGCCCCAAAAGCTGCTGTCGCAATAAAAATAAATCCAGCCTTGTCAGGCAGTGCCACAGTCACGCTCACGTCACGTATAAATAGATGTCATCCATTGAGCATCGGCGTTGATGAAGCACGTTTTAGACGCGGAAACGACAGATAAGCATTGTCGATATCTGTTGATACGAGTAACGTTTTCGCGTGATGCGTCTGTACGTCGTGTATCGTAATCCGGGTGTCTTGCTTGCGAAATCCGCATCGATAAAGGTGAACGCCTTATTTCGAAATTCCGGAGCGGCAACAGCGTGCAAAGTTCAGTTTGTAAAACGCAGTTTGGCGTCGGTCGTTGTATGAAATAATTGGACGCTTTCACTCGCCATCGGAGAGTCAGCCTTGTGACGTAAAAAAGCAGTCAACGAGCCAAATGGATTACGGACCTGTGTATGTATGGTCGACGGGTGAGAGCTACAAACACGCATAAGACCGGTTCCCGATCTGTCTCGTACGACCGGTTCTTGTAATAACGCCTTACCTGTCCGTCTACTACTCCACATCTACTACGTCACAATCGGCTTTCACAACGTCGGCATTGGAGTGGCATTCCCAGAAGATAAGATGTTTTTAATGGATGTTTACCTGGCCTAGCTCCGGCTATGTTGGCCCCCTTTTCTCTGTTTACCGTTGTGTTTCTGACACCGATAGGAGTTCCTTGTTCATCTTTTTTTTATTTCTCTCTCTGCCTACCTTCGGGTGGTCGGAATGGGAAACGCGCTCAAATAATCTCACAGACTAGTATCTAAGAACACATTGTCCAGAAGGTTCAATAAAATCTGACGGTCTGGTGCCCTACATTTTCAACTTTTGTGCCTCCTACCCTCGTGTTGTTGTTTGCTGACGTCGCATCTGAATACCAACGAGCTGTTTCCAGGGAGACTAATCCAGCGTGTTTTCCCAGGATGAAATTATGAAATCAATTTCGCGATATAATGTTCTTCGCAAACATTTAACTACATGTCAACATTTCTATTATCACTTAATATCAAATATCAAACTGTCGAGAAACTCCTTTATGTGCTAGTAACATGTCACACACATTCGGAAATCCGTAAGCGAGTTCAACCAAGTAATGGTACTCGGTACTTTGTAGAGTTAAAGAACACCGGTTGTAGAACCAGTTGGATGGTGTGTACGTGGTGACCTTGAAAACTTTCCCACGGTTCAACCCCTGATACATCTGCCTATCGCAGAAAACGAAATCAACAACACAACACATTCCAACTTCCTCGCGCTGTTTCGGAGTGAATAAACCGATTTTTTTTTATCGTGTAGTATTTTTCAACCCAAGTCAAATGTTAATCGAATGTGATAAACCGCGTGATTCATTGCCTTCTGACAAGTAGTGTGTTCGATTAAAATTGAGACGCCATATACTAATGTACATATTTATGAAAGTGGTGGGTTAACGATGATTCGAATTTCAAATTCACAATTTTACATGCTCCGAGATTTGTTAGTCATGCTACTGTATTGTTTTAAATTTAGTTGACAACCCACGGTGTTAGATTCGGAAAAGTATAGTTAACTGGCTCATTGTTCGCGATTTGTAGATACTATAACTCAACTACTTCGTAACCGAAATATAATGAAGGTGTTGTTGTCTTTACAGTGTTGATATGTTCTTGAAATTGAAGAAATGCGAATGGTAACAATGAAGACCCAAGGGAGGATTCAAAAACAGCTTGATTTTTTCTATTAATGTACGCTACAAAATTGGTGAAAAAGTTTAAACGAAGCAACTACACCGTCCATGTCACAATGACTCAAAACGTGGTTTACCCTGGTAACAACTCCTGTATGAAATTTATTTTCTAATTAATCCAGTTAACAATGTCAAACCGATTGCTGAAGTACTTAAAATCAGGCTGTATATAAAAACTTGGAAATTTAATTGCTCATTGTTCTTAATAAATAAAGTTTGTTATCTCAAATTGGCGTAACAATTACTGGTTTGTTCTTCAGTCATAAAGTTCTTAATGTTTTTTATGGCTCTTTGTATGTACTTCCCACATTTGAAATTCTTTATTTAATATGATTTTAGATGAATGTGGTTACAAGGCGGTGCTTTAGAAGAAATGCAATAATGAACGTGAATTCAGATCGAGACAGTTAACCATAGTTCGTAATTAATACATCGTCCGACTTTATTGGATTGGTAAAGGCAGGATCGCATGTAGATAATTATTATGCGATACAATGCATCGCACCTGTTTGCATGTCAGTAGTAAATAAACGACTTTTAATAATAAACGCATCACGTGATACGCCTCGATCGCATTATGTAAATGTAACGAACGACTGCATACTATTTTATCCCGCGTCCGCCCTGTATATGCGGGTTTATCAGTCGTAACAATAATAATTAGGTTAAAGAGAGCGTCGGCCTTGTTGCCATGAAAGAAATCCCCTGTTCTTTCACGGACAGATGGCAGCATTTCCTTCCTGACCAGCTGTCTTCTAAGGAAATAGATAATGATATCTTGAAGCAACGGTATCAAACACCTGTACCGTCTGCACCTATACAACTTCTTCCTTTATTCTGTGGGTCAAAGGAAACCAGATATCATCGATATTTTTTTTCTTCGACAGCCTACCGACCCCTCCTTTGTTTTCCACACTGGAGTTTCACCTGCAAATTGATGGTGTTTTAATTAGGCGCACACCCGTTGAGCAGGTGCCAAAAAAGTCTTAACCCATCTCTAGCACCATTGTTTACATCCATCTTGGGCTTTGCGTAATCTCATCTGTCGATATTAACGTTTCTGAGAGTGTAAATCGATATAGTTGATGGACGATCAGCTATGCTTTAAGATTTCAATAGCGGCAAGCAGTTCGTGAAAATCTAGTCCATGATGTACCGGCCAATCCGGTCGGCGTTCGGCGGCAAGGCAAATGTCAAACGCCAGTCGACTGTTTACGTAACGCTTCGTCAAAGGTCACTCGCCATTGTCATTCCAGTTCCACTTAATTATTTTTAAATGTCGGAACGAATCCGACGCGGCGGTGCGAATTCCGATGATGAAACGTGGCAACGCCGCATCAAGAGTGTGGCGGTCGCCGCGGCAACGTCGGTAACCAGAGAACTCGGCGCGGATACGTGTTTCACTCACGTGACCTCGTTTCGTGCGTCTCGTGACGTAAATCGTGACAATTTTAGCGATCGGACGTGGTCGGAACGCGTCGGCGTGGCTCGGCCGCCGAGAATGTGACCACCACAAGTTTTTTTTCAGGCGTTACGTATTTTTAACAGCAGGCAACGGAAATGGCGTCATGCGCGACGTTGCCACATCGATTATCTTTCACGTGCGCATCGCGCATAGACGGTTTATCATAACAGAATGTTTTGTTTTGTTGTGTTTTGTTTGGTTGTTGAAATCGTAACTTTATCGTTTTGTCGTGCCGGAAATTTTGCACTCCTACGCGATGAAATGGCTTCATGCTCTAAATATGGATGATTTTATTATTGTGGAATGGCGGCTATCTTACTTCCTACTTATGAATAAATAATGGCGTTTGTTTTAAAGTTTTTAGCATTTGTTTGGATTGTTTTATCGTAATGTATATAGGAGTGTAGGCTCTATTGTTCTCTGTTCCTGTTTTCGAGGTTATCTTTTATTTTTATGCGAGCATTTGCAAATTTATTTGAAAAAACATTAAGAGTGCGCTTTAGGTAAATTTGTGGCAATTCGAATGAATCATGTGATACGTTTCTTGAATAGTAATTGCTGAGAGAAGGTCGATCTAGTCGTTAACAGAATAGTTGCTGTTTTTACATATTGTAAATATTTATAAACGTTACTACGACAAACATACACCTGTTATTTTCTATAAGCTACCAGCAATCATTTACAAAAGGCCCACATATATTCCATAGCATTTTTGTTGTTGCTTCGACATGTTATATTTGATATTGACATCCCTTTCATAATTTCAAAAGCCAGGACGTGCCAATATTGTGTTAATTTCAAGGAAATTGCGAATTTGATCGTTCTTTATTTTATTTGCAGTTTGTTCGAAGTTGTAAATTCTTTGGCACGCCCGCTGGAAACAAATATATTTGCTAGAATTTTGTATGCATTTGGTGGGTTTCTCTTTCCAATGATGCAAATTATTAGTAAAATTCTTTAATAAATTAATGTCAGTATCTAGGGAGCAAACAATAGATTTATCTCCCTGTTTGTCGTAAATATCTTAAGGTGTATTTGAAATTTGTTTTAACAGAAAAAAAAAACTAAGCGTAGGTACATTTTACAAAATGGATAAAACGTAGCTAAAGTGACTCAATAATAACTTTTTTTTATTCGTACAAAAACAGAAGATGATAAAGTGTAAATTACCTAACACAGGAATTCTTTTAAGTGTGTTTACAGTATGTGTTTTTACAAGTAAAAAAATTATCACAAACATTTCAAGGAAGGCTTAGTTGATTGTACAGCCATTTTTAATGATTACTGGTACTATTTTAGATTCAATTACTTGGTGTATTAGATATTAGTAAATTGCGTTAAAACTCAAAAACAACACTGAATTTATTAAACATCATCCTATATAAACTGTGGATAAGAAACGAATGCAATGGGGAAAGTCCTACTTGCAAATTATGAAGCAAAAGTCAAGCATAAAATAAATGAACATGTTTGTAGGATGTCGAATTTTCACAAAATCGATATTTGGCTAAATAAAACTGAGTTCGAATCAATTTGTCCTTTAGTTCACCCACGCTTCCACGGAACCCATAATAACAGATTTTATATTACAACTTCGAGTAAAAAAAAATACACATAAAATAACGTTGAACGAATAAAAAAAATCTTTCTGCAAATTTTATATTTCCTTCCCGAGCATAAACTAAGGAAAAATTATAATAGGGTATCGGATTAATGGCTAGTTTCATGTCTTCATGACGTTTCATGAGCCCTAGAGTACGACACAGTGCCTCCCATTTTCCGTCAGTCCGTCTATTGATTCGTTCACTGTCTTGTGTCGATGTTTATTAAACAGATGATCTCTGAAACTGCTGTTGTATGTTATGAATATCGTGTAGACGGTAAAACGTCAAGCAAAATTTGTCGAATCACACCCCCACAACATTTTGATAACGTCATCTCAAAATGTTGACATTAAATATTATTTAAATTTTGTATAGTATACGTCGACACTTGATTGTTAATCAGAATTACTTTACAAAAATGTTGTGTAATATTTGCCACGTGTTTCATGCAATCGATGTCTTGCGGTCAGAAAAAAGCAAGTGGACCGTGGTCAAATGATCTGAGGCGTTGAATTTGACCAACTGGAGCTTTGCGCGCGACAGTTCGAATTCCATCCTCGTCGACATTCTTCCAAGCCGTTGCATTTGTTTGCATAATGGTTTGTTTCAGGTGCTAGGGAAGATTTGTTCAAATAACTTCAGACAATATTTTTTTATATTTGCTCGTGTGTTTTAAAACACCCTTCAACGATCATCTAGCTTTTGAAATAGCGGTATGCTCATGTTGTTAAAAACTGACGAATTTGTTCCTTCCCAGACTTCAGCGTTGCGTTCTCCATATATTTAACAATTATAAAATAAGAAACGAAATAATATTCATAACGTTGAGGAGACAAAATCGATCAAATTTTGTTTTCTTTTAGTGTTAAAAGTATTCGTGTGAATACTTTTTATCTGCCGCCGCATATTCTGGTCAACCAGTACGTGTTTAATAGTCCAATTCTTTCGGTGTATAAACTAACCAGTCGAAGTTCAGCATGTACTGAGAATATGGATGTATATATTTCCCCCATTGGTTATTTGTTTAAATATGTTTAATATTGTTCGTATTTGCGCTGTGCCGAGGCTGCGGGAGTGATAGTTATTACCAGCTCTGTTGCTTGAATGTTTATGGCAAACTTCTACCTAGTTTTAAATTAAAATGCGTTTTTCAGTTTGACAAGTTTTGTTTACTCTACTGCTTGTTTTACCAAGTTTTGCGTTGTTCCTTTCGAGCAAATTTTCTTTTGATTTATATGTGCATACGTGTTATATTAATAGAAAATTAAATATCCTACATTTAAAGTGTTTCTGTTTGTCAGTCGTTTTAGCACAACGATTTTAAGTTTACACGAAGCATTGCGTTTATGAAATCTGATTGGCCTTACCCAGTTTACCTAGTTTTGAGATTGATTTATAATTGAGTAGTTTACAATTAGACGGTGTTTAAAGTAGTATTATTTGCAACACTTTCTAAACGTTACATTTAAATTTACAATTCGGGGTTAACGTTCTTCAATATATTTCCGCCATTACTTTTCAGGAATTTACGCCAGTTTTATAATTCTTGTAACTGCTCGTTAGAGGTACATTCTTTTTTAACAAATGATTGCATCACTTTGTAATTTACTAAATCAAAAACGAAAAGTTTAATCACTTAAGTCCTCTTTACTCATACGGTTGTACGTTACGAAGTTACTGCAAACCTATCGACTGTAACATAAACAAACTTACACACTCATATATTTCACCCTTGACCCCAATGGACTCGTTTATCTTATTCCTCTACCATATTTTAGCGCCTGGTTCGGGATCAAACACGAACGGTTCCAGCTCAGGTTCTCCCTTGAGCGGTCGCACCGGTTCGCCTCCCGATCCCACCGCTGCCACTACCCAACAAACTCAAGCTACAGGCGCCACTGGTCAAAGTCCCATGGCAGCCCTTATGTCAGTAGCCGACAATCTACCCCCCGGCAGCCCCCGATCAGCTGTCGGTAGTCCGCCAAGCAGTGCCGCCCCGAGATCCGCCTCAAGGGGATCGCAACATTCGCCCAATTCTACAGGTGAGCAGTGATTTATTCGAGAGATGGAATCTGAAATGTCTTTTTTTCAATTTTAAGATATTGTAGGTTCCACCAGTAGTAGGAGATCGTCGGGTTCACGACATGTGTCTTCTACAACTGTTACTTCGACAGAGGCCGGAGGCGCCATGGGTCCTAATGCTGAGTCTATGACTGGTTCTGCCGATAACGTCGCACCTCCTACTCCGGCTACTACTGCTACTTTGAAATGCACATTGTGTCAGGAGAGATTGGAAGATACTCACTTCGTGCAGTGTCCGAGTGTGCCGCATCATAAATTTTGCTTCCCTTGCAGTAGAGAGAGCATCAAGAGACAGGGGGCTGGGTCTGAGGTGAGATATTTATTTAGTTTATTTTTAGTAATTAATGTACATTCTTCGAATACATTCAAAAAATTCAGATAAAGTCATTTCAAAATAACTAGAGATGATGAATCATAAATAATTGTGGCGGTTGTGGCAAGGCGTTGGTGATTTTAATGAAACTACTAGTAAATTTATCTCTGTGATAAAATAGCATGAAGTCTATGTTCCACAACTTTTCAAAAATTTAAATACGAATTGAAATTATTTTTCCGACAATTTACATGACAAAATGCGTAATTATTACATTATTGTCGGGAGGGTATTTTCCAAATAAATATGTAAAACCAAAAGACGATTTTAATTCTGATTTTTTTTTTGTTAAGTGAATGGAGAGTAATTCCTTATCTTGAAAATTTTAAACGACCACTATTAGACGAGCAAACAAAATTTGTTGTGTTTTGCGGAAATTGTTACAATGTTTGTTCCAAGTTATTTTGCAAGCTTGTTTTGGGTATAATTTTGCACATATACTTTGTCGTATTAAGACAGATGTTTCATAAATGTTCTTTTTCATTTTTTTTATAAATTGTTCGTTTAATACCAACAAAAACGTAAGAGATTCTCAATTTTCCGAAGAATTTCTGCTTTTCAATTACTACGGATTTACGTCCGCTGTATTGAAATTTTCCCCAACAGGAAAACTAACCATCATTATAATAGCACGTTAGTAACATTGACTGCCACTTTGTAAGTCAAAATGTATGCCTTAATACATATGTGGATAGTACTAAGATATTTAACACGTGAATGCCATTTTAATGCTAATGTCATAGATAAAGAAATAATTACCCAAAGGAACTACCTGAGTGTCAAATAAATTCTAAAGTATACTACAGGCACTTTTTCAAAATGCGATATATTTTATCGTAGTGAGCGTTTTACGTAAAATAGTGATATTCCTGGCAACGTTGGATATATTAGTTATACTTTGCTATAGCGACCTTAAACCTTCAATGCCCTTAATCGATGTACTATTATAAACGGTGTATTTTCTTAAGGTGAACTTAAAAATTAAATCAGAAAAGTAAATGAAATGTTCCCCTTTTGTATACTTAAAGTCGTGCCGTGTCGTTCGCGTTGCTGTATTATTGTATAAATTAAATTAAGAGTTTCAGTGCGAAATATTATTAACATTTATCAAAGACTGTCGTCATAAAATTACAAGTGTCACGACATGAACAGAAACATGAAATATTTGATGCTTTTATTTTGCACAATTTCTAGATGTTGTAGGTACCTACCTCAAACACAATTTTTCTACTTTTTGTTATACATGACGAGAGTTTTTCCTGTTTGGTTTGAAAATGAAACTGCATTTCGTGTTTGAAAATCCTCGATTTTTTAAAACTACCTTTCACAGAAACCTAAAACTCTTGACGTAATATTTTTGAACCTAAATCCACGACGATTTTAGTAAATTACCATTTGATAGTTAACCCGCCAAGAGAAACATGTAAAATCAATAACACGCAGTATCGACTCTTCGTCATAGTCTGTTTCTCCTCTAATTATCAACCAGACGGTCGTTTCACTTGTTTTCGTGACGTGGTTCTGATTATAGGGCTGGTGTGTCAGCTGATTTTGACGTTTCACCGCCGAGGTCGTTCACTCTGTTGTCAAAACGACGATTCATAAAAACGAGGGTCATGTCTTGTTAAACAATTGAAATAGATCTACCAATTAAGTTTTATACGGATGCAAAACAGAGCATGGGAAATATAAATCTGAGATTGGTTTCTGATTATAGCGCTGCTTATCAGACATTTTTAATTGTTTCGCAAATTATTTATGATACACCGTTTCCATGAATTGTATCGAACAATATAAACATAAATGAAACGTGCATTGTTGTTAACCCAGTTATTGTTTCTTGCTAAACCATGGCTAAACATGTTTTTATGAAGTTTTGCAATAGTTGACATGCAGTGTCGGAGGAGTTCAGATATGATTCGTTCTTATCGGTGACATAAGAGTATTTCTCTGAAATACACATGCATATAGTTGTTGGTTAAACAAACGATGATGATAATAATAGCACTACTGTACACACACGATGTTTAAAAATGGCGAATTTTTAACAAAATTATCATATCCTTTTTCGAATAGCTAGTAGCATTTCTTGAAAAAAGCTTATTTAGTAACGGTTGGTGATTTTTTTCAGGTGTATTGCCCTAGCGGTGAGAAGTGCCCATTAGCAAATTCTAACGTGCCGTGGGCTTTCATGCAAGGTGAAATAGCGACGATACTTGGTGAAGAGTACAAGGTGAAGAAAGAACGGGAAACCTAATATTGGATGCGCTAAGTACGAAGTACGAGGCTCTCTTTAAACTCGACAAACAGTCGAGAAATGTCTCTTTTCAAATGAAAGAGATGATTTGTTGAAAGTCGCTGGCGAAAGTTTGAAGAAGCTGGATTTAAAATATGGTTTGTCAGTAATCAGGTTGATATGTAAAATTGAAGCGAAGAAGGCTGTGTCGAAATATTAGTTTAAACTTGGACAAGTCGTCCATCTGTCCGTCTTATGATTGTATACCCACCGAATTAAAACAAAAATATATATGGCTAATATCGCCGAAAGTGTACATATAAAGAGTCGGGTAGTGAAAAAAGAAATTTGTTTTACTTTAGTTTTTTGTTTACTGGCGTTTTTCAACGTCGCACTTTTTGCCTAAAAACTTCTTATCTGATTTATGTCTGTCTCAGCTTTATAGATTTGTGTATTGGACGTTATGTTAATTTGTAAATATTGTATATAAAAATCGTGGTAAAACTTGCAAAAAAAGTGTACAAAGTATATTATTTAAGCGAACGTAGATTTAAGTCTTGAAAAATAAATTTTATACGCACAACTAGTCAGTAAAAATTTATAACTTTTTTTTTTTGGTTACTCGTCTAGTTGTAGTGTGAAATTTATTAACCTGAAGTATGACTTGAGTTTTATTTTGTTGTGTAAAACTGTTCATACTATAAAAGGCCTCTTATGAAAAGCTGTAAATATTGTATATTCATCAGCTGTTTAACGACATGGAAAATCGACCAGATTTTAAAAATGCCGTTCTTTATTAGTTTTGTAGAACTTTGTTATTAATGGTACACTCGGGCCATGGCTTTTTTTATTTATGGAAAGTAACCTAGTCAAAACATGAAGTGTCTCACACTTCATTTATAGGAACTCAAAACTCGCTGGTATATTGTAAGAACGATAATTAAAGAAAATCCTTGATTAAAAATAACATTTAACTTGTATATTCATACCATGTTTAATGTTCAAGGTCTCCTCACATTTGTTTGCTTGTTTAGTGAGAATATAACAGTATACCGCTATAAAAAAAAATTTCATTTCTTCTTTGTTTCAGATTAGTTTATTCTTCCTAAACAAAGCCTCAAACAAACGACCATTTTTCGATTGTATAGACCTTGTAAATAAACTACATGTATACCCTAAAACGACATTGTTACCACAGCATTTGGCAGAAAACTTGACCATCCTGCTCCACTTAATTTGGAATTTTCCAGTTGACGAATTTTAACTTGGACGTGACTGGTTCACATAAACGTTTTTATTGCATAACATTGGTGCTGGCTACACGTCACAAGTTTTTAAAAGTGCAATAAAAACTTTGTGTGGCGCCAAGCTGATAATAAATTTTGTTTCACGTTAACAGAAGTGAGGATAACGTTTTTGCTTCTCTGGCCCTAAAAATAACTAACTTGTAACATTGAGAGTTTTGAAATTTGTGATAAATGCACAGATATTTGTATTGACAATGTCAATCTTGTACATTTTGTAGTTGTTAATTTATATAACAACTGACATCAATTTGTTTGGAAGCTTGTACAATCTTTGCTGTTAGTGGATGTCAAATAAAATGAGATAATCAATGTCTATCGTGTTTTATTTTTCCACCGAAGTATTTTACGTAAATACATGTTAAAAAAGCATTTTTCTACCGCCCACGTTTTTTGGTTTTCTAATAGAGCTATTAACGCACGCAAATGACGTCACAGCAGTTCGTTAATAGCGGAAAGGTGTTCTTTAATTGATCTGGTGTAATTTAGATCTGTAAGATTGGTAGCAATGACGAGAAATGTCAGGTGAATGTCAGTGGCAAATCTAAACTTAAAATTTCCCATGTTTCCGGACGCGTAACTTCTTCGCAAGACATTTTAACCAATTTTAAATTACAAAAACTCGAATTGGTTCGAGTTACACTTGTTGTTGTGAAAATTCGAACCTCAAATATTTCGTGGTTAGTGTCAGACCGACCCATCACCAACCACGACAAAAGTCCCCAGATTAAAAAAAATGCAAATTTCAATTAAATTTTAGGAAAAAACGTGTGCGGTAGAAAAAATAGTATAAATAACTCGTTCATAAGGCCATTGAGGCACTCATCCTTTATATAACTCGCGGCTTCGCCGCTCGTTCTATAAACTTGGATTCGTGCCTCAATATTTGCCTTATGAAACTCGTTCTTTAATATACTATTATCCATCAAGAAAACATAAAAACGAAGTATTTGCACACGGCGGTTTTGTTTTGTGGTTGTAAAAATGATGATTAAAATGCGACTTCTGTAAAAGTTGTAAAGAACGAAACTCTGCGAGTGCCGTATTGCCTGATTTTGGACAACATAATGCAATTTAGAAATTGAGAAATATGCTTCTAAAAATAAAAGTTAGGCTTAAATAATATGAACAAAAAAATATAAGAGCTTTGCAACTTGGTAAATAATAATTCTCTGCAGAAAAATTAATGTTAAACCAGGTAAAAACAGCAGGTGTTAACACAAATAGCTTTTGACGACTTTGGATAGGTTTCTGGATGACCAAAACACTTTTTGATGTTAGCAGTGACTATGTATTTAACATCTATACTCACTGATGTTAGTTTCAAAACTTTCCGCAGTCTTTTATCTTGATAGAATACAAAAAAACGCAATGGTGGTGGATATAACACACAGACGACTAAATACCTACAATACCGCCCATAAGTATTTAGACACCTCTGTTTATTGATTTTTTTTCACTTTAATAATTTTTTTGAAAATCTAATTCACTGTGGTGGGACATATTGTTATTTTTTGACGATTGCTCTATTCGCAGTACCTAACAAGTGCGTGTTAACAATCAAGACACAAACTTTTAAAGATATTTTTTTGTTTTTGTCATTTTAGTTAAAAAAAATTATTCGCAACGTTAACGTTATAATGAAAATATAAGGCAAAACCAACTAATCAAAGCTTAATTCGAAGCAAAAAGTATATCACACCTAATATGTATATATTAAGATAGATACCTGCAATTAGTAATGTATCATTCTTTTGATTAAGAGCAGCAGATTATTTCTTCATTTAAAAAAATGCAGCCGTGCCAGAATACTGAAAAATCTTTCTTTTTCTAAAAACGTATATATAACTTGAAACTCGATTTCGCCAAAACTTTTTAAGTTGCAAAAGAGAAAGATATACATTAAAATAACAATGAAGATACATAGGCACTCTACCACTTTTGTCTGCACCGAAAAACTTCCACTGCGCTCTTTGAAGCTCCTAATTTTTTCCGCTTGCGCAGTTTTCGAAATGCTTCGTATCATATTCTACAGGTGCTTATTTTTTTTCCCGAGAATTTGAATTTACTTAGATTGAACAAATGAATTTGAACTCAAATTGTAGAATCTATTTTCTTATTAGTAACCTTTTATGAAAACTGTCTTATTTTTATAATGCTTTTGAATTTCGAGGACCCAACACGAACGTTAATTTTCCAAACGTTTAATTGTTTTGTTTTTTTTTCAGGTGGACTGAGTGCAAAACTTTGTGGCAGGCTCAGGGTGTGTCTAAAGAAACGACGGAAAATTGTGCGTCACAAAACATAAATTTCGAAGCAAAACTAGAAGAAGCCCATAGTTTAATAGAAAAAGTTAGAGCAACACTAAGGGATATAGGTAAAGGCATACCGAAGAGCTCAGAGCAAAATAATATGCCATCAATAGAACAAATAAATGCAAATGATCAAAGCTTACGTACAACATGTTCATTCCCCGGAGAATGTCTACTTAAGAATGCGATATCTAATAGTCTAAGTGAAGAAAGACAGGCTCTCAAATCACAAGATAAGGAAAAAAAGGAAGATGAGTCATTACAAAGAGGCTCCAAAAAAGATGTCAGAGCACAAGACGGTACAGTGAAGGAGAAACACTTAAGGAATGAAAGCTCTACGAAAGAAAAAGTAATAAAGAAAGTTGACAGTCTACAAAAAGATGGTACGAATGAAAAGGAGATAAAAAAAGATGATAAAATACAACAAAAAGGCAAAAAAAAGATGGGAACAAAAAGAGATAAAAGTCCACGAAAAATTAGTACCATGACAAAAAAGACTGATAAAAATAAAGAAAAAAAGTTACTAGAAGAAAAACGTGAGCTATGTAAAAATAATCGACACATTACTGTAAAAGAAGAAATAGAATTAGAAGCAAAGCCGGAAAAAGCTGATCTCACGAACGAAAGCAATTCTACACCCACCGATAAGAAAAGTGAAACGTTAATACCATTAGCAACGGAAGCAGAAGAAAACGACCCAAAGCAGATCATAACTATACAGAGTGTAAAACCTATGCTATCCGATGATGATTTTACAAATAAGTCTGACGGTGTTTCTCAAAGTATGGATTTATTACAAGAGAAATTAAAGGTTATTTCAGAAGAAGATACTGCAGTTCCAGGTATCTATTTTTTATAAAATGGATAGGAATAAAAATAGAAAATATTATAATTGTCATAATAATCACATAGGATCTTATCTACAAATCGTTTAAAAACTTTAGCCATACTACCACGGTACAACAGAACAAAATTTAGGTTAAACATGTTAATAAAAATATCGGTTTTTGCATGATAAAATATTTTCAAAAGATTTGAAATAGTTATTAACATTACAAGCGCCGAAAGTACCGAGTAGCAGAACGAGCGAGAGAGAATTAACGCTTTACTAATGTCAGATGCTATTTATCATTTTCAGGTATGACAGTACAAAAAATATATTTCTTAAGATTAAACATCTACTAAAATATGTGTTAACAAAGTGATCTAACGTTATTCAGACAAAATTTCCTTCACTCTAACAAATCCAGCTTTTTCAAAAAATTATAAAATTTGATTTGTCGAAATTTTACTTATATTATGATAAGTAAAATATAGATAATGCCAGTCACAGTGTAAGAAAAAAAAGTGGCCATGAGAACATAGAATCGGCGAACTTCCCGTGCTTCGCATTAGATTACACTACGATGCGCTCACCACTGGTCTGTTATGGTTGCGTTGCTCTTTTGCTGTTATAAAATGTTATTATAATAAGTTGGATTTTTTTGAAAAAATTTTGATACCTAGGGTAAAAACTCAAGGTTCATTACCCCCAAATGTAGGAGTGTCTTCTTTTATAAAATGCAAAAACATTTACTATGTAAAATTTTTAAGTGATGTCTTCACATTATCGGTAAGGCTAATTGGAAAAATTTGGTTAGCGTTTTATCTGCAGATATTTTTAAAATACGTACAAAATTTGACAAGAAACGGTCCAGTAGTTTGGGAGATTATCTGTCTAATAAAAATTTACATAAACGACGGACAGACAGACGGCAAATGAGAGGCAAACAGAAACAGGAGATCTATTTTTTTTATAGTCTAGGAGTCATAAATCGTGGAGAAAATCTGAAAGTAGTTGTCCGCCGGATGCACTGCCTTGAAATACTATACGTAAAATGCATCACTTTACGTCTGCTGATCTGTAGTGATAGAATCATAGGTAGGATTCTATGTGATTAATGCTATGAAATGATGTTCCGTTTTTAAAATATAAACTGGCTTTGCCTACTTCTAAGTAGTAGTTGATATTCGAAATAATTTTTTTCTTGTTTTTAGTGAGTCGAATGGAACGAGGTAGTAGTCCAATAAACTTTCTGGGTGATGCCAACAGCCAACCGGATCAATCTTTTAAAGTCCGGATACATAAAAATGATCTTGAATGCATTTTGCCTTCGGTCGTAGAGCATAACTCACAGTCTGCAAACAATGAAGTCTTCAAAGACTTGAAAGCGAATCATGTTGACACTGATGGTGAAATTCCTAAATTGACCGAAAATAATCTCACAAAAGCGGCCAATAAAACATATCCCTCAGGCAGTACATCTGCATCTCTGCATGATACGATAACATCGAATACAGGTTCATTTGAAAGAATATCGGAAAAATCGAGCGAAAAATGGACGAAAGCAACGAGATTGTCAATCCAAAAGATGCCTCCAGTAAATATTCGAGGGGGCTTAGTTATGCAAAAGACCCTACACTTATGCATAAAACCATCCGGCAGTGTAACCAATGACGTAGGCAAAAATCGGGCAAACATTGGTTATAAGGAAATTACAATGGTTTCAAACACAAGTTTAGCATCTGGTAGATGCCCAGATGATTGTAAGAATATAGAAGGCGGTTACTGCAAGAGTAATATTTATAAAGCAAAGAGTGTATTTAAAGATATAGGAAGCGTTGAGAAATTAGATAGGAGAACCATAGCTGCATTAGATGAAGATACATATAAATTATATAAATCGTTTCAGATTTTTGACGGTAAATATGAAAGCGGAAGGAATGAAACGTTAGACACCTTAACTACAACTAGAAAACCTGATCAAATAAACCCTATGGAGAGTAAAGATACAGTTATGAAAATGTCATCAGTATTTAAACAGAATAGAAGTAGTGTACGTCCTTATTCCCCAAGTGTGAGCGATTCCCTTGTTATAACTAAAGCAAATAAAAATCCGTGGGCTATCGGATTCTATAAATCGAAAGCAACGCAGTGCAATGACCTTAATAATTCTATACGATCACCACGAAAATTACCGGTATCTGAAAAAAGCTATAAGACGGCATTGCCCGTACAAGATATTCCACCTAAACCTCAACAGAAGTTACATAAACATATATTAGTTGAATTAGATACGGAAAGTGACGTACCTACAGACATGCCTGCAGATGTACCTACTCTAGAAAAATCAAATGTATCTACTCTAGCTTCAGAAGATGTTAAACCAGATTGTCATTTTGAGGAACAAGAAATATCGACTCATTCATTAGAAACGAGTTCTGTAGACATGGCGACATCGCAAAGTGCAACACGTCCAGAGTCAACGAGGACTAATACCACGGAACAAGACTCTTCTTTGGAAGAAAATGCTAACGACACCTCAAGTTCGCATCGAAACGTTAATGAAAATGTGGAGAACAAAGTTTCTGAAGAATCGGCTCCAAAATTTCAAACCATAAGTGTGGGTGACATTCTTACTGCTCTTCAAGACTACCCTAACGACGAGATGCTCAGTAGTTCGAAAGATTACGTCAGTGACGGTTTTCAGATCAAGGAAAAAACTGAGTCAGTTTTGGATAAACCACTTGTTCCAGAACTGCCCATTAACAAAAAAAAAGACGAAAAAAAGGAAAAAACAGTGAAGTCGGCGCACGATTTTAGTAGCAGCAGCAGCAGTAGTGGAAGTAGCTATTACATTCATGGCAGTCTCACTAGTCCACAGCGGAAAGCTGCTTCCATGACACCACCGGCGGCAACTTCTGCAACGAATCAACCAGCTCCATCCATCTCGAGTGCGAAACGTCCACAAGATCCATCAGATGAAAAGATAGACAAAAAAAGTTCACTGAAAAACAGTGAATTTATAAATTCATTAAAAATCGCTCCAGACGAAGTAAAAAACGAAGACTTTAATCGCGATAATAATAAAAGGAAAGGACCCAAAAAGTCCGATAAAGTCGAAGTAGAACATGAAGTATCTAAAGAAGTTAAACCCCCAATCCCCCTCGGACAAAAAGTGGACGAAAGTATTCAAGTTTCCTTGGAGTCATTGGAAAGTGATTCGTCTACCGACAGTAGTTTCGAGGAGGAAAGAGAACGGGCAAACACTATAGCTTACTTCATAAAAGGTTTAACAGGAACTTCACAAGAGCAATTAGAGAAACTCCGTAGTAATCCAAGTTTTCCCAAAACTGATCTGCAGACCTATTCTAAAAGTGCCTTAAAATTATCTGTTCCAGATGTCCGCTCAAGTTACATTAAAATGTCCGAAACATCGAAAACTAAAAAAGATGATGAAAAAAGAATGCCCTCTGCTGATACCGAAGAAGAAGTAGAAACTCTTGATTATGTTAAACCGTCAATAGCAATTGTTTCATCGGATGATGATTTATCAGATAAAACAAAATTGCAGCGCTTGAAGCAATTTCAGAAAATGCAAGGATCCGTGCAACACGGAGGCGATAAAAATGAAAAAACTGTAATGAGAGTGACAGCAGAAAAAAATAATTCAATAGAGGGTGAACACTCTCATATGTTGTCGAAGAGACACTTACCTTTCTACCGACGTGTACTCGGTCGAATAATCGAACCTAATTCGAAAAGACCAATGCCAAAGTCACTCAGTGACGCACATCCGGTTGAAGAGTCGATTTCTGAAGGAGAAATTAAGTGCAGAAATAGTCAGAGTATAGGAGAAGTTGGTTCGTATAAATATATTGACAGAAAGAAGATCGGTAAAGCCGGGGTTAAATATCTCAAAAAACACTTGGATGAGGTAAACAGAAAAGAAACGGGAGACCAATCTGTTAGAATTGCTAGGCAAAGAGCGCAATACAACAATTGGGTAACTTATTATTTACAGAAACAGCATAACGTTTCGTTAAACGATGATAGTAGTTTTTCCTCTTCTGTTAATAAAGCTGGGAAATAAGCAACAGTGTTGTAAAAATTATGTGTAATTGTATGATAAAACTTTCTTTTATAATGTGATGTTCTCTTCTTCTTTCCTAGCCACTTTTTACAAATTCTTCCTAAGAAGATGGCTACTACTCCTATTAGGATCACTATTATAACAATAGTAGTGACCTCGTGCATCGAAAGTTTACTATTTCCCGCTGCGGAGTTCCGGATGTCACCTGCATTGCTATTGATCACAATATTCTCCTTGGACTGCTTTGAACCCCCATTCTGCACTCAAAATACTATTGCCGTATTAACACTCTTTTTTTTTTCCTCGATTGGCAGGGTCGCCATGTGATGTCCTCTTTTGACGACACGACGGTGGTCGGTTAATATTTACTATGAATTTATTCACCCCGATCACCACTACAACCCACTTCTTGCTACTACATACAAACCCCCGAGTTAGTACTAACTGATTTTACATATCACATACACTTTTATACGGAATGGGACTATTTGGCGCGGCCGACTTGGCGCGGCCGACTTGGCGCGAGCCATTTTGGCGCAAGGCCAACTTGGCGCAGGGACACTTTGGCGCAAGCAATCTTGGCGCGAGCCATCTTGGCGCGAGTACGTCGGTATATAATGTAAAAAATATTTATTTTTTGTATCGTGGTTTGCACCCTGTTATTTATGCTAAGTGTAGGCAACCAAATACACAGTTTCATTCGCACAAATTCCAATAACTAAATGATCCACGGAGCAAGAAGTTCCACGTTTAGGAGTATGTTTATAATGGGGTGCAGGGCGCGAAGCGCCCGTGTGTCCATTAAAAAGTCGCCATTACCCCTCCACGCATTGGAGACCCTAAAAAATTAGGTTATGCTAACAATGGGTACAATTTTTGTATAATTATATCCATTTTTCTTGGTGCGAGTTCATTCGCGCCAAGATGGTCCACGCCAAGATGGCTTGCGCCAAAGTGTCCCTGCGCCAAGTTGGCTTTGCGCCAAAATGTCTCGCGCCAAGTCGGCCGCGCCAAGTTGGCCGCGCCAAGTCGGCCGCGCCGAATTGTCCTAGACCGACTTTTATACATTATTGACGACCTAGTTCCTTGTAATGCACAAGCATTTGCTGACTAAAGAATTCCAGCTTACAGTTACAGTAATGGTTTTCTTGGTATTATTTTATTTTTGGGTATGTTGAAAAACAGGAGAGTATGAACACAGTACAGACAATGCTTATGTTTATTTTTATGTGCAACTAAGGAAGATATAGACCGTGTTACGGAATTGAATGCAAAAAATTTAACCCATAATAGAAATCATTATTAGCGTAAATTTTTCTATGTAATATTTTTTTTCCAAATTCTACCCTTTAAGAATTAAAGTTGAAAATACATTGGACTATGAAAATCGCCACCCGTCTAAGTGTAATTGACACCAACATTCTTCTTCGTCGATGCAACAAAAATCATCCGCGCTTCACAAAAACGTACGGTTATATCAGGTAATAAGCTTGTTTTGCGCGAAATAAAGTCACCTATTTTACGTTACACGGTTTATTTCGAGGGGTAAACCGCCGACCATCAAGTGTACAATTGATTTCCTCTGATTTCCTTTGATTTCCTGTGATTTCCTTTGATTTCCTGTGATTTCCTTTTGATTTCCTCAAAATTTGTTTACATAATGTACTACAGGGCGATTGTTAACTTTTTTTTAACTTGACTTTTTTGTTTTGCCGATAATGATGTTGAATTTAAACCTTTTTTTACCAAGTGTTTACAAACGTACGGTGACTAGGTAAGCTGAAGTGCTTTCCCTTTAAACGAAAAAACTTCTTAAAAAATACTTACCCCATAACCTGGGTCGAGATTTGTGTATATATTGTAGATGATGTTGAAGTAAAAAACTGTGCTAAATTCTAGCTACCCATAAATACAGATGATAACACTTTTAATTTTTTGTTCACAACTTTCAAATGAAGCATATTACAAAAAAACTTTTGAAATGCAAATTTTAAAACGTAAGAATTTTTTTTGCACAATGAAGGAGTGGATAACCCCACTTGATAAATTTTCAGAGGTAATTTTCCCCTTTAAAAGTGTTCATGGGCACCTAGAATTTTGCACAATTTCTTACTTTAGTATTTTCTACGATATAATATACTTGTACAAATCTCGACCCAGGTTAGGGTTACGTTATCACAAATTTTAATCACATCACTTAAAAAAAACTAGAATTAAATCAAATATTTTTTCAATCATTTTTTTTCAAAAACTAAACTGCTTCTTCTGAGTACCTGAGGTGGAGGTAGTTTCATTATATATTCATTTTCTTGGATCTTCCCCTGATCTTTAATGTCCGGAAACATAAAAGCATCCGGAATTTTTGGATTCCTTTTCAAAAAATCACAAAAAATAGGGTTAAGTGATGACACTTTACCAATGAAACATTTTTTGTTTTGTTTTTGAGTTGTTAATTGTACTATAATATAATCGTCTATAGTCTTTGCCATTTCTACTGAAATCCTGTTAATCGTAAATTTGGCAAAGTTCATATTCAGACAATTTTCGAATTAAAAACCGTTGTCAATCAACCGAAAGCTGTTACCAATTGCTAAATTTTAAGCAAAATCAACAGGTGGTGTTTCAATAGAAATGGCAAAAACAATATATTTAAATCTGGTTTAGAACGATCAGTCTTACTATTTTCAGCCTTGAGATTCAAACGAGGATTCAAAACATCACAATAATTGGAAGAATTCAAATTTTCGGTGTCCGTGCTGTCATCATATTCGATACTACTTGGGTTGTCTAAATCAGATGAGTTACTTGATATATTATAGCGTCTTTTTTGTTTTCCAATTTAGACTGGTTTTTGAATTTGAGATGCATCTTTATGTTGAAGGCAGGTATCTGTTTCTGAGTTAACTCTACCACTATTACATTTCTTATTTTGAATAAATCTTTTGAGACGATCCACACTGACGCGATCCTTTTCATTGTCTAACAGCCAGCAAAGTGAAGACTTTTTTATAACTTTTGTTGTATTATCTAAGCGTATGCTGACTAGATCACCTGTCTCAACAAAAATATCGTCATTATCAAAACTTCTAAGGTGTATGTCTCTGTTAAATTGTGCAAAGATCATTCAGTAAATCTTCATCTTGGTCAACTGGATCGTTTTCCAAATTTTGAAAACAGTTACGTTTCATGGCTATTTGAGAATTGTTGTAATTTTCAATGTGATCGCACTATTCTTCACTAAACATTTCATCTTCAACTTCGTCATTGCATTCATTGCCTTTACACGGAGGCAAAAATACATAGTTGAAATCTTCACTTTCATTCCTAAATCTTCAGTGTCACGCAGACAATCCCGTAAAGCTTATTCTACGGTGTTTTGTATATCTTTATCTGAAATGTTTCCTAAGTCATCATTTTTCACAAAATCTCTCTTCATGATTGAACTTTTTTTCCTGATTTCTCTAGGAAAAACGAAATTTTTTATCCAAATCGTTTTTAATGTTGTTTATAGTTTGCAGTCTGTCACTTCGATGCAACATATCTCTTATACTAAAATTAACAATTGTGCTAAAAGTTGAGGTCATTGATCTAAGGCTTCTAAACATACTCTCACAAGTTTGAGAGCTAAACTTCCAAGGCAAGAACATATCATCAGTAAGATTACTTTTTTGAAAAATTTTAATTATTTTTATTAATGCGTGTCCATTGAGTTCAACGCATGTGTAGCAATTGGAAGATAAAAAGTTATCTTTTACTGTATACTGTCTTTGGTCCTTAATTCATTTTTTCCGTATTCGTAGGAAAAATATGCAATACCAAATGTTATATATCCTTTCTACAACAGATAACGTTTTGTCCAGGAATGCTGCCGATATAAGATACATTAGTTTCAAATAAGCTGTTGTTCCTGCACTATTGTCAATGTTGTCGGCTATCATTTTTCTTACTTCAGGGCTACACATTTTTTCTGCCGCTGCATAGTTCATTTTGTCTTCTGCTTTCAAATCCGTTATTGTTAGCATATGTTGATCTTTGGTGTACTTTTTTACTAATATTTCAAGGTGAGCAACTGTAGCAACGTAATTCCCTAGAGGTAATATTGAGTCCGATTTTTAAAACCTTGTTCTTAACTTTGTGATAATATGTACAGTCTAGTTGGCCATGGTACAGTATCTTGGGCATACGATGTCAGATCGCTGTCACTGAAACCCATTTGGTACCATTCCCAAATATTCAAATGATTTTCGTCGGATGAAATAGGTAGGCGAGGATTTAAACGCATCGCTTTGAGAAGTCGCGTGTCTCCATCAGAAGAAAAACCTAGAATTGAAATTCCATACTTTTGGGCATCTTTCTGCATAATAGCAAATCTTTTTTTGACGTCTTGATAAGTAAATTTATTGTCGGTCCCAAAAATGGTGAGGCAGTACGGAGGAGAATAATCAGATAGGGGTGTGCCACAATTATGTACGCATAATGAGCTTTCGTTCAATTCTTGAAGCACTCTTGAATAGTTTAAGCGGAAGAAGCTATGTAATGGTTTGTTTCCGGTAGCCCATTTCTTAAAGGAAGCACAAATCTCACCATTTTAGTAGATCGAGAGTCATATTCTATGCGACCCGTTATTCGAGTCGCATCATCACTGATCCAAACAAATTTCTTTAAATTTCTTTCTTCTAGGAATAATTTTAATCCTTGGAAGTCCATAACACCTTCGTCCAGTTTTGTACTATTTTCAGCAATGTACCTATTTAAAGAAGATATTGTAGGAATGACTTTTGGTAAATTCGATTGCAGCGTTTCATACAATAGACGACCTCCTATGTAGTAGAGGTATAGGCAAAACTTTTTTAAAGTGGCGTTATACTTATTCTGATTACTTGATTTTGACGCATTTTTTGATGAAATGTCATGGAGCATTTGGAGAAATTCCTTTATTAATATTAATATTATTATTATTATTATTATTATTAAGTGAATATTCTACAGGGTGAGACCCCAATTATAGAATATTTTATAGTCTAACCAAAGTATCCTAAAGTTTACTGTAATCAAAACCACGTACTTCTCTAAGCGATGATGAAAAGAGATCTACTTCACGATGGAACACATTACCGATTCTGCACATGGTAAACATCGGTGAAAACTTAGCAATATCCGTTCTTGGGACTGGCAAATAAAACAGATCATAATAACGGGACAGGGCACTGCGCGAACTCACATTAAATGTAATTTGTGATAATAGGATGGGACAATCTACACCATTATGAAGAAGTTTAAATAGAAAAACCATGTAAAATCTTTTACACGTATTCAAAAAGCTGGTAAAATTATATCTATTTAATAAATCCTGCTGAGGCATACCAATTGGAGGATACACTCCGTCTTCCCGATAAGACAAATACTTCAAAAATTTGCGGATGATACGTTCCAAATTAGTGACATAAATGTTATGATGGGGGCACCAGATTAAACATGCATAATATAATTTGCTTTCCAAAAAGGATTTAAAAAGTCGTGTGATGGTGTGAGCATTTTGAAAATCTCTAGCATTTCTTATTATAAAACTTTATCTTTGGCCTTTCTGTATCTGGAAGTTTTTCTGTTTAATTTCTATCAAAATTGTAATATATGCTTTCTGTTAAATTAAATGTTAATTTGTTTTCACAGTTAACGTTTTTAACTTGTTCTATTATGGGGAAAAAGTTGGTTAATAGTTGTTGTTTTTCACATCTCTGTCCTCGTCGTAGCTACGGGGGGGCAAGATGGGGCTGAGCCCCCCCTAGCAGTTGTGGTTGCCCCCCCTGGAAGACTTACACATTAAAAATTTCAATTTAGTAATAAAATTTCAATTTAGTAATAAAATTTCAATATAATGCCGATTGCTGAAGCATATTTACTAGCCCCACCCACCCGCCCTTTATTTTCTTACAGGGTATATTATTTGGCAATATCACCCTAACGTTAATGTTGACCGTATAAAAAAAACAACTGCCATGTTACATTTTATTCCATAGCCTACTACTAAACATGCAAAAAAATAAATATTACGAATAAAGAGGTACGTGCTCGTAGAAGCTTTAATGAACTTTAGGAAATACAACGCAAAAATACAGAATACAAAAAAACGACAGCTCATTACTTTTTTTTACAATTATTCATGTGTTCTTGTTTGTTATCCCTCGACCCGGGGTTGTGCTAGATCTAGCCGCTCCGTGAAGGAACCATGCTTTATACTTACTAGATCCTTGGTGAAGATGTCACCAATCATATCTTCCGAAGGGACATGTTGCATAGTGTTGTATATTAACTTTTATAGGAAATCTCTATTTGTTTAAAGTTGTTTATTCTACGATTCTTCATACATTCAAGCGTACAAGTCTTAAACCTAACCTCATTCTTCTACTTATCGCTAAAGCTGGCTTTATCTCTTTTTTCTCGTAAAGCCGCGCTTACACTACACTACATATCTCCCCCCTGAGTCAACCTACATGTTTCCTAATTAATACCTTATCCATTCATTTGCCTGCCATCGTGATGGGGGTTTTTTCGTTCGGATAGGTCGGTTACTCTTTTGATTAGATTCCGCGTTCACGTGCTGACCAGATGTTTCAGGGATTGACTCGTTTGGGATACAGGGATCTGGTTGTGTTGGGTTATGGCGTGTCTCGACGTTAGTAGAGCTCGTGGTCTCCTTTACTGTTTCCTTGTCTGATATAATTGCTGGAACCTTTGACGTTGTTAATGCCTTTCTTATAATTTTTTCTGTTCCTTTACCGTCAGATTCTGTGTCTGTCGGTATGATTGTTTTCATTTGATCCACATGTCGTTTTGTTACCCTCCCGTTTCCGATGATTTTGCACAAAAACATTTTTTGGCCAATTGTCTGAGTAACTTTGGCTTCCATCCACGCCTTTTTGTTGGTATCTTTATAATCTCTGATTGCCACTACTTCGCCTATTTGAAATTTCGTTGTTCTTGGTGTTTTCCGCGTGTCGTAACTTATTCTCTCTTCCTGCGGTTTAATCAAATTGAATAAAGTTCTGATGTTTCTATTCAGCATCCGGAAAGCAGGAGTTTCATTCGTTGTGGCGTGTTTTGCGTTCCTATAATGAATTAGATATCGGCTTACGAGAATGTCGGTGCGGGTGTTCTTATTTCGTTTGTCAAAAAGAGCGGTTTTCAGCCCTCTTTTAAACGATTTCACTGCGTTCTCTGCTGCACCATTTGATGCCGGATGATACGGTGCTATGGTTACATGGTGTACTCCATTATTTCGTAAAAATTGTTCGCAATCTCGTGAAACTAGTTGCGTTCCGTTGTCTGAGACTATTAACTCCGGGATTCCCCATCTGCAGAATGTCTCTCTTAGTTTGCGTATTGTTGTATCCGCAGTTATGTTTGGGACTTCGTATATTTCTGGCCATTTGCTGAATGCGTCCAGCATTAGAAAATAATATTTACCGTTTATCGGGCCTAAATAGTCGATGTGCACACGTTGCCAGGGTCTTGTAGCTTTGTTCCATGGCGTTGGAATCGCCTTTTGGGGATCATCAGACGTCATGATGCACGCCCTACATGACTTCGCTACCTTTTCTATGTCTTCGTCTAATTTTGGCCACCAGAAATACGATCTTGCGATTGCTTTCATTTTTACAATGCCTAAATGTGCCCCATGGAGCTCGTCGAGGAGTCTTTTTCGTAACTTACTTGGTATTATCACCCGATAACCCCATAATAAGCATCCTTGTTCGCATGTGATTTCTGTTTTTCTACATGTGAAATGTTTCATATTTTCCTCTTTTACGTTCGTCGGCCATCCGTTTGTGACATATTCTAGGACCTTAGCCAGGACGGGGTCCCTTCTAGTTTCTATACCAATTCTTTTTGAATCTATTGGAATCCCTTCCGTCACAATCAGGTTCAACTGGTTGCTTGACTCTTCCTGATTTTCTTCTTCTTCAGTTGTCTGTAGCGGATGCCTTGACAACATGTCCGCGACATGATTTTCTTGCCCTTTTATGTATTTAATGTCATAGCTGAAACCTGCCAAATGTAGCATCCATCTTAGCATTCTACTTGAGTAGGACTGAGAAATTCTCTTGTTCATCGCGAAGACTGATACTAATGGTTTGTGGTCAGTTTCTATGACAAACTTGTTTCCCATCAGATAATATGCTAATTTTTTAGTAGCCCAATAAATCGCCAAAGCTTCTTTGTCGATTACGGCGTAGTTGCTTTCTGCTTTGCTTAGCGTTCTTGAGATGAAAACAATCGGTTTTTTTCGACCAGTATCTATTTGGTGTGATAATACGGCCGCAATACCGTCCTTTGATGCGTCGGTTGTGAGTACTATTGGTAGAGTGGGGTCGAAATGCGTTAACACCTCGTCTGACGCGATTATCGCTTTTATTTCCCTAAAAGCTAGACTACATTCCGCGGACCAGCGAAATTGTACGTTCTTTTTTAGCAGATTATAAATAGGTTTCATTAATATCGCTAATTTTGGTACGAACTTGCTATAATAGTTGACCATTCCTGCAAAACTTTGAACCTGTGTCATTGTTTGCGGTGTTGGGGCATCTAGTATCGCCTTGACTTTTTCACTGTCTTTTCTTAGACCTTCCTTGGTAACTCTTAGACCTAAAAATGTTGATTCTTCCTCAAAAAATGTACATTTCGACAATTTAACTTTTAATCCCGCATCTTTTAGTCGTTGAAACACCTTGCGTAAAGTATCTATGTGTTCCACCCTTGAGTTTCCCGTGATGATAATATCATCCATAAAGTTTGCTGCTCTATCTATGCCTTGAAGGACTTGTTCTAAGGTTCTTTGGAAAATCGCACTGGCGGGCGTTATTCCAAATGGGATCCGTTTCACCCGGTATAAACCTTTGTGTGTGTTCCAAGTGAGTATTTTTGACGTTTCCTCGTCTACCACCAACTGGTTATACGCGTTGCTGAGATCAATTCTAGAAAACGACTCGCCTCCGTTTAACTTTGAAAACATTTCTTCGAGTGTTGGTAAAGGGTATTTGACCTCTTCGAACCATTTATTTGCTGTGATTCGGTAATCGCCACACAATCTAAGGGTTCCATCCTTTTTCATCACTGGTACCAATGGCGTGGCCCATTCACTGGATTCAATCGGCTCAATAACACCTTCTTTTTCCAAACGATTCAATTCTGTTTCGACTTTTTCTTTGTATGCAAGAGGAACGGTGCGGGGTTTAAGGAAAATAGGCCAGAATTGGTCTTTCAATTTTAACGTGAATGTGTGTTGTTTGAAACAACCTAATCCGTCTGAAAAAACCTCCTGGAATTCGTTAACAATATTAGTTTCGCTAACCGATAAGACTTCATTTTTTTCGTCAAATTCTGAAACTAATTCGAATTTAAATTTGTTTAAAAAATCTCTCCCTAGCATACTTTGTTTACCGTCTCTTTTGTCGATAACGAAAAAAACGAAATTTTCACATTTTACATTTTTGTACTGTATACATGCGTTGAAAGTACCCAAAACTTTTATTGGCTGCCCTGAATATGTTTTTAACTGCCTATTATTATATTTTAACTTGGCACTTGGCCAATAAGATTTAAAATCTTTTTCTGAAATTATTGATGTACATGCGCCACTATCTACTAACATTTGTATTTCCTTATCACTAATATTGACGTTACAATAAACTGGGCTGTTATTAACAAAACTAATGCTATTTACGCCTGTTTCTACCAAATTTTGTTTATTTTTATTGAAACATGCCTTTGCTAAATGTCCCACCTTTTTACAAATGTTGCATGTGTAATTTCTGTATTTACACACCTGTTGGCCAGTATGGGTTCCTGCACATCGCCTGCAGTTCCACTTCCCTCTCTGGAATGGCTGGAATGTGTTCTTAGATGTTCTTGCCTCATTATTGTTTGTTTGAGATTTCCCTTCCTGTTGTGTATCCTTTTTGGTCTGTGGCACCCTTCTTATTGTGTTGACGGAGTCACTCTGGCTTTGTAGAGCTGCTTCTCTTGCTTGTGCAATCTCCACTAGTTTCTGTAATGTTGTGGTTGGGGACTCTTCACACAATCTGTCTCGGATGACACTCCTTTTCATAGCACAGATGAATTTGTCCTTTAGCACAAACGTGAGCTCGTTTCCAAACTCGCAGTTTCCCGCTAGGTTGTGTATTCTAGCGTACCATTCTTTTACCGTTTCATTGTCTTGTTGTTGTGCTTCGTAGAACTTAATTCTTTCCCTGAAAATACATGTACTGGGTGAAAATTGTTTCTTTAGCAGAGTACACAATTCTTCATAGGTTTTATCCTTTGGTAACGCCGGTGTACAGAGATCTCGTAGAGTTTTGTAGGTTTCTTTTCCTATCAGGCTCAATAAAGCTGGCACTCTTTTCTTCGACTCTGTTTGACCCTCTGTTGCTGGGGTGTCTACTATTCCATTTACGTTAAAAAATTCCTCCAGCTGCTCTTGGTACAATGTCCAATTGTCCACTTTTGGATCAAAACTATCGATAGAACCGATCAGCGTCATCTTCTTGTTGCGTCACCACGTGTAACATAATGATTGTTTTTGGATTTACCCGTCTTCTGCCGCGTTTTTTCTATTTTCTCCGATTTTCCTCGTCGCCAATGTTGTATATTAACTTTTATAGGAAATCTCTATTTGTTTAAAGTTGTTTATTCTACGATTCTTCATACATTCAAGCGTACAAGTCTTAAACCTAACCTCATTCTTCTACTTATCGCTAAAGCTGGCTTTACCTCTTTTTTCTCGTAAAGCCGCGCTTACACTACACTACACATAGTTAATGAGTCATTCTTCACCACTTCTCTGATGTAGTGATGTCTAAGGTCGATGTGCTTACTCCTCGCATGATAGACCGGATATTGAGCCAGTCTCAATGCGCCTTGGTTGTCACTGAATAGCACCATTTGTGACAACTGTGCGAACCCTAACTCCAGCAGGAACTTCTGGATGAAAGTGACTTCCTTGGCTGCTTCTGTTAATGCTATGTATTCAGCCTCTGTAGATGATAATGCCACAGTTTTTTGTTTCCTGGAGTCCCATGGAATGGGTCCCTCTGCTAACATGAAGACGTATCCAGTATACGATTGTCTGTCAATAGCACAGTTTGCCCAGTCGGCATCTGCGTAGCCTCTTACAGGATCGGGGCAGTTTGTGTACACAAGACAATATTCGGAGTACCCCTCAGATATCGAAGCACTCGCTTCGCTGCTGTCCAATGGACCTTGCCATGACAGTTATTGAAATGTCCCAAGGAACTCACTGCGTGACTGATGTCAGGTCTAGTCGTGATGGCCAAATATGTCAAGCCACCTATCAATTCGCGATACGGGAAATTCTTCACTTCTTCAGCGGTCGTTGGTTTGACGAGTTTTGTCTGCGGATCCATGGGAGTCCAACTTTACTTCCGGTCACGACGGTATTCCGGTTTTTTTTATTGGTTGTACCATGTATTCTCCACCTCTCTTACCACTTTGTTAAAATTAATTTTGACAAAATCCACGTTTCCTAATATTTGGAAATTATCCACTATTGCTCCTATTTTTAAGAGTGGTAACAGAAATTCCGTTGAGAATTATACCCCTATATCGCTGATTTGCAATTTTGTTAAAGTATTTGAATTGGTTGTGCATAAATATGTTCTCTGTGATACTAGAATAATTGAATCTCAGCATGGATTCGTCAGTGGCGGGTTTACTTTAACTAATGTATACAAGGTGACTGCGAAATACATGCAAAAAAAAAAATGGGGAATAGCTCACAATATGATTATGTCACTGGGTAAAATTCACGGTCCTAAGTAGTAGCAGTGTCTAGAAAAAATTATTTGAAATTCAATGTAAATTGTTGTACGCGCCGCTGGACTGTTTTGTGACCTACATAATTACTACAATGAATGGAACAGAGCGAGTCGGTTAAAGAACCAAAAAAGTTACTTTATCAGGCACTTTTTTAATCGCAACGTGAAAAACACGAAAAGGGCCAGTTAGCATCGAGCGGTCGGTGAAATCGGTTTATGGTGCAGTTTTCCCATGCAGATTGTGTCGATATGGTAATGGGTGCATCAGTGGTACAGCATCTCCGAGATCATGGTACCTTCAACCTCAAACTCACGATCGTGGCCGTGATAGGACAGAAAGAAGAAGTTGGATTTTCACAGCTTGTAGTGCATCCTACATTAAAAGAATACGGCCACATCCATACCATGTTGACAAAGTGCACGGTTTGGAGTCCACTGATTGTTCACGTTGTGTAACTCACTTTTTGTCCGATGGAACTCCACGTAGTCGTCAACAAGTACGATTTCAAGAGACGGTTTTCGATAAATGTGTATCAGTTGGATGAAACAGTTCGTTTGTGGAAATCAACAGTGTCCAGAAATTATCGAAGAGCTTCAACAAGTGAAAGTGACACCCGCTACTCCGGTGTTTTTTTACCTATCAACAAACCTCTTGCGACGCTCTGACGCCTGTATTGCTAGTCAAGGACAACATTTTCAACATTTCTTGTAAAAAGGTAGTAGCATTCTAAGTTGCTCTTATTTCTGTTCCAATAAACAACGTAAAATCGTTGTGACAAGGACCAAACATCCGTCAGAATCAAAATTACCAAAAAACTTTCACACTGACCTTTAACGATGAATGAGTAAATGAATGAACGAATGATAAGCAGCAAAAAGTCGGTTTTACTTTTAATTGAAACTGAAAGTGTTTAGGTCGTTTTTATTCGAACGTTTTTCCAACTCTGTTTACAAGGTGGCTCAGTGCCTTCGTATCGAGGGTGGTTCATGGGGGTTTTGCCCCATTCGATTTTTAATTTCTTTTTTCTATATTTCGGCTCTACTAGGGTGGGGGATGCCGTGGTTAAAATATTTGCACTTATTTCGCAGTCACCCTGTATAGTGTATATAATAATTTAGGCGTGTTTACGCAGTTTATTGCGGATAGTTTTAGTGATAGACTCCAGACTGACGTGGCATTTACTGATTTTTCTAAGGCTTTTGACCAGCTTAATCATCAAATCATTTTGGTTAAACTTAGCAATTCTGGTGTTTCTGACCGCGTGATATATTTGTTCAGGTCGTACTTATTTAGTAGATCGCAGTGTGGTAAATATTGTGGATACGAATCTCGAAAGATGTGTATGTCCATGCCGTCAGGAGTATCTCAGAGCTCTGTATTGGGGCCTCTTCTGTTTGTCGTATTTATAAATGACATTGTCAAAAACAGTGATTCAAATGTTTTGTTATATACACACGACCTAAAAGTTTTCTGAAGGATTGCTTCTGTTGAGGATTGTAAATCTTCGTTCGGTGGAGTATTGCCAATTTTCTACCTGTTAATTTTAGTAATTGCCCCATAATGTATTTCTTAAATAAATCTAAGGACGTTCTCTATAATAATATGCTTAATAACAACGAGTTAGGAAGGGTTGAGTTTTATAACGACTTAGAGGGGTTACGTTTGATAGCTAACACTCTCTTGGATTCATTCTAAGATGTAAAAACTTTGAAGATCTTAAGTGCCTTCGTGCGCTATATTGTGCTTACGTGTTTCAGGCTTAAATATGCGAGCATTGTATGGACCCTATTCTCCCACATTCATATACATTCATTGGAGAAAATTCAGAGAGGTTTTTTAAAATATGACAAATAGCATTTTTTGGGCTTGTTTGATTGGGGTTCCTCATCCTATTCCTTTTCTGCAACAAATAATTTTCTTAAAATTTTCCATTATTATATAATCTGATTTTATCTACAAACTGGACCCAACTGTATGAAGAAATCGTCTGTGACAAATTTTATGAAATATTGGTTAATTTATTTGAAATGTAGTCGAATTCCTGGGAGCATACAGTACAAGGATAGCATTCTAAACATGCCGACAGAAATTGTCAATGGATTTAGTATTTCAAATCTGTTTATGCACCACATATTAATATACTTTCTAGAGAGATTTCAATAGATACAATACAAATAATAATATTGCTGTTACCAATGTCACAAATGTGAGGTCTTCCGAGCTCTGAAACAATCCAAAAATAGTTTTACATCCGGAGCTGATGGAATTCCATGTTTCACACTAAAAGATTGTACAGCAGCATCGTATTCGTTTAATTTAGTTCTTAGTAATTCTTTCTTTAGTTTCTTTAATTCTTAGTAATGGAAAAATATCATCATCTTAAAAAAGGACATGCGTCAAATATTGGAAACTATCGCCTAATAACCTTTCTCTGTAACTTCGCTAAAGTATTAGAATCATACAACAGAATTTATACGTCCATAAAATATACCATCCCATCGGAGCAGCATGGCTTCATGAAGAATCGATGAACTTTAACGGTGACAAATTTGTTACACATTACACAAGATATTTCAGAGACAATTGATGATAACGGCCAAATGGATATTATATATACGGATTTCCAAAAGGCGTTTGATAGCTTTAGTCACCAGATACTTCTGGAAAAAATGCGTCTCTATGGATTCTCTGGCCCACTATTATCATTGTTTCGACCATATTTGATAGACCGTCAGTACTGCGTAAAATTCCGTAATTGTTTATCAGAATCATTCGTTCCCACCTCCGGAGTTCCACAGGGATCGAATCTTGGACCATTGCTATTCTTGTTATTTATCAATGATTTACCAATCAATAAGTCGTACGATAAACTGTTGTTCGCAGACTACCTAAAATCGTATTATAAGATATCCTCAACTGCCGAACTCTTCAAAGAAATGTTAACACTTTATATTTTTGGTGTCAAACAAACCAAATGATTTTAAATAAACATAAGTGTTACAGTATGACATTTTCGAGGCAGAAAAATTCCATTACTCATGATTATAAAATTTCGGACCACACGATTGGAATATTTTAAAGATTCAGGAGTTACTTTTGACAAAAGATTTGTGCCACATATAAACGACGTAGTTAGAAGATCACTAAATACTTTGGCTTTTGTTCATCCGTCTTACAGAGAATTCACCGAAATTCAATCTCTAAGTAATAACAAAATATTTTTTGCATTTCTGCGCTCCAAACTAGAATATTGCGCCATTATTTGGTCACCTTTTTACAATGTGCATATCTTCTACTTAGAATCGGTCCAAAGACGTTTTCTAAAATATCTGTGTTTTAAATTGGATGACATCGAACCTGAGAGAGGCTTTAGTGAATGTATCTTATTAGCTAGATTTAATCTTAATTACTTCTATTATTTACGAACACGTAGGTTGGCAAGGCGTCGTCTTTTTGTTTAATCTTTTGCACAATAAAATTGATTGTATCTATATTAATAATAAAATGTCATATTCTCTCCCAAGGTTTAGCAAAAGATAGAGATCGTGCTTTTATTGTGACACCTGCAGGACTAACACTTTAGTAAAATCTCCAATCGTAGTTCGTGTGAAACATTCAATAATTATTATTAATTAAACCACAATCGAACAAAATGTTCTTAATATCATAATTCTTATTTTATCATTGTTATATCGAGCGTTCAAATAAAAACGACGTCAAGTTGGCTTTATAAATGTCAACGAATCATTCACTAAACCCTAAATTCACATTTACAAAGCCAGCTTGACGTCGTTTTTATTTGAACGCTCGTTATAAAGGACGTGTTCTTCACATTTTCGAGAAAATGGGGTGACTCGTTCTTAATTTGACCAATAAAAAATTGGAAGTGCTGTTCTTGATTTGACGGGCAAAAAAAGTTGGAAGTACCGGGATCCGTAACCGGGACTTCCCATTGCATTACACAGTCCACCTCCACTGAACCACCAGCCACGCTTGCGAAGCCACGTATTAATTATGTTTATCGTATGAACGATGTTTAAACAATTACAATAATAGAACACATAAGCAGGGGGATTCATAAAACACAAGTGTGGGAATATAATATTTTATGCAATGCAAGTTCTATTTATTGGAGAACATTTTGAGGAGTTGTCATCACGTTGTTGGTGGGGATTATTAGAGACATATTGGTTAGCGTTTTACAATCTACATGACAACTTTAGAACATCTTCAAGATCTCAAAGCATTCGGTTTTGCAGTTCCTGAATAAATCAATAAAATAAATTCACGCAGTCATTAATTTTTTGGGACACCCCGTATAATCAGATCTAAAAAATATGAATGGAATGATAAATCACAGGTGCAGTCTCATCATATTTGGGACATTTTAGATAGGATTTATTCGGCAAAATTTTGAGATGACGTAATCAATTTTTTTGATAAACAGATACATTTTGATTAAAAAGTTACCATGCTTACAATAACTTCAAAACGTCAAGATTTCAAAGTATTCAGTTTTGCAGTTCTTGATTTAATCAATAAAATAAATTGACTAAGATTCATTAATTTTTTTGAGTCACCCTGTATATGCAAATCCAAAAAATATGAATGGAATGATAAATGCCAAGTACAGACTGATCACATTTTGTACGACTTTTTCAGCAAAATTTTGCTGTGACGTCATCACATTATTGGTGGGGATGATTATAAAAATTTTGGTTATCGTTTTACCGTCTACATGATATTCCTAATATAAATACAAAATTTAACAACAATCGGCCCAGTACCTTGGGAGATTTTCTGCCTAATAAACTAATAACAATACTTGCTTCGCTTGCATTCGGGAAGTAAAAAGGTTATCTGAGTTTTTAAATTGTAATTAGGGTAGAAATATGTGAAAATGGTAGGCGTTTCTTTTCATTCCTATTCATTATTTTAACTTTACTTTATTCTTAGAAATATATATTACTTAATTTATTACTATTTTCTGTAACTGGGTGAAAACCCCTGTAGAAAATAAAATATATAATTATTATTATTAGACATTGATTAAATATACATAAATGTATGTAGTTAATCAATACCATTAACTTGTACATATTAGTTTTTGTATCGTTTTGTATAGTTTCTCGGAGGAGCTGGAAGAGCTGATTTATGATCCCATACATTCATACACATGAAATAATAGTTATTTATGCAACTAGTGAGTAAAGAGTATCTTTATTTCACGAGAATGAAAATTTGTCGCACGAGTCGAAGGTGAGTGCGCAAATTCGCCGAGTGAAAAAAATCACTTAGATATGGATTAAATCATAAAATTTTTGGATGCATTTTAATTTCTGACAAATGTGTCGATGAATCGTCATAGCAACGGGAGGCTTCTATGTTTTGCGTTTAAATGTCTTCCGTTAAAAAATGAAACGCTATGACACTTGTTTTCAGGTTTCTAGTGCAATGAAACAAACGTATCCTTTATAAACCGAAATTAATAAAAAAAGTTATACTTTTTTTAACGAACGTGAACAAATATTATTTATTAGTTTAGCCCATAGAATACCAGTTTTGTTTCGTGAAAAGTTCCCAACGTAACGCAAACACAATAGTTTATTAAAAGGAAAAAGGGGGGATGTCCAGATGGGCCAAATCCGTCCCTGTCTTGTACTGTTGACGGAATGTGGCGCCCTCTGACAGTTCTTTGTTCGCGTGTTTTATCGGTGCGTTGAACCTAGTCTGCTCAGTCGGTAAGTTCTTGAATTTGAAGTGTCCGCTGCAGGAGGTGGTTAAGAAAAAAACATGGCCGCAGTTGTAAGTAGTTGTGACAGTCGACGAAAATAAAGTAAAGCAAAAACATGTAAATAAAAAAAGTGGTGTTTTGTGTGCGGTTAGGTATCGGAACAAATCAATGGAGGCGTGTTTCTCTCACAGTGTTGGTAACTATGTGAAAAAGTGGGTGCTGTTTTGGATGTATGTTGTGTTTGGTGACCACCTGGCTCTGTCTTCGCTGTCAACCGGGCCTTATCATTCAAAATAAGATGGGCAGTGTTTATTTTACATGGAATTATTCAAGGAGTGTCACGTTGAACTGGTAAATACGCTCAGGCTTTTTGTTCACATTGCGATTTAACCCAGACCGCAACCGTAATCAAAACAAACATCCAAGACCCAAAAAGGCGAAAGGAACGATTAATTAAGAGACACACGACCCAGTGCACTCGACACATGTTACATTTGTCACGGCTTGGACACACGCCGCACGCTGTAGACGACTTCCAAAATATGGGACGCTCGCATTTGAAATTCTGTTCGCGATTTTTATGGTTAGTTAAATAAAAGATCAAGAACTTTTTAATTGGGCTCCGGTGGGATAAAATTCCAGAATGCAGCCTCGGAGGAATTTACTTGGCAATAAAACAAGCACGGCATTGCATAATTACACTGTTTAAGGAGTACTTATTGCCATTTTTTCTCCGAAGGAGTTCTTGTTTTTGCTTTATGTCGCGGGATAACCTTCACATTTTTGCTCTTCCAGAGTAAATTAATAAATATGCAGTGGAGCTCCTCGAGTAAATAAATGTCTAGTGTGTTAATGAATTTTTAAAGGACTAGGGAAGAACTGTAATGGTCGTATTTTGTAAACTTTGTCATGTTTTCTACATATTGTGGCAACCGAGCGACCTTTTAATGCTATCCACAAGAGTACGATTTCGAGTCACTATGGCAATTATAATAAAACTCCTGGGAAGACTTCGCATATTACCGACATAAGTAAATTGTCAAAATTAGGACGACGACAAGGTCGTTCGGGTAATTAGCAAAGGTCTCAGTTTATCGTTAAAAAGTTGCGTTCTTTGCTTGTAAATAAGTTTGAAAGTATAACCGTTCTTGCTTCATTGCATCGCTTTTTAACCAGGATATTTTCGGTGGAAAATAATTTCTTATTATCTTTAGTATTAAAAAACAGGCGTTGTAAGCTGCTTTACAAGAAACATTAATTTTAAGTATAAGACAATTATATAAAATAGAAAAAGGACTATGTTTGTTTATGTGACAACGATTGTAAAGAGTAAGTAATTTTCACATACTTTTGCAGAGATTAATTAAAGGATATACCTAAGTGAAAAAAAAAAACTAGTAAAACATAAAAAATTAAAAGTAGTCAAATGTCAGTTTTCGTCAAAATTTTAACCTGTATGGCGGTCGCTTGAAATTGTTCCAATGCTTGCGGCCCTCAAATTATGTAATTTCAAGTTTTAGCCTGTTTAATCGAATTACAACATACTGAAGGTCATGTAGAAATTCTGTAAAATTTTTGTAATGCGAATTTACAATTTATAAGTATTAACTTGTCAAAAAGTGTATATATCTAGTTTATGAAGCTGAAACCTAATGGACATTTTTTGTTTATGATTTCAATTAAATTTGAGTACACATGTATAAAGTTAATTTTTATTTTTTGATGAAAAGGATAAGTACATGAGTTTTAATTCTATTGAAAGCAAAGTAAACGATCTATTAGCGACTTTATTAATTTAAGTGAACTCTGAAACTTGGACAGATTAATGTGAAACGCAGTATGTATTTTAAGAATTTTTTATAGATGGTAAAACGTTCACCAGAATTTGTTGTTCATGCTCACCAAAAATGTGATTCTAAAAATTTTGCTAGATAAATCTTGTCGAAAGCGTGCCATATACGTCTACAGCTGTTCTTTAGTTTATTTTTAACATTGAGCGTGTAGGTTTTTCAACAAAAATTTGAAATTGTGTTCACACTTTACGGTTACTGTGGATGTAGTAAATTTCTTTTCAAAATTTTGCTGAGTCTAGATCATCTGAAATGCTCAGAAGACATTGTTTATTTTGCACATGTAGTTTCTTCACACCTACACATGGTGTCTCAAAAAAATGGTCGAAGGTTATTTCAACAGAACTTTCCTGGCCCTTCAAGTATAAACCAACAACTTTAAAAAACTATAGAATTTCATTTTGTGATTTTGCGCCAAGAATTTGCGCTTTCAAGTACGAACAATGTAAAATATATTTAAAGCAGATAACCAACCGGAAAAATTTTCCTCTCAGCACTAATAACAAACGTAAGTTCAAGTGTTTATACATCGGAAAAAGGTCACGTAGAAATTAGTTTGATTTGGATGGGTTTGTGGCCTCAACACAGGACTAAAATTATAAATTAGCCACAATCAAACTTGATTCGTCCACCACAATTATAGGAATAAATGGTTAAATAACATTTAAATTGTTGATGAGGAGATTAGCCAAATTTTGGTTAGCGTTAAAAAATTGACAAAAATCGCTCCAGTAGATCCAGGAGATTACGTGTCTAATAAAAGTCGACACATACGCCAGATAGATCGACGGACGGATGGAAACGTGAGATAACTTTTTGGTACTTTGAGGGTCATGGAACGTCGAGAAAACATGAAATTGGCAAAGTCACCCGATGAACTCGATTACTATACTTACTATACGGCTTATCATCTTATTTTCCTTAAATTGTAATAACACAGCTACTGCTATTGGTATTAAACTTTACCTATCTAAATTGGTATCTTTGTTTTATTGTTAAAAGTAACGCATAACATACTTCTTTACCTTTAATTTAATAATTCGCCTCTGTATGTATTTCAATTTGTACCTGTATACGTATATCACAAAACAATAAAATATGCAAAGTCAAATTCCTGTTTAAAAAAACTTTGGATCAATTTATTTTACTGTCAACATGTTAAATTAAAAAAATCAACAGCGGTTAACCACTGTTCTGTTATCAGTTATCAGAACCACCGATGTTCCATTTCAGCCGATTGATCAAATTATTGTTATCGTATAGGAAACAAATTAGATGAAGTTATCTACCAAGTTCGACTAATTACGATTTGAAAATTGTTCTTCAACAGTACACCAGTATATAGTATATTACTGCTTCGTTACAGTGGAAGCCATAATCCACTTGTTTGGGAAGACCTTTTCCTGTTGAAAGAGTGACAAATAAAAATTATTTCAATAGGACACGTGACCTACCTGACTTACCTAATTGTTTGTGTAACGTACTATTGGGCTTGTATTTATTAAATTTTATTAGGGATCCGATGTAAAGTGCTTATAAACTGAAACTCGTAATCGTACTACATATCTTTAGTCAAAGTTTAGTTTTAAAAAGTAACGGCGCATTATTGAAGTTACAGTAATGCCACATCTCATTTCAAATTTATTTTTTTGCATCACAGATGTGAACTTTTAGGGGTGAAGATAAATTTATTTGCTTTGTGTATACCGTGTAGTTTACAGTGTACTTTAATCACGACATTACGATGTTCCCAGAATTTCAGAGGAATTCGATGAGCCATTTCTGATATAATTGATAAAGTAAATAGATTTACTTTTTAAAAGCAGTTCTGAAATTGAACTACATTTTATTCTAGGAACGATTTTTGAGTAAAGATGTATTTAATATTTTTTGAGATAATATTATACATCTTTTTCTGTTTGTAAATATGTTCACTTTAATACCTTATAGTATACTAGCCTCAAACATATTTGGCGTTTATGACTTCACACCAATTTGACTCCCATTATAATTCAATAGGCAGTCACAACCGGATGTCTTAAACCCGCTCACCGATACCTACCTGAAAAGACCTTTTCGACGTGCCAGGGACGGTCGAGACGCGAAGGACCGGACTCAGAGTAATTTTGTTTGTTAAAATTTTCAAATTTCAAAATTTCCTTACAGAACATGATTTATACTTTGAAGAAAATTACACAAAGACACAATTATTAGAAGTGTTACACACTCGAAAATTTGAGAAACTATATAAAATAGATGCTATGGCGCGAGATCGTGGATTTAGGGTGATTAGACTTCCGCCGTACCATTGTATATTTAACTCCATCGAACTAATCTGGTCGCAAATGAAAAATAATATAAGAAGGAATAATACGGCACCAAAATTTAGTAGTGCAACAATTGACATAATTAGGGAAGAAGCTTCCAAAATAACTGCCGAAATGTGGGCCAATTGTGTACGACATTCCACAAAAGAAGAAGACCAGTACAGGGCACGGTTGATAACACCGTTAATTATTAATTTAGAAGAGTCGAGTGATGATGACAGTGACTATTTCGATTAATAAATAAGCAGTAGTAGTTAATAAGTAAATATATAGTTGTGCTGTAATAAAAAATGATTGAGTACAAAGTTACTTTGTTTTTACTTAAAATAAAAAACTCGAAAGGGGCAGTTGTCGGTAAATGCAAAACTCAGTCCTGCCCTGTGCTTTTACCAGAAAAGGTCTTTTCAGGTAGGTATCGGTGAGCGGGTTTAAGACATCCGGTTGTGACGGCCTATTGAATTATAATGGGAGTCAAATTGGTGTGAAGTCATAAACGCCAAATATGTTTGAGGATAGTATAAATTGTAAAATACATAATTCAATGTATCAGACAAATGCTTAAAGTAAAAGTAAAACAAAAACAATTTCTATTCTAGGGAAGTACTTAATACCATTTATTTAATAGTTTCTTGAAGTGATGTCATCAAGTGTCTGGAAAGAGTGAAAAATACGGTTCAGTCCTTTGATAACAATTACTGTCATAATCTGAACAAAGGTAGTGTAGCTTTCAAAGATAAATTTTAAAATTTCAAATTTTATTTTTTATTAAGGTAACACAAATGCGCATATTTTATATATTATAAAAGTTTTCAATAAAAGTTAAGCAGCAGAAATTCAAGCAAAGTGGATAACCGAGTATATTTTGACGAATATGAAATTACATGTTCTTGTTCCGTTTCACAATAGGATATGGAAATGTGGCTTGTCCGTTTCCATCTGTTTGTTGACGTCTGCTTCTTGAAATTTTTTTGGACGAATAATCTTCGAATCTACAGAACCAATTACCTACAGTTTACAGTTTTAAGTGTATTTTAAGATTCTTGTTAAATTGGTAAAACGCTATTTAGATTTGTTCAGTCGTTCACCACAAAGAAAAGGATGATTTCAGGCAGTGACTATGTATTTAACATTTATACTCACTGCTTCAGGTATAATATTAAGAAAAAAGTTTAATAAAACTGCCCCTATTTTTAAATCTACGTGTACGGGTGCCCAAACAAAGATCGGTTTTTAAATTTGCGCTGTGAATATAGTGTTGATTTTTGATTAGATAACGTTCTATAATATGCTTTCTTTAAAGATGCGGACGATTTAAATTAACAATAAATCAAAACAGTCTGTGTGCACTTAACAATTATTATTAGATTTATTGAATGGCGGTATAAAAATCCTACCTTGGGTAATAAAAAGTTACTGTCAGAGGGTATTAACAATCAAGGAGAAGTTTTTACATCTGTACAATGACCACTCATGAATATTTTGGAACATGCATTGTCACAGAAGTAAACCTAAACCAAGTTTGGATTCTGTAAACAAAGTAAACATCCCTAGACTGTACTACTTTCATTGCAGATCGGAATCACTTTTTCAGACGTTTGTTTTTTTCGTTTCCTCTTTTCAGTTCCTCGCAAACACATAAAAAAGGATGGAAAACAGATCAATTCAACATCGGAGCGAAGCGGGATATGAAAAAAGTTTCGAACCCTCTGCTTCACGATGTTCAAATTCCGAAGACGTGAGATGTCGCGTACGGAATGCGGTTGACGTGGATTGACCGGAGACTGAATTTAAAAAAGAAAGTTGGGTCCTGTGGTGCATTTATTATAAAGTGGTTATTCCAGGCCATTATTTGAAACGTATTGAGTATAGAAAGAATTTTGACCTTTGCCTGCGCGTTCGTAGGTTTTAGTTTCATTTCAAATGTCGTGCGTCATATTTTTACATCATTGATTAATTTGATGAAAGGTAAAAGGGGAAACGTGTGGACGTGTTCCGCGATTGTTTAGAGATGAAGATTCACTTTCACTGGCCGTCAATGGAACAGGTCAGTGATTAGGAAATCAAGTTCGTCTATTTCACGGAGAATCTATTTTTAATCGTAGTTTAGTGCAACTTGGCAGCGATAATTTTTGCAGCAAATTGTAATGTAATGTAAATGTTCCGCATATTTTTCACTTACGCAAATTAGGGATTCCCGCGCTTTGAAACTTTGGCCAGAACACGTGCTGATTATTTATAGCCGCAATTGTGAAACATTTGTTTATGTCGTGATCGCAAAACGAACAATTTTATGTTGTACTTTACTCGAAATCACTACTAGTAAGCGATAAAGTAAGCGATTCAAGCACTATTTTGAAGGTAAAGTTTACTTTTTGCTGTATTGTTGTGGTGACGACTCTTATGCCGCTTTAGAAACGGTATTTGCTTTGAAAGGAATGTTATCATTATCACTTTGATACACGTTCCAAGTAATCGTGAGGTATCTATTTTTACATTAGTGTTGTACGCACGGAATTCGGTGGATATTGATAAGTGAGGATTTTTTTATAAACAATTTTTGATGCATTGTCCTGTGGATTGTTTTGTTTTTCTCTGTGTTTTTTGTTTGCTAAATAATATACTAAATGTTGACCGTATTAATTAAATGAAAATTTAAATGCTCTTCTGTAATACGGTGATTCGGATTGGTGAATTACTTTGAAATCTAAAGTAATCGTTAAATCTAAAATTAATTATTCGTAATAAGAATTTTTGTCAACATAAAATTCTCTTCCTTTTTACAAATGAACCTTGTTTCAAGACAGTTACCTCCCAGTAAAAATTTGGTTAATGTTATTTAGACAGAAATTCCTTCGCGGCAAGAAACACAGTCAAACAAATTAGTTCTTACATCAACGGTAAAAGTTTGTGCAAATTTAATTTTTTTATTGTGACACCTATAATTTAAAATAAAAAAATTGGTCGAAGTTTGTTTCGACAAAACTTCCCTGGCTCCTGAAGTACAAGTCCTACAAATCCCGCTTCTTTGAAAAATGATCAAATTAGATTTTGCGTTGTTTGTGTTGTGATAACCTCTATAATGTAAAAATCAGCGGCATAAATAACTCCTGCAGCCTTTGCTTCGTGGGGGCGCAGATTACAAGGGATTCTACAACTTCTACAAGTACGGATAATGTAAATTATATTTAAAGCATTTAACTAACGAGAAAAATTGGCCTCAGCAATAAAAACAAGCTTTAATTAACTGCCAGTGTGTGTTAATATTTCGGAAGAATGTCACGTAGAAGTTTGTTTGATTTGAATGACTGTTACCTCAAAACAGAGGACTAAAATTATTAATTAGCCACAGTCGAACAGATTGTTCGGGATATTATTATTATATTTCGTATTAAACAAAGACGTGCGTATTCTCACCTTATCGACAAAGTGGGGTGACTCGTTCTTAGATTGTTCAATAAAAAATTGTTATGAAGTCATACACACAGATAACACACAGCGCGGGAGAAAAGACTCGATGGTCCGCGTTTGGAGCTGTAACCCATGAGTTACGGTTTGGATCTCTTACACTAATTGTAGACTGTTATTATATGTGTTAATTTCTTTGTGAATATTTGGAGGTTTAGGGAATTCGTACACCACAACTATAGGAGTATATTACTGTATAACATTTAAATCACTTCAAAATAGAATTCTTTGAAATGAGGTCATCAAATTGTTGGTGGGGATGATTAGCCAAGTTTTGGTTAGCGTTTAACCATCTACGTGATATTTCTAATATACATACAAAATTTGACAAGAATCGCTCCAACAGTTTCGGAGATTACGTCTCTAATAAAAATCGATACAGACGCCACACAGACGAAAACGGGAGGCCACTTTTTTCGTACTGGAAGGGTCATGAAACGTCTAGAAAACATAAAAGTGGCAATTCGTCGGATGGACTCGAATACTACACTTCCTTAGCTTACGCCTGGGAAATAAAAACAGCAATGTAACAATTGGTTCGTTCTTTTTAACACCATGTACACAAATTTAACAAATAAAAGTATATTAGTAAATCTAAATCGCAAACCACGTTGCGTTTCGTAGCACATTTGCGAACGAACTTTTATTATATAAAATATAATATAAAAAATATTTTTACTTCCCGAGCGTAAGCAAAGGAAGTATTGTAATCGAGTCCGTCGGCCGACTCTCTACTTTTACGTTTTCTCGATCTTTCATGACCCCTAGAAGACGAAGAAATAGGTCTCCCATTTCCGTCTGTCTGTCCGTCTGTCCGTCTGTCCGTCTGTCCGTCCGTCTGTCCGTCTGTCCGTCTGTTGTCACGGATTTTTATTAGACAGATAATCTCCGAAAGTACTCGACCGATTGTTGTGAAATTTTGTACTTATATTAAGAATATCATGTAGATGGTAAAACGCTAACCAAAATTTATCGAATCATCCCCACCACTAAAGCGATGACGTCACTTCAAAATTGTACATAGTAAATGGGTTTTCAATTGTATAAAATAACATAGTCCTACACATGTAGTTTACAACTCTGAATCGACTTTTCACCCGAAACGTCCAGATTTTTGGAAAAAAAATCAAAATTATAAAACAACATTTTGAAATTTAATTTTTAATCTGCTAACCAGAATGCTTTGAAATGTTGCAGATGTTTTAAGGCTATAAAGAGCATCATAAATCTTTAGTCAAAAAATATTTGCTTATCCCCTCCAAAAACTTGATGACGTCAGCTCAAAAGTTTGTGGAATAAATCATATCTAAAATGTACAAAATATGATGAGTCTGTACTTGTGAACTATCACTCCATTAATATTTTTTGGATTTGCATATACAGGGTGACTCAAAAAAATTAATGAATGCGTAAATATATTTTATTGATTTAATCAGGAACTACAAAACCGAATGCTCTGAAATCTTGCAGATGTTTTAAGGTCATAAAGAGCATAATAAATGTTTAGTCAAAATATATTTGCTTATCCCCTCCAAAAACTTGATGACGTCAGCTCGAAAGTTTGCCGAATAAATCATATCTAAAATGTACAAAATATGATGAGCCTGTACTTGTCATTTATCACTCCATTCATATTTTTTGGATTTGCATATACAGAGTGACTCAAAAAAATTAATGAATGCGTAAATTTATTTTATTGATTTAATCAGGAACTACAAAACCGAATGCTTTGAAATCTTGCAGATGTTTTAAGGTTATAAAGAGCATAATAAATTTTTAGTCAAAATATATTTGGTTATCTTCTACAAAAAACTGATGACGTCAGCTCAAAAGTTTTCCGAATAAATCGTATCTAAAATGTACAAAATATGATGAGTCTGTACTTGTGATTTATCATTCCATTCATATTTTTGGATTTGCATATGCAGGGTGACTCAAAAAAATTAATGAAGGCGTGAATTTATTTTATCGATTTAATCAGGAATTACAAAACCGAATGCTTTGAAATCTTGGGAATATTTTAAAGTTATTATAAGCATGGTAAACTTTTGTTCAAAATGTATTTGTTCATCCCTCCTAAAAAAATTGATGACGTCACCCTTAAATTTTGCTGAATAAATCCTATCTAAAATGCAAAAAATATGATGAGTTTGTACTTGTGATTTATCATTCCATTCATATTTTTTAGATTTTCTTAAGAGGTGGTTCAAAAAAATTAATGAAGTCAATTTATTTTATTGATTAAATTAAAGGCAACACTTATTATTAGTATTACACCCCAACCAACCCAATTTGGTAGACACAAAATTTGTTAAAGGAAAAACTCGGTTGAAACATAAGGGTAGCACGCTTATTTACATCGACTTTAACATTACAGACCTGCATTTGTTTTATACGTTCACTTGATTCCGCGAATGTGAAATAGACATGTTTGTAATCAACCAATTGTGAATTTCACCGTCAAGAATTAAAATAAAACCCAATGTTTTATATAATAAGCGGAAGTCGAAGCAATAAAACCGACGGTCGTTTTGTTTACAGTTTCTGTGTTTGGCTCTCACGTATGCTGTTACGCCTGTCATCTTAAATTAACAATGTTTATACATACACGATTTTCAGTTGCCTCTGATACGTAGGTATACGTGAGTAAATTGTTTCGTTATTTTATTGATTATTACAAATCAATATTCAAACGACCCAATTCATTTTCCCGAAAATTTGAGAATATAATAATTTTATTCTTAGTATTACACTACATCTATCCCAACTGATATACGTGTCCTTGCAAAAATGTTGATGACGTCATCGCAATTTTTTTTTAAATTCCCACTACAAAAATGTAATGAGAAAAAAAACACAATAGGCATGCAGTCGTCAAGTTTCCGACAGCGAGGGAAGTACTGTCTAAACTCTTTAGACCAATTTTTTATCGTTATTCTGTGTAACATTTAAATCATTTCAAAATAGAATTCCTTTTGAAATGAGGTCGTCGAATTGTTAGTCACAATAATTTTTTATCGTTATTCTGTATTTTTTTCTGAGCGTAAGCTAAGGAAGTATTGTAATCGAGTCTATCGGCCAACTCCCTACTTTTTTTTTAAATCAAAGTTCGTATTTTATCACTATTTAGAAAAACTCGTTTCTTCTATTCTAAAGTAACCTGTAAAATTTGGCTTTACAAATTCATATTAAACCATAACATAAGTTTCAAATGAGATTTACTTGAGAAATTTTTGAGATGTCATCAAATTTTTGAAAGCGGTGGGCAGATAAATTCGTATCATTGATTCATCCTTTTTCACAACAAATTTAAAGCGTGTGCGAAATCGGTTTGACTTTTTCTAAGTTAAATTGTCGGTTTTTGTTGTACAAATTTGTTTTTTTACTTCCAGAGCGTAAGCTAAGGAAGTATTGTAATCGAGTTCATTAGACGACTGGCTACTTTTATGTTTTCTCGACGTTTCATAGCCTTTAGACTACGAAAAAATAGGTCTAATGTTTCCATTTGTCTGTCGTCTGTCTGCCATCTGTCGGTGTTAGGAATTTCGTGTAGATTTTGTAGATGGTAAAACACTAACCAAAATTTGGATAATCATCATCCCCATTAACAACGGCATGATACCTATATCTGCAAGATTTAAAATAGTATATATTTTTAAATTATTTATATATAATAATATACTCCTGCACTTGTTGTTTATGCATCCATGTTGAATTTTTACCCCGGACATTCAGTTTAACTTTGAAACTATAAAACCGATAGCTCTGAACCCTTGCAAACGTTCTAAGGTTGTCATAAGCGTGGTAAATCGTTAGTCAAAATTTATCCGTTTATCCCTGCCCGAAAAGTTAATGACGTCATCTCAAGATTGAATGAGGAACTTTATTTTATTGATCGAATCAAAAACGGTTCATCCCATTTTCCCGAATATTTGAGTATACAGTACTGTTATATTCAATATTGCACTGCATTTATTCAAATTGATATATGTATGTTCTTGCAATCACAAAATATTGCTAGGGGAAAATTCAATTGAAATATACGCACAGTATGCTTCTTTATATGTACTTTACCAGTCCACACATCTGACAATGAGGATTGTCATAAAAACAATTGGTTGAAGGTTATTTAGATAGAACTTCCCTCGTCGCTAGTACAATTAATCCAGATTTTTCGAAAAATTATTCGATTTGGTTTTGCAAATTTTATTTTTTTATGTTAACCTTGTAAGTTAAAATAAAGATATGTATCTAATGTTAAAGTGTGCTACACGTTTGTTGCAAGTGAGTTTTTCTATTACAAAATTTTGTGATGACGTCATCAACATTTTTCCAAGGACACGTATATCAGTTTGGATAGATCCAGTGTAATATTAAAAATAATAGTGCTGTATTTCCAAATTTTATTTTGTAATTTTTCGAAAAATCTGTATTTGTTCGCGTGTACTTGAAGTGCGAGGGAAGTTGTCTCCAAATAACTTTAGACCAAATGTTCTTACTTACTTAAAATTGCGGGATCGGTACAAAAGCCTACCTCAAATAAAATTAATTTTTAGCCTTTAAAATTTGTTATTTTTTTATAAGATACAAACTATAACTATAATAATAATTTTTATTTGAGCATTTATTTTTCGAAATTACAACTATATTACTATATATATCGACATTGATTCATTTCAAATATTGGCGACCTATTTTTGAAGTTTCGCGACCCGCTGCTATAACACATCGAGAAAACTTGAAACTTTATAACCAATATTATTGGGGCTATTTTGTGTCAGGTTACAGGGATTAAGAGTTAGATTAGTTCAGTCCTTCAATTTTAGCCATTCGTCAAAAATACCCAATACAGTGTTTTTTAATTGTTTTAATATTTAATTTTTTTTAGAGCGGTGTATGCAAGATGCCCCAAAAACTTAAGAAAATAAAAACTTAAAGAAAATCAGTTTTTGAGATGATTAAAAAAAGAAAGAAATATATTTCGACAGAACTATCCTCGCTTCAACAAATCCCGCTTCTTTGCAAAATTATACAGTTTGATTTTGGGACATTTTATTTGTGATAACTGATAACCTCTATATATAAATAAATAGATAATAGTAGTAACAGTGTAATAAAATACACAGAAATGCCTATGAGGCGAAATCGAACGCGCCATAATTTTCGCATTTGCGTGACCGTTTCTAAGCATTCTAACTTATTAGAGATCGGCACCTGTATACCTGCTGCGCTACGAAGTCATCATGTTTATCGTCGCTTATCAAAGGTCGATATATATTGATGCCTAGGGTAAAAAAAGCGATTTTATAAACCAGAAGTATAATAGTGTGTTATTTTTCAAAATTTAAACATCAGTTAGTAAAAAAATGCCACTTTTTCGACGGACTTTATTACAATACTTCCTTAGCTGTCACTCAGAAAGTAATAAAGAATATGTTAAAAAATAACAGTTCAATAAGCGCGGTGCAATATGAATTTGAAGCTAAATTTACCAAGCAAAATTTTGATATAACGTCAAAAATTTGGTGGGTATCGACAGACAAATTTTAGTTAACAATTTACCTTCTACTCGATAATCTTAAAGCACCTAAAGTTTTACAGCAGTATCTCCACAAAGTTGGGAATTGTCTAATACAATCGCCAACAGACAAACACATGGAAACGGGAGATTTGAAACGTTGATAAAATATGAACTTTGTTAATTTTACAAACTTAAAAGTCTGGTCTGCCGAAATTTTATTAACATAGTCGTAAATGCATTATTAATTATATTAAGTAGTATCAAATATGAAATTTTTTGTTTAAACGTTCGTAGAGTTAAGTTTTTTATTCTAAAATTTACTAATATAAAAAATTAAATTGTTATTTATCAGCATAAAGTAACGTTACGTTTGCTCTAATTTCATCGTTTCCAATTTATCAATGTGTACTGGTTGAAAATTTATTTGTATATCAAGGTCATAAAGAATCACTTTTTCGGCCAATCTAAAGTTTGAGGCCGAGGCCGAAAAAGTTCTCTTTGGTAAAGATACACACAACGTTTTTTCTGTACTATCAAATCTGCAAGGTTTTTCCTCCAACAACGAAAAGCGATTTTCTAACCTCAAAACCTCTTTTAGAAAATTGCTTTTCGTTATTGGAGGAAAAACCTTGCAGATTGGATAAAAATCAAAGTGCCACTTTGCTCCTCTACTAAGAAAAATATTGGTATCGTCATGTTTCATAACGATATTCCGTAAAGGGTGAGTTCAAATAACGGCGCTTTTGACTTTTTCATTAAAAAAAATTGGTCTAAAAAGTTTTGACAGTACTTCCCTCGCTGTTGGAAACATGACGATTGCATGCCTGTTATGTTTTTTGTTTCTCATTACATTTTTGTTGTGGGGTAATTTAAAAAAAAATTGCGATGACGTCATCAACATTTTTGCAAGGACACGTATATCAGTTTGGATAGATGTAGTGTAATACTAAAAATAAAATTACTGCATTCCCAAATTTTCGGGAAAATGAATTGGGTCGTCTTGAATATTGATTTAGAATCAATAAAATAACGAAACAGTTTACTCACTTATGCCGCGTGTATTAGCAGAGGCGACTCAAATTCATTTATGTATAATCTTTCTTAATTTAAGACTACAAGCGGTAACACTTGTTGAGATTGTACACGTGAGAGTCAAACAGAGAAACTTGATTTTTGATGGTGTAATTTACAATTGGTTAATGATAACTTGTCTATACCACATTCACGGTACACGAAACAAATGCATGTCTGTAATGTTAAAGTAAATGTAAATAAGCGTGCTACGCGTATGTTTCAAACGAGTTTTTACTTTACAAAATTTTGTGTCTATCAAATTGGGTTGGTACAATGTAATACTAATAATAACAATATTGTACCTCCAAATTTTCGGGAAAATGGAGTGAACTATTCCTGATTTAATCAATAAAATAAATTGACTCATTCATTAATTTTTTTGAACGACCTGTTAAGCAAATCTAAAAAATATGAATGGAATGATAAATCACAAGTACAGACTCATCATATTTTGTACATTTTAGATAGGACATATTCAGCAAAATTTTGGAGTGGCCTTATCAATTTTTTAGGGGGTATGAGCAAATACATTTTGATTAAAAATTTACCATGCTTATGATAACTATAAAACATCTTCAAGATTTCAAAGCATTCGGTTTTGTAGATCCCAAATTAAATTGCAAAATGTTGTTTCCTAATTTTGATTTTTTTTCCAAAAATCTGGACATTTCGGGTAAAATCTCAATTCGGAGTCATAAACTACATGTGTAGGACTATGTTATTTTATACAATTTAAAACCCATTTACTATGTACAATTTTGAAGTAACGTCATCACATTATTGGTGGGGATGATTAGGCAAATTTTGGTCAGCGTTTTACGATCTACATGATATTCCTAATAAAAATACAAAATTTCACAACAATCGGTCGAGTACTTTCGGAGATTATCTGTCTAATAAAAATCCGGGACAGCAGACAGACGGAAACGGGAGACCTATTTCTTCGTCTTCTAGGGGTCATGCAAGGTCGAGAAAATGTAAAAGTAGAGAGTCGGCCGACGGACTCGATTAGAATACTTCCTTTGCTTACGCTTGGGAAGTAAAAATGTTGGTCAAAAAAACACAAGGACGCAAAAGTAAGTTTTCGACATCCGAGTACAAAATAAGTGACAAGTGAGTCCACAAAACTAATTTTGACATTAGAGTACAAAAAATTGACACTTCATGGACGTGATTGGGGACGTAAAATTATTAGATATGTAATGGTCGCCTAAAAGCTATGAAAGCATTTTAGCTTTATTATGATAAGTGAAAAACAATGATGGACCTCCTTATTTCTAGATGTTTATTTTGTAGTAGTTTTTACCAACAGCTGGATTAACGCAAATAGGGTATAAAGACTAAGGTTAAAGGTAAGTAAGCAGAAACAATTAATCTTTTATCTTTTACTCTTATAAGGGAGTACCTTGTAGTAGTACAACTGAAAATGGCGTGAAACTTCCAAAAGCAAAATTGGTAAAAAAAGAATTGTTTTTGTTTTCCTTCAACATGTATGTCCTGCTGATGATGACCAACCAGTCTGTAGGTCGAAACTATTCCAAATGAACTTTATGGAAATAAGGAGGTCTGACATTATTTCTTCATCTATCACAATATCGCGTTTTTATCTAATCTCCTCGGAATTTAGTCATTAATTCGCGTTGCTTCCAGACTTGACGATCTCGACGGATGCCTCCGTTGGTGGAGCACTACCACTTCCTGACGTCCATGGAACCGCCCCGCAATGGAGACATGGTCAGCTCGGTTCATGTGGGCGAGCGAACGCACCGCAGCGCCAACCCCATCACGCCGACGTTGTGGACGGCTCTCTACGACTACGACGCCCAGGGCGAGGACGAGCTCTCGCTGCGTAAGGGTCAGATTGTGGAGGTGCTGTCCGAGGACGCGAAGATCTCGGGCGACGAGGGCTGGTGGACCGGCAAGATCGGCGACAAGGTCGGCATATTTCCGTCGAACTTCGTCGCGTACGACGACCCGATCAACCACGTCAACTCGATCATAGCGGACATCCATCCGATCGAGATCGACTTCGGCGAGTTGGAGCTCGAGGAGGTGATCGGCGTCGGCGGTTTCGGGAAGGTGTACCGCGGCGTGTGGAAGGAACACGAGGTGGCCGTCAAGGCCGCCCGGCAGGACCCTGACGCTGACGTTTCGGTGACGCTGGAGAACGTCGTCAAGGAAGCGAAACTCTTCTGTCTGCTGCAGCACGTCAACATCGTGTCGTTGGAGGGCGTCTGTTTGCAGGAACCGAATCTGTGTTTAGTGTTAGAATATTGTCGGGGTGGTTCGTTAAATAGAGTGCTGGCGGGGAGGAAGATTAGGCCGGATGTCTTGGTCGATTGGGCTATACAGATCGCAAGGGGGATGGACTATTTGCATTGCGGTGCACCCATTTCACTCATTCATCGGGACCTGAAAAGTTCTAATGGTGAGTTTTTAATAATTGCTGGTTCATCAGTCGAATATTCAGAATTACAGTTAAAGTTTGCGTAAATTTCACGGATCGATTGTCGTAGAATTCCTAAAGTATCTCTCATTTTCGTAAAATTTCCGTTTTGATAAATACGCAGTCAGTAGTGAAATACGACTAATTGTAACGGCATACTGCCACCTGCTGGGTAATCTATCACCCGTATTCTAATCTATAGCAAGAAATAAATGCAAACAAGTTGCAACTTAAGCTGCTTTATTTTCCTTTTAAGTTTAAACAACGCAACCAAAGAAACATTAAGGTGGTGGATATAAATTAACATTAATTTATTAAAGCAATTACAATTTTGTAACGGAATTAAGTGTGCGTATCGTGCGCCTATAAGAAGGTAACATTTTTGCAGAATAAATTTGTAAATATTTTTTTGCACCCCTGAGATAAAAGTTTATTTTTTATTCTCTCTAAACAGCCATTAAATGACCCTTGGGAGAAAAACTTTTCTGACAGCAACCAAAAATGTAACTTTGATGTGACACATGTATGTAAACTTTATCAAGTTATGGGTGAAAATTGGTCACCAACAGCCCCATTTGTGTGACTTTTTCTTAATTAACCGCCTGAGTGTGGTATGTTAAACGTTGATCGCCTTTAGAATATTTTCCGTTGTTTGAATTGTTATTTAGTGAATTCTTCATACACCCACTGTTCCAGACTCTCGTTCACCATGGCGGTTAAGAGCACTAATATCTACAACAAAATCGGATAACAAAGAGGTTGATGATTGTCTAAACGGTAGCCTGTCTGTGCAGTAGGAGTTGAAAAAATGACAATTTGTTAATGGTAACTTTCCAAATATTTTTTTTCAACTGGTGCATTTATCGTTTTTATATAAACGAAGCGCCGGTCATAACCAGTATTCAGCTTGGGCATACGTTTATTGTATACTTTTTGTGTAATTCCGTAAATTGGCGTTACCTTCTTTCGTTACTCATTCTTGTGCAATTTGAATGTCTTCGTTTTCGTGTCCTGTATATTTACAAGTAGTACAATGTATTGAAGGGTACTGTGTACACTACAAAGTTCGTTTCCCCTACATACCTTGGCACAGCCAGAATTCAATATAATGTAGAACTATCGCAAAATGTTAAATGTTAGTTTTGATTTTAAAAAATTTCCCATAAATTGTAAATGATTTTCATATGGAGCATCTTTTAAAAATGTATTAATTTTTTCTTTCGTTATCACTTCGGACTGTTTCTACTTCCCAAACATAATCCAACGAAGTATTGTAATAGGGTCCATCCGACGAATGGCTGCTTTCATGTTTTCATGACGTTTCATGATCCCAAAAGTACGAAAAAGTAGGTCTCGTATTTCCGTCTGCTCTCTCTGTGTGTCGATTTTTATTGAAGAGACAGTCTCCGATTGTTGTCAAATTTGATATGTTAGGAATATCATGTAGATGGTAAAACGGTTACCAAAATTTACCTGATCATCCACACCAACATTGGATGGCGTCATCACCAAAATTTACAATAGTAAATGTTATTTAAATTATAAAGAATAAATTAGTCCTGTATTTGTAGTTCACAAATCAGTGTTGAGTTTTACCGTAGACATCCCGATTTAAAAAAAATTCAAAATTGTATAGCAAAATTTTGGGAATAGAAGACGTTAAGGCAACTAAATATATCTAGAGGGTAGTTGGCCGACGTGTAGACTCCTTATGCTCAACTGTTGTGTCGAAATTCTGAGTGATACCGCCTTAACGTTGCATTCATGCATTTATATATTTTTGAATTACTTAAAAATTAATGAATGAGGCAATATGTTTTATCGATCAAATCAGGAACGGCTGACCCCATTTTGCCGAAAATTTGGGAATACAGTACTGGTATTATTAGTATTAGACTGCACCTATTCAAATTCATATATAGACTACATGGTCCTTGCCAAATTGTTGATGACTGCATCACAGAATTTATTTTAATTCGCAAAATTTAATTTTATAATTTTTCGAAGAAGCTGTATTTATTCGCTTGTACTTCAGAAGCCGGGAAAGTCTTGTCAAAATAACTTTAGACCAATTTTTTTTATCTTGTACTCATCGCTTGAGCGATGTTACCAGTTTTGAAATCTGCTGTCATCAATTTCTTTTCTGTTCATTTAACATTGAATAAAAGACGCAGAGCGACAATGGTGCAAACTTTTCGTGTTTCGTTAAAAAATAATACGCAAAATTTTCAGAAAACGTAATAAGTGACAATAAAAATATCAGAAAGAGGCTTGGCTGTTCTAACGGTCTTGTAATGGGAAATTCGTCGTGTATCATTGAAAAATGTTTCTGAAGCAATCTGGGAGAGCTCATTTTGGAGCTACGATTTAAAATTATTTTCAAAAATTATAAACCATGCTTTCAATTTTATTTTGCGGATTTAGGTTCGTTATTAAAAACGGAGAAAATTATATCAAACAATTTCTATTTATTGTCACTCTGATTTGTTGTTGGCCAGTGTGTAGGCATTTGGATGACTATTTGGCGGGTAATTTTTTCATTCCAAAGTGACGAATAGTGTGAAAAAATTGTTCATACGAAATGTTCATTGTTTTCTTCTATTCATTTTAGTAGATCTTCTAATTCTAAAATCAGGTCAGTCTCAACACTTTTTCAATTTAGAACAGCAATTGAATTTCTTCAATTCCACAACACTATTTTTACAGTGACAGAGAAATGACCATCGTTTGTGACAGATATTCATTCATTTCTTTATACGATTGCTTTTTAGAAAGAAAAAAAAAATATTGAGAGAAAAGTATCATAATTTGTACTCTTAGTTCTTCTAACAAAGTGCAATAAGCAACCAGTTGGAGATTTCGTTATGATATCGCTGGTAAACCGATAAAAACATTGCATTGATAGGTTTGTGACAACGGTTTTACGTAAATTAATTCAATGAATCATGAAGACATTTAAAAAGCACCCGTTTGAGAAGATTGCCAATGGTACTGATTTTTGCCATACGTGTATGCTCAAGCCGTTGCGTACATAGTCAATCATCTGTGACGTAGTCAGAAGTTACCTTGGTAACTTGCCTGGTATAAATATTGCTTTTTGTTAAAAAGTATACAATTTTAAAAGAAAGTAACGAGTGGAGCTTCAATGACAGTAAAATTGTCTGCCATTAACCCTTTCGCTACGAAGCTCGAATTAAAATTTCTTGCCTCTAAAACGAGACACTTTTTTGGTTTTGAAAACGTACGGTCTTCGTTTCGAGGACTCCATTTTTCGTAAACATACGTCCTTCGTACACAGGATACAAAATTAAGATGAATCAAGAGAAATACAACCAAACATGTTTAGTCAACCAAGGTGGCATCACCAGGGCAATAAATGTACTGGATATGTATATTGATGATATCAACTTGTTTTACAAAACGCATAGTCTTGTTGATATATTCAATTTAGTGTTATGGATTTATTTTACTTTAATATTTCAGGTCATCTACGCAGGTTTTAAAGTATAACTACTTGTATACTTTAATTAGAAAGCATTAACGTGCTAAACGAAACTAAAGTTGAGCTCAATATTTGAATTATACCACCTAGACGAAGACCGTAATTTTTCGTACAGAACAGAAAGCAGAACCCTAATTTATGCAGTCAGTTCCATCTGTGTACAACGGATTTAAAGAAAACGTAGAGACCAAATGCGTACGGGCTTCGTCCTAAGTAAGAGATACAAGTGAAAAAATACGGTCTTCGTTCTAAAGCACACAAATTATTAGACCGTATACGTACGGTCTTCGTAGCTAAAGGGTTAAAAAAAAAGTTTTGTTTTTCTGAAAATTGATTATCGCATAATATGTTCAATTTTTTATCGAAAATTGGTCCAAGGTTGCTTCGCCAGAACTTCCGTCGCTCCGGAAGTACAATGTAACATATACAGCATTTTCAAAAAATGATAAAATTTGGTTTTGTGAATTTGATTTTTTTATGGGAATTCCAATAAGTTGAAATAAACATATGTATGTAATGTTAATGTAAATGTATAGGAGCGTGCTACGCGTATGTTTCAAATGAGTTTTTGCTTTACATAATTATGTGATGCGTCATCAACATTTTTGTAAGGACACGTATATCAACTTGGATGGGTGCAGTGTAATACTAATAACAACTATACTCCCACATTTTCGGGAAAATGCAGTGAGCCGTTCCCGATTTAATAAAAAAAAGTAACTCCTACATTCTTTAATTTTTTGAGTCACCCCGTATAAGTAATTCTAAAAAATAATAAACGCATTGGTAAACCACAGGTATAAAGTCAGAATATTTTGCATATTTATGGATTTATTAGGCAACATTTTCGGATGACGTCATCAATTTTTTAGAGGAGATAAACAAATATATATTGATTAAAAATTTATCATGCTTATGATAACTTTAAAATATTTGCAATCTTTCAAAGCGTCGATTTTGCCGCTTCAGAATTAAATTGCAAAATGTTGTTTTATGCTTTTGAGGTTTTTTTTTTTCGAAAATTTGGACGTTTAGAATAAGAACTCAACACGTATAGGATTATGTTATTTTATACAATTTAAAATCCACTATGTACAAGTTTGAGGTGACGTCGTCACATTGTTGGCCCGGGGTGATTAGACAAAGTTTGGTTAACGTTTTACCATTTATATGATATTTATAATACACATATAAAATTTGCAAACAATTGGTCCGTAGTTTCGGAGATTACTTGTTTAACAAAAATCGTCACGGACGGCAGACAGACAAACAGACAGACGGAAACGGGATGCACATTTTTTCGTGCTCCAGGGCTCATTACCCATCGAGAAAATACGAATACAGCGATTACAATATAAAATCTTAGGATATTGTAGATTCATTTGTTTTACAAATATTACAGAAAAATGCGTAGTTATACATACCTTCATATCTAAAGTTGTCAATTATCCGAAAATAATTCTATAAATTTGTAGGGTAAAAATGCCTCCACATGATAATATAAATACAGGGTAATTTTTTTAACCTGAAACTTTCAAATATAGATGGCGCTGAATGGACGAAATTCAAATTTTTCCGATTTTTCCTACTGCAAACCTATGCATACGATTCTGCAATACGTTGGCATTAAAAAATACTCCTACGTTTTATGTAAATACTTACTCGAAATTCGTCGTCAAAAATGTTTATTCATGTTGCAAATTTCGAATAACTTGAAAATTGTTACCTGTAGAAATGTAAATGGTTGGCGAATAAACTATTTTTAGCGTGGCCCAGGAACAATGATGTGGAATAAGTAGTTTTCTGTTCCATTCGGAATGCTTGATTAACGTGAGTCCCCTTGCCTCTCACGTATCAGGGTGCTTGATTTACGGGAGTCCCCTCGCCTCATCATCGTTCAGTTAAAGTAAGTGCTCAAAGTGATAGCTGCCGAATTCAGTGCATGTTGGATTTACACTGAGACAGTATATGTGTCTGCTTTAATTTCGACACAAGCATTTTTGATTCGCTCAATCATATTCTCACGTGTTGCTGGTTCTTGTTTGTAAAGTTTGTCTTTGAGATAATCCCACAAAAAGAAATCTGGCGAACTAAGATCTGGTAGTCTGGCAGGCTAATATACCGGACCAAATCTACCGATCCAGTGACCATTGAAATCATGATCAAATACTTCACGTGCTACCATGAAATAGTGTGCTGGACAACCATTATGTTGAAACCACATTTTCTGTCGCACTTCTAACCTCAAGTAATGTTGGCGGTCCATTTTCCAGAATGTCTCGGTACATTGCACCACTCAAGTTGCCTTCAATAATGTGGCGACTCATTTTGGATTATTTACAATGCAAACGTGGTATTTTTTACTGCAGAATTGTATGCATAGGCTCTCAGTAGGACAAATAAAAAAAAAAAAAGAATTTCGCTTATTACAGCGTCATATGTTATGAATATAAAAAATGTTTTAGACAAACCCTGCGTACTTTTAGTCGTAGAATCAGAATATGTAATAAAAATTCGGGGTTCCTATTTAAGATTTCAAAGTTACCCCCTGTCCCACCTACCCATCATTTTGTCAAAAAATACAAAGGCAACATATTTTTGGTTTTTATAATTTTTTAAGAGAAAATTAATGACTTCGCCGCGTATACGTGTTTAATTTATATAAATTGAGAACGCAGAGTTAAAACTCCATCCGTGCGTCCCTGGGTCGACGCAGCCTTTTTTTTGCACCAAATTATTTCCCCCATGGAATGATTTTTTGTAGAGTGCTTATTTCTCGAGATATTTGAAAATTTCTGCTTAAAAAAATCACCATGTATACCGTGTTGAATGGAAATTGCAACTTTCAAAAGCAGTAGCCGAATTCTAATAAAATTTGGCAGATTTATTTGTTCAATAATGTCTGTCTTCTTTTTACTTTTATGTACTCATTGACAAGTCTAGGCATCGAATTAATGAGGTTGTCAATTGTTTCTTGAGAAAAGGCATCTCAAACCACCTGAACCTTTTGCCTTAGAACGGCTAAAATTAATGGGGGGTGCTCCAGTGCTGACAATGTCTTTCCCATTTGATCCCATACGTGTTCAGTGGGTGATAATGCTGGCGATTTTGGCGACTATGTCAGTTAATGACATTTTCCTGTTCAAAATACTGCATAGTAAGGTGGGCAATATGAGGACGCGCATTATCTTGTTGGAAAATCCCGTCTTCAGTCTCTTGAATATAGGGAAAAACATATGGATCCAATCCGTTGTCAATATACCGTCTACTAGGCCAGGGCCTAAATTAATGTGCACTTCTACACATTTTGTGCAGTTGAAAAATGCATTTGTGCAGCTGGAAATTGCAATTTGTGCAGTAACTTTTTCACATTATTAATATTTTTACATTCCGAGCGTAAGCTACTACTATTGACGCCGGTTCATTCCTTCACCGAAAAGAATCGAGGAATTTTTATGATTTTGTTTGGCAAGTTGGAACCTCAAGAAACCCCAGATGTGCTGTTTTCGGTCTGCCACGTACCTGCTTAACAATAACACTTGTCTCAGTGATTTCGAAAAAGTGCACAAAAAAATTTATCAGTCGTACTTGCGGAGTCGTACTGCCTTCACAGCTGTTATCACTTTGATTTTTTCTTGCATTCGTAATGCGCTGTGACTAATTTTCTTTTGTGCTATGACAAGTATTATTTACGTTATTGGCGTCATCACAAATTTTGTATTAATCAAATTAAGAACGTGTCACCCCATTTTCTCAAAAATATAAGAATACGCAAGTCTTTATTTAATAATAACAAAAAAAGAATTATAATAATAAAATTCAGAATATTTTGTTCGATTGTGGCTTAATTCATTATTTTAGTGCTGTTTTGGGAAGACAACACACAAACTTTTGTGATGTATCTTTAAATACTGACATAAGTATGTACTAATAGTGTCTGTATTATGACTGTTTTAGATTTTTGTTTATATCTTTACAATATATTTATTTTGAATTGCGTTTTGATATTTATTTATTATTAATGGTGCAGGTATTTTCACAAAATTGACAAACTCATAGTGCACTTTAATGTGGTGGGGGGGGGGGGGGAGTATTGAGGAGAGTAGGGGGATTAAAGGCGATTGTGCAGTTGGAAATTTTCCTTAATTTAGGCACTGTACTAGGCATGTTACTTTTAATGAAGACCAAATCTGCTTCCTACACAAATGGCACCCCATACCTGCAATGCGTGCGACATAACGTTCCTTTCGCCCCTATACCTTCGGACTCTCATCCGTCCGTCGTGCATTGCCAGACAGAAACGGTATTCGTCACTGAAGATTACATCCATTGATGGTTTCAATAACTCCGCATTATTATTGTTGAGCAAATGAATGTACCAAATTTTATTAAAATCTGCCTATTATTTTTGAGTGTTGCAATTTTTGTTCAACACAGTGTATTTAGTATGTGACCCTATATGTATATACGTAGTCGTCAGTCTCGTTTAGCCAGAACTAGTGAAAACTTTTTGTATGTGTAAGCGTCCCTAGTAAATTTTTATGAATAAAAGTGAGCCTGAAGAACAAATTAGAAGTATATTTGGTTGAAAAATTCAATTTAAAGAAACTATTTTGTCTACATTGGACACGTGCATAATATAAACAACGAGAAGATTACTTAAATGGCTATGTATTACGAAATTCTGAATACGAAGACTAAAAAAACAAAATGTAAGAAAGTTATTGATTTTTAGTATGTAAATCTTCTAATGCAACACAGACCTATCGAGGTCAGTGAACAGAGAATACTTCAGCAAAAGTATATGCTCATCGGATAGACGATTTTGTTCTCAAAGGTTTGCGCCTCTAGACTGCTACTGCTAATATTTTATTTTTTATTTCTTCAACTTTGTACCGTTCCATCAATTCCTAGGGAATATCGCGGTCTAAACTTTTTTTTGTAGGTTTTTTACTAAAAATTTAATTTCAAAGCGAGGTTCTCTTACTCTAATTCGTAGAAATCAGTTATAAGAAAGGGACGATTTGACACAAAATCTACATTCAGTTTTTTTGAGTTGTTGGTGTATCTAATGTAGGTGAACATAATATGGTAATTTTTAACGTTCTTGTGATGTAACAGAAAATGTGTTGATTCGATATTTTAGTGGCCTTTGCATATAATTAATAATCTAATCAAGCTAGATAATGCAATGACAAATAGCAGTACATTAATATTTAATCGCAAATAAATTTGTTAATCTTCTGCAAATTACTTTCAAATAATTTATAATATCTAGCAGAATATTATAATTTAAGAATTAAACAAATACAGGTAAAAGTAATATCACCTGCTTGAGTAGTTTATTCGTATCTGATCTACTTCATTTCACCAAATTTCTATATGCTATACTTCGGTTAAAGCGTAAAGCAGTGAAATATGTTGTGTTCTAAATATGAAAAAAACATGCCTTTAAATATATGAAAATCCTACATTCGCTAACGGTGAGATCGTAAAAAGGAGAAATAGCTCGTAACATTTTTTCTTGAATAAGAAAGAGCTAGGCTAGAAAAAAATGATTTAAGGTTGTTTATATTTAGACACAACTTTCCTCGCTTCTGAAGTAGAGTCGAGCAAATAAAGCTTTGGAAAATTATAAAATTTCATTTAGCAAATTTTATTTTTTACAATAACCCCTATGTAGGTATATGAGTTCGGTGTGTTGAAGTGGACGAGTAGAACTGAATTAAGTAGGGCTCGCCATGGTGTAGTAGTTAGCATACCTAAGTGGTAATTGGGAGACTAGGGTTCGAACCACATTTTTCTGTTCCTACTGACGCTATAGGTAAAATAAAGCTATGTGCTTTCAATAAAAAGAAGCATGTTATGCCAATACTCAAGTGACTTTTCCATAACAAAATTTTATCAGGTATACTTACCATCAATTTTAATAGGTGCAGAATAGTACTAATAATAACTACTCTATTCTCAAGGTTTCAGGAAAATAGGATGAACCGTTCTTGATTTAATAAATAAAAAAAAAAAAGGTCGAAAGTTATTTCGACAGGACTTTTCTCGCCCCGAAGTGCAGTGCCACAAATCCCGCTTCGTTGAAAAATTCATCAAATTTAAATGGCCTTTACTAAAAAACATTTTGCGGAGACGTTATCAAATTATTGGTGACATGAAAATAGCCTGTTGCCAGATGGTCTCGATTACAATACTTCCCTAGCTAGCTTGAAAAGGAAAAAAACAATATAGCAAATCTGAAAACATTTATTTTATTATTTATTTTAATGTAGAGAGTATAATTGATGCGTAAGATTAATAAACTCCGTATTAATAAATATAGACAGATAGTGAAAGCTTATTTTTCAGAAATAAACTTTTAAATCTGGTGAAAATTTAAATCTAATGTTCCTCTGTCTGGCAGTAAGAAGATTTGTCATAATGAACATCACAACGAAAATTTGTAGGATACGAGAAATCATCGCAAGATTAAATGATAACGTGGTAACTGCACAGCACATATTGCTGTGACGAGGATATATTTTCTTAATAGAACTGTGCCATTTTTCTTTGCAAATGTTTAGCTTGTAGTGCAGCTGTTACATAAATGTCTTGCAATAACAAAACGACTATGCTTGAACTAAAACTTACGAGATCATAAATTATCATTTCATTTGACATGATCTCTATGATCATTCTGATTAATGGAAACTTAGGTTCGTAAGCTTACCTATCGGGATCTTTTCACCCATCATAGCGAATAGTTTCGTAATACGTAAAATTCCTGTAAAATGATATAAGTGAAATGCCTTTAATTCAAAAACAAAAGTATTTCGAATGTGGTTTGGCCAAGTTAATTGAACCGACCATGAAGCACTTATTTTAAATCAACTCTGAACAATTATTTACCAATCGGTGCAGTTTTTCGTGACAAATTGAGTTGTTTAATATTTATAATTAATCAGTTATTTTCTTTCTTCTTTGTTTAAAGAAGAAACTGTCATTTTTAAGCTTTAAAATTAAATCTGATAGATTTTTTTATTGCGCTTACATGCCTTTGAATCGTCGCTTGTATTTGTATGGATGTATGTATATGGCACCGCCTTTGGAGTTGTATGTAACGTGCCATCGCGACTTAGCGACAGCAAACCGAAAATAAAATAGTGTTGAAAAATATCATGGAATTAATATGCGCGTTAGTGTGCATATTAAGTGATTCGGATGTCCTTACGACGTCACGAGCATATCTCGTGTTTCCGTACGAACTACAAACGGTAACGAAGATTTCATTTTCATTTCTCTTGCAGAAATGTCAGAATTAATATAACGGAGCATGCAACATTTTTATTTATATTATTTTATGGCGAAGTAAAAACGCGACAAATTCTATTAAAAATGAATTCACATATTTGACTTAACCAGCTTGTACCATGTTTTATAGTCACCCTGTGTATTTGCGTAATATTAAAAAGTAACGGAGGTCCAAAAATAATGAATGGATAAACCAATTCATATGCTCTTTTTTTTATAGAAAAATCGGTCCAATCAAGTACATATTTGCATAATTTCACAACTCATGTTATCATTTCAGAAATTCATAGTACAGAATAACGTTATGTTAAAATTAGCCTGGAATGAACTAGACATTGCGAAAAAATTACAAAAAATCTTTGTTGAAAAATAAATACGCTTTAGTGTGGGCGTAGAATATGCAGAATTGGTAATGTTTCTGAAGCGGGAGAAGTGCAGTCATGGTTACTTTCGATCAATTTTTCCATTTTTTTAATAATACTTATTTAATCTGTATAATAAAACAAGTTTAAGATTTAGCGTGGATAATATTTAAATCCGCTCCAACGATCTGTATGCATTCTCGAGGTTACTCGTCTGCGAAAGGTGTTACAAATGAGTTGAATATTTTATTAAACATTTTTTCTTTACTGATTTACAGCTTCCGATAGGCTTGGGAAATTCACATTAAACCTACTCAATTAAAATCGCGGAGTATGGTTTGAAATTAAGATTTGTTCGTATGTTCAATAGTTGCGTTAAAAATTTAAATTAACGCTTGACGGTTATGCTATTTGTCTTGATAAATGCTGGTATGTAATTAATTTTAACCACGTGTTTTGTTTGTGATAATGGCGTATTGAGATAGGCATGGTAAATGGTACTACCAGGTATTCATGAATACAAAGATTGTGTAAGACGACAAGGAATTGTCATTTAAATGCTGCGATTTTGACATCTTCGTTGAAGTATTAATTTTTGATACCTTCTATTTATATGCCGCCACGAATAGAAATCGAAGGCTACGTTGCTTATCGTGTTCCACATCGGCGACTTAACTGGACTATTCATGTTTATAGCGTATTTTTGGAGATGGAAATGAAAATTGATTATTCTTTTATCCAGTCAAGTAACGTGCAAAAATGGACTCAGAATTACGGGGCTTTAAAAAAGGCGTTTATTATGCACATACATTGCAATCGTCACGACTAGTTTCAGTTAGAGTTCACAACTTTTTCGTTTCGTTTAGCTCGAATTGAGCCACAAATAAACAAATACTCTCGAAATTAAAAGGCGAATTATTTTAGGACATCCTGCAGGCATGTACGTATTTATGATATATCTTTTTTGCTTTTGTCGCCCCTTCTTCCTGCCCCCTCACATTTAATGATGTGCTTAACATTCTAATGACATATAATTCATTGCCCGCTTTGTTTTCCTTTATAAGTCGACGATATCGCGCGGAATATTTTATAGTGTTCAAGCGATCGTTGACTCTGTCGTCTTCTCGCAAATGCTTGCTGACGATACATTCTTATATCGCATTATTTTTTGTCGCCTTTTATGGGACGTTCGGATCAGATTGTCCCAATATCGTTTGTTCTTTTTTGCCGAATTGCTGTAACCGCTTTTCCGTTTGTTATCGAATATTGTAACAAAAGCGTTCGTACCGACACAGATAAGACTGTGTTGATGTTATTGTAATTTTTTTCGTAGTGTTTATGATGTTGCTAATAGATTCTGACAATAGGTGAAATTCGAAAAAACAATAAAACGGTTGTACGAACTCGTTATGTTTTAATGGAAGTCGTTTATGGGACATATTTGGTGTTTGTTAAAATGAAATTATGTCTAATGAGAGCTTAGATGATTATGTTTATTAAATGTGAACAGTGCGAACGGTGTAGTAAATTGTGTTAATATGGAGTTGTTGTTCTTCTTTGTCAACGGTGACCTTCGAGATTTTTTAATTAACAATTAGTATTTTATGTAATTGGGAGAAAAAATTTCAGTGGGTTGTAAAATTGCTCAAATTGTGTGCATTCCTGTATTTGGTGTACGAGTTCAGCAATAAAGGACATCATTGTGGTGAACTCACCAAAAGCAAACATATTCTGTTTGGTCTTGTATTGTAATTAATATATTTGCGATAGTTAACCTCTGGTGTTTTTTGCGTTAAATCTCCAAAAATGTAGTTCTAACTGAGACTAAGGATGTTTTGAAGATAATTTTGTAACGTTTTTGTTTTTGCCTATATTATCCAACTGTCATTTTTTTCATATTCAGCTTATGTAGAATTAATATATATCGCGTGTGGCGTCGACAACGCATAAATAAAGGTATTAATACATTTATATGAACTGAAGTTGACGTGAGCAAATTGATTTAATGTGCAGAAAATGTCTACGTTTAATGTTGTTGAGTTGTTTTGAAAAGCAAATTGAAAAATGTGTGCAACTGTACAGACAAGAATAAAACATGTATTTCTTGCGTCTATGTTTCCTAACGGAGAAGTAATTTAATACCAGCATTTTGTAACAAATGTATCCTATTAGTTAAATATTTAACATGGGAAATGTTGCATTTAAAGGACTGGTAATTTACTATTTATTTTTTGGACGTGCATGTGCAACTAGATTAATGAAATTTGGCACATGAATACTAGCCAAAAAAATTGAATGTAGACCTGACAACAGCTTCAATATTTTAAGTGGAATAGGTAGGTTCTGTTTTAATGGCCTTCCAATTTCCATTACATGTACCAAGTTTCATGTCATTCAGATAATAACAGTAACGATCGACAAGCTATTATTCAAAATATTATAAGACTTTATTTTATTAAAGTTAAAAATGGTTAAACTTTGACAGTAGTACATGAGGTTTCTAAACTCTTTGCACTACTCATCGCTGTGTGTTTTGTAAATTTGGTGACAGTGTGTGGTATGCTGATGTACTACTGATTTCACATATTTCCGTAAAAAATAAATCAATTGAAGTAAGGTGCGGAGTGCCCTGAGTCCTTGACCATGAATCCTCGTGCAACGCGAAAATAAAGCGGTCATACCCTGTCTTGTTGAAAAAAAGTGTTTAAGAAAATTAATTTTAAGTAATTGTAATTAGTAATTAAGAACAGACCACAATATAGTAGACGCATTAAATTCTCTTCAGTAAACATAATGGCCTCATTGCGCAATATCTGTAAATTTCTTTCTGATTTTTTTTCAGTGAATTACTTACTATATCGGTCCCCGAAATACATGCTGCTAAATATCAACAAATATTCACAATTATGACAGTGGGCTTTGCTATTTAAAAAAAGTACCTTCCATGCAAATGTGTTTGACAAAATTAGGAATCTATATGTTGTGTTAGTAATTCGCAGAACTGTGGACTGGATGATCTTTTCTTACTTGATGTACCATATGCTTGTAGGAATAAAAATTACATGATTTCATAATGTGGCTACTAGCTCAAACGAATTGTTCAGGATTCCTTTCGAAGTTTTTGATAGTTTTAATCTTCCATTTTTCCGTGTTGTCTGTTGGCTCTTATGGGGTTTCCAGTTCATTTAGAGAATGTAATATGTCCATTATAAACAGACTTATTGTTATGAAATTTTAAATTAACTCAGGCAGTAAAAAACAGTTTTATCATCTTCTTCCACAATAGTAGAAAGAAGTCACAAGAGAAACATTATTGTTTTTTTTTGTCGGAAATGAGAGCATTAAAACAGCTTGTGTCAAAAAAATGTGTCAGTATTAAAAATTTTGAGCTGGATGGCATAAAAAAAAATTACTATGTATTTCGAAATTTTATGATGGATGGAGTTGTTTCCACGATCTTGTAGGAATGGCGCCAATTTCTTTTATACCGCACATTGTGGAAATAACTAGATAATTGTACCCTATTTAAGAGCGAATTGCCACATAAAATCAAATACCGACATTTAAATGAAATTGATACTTTCAAGTTTTTCATTACTCCGCATCAACATAAAAGTGCCTGTTTTCTCTCTAAATAAAACAGTTGTTATCGATCGTTGGTGACCTGCTTAATTTATCCTCGAATTATCCTGCAAGGGAGGCGCCAAAAGTCAAGACATTCCGTAAAGTTTTACTGTTCTGCCGTCCATTAAAACAACAAAATTACTTGGTTCAAGTTCGAAACGTATCCAACACGCCTCGCATTTCTTAATATAGCCTTGGAGATGGGTTCTTTTTCTATTGATCCATAACTAACGAAATCATTCACCGGTCCCATAACGTAGGAAAACTATGTGGACGTCCATGAGCCCCATCAAATAGCGAAATAGCGAAGGCGAACCATGTTATCCGATTTGTTATTTTAATTCCCTTCGCCTACCGTGCGACCCATTAACACCGATTAATTGGCGTATTATTGTAATGGATGCAAATTAGAATTTCTTGGCTGCTGGGTTTGATAAAAATGATCGCCATCGCATCGCAACGAACTGCCCGCCGTTGATAATAATCGTGTGGATAGCGCGCAATTGCTGAAATTGCCACCTACTCGATATCGTAAAATCCAACGATCTATTGCCCGTTTCTCGCAGTTGCACTCGTTTGGGAGTTTGGACTGCTTTAAATATAGCGTATTTGCATATGTTCGACATTGGACTTCCTTAAACGGCTCCGGTAAGCGCGCCGACCTGCAGCTCCACACTATGCTAATGGGTCACGAGCCCGGAGGATTAATTTGGTAAACAAACTCCGTGTCGTAAGCGGTGTAATATATGCGTTTCGTGTTTGTTAAGGTATTAACAGTTTGTTGTTTAGGGCACAGGGAAAATTATTCGGGCTATAAAGTATAACGTTCATATGTGAAGCTGTGTCTAAATTAATTCGACGGAACCTCTTATGTAAATGTAAATGATGTTATTATGTCGGATTGGCCCACAGGTTAGAACGTTACAGAAAAAACGCAGACTTTACGGTCTTCAGTATAATTGTGAATTTATGATTTAATTGTTTGCGCACTTGACATAATATGCAGAGTTCTACCTAAAATTGACTCTTTTATAATATAACGTCAATATTTAAACAAGAAATATTTTTGCATTATTAAATATGCCTTTGACATTAAAAAATGGTTAAAACATTTTTTTTTTTGTAAAATCTTGACCCAAACGTACAGTATGAAAAAAACCTTGCAGATTTAACATCATATTAAAAAAAAATTTAAAAAAACAGGTTAAAATATAAACACTGTGAATATTTGAAACAAAGTTTGTTTTTGCACATCTCACATCCCTGGCCACGATGTATATAGACTAGATTATATTCAAGGATTCAGAACCCGTAGTAGGGGCTTTTCGGCTTGGTAAGGAATTTTATCTTTTAAGGAAATATACTTTTTGAGAATTTATTCAGACGAATAATTTTAAAACTTTTTAAGAAGATTGAAATCGCTTACTATTAATAACAAACGATAAAAAAAACTTGTAGTGATCGTCTTTTTTTGTCTGTCGTCTGCATTTACATCGGCACGATATGTCGAAGAAAGTGAGGTTATAACCAAGTAACGTGATGATATTAACTTAAATTGTAATTAATTTCACGAAAAAGCACAAATAACTGAACGAAACAAGAAAATCCAAACGACAGATGCGTTCCCGAAAAAAAGAGATGATCAAGTAGTAATGAGTAACCAGTATCGTTCGTTATTACTAGAGTTAGGCAAAGTCGAAGTGATGGGAAATCAATCAGACAAATATTAAATACGACGACGCAACGTCAGGTGATAAATTTGGCTGGCCGACTGTGCAGTGTCAACCTCAGTGGCGTTTGATTCACTTCACGGTTCAGAAAAAGTAGTAATTGTTATTAAGAATTCCCAAAGTTATAGACCACGACTGCAATAGCGCTGGGGATCGGACGGCAATGAGCATCACTTCCGCGATGCCGAAGCCTGTTTATTACTACTACATCATGAATCTTTTTAACTCGGAATTATTACGAAGATATTAGATTGCAAAAACTGAATGCATTTATCTTGTAAAATGACATACCAATTAAAACTGCTAAACTGACATAATAAAACTACTAGATTTCGATGAGTTTCTCCTTACTTTTTTTATGATTTTTTTTTTGTTTCATTGACATGTTTTCAAACTTTACATTTTTCAATTATTTGCAAAAGTTTGGATTTAGTGTCATTTATTGTGACGGATACACAAAACATAAACATTGATTGATTGATTTGATTGTTTCCCATGGCCTCGTAATGAAATTTTTCCAGAAACTGCATCAGTTTGTCTCTATGATTTTTTCATATAATGCTTTTAGTTCTTGCTATATAAATATATAATTTAGTTCAAAACTTTGTAGAGAAAATATGTTTTTTCGCCAGCCGTCTTAAAAGATGTCACTTTTAACGTCAATTTTGGACGGAAAACTTGACGTTTTTGTGAGAGTAAAAAAAAGTTGCGTTACTAAAGTAACAACGTCATTTTTGCCTTTTTAATCCTAGCATTAATTTTTTTTTTTTCATCCTAGCCTTAAAAAGTTTTCAATTGTTTTATTTTGAGAATGAAATGCTATTAATATTTTCCAATTTTATTATTAACTTACATTGTTATTAATTATTTAAATTTTAAAATTAATATTGAATGTACAATAAGAACAACTGCGATTGATTTGGATTAAAGATTTTCCGTCACTATTATCATTTTTCATGCGGTCAGTAATAATATTTTGCGCTAACACTTCTACCGCTCCTGCTGTCTGGTTGGTCACAGTGTCAAAATTCAGGTTTACTGCTCCCACATTCCTACTTATTCCGTCTTCACGTGTGATCATTCTATTCGTAGTTCCACTACTTGTACCTGATTCTTCTAGGTTTACTTCGCTCACATTCCTATTCGTTGCGTCTTCATGTATTTTACTTGTGGTTTCACTACTTGTACCTGGTTCTTCCAAACGAAAAAAATTTCAAATACTTTTCCCCCATAACCGTAAATGATCTGGGTTTTTTCGTTTTGGTATCAGGAATTTTTACCAATAAACCTGCTTTAATATTTTCAATATCTTCAGTTTTTATTTGTAATAGTTCGTGACACCGACAAGCTCCGCTAACGCCAAAGATTACAACAATCTGAAAAAAATTCGTAAAATAAATATAAGCTCTTCATTAGGTTATAAACATACTTTCATCATCAGGAATTTGAAATCCGGAGCCGTGTCTAAGAAAACTTCTATTTGTTCATTAGTTAAAACCCTTGATTTCTTTGGAACGTATCCTTCTCCTTGTTTCTTTATAAACGCTTTTAATTTTGAATACTTTCCGATTTCTATGCCATTTTTTATATTTAAAGTTGCTTTCACCATAGAATAGTGCGACCACAGTGTGGATGACTTCATTTTTGTAGCCAATTCGGAAAAATATACCAATAGGACGTTCTCAGAATAAGTTTGAAACTTTTTCCCTTCGCACCATTTGATGAAGCGGGTATACGCGCACTCATACACTTCGCGCGATTTTGTTGGTAACAAGTTCAGTACCACGTTTTGTGCTTCTTCTAGCACATCGGGAGGTAACTCTTCTTCAGGATTCATTATTAACACTGCAAACGTTTTCACAAAACAATGGTATGTAAGCAAACAAAAAAAGCCTTGACGACGTGGATACCAGACTACTTTGCAGATTGATTCATTTCTGCTCGATATTATTGTTATCAATATTTTGTATTTTTGAGATTTACTTTTTGGCTGGCGAAAAAGTAGTATGTTTCATTCGGATTAAAAGTCAGTTTTTGACTCGCAATTTTGCATCCGCTCGGCTTCGCTTCGCTCCGCCTCGCAAATGCAAAATTTGCTCGTCGCAAAAAATGGCACTTTTAATCCTAATAAAACAATCTACTATTAAAACTAATTATCATTTTTTGCGGCAAGTGGTTTTAAGTTTTCTGAAATATTAGATCACTTTGAAATTCTATCATAGGAAAAATTACAAATTTCTTCCCCTATAAAGCATAATCAATATCGCATGTTGCTCAGGGCATAATTTTGTTTACTTTTTTTTTAATTAACTTCTTGTAGGGGATCAATATATTAATTTTACCATATACCGCTTGTCGGCAGATTCAAAATAAATCGATCAAAACGTTATTTTGGACAAATAGTCTTTGCAAAAGTTACTCAAAAATGGAAGTATGTTAATTATTACTAATATAAGTACATCCCAAGATGTGTATTTCAGTAAAGATTTTGGTTATTTTTTTAACGTAATACCACTAAATAGAAAGAAAAAATACATGTAGACAGATTTAGTAGACAGGTCAGTTTAGTTGCAAATTATTAAATTTACCAATTTTTATTGTGAACTTTTTCCACAATATTTTGAGTACAAGTACTTAAGCTAAACACACGCTTATTAAAAAAGAAATAATATTCGGGATGGATTTGTTTTTAACTTTTATAAAATATATTTATTCCCTTGGAGTTTTCCACGTTCTTAGCCAGAATTCCCCAATGGCCAATTTTCTTTATTTTTCTTTTTATATATTTTACGTCACGTACTATATAACATTCAAAGAATTATAAAAAATATGTATTATTTTCCATGCCTTACTGCAATTTCTGAGAGCATCATTTTGTATATAATTACATCCGTATTTCTAAGATAGTGTTTGAAAATTTGATGGGGTAACGGCACGTATTTTTAGGACTAGCTGTAGACCTGATGTTAAAAATGGAAGTGGATTATTAAACCGCAATTAAACACAGCGTTATATTTCACATTTCAGCTATTCAGTATTTTCCAATATTACAATTACGTCAATAAAGCGCAAAGTTATTGTTTGACTACTGAATTAAATTTTAATTGAATTTCATACCTTAGTAATGCGCCTATAAAAAATTAAGAGTTGTGTAGCCGATATTTGAAGATTTTAATTTTTAAGATTCAACCCCAAACTCCAAATTGCTATGGCATATTTTCATAATACTTGTCCACTTTTTTTCTATGGTAATCTCATAATGATACCCACCAGTATAATAAATTGATAGCCAAGAAGTCTCGTCAAAAAACTTTGAAAGTGATGTCAGTAATTTTTAAATCAAATCGCGACAATTTAACTTAAAGTTCAGCACCTGAATACAATTCGAAACAACACTTCAAGATACTATCCATATACTACGGAACAAAACCTGGTAACCTGTTTGGATGTCTGATTTGTTGTCACATAGGTATTTATCTACTTCATTTTTCCTTTTCAAGAATCCATAAGTGAAACATTCGTCTGTAAAAGACGATTAACATTGCTGTATTGAGATCGTTTCTGGGTTCTTGATGTGGGAAATGTATCTGTCTTCAACGTAAGTTGTGTCACTTTAATGATACGTCTGTAGATACAAAAGTAAGACAGATGGTGAAAACAACGGATCGTCTCATATTATAAGAGCTTATCTGCTTCGACTCGTGTGTCGGTTATCATGGTATTACACAATTCGTGCAATTTCATTTTTGAATCAGTGCAATTTTGGTTTTTGTTAATGAACCTCACCGGATACCTCAAGTTCCGAACTTACGACCCTTATTGTTTATAACTTGTATCCAAGATGTGGTTGATGTAATATCCAGCTACAAGCTATTCTTTGCTGATGACTTGAAGCTTTTTCTTAAAATAAAATCCTTAAAAGACCGTGAACTATTGCAAGAGGACATAAATAAACTAATTTCATGGGGAACAAATAATTGGTTATATTTAAATAAAGTAAAATGTTTTATTGTTTCATATTCTAAGAAAGAACACATTATTATTAACCATATTTCTGAATGTACCTCCGAAGTATATAAAATGTACGGGTTTATCTTTCCAAATTGCCGAGGATTCTCCAGTGTACCCTCATTACTCATTTTGTTCAACTCCCTAGTTAGATCTCGTTTAGAATATTATGCATTGATCTGCTATCCTATTTATACTATCCACTTTCAACAATTGGAAAAGCCTATTCACCACAAGTTGATGATCATCAAACGCAATTACGTAGATTTAACTGCAACTGACTAGACATCAGACGCATAATAACCTTCATTAAGTTCTTGTACAACTTACTTAACAACACTCATAGTGACTGTTCATATTTCTTAGGAAAAATATGTTTCTCATTACCTAGACTAAGTGTTAGCCTTACTTTAACATTCTATTCTTCTTATTGTAGATCAAATTGCTTCAAGCGGGGTTTAGGTCAATTATCAGGCTTGGAATAGCTCGCGATGGCAACACTATAGAGGAATTGAGAATCATGTCCTATTTGGATCCCAAAAAACCAATGTGTATCCAAATAATTGTATTATTTGAAATAAGGTTGACATAAATGTTTTTCTGTTTAATAGTAAAATGAAAGTAAAAGTCCACATCTAAAAATTAAAAATCAGAGATTCAGAGGCACAGCACAACGTAGGTGGCCACTATCTTGATGCAATTCTCGGTGATCATACGTACATGTTACCCTTAAATGCAACAATATGTTATCAACACGTATGTAAATAGCCTAAAACCAAGTCCTAAGATTAACAGTTACACAGAATTTGGGGCTGATAATAATGAGATCGAATTTATTTTAACTACTTCGTGGCAAATTAAAGATGGAATGAATTAGCAATACCGTTGTAGTATCTCCCTTTTAAAATTTGTTGCCTGTGGGCTTACATGCCACCAATTAACGTGAACGCCAAAATAGATTCTTTAATTTTCTAATTATAATCACTTTTCATTATTTCATTGCTTCAGGATTCCGTACCAAGTAGTTACTTAACTGTTACTACTAGCGCTGACCAGTCTTTCTTCAGAGTTAGTGCTGTAAATAAAATTATGATTTGATTATGTATAGTGCTGTTCTTGCAAATCTCGTTTATATAAACTGCTCAAAATGTTTATCCAAAATTTAACTCAAAACGACAAAGTTGTAGGAGTATTATTTAATGAAATTTGTGCTATATAGATTTTGTTTGATTCTTGTTCTTTCAAAGTGGTTAAATATATGTAACAAGTAATGTGAAGACAGTCAATTGTTTTCGTAGTCATTATAAGTCATAATTTTACCATTGAATCTTCGGCTGGTGATATTTTGGTCCACTTCAGTGTAAATAATTTTTAATTATCGCAATGGCACTTGCATCATGAATTTTTTATCCCTATGTGTGGGAGTATATGAGTAATTAGATATAGTTTAAACTTAATAAATCGAATATAGGAGAAACTCGCTTATATCTTTTCATCTGTCTACAATGGCATTACGTTCCAGCGTAGACAAAACATTACATTTGCATAAAGTTAAGGAGTCGTTCCCATTAGTCTAGTTAGTAGCGGCTTTAATTTTTCCCCGTTTTTCGAATTAAACATCTCTGGCAGCCGTTTTAACTGTTTCAACGAATTGAAATTGCTCAATTAATAGCTATGTTGCCGGAAACTAAAAATAATAGAAAATAGTTACCATTATTATATCTATAAATAACAATGAGTTAATCACGTGTCTACTGCATTTGACTTAATAAAGGAAATTAGCAACCAGTTGAAAGAAAATTACAAACTATTAACTGCACCTTGTAATCGACGTCACTCTATAAAGTGAACAGTTTAAGTATTTTGTTATCTTTGGACGCATCGATCTTCAACTTTCACGCCATAACATTATCATTTTACAATACTAGTTCTTGTACAAGAATGGTTTAATCTACATTACGATACTATCGAAAACAGTGATTACTAGATTCCGTAACGGAATTATTATGATTATGTGATTTTTTATTATGTTTGCCTGCAAGCTAATCGTTTAAATCTGGGAACTTTTACGGTTGGTGTTGGTCTATGCGTGAAGCAAACTGGGAAGCATAGTGAAGGAAACACCTGGTTCCTTTTTAATTTTTAAAGTGTTTTTTCGATAATCATCAGTAAAAGTACGTGAAGTCGAGTTTTACCCCTTGTCGAGGATAGTTGTTACTACCTGAAACAAAGGTGGGCGTTAATTATGGCTATTTTTAATGAACGATCGTTATGGTATTTCAGTTTGGTAGAAAACAGGTATTAGAAAGTTGTTTGCAATTATTACGACCAGACAAGGTTTAATTTTAAGTACACCTGACCAAAATGAAATGGTTCTTTTTCGTAGAATTAATTTTAGTATGTAGGCTTAGGAGAAATGATAAATGGAACAAAGTGTGCGAAAATCATTCATTGTAATTAAATGAGTTCAAGCGCCTACGTCTAGCATGGTTAGTTATTTATGTGTATCTTTTTTTTTGTTAATCATATGTGAATTAATTATGGATACTTGACGTTCGAAGCAAGTACCTATTAAACGTATTTCTTATGCCGTATTTCCAATGCAGTTTATCGAGACACAAACCAACTTGTAAAGAAATCTGAAGATGCGTAATTTCTTAGGATTGTCATTTTAAATATTTTGTGGTAGCGGTTAACGTTATTTTTAGGAGCGTATCACCAGGAGGTTAAAGTTCTTTAATTTTCAGCTTGTTGTTAAATTTGCGGTATAATTTAAACTATAAATATTAAGTACGAGTTCAGTATTTAAAGTAGGTATTTCACTGCGTTTTAAAAAATTAAATTGTAATCTTTATTGCTACCAGTGAGTCTCAGTGTTTCTAATTGGTAAGCCGATTTTGGTTAACTTTCTTTAACACTCGTTGCGTAATTTTTTTTCATGATTTGCACGTTTTCTTTTAAGCCGTTGGTAAAATCAGTTCATTAATACCACGTGTGATGTTGATAAGTATTTATAACATTTATTTTTTTATTTATTGATGGACAAATTTAAACACAATTCGTTTATATGTTGTTGCCCATATCATCAACGTATTTTTTTTTATTATAATTTTTCAAGTTTTCATCCAATTATGTAGACGACGTGTTCTAAGTTCTATAAAAAATTACAATCACTGTGAGGAACTAAATCGGTAATTCAGCTTCGTACAGTGAGCCGCTGTATTTGACAAATTAGAAATTCAATTTGTATTATTATACTAGTCGTATCCGCCAATATGGTGACGCCATCAAAAATTGTATTAAATAGAACTACTTATATCATTTTCTTTACTTATTATGGAGCTAGTAGTTTAGCCTTCATAAAAATACCGGTCTTGCTGCGATTTGGTTATAGTTGGTTCACGTCAGATTTTCTTTAGCTGAAGTGCTAGAAAATATGGAATTTTGTAAATGTCAAGCTGCAAACTACAGAATTCTGAAAGGGGAGTAACAATTGTCATTTGACTGAGAACAAAAACTCAAATGAAATACAGGCTGCAACCAAGTTGAATAAATCTGAAGACCTAAGCTTTATGATCTAGTCCTTATACTTTCTATTAAAAATTATATTATGCTAGTTTTTTATTAACCTATCCAAAAACGTTCCATTAGATATTTACAAATTAATTGCCTGTAATGATAACATCGTGGTTTTTATAACTCGTCTATGCGGCGACTGTTACTTAATCTTATTCCAATGATCAGCAACTGTGTCGAACCGATCAACAAAAAAACCTCTAATACCTTGCCGACGATTTACACAATGAATTGCAAAAGTCCCATCTTCTCAACAACAATGACACGATGTGACGGTGCTTCCAACGGATCTGAAATTTGTTTTCTTTTTCTTGAACGACGCAACGATCCACTCGAACGCATCTTGAATAAACAAAATCGCCCTTCCTCTATTTCGAATTTCCCCATGCATGTCTCGTAGTTTTTTCGCCCTTTCGCCTCTTTTACCTGCTGCTATTCTTCGCTTTAGCACGTCTGAGGGCACAGAGCGGTCGTAATAATTTTTTTATTAGAGATTTCTGGGTCGGTGTACATCTGGTGCATACATTTGTCGACAAAAAACTACAAGATAAACCATTTTGTGCTTTTGTATTCAGCGTAGCTCTGATTAATTTTCGCACAAGAACGTAAATCTAACGATTTCAGCTTTCAGAGTGTGATATAATACAAAAGAATTGGGACTGCAATAGCTTACACATGTCTGCATCCGTTGGTTTTACAAATTAAACATTTTTCTGTAATTTGTTTGCCTTTAGAGATATTTTAACTTCAGTTAGTTGTAAATGTGACAGAAAATATATTTGTGCCAACATTTTTGAAATAGGTATTCCCTTCACATAGTGACCAAAATGGAAATTAATGAAAAACTACTGAAATACTTACTAATTATAATTATTCCTTCAGTTTTACAATGCTATTGAGAAAAGTAGGTAATGTGTACTAGCTATTAAGAAGTAACTGTCGTAAAAATTAATATGCACTAACTATACCACGAACGGGGGTCTTCCTTATTCTTTTGGATATTTTTCTCGCACAGGTGGTGGGCCACAAATTATGTTTCAATCTTTGTTCATTTCGTTTTCCCTATTTATTGTGTGTTTCAAGATCTACCTAGAAAGACTATCGACAAAAGCTTTCGTGAGAGTGACATACAATATATAAATACTGGATTATCCCTATTTTTCTTGGAGGAAAAATAAAAAAAGAAAATATTCTTTGACGGAAATTAACCAAAAAGTAAAATGATATTCTTACCTTTCTTTTTTCAATGGAATATATAAATAAAATTCAGTTTTACTAAAATTCTTACAACAAATTATAAACAGGTCGTATTTGTTTCTGCAAACTTTATTTTTTAAAGATGACTACTTGTTAAAAATAATAATAAAATAAAAATGTAGATGGATTATTAAACCCTAGCATCATTTACGCTGTAGATTTCTGTGATTTTCTAATAAAATTTTATGATGACATCACCAGTTTTTTAATGCAGAAAGATCCAGACAATTTTGACACATAATCTAAGATCAATAATAACGCTCCATTGTTATTAATGGATGACGTCATCAATTTTAATTGAGATAAGATGAGTATAAAAAATTGTACATCTAGTTGGCTTTGAAATTTCGTGAATTCCGACAAATGTATCTTGTATTATATACATATATACATTATTTGTACCCAGTTTTGCCGTTAAGCGTCGGTTTTTTTCAAGAAATGAATAAATAAATTTTAGGCGATTATCTGAATTCATTAAATTAACGTTAATGGCCTACCAAAGTTTCAAAGATATTCCTTGTACAGCGTGTTATTGAAAGGTATGTACAAAATAAAATTGGTAATTGGTCTCGAAGCATGAGTACTAAAAGTAAAAAAAAGTTCAGGTAAAAGTATTCTCATTCTCCTTTTAGAGATAAAAATTATTAAAATTGATGTCCAAATTCATTTTTCGTTTCTATAGCAACATTTAGTCTTGACAAAAGTTTTATGGTTACAGTTGCTAGGATTTACTAAAATAAATTAATTTCACCTATTTATCCTTCAGTAGCGTCTAAAAAGGTTGGATAAGGGTTAATTTTCCCCTTATAATTTTGGTAACACAAAATAAGTTTTTCACACTTCTTAGACTTCGCGAATAACTGTCAATTTTGTTGTACGTACCTTTTAGTAACACCCTGTACAGTGTTCTAACACACATTGTAAAATTTCATCCTAGATATTTTAATTTTTGATAGCCTGAATATGTAAGGTTAAAAATTCGAAGTGTATTATTAAATCAAAGTTAAAAAAACATGCTACGGTGTAAATTTCAATGCAAATTTTATTGACAAAAAAAATAATCGTCATGGCTCTTGCTGCAATTCCTCCCCTACCTAGCTCACGGTCGAGGAATTTTATTATATCAATCAAGGTTTATTTCATAATCTGTTACGACGACGGGTTTAGCTTTTTGTGGCGGTCAATATGTTAATTTTGATACATAGATATTTTATACTCCTATATTTTAATTTTATATTATCTGGAATCGAGTACATAATAAAATATATATAAATCAATTAATGTTAAAAAATCTAGAGTTTTTATGTGGCGTATAATAACGTACACACACTTTTAAAACATTATTAGGAACAGTAGGGAACTTAATGAAGTTGTTTCTGTTTTAAACATACAACCTACAGATTATGAGCAACTAGACATACTTATTAGTAAATTTCTGTAATTAAACATAAATCAAGAAAGAATATTGGCATTTGTTAAAAACGTAGTTAGAATATTTTCTCAAACCTTATAATTTACGAGATGGTGACATTATTTTCACCAAACACAATGAACGATTTATTAGAATATTGAAGAAATCGAATAATAGTGAACTTGTGTATTTAGAAACCAATATTTTTTCCTTCTTGCCTTCTAGGAATAAGTGCGGTCTCAAGACAGATTCCCTTTTCGTTAGTGTAAGTGTACAAACTGCTTCCGCTAGTTTTCCGAGGTTTTCCCTTTAAAATCCATCGAACTGAGTATGCCGCCCGTGGCACCCTTGAGTCTTTCCATCCCGCTCTTTATTTTGCGAGACGACTGATCGATCACTTGCATAATAATCGGCAGCGGCGACTCGTGAACATTGCACCTAATATCCTGTTCGTAAATGGAGGTCGGCAAGCGGATACGTGTCTGTCTACAAGAGGGGTCTTTCCTAACTTTCGATTCGTATCGTGATCAATATTAGGTAATTCGCATGGTGTGTGTATGGTCGAACCTAACGCTGAATGTCAGCAGGATCCGGTGGTCGATGTCCTTTCTGTTTTCACTAAATGTGTGCAGTTACGAGATATGGTGAACATGATGGAGCGAAAGGATGATTGATTGGTACACGGAGAAGATGAAATGGATACGAAGGGGAGCAGTAAAAAAAAGCAATATTGCGGAATGTGTCGGGGGAAATTTGTAAACATCGAATTGCTTGTAAATGGAAATAAAAGAGAAAATAACGTAGAGGAACAGGGGCAAATTTGTCATTTTTATTTTGTTTTTATTTTGTCCCTATTTGTTGAAAGCGTGCATTACATAGGTATAGCTAGAGGTGACGTGCTATGTTACATGGGGTTTTTAAAAAGACGTCTAAGTTACAGAGAGACCTTGAAGTGTCTGTTTAATTAATTCTTTAGGAACACAGTGTACAAATTCACTATTGGGTTAATACTTAAAATATACTTAATTAGGTGATGTAAACAGGATTTTGAGAAGACACGATTGATGATCGTCACGTTTAAATTTCGTAAAAAGAAATGCGGATGTTTTTTTTTTCCCAAAGAACGTAGTACAGCCGGTTTTTAGGAACATAAATAACATCAAATCTTGCAACTTAATAATTCAAAACTATATATTTCAATTTTTTACATGTTATTAAAACTTTATTCAACTGGGGACCAATTTGGTACATTGTTTGCTATGCAGTTAATGGTATTTTTAACAGTTTTTCCAGGAGTTTCCTTTTTGACAGTACATTTAGCGATAATTTTTTCCGCCTCTTCATCACTGGAGACTCCTGCCCGTACTCGTTTTTTCAGTGCTTCCGTATTTAAGTCACCGTTTTCATAAGCAAAGCCCAATTTCTTGAAGGCACAAAGCGATGTGTTTTCCAGTCTAACGTCTCCTGAATTTGCAAAGTCTTTTATAGTTGCTATCAATTCATCCGTCACCCCATTTGCTTCTCTGCACGGTTTGTGGATTTTTTCAAATTTTTCCCTTTGTTCGTCAGTAATTGCCTAAAAAAATAATGCTTATTTAATGCTTAGTTAAATTGTATTGGGATCAATAATTAGCAACACGGTGCAGTTTCAAATATTTACAAATCGAAGACTGCTACACATTCGTCTTTCCGTGCACGTACTTTCAACAGGCATTTAGCTTAAACTAAAATTTACTACATAAAAGTACTGTTTACCGAAACGTTCACGTCCAGCAGTCTTCTATTTTAAATTCAACTATACCGCCAACTGTTAATTTTTAATAAAATTGATGGCAAATGTCGCAAATTTTATTTAGGAGGAAGAATTCTTGTTATTAGTAAAGGATTTGATGCAACATAGTATTTAATTACCGCTCGGAGGTGCCACACTCAATTTTTTTATGTTAAATAGCGTCATAGAAATGTTTTGTAATAATATATCAAGACGATTTTCCGTGTAGTATGATTAGATATTTACTTTGAAAAAGTGTTACGTGACTATTAGAAAATACAAGAAAAAATATTTCATTTATAATTTTATGCAATTTCAGCGTTACTTATAAAAAATCAGTAGTTTAGTTTTTGTTCAGTGATCTAGAAGCAACTACGTTCGAAGCGTAATTAATATGTATATGATTAAAAAAGCTAAACTTTAATAAATGCGAACCTTCCTTTATTGTAGGTTTAAATGTTAGTTTTGCTATGCACACGTAACATAATTATATGGTCTAAAAAATCATAACAGTGGTCGAAGAACTTTCCGCGCCTTTGAAGCATAATCTGACAAATCCCGCTCCTTTAAACAATTATTATAAAATTTGATTTTGCGATTTTGGAATTTACACTCCCAAGTATGGAAGATGTAAAATATATTTAAAGCCAATAACCAACGGGCTAAATTTGTCCTTCTAGCACCAATAACAAGCTTAATTTCAGTTGTTTATGTTATACACTGAAATAATATATCTTAGAAATTAATTTAATTTGAATTAGTTTCTTTTCGCTAAACACAGGACTAAAATTATTATTAATTAAGCCACAATTGACCAAAATCTTCTGAATATTATAATTCTTATTTTATCATTATTAAATACAGACATTTTCAAGGAAATGAGCTGATTCGTTTCTAATTTGACCAATAAAAAATTTGTAGTGACGTCTCCAACATAGATAATACTGTCATAGTGCATTACCGTTGCAAGAAAAAAAAAAAAAGAACGCACTGTTCCACGAGAATACTTAGTGTTAGTAGTACAATGTTATTACACCTTGCAAATATTTAGAGAAAAAACTGAAAGCGGATTCGTACACCACAAGTATAAGAGTATATTGTTGTGTTACATTTAGATCTTTTTACAATTTAATTAATTGAGATAACGTGATCAAATTGTTGGTGGGGATGATTAGCCAAATTTTAATTAGCGTTCTAGCATCTACATGATATTTTTAATATACATACAAAATTTGACAAAAATCGGTCCATAGTTCCGGAGATTACGTGTGAAAAAAAAATCTATACAGACGCCAGACAGACAAACGAGAGATCACTTTTTTCGTACTCTGGGAGTCATGAAACGTCGAAAAAACATGAAACTGGCATGTCGCCCGATCGACTGGTTTACTATACTTCTTTAGCTTACGTTAGGGAAGCAAAAATTTTGTTGATTCGGACCAATATAAGTAGTTAACCCGTCATTAACACGTTTTTTACTGCAGTTAGTTACAGCTGCTATACATAAAATATTGTATGTTGGATAAAGGCAAAAACACCCGATACATTAGAGCAATTCATTTCATTCATTTTTTAAGTTGCTGGGTTGCTCCAAAACAGTTTTTTAATAATATAAACCATTTTATTCCTAAGGCCTTTTGGAAAATATGTGGATCAGTTAAATCAGCAACTACAAGTGGCAAATAGTCATATTAGATGTACATGCATAAGTTATGTATGACTTTCATTAATAATAATGTTAAAAATAGGATACTGTTTAAAAAGTAACTTACCAATGCAGCAACCAGAATGGTAGCGAAAACTAAGAGAAGCTTCATCTTTGTGCGAATGTTGTTTAGTAAGTAACTGCAGTGTTCGCACTGTGCAGCCTTATATAAGAACATTTATCGCTGTTTGTTTAGTTTTTAATTAACTCAGTAAAGTTTATCGTGTCAATGTTATGTTCCGATAATTGTAATGGTGGCTAGCGTTGTACTTCCCTCAGTCCAGATCGTTTGAAAACAAGAAAACATGTCGGTGGTGGATGACCTCTTCCTTTACCAGGAAAATGATGTCACTCAATCAGCATATAAGCTACTCTTAATTTGCAACCTGGCTTTTTCGTGGAATAATATCAGTATTTGTAAATATATGGAATATTCAATATTCATGAGGTTTTTTCGATTATCTTGAACTTCGAGAATTTCCTGTACACATGGCATGTTTGTCGACCATAGAAAACTAAATAAAATTCTAGATTTATTGGGTTGTGGATTGAGTCTGTGATTATTTAAGCCAAAAATAACTGACCGTTTACAGTTACAGCAATAACGAGAAAAAAACTGCTTTTCCCCAACGGTTTTCTATATTTTCCACGAGCACAAACACACTGTTTAGTTCGGTTCCCTTGTGTGCACTAGCTTCTACTTGCATTCTTTGTCTCTATGCTTTTCCCGACGGCGTTTTCCTTCTCGTCATTTATTCACCCCGAAGTAGGATCTATGCGGATTCCATGTTGAATATTGCAAAAGGTCCCATTTAGGGAATGCCGTTCCGTTGTTGCTTGCTTACGCTTTTCTCGAACCTACATCTGCTTGACGACCGTAAAATGTCATAAACTTTTCATCATTTACAAGGAGATCGATGGGCGATGCCATGTTCGAAAAGTTGGCGCTAGATAGGTCAAACTTAAGAATATTATCGAAACGATTAATCAAAACGCCGACATAAAAGGTTGGATTAGATCTGGTTTTTCATTAATGACTAACATTATGTCAACAAGTGATTTTTGATATTGTATAAGAGCGTTGCACTTTTTAGTAGTTGCGATTCAGCAAATTATGTTGTCTTGACTCTTCTCTGAATTCCAGAACTTGTTTATAACACGTGCATAGTTTCTGAAATTCCTGGCATATTTACGTAATTGGAGGTAGGTACGTGCACCATCCCATTTATTTGGTGCATCTGTGGGAGCATTTTCGATTCTGTTAACAAAAATAGATTAGATCATTCAAAAAACTTTTATTATTTCTCACTTAATTTAAAATTAATTGAAGTTATTTTGTAAGAACAATCAATATTATTTAATGGTTTTTGGTCTTTGTTTGTTGTTTTTCATTTAAAAAATACATTATTTGAAAAATTAATTGAAAATTGACACGATTATTCTTTGAAAAATGAATTGAAAATTGACACGATTATTCGTTTATTCTATAATCTTTGATAAAACTTTTTAATAATAATAATAATAATAGCGTTTATTGCCCAACAGTTTTACTTTGATTTACTAAAATTTATTTTTTAATATATGTATAACAGTTATCTTAAAAGGAAGTTTAAAATATCTTTAAATTTTTTGAATATTCAAGATTCTGAATGTAAAAAAAATTAATGGAGTGAACTGCATATTTTGTGCAACTTAAAGATTAATTTAGTTTATCTGCATATAATGGAATTAAGGTTGCAGTCTACATATAACATTAGCAATGAAATTGCCGTAGTAAACGTAACGGGAAAAGGTATAACCTTATTAATTTATTTTTTTGCCAAAGCTACTTGATACTTGTATTTCTTTTATGTTATAGTCTAATAAATTTGTCTCTACTCTTGTCATTTGTGATCCACGAGGTTAATTAACAATTAAAAATTTTTCTTAAAGTTTGTGTTTGTTTTTAGAAAGTCTTACTGAGCAAGACCAACATGCTATTTACAATTTATTGTAGTTATTGAATGTTTTAAAATTTTGTTTTCTTAATCAAATGGTCGTTTGGATATTTACATTATTTTATTATACCGATCCATCGATAGCATTTATTGCACCAGTTTTCATATTCGTATGTTCCAAGAAACAGCAATTATGAAAATGTTATAGGTATGTACCTATAACAGTAATATTTATCCTGACATATTTTTCAGCCAAACTCATCTTACATTTTAGAGTACTTTAAATAGTTCTGGTTTTATCGTTTTTATTTTTATAGTTTTAAAACATTAACTTTTAAAATCCTAAGACTTTGGTAATTTTTTTTTCAAATTTCTGTAAGCGAAAATAATTTTTAATGGTACGAGTATATCTTTGTTCACGAATGCCATACATTTTTTATAATAACTTTTAAGTTGCAAAATATTAACAATTTACAGTTGTAATTTATTTAGTCAGTTAGTGTATTTTTTCCAGACGATAAGTAATATCTTATAATCATATTTGCAAGTGTGGTTGCGATACTTAATACTTAATATTTAAAAAGTAAGCTGTGAAAAAATAATGTACTACATTAAGGGCCGGTTGCATAAACGCAAATCAAATTTAATCTCTGATTAAGAACAATTGTAACTATGATAATAACAATCGTTACTATGGAGTTAATCAGAGATTAAGGGCCGAATTCTGTAAAGTATAAAGGCACTTTGGTAAAAGGATTGTCCTTTACATAAAGATATTCCTATTCTCTAAAACGTAAAGGACCCTTATAGATCCGTTGGATAAAGGTGAAGTCCTTTATAGTTTCCCTTATGCAACGTATGGTCATATGTGTCACTTTATGGAAATTATCTGTCAGTTTCATTAGTTTTAATAGTGGCCGTTTCTAAATAAAAGGGAAGAAATGGAGAATCTGTGATTATTTATCTTAAAGGAATTACAATAAAGGTATATATGAGTCAGAACAATGATGTCTTTGTCCAGTTTTATAATTTTATCGTTTAAATTTGTTAATATTAGCACTAAAAATCGTCGTATTAAAGTTAATTAAGCCCAATTTGGTGCAAATAGAAATACTTTTACGATACCCCAAATAGATTGGTAACTAATATACAACTTTGCAAAAACAACTCCTTTGAAGGGGTCTTCAATTAAAAAAGCCCAAAAGATCCATTAATGGTCAGACTCCACTGACCACACTGGCATAAGAGGCCAGTGCTGATATCTCAAAAAATGTGCATGATTTCATAAAATGTTTAATTTTTTTTAATGTTACCATCATAAATAAATAATATTTTTACTATATGTCAGGCACAAAGACCACGACAAGAATTTCATATCTCATTCATTAAAAAAAGCTAAGTTTAAAAATCTCCCGAGCCCGTCACACCAACCATACTGACATTGTGAAAATTTGAGGTTATATACAATCGATTCCATCTCTCTCGACACAATGGTAAACGCAAGCGTTCCTTTTCTAAAAGTATATACTATCGTAGTAAAAACATCCGTTCGTTCCTTTACATAAAGTCGAACTGACGCACAAGTTTCTCCCCAACGGATGCAATAGAGGATAAGATATTAAAGGATTCACTTTCACATTTCCTTTACGCTAATGCCTTTAACAAACGGATCCCTTATTAAAAGGTTAAGTTACAGAATTCGGCCCTAAATTTGATTTGCGTTTATGCAACCGGCCCTAAGAGTAAGTCAAATTTGTATTATCGGTCAGCATGCAAAGTAAGTAGTTTTTCTTCTTTGTTGTAGCTTTCACTTATTAGCACTAAATTATAATCGATGCTTGTTTGCTGTATTTTTTATCTCCTAATTTCATAGCGGAAGGAATTGCCGCTTTACAACGATACCTGGAACAATGAAAAATTCATGCTGGCAATAAAATATCCATATAAATTTGTCCCAATTTCTACTCACATGCCAAAGACTGTATATTAAAATAGTAAATATGCTTGTATATAACGCATAAAATGTAGTAGTTCAAATTTGTACGATGCTTGTCAGGGTTCGAGTTGAGCGAGACTGACGTTGAGTAGCTGTTTAATATGAGAATTAAGAAACAACCATCATACGTTTCACCTATAAGTCAACTCCATTTTAGTTTTGATTATCTATTGCGAAATTCTGTGCTGATTGATTAAGGATTTTTTTCAATTTTGAGTCGTTAAACTAGCTAGTTTATAAAAATATAAATATGTAAATTGCATTTCATAAATTCTCTGGGACGAAAAAAATTGCACATCAAAATTTTCACATCGATTTAAAGTTGTTGTTTGTTATACTGGCGTCACAACCCCGTTCGATAGGACCTCTAGTGCAGAGAAATTTTATACACATACATTTTGTATCAAGATGTATATAGATAATTTCAGAAAATACTAAACCCGTTGTCAAATTTTATGTGTTTTAGAAATGTCATGTAGATGGTATTACGCTAACCAGAATTTGTCTAATCGTCCCAACCAAGTGTTTGATGACTTCACCTCAAAATTTTGCATGGTAAATGCTATTTAAATTTTATACACTCCTGTACTTGCGGTTTGTCAATTCGCCTTGAGTGTTTACGAGGAAAGTTCTGTTTAATAACATGAGACTAATTTTTATTGATGTAGAAAAGTGTGGTCAAAATTTGATAGATCCCTAAATTCAAAAAATGACACCAATCATAATCATGTTGACACTTTAAAATTAATGGAGTATGGAATTTACAGACCCTCTACGCCTGTATTACATGTTATTTGGCTGTGCGCTATCTAATAGTAATGTCTAATGTGCTATCAACAAAAAATGACTTTAAGTTGGCGTCGGACCAACAAGCTATTTTTGAGGATATTTTTATTGATCTCCAGTTATTTTGTAGTTGTGTTGTGGTGTCGTCGTGTCGACGAACTTCAGTTACGAAAGAAATTTTTGATGTTGTGTTGAAACCTTTCACAGGAGTAATATATGTATTTAAAGGTTCAATTCAAGCATTAAACAAGAAATAATCACCACAACAAAATCAAATAATCATGCTAAAGAGCAAAAATCAAAGGATGTGTAGCATACTGGTCGTAGTTTATCAAATCGGATAAAAATTAAAAAAAAAAAGACAGGATGTTGGCATGTCAGTAAAACTATTTATATGGTTGCAGCACTAACACAAGGGTTAAGTATGTATCTTGATCAAATGAAAGGTCCAACGTTAAATTATTCTCAAGTAACAGCACTTACAGTTATTGCGTGTGAGGACTTTTGAAATTGCAGACTGTTTTGTATTATATGGTATTATGTATTGGCTTGTCTTTGAAGGTTAGACAAAAATTGTATCAAACCAAGACACTATTTTCTGCTGTTAGTTTAATTGAATTGGAGTGTAAAAAGTGATGTTAGTTGTTCCAATTTATTATTAAAATGTTGAGCGTTTATTATTTTGTGAATTTTAGTTTTGATTAGCAACCCACCAGTTGTGCTTCGGTAACTATTTTACTTCTAGAGATGTTTTTTAACAATATGTACTAATATTGTCAAACGCAGACACCTCTCACTATAATGAGTCAAGGTCAGGTCAATTCAAAGTTTCTCAGAGTGATAATGTAAAAGAAATATTAGTTATAATTGTTGGAATCTGAAAGCTATTTTAAACGACATAAATTATGTTGCTTAAAATAGCCCTGATCAGGTCAGAAAAAATACATAATGCACGTCTGATACTTTTTGGTACTCAAATGGTGTAGGTCAGTGTTGGGAAGGTTGAGAAAATAGAGAATATTGGATGTTCTTGAAGGAATTTTAGTATTTTTGAAGTATTGTTGTTACGTTTCTGCAAATTAAAACCAAAGCGCGTTTCTCCTAAACTAAAATGGGACTGGTAAACATGGGATTGCAACAAGTCCCGTAGTTTCGGAGATTACATGTCTAATAAAAATTGATACAGACAAAAGACAGACAGACAGAGAAACTGGGCATTACTTTTTTCGCACTTTAGGGATCATGAAAGGTCGAGAAAGCATGAAAGTAGCAACTCAATTAGCTTTAGGCTCGGGAAGCAAAAATATGGATGGGTGCATTGATAAATCACAAATGTAGACACATAATATTTTCTACATTTTTGAATGTATTTATCTAAGAAAATTTTAAGGCGGCGTCATTCAGTTTTTGTTGAGAATAAAAAGATAAATATTGGTTGGCGATTTACTATGTGTACGATAACATTAAAGGGTCTGCAAGATTTCAGACTAGTGAGTTTTGTGGTTTTTAATTTGGTTAAATCTTTTTCCAAAAATCCTAATTTGCCAGATAAAAATAAGGGCATATTAAAAACCTATTATTTTATGAATTAATATACGATTTACGTTGCAAAATCAAATTGTTGGTGAAAATGACAAATTTTAGCATTTTACCATCTGTATGACACCTAAAATTTCACAACAATAAATCGACATCCAACGGTAAATCTTGACAACCTGGTACTGATAAAAGAAAATATATCGTTATTTTACTTTTAATGTCACTGTAACAGTTATTAACGTAAACTGAACAACGTATTCCAACTGTACCACCACGTGTTTCAAGTATTCTAGATAACCTCATTCGTCCCGCGCCGCTATGCGATAACTAAAATTCTTCAATACGATTTGCTTTGATCAGCTGGCTTGTCTAAAGTTTAAAATTCGTGTGCAGCGATTTTTTTAATTTCCACAAAATTTAGTATTGTGCTTCGATTAGGTACTGATTGATTTAATTAGTGAAATGAAATGTGAATTGAAATCTTAAAAATTACATATACTGTTTTCTAGTTTTTAGCTGTATCTATTTTGGCAATTGTTGTATTATGCTATCCGTTTCCCAAGAATGTGTCTCATCGATCCAGCAAACGCTTTTACGATAGATGACGTCAAAAATATCCCATTAATGATTCTCGTCAACTTGCTGAGCTTAATTTAGGAAGTGTTATCTTCACCTAATCTTTGTCTAATGGGGCAAGATCAACTTTACATAAAATAGTTACTAAGTTTCCCAATGCAGTTAGTCAGGTCAAAGAAAATACCATAATACTGTTGGCATTGATCTTTATTCATTGTAGTTAACGTCATCTATCAAAACTACTTAAAATTTACATTGTTTTAATTATTGTCAGTCTGTAAATAGCAGTTACGTATGAATCTGGATTCGACATTATTTTGCCAGAGAACCGATGGATAACAGTAAAATGTTAAACAATAACACAGCTAATTTGCTAAAAAATCGCGTATGTGCAATATTAATGTATGTTTTCCTTTTGCAGTTCTCCTTCGGGAGACGATAGAGAACGACGACCTGCAGTTCAAAACCCTGAAGATAACGGACTTCGGTTTGGCTCGCGAGGTGTACAAGACCACGCGGATGTCACAGGCGGGCACGTACGCCTGGATGGCGCCCGAAGTAATCAAGAACTCTACCTTCTCGAGAGCGAGCGACGTGTGGAGTTACGGTGTGGTCTTGTGGGAGTTGTTAACGGGCGAAACGCCATACAAAGGCATCGACACCCTGGCCGTAGCGTACGGCGTCGCCGTCAACAAACTCACCTTGCCCATACCCAGCACGTGCCCGCAACCTTGGAGGGAACTGATGGAGAGTAAGTGTGACCATTGTGACCATTTATTTTTACGCCACAACAGCTCTGAACGAATGAATGGGTAAACGAGAACTGAATATCACCGTCGCAATCGTCGCATGATGAATTTTTCGCTCTGTAAAAACGGTTTTAACAATGATTTTGAGGTAACGAGGGCGTCGGTGGGTTACGTTTAGCTTTATTCCGAAAGGGAAATAGTTCAAAATATCAGACACTGATCGAGTGCTGTTAGCAATTTTTGCTTGACGCTGGGATAAAATTAATCACCCTTTGATAAAATTTAAAGGATCAGGTATATTTCAGGAGAGCTGTTACAAAGCGAGTGAAGGTCCAGATTACGCATAAAACGTTCCTCGCCTCGGCAGGTATAAAGTGTTCTATTGGCTACTAGGTTTATTGAATTACTTGTGAAAAAGTAGGAACTTCTTTTGTTCTCATATATTCAGTGACAAAGTCCTTTTACTCAAACATATATAGTTGCTTCTAAAAAAGAAGTGTGAGATAAAATAATCCGCAAAGCTATTTGCACTCGCTTTTATGTTTTTTAAGATAGGGCATTTACTTTTAGTGATAGTAAAAATATTTATTGTGATCGGAATAATCTTAAAATAAACATTTTATTCATCATATGATCGAAAAAAAAGAACAACTCCTGGTCAGCCATGGAATTAATTTTTTTTAATTGTTGGCAAAATCTGTTCGCTTTTGAGGTTATGGGAAATTGTTCACGAAATTCTTCTAGGCATCGCATTAAAGAGTAAGACCACCGTTTTCTTATTTGACTCTATTTCAGTGATACCTTTGCATTATAAAAATTTTATGTTACGTTTCAAACATTTATTTACTTCCCGAGCATAAGCTAAGGAAATATTGTTTCATATTTTTCTGACATTTCATGACCCCTAGAGTACAAAAAAGTAGGTTCCCGTTTCCGTATGTCTGTGGACTATCTACGTCGATTTTTATTAGACAGATAATCTCCGATACTACTGAACCGATTGTTATCAGATTTTAGATGTATGTTATGAATATCGTGCAGTTGATAAAGCGCTAACTTAAACTATGTATAATCATCCCGACCAACAATTTGATGACGTCTTCCCAAAATTTTGTACAATATTATTTAAATTTTATAAAGTAATGCACTACTACACGTCTGCTTTATGATTCTGGCTTGAGATTTGATCACAATTACTTTAGAAAAATGTCCCGCACACGTAGAAGCAAGTGAGTCGTGTCTGAGCAATGTTTGACTTCAGGAGCAAGAGAAGTTCTGTCTAAATAATTTTAGACCAATTTTCTATTAAACTGACAATACAAATATCAAACTGACAGGTAACTTCAATGGAAAACAACAGTACTGCCAGCACAGTTTGTCACAAAATTAATTTCATGGCTGACTAAATGACGATTTTTTTTTTCGATCATATAGCATCCATATTGTACTTTAATTATCGAAAATATAAAAACTCGTAATAGGCCGTGCGATTTATTTAAAATAATGATGTTGGCATTGCAAGTATTGAACTCTTTATTTAATAGTTACTTAACGGTTAGTGTCAAATTGGACAAGGACCGCGTTGGTGTTGCCAACATCATTATTTTAAAAAGAAATTGTACGGGCTACTGGAGGAGTTTTTTCCGAACACATGGTATTATTTAACATTTTATCATATCGTGATAATCTTAAGCTAACCTAAAATTGTAAAGCCATCTATTCGATAATTCTGGAGATTGTGTATATCCAACAGAACGGCTAACAGACAGACCGACCGACTGACGGAAACGGAGGACCTTTTTATTTCCCGAGTGTAAGCTAAGGAAGTACATATTGTAATCGAGTCCATCGGACGACTGGCTACTTTCATGTATATTTGACATTTCATGGTTTTTAAAATACGAAAAAATAGATCTTCCTTTCCGTCTGGCTGCATATCTGCTGTCTGTTCCGATTTTTATTAGATAGGTAATTTCCGAAACTACTGACCGATTGTTGTGAAATTTTATGTACATGCGAAATATCGTGTAGATGGTAAAACGCGAAAAGAATAATATTAATTTTTATTTAAAATTTATAAAATAAGACACTATTGTATTTGTGATATGATATATGAGCCGTGTTGAGTTTTTGAAACTTGATATCTAGATTTTTGATTCGGTGATCAAAATTTGTCCGTTTAACCCTCCCGCAAAAAATAATTACTCATCCTACAATTTTACTGAGGAAAAGTTCTTCAAATTTGTGAGTGTTTACGCTAGACATCCAGTTTTTTTTGGGAGTGATTAATTAATTAAATAATTACTCCTTTCCATTTTCTTTTAACCGCTGATCCTTGCAATCTTAACGTGCCAATAGTCGAATCCTTTCGAAGTATAAACATAAACAGTTGAAGTTAAGCATGTATTGAGAATTGAGAATATCTACATTTTTTCCGTTAGTTATCTGCTCTAAATATATTTAATTTTGTGCGCCATTGCCAAAAATTAAAGCAAAGAGTATGCGCTGTTATTTTGTTCATTTTTCTGTGAATTTCAAAAGCATTTTGAAGTGTTTTGTTAAACATACAAAAATGTTAAATCAGTTATGAACTTAAACACTTAAAAATTACTATTACATTTGTAATAAAAAAGATGACGCCATTTGTGAAAAACCCAGCAGGGTACAATGCCAACGATTCAGTGATTTTACGGATTTTTTCTATCAACTCCAAATTCAAAATTATATGTGCGCATTCTAATGTAGAACATTAACATTGTCGTTTAATTTTTTTTAAGCATAGAACCAAATGAGTTACATAACAACTGCTACACAATTGGAAAAAAAGCCTGTTCAGCGCACTTAAAACACATAACAACTGATTTGACAAGAAAACGTTGAAATCACCAAATCCGATAACATTTAAACTGGAACCTTTTGTGTACAAAAATAAATTGTTATATATATAATGTTGTAAAAAAACAAAATCAAGGTGCTTGAAAATTTAAAAAGGAGGGGAATGTTATACGTGCGGTCTATATACGGTAGACACGCATGGCGTGAATAATATTAAGAACATTAAAACAATTTGATTTTTTTAAGAGCACATATTTGGTTTTAGTCGTCACGTTTAAATTATAATGGAGTATATTATCCATTAATATTATACAATATAATCAACCGTATGCACTAGTTATATATTCATGATAATCGGCTGAACTATACGTAATGTCTAAACTGATATCCATCTACAAGCAGTTGTAACAATGCTACGGGTTGCGACAGAAACAATATTCGCACATTTTGTTTTTATTTACTAACCTTATCATGTGGCCACAGTGTCATATTTAATAAATGTTTAAACTGAAGGATAGACAATAGAAAATTGTTGTCTAAAAGTAATTTGGAAAAAAATGGCGACGTTTGTTTTGGTTTTTTTCATCCTAAAGGATTCAGTTGTAAAAAAACTAGGTGTGTGTCACACGAAAGATCATAAGAAAGTAATTTTTCTAAGTTATAAAGTCCCGAAGGTAAAACATTCAAATATCACAATAGAGTACCGGTATATAGAAATTAGTTCAACAGTAAGTAATGGTAGTAAATAGCTACATTTAGTTACGGGTTTTTAATATGACGTGTAATTGAATAGATTATTAAAACCAAGCCTTAATCTCCAGATTTAAGCGTTTTCGACAGGTAGTTTGTTATAATCATTCATGACGACATATAATTTTCACGCTTGGTTGTTTGAAAAATGAACCTCATTAATTTCCATATTTTTCTATTATCATTTAAAAACATGTTATCCAGGATAACTGTTTTACATAGGACAATCATTTAAAGTTTCTTAAATTATGTTGTAATTGACCTGGAATTAATTTAAAATAGATTTATCATAAGATTACGCTGTTGTCGGTTGTCTTTAATTATAGTATTAAAAATACAACTTTATACAATTATTTAAATTTAAATGATTAAATAGTAGTGTAAAAATAAATAAAATAGACTGTTTGAATAAAACTTTTCTCACACTTGTTTTAAAGGGAGATGTCGGAAATTCATTCATGATAACTGGAAAGTTCACGATATTGGCAAATAAGCAAACGGTAGTGATTAAAAAGAATCAAATTATAACTCAAAACTAACAACGAGAACATTCTCAGTTCAATACATAATACTTATATATACAGTCGAAATTAATTTGGTAAAAATTAAAGTGCAAAAACATTAAGATCCTTTCTTTTATCATTGACCCGTTTCGAATTTTTTGATTTTTATTTTGTATAATGATAGTGTGAGTATAACTATTACAGTAGAAATAGAATTAACATTAAAGATAACGTAGCGAAGCATTCGCAAATGAAATGCGATGGTAAATCAGAACGAAAATCAATAGTGAAATACCAGCTCGCGAGGATTTATTGAGAGTCGTGAAGCAATTTTGCAAAAATAAAACTACCGTGTTTATTCCAGCTAGAAGTAATACACAAGTCAGCACATAGCTTCTTCTGACTAGAAGATTTTATGATTTATACAAGCTTGAACTGTGAACTTTATAACATACGTGATTGGTAAAGGACCAGGGAATCAGATCAATACTGAGTTAGCTATTTTCAGGCTCCTAGATAAATGGTGTTTTTTTTATGTTTAGTTCACAATAATTTTACCGAAGAAAAGTCAAATGACACATGAAAATATATAAAAAATTGTACCAATTTCCGAAAAACTTGGCGTTGATTTAAAAGTCCACATTCTATTACGGAGTATATTCTACTTTTTATATCGAGGAACTGAAGTGATTCTTTTTACCCTTTTATGCTCGGAATAAAACGAGGGATAGGAATTGAACGGCACTTTAGTCCTATGTTATATACGATATGTACTCTAACACCGAAAACACAAAAAATTGTCGACGGGTTTCGTCAACCACGTTGGCATGTCAAATCAAAAAAGATGGTTCTCCTATTGTTAAAAAAACTTGAGATACAACGAAACTTATAACATTCTGTTTGACTTATCAAGTTAAAAGTGAACCATACGTGATAATAGAGGCTGTAGGTGTAAACAAGACGAGCTATATTGCGTTTATTGAAACGTTAGGTTCACATAATATAAGTAGTGGAAAATCATGAATTTAACTGATAATAATAATTTTTAACCAAAGAAACTGCTGTCCGAGATATTGAGTCTTTTATCCTTTCAAGTTAAAGCATGCTGCGAAAAACGTTGCGAGAGTTTGTGAAGAGGTGTTCGAATTAATCTGTCAAACAATACACAGAAAACTGACTTATTATTTTGGTATGTGGAGAATTCATTAAACAACAAAATTCAAACCACAGAAAATATTCAGAGGGGCGATGAACTGTCTAACCTTCATGTCAGTGCAGTTAATTACTCAAGAAAAAAAAATACTTATGGATTTTTAAACGATTTCCATCTGTACGTTTTTAACATGATAATTCCACAAATTTCACTATGCATAAAAAAATCTTTGAATACGTAGACCAAGTTGAATTTTCATTTTTTGTTGTCATAAAAACGTTTCTAGGAAAAAGTGCTACTTATTCCCTTTTGAACGTCATTCCATGTTTTTTTTTAAATACTTAATTGAGAACTTCTTTACAAAGAGAAAACAAAAAAACACGCAAAATTAGTGACAACTTACAGGATACTAAAATGCATCCATTATTGATAGAAACTGTGTATTATAATACATATATAAAATCAAATACCGGTATTGAAAAAAAAAGTACAAGAAACTAATTAATGTTTAATTAGAAAAATAAACATGGAATATTCTGGTGTCGAAAGAAAATGCCTATGAAATTTTACAACTCACAATACAGAAATGCATTTCTAAAGAAGTGAAAAGCATTCCCAGTGTCCCAGTACAAAATTCGATAAATTCCGTAAGACAATTCTAGAGATTGTCCGGAACAAGCAGAAAATGGAATCACGAAATAACTTGCTTTGGATAAAAGAAGTTGCGTAATATTGAAACTCGAATCCTTGTAAGCTAACGTGGAAAAATAAAATACATTCTTAGCAAACGATTAAATCCCTAACGTCTATATATATCTACATGAAAAAAATCCGTTACTAACCCAAAGTGAGCCGTTTGCCGTCGATAAACGGATAATAATATCCAAGGGTTAGGGTGCCACCGTTCTTTAACAAAACATAACGTACCTTGCTCCCCATATCATTAAAATGCGTGGTGAGTGACGCGTGCCTTAAATAAAAATGTCGCCGAACAATGAAAGAATGTACACGCACACACACAATGAATTACAAGACACGAGAGAAGCAGAAGGAAAAACCGAAACCACAACAAATAAGATCTTATCGGAAACTGTCACCTGCAGAGAAGTATAATTTATATTTTAACGGCATCTGCCTTCGGATTCATTCCGCAATATCGCAGAGAGGGTTTATACAGGTGGAATAGGGCGGAAAACGACTCGTTCTTTTACTGCAACGATATGAGGATTTATCGTCCTGTGACGTTTTTATCCGGAGAAGGAAATGTTTGTTTCCTGATTTAGGTGTTGGGGAAGTTTTCTCATTAGGGACCGGGTCGCTGGAGAGCAATTTTTAACGCACCGATTCATAAATCCACTCTTAATTAAGGGTTCTCATGTGAGAAGTAAATTTAGATTTTGGATTCTAAAATCGGCAGCCGAGTGTGGCATATGTAATGTGTGGAAAAAAGTGTTATTGACACGGATTTTTTAGAAACGGAAATTGATTTTAATTGTTTAATAGAGTTTCTGTTTGAGTGTAACGAGGCTTTCAACTGAATTAGCCTTTAATTTTTACTTCCTGATTGATAGCTAAGGGAAATATTGTAGTAAAATAACGCCCTCTTCTTGGAATTGGGAAAACGAACACTCAACGTGGAGCAAAAAAGGACGATTTTAATTTTTTAACGCAGAAAATTAATATGTGCATGTACCGATTTGGTTTTATCGTTGGTGTTAGCAATGGATTATCGAATTTCCACTGAAGTTATGGAAACATTACAATCAGTAAGTGTTCCATGTATTAATTTGTAAATATCAAAGTTTAGTGTATTTATATCCACGAAAAAATTGATGGCGTTGTATTAAAGACAGAAATTATTTGTTGAGCAAAATAGTGCACGTCAAAATGGAATTCACATCAACGCAATAATGGCAAACTTGGTTTTTCATTATTTCCTTTTCCGTTGCATCTGTCGCACTAATAAGTATCTATTTTTAGGTGATAAAATTAAGTTTATGAGAAAACCGTGCATTATTTTTATCTGTCTTTATGAGTGATCGGATGAATCTGTATATTTACTACAAGGTACGATAACGATAAAAACTACGTACGATAAAAACTACGTACATGTAACCTTAAAAACTATACCACTAACTTATCATTACGCAAAAATGTATAGATAGACGGATCACATGCTTGAATGCTTTAGATATAGATAGCACCGGAATGTGTTATCAAATTACCATAACTCACCAATAAAGCCACAATAAGGAAATTGCAATTATAACAACTGTCACTTTTTATAGATAATCATAGATATTATTGTCGAACAAAATTTTATCAAAACAGAAAAACGTGAGTTTTTTCCTAGTAAGATAATACATTTTTCAAGGCTGCCTGTAATATATCGAGTGATTCAGTTTGGTGTTCACCTACATTTATTTTTTGAATTACCACCGCAAATATGGCTTCTGCTACATTGGATTAAATGGTTTTAAAACAAACGCTTACTTTAATGCAGATAATAGTTTGTGATTACTGATCTAATTACCAAGTGTTTTCGGAAGTGAATATGTCATGGTACATAAGTGTAAAATTGTTTCTTCTGGTTACAGGGATGTAATTATTATTTTTAAACTGAATGTGTATTTGAAAACTTAAATTCGGAGATACCTCTACTAGCTTGTGAACATAATTTCTTATTAGCTAATTCGATTTTTCAAAGATTTTCCTTTTATAAAGTATGCAAAATGCACCCAATTGTTTAAATAAAACCACAAAAAGAAGTTACACTCCGGTTACAAATTATTCAATCCTACAATCTTACTCCCTTGCCTTCTTGTTGCGGCATTTTTTAAAGAACGGATGTGCATCTTACAAATCTGAAAAAAAAGATACTGTTCAATTTCATAGTTTAATAATATGTTTGAAGTTATTAAAGATAACTATTTTTTTACCTTAATAAGTTGGTCAATTTATCTTCTCTTATTATGTGTGTACATATGTACGAAAATATCAGTTTTTGATATAAAAACAAAAAACACTACCGGGTAAATTAGAAACTTGATAGGTGCATTTCTTCTTCGGGGAAGCGTAGTTTATTTTTAAATAATTTAATCTAGTGTACCGCAGGTCATAAATGTATTAGTAGTTCCATAGATAAGCGAGTGCGAACACCAAATTGAATTATCAGTGTAACTGTTGCGAATGAGTGTATTTTAATCCTTCAGAATGTTGGAAGTCCGACCCTCACCACAGACCCACTTTCGAACAAATCCTCCAGGATCTAGACATAATAGTCCACTCAGCGTTCACCCAAACACCGCACGAGAGTTTTCATATAATGCAAGATGACTGGAGACAAGAGATTGAAGAGGTCCTCTTAGAACTTCGCAGGAAAGAGAAGGTAAGTCCCGCTTGCGTTCATAAAGCTTCATTATTTATCCTTTGCTTTTCTCATTGGCTGCTTACCTTGAACATCCCAGGCATGTAAATCATTTGAAGAGGTAATTAAAAGAGTTCACTGTTGAAAATTCAAAATTGATTAAATATTTGCGTTTGTCTCGACAGGAGTTGCGTTGCAGGGAAGAGGATCTCAATAGGGCTCAAATGAAACAGAGGCTGCACGAGGAACAACTGCGGCAGAAGGAGCAGGAGTTGCAGGCGAGGGAAATCGACTTGTTAGAAAGGGAATTACATTTTATGATAAAGCAGCAGACCCCTACCCCTATTAAGAGGAAAGGTAGGTAATGGAGTACTCTGCTTTTGACTTTGCGTGCCATAATTCAGCGTTACTCACTCTTTCCTTCCACATTTTCTTTGTCCAGGAAAATTCAAGAGGTCGAGGTTAAAACTGCTGAAGAAGGAACCCGGAAGCAACATCAGCTTTCCTTCGGACTTTCGACACACGATAACGGTACAACATAGCACTTTAGACCATAAAGCCATCACTGGGGTAATTTCACCGCATAGTCCTCCAGGATCGCCGGCCATCGCCAGGCTAAGAGCGATAGCACGTGAGTTTACCGCATTAGCAACCGCCATTTCAAGATTTACTCATTTCGTGCCAATTCCCGAAGTGACTAAGTCTTTCAGTACTCATGATTTTTCAGCATGGTTTTCCGCATGAGATTTTGTCATTATACGAGTGTGTGTTTATTTAGATTCGGTTGTGCTTAAATTAGTTCGTGTTTTGTTTTAGTTAAAATTATTTTGCTAATTTAGATCGGTTAGTCTTCACTGTTTTTTAAGTATTTCTTTAATTTAATTGGCAGTTAGTTGCGTTTGGAGCACACTTAATTGATTTTATCTCACGATAATCGAATTTTAAGGGGGGAAAAATAAAATTATTTCGGATGATGATTTAAGCTCGTTTTAGATACAAAACTCGTAAAGTCTTCGTTCCAAACGATGAGCGTAAATCTGGTATGCGGAATATTGCCTCGAAGATGTACTCACGTGATGTGTTTCTAAATCGACAACTACTAAGCTTGATAAATGTGGACCATCTCGGTGACGCGCTATTAATCGTTAAGGAATAATGTGTTTTTTAACGCGTTTAGTCGATCAATAGACTACGAGAAATTAAGAATAGAGTTGCAATTTCTTCGGTTGTTTTCCAGGGAGGGCGTTTTTATATTCCGTCGATGTGACCTTGTTTAACGCTTCTCTCCGCGAGCTACATAAATATTAGATTTTGTAGATATTGTAGAAAAGAAAGACTGTGTGAGAAGACATTACATTTTCCACCCTCGCACATGAATTTCCATTTACACGGTCGTCTTATCTCGTAAAATGTGGAAGAGATGACAATTGTACATACTTTAGAACTGGAATTTCAATGGTATGTACTGTTTGTGTTCACCATGGGGAGACATTATACTGGAGCTAAGTTTTACGTTTTATCACCGAATTTAAATATGTACAAAATTTCATAAATAGAGGTTGTGATTCTAATTTTAATATTATTATAACATTCTGTTCCTTGGGTAATTATAACATGAAAATATTGAATAATGCTTCACAGTTTGTTAGGAACGTTACTAAAATTTTTAAAGCTACGCCTGTTACATGTCATAAAAAAATATTAAATATTTTAACATAAAAGTCGAAGTAACATAAACAGGGTGGCTAATACAAAAAATAACTATAGGTAAAACAGAAACGCAGTTTTTAACTCTGTTCACCTTTATGTGATAGCGACAATTTCTTATGGATTCTTGATGTATTAAATATGTACTAATAATCAGCATTTATTCGTTAATCCAAAGATTATTTAAAATACTTACCATACACTTGTTGACAAATTTTTAATCTATGATAAAATACTAGGTTAAAATTGTTAAAAGTTTCAGGTGGTGTTTGTCTGACACGTTTTTCGAACTCATAAAAATTATTTGGATTTCTTAATAAAGACTTTACTTTTGAAATAACCTCAAAGGTGGAAATCCATTGGCATTAAATCAGGTAATCACGTTATCGATTTCGTAAACAGTTTTTCGCTCTCTATACATATAAAAAAAGATTTGTATGATTTTACCATTCATTAAATACAAAATAGAAAATTAAAAAGGGTTAAAGCTTAAGGTCAAATTACATCTTGTAGTGTATTTTTATTATTGCATGTGTATTAATTAATTAATTATTATTTTTTGAAAATCGAATTGTGGAAAGTAGCAAAGCTCATTTTTATTTGTATTATGCTTAACAGATGCTTTGTTATTTTCTGAGCAGTTTTATATTTAAAGATTTTTGTGCAATTGCCATGTTTTTTTAAGTACTTTCATGTTGCGTGATATTTTTGATCAGGTAAAATTTGGAGTAGTAGCAACAATGACATTGACACTTCATCTTTGAATACCCTTTTGTTACAAAGTTCGTGTGACGGCAAAATCAAGCAAGGAATTTAAAAGACTTTTAGTTACGTCGTAAATCTGACTTATAATTTAATAAGTGCACATCTGATTTTTCAAAAACTGTGTAAAGATGTCTTCAAAATTGATTTAGTGATCACGAATATGAACTAAAATTATTTATTCATTTATTCCACAAAATTGATTGATAACACCATGCCAGAAAAAGTATTGACTTCGTTTAACCGAAAGTACATTCTGGAAGCCATCATTGCTTGTGAATCTTTTGAAAAATATATCCTTCGTTATGATTTAGAGAGAATTTCTATATAAATAACTTCACAGAGTTTTGAAATTTAATTTTCCAATCATCATCTCTAATTACGGACGAAAAAGCAAGCCCAATATTTAATTTGGCAGATGCTTTCCATCTCATAATCTTAATTGATCCGGTCCATGAATTATAATTAGTACAGAAGCAAACCGTATTCAAAAAATATATATGATTATATTTTTAAAAGTTAACGCAATGTTGTTAATTAAAAAGGAGTTTCATATAATAAAAAAAAACTGCAAACTCGAAATACGAATGTGCATATTTAATTATTTTCATGGATATCAAGATAAGGTTAAACAGTTGTTAAAGTTGTAACTTTTGATAACTTGTAAAATTTCTTATATCATCTGAATATAAAGATTGCCTTTGATCTAAATATTAAATAAAATTAGTATGGAATATTGGCTCATATCGTATAAAATGTTTAAAACGACAGATGTTTGTCCATTACATGTACCAAGTGTCCCAAGTTTGCTTCTTCAGAGTATAGCTCGTTGGCCAGTTGCGACATCAATATGCGGTAAGTTTAATGACAAGCTGAGTAGTATATAAAATTACGAGTTCAAAGTGAACCTCAATGTTCCAACCCACAAGTTTTTAACGTCGAATGTCAAATAAAGTCATACATTTTTTGTAACATTTGTATGTGCACAGTTGTACGCTGTATTTCGTGCTGTAAAAATAAAGCTCTCGTCTATGTTATTCTAGTAGGTATTCAAACGTTTATTATGAACTCGTTCCAGATTGTTTAAGGCAATGTTTTGGAATACCATACTAGGTGTATTGTTTGAGTGTCGCTTGCACGTTTAGTGTTGAAGTCAGGGTTGGACTGTTCATAAGCCCAGATCCAGACCACCCTCGTCGCTATTAAATACACAACCTTTAAATAAGGAAAAAAAATCGAAAGATACGAAATAACAGAAAATATTAGATAATAATAAATATCGCTTTTAACGTATGCTGGTAAACGAGTTGTTGCCTCGGGAACAAATTTTGGGACATCAGGTATAATTAATTTAGTCGTAACTGCTAACCGAATTTTTATTAAAAAATAATCTAGTAGGTTCTGCGTTTTACAGCTTACCGAACAGAAAACCGATATGAAGTTTTCCACGAGAATAGCCAATCCTGACTATAAAGCGATAACTATCAAAATTGTGAAGTCTAGCAAACATTCTATTGTTAAAATAGATAAACTTACGATCGTCCCCTCCGATGACCACCCACTAAAAAATTGTCTCATTAAAGCTATTTAAACAGTGAGATATTGATCGTATTTAATGATACCGATAACTTTAAAGTCAGAGTTGTTAATATTTGTAGGGAAATACACTGCACGTCAAAGAAAAGGAACCACCTTAAACAGCTCATTTCAAAAACGGTAAATAACTCGTATTTTTTAATATGGATATAACTGCTTTCTATCCGTGATTTATCAGCCACCGATAATTTGGTTCGATAGAGATTGTAAATGTGGTTTAAAGGTATGGTCAGTTGTAGAACAGTGTCCACTTTTAATAATTTTTAAAGCACAGAATACATAAAATATGTCTTTGTTTCCAAAATGAAAATATAAATTAATAATTTCTTGATTTTTTTTTTCAATTAAATTTGTTGAAAACTGAAAGCAAGTAATTTTCAATTGTAATTTTTTGGAGAGCGATGTTCAAATTAAATTTTTAATCAAATATACATACATATCAAAAATGTTTCAACGTTTGAACTAAGTATTTTGTGCATAAAATATAAAAAATTACGTTTGTATTACAGCTTATTCTTCCGGAGTTAATTTAAATAACTCAAAATACGATTCGATTTTTTATACGTTTGTCAAGGTAAATTCTGCAAAATTCTAGACCTCCATCTGTAATTTTTCAATATGAACATTTTTACGGTGGAAAATTTTAATTAAAAACTTGTGTTTAATATTATTTTTAATTTTTAAATATGTAAAAATACAGTGTTAGTCAGTTGATATCTCGTTAATTATTATTATAGATTAAAAAAATAAATAAAAATTGTATGGTTCTTTTTCTAGCATAGACGAAAATTGTTTTCAACATACTTGTGTAGTGGAAAATAATGAAAGTGTATGTTTAAAGAATCGTACGCTTTATTTATTTATTTTTTTTTTCTTTTCTAATGTTAAATGAGATCTAAAGGATCGCGAAAAACGTTACTACGTATATGAATTTCGATAGAAACATTCATTTGATTTTAAATTGTAGCCCTAAATGAGTCAAAACCTCAATAATAATTAACGGGAAGCGCGTAACCTTCCATCGCCAGATAGTTTGGGCATCGCATATACAGGGTGAATCACTAAGCGCGCATTCCTCGATATCTCATTAATTATTATTAGAAATAGAAAAAAAAAACTCAAAGACTAAAATTGTACGGTTCTCTGAGGACTATAGTTCAAAATTATTATTTTTAACTTTATAGTGTTTTGTTTTTAAGACGTAACACATGACTTAGTTTTTTTTTTATGAAACGCCCGATATATATTTTCACATACTTTGATTGACTTCTTTCCTCTTAGGCTTTACAACCACAGTTTATTGCAACGTTACCACGTTATTCAAATTTTTTTGAAATTTTTTGGCAATGGGAAAGTTCACAAAAAAATCACAATAGGGTATTTTTAAAATACAAGATTCTTAATTATTACAATTTTCAGGTATTGATATTTCAGGTTTTACTAAGTAGAACACCCTATATTTTATTACTGCATCTTATTTTATTTTTTATTCTATTTTTTGCTGAGTATTTTCATATTATTTTAAAGTTGATAATTCATGTGATTTTTTACTTTTTAAGGGACACAATATTAGAAGAATGAGGACAAAAAATTGAGTAAGATACAATAATAAAATACAGGTGTTCTATTTGAAAAAAACTGAAATGTGGATATTTGAAAATTGTACACTTTTAGATTTCTTTTTATAAGCACTGTATATTAAAACTGAATTTAGTTGATCCCACTACAGAGCGCGTATCTTTGTTTATCCTTCCACAAAATATAGTAAGACAGATTTTAAAAAGAAGCCTATTGCGATTTTTTTGTAAACACTTTCATTGCCAAAAAATTTCAAGAAAATGTCGCTTCGGAATTTCAAAACTAAACCGTGATTGTAAAGGCTAAGAATACGTCAATCAAAAATTCAAAATATGTAAAGATATATAGGGTGTTTCATAAAAAAAAAAAAACTAAGTTGTGAGTTCTGCTTTAAAAATAAAACACTCTGTATAGTCTAGAGTGTAGTCGTTAAAAAACTTTGGTTTTTGACTTTTTTTATATTATAACTGACCAGATATCGAGGACCGCGCGCTTAGTGACTCACTGTTTAAATTAGGTGAATCCTAACTATTTTTGTCATATTCTGCATTAATGCTAAAATGGATTAAGGTGTTTTCAATAACATTTATTGCAATTCTCGCCTGTTTCGTTTTCAAAATAATCGTTGAATTACTCAACCAGTGTAAAAATAAAAAACGATTTGTTCTGATGACAGTTCGATATAAGAGATTATAGTGTTTCTTATGAAATATTCAACACTCTGCATTAGTTTAAAAAAGGCGGTTGTACTGATATTCCTATAATCACATTACAACGTGTATTTCAAATATTGTTCGAACTTATTCAGAAATGAAATGAAATCAATTTGCAATCAATGTTTGTTCCTGATTTAGCTGGACTTATAAAATGGGTCACCACTTTTCGGTAGTGTTGACTGCTGCATTTAGTAATTAATCGCTACCAATAATTGGTCCAATGACCCAAAAAAATCAGTGCCTGTTGTAAAAATTATTATTTGAAAGCGTCCATCATTAAAGCATCTCTCGCGAGCTTACAAAATTCGAGGCAATATTGTAGCTACCATACCGTCGCTCAGCATCCAGAGTATTTCATTCGCGCGCCGTCCACGTAACCCAGCCGTCAAATGACACCGGTCTCGCGCGCCGCCATGCACACATACTATCCAACAACCATCCCAACGACCGCAATTACCAACCACCATCCCCGCATAACACCATCAACCAAACAAAGCAGCATCCTAGAACACTGAGGGCAGAGCAGGCTGTTGTTATATTTCAGTACCAGCGGACGGCGTAAAGGGGAAAACGTGGGGTCCTAGCACGTGCCACCAGCGCGAACGGGGCCAGATAACGATGCTCAGGCCGGCGCCGAACAGGAGCGCGATCTGGTCGAAAAGCGCCCCCAATCTGGACAAGACGAGGAGCACCGTGCTGAGCCGGCCGCCTCACGACATAGGTAACACATCCCCAATTGACAGTAACAAAAGCTCTGGTCTGCAGATGTTAATCAGTAAAGTGTCGGCTCTAACAACCCTCTCGGAGTTCAGACGGTTCGGAAGCACGCTGCGTAACAATAGTTTTCCCACAAATAACGCTTCGCTAATGCAAAAGCCGGGTTTGGGACAAAACGAGCGGCTGAGCAGGTCGATCGGTAACATTACTGAGACGCATTATGATACTGTGTTTAGTACTGATAGCTTCGTGATAGCGAGGGGCGTCAGCAACTCGGTCAATTTTGGGAAGGAGTATGCTGATGTCAACGACAATCACGACGATACCGAACGGTTACTCAATTGATTCGATTTTTAGAGTTTTAGCGCGTTGTGATTTTCTTTATTTTAATTATTTTGGTTCTGTTGCACCACGCTGACGCTTTTCACCTTTCTTTCTTTTTTTCCTCGATTTACGAGAGCATTCCAAGCGATTTTTACACCTACGAAATTTTTGGACTGACATTCAAATTACTTCAACTTCCTTGTTGAACATACTGTTTTGGAATATTTGGAATCATTACTGGGTGTTCCGATATTAACACAAACAAGTTATTATTCCCGAGAAACCGAAAATTTCAATTGTGTCCAAGCATTTCCGCAGCTACGCTGTCATCTTTTTGGATTGATTTTAGATGACAGCGTAACGGCTGAAACGCGTCGACAGTTTGTTGAAATTTTCAATGTCGGGTGGAAAACGTGTTTGTGTTGGATTGAATTGAATTGAATTTATAAATAGTTAAATTTTATGCCATTTTTCATTTTGCAGAAAATTTACACAAAAAGTATGATTCAACAAAAAGTGACGATTTTAAAATTTCGAAAGATTGATTGACACATGTAGGTCAATATTATTTTCATTTATTTCTTATCTTAGGAATGCGCTAATTGCTACCTAATGTTTCTAAAGAATTTTAAATTTGACGTAAATTTTATAAAGTATAAAGCTAGAACTAAAAAAAGCAAAAGTAGTAAAAATTTCAACTTTAAATAATAATAGTGATAGTGATTTATTACCCAACAGCTGGATTAGTAGGTAAATGCTTAAAAAAGATTTTATTATAATTTAAATTGTAACAATAAATAATACTAAATATTTTATTTACCGAATCTACAAAACACTATTTTTTGATCTTAATATCGTCACTAGTTTATGACGTACCATTTGAGTGCCATTCCAGGACTTCGGCGTATTTAAAATGCTGTCAGTTATTAGTTCGTGTCCAATTTTCTTTGCTCATTTCAACTGCCACTAAATACGGAAGATGAAAGCAAACGTGATTGGAAGCCTCAAAAGTCTGATTTCTCGAAGCACAGCTTTTCTATGTGTTCCTATCTATTTAAAATTCTAATCGGGTTCTTTCGTTAAGGCGTTTCCGAGGAAAATCTTCCGAATGTAATGTGTAAGTCAGACCCTCCCCCCAAATGATAAGTTTTGATTTTTTAGTTTTAAGCACAGTAGCATGTTTTGGATTTAAATATATTTTAATTGATTTTATTTCAGCTTAATTTCTTAAGTAGTACTTTGTTTTATATTATTATATTATTTTGTGTAGTTATGTAATTTAGACCTATGCTGTTTTTATTTAATAAATTGAACGGCTTTTGAACATGTTTCGTTTTGTTAACGAAAAGCTTGTCCTATTGTGATTTTTAAGTGTAAGTGAAACCTGTTCAAACTGCTTTTTCATTGGTGATGGTTCTATTTTATGTAATTTGATTTTCAATAAACATTGTAATAATGTTTTTTAATTGCTGTATTTTATTTTATCACTCGCATGTCCTTAATTCTGGGATTTTTCGCACTAAGAAATGCAGTGACAGTATGGTGTACACAATTACACATGGTTGCACCAATACTGATGGCGAGATTTTAACAAACCCACCAGTATTGATGCAAACGGTTTATTGAAAAATATTCCAACAGAATTTAAACACATTAACGAAACCGTTGCTTTTGTTTTAACTCACTAAATTCTTCAAAATCTTAATACATTAACAACGGATGCTGGAACATTTTCAGTCTTTGTAGTCTTTTGAATTTAATTTATTTGCTTCTATTCGTTATATTTGTCAATACTGTGTAGTAGCTTGAAGTGTTTTGTGTAAAGTTTGAATGTGTGAAAGAATCGCTAGAGTGTTTATTTGGGTTAACAGATTTCATTCCGCCTGAAGATTGGGGCCCTGAATATCCCATTCCAGGAACGATTAGGCATAACGTGCCCATTCCCACTCTGTACAGTGCGGACGGTAAGTTTAATTCTCTTCCGTTATACAACCCCTAACAACACTCGAACAAACCAACGAACGTTGTTTTGGGTCCTTTCTTTCCTAATCACATCTGATGAAACCATTCAACTGAGCTTCGTATGATTTTAATTTATAGGTCAAAGGTTGAAACCAAAGTTAAGTATTGTGGAATTAGTTTTGTACAACATCGCTGCCATGTTAGCGGGAGTCGCCTCAGGTTATGACGTAAGACTGTCGAACGTGTCGCCGTTACATCCAAGGCTGCAACCAAACAGGTACTTATTAAATAATCAAGTAATAATTTTTGGGATAAGTTATGCGAATTTATTTTTTATTTCTTTAAAACATCTTCAACCTTGAAATGAAAAAAATGTGCAGGTTGTACCTGTTTTACATCAGTACATTTCGCTATTCACTTTTCACCTCTGATGTAAATAAGTGTAAACGGTTCTTGTATTGTTACTTATTAGCGACTGTTTGCACAACTGAAAATTGTGTCAGTATATTTGCTACTTTAAAATTTTTGTTTTGAATAAGTCGTATATTGTTTACGAGAAAATAGTGTTTATTAACGGAAATGGTCACTTGTGTAAGTATCGACGGATCAAAATTTTTGGACATATTGAGGGTACATAATCTTTTCTAAAATGAAATAGGATGTGGCGATCATTTTAAAACTTGAGAAAAAATATAACTGCGAAGATCATTTTTGTTTTGGTATAAAAAAGTACACGGGGAAAGTTAGTTTTTGATTAGATGTGACAACATGATTTTTTACGCACACGAATTAAATTATTAATAAAGACGGGTTTCATTTTAGAAATAATAGCTAATAATTTCTTGCTCTTGTAAAATGAATTGATACGTATTGTATTTGTAAACAAGAACCAAGATAATTTCACTTAAGAAAATTTAGAGTTAACCATTTAAACTGTAATTATTTTTCAAAGTTTATTGAATTAAAGTATAAAACAGTTAAAATAGAAAGTACATTTGCAATATATCTGAAAATGATACTGAATCTGTAACACTAAACTTGTTTTTTTTTTTTCTTTCATTATTATTATTACTTAGTAATAATCAAAAACGTGAATTAGAGTATAGGCCCCTACTTACCGTCGTTATCCACTCGTTTTCTATTAGAATTCAATGCATTTTTATGTTCCCGTATTCTCACATTTTGTCTCGGTCTCGGCGATCGAATGCTCTCTCGAGTATAACGTGTTTTTCCACTCCGGAGATTATTATTTTTAAGATACGTATATTTGTGCACAATTTTTGTGATCTGAAGCCTTGGCGCTTTGGTATTAATATTTTATTCGGAAATTGCTTAAACTTTGCGATATTACCGTCAGTAATTCTTTACTTAGGACACTTGAAAGGTTTATTACTCTCAAGTTTTCACTTCGACCTTTAAATTCTGTTTCAACTTTGTGTGACTTAATTTCCCTTGTTGCTAACGGTTCATTATATATTTTCCCAGGATGTCTCATTCATGTTTCTTCAGTGTACAAAATTCCCTTTAGTATCTTTTACAATTTATGACGATGCCACTTTGTGTCCACACCTTCAGGTGTCATTTCATTTTTTGCGGATCCTTTCTAATCACTTTACATTTTTGTATTTTACTTACCAGCGGTGTTATATCTTATTTTTTTGAGTTTCCTATGTGAGAATTAAATGTATTTATTTTATAGTTACGCTTAAATCATCGTAGTAAATAAACTTCAGGTGTAATGTAATTAGTTGAATAGAATTATTAACCCTGTTGATTATCGAAGAATTGTTTGTTTGTTTTTGCAAATGTAATGGCATCTATCTTAATTGTTTTTATGTAATCTAAACGTCATCGTTACGGATATAAAGGATTGCATTCTTATACAGTCTTCCAGAAAAAGTATCCTAATTGAAATACGTGCACAAGGCGAGGACAGTTAGTGATGTAGGGCATAAGATCATGACTTTAATGAAGAATTTTTTTTCTGTCATACATTTGGACATTTCCATAACGCAATGAATTTGGTTTTGTTAGGTAAATATTTACAAACAGTTTGACGATTCACATTCACAGTTAGCATAATGAACAGGTTGACAAAAATATGTAGATACATACATCTGAGTAAATATAAATTTAATTTTGTATTTTAATTGCATGTTCTCCCTTAATTTATACCCAGGAGCTGCCGCGGGCACAATATTTCGATAAATTGCTGACTGGAGGACTTCTCATTTAAAGTTTGTAGAACAAGAACTATGAACAACAAAGTTCATATTTCATTAAATGTACATATCTGAATAATTGAAGTTTCAAGAAATTACTAAAGTTTAGTACTGGTTTTTTAAATCGGAAGTGAATGTAATAAATAAAGCTATTGACATTCAGAAAAATGCATATAAATCAAGTAATTGTTTAGCATAAGAAGTATTTCATGTACACGTCGATGAAATTGGATTCGTGTGTTTAAATAGTGAAACAACTAACTTATACAATTAATTATTCGTTATGTTTTTGTTTATAACAATTGTAATTAATACATACCATAAATAACTTCTGATAGATCAGTGAAAATAAAGTATTCAATTCATGTTATGAATGTAATTGAAGTTTTTGTATACTTTTTAAACAATTTCACGTTTTTTTTTTGGGTTGTAAAGTTACTCTTTATCAGCGCGCTAGTAAAATTTTAACCAGTGAAGGTGCGCATCCACTGAAAAATATCGGTTTCATCTTAGTTCAGTAAAACTAATTTTACCAATGGTTCAAGATGTATTCAATGAATGCATTTGCGTTTTAATTAACTTCACTGATCATCATAGGTTTTAATTTTCAAATTCGTAGTGAGTGCAGTGCGTATCTTTATTGTAAGTGAACCTGCTAATTTTGACGATGCAAATGAAATGGCTCTTTTCACTGTGTTGAATGTAGCATAACAGATTCAATAAATAGTGGCTTGGTGTCAGATAACTAAATAAAAAAATACAATGCGCATGCGTACTTGATAGAACCCCTGTAACTTTTTTATTCTTAAAGATAAACCTGGAGTTCTTTGAGCAGATTTGTATCATATTAAAAGCCTCCCTTTTTTATCATCACTTCCGGTAGAACCGGAAATGACGTCAACTTTATTTTTTTTATTGAACACTAGGTATATTTTTTCATAAATGGAAAGATGGATTTTTTCTAAAAAATAAAAAGCAACCAATATCTTAAAATCAGTACTTCAAAAATGTTATATCAATCTATAGCTTGAAAAATTGACAGTCATGTCATTTATTCACATAAGTGATCTTTTAAAATGATTGAAATTTGCTCAAAGAACTATAAGTTTATCTTCCAAAAAAAAAAATTACAAGGATTGTATCAAATGAAAGAAATACGTGGTGTTCTCACATAATCTAAAGCATCAAGTTTTCAAACTGACATCAAAATTTAATTTTTTTTTTAATTTGATAAATACATCGCGTGGCCATTTTAATGCACATTATTGCCATCCTACCAACAAAACATCTATTACTTATACTGGTAGTTGGTTATTCATTGATATCTTATAGCCTAGTCGCCAGGTACTTGCATTAAATATATATTTTTTTAATTTCATGTTTATGAAGGTAAGATGACATAAATTTGAACCACAATAAATATAGTTACATTATTTAAACTTGTAGTAGTACTTCTTCCAACAGCTGATGTGGAGTATTTATTGGAAAATACATTAATTGTTTCGATTAATACATATACTCATAAACATCGTTGCATTAAGGCCAGTCGCTATGTTTTCTGCATGAAATTTTGGGTACATTTAAATATAGGCTGTCCATAACTTTCTTTATATCGGGTGTCTGAAAAATGACGGATTAACTCCCCACTACACTCTTAACAATCAACTGGTGAGTCTAGGAAAAATCCTCTCTCCTTTTCACATTTTGGTGATTGATGATTTTAAAATTGGTTGTTTTGCTACGTTTAACAACTAAACAACACATTCATTATCACAGTAAGTAGTAATAAAAACTTTTAGTTCTCGCCCATGACCATGTTTAATTGCCATTTCAGTTAGAATGTACAAAGATATGCTTATGTTATTTTTGTAATAATTTGCTAAACTTCCATTTGACAACATTGTTTGCCTAAAGCCGGCCATTCACGTTCCAACGCCGCAATACGATTGTATCGGATACAATTGTTGTACAATTCTGTTGAAAAGCAGTAGTACACACACATGTTACGACCTTGCAGTTAAAAATTTGCGATCATGGTGACAACATGTCCGACGAAATGACGAAAATGTACTTTTATAGCTGCTCTCACGGTTTGAATAACGTACACTGTCCAATCGTGTCCACACATGATCAAATTTCCATCCAATACAACACGATTGTACTGCCGCAGACAGACTTGTTCACCAACCGTCCACATCCAACTGATTTGCTTGATCGCATACACAAACGTTCAAAAACAATTCAGTTTTGTCGTATCCAACACAATTGTACTGCGGCGTTGGAACGTGAGTGGCGGGGTTTATAAAGTGAAGGTACAAATCAGCAAAAATCGAGTATGCAGTTAAAAATATTTGACGTATCGAACATTGTCAAAGTTTTCAAAACCCTACGTTTAATATATTCGCAGTGAATTTTAGGTCCCTTACAGGTGTTTTATTTTCGAATAAATTCTGTTGCTGGATGAACCTGAAAAAATCTTTTGAGCTTTAAGTGTTTTATTTTTTACGAATTTGGAAAAGTCGAGTGCCGCATTGTTAACCCTAACAATGCGGCATGGGGGTACCCACCCATGGTGTATTATTTTGGGAGCCCATGGAGATTTTTTTGTAAATTATTTAAAAGAATTTTGGGGAATTTTGGTGCTCTATTTTTGAAGAATTCTGACCTAACCTGTTTTTGAGTTAATTTTGGGACCCCGTTGTTTTTTTTTTTTTTTTTTTGAAAATTTAAAACCATCTTCAGGTTCTAGATATTCCTGTTTGGAAAGAATCGGAAAGTGCTTTGGAGCCTGTAGTGTCTTTTCTTATAATGACGTAATTAAATTTCTTAGAGGATACATCATGTGATAAAATCACTCTTACCTTGGCAGGCCTCACCCACCCGCCCTCTCTTTTCTTAGAGTGTATGTCATTTGCCAAAATCAGTCTTATTTTAGCAAATACTAGCCCCGCCCGCCCACCCTCTTTTTTCTTAGAGGGTATGTCATTTGTCAAAATAGGTCTTATTTTAGTAGCTACTAGTACCGCCCACCCACCCTCGCTTTTATTGGAAGGTATGTCATTTGCCAAAATGGCAGTTTTGTGATCATACTTTTTTTTGTTTTAGTGAAATTTTGCATTACGTATTTTTAAAAATCAATATCTCTACTAAATATTTAAGAAAATTTCGGAACACGATTTTCAACACTGTTTTCAGTTTACAAAACTCGAGAAATCGTACCAGGTACGGTTAGGGACACGGAATTTCAAACGACAACCAACTTTCTGACATTTCAAAACATTGTAGTCTTATACCTTATTGTCATTATGATTGACAGGTCGTTTGAAATTCCGTGTCCCAAACTGTATATCGATTTTTTTTGTTAGAAACGATACACAGTAATAAAAGTTTGTGTCGCAGAAGCTAAAAAACGTTTATTTTTACCATATCTCAGTCCAACAAATAAAGTCGAAAATATATCTGGTACGATTTCTAACGTTTTGTAAGATGAAAACAGTGGTGAAAACTGCGTTGCCAAGTTTTCATAAACAACTGAAATATGTATTACTGTTTAAAAAAACTACCCTCGCATTATATAGTGAAGGTTGTGGACAAGTTACATTTAAAATTTCATAACAATAAGTGTGTTAATAATGGAAATATTACATTCTGGAAATATATTGGCATCACCCTAAGAGGCAAACGTTGCGATTCCTCTTAATTATTTGGAAATCGGGAACTTATTGTGTACGCTGATGAAACTTCTTTAATTATAAGTGAAAATAAATCTAATATAATACAAATAATACGTTCCATAGGGAACGTTGCACCACTTAATAGTAAGTGGTGCAACGAAGTATTTTGATTTTACTAGTCTTTATTAAAAAAAATAAATACAATGGTTTTTGTCAAACTTGACATTTCCAGAAATGAGTAACTCTACGGTTACCTAATTGGAACATAAAACGGCAACATAAAAAAAACAAGTAAACAAATTTTTCTGTCATCTATTGACATAATTTCCAGAACGCTGATTGGTATGAAAATTGAGTTATATCTTAGGAATGTCGTATAGATGTTAAGATGGTAATCAAAACTTGTTTGATGATCCCCACCAACAACTTGATCACGCCACCCCAAAATTAGTCGGTAACAGTTTATTTATTTTTTAATCAATTACCACCCGCTACCGTGTTTAAAAATCATGTTGTTACAACTTTCTGTCTCTTTGTAAGACACGAAAATCAATTTTAATTCATATTTAATGCCTATTTTATGACAGCCACACTTGTCTTAAAAAATAGAAGATCAAATCGAACGCCATAACATAGTAAAATAGCAGCGCAATACTTAATAAAAGATAAAACTAAAGATGTAATTACAGTCTGCTTTACTAGTAAATTCAATAATTTTATTGTGCGTAACTTACAGATGATAGATAAATATATATCGACAAGGTACGGTAAGCATCTGCAGTTTGCAAGTTGCAAGTCGGGCCTTGTCGAACTTACTAATTCAGTCCCTCAGTTTTTATTCGTGCATTTTCCAGGCCGGAAATAGTGGATCTGCCCGCCTGGCGTCCCATCGAAAATCAAGACTACGAATACTCAACGACATCAGGCTACAGCCATAACACGTACCACGGCCCAACTCGGCACTACCGACCCATGCTGACCGGCTCGCAACTCATCACCCTCCAGCACGAAGAGCAGCGTCCCCTCCGCTTCACCGACTCGCCGCAGCACCACCCGCCCAACCCCTCTCCGCGCCGGAAGTCCAGCTCCACTAGCAACGACGGCTCCGAGCTGTACCCGCCGTACGACCGGACGGCCACAATCTACGTGCCCGGCGACTACCAGGGCGACGCGCACTGCCCGGGCTGTGCGGGTCGGTCGGACCCTGCCGTGGGCTACCACTACGGCCACTACCCCCCGGACCAGTATGCGGGCTACAGCTCCGAGTACAGTGGCACCACGATGTACGGCTACGGCACTGATTACGCGTACGACAATCCGAGTAGTGTCAGCAGCCACAGCGGCTCGCGGACGCCGCAGCGGCTGCCGCAGGGCCACAGGCGGACTCCCTCGAACGTGTCGAACAGCTCGACCGCGACCAGTGGCTCGAACGTGAACCCTAGTTTTAAGTTGGAGGACGAGGGTAGCTACTCGAGCTACCTGCGGCGGCCGTACGAACTCGACTACAACACCTTTTCGCGACAGAATTCGCAGGACTCGAATTTTGAGCGGCCGACGACGTTGGAGACGTCGGGATACACGAAGCTGCGGTCGAGTCTGAAGAGAAACAATTACCAGGCGGGGCAGGGACACTCGGGGGGAAACACCCCAACGAACCCGACTCCGCCGGATAGTTTAACGAGCGACGATAGTTCGTACGTGTCAGCGAAAGATAGCAACAGTTCGGTCAGTCGGGTGAGATTTTCACCTACCACGTTGATAGATCTACCGGTTCCGGGGCAGAATCAAGATCCGACGGTTCCGTTGCAGGCGAGGAGAGCGAGGAAGCCGCTGGTGGAGAAGGAGTTTTGGTCATAACATTTTGTGTATATTGTGTAGCGCGATGTGGCTTACGTAATTTTCTTGAGGTTTTTGAGGGTTAACATCGGCTACATTGAGGAATTTATTGTTAGCAATATTGAGGTATTTAATACTAGCCAATAAAGTGATTCGTGTGATGTTAAGGGATGGGGAGCCTGTTCGTTAACAAATCGATTGCTTGATTTTACGGCTAATTTTATTCATATACGACCAATACCATTTCCAAAAGGTCTGGCGCAGTAGGCCGTAATTTGGGTAATTCATCTCCTCTAGCACCGACTTTGTGATGAATAATATACTAGAGGACGTTAATTACTTAATATTTCAAAGAACCAGATATGAATAAAATCAATGATAGCAGTAATGAATTACAGCGCCATCTAATTTGGCGCATAAACAGTAATATGGCTTTGGGTTTACAACTGAATCCCAATTTTGTATTTATCATTCTTTGACAATAATGGTTAAAACAAAAATATAATTATTTAAACTGAACATTTTCTCAGTTCAGTTCATTCAGTTTTTTGACGTATGATAATATGAATAATGATGGAGTAGTGTTACGGGCCATAGAAGACAAAACGATCATCGATGTCCCATCAATTTCAGTTAACTGAAATTGTTACTTGTATTTAATACCAAAATAAAATTGACTAAAAAATATTTTACAATTTATTTTTTTAAATAATAAAAAAGACAATAGTTTGCAATATTTTTTTCTTAAAATATTTCAAATTATTGTCTTTTTTATTATTTAAAAAATGAACATCGGCTGTGCTTACAGATTATTGTTTCTAATATTCTTTTTGAAAATAACGTGTTTTTACTGTGTAAAATATAGACATAGAGAATGAAACACCGCTATTATGTTCTATATTGCAATTTAAAAGTTAACTCGATTCGTCAATCATTTTATAAGCTTTTAGTGGATATCAGTCATAAGCTTTCATATGCTGAACATAAATCTTCCACTAACTGAAATAGTTTCCAAATTTAAATTTCTATGATTATCTAAAATTCTTACGTTTTTGGGGAAACGATACTGTATGAATATTTAATAACTGATGTGATGTGATGTCTAAAATAATAAAGGTGGAAAATATCAAAAACTACCACTGTTTTCTACTGTTACCAGCGTCTCTAAGCTAGATGACCAACATATTATGATAACTCTGTCACAAGCTCCAAAAATGATGCAGAAACATAATTTTTTTATGAACAGCAAAAATCAAATTTGTCAGTGCACTTGCGTAATTTTTTAATTATAAAAAAAAACAGATGATTTCAAAATAGTAATGCAATCAGTTTTATAAACGTTGTAATTAACTATAGTTTTCGTAGGGACGATACTAAGAGAAAAATACTCATTTAAGGCAGATATCAATTGCTGTGATGTATTATGGAAAAGAAGATGGCGCTGAAATCGAAATTGTTTGGTATTAATTTTAATAACATCGACAGAAATGACAGTTTCATTTTCATTATGTGACTCCATTTTCCGTAACTAATTTTGGCTGTGGACTCGTTAGATTTACAAATCAAAAATTGAAATAACACACGCACGCATTCCAGCTTGCATTTATTTCTCTTGGATGTAGCATAAAAATGTGTTAGTGTCATTTCTGGTGAAACTGACTTCATCACGAATTACAAAAGGCAACGCATTTTGAGAATCGAGCAGTCCCCTCCTTAAGTACACTTATATATTCCTAGTCTAATTGTGTATATTTATTATATTTTATAATTAAACGGCAGATGTTAACTCTGTACAATGCGTATTTTGGCTGTAAATTTTTATGGTATTTGTAATAATTATACGTATGTTGTTTTTCGAAGTGGCCAATAGATCCCACCTTCGTGTGATCTCTTGGCCAATATTCTGCTCAAGTCACTGTATTTAGAATATCAGTGAAGACTCACAAACTGAAATCAACATTTCACAATCCATAGTGCCTGATTATGCAGCTTAGACGTACAAGTGATAAAAACATTAGTCATTTTGGTGCAATTTACTTAAATATGATGCATGGTTTTAATGATTTAGGTTTGTCGTAAAGAAAATATAAAATCATAATATTGCTGCCTTAAAGTATTGAATAGAAAAAAATTATCATTATGTGTAAATTTTATACCGGCGAGGTGGTGGAAGTTAACAGTTTGATTTTTGATGTCAAAACTTTTGTTCAAGTAGGATTCTATAATGCGGTTGTTTGACTTTACTGAAAAAGACTGGCTTTAAACATTCCAAGTATATCAAGTCTGGCTTTGCTTAGTCATATGCCCTGTTGATAATTATTGTAAATGAAACGACCAATTTTATTAATTTGTATAAATGAATAACAAGATTTTATTAATTAACGTACTCAGTTCTTAATGTTAGTAAGGGAAAAAGTATTATAATGTATTATATTGTCAGTGGAACTTCCTCCTAACCGTCGTTATTTTCAGTTAAAAGGAAGTTTCACGTTATTTAAGTACATGTGGCCATTGTATTTTTAACAATTACGAGGTTCAGTATTGGATAAATTGTACATAAAATATACATACCGTAGATTTTAGTTCATAACACGTGGCTTCCACAATGTGAAAATCATGTTATATTTATTAAATGAAAGAAACTTATGTATCATACATTCCAAATTTCTTTTCACAAGAAACTATTACTTAATACTCATTTGTGTGAATTGTAAACGACTCAAAATAGAATTTATAAAACTAATGTCTTTTCTTGGAGCAAAGATTAATAAAATCACTACAAGTATTACGTATTTTTATTAACCAGTATGTATCTATATGCAATGATTATATGAGTGAATCAAGAGCACCAGTCATATTCAAAATAATTCTATATGAATGAACAAGACGTTCAACTTGCTGTTTCTCGCAAAATCACACATATTGCAGCTAACCATAACAAATCTACAAAAAGATTTGATTGTAATTACAACACTTGTTGAGGGCTGTAGTTGCGATGTTAGATTAGACTGTCAAAACCGACTTCAATGTAAGAATTTTCTAACCAATAAGCGCGAGGTTTATCACATCTCTGTTGGGCGGTTCTACATAGTATGTAGTATAGTTTAAAGATGGAGGAAGGAAAAGGTAGCTATATAGTGGCACACATATTAACGTCATATTTAGTTCTAGCGACAAAGTGATTCGTTTGTCACTAAGAGATGAAAAATTTACTGGTAGAAGGTTTTTGCAGTTAGGAACGAGCTTCCCACATATGACTTCTATCACCGTGGTCTGACAAACTGTTGTGTCTATAGGTAAGCAGAGAAAAATGTTGTGCCTCGGTGGGATTCGAACCCACGTCTCCATGCATTCCGGGCAGGTATGCTGACCACTACACCACAAGACAACTTATCTTTACTCTGCTTACCGACGTGTTATTGTGCCGCTACAGTACTCCCCCCCCCAGCGACACAGCGCGCGGTCGTGCTGGGGTGCGAAGGAGATAGATGCTGGCGTCGCCCCTACCACTCTTACGGTCGTTGTTCGAACCCTGGCGGTGCTGCGGACCCCGAACACAGCGGGCACAGGGCGGTGGCAGAAGGATGTTGCGTGCGCGTTGCCTGTCGGTGGTCACCAATATAGGTAAGCAGAGAAAAATGTTGTGCCTCGGTGGGATCCGAACCCACGTCTCCATGCATTCCGGGCAGGTATGCTGACCACTACACCACAAGACAACTTATCTTTACTCTGCTTACCGACGTGTTATTGTGCCGCTACATGTCGTTGTTGAAACACGTCAAGACGCTATTGAAATTTTGGGTGTTGTTAGGGTAACAACATAGCTAAGTTATGTGCCCCCAGAGATTCTTGAAACTTGTAAGACAAGCATGTTTAAACTGCCTGTGTTACTGTTTAGTTTAGGTGGCAGTGAGTCAAGGAATAGTGTGGCAAGCATACTCTCTCCGTAAATGGAGAGAATACGAAACTAATCTGGTTCACTAGGAAAAGAAAAATTGGCACACTACAAATGCCAAAAATATTTACTAGGTACAACTCTTCAACTTTTGGATGAAGTCAAATACCCTTGGTGGGTGCGGACGCAGAAAGAAGAAATTAAAATCCAAAAATATGGATAACGAAATAAAAAACACACTGAGGAAGTGCTTTCGGGTACATCTCAAACTGAAAACCCAGCCACTGTGAGTTTGCAACCTCCTAAGAGGAAACGAATGTGTGGGGCTGAGATAAAAAGGCTGAGGATGGCTCGCTTGCAAGCAGAGGCGGCAAATGCCGACCCGCCGAAACCGGGCCCATCCTCCGGGACAAAGTCCAAGGGCAAAGGCCAGGTTGCTCTAGCCAACCCAACACAACTCAGGGGAAAAAAGACCTCAGGATCAAAAAAGAGAGTGCGGTGTTCAACCTCCACACCTTCGGTAGCACAAAAGCAAAAGAGGATGAGGAGGCAGAAGTCCACCTCTAAAGAACATAGCTACACGGAGGTAGCTGCAAGTCATCTCCGTGTAGCTGTGATTGATGTACAGCATCTACTTGGCAAGCTAACTGCTGACCAGGTGGAGATGGTACAAAATAGCCTGTGAGAGCACTGGACAGACAACTTGAACAGTGCCTGGCATCGGAAGACAAGCAGCCACTTTCACTTCTGGAATGGCTAAAACAAAAAGTGCGCACTCTAATATCCTTATGGGAAGGCGCACAACTTAACCAGGCCCCCTTGGTTCAGCTACAAAGACTGGTGAGGGCGACCCTGTGGATACCGAGACCACTGGTGGATGCAGAGGTCCTACTTTGCCAACTGGAGGGTCAGAACCAATGGGTCTGCGTTAAAAAATGGCTTCTTTTCCATCACGAAGCCAAAACAATCAGGGAGAGAGAGGGCAGGATAAACTATATGCTGTCCTCCTTCAACCTGAAACTTAAAGAGAAGGAGGCGTCGATTGAGGAAGGGCAGACCCCTATGGAAGAGATAGAAACGCCAAGGGATGAAGCATCTACCAGTGGGATCGGGCCGCAGATAAATTTCATCCTGATTAACCACCAGCATTGTCCCATGGCGACGACTGTTTTGTATCGTCGCCTAGACAAGATGTAGAACACTATAGCAATAATTCAAGGACCATGGATAGTAAAATCCAGGATCGCGGGGTTGAGCAATTTAAATGACACTGTTGTGTTTTTCAGGTACCACAATAGAATCTCCAAGGACATATATTTACATTCCTAGGAATATTAAAGCCGTCCTCCTACCTCAGGTCAGCTCTACAAACTCGGTTTCAATAAGAATTATTTTTTGTAACTATGCAACCGAAAGCACCAAACACCGCAGGTACCGACCCAATAGAAGAGAGATTATGGTCACTGTAGGGAGTGAACAAGAAAGTTCAACAGTTTTGTCTGATGAATTTTCAAATTCTACGTTATATGAAAAATTTTATGCCGCTTTGAACAGAGTCGCAAATGTATCATCTAGTTTTAAAAATGTAATAAGAGAGAGCATAAGATAGCATTTACAGAAACGTTTAGTAATAAACAAATAACATGGCACAAAAATTAACGTTCTTTAAAAAGAAAACAACGCAGACAAAGTGCAGATTCTAATTATGGACATGTCGTCCCCTGAGAACTTGTTTGATCCACAGATCAGAGCGCACTCAGGTTAATATCGACTCTAAGCGATTTACTACGAAGAACTAACCCGTTTCGACCATCTGGTCGGACTATACAACGAATAAGTGAACAAAGTTCTAGAACAGTGACAAAATTTACATTTAAAATTGCATTATCAATTGGTAGAACGCTCACCAAAATTTGTCACCAACAATGAAATTACGTAATCTCCCATTTTACAGTAGTAGATGTAATTTAAATTTTATATCCTCCTCTTATGGTTTATGAATCCGTGTTAAGCTTTTTATCTTTTTACCTTACATGTCAAGATTTTTGGAAAAAAATCAACAACATTTTCCAATTTATAGTTATTGGAAGCATGTTAAATCGTTAGTCAAGATTTATCCGTTGATGCTCCCCAGGGGGTTGATGATGCCATCTTAATCGAATAAATGTTATTTAAATGCTAAAAAGTAGCAAAGTCCTGAACTTGTGGTTTATAAATACATTATTGAGATTATTCGGCTTTTCGATTTCTCTATTTTTCAACTTTAGATGTTTCAATTATTCAGTATTTCAATTTTGGACATTTAAAATTTTTCCATTCTTCATATTTTCGGTTTCTCCATATTTTTATTTTTCGATGTTTCAATTTTCCAATGTTTTAATGATACAATTTCTCAATTTTTATCCTCTTCAATTTTACGATTTCTAAATATTTGGATTTTTCAATTTTTGAATTTTTCAAATTTTGACGTTTCTAGATTTCCAGTTTTCCGATTTCTGAAGTAATCTTTTTTTTATTTATCCATTTCTTCCCAAAGTTTCGATTTTTCACTTCTTCAATTCTTCAATTTTTCAGGTTTTTGACGTTTGAATTTTTCGATTTCCCAGGTTTTTGATTTTTCGATCTTTTAAGTTTACGATTTTTCAACTTCTGGATTTCCCGATTTTCAGTTTTTCTTTTTTAAACTTTAGATTTTTCAATTTTTCGACTGTTTTATATTTCGATTTGTCGAGTTTTCAGTTCTTCTATATATGTATTTCAATTTTTCAATTTTCGGGATTTTTAACATTTTCGATTTTCCATCTTTTTTTTTAACTTTTCGATTTTCAAATTTTTGGATGTTTCGATTTTTCTTTCCATGATCCGATTTTTCAGTTTCTCGATTTTTTAATTTTACATTTTCCAATTTGTATTTTTTTCATTTTTTCATGTTTGGATTATTTATTATTGCTAAAAGTAAAAGTAAAAAATTGGTCTAAAGAGTTTAGACAGTATTTCCCGCGCTGTCGGAAACGTGACGACTGCATACCTATTATGTTTTTTTCGCATTAGATTTCAAAGCATTCGGTTTTGTAGTTCTTGATTAAATCAATAAAATAAATTTGCGCATTTATTAAATTTTTTTAGTCACCCTGTATATCCAAATCCAAAAAATATGAATGGAATGATAAATTACAAGAAGAGACTCATCATATTTTGTACATTGTAGATAGGATTTATTCGGCAAACTTTTGAGCTGACGTCATCAATTTTTTGGAGGGGATAAGTATATAAATATTTTTACTAAAATTTTAGTATGTTCTTTATAACCTTAAAACGTTCGCAAAATTTCAAAGCATTCGGTTCTGTAGTTCCTGTTTAAATCAATAAAATAAATTCACGCATTTATTAATTTTTTTAGGTGCATTTGCATATCCAAAAAATAAGAATGGAATGATAAATCGCAAGAAGAGACTCATCATATTTTGTACACTTTAGATAGGATTTATTCAGCAAAATTTTGGGGTGACGTCATCAATTTTTTGGAGGGGATAACTAAATATATTGTGATTAAAATTTTATCATGCTTATCATAACTGTAAACCATCTGCAAGATTTCAAAGCATTCGGTTTTGTAGATTCCAAATTAAATGTCAAAATGTTGTTTCCCAATTTTGATTTTTTTTCCAAAAATCCGGATGTTTCGGGTAAAACCTCAATTCGGAGTCGTAAACTACATGTGTAAGACTATGTTATTGAATACAATTTAAAACCCAATTACTATGTACAATTTTGAAGTGACTTCATCACATTAGTGGTGGGGATGATTAGACAAATTTTGGTTAGCGTTTTATGATCTACATGATATACCTAATATAAACACAAAATTTGACAACAGACAGACAGACGGAAACGGGAGACCTATTTCTTCATCTTCTAGGGGTCATGAAAGATCGAGAAAATGTAAAAGTAGAAAGTCTGCCGACGGACTCGATTACAATACTTCCTTTGCTTACTCGGGAAGTAAAAATAACTACCAAAATTGTGACTAAAAATATGCAAAAATTAATAGAAAATAGAACACAATGCTGATAAAACATAAAAATAACTGTACTTTTCCAAAAAAAATCTATTGGATGATTGCGGTTCCACTAGTATTGCTAATTTAGGACGTTTTGTTAGTATCAAACACAAAGAAATAATTCTTAGTTAAACAAAAAAATAGGTGCATGTCAAAATCGAGTGAAACATGTGAGATGTGACATATGGTTGTAAATAAAAGCATCTAAATAATAACTATTTCCTGCAGAAATTCTGGACGCTTAGAGTCGACATTGGCCTGAGCGCGTAGTAGTAGTAGAATGTATAAAATTATAAAAATTTACATACTTTTAAATCGAATTATATCAGCAATGAAAGAAGTCAACTTGTAAAAGAGTTTCAACAATGTTCGTCATGAGTTTTATGATCTGAACTGATTATACCTGAAAGGGTCGGTCGAAGGTTCCCTGCTGTGTCAAACTGAACCATTGGATTGAAACGGATCCTTTGTGAATAGGGTTGCCTAGTTTCACGTTATTTTCATTATTCAATATTTTTTTAAAAAGCAAACATTTTGATAAAATAAATTTTAAACAAAAATGATCGGTTCTTTCCCATAGAGCCTAATGTTGTCTTTGCACTGATATAAAAGTTGAAGCGAAACATGCTCTCTCCTCGTCTAAAAATCGAATGTCCTTCGAACAATTAACGATTAATTAAACATTAAACAATCACTTATTTTAAAAAATATTGTTTCTTCAAAGTCAAAATTACGCCCGTGCAATGAATTTCTATTTAGCTCATTTTTCGGTCTGCTACTGGGACACTGGAAATATAAACCTCATCATCGGTACCGATGCAAATGCCCACTGTCTGCTGTGGGGGAGCAAAGATACTAATGAAAGAGGACAAAAACACTAACTGAATATCTTTTAGCAACAAATCTAGAGATTCTCAATCGAGGCTGCGTACCAACTTTCGTAACATCGCGTAGTCAATCAGTAATAAATATTACACTGGCTACATGGGATATGGAATTCAGGGGTGATAATAATTGATATGAAATTAGATCCTTAGTACTAACGTAATGTAACAATATGTCACAATATACTTATAATGCAATGGGACGTCTATGGATTATGTATACGTTAAAATGTATAGACATAGAGATAAAGACGTACAGGAACCCTAGGTTGACGAACTGGGATTTATACAATGAAGAACTGGAAGACAGACTGAGGACCTCCGTATAGTAGATACCAATGGTATATAAATCGACAGAAGACACAGAGAAAAGTTTGACCATTATCAACGACTCTCTAATGTCAGGTTATGAGAAAAGTTGCTCCCTAGAGAAGGAAGGCCTGGGCAAAGGTACACCATGGTGGAACCGAAGGCTCAGCGTACTTCAATCGGGGCTAAGAAAACTTTTCAGTAGAGCAAAAAACGCTAAGAAATGTGAAGACTGGGAAGCCTATAAAGAGCATCGGAAAGAGTTTAAGAAAGAAGAAACGGAAAACGTGAAGATCTTTGCAGCGACCTAACGTCGACTGCTTCAGTCGCAAGGCTGAAGAGAGTTCTCTCGAAGGACTACGCACATCAACCAGGTTTCCTAAAAAAAGGTGGTACTTGTACAGCTACCTTAGAAGAATCCACATGTCCACAGAACTTTTACGACAGACTGTTTCCAGGCAGCATAAGGACTACCTCCCATTCCAAAAGGGATGTAGCCAGTATTCAACCTTCCCCGAAGGACTGGCGGCAAAGGTAGTCACGGAGGCAAGACTGGAGTGGGCAGTTGACAGCTTTTCCCCATGTAAATCTCCGGGAGTGGATTGTGTCTATCCCGCCCTCCTGCAGAGGCGAATGAGCAGACTACGCCTTATTGTTGCCAATGCTTCGGGCGTGTCTGGCTTTCAGCTACATACCGAATGCATGGCGAAAAGTTGTCGTGTCCATCCGTGTTATTATCGGTGACCAAGCATGGACACTAACAAAATTATTTATTTGGGTGTAGGCCCATTTCCTTGGAAATGGATAGCTAAATTGCAATCAGGGAGAGGTAATAAGTAAAATGTAGTCTTCATTTAACAAGTATATTAAATATAAATTCAAACAGAATTAATGGTTAAAATTGTAAGTCCCAGACAAAAGGTTAAATATAAATACATTCTTAAGGCTATGCAACCAAAAATCGTTATTTGACGCGTCCGCTAAAAAATTCCTACCTACTTGATAAAACAAAACTAAAAAAGTTACTATTCACTTCAATTATTTAGATACATGGCAATCAACAGTTACTATAAAAGGCCAAATATCAATGTCTCCTTAAAGTTAAATTAAACGAAAACGTTATTTGAAATATCCTTTAAATATTGTTTCCCTATCCCTGATTAATAAGATATTAGCATAAAACTTAAATTAATTGGTAGTAACAAATTAAAAAGAATAAAATAAACTGTTCAAAAATCATGGAAGGAAGTTTCCGGACCTTAGAGCAAAAATAACAAATGAAAATACTACATATTTCTAAACTGCGCGATTATTCATTAACTACGGGAAGTCTTAAAGTTTTTATTAAGGTACACGGGCTATCCGGAAATCCCCCCAAGATTCGTCAAAATTCCGATATTCACATTAAAACAGGGACCGCTGAGTGCAGTGACCGCTTTCGATATCTTCATCATTTTGTTAATGGCGTTTGCATTTAAGCGACAGACTCGTAACCCATCTCTCAGATAATTCCTCAGTTCTTAATTGATAAACGTTCGCCCTTTCGATGACAGTAATGGACCATTCCCCAATTTAATAAGTTAAATTTTCCGTATAATGACGGCGGTTCAGGTTAATCACACATCAGGCGATTATCGAAGAAGGCACAGAAGCAAGATAACACATGCATGAGGGTTTAAATTTAGAATCTTTCACTTACAAAAAACCATGGAACTTTTCTAAGTCTTCCTTCGCAATTTCGGGCAAAAGAACTATCAGCTGGACAAGGCTTCAGCACGGCTCTACTTGGGTATCGATCGTCGTGGGTACTTTTCGTCTTCGTGGCACGCTGGATTCGACTTCCTCGACTTCCAGATTTTGCGACCTTTTATACGGCGTTTTTCTCATTAATTATGTCTTTGGTGGCATCTTTATGAGTGCACGTGGTATTCATATTTGGGTTAGTTGATAAGAATGCAATCCTTTTGGGCTTTATTTAGAGGTTTTATAAGTCTTAGTTTCGTTGTTTCGAGAATTTCGTCAGACTGATAAGTCGCAAAATAGATTGATGGTAATGCGTGAGATTTGGTAGTTAATTTGGTGTGATTTATTTGGTGTTGGCTCCTCTGTGTTTTTAATTGAATGTCGTTAGTATCACGTGCTGTCACCATTCTTGGAACTTTTGCTTGGGTGTGGTATTTGGCTAGGGTTGACTGAGTGAGTGCTTCTCTATTTAGTTTATTATCTAGTGGTTGGGTAATACATACGCGATTGGACATGCGCAAATTGCTTGCTTTTTTGCGAATATGCGAATTTAGTTTTTGAGTTAGAGAATTATGTTCTGAAGTTTCTTATTGCGGTATTTTGCGGTTTCTCCTCAAGGGTGGACCGTCACAAAGTAAAGATTATCTTTACACCTAAGCCAGGATGACAAGAATACACCTTGGCTAAAACCTATAGACCAATTAGCTTAACATCATTCTTGCTGAGAACGTTAGAAAGACTAAGAGAAAAAGAGATTCGGGAGACCGCCTAAACAAGCAACCTCTATATCCGAACGAACATGCCTATATCCCAGGAAGATCCACGGATACGGCGTTATACACAGTTGTAAACCGTATATGGTGGGTGCTGGAGAACAAACTCTCCACCTTAGGAATGTTCTTGGGTATTGAAGGAGAGTTCGATAAAACGACCTACAAAAGTATAGGACTAGCCCTACAAGAGGATAACGTGAACTCCACCCTGAGTAGGTGGGTCACTGGTATGCTGAAGAATAGGGAAGTACTTAATGTAGGTGGCACTGAGAACAAGGCTATTGTTGACAGGGGATGTCCCCAGGGAGGAGTACTTTCTCATGTACTGTGGGATACTGTCGGCCTAATACGACACCTCAATGATCTCAAGAAGTTGGGTGGCTTGACGAGTAGAAGAGCAGGAAGATACCCTGGATGAGTCCTAAATGCCGGCTGGCTACGGTTAGCTTCCATATTTATAATCCAGACCGCCTGTTTAAGCCTTTGATGGTAAGATGCGATCGATGAGAATGGGAAAAACCTGCTCCGTTCACTACATCTTCAGTTCTTTCTTTATTATTGGGTCGACCGGCCAATGAAAATCTCTGCGTCATATCACTCTAAAGAAACTGATTATCCGGTATAATTAAAATTATTTCTCGCAGTGTCCGCTAACGCGAAGCTGTGGACACCTCTTTCATGAACTGAAATGACCTGATGCTTAAGGCTGGCGTCTGGTTCGGTTTAGCCCTATACTAAATACATTGAAAACATCGTCGCGGTTTCCGGAGTTGCATTTTAAAAATATGAGATATATCGCTTTAAAAAAATTATATTTCGAATTAACAAACTTCAGTCCAGGGGACCTCCATATTTATATTCATATCTAGTATGCAGTTTTTACAAAAAAAAATTATAAAGTTGAACAACTTTTACATCACATTTTAACCGGCACATTGATGCATTTTTTGACGAAGTGCTGAAGTTTTTCGCATTCTGAGATAGGAGGTCCCCTGGGGAAAAGTGTCAGCTTTCTTTTGATACCATTTATAATATTAAAAAATCCACGACTGAGGTAAATAACTCGCGAAAAGTCAAAATCTATTGAAACGAGAAATCGGCATTAAACGAGCTGTGATGCGGTAGAAGAATGCAGGTTTACTTAGATTCTGACTTGGTTGGAGATTTCAGTATTTTAAAAATGCAATTCCGGAAACTACGACGATGTTTTCAATGTATTTAGTATTGGGCGAAACCGAACCAGACGCCACCCTTAAGCTGGCCCCCAAACACTGCTTCATTCATTAGGGGTCCAGAGGATGTTCAGGTATGGATGACATTTTGATCGATCAGACGTAGTACTCGCGGCATTGGTCAATCAAGCAACCATTGCAATCATCGTCACACCTCAGCGAAATATAGCAGAAACCGCAATTACAGTACACATTCTGACTAGAATTAAAAGTCATTCATTTAAATTATGGCCGAATAGTAGTACTACCTACTCCCTGGTGAGAATAAAATTACTCACCTGGTAATATCTTGTGTCGAAAAAAAAAGAAGTTACATATAATTCGGGTTTCTTTTGTTATTCCTACTGGTATCATTATGTTGAGTTATCTTCACTGTTATGCGTTACTTGACATATTTGTATGAGTATGGATTCGTTCGACTGATCGTCGATACGTATATGTATACCTTGTAAGCAAACACACATGGAAGCAAATTTATCCATGTATTCTCGCATATATATAATAAAGAATTTTTAAAAATTCAAAAACGTTTTTCTATTCCAAATCACAACTATTCCAATTTTATTAACTATTATTTAATGCTCACTTATGTTAACTATAAACGAGTTACGAATTAATAAAACCAGTGTGTTTCTTGGAATAATAAAATCACTCCAAATATTAAGTATTTTTTATTAACCAAAATTTACAATAATTATGAATTATGGTATTGAAATGACTCCAATACGAGTAATGGGTATCTACAAACTTAATGTTGTGAATATGATTATTATGCCTAAAGCTGGAATCACACAACAAAACAGATGTAATAATACAACATTTGATATTAAATTTTTGATTGTAACATCATCGGTGGACTGTGAACATATCGTTGTGCGATCCCAGACTCAATTATTCGATAATTTCACTATAGAAACACACAAGTAAAAAACCCAACGGTACAAACGGTTTCCTAAAAAGTCTTATCACCAACGCAGTCATTGAAATTCTGTATAGATACAAGGTACCGCAAGGTGTGTATGTAATAAAAAAGTCGACAAAAATAAAATAAATCGGCGAAGTTCAACTTTGGGAAAAAATAAATTCACAACAATTCCAAGCAAAATATACAAAGAAAAAAAAGCAAAATCGTAAATAAAACATAATAAAACAATTTATTAGTTAGCAGTCCTGAGGTACGACATACCACAAAAAATCAACAACCTATAATGTGACAATTTCTTTTAAAACACTTGTAACCGGATACAGAGTCAGCACTCGCACAGTTAAGACACCGGTTAATTCCCTGCAATTTAGAAGTTGTTGCTTTAATGGTCATCAGTTGCTGTTGCAGTTGTCTTGATCTTGAGACACATGATTACTTTCGCTTGGAGTTGTTGTCGTTGAAGCTGGCCTGAAAGCGGCTGCAAAGGGGAATCTTTTATGGCATTTCTTTATATATTCTTCTAATTGAGCTTCGCAACTGCCGAAGTCGCCTTTTCTTAACGCTTCCATTACATCTACACAATTCTGTGGACAAAACACACAAGAAATGTCAAACAAAGTTTACAATAACGCATTGCTGAAATTGCTCCTAAAAGGCCAGGATCGAATTCTCCTAGCGGGCAAAATTATTTCTCATAGTGAAGTTATCTATGTTGCGGTTGAATTCCCCATAACGTAAACATGGATATAATAACACTCTATTAGCTACACGAGCAAAATCAATCAACAATAAAAATTGTTCGTAACGTATTATCTGTTATGATGGTCTCTTACCAGACTAATTTAGAGGTTGAACAAATATGGCATTTGCCTGAAACTGATTTCTTGTTTGTGGTTTTTCGAAATTCTATTAACTTTATCTATCAGCTTTTGGACTTTGAACTAGAAGAACTCGACTCTTCCGAAACTACAAACATTTGACTGCTTGGGGGATTTAAACGCGACTTCGGAAAATACCCTTCATTTGCAGAGTTATATCGATTTTATTATAAAAATTATAAGCACGTGGAAGTACCAACAACAGATAGCGTGTGGATACCGTATTGTAAGTATGTTAAGCGAGCTCCTAGGCGTTATTTTGTCTTAATGACAAGCAATAACGAAACTGAGTTTTTTAAAATGATATTAACGCTACTAATCCAGCGAATATTACTGACTCCCGCCATAAAAAATAAATAAATACTTTTGACAACAAAACATAGTAATCCTAATCGTCACTGCGTCTAACGCGTATTCGCCTAAAGAAAAATTGCAAAATTAAATTTAAAACACGGTCGCGAGGTCATCAATTCTAATGAAATGAACAAATTATTTTAGTTATATGTTACATCATTGGACTCAGCATAAGCTAAAGAACTTGATGCAATTTTATAACATCCTCTAAAAACCTTAGTACAATATGTGGAGAACTTTATGTTAAGACTTGTAGGTTTTTAAAAATCGGCGCACCGTTTCGGAATAATTTATATTGTTCCAATGTACTTACTTGTAAGTTTATATCTCCGTATTTATTGTCGTCAAGGTTGGTAACGAGATTGAGAGCAGTGCTTTGGGTTTTGTTATCAAGATAGTACATCATTCTAGAGCATTCCAGTGCGGCTTCTAAACTATGGGGGTTACTTTCTAGGTATTCTTTGTTGAGCTGTTTGGCGTCTTTTCCATTAAATAAGAGTTCCGTTTCTTTCGTCACTACTTCTTTGACAGCTGGATCCCAAGAACCTTTGTTTTGGTTAATTACTTCGTAGAATCTTATCAGGCAACAATGTAGCTTTGGATTGTGTGGTACCACCTTGTGAGCCCTTTTCAAGGACTGGAGCATCAAAAGAACTTTTTCTAAAAGAAGAGGAAAAGCACATCATGGAGACCCGCAAACAAATCACTCACTTTTCCTATAATAAACTTCAAAAGCCATTAGATGAGTTTCTATCCGGTTTTTCGCTAGAGTTTGGAGGGGTTGGAGGAACTTTATCGCTTGTTCGAGAGGGTCTTCCACCTACGACAATAGTTAAGCACATATTTTAAATTAAAAGGGCAAAATGGTAATTATGCTCTTCACTAAAGTCTCACGTCATAAAGTTTGAAAATCTGTTCACTGCTACAGAACTGCAGTTTTGCGGATGAATGTTTGGGCATCTATTGCAATTCATCAAAATGCTTTATCCACTTCGTGAAAGGCATAGATTACCAATCCAAACGCTTTCATATACACACCCTTGCAAGCTTGTCTGGTATTAATTCATCTAACTGAGGAGCGTCCGCTTCGACATCGCCTTGCTGTCGTGACTTATGGTGGTGATCTCTTTTAACTTGTGCTTCTCTCGCTTGAGCACTCTCCTGTTCTGCCTTCCTTCGCGCTTTCCTCTGTTTATTCCTCAATTTTTTCAATTCCGAAGGCGCTAGGTTCTCTGCAACAACAAAGAATGATTGTTAACAACCTTGGTAGCGTTCGATCACGACAATTTTGCGAAATTCGCAAAAGTTAAATGGCTTTTCGTAATAATGATCGTTTCGGAGCAAAATCACTTCCCTCTTTCACGTTAGAAAGAATTGTTATTTCGAAGGCTGGTCAAGATAACAATTAATCAAATGTGCTCTTTTTTGTCACCTACGGCGTTTCAATGCACCGGTAGTATTATAAGAAAATAATTTGTTAACATTGTTTTTGGCATCACGCTATTACAATAACATGAATTATAAGCGGGTTAAGGTGTACCGCTGTCTGAGTAAAAGGGAAAGGGTTCAGCAGCCGCATTTCATGAAATTGCATCACACTAATTTCTTATTGTATCGATATGAATTACGCTATGTTTACAATCACATTGTGAATTTACCAATGGAAAAATGGTCAAAATTGCATGCGCTACAGGCGATTGGGTGGATGAATGTAAACATTAAAATATGCAAACTAACCGAAAGTAGTCGCAGAACTATATAATTACTATTCAAACGTTAAAGAAGTATTCTTGCTGCACGCACAGTGTCTGAATTTACGACGGCGAAGATATTTATGACCGCTACTAATCTTCCTCAATGTATTAATGAAACATGAATACATTGGGCACCTACGGCATTAAGTCCATACAAAACCAATCATTATGTCATAAGTTAATTCTGTAGGTGGGTTATCATTTAATGCTTCCCTTTGATTTTTATAATTTACATAATGTAGCCTGGGGTGTCTTCCGCTTTCTTCTAAAATGATTTAAATTATTATAATGTTTCAACTGTTATTATATTATAAAGACTATTTTTTCTTTCAAGAGAAAGGTTATCTAATAAAAAGCACTATATATTATTGTTTATCTGTTAGTTAGTCGATTATTGCAACCAACCTTTGCTAAAGATGTAGTTATTAGTTTAATAGATAAATAATAGTGGAGCATTGAAAGTCTCCAATCTCTATATACAGTGCTGAGATATATAGCACGACAACATATTCAATTTATTTATTAGAACAATACAAACAATTTTCTTTAAAAAAAGCATAAACAAATAATTTTGTGACCCAAAAAAAAAAAATTAAACTTCGATATTGTAAAAAATTGGATAAAAATTAAATTACATTGTGCATATATATTTAGATTTCCAAGACACAAGGAATACATCCTCGATTTTTCTATTTTCTGTACAGTTCCCAATGTTTCTGTGGAAGTCATAGTGTTTTTGTTGTTTTTTTTTCACATTGTAAAAAGATAAAAATGTTAAACGTATTTTGATTTAAATTTTTGGGTGTAATAAAAAACAAAAAATACTTTAGTTTTCTTTAACTAACCAAACATTATTAAAGATACCAAACTAAAGGAAAACGGTATAAGGTAATTTTTGTAAATTCAGACTTTCAAAAACGTATCACCCAAGACACTCTTCGTACGAATTCAGAACTTTACGTTTATCATTTTAAAATCTAATACACCGAGAAATTGATTATGCATATTCCTTACGGGTCATGTCATGTAATACCTCGATACCAAATATGAAATTTGTGGGTGGAAAGTAATTGAGACGTTGAAAAAATTTGAAACTGGGAAATTTCAATATTTGCTGGATAAATATGAAATCATTTCATTATTTAAACAAATATGTTGAAGATTATTAATCGTTATAACACGGAGCATCTTCTTAAATGATTATATTGAGAACCCATAATTTAAATATCGAGATATCTCTGAAAGTTATTTTTGTATCCACTAAAATTTTATTGTTTTGTGAAATTATATATTGTCATCAATCGTTTCGCTCCTCAGGCGTATATACAATTGTTTGTAGTCGCAGACTCCTACGCAGTCTTTCAACTGATTATCTTTTAACACAATAGTGTTATACATCATTTTGTTAGAAAAATAATCTCCCAAATTACTAAATCGATTATCTGAAATTTTAAATGCATTTTAGGATTATATTACATTATAGTAAAATGCTAATCAATATTTACATCCTCTTCAAAAAGTTGAGGACGTCAACTCAAAATTTTGTTCGTTAAAACTTGCTGGAAATTTACGGCATGAGATATCTTTTTACTTGCAGATTTATTAATCTACGATACTTCTATTTCAACTCTTACTGTAATATACAAATAATAATAATGATAATAATAACATTTTTAGTATGAAACTCTTAGAATATAAAAGAACAAACTTTCTGATTTTATTACCACTCATAAAATATACCGAATAATTACAAAAGATCCACTAAAATTTGTTTTTTGATGCCCTCCAGAAGAACTGATAACGTCATTTCAAAAAATCATTAAATAAACTATCGTTAAAAAATATGCCCTGAAATGGAGCTTGCTCTGCTGTGATTATACATATTTATTTTTTTAAATTGATTTCACAGATGTTTCAACCAAAATTATTCAGTCACACTGCCATACTGCAATTTATTTATAATGCGTTATATTTAAGTTTTATTTATTTTTCTATTATAAATACATATATTTAACAAAATTGAAATAAAATTTTCGCAAAAAAGCTCCAACATACGACAATATTCTTAGGTTTATATTTAGGATGCGACGGCTGAAATATTATTCAAATATCAACTTTCTTAGAGCAAAAAATTTCGGAGAATAAAAATCAGCATGTTGTATAACACTGGGACATTTTTTTAACTCTGAACATATGTAAGTAAGTATGGGCTTAATCCCTATAGTATATTTGCTAAAATTAGAAGAACACCAACACTGCATTCTACATTGAAAATACAATTGACAACACCGTAGTGTTAAATCTGAAGTTTGGCTTAGGAGGAAATAAAGATAGGTTGTAAGTTTATAACTAATTTATACTCAACTGCAGATTGTGGACGGATTTTGACGTTTCAAAAAGTTTTAAAGAGAAATAGTAAACTTAAATTCTACAAACGTTAAAATAAACGACTCAATTTGTTTGTGCTTGTGTGTTTCGTGATGGCAAGTTTAACGTTTTTTTTTTTTTTGACTGAAACTGAAATCAACAAGTGTTTTTTTAATTTTGGCAAAAACTACATAATTTACAATTTATTTCTAAATTATTGTTAGGTTGTTTTTGATATAATCTTATATGTTTGAAGAAAAAATAACATATTATTTTTAGAGTGTAAGTGTTTCGCATAGACTTGACTGACGAAGGTAGTGAGTCCATGGTCAGCACATAACGCCTTGCTTAATAATACATTATAATCTACTATTACGACAATAATTCAAACAACTTGACATTTATTAGTATTTTTTTCTAAATCACATAGGTTGATGCAACATTGGTTGGATACTTCCAATGCATTAAAGTGCTTTTAAAACTGAACTTAGGGATTAAGCCTATACTTCTATTCATATGTTCAGAGTTAAGTAGGATTTATAAACTTGCTGTTGACGTTGAAGTTCCCGTTGCAGTTGCTGTTCCCGCTGATGTTGCTTTTAGAGCTGAAAATCATTTATAAACCCCGTTGCCAAGTTGCCGTAACTTTGATGTTCAACTTTTGCCGTATTTAAAGGGGTTGTAGAAGAAAAGTGGAGGATTTAAGTTGATTACTACAAAAATTTACAATTTTAGACTTTTTTTAAGTTTCTTATTGTCGAAATAAGTCTACACATATTAAGAAAAAAAGGCAAAATATAGCCCCGCCCACCCGCCCTACCTCAATTGTGATGATTTTTTTTTATTCGTCGTGAGCTTAACTGCAAAATCCTGTGCATATTAAGAAAAAATTAAAGCCAAAGATTAAGCCCCATGCATACCTGCCCAGATCTAAATATGTAGTAATGAAGGTTTCATTCGTTGGCAGACCTAGGGGCGGAGCCTAATTGCAAAATCCATACTTTCTTACAAAAATTTACCATTTTAAACATGTTTTAAGGTTCAAAGAACAAAAACATGATCACAATTGAGATGGGGCGGGTGGGCGGGGCTTTTATATTTTGTCTTTTTTCTTAAAATACATAGTAGTTTTATATGTAACCGACCTTTAAAAAGATTTTTCGGTATAGTATAATTCTCATATTTAGGGGAAAGAATCGATAAAAAATTTCTGGAAAAACCAGTGGGTGTATTGGTTGACTTTTTAGACATGTTAGAAAAAAAATTGGAATTTTAACGCTACTGGTATTTATTTCTTGTAACAGCTCTTTAAAGACTACTCAAATTTTGAAAATGTAATGGCAGAATTTATGTTGAAAACTCTGGAGTTAAATTAGGTAGTTATGTCTGATCAGAAATTAGTGTGAAAATGACATAAAAACGTGTTATTTCCGATTGATCTGGGATCGGGCACACCAAGTTTTTTCCCTTAGTACTTAATAGATAGATAATTATAGATAAATAATAATAATAGACCTGGATCTTCACAACATAAGTAAACATTTAAATTCCTCTAATGGTGGCATCATGCGTTAATTACACATACAGGCACAAAAAATTCTTTCTTGTGCCTGCTAACAGTTATAACGTACATGATCCCACGATCGCCTCTTTACCCAACAGTTTTAGTTGCTTTTTGAAATTTCATATTACATATTTTAAGACGTATATTTTTGTTTGTCACTGTGCAGTGTTGAATCGGCCATCAGGTGCAGTGATTACGTGAAGAATAGCCCTCGCTAAGGCCCAATTGAATCTATCGTTGGCTCCCAGGTACATGCAAAACAAACCCCACCCTTGTGCTTTGTCATTGATTAGAAACAACGCTGGATTTGTTTTTTACGTGTTCATTAACAAAAATTACTAGTTATTAAGAAAAAACTTCGATAAGAATCGACACATTTTAGAAAACCACACTTCCATTCGTTAATGGAATGGATGTTGCAGACCAACTTGTGTCACCGAACTTATTTCTTTTACTCTTATTTTTCTTGTTTTTGTCGCTACACATTTTAAATTACTTTAATGTTGACATATTCAAAACATGTTACTACAGAGAATTAATTAAATTCTTATGTATTACTACTTCGGAGCCGGATCACGTAAAGACATAAAACTTGACGACATGGATACCAATGGAAAAGGTTTCAGGAAACGTAACCTGTACCTAAATCCTTCTGCAATGTAAACTTTTCTTTTCGTATTTACAATATCACCATAACGTAATGTTTAAATGATTAATTAGTAGAAGCGTCGAGTTTCATTCTTGCAATAGCTGGACGATGATGGTACAACAAAAAGCATTTAGCGAGATCCGTAAAAGACAACATTCCAAGAGGCCTTCAAAAGGAACATGAAATAATCAAAACAATCATGTTGTAAGAGCACAAAAAAATTCAACTTATACGACGAAATCAAACTAGGAACCAATTACACAACTCATTCACAAAATTTTACGGCTTAAAACAACACCTTCAGCAAACCAGAACAACAAGTTCCGATAACATAATAATGTGTGCCAAAATTCCTTGATCCAGTTTTTTAAAGGACGTTTGATGAACCAATTAGTCATTACAGATTAATTTGCTGTAAAATTACAAATTACTGTAAAAAAATTGCTGTAGGTATCTTAAGACGTTTCGTTACGAGCACAACTCCCTGACGAATTGTCAGTTACGAATTAAGCTGATTTCCCGTGGGGCAGACGTTGCTCTTTAAAATTCTATCACGTCAGAAACGTTTGCGTGTTTGGAGAAATTTCGCCTAAAATGACTCTCTGCGGGGATGTTGGCCTCCCATACAAATTTTGGTTAATCAAAGTTTTCATCTTGTTAAGATAGTATGTTTTTAGTGTCCTGGGAAGACCGTTTTTGTCCAAATAGAACAACTAGAATGAAATTATATTATAATACGAAAATATTTACTGCACGGACAGCGTTAGTGTAGTTTTTGTGTGGTTGGCATTAGAACAAAATTAATTAGCTTTACAATTATCCTCCAGGACGCAAATTATTTTGGAATGTAAATCTGAATATCTAAATTTTTTGTACTTGTTATGCAATATAATTAAATTCATGAACGACTTGAGTTGGTCTAGCTCAAGTGGAATTGAATCTTATTTGAATATAAGTTATGAAGTACTTATTAGCTATAGTGGAAAAAACTACAAGTAAAAAGCTCAAACTTTCATTTTAAATGAGTTTGTGAGTGTACTTATGACTGGTTACAGAAAGCACATCATAAATTACTTAGACTGTTACGGTTAAGTGCTATTAATAAGCAAAAAAGTGTGCAATGTTGTTTTCATAACAAAAAGTTGAGGTCACTTCCTGTAAAACACACCGAGGAATTGAATATTTCTATTACAACTTTATCGGCCTTTCTAAGAGAAAAGTGTACCATGTTCGTTAAGACAAGACTGTACCCTTCATTCTCAAAGCAAATACTAATACGATTTTTGGAAACGATTAATCTCTCATAAGTGAAAGCAATCTATGGGATTTGTAATACCAACGGAAGCTCCCAGAAACTGCAACAAATCAATAATTTAACATGACAGAAAATGAAATAATGCACATGTGACAAATCGAACCAGTTTTTAACCTGAGTAAAGTAGTTTCTAAAGCATCGATTCATATTAGAGCTGGTTACGCTTTCTTTTATCGTCAGTCAAGAGCAAGACGCAATTTCAATTTTACGCAAAATAGCACGACCAGAAAAAGCAAAAATACCAACACTTGGTAGCCTTCACTCTACATCTAAACATTCCTAACCCATTACATTATACTAATAAATTAAATTGTAAGAAATTTGCTAAATCTTTCCTGGGACAATTCACAAGCGCATTCCTTTGACACAATTCTAAAGTTATTTCAATTATTTAGGTAAAACGACATTTAGAAACGGTAATGCACGATTTTAGCAAGAGATACCACGCCTAGACCAGTCTCTGGCCATGCACTCTACCCCATACATCCGATAAAGTCATGTTCAAATTGCTTCATAACCGGTAAATCGGCACAAATAACTTAATTAATAAAAAATTTAATTTCCCAACTACCGCACTATACTAGAACTGTTTTGTTATCAACAGGTTTAATAGAAGTGAAAGGATCAATACACCTGCTGCAATTGTGGTAAAATGCCCACAAAGCCAGACTGCCGATTAATTATACCATTTTCGCTTTTAATTCACGGAAAGTGTTGGAGATTGACAAGTTTTTTAAACACGATGAAAAACGGTCAAAGACTTTATGGTTGATTAATGGAAGGAAACGGAAGCTTGCGACGGAAATTGACGGATTTACGAACAATTTATTAGTGAAGAAATTATAATTGATAATTTGGGTTAGGAGTTTTCGAAATTTCTAAATTGAATTGGAATTTTTATTAGTTAATAAAAATAATTATAAGAGGCGGAGCGAGATTAATTTTCCACTATGTTTCAAAGTATCCGGAAATATAGCTTAGAGTAATCTTTTTAATCCAAATGATAACTTGATTTAAGTGAGCTGTCATTTTTTGTTGTTCCCCTATATGATCTAAACTTCTACGTTTTAAACAGAAAGTCACGTTTCCTTTCAACATTTACTTTCGTTTACGTTGAGGTCAACTTAGCTTTTTACGAATTTGCATATTAAATAAAATAAAACAAATTCTGCACCAGTGGTGTAAAGTGGCGTGCATTAAGTCACTTAATATTTTTTTATGGGGAAAGACGGAGAGGAAAAACGAAGACTTATGTAGAAATAATAACTTTATTTTTTATTAAATAAATCTTTTCTTCATTGTGGCGCCGGTATGAGGTTTAATTTTTTTTAAGGTAAAAATTTTTCATTTATTAATTTTCAAAAAATTCAAAGTTTATAAAAATAACAGGCATCTAACGTTTGAATCTTAAAAAAATCAAATGTCAAAATCATTCGTACCTATTAAGACTATATATTAATGATTTAATAAAATTTATGATTATGCCATAAAAACTAAGGTCAATATTAAGCTGTGTCTTAATTTTAAGCAATAAATTTAAAATTACTGTTAAATAACTGGAATCACCAAAACGTAATGCATGCATTCTACTGAAGTTGTTATTTGCAAAAATATCTAAATAATGCTAATCAGTTCACAGTAACTACAAATATAACTATAAATTAACTGGTATGTTCTACACTACAAAATATCATGGAATATCGTTTAGGTACAATAAGTTTAAAATATCTAAATAATGCTAATCAGTTCACAGTAACTACAAATATAACTATAAATTAACTGGTATGTTCTACACTACAAAATATCATGGAATATCGTTTAGGTACAATAATTTTTGGAATTTGTCATTGAAAAAATAATCTGTTATTTGAAATCACTTTCTTTTATAATCAAATTGTCTTTAAACGAAATTTAAAAATAAAAAAATTGGTCTAACGTTATTGCCAATTTTAATTTTTTTACGATAACCCCTATAGGTATTATAAGTTAAAATAAAGTAGTGTGGACTGTTAAAACACAGATAAACAGGCATGCTACACCATGTTCCAAGTGAGTTTTTTCATAACAAAATCTTGTGATGACCCCAACAACAAGGTGTTGGATAGGCGTAGTGTAATAATAATAATAACAATACTGTATATTCACATTTGCAGGAAAGTTAAATTGGAAAATGTATTTATCCAATTTTGAGTTTTTTTTTTTCCAAAAATTTGGATGTCTGGAGTAAAACTCAACACGAAATCATAAACCACAATATATTCAGCAAAATTTTATCTAAGTACATATTTAATTTTTGTGGCGATTTAAAAAAAATATGTATCATTTCTGTCTCCCCATCGCTGTCTACGCTTCTCAGAATTATTTATACAATTAAATTTAACCTTATAATACCTATTATTCTGTACATTCCACCACTCTCCACATTCACACCGGATCGATGAATCGACAAAAATCAATGGTCAAAATCTCACATCAATTACTCAGCAAATTACTATGAAAGAAACTCGGCAACATGCCCAATACGGATTCAATTTAGATCACCAATACGGAAAGGAAAATCATACCAATCAGAAAAATAGCCCGAAATTAATTTAAATTGCGGCGACGTTGGCTTTCTTTAATTGACTGTACCCAAATTTGAGTGTTACGTACTTCCTGAAACTACATCAATTATACTTATTATTAGTTACACCACAAAATTAAGAACGAAAGCGACCACGCACAAGTTTTCTTCGTTAGCAGATCGGAAACTTCGACGTGCGGTCAAGAAACGAACCAATTCAATTATCGCCAGATATTAGCCGCGAGTGTTGGCCTGATTATATGGAAAAATCGTTAGGATGAAGGTTTTCCACCCAGTCAAAAAAATTAGTCACCACGAGGCATACATTAACTTCCACGTTGTTTTGCCAGACCTTGAGTTGCAATATGACCACGCCTCTAGCGGCCTATTTTAAATCGGTTTAATCGGGCGCCGTGTAAATCGACCTTTAAAGGTATTATACTTTCAATACCGGATGAAGTGTTTAGCGGAATGCTTTAGCACCTTTTCTTCACTTAATTGGGCAACACTATAGACTATAACATAATGAAATGTTATGTAAAAGTTAGAGGATATGCTTCAGAAGCACGAGATTAGGATCAATGTTTTGTAATAATGAAACGAAGGTGTTGATATGAATTCCAATTCTAATCTATTTTTGTTTTGATCGGAGAAATTTAATACTTAGTAGGTGGAAGTTAAAACCGGTTTTTAAGTAATTAACAACAGTACAACAGAATCGCCAATTTTACATAATATTATGAAGAAATTAACGTTATGGTTATAATAATTAGAATAAACGGCAATATCACACAAAATAGATGGAATGTTTTAAATATTCGAATATTTAATTAATTATATTACCTGTGAATTATTTAACGCTAAGACGTTTTGAAATAAAGGAAATATTTTAAATTTTATTAACGTTAAAGGTGTAAATGTTGTCATTAACCTAAACTGTTACATTCAAATTTCTGATTTTAAGTATTATTAACAGACAGTGCTTTTCTATTTTATACATCGTATTTTTAAATAAAAAACAAATACAGTTTGACAATAATTAAATGCTGCGACTGTAAATTAAAAAAACTAAATTAAATCTAAAACTGTTTAAGGCAGAACTTTCCTTGTTTCTAGAATATATTCAATCAGTGTTACAGAGAAAAACTGAATCGGCAAATTTTATTTTTTAATAATAATACCTATATGTTAAAATAAAAAATAGTACTGTGATCCGAGAATTTTGGAAAAATTAGACAAACAACTTTGACATCAGTGTTTATATTGCTAAAATTTCCAAAAAAGTTCTACAAGACATTTGCTTTTAAATAAACTTTTTTTTGATAATTGGTGTATGTAACCATTAAAAATACTGACACATTGTTAAATCACAAATAAGGCCTGCGTCATCCGAGACTTATTATTTAAGAAAATCTTGAGATGATCAGTTTTGTAGTTTCTAAGATAACTTGTAGAATTTTGTGATGCAACTTTAATTTTGTCTAAAGACAGGAACTAATTAAAAAATCACAGATATAGAGACTTTTTATCACATACATGACACTTCTCTAAAAAAAAAAGATATATCGACAGATAGAGGGAAAAGGGAGACGTACGTTTTCACTTTCGACAAGCTACAAAACGTCCAGAAAACATGAAATGGTCACTCATCAAATGGATCGTACCACAATAAAAAAAAAAACTTAATCAAAATGACATACAATACCTTAACAGATTTTTGAAATAAGATCGTTAAATGAGTTTTAATTTGATGCGTTTGAATCCAAGAATTTAAATGTATTTGTTGCAATATTGTAATCTTTATTACATACACGTATAAGCCCCTCCTCCCACTGGTGGGAATAAAAGCCCCATTATTATTCTTGCGAAGTAGTTGAACTTGTAAATGTGCCCCAACATCCCTAAAAGGTTGCCGACTTCTGGTTCAACTATTCCGGTACAATAAAATTACTGTCTAAAATGCTAGTGTTTTGTAAAATATCAAGCGATCAAGTTCAAGTCTTACATACCGCACATAATTTAACCTACAACGACTCAAATTTTTATACTCTGTCATTATCAACACCTAAGTTAAATATATATATTAAAAAATTTCAGGAGACTGAAGGTAATAATGAAAAATACTGCCGAATATTTACCTTGTGAGTTGTGGTGTGATATGTCATCGTTTTAGCAACATCTAAAATGAAGTAAATCATTAATTAATTATGTAACAATCTACTAATTACAATAATAACTCTCTGTAAATACCTGCTTTTAGTAAAAAATTAACAAGCCATCAAAATGCCTTTGTGCTGATTCAAATAAGTATGAGTTTAAGTTCAAAAATTTCAATATTAATCTCAAGTGTTACATACATTATGTGGTCTATTTTCAGGGACTTTAAATCGAATAGGATTTTGATATCAGAGGTGAGTAAATTATTTTCGCATATTGATAAATCTCGCTGACAAAAAAAAGAGGAAATAAATCAGTTTCTTAGGTACATTATAAAATTTATTCCAGCTAATTTTATTTTTTACCTATAGGTAAAAAGAAAACAGGTATGAATTATTAAACCACGGGTAAAGTAGTATGCTATGAGTATGATTCAAGTAAGTTTCTCCTCACAAAATTTTAAAATTTTTGGTAGGATCACACCGTATTCATTTTACTCAATATTATAAATAGTTTTATTCATTTTCTTGAGACATCCTGTAAAAGAAATTCTAGACAGGATTTATGCATTAAATTGTTAAAATGGTGGCAACACTTGAAAGCTGTTATAGTTTCTAAGTTTAATTGGCTAATGTAAAATTCTGACTTCTGTTTTCAAAAAATTTAAACTCCTGAAGAAAAAAATTAATCTGGATTAATAAACCATAATTACAGAATTTATAACGTCTATACAGGATTTACCTTGAAAAATTTTGATGACGTCATCGAAATAATCAAAGATCAAATAAATTTTGTTTAGTGTTTTCTCATATATACAGATAAGTATTATTAAAATACATAAAGTTTAACAATCAGTCCAGTAGTTTTGGAGATTGTCTAATCAAATCACCAACAGATGAAAAAGAAATGGCAGACCTACTTTTTCATATTTTAGTAGTTATAAAACGTCAAAAAAATTAGCAATAGTTTGTATCACTTTTGTGATAATTCCAATGTCGTAGTAATCATTTGAAGTTTCAATGAAGAGTATGGAGTTTCGGAGATTTTCCGCAGAAAATACTAAACGGTAAAAAAAATTGGCATAGAAACAGTTTGAGAATCCACCATTCTAACAAAGAAATTTCCAATATACAACTAAAAATTTCAAAATAAAAACATTATGAAGATCTGGGCATCGATGCAGAATTAATAACGGCCACAACCGACATTAATGTTCAAACACTCAAATCTTGACACTGTTTAGGGTAAAAACTCAACAAACCATGAGGACAGGAGTATTTTTATTTTATAAAAATTAAATAATATTTACTATTGTAAATTCTTGACATGGCGTCATTTCATTGTCGATGGGGATGATTAAACAATTTTTGGCTAACGTTTTACTATCTGCACGGTATTCCTATCATACACATAAAATTTGGCAAAAATAGATCGAGTAGTGTCGGAGATTTGACAAACATCGACACAGACAGAGACAGACGACAGGCAGATGGAAACGGAAGACCGAGGTTTTCGTCCCCTACGGGTCATGAAACGTCAAGAAAACATGACAGTGGCCATTAGTCGGATTAGCCTTATTGCAATACTTCCTTGGCTTACGCTAGGGAAGTAAAAACGTCATTATCTGTATTCTACTCTGATTTTATAGAACGTCTTAACCCAAGCCATATTCGTATAATGTAAAAATTAAAAATATACACATTTTAATACAATCAATCATTAATTCAGCAAAATGACGACCAATTAATTATTATCTCAGTTAGTCACAATGGTTGAATCCATAAATCAATAACACACAGTAATGAACTCTTGACAATATATGTTATCATCCTGATAACATGTAATAATACTACTAGTGGTACCCGTTATTAAAGTATTAAAGTAACAGCAACTTTCAGCTTTCTTTCTGAAAGTTTCCCTGTGACAATTTCTTTAATTTAGGCTCAATGGATAAGGTTAGACTTTTTCTAAGCACAAAAATATAAAATTATATTGGTTCAACATTTGTACTAATTTATAAATTTATATATGAACATATTATGTGGAACCTTGGACTGCGTTTGGTAAAATTTGGCTTTTAAAAGAATCCATGAAGTACTTGCTTATGCAGATGCGTTCAAATTCCGTAAAACTTTGGTCAGGTAACTTGTCTTTTTTTACACACTTCTTACATTTATCAATGTAGTTTTTCCCAAAATCGCTCTCCGAAAATTTCGCTACGTTACATAAAAATAGGTACTGCTAACCTACTATAATATATTTTTAATAAAAACGTCGTTACTTAAGTATCACGTTATGAGATTCTAAATACAAGTTCACTCAACTTGTGAAAAAAAAACTGTGACTCAACTAAATACTTAAGTCCCTTCTTGAATGCAATTAATCAACATACATTCACGATGGGGGTGGAATAACAATCAAATAAGACCCACACCATCCATATTTCTTGTTTCAGCAACAATGCTCTTGCGTCGGTTGACATTTAACCTGAATTAACAACTATGCCGCAGTTATAATGCACCTTTTACTACAAGAACGCAACAAGTGACACGGGGGCATAGAATTGCCACGCCCTTACAACTTGCACTGTATCCGATATAGAAATCTATTCCTCAGTGTGACGATTGTGCGCCTATGATGGTAATGTAGGTTAATTGTGCGATTTATGGTGGTTACGGTAGACAAAGAGCAGGTGTTACAGGACAAGAGTTAATGGCACTAAATAATCAAACGATCGAATTTCACCTGAACCTGACATTGATGTGTACTCGGTTTCCTGACATTTGCCGGTAATTGCTATGATTATGAAAAACTGATACGGTTCTCGAGGCGAAATTTTTCGTTACGTCATTTCACCTGACGTACCAATACGAATTTTGTAGAAATCTGTCCGTACTCATTATTAGTTTGATCTGTATTGTTGAGAACTACTTTCCAACATCAATCAGTGATTGACAATTCGAAATAAATATGACGAAATGATCTGGTTTAAGTTGGGCTCTGGAAAAGCGATTATTTTATTGTTCCGTTATCTTCTTATGTAACGAGTTGTTACAATAAATTTGCATTGTATTCTCAAATGTAATTTATGTGAGTTTTTTTTTAACTCAACACACCCTCTAGTGTTCTTCATTAACATGCTGTGCTGGAAGAACCAGAAAAATTGTTACCGATTAAAGACAACATTAATATGGAGGAGGTTACATAAGGGAATTGTAACTATTACAGAAGTAATTGTGCTATTTTTCTGCCTACCATTAAAAAATATAAAATATGTAATTAAAATGTGGTTTTTACACGCCTCTTGACAAATGTTACATAATAACTTTATCCGTGATACAATAAGGAAAATGTCTTTGACATTTCTAGGTATGTTATGACTAGAATAAAACGGGTGATAACAAAAATTTTATACAGATATAATGTCACGTCAAGCAGTTGTGAGGGCGGTAAATTGGTCGAATAAACAATATTCTGTGATCTACTTCCATAAACTAATGTTTGTAAACACAATTTAGTAGAAAAAAAGTCTAAATTTATTTGGACAGAACTTCAATCCCTCTTCAAGCACTATTAAACCATTCAATTTTATTAGATAAATTATAAAGCGTGATCAAAAAGTTTTCAGATTAGAATTGGCCATGGCAATATTTGTCATGTCTTTGATTAAACTGTAAAAGTCATGCATAACCTTTTTGATCATCCGTTACTTATTGATTCTGTAAATTTTATTTTTTACGATGATAATCCATACACGTTAGTAAACCACAAATAAAGAAGCATAAGAAAATATAAATTTGTTGCGAGTCTATAATAATAAATCACATTTTCTTGAATACCGAAAAACTTGAGTAACAGATAAAGTCACTGATAATCTTCAATTTTTGTGTTTTAGCAGACAGATTATTAAAAAACTTTTGTTGGGGGATAATCAATTAATAGATTATAACCCCGAAAAAAATATAGGGAGATTGATTTACCTGTAGAACAAAGAATAAAAATTAATCATAATACAGTTAAGATAAAGACTAGCTACTCCGGAACATTATCATACTTTTGCGGCGTACTCGAATTGCGGTGCATTTCTAATCCCCGACCAAACTGTGGTGAAAAATTTTGTAACCACCTGATACCTTATAATACCTGACCAAACTGCGGTAAAATTCTTACTTAGGAATTAAGTTACTGTTTCACTTTAATCAGGCACCTTAGTAATGAACTAGTAGAATTAGTATTAAAAATTCTGAATCAAGAACTTAATAAAATTTAGTAAATAACACGAACATAACATACTGTATCTCAATGTGGTAGAATTTACTGTCAGTAAATCCACTTTCTTTATTTTTCGATCCTGTTTTGAAAACGAACCGATGCTGACATACTAATACATACATTTACATCGTAATAAAATGTGGTGATGGTAATTATCATTATTATTGATTTTTTTATTCTTTGAGAATCAAAGGATGTGCATGATGAAGATGATGTGTTAGCTGTTTGTCAAATTTTTTGAGGATGGTTTGTTTTTTAATGATCACAAATGGATTGCATACCTTAAAACTGACGTTTATTTGCAAATGCAATCAAACCGAAGTCGTTAATACATACAAAACAATAGTAAATAAGATCTGACGCATTCTATTACACAGCCTCATTTAACGTAACATATACTCCTATTACGTTTGGAGGATGATAAAACCTGTCAAATCTAGAAAAAAAAAAACATTTTCCTATGAACTACTAAAAAACAAGAAGGATCATGAAGAATATAAAAAAGCCGATCAATAACCATAACAAACAAAAACGAATTTAGTGGCACTAACTAATATTTAATGTTTACTTGTCTAAAACGTACTTTTATCAAAAAGACTTAACCAAACTAAAGATTTTTTCCTGTCTTAAAAAAAAATCTTATTGTAAATCCCATTAAAAATTACTGTACGTTTAAATTGAATAAAAATACAAACTATATTTAGTACTTTTCTTTAGAAAAGTTAGTTATTCAATCTAAGTAGAGTCCAAAAATTAAAAAAAAAAAAGATTTCATCATTTCATCACTTCACATTTGCTGGGTTCATTTATTTTAAGTTCGTCATATCCTCAACTGAACAAACAAACGTAAACCATGGTAAATCATACAAAAAACAACAGTAGGCTTAGTTTAGCATTACATAGGTAAATAAATCTGGTAAAAAAATAAGTTGGAATTGATTAATGTAAGAACTATCAATGTTCATTTTAGGGAAAAAAAAGCAGTGTTAAAAACAAATCCTTATACAAATATGTACAATAATTCAACAAGGTAAAATCTTCGAAATAATAACCATCTACATAAAATTGAAGCTTAGTAATTACCCGTATGAGTAAAACAATTAACGCGATTTCCTACGGGTGCAGCCACATTTATTCCGTTCGTAAATATCATATTTGATTAACAGTGATTCAGTAGAAAAGCCACTCCCTAGTGACACATATGTAAACAAATTCACATTTAAAAAAATGCATTTTACTAGTGTACATTATTAAATTTAAATGTTTGAATGTGAGAGACTCATTAAAATTTGTATCGGATTTCTTGCAATCGCAATCTATATTCTTTCGTCATTCACCACTTCAGAGGTCCGATGTACCGACAATGAATTATTTAGTAGAACACCTTTGCTTGTAAAAGATCCATTAACTGATAATACAACTGATTACCTCTTTCATAACGATAATGTTCACGTTTAACAAAGAACGGTCAAACTTTGACTACTATGTATTTCAATTTCGTGGACAACCGTTTGTAAGAGGTCACGATTTGTCTAGTCGCTTGCACAACTTTGATACACTTTATAATGCAAAATTACTGTGGAAGAAAACATGCTTGGTTAAATTAAGACATCAAAGTGGGACTACCAATTTATCGAACGACAAAAAAAGATAAAATCAATTTGACGTTTACGCGATTTCAAGCATATTATAGCAACCAAATTCGTACGAATAATCAATCACGCTTGAAACACCTGTGCTGTAATTAGATTTGCTGAAAACAATTCGGTGTCGCAATACACCGGACTAGAAATCAACAATCGCCATGACTTATTGATCAACAACTTAGGTGATATACCAAAATTTAAACCTGTACGAGTGAGTATGTTACCTAACAGATCTCGTTGCGGTTTTGTAGCTACATTTAACAAAGCAAATACTAAACTTTTTCCAATTAAGAAATTATGTTGGGCATGTCGTGTAAACACACTAAATACAACACTTAGGGCCGGTTTATAGAACAGCGAGTTAAATATTTAATCCTCGATTAGTTTAACAGAGAATTAAAATGTGGAATATGAGACCGTGATTGGTTGAAACATGCACGTTTCCTAGCAACGGACCTCAGTTAAAAGTTAATCGCGAATTAATTTTAACTTCGCTTTCTATAAATCGGGTCCTATTATCCTATTAACCAAAGACTACTACAACAGTACGAACGCATGCAAATAAACACATGTTATATGTTAATCGTACATTATGAGCCATGCTGTGCGCCAGTTGCAACCATGTCGGTAACTGTAAATTTACGAAGACCAACCACTGGGCATTTAAAAGAGCGCCAATATGTTAACCAGCCACCGGGGAATGTAAAACTGAGTGTAACAAAAATAATCCCTTTGACGGGGTAATTAACTAATTAACGAACGACTACTTTCATGTTTTCTCGACGTTTCATGAGTCCTAGAATATGAAAAAGTAGGTCTCGCATTTTCGTCTGTCTGTCGTTTGTGCTGATTTTTATTAGATACCAAGTGCTTTTATTTTAATTCTGGTTATTGAAGTGCTTAAAACACAAAATAACATTATTTTATATTTGTGGTTTACGAACCCGCCTTGAGTGTTCACCCTTGGCATTTAAATTATCATAAAAAAAATCAAAAATGCGTTATTACACTTTATATCAGTATAAGAGTACTGACATGTGGTGTACTCTGTGCCTTGTCGTAAAAATGGTGAATTACTAATGCGAAGGTCGCTGGTCGATTAACCTACAGTCACATTTTTTTTACACTGTGGCTGGTATTATCTATATTTTTTATTATTAGTATTGCACGTGTACTGCACGTGTCGGAATTGATATACCTATGTCCTTGCTGAAATCATGATCGGAATATTTTCCAAAGGGAAAACTCACTACAAATACGCACAGGCTTGCGTTTTATCAATGCATTCATACTTCTGGAGCAATTGTTTGACCGTTCACCCAACTTGCCCGCACTCCACACCAAATATAAGTTAATTGATTAAATCAAAATTCGCTTGCCTTATTTTGCTGAAACTCGCGGAACACATTACAGTTATTATCAGCATTACACTTTACCTGCAAACCCAAAATATTGTATTATTATTTTAATTATACATATTTTATAAAAAATTCACTTCAAACATATGTAGTAACTTAATAATCCACCTCGATTTTATTTTAATTTATTGAGGCTTTCATAACAAACAAAAAAAATTGGCAGAATCAAATGTTATGTTCATCTAACACAGAAGACTTGGTGAATTGATTGTGCTTAAGAGACAAAGGTGTTATTATTACATATGTTTGACAAATTATTGTAGATCGCGTGTTTTAATATCTAAATGGACGATGTTTTGTGTCTATGTGACCTGAAAAAAAATTCTTCTTGAATAATAAATAATCAGAAAGTAATCATGTCACAAATTTGAAATATATGAACAAGGAATTACTTATATTCGATAATGAGATTTTACTACTGATATTAGTAGCATTAATTAGGCCATTCATTATACTGTTGGTAGACGGATAAAAAGTTACTAAATTCTTACTGAAATGTTTTTACGTTTGGTAATACTCCATCTAATGTTACATGTAGCAGTGAGGAATTTTTGCGATCACTTTTTTCTTATCCAAATGAGTATATTCTATGGTCGATGTTGGCTACATTGATTAAGTATATTGTTTCAATTATTACATAACATTCAGATATTTATTGAAGTTTGTAAGACGCATTTCTGTTTATTTCTGTTTTCTATAAATGAGTAAATAATTTAGCACTAGAAAATACATATTTAATTCACAATATACTCAACGTAATGTGAATGTCTCCTCTTTAGAAATATACATTTCATTATTTATATGTTGACTACCTTCAATTCATACTTTGGACAAGTTTAATCAGATTTGGAATGTTATATTCTAAGTGCTTAAATAAAAATGTGTTTACTTGCTAAAACTTGCATCATTTAATGCAACTACGACAGGATTTTTTTTGTAATAAATTTTGGAAATTTAGAAAAAAACTACGGAGCTTTGAACCTCTACCCATAACTAAAATAAACTTATTTAAAACTCACTATACGCCTAGAAAAGTGAGAAAAGCTTGATATTAACGCATTTTCACGTAACTTAATTAAGACAAACATACATAACTCGTTTTTGTGAACTTTTGTCAAATTCCACTCGAGTTACAATTTCTCCTTCCTTCTAACACTCCAATTTACAAAATTTCGAAAATTCTGAACATTTGATGTACATATTTATATTACAATATTATTAATATTAATACTCGCCAAAAATCGTATTGATAAACCACTCATAATTTTTAAAAACAATTAAATTTGTTTACACTCGTAAATAAGTAAAATTTTTACACGCGTTGATTTTTTTTTAATTTTTTAACAAATATATAAATATTTTTTTGGGACGTCAACAATTTTTTACTGGAGGAAACTAAATAATTAAAAAAAGGCAGAATGAGAACACAATCATAAATTTTTGTGTTCAAACTCTTTAACAGAGCTCTAATACTTGCTTTCACAGCCAGTTCGATTTACATAGTAGCACGCAGCTTTTATTTTCCGAGTAATGCAAATATTTAGTTAAATACTTATTAAAGAAGTTTTAAAAATAATAACAGCACAATGAAACTGTTTATTTTATATTTTAAATCCCAAACAGATCTTTTTTCAGTACAGAGTATTTCAAATGTTTCTCACGGTTTTCCATATTTTATCTTAAGACTAGAACGTTATAATTTCTCAATAACCCAAAATATCTATTTCTATTACATCTATCATTTTCTGCGCAATCCATGTTTATATCAAACTAAATCAATACAACTACTTGGTTAAAAAAAATTTATAAATAAAATTTTTAAACATTTTTTTCAAGATCCGGTAGTTTTAATAATACACGTTTTAATTTGATTTACTAAATAGAATAAAATATATGACATCACTGTAGTTTGAATTATATAACGAAGTCAATTTAGTCAAATGAATTTCTTTATTGCTATATACTTATTTGAAAAAGAATTTTTAAGGGACTGTAATTCGATCTTTAACTTTCAAAGGAAACACTTTCTCTCTCTTATGAGGGAATACAGCTTCCTTCAACACACAACTCAGATTTTATTTTAAAAAAATTTCCACTAACGAGACGGAACTCACGACGCTCTCCTACAGAGATCTATTTCGATGTTGCCGCTCTTTATCTTGTTTTTGATGCTCTAATAATAAAATTCCTTTCTTTAAAGTTTTGTTAATATAAACTTTTTATCATTATTTTTAATCCAGGTTTGTTAACGCCCCGGGAGTGTGGTAGCCTTAACACACTGAACAACAAATTCAAAATCAGTTTCGCTTTCGAAATTGCTCCAATACCATCAGGAATAATTAAAAAATACCATATTGTCCAACTGCTTACTTCACATCGTTTACGAGTGAAAAGCTCTTCGACCTTGATCAGTCACGAATAAGCAATTGGCGCGTGCCGCCCGATTCGCTCTTTCATTTTTCAGCAGTGTAACAGTGGGCGGTCGAACATTGCCTCCGGGTTGTCCGGACTATGACGCAGGCGAAAGTTCACTTTTGCTGTCGACGATCGAGCGGTACAGCCCTCGCCTCGAGCGATAACTGAACCGAAAAAACTGATCCATTTTTTAGATATATTAAGAATCAATAAAATATTATCGAAGATTGTAAGTATGGACTATTCAAAAACACGGTTGCGTAACGAAACAGCTATAATACGAAAAGGTGCTTTTGTTAGGATACGTTCTAAACGAAATTGATCACAAGCAAGTTATCATTATCATAAATTATAAAACGTTACACAATCGATGCAGTTTTTTCTCGATATGTTCTTTCGTAAATTGCAAGAACCATGGCGTCATCAGATAATTGTTGCAAGATAAAGTTTGTGGAAAAGGGTACTGAAAATTATGGGCATGAAATGTTGAACACTTGTTCATTCGAAGATATAAGAATGAGATTGATGGTGTTGTTAATGTGATCTGGAGCTGTTCTAATCGTTTCTCTCTCCAGATACCAGGCAGTGAAGCGCGTCAAAAATGTAATTTCTCGAACGTGAACTTACAGGTGAATTTAACAGGTAAAAGAAGGATATCCGCTGGAGGTACGTTCTTAAAAAATAAAAAACCGAAAAACCAATACAGCTTGAAATGTATACGGTAAGTGAATTCGCTCAACTGATAAACTTATAAGTTATACAAGCAATAACGTTTAAATTTATGGCCACTTTTTATTTTCTCAAATTGTATTCCCTATGTTGTTCGCCCGTTGGATTTTTTTTAATACCTCTGCCAAACTACAAAACTACAATACCAATTCCTATGAAATTTAAACATATCTTACGATTATTAAGAAAAATCATGAAACACGAACCAAAATTTACTTGTTCCTTCCCAAAAAATTATGAAGTCGTGCTGTTAATTTTTTTTCTAAATAAATCATATTTGAAGTAACAGGTCTTCAGTTAAAAATGTCATCAAGTTGGTGTTACTTTTTTGATAGGAGACATAGCGAAAAACGAATGTGTTTTATTAATCCATACTGTTGTGCATAATTGAAATTTTCAAGGTGTCAGCTGCCATCGATTAAATTTTAGGGTTACTGCAGACATACTTCATAATGTTTACAAAAAATCAAGACCAACTTGATGACTTTGAAGAGAACACCTAATGTGTAGTCACGTTCTTCATTATAATTATTATATGTGATTAAATAATTATAAATATTTTTAACTTGTGTATAGTGCTTATCTTAAAACATATGTTTGTAGAGCCAAATTTTGTAACATAATTTAGAAGGTTGTAGAACACTAATTATAATTTACATATTAATCTCCTCCGGAAATGAATTAGAGCTCAGATTATTACATAAATCTTTACTGAAAAATTTATCCTAACATGCTTGCGCTTTTAAAATGTTCGTTTACTTTTTACTTTCCAAGAGTAATTTAAGGAATTATTATACTGGGATTTATCCGACGAATGGTTACGTTCATGTTTTCTCGACGTTTCATGACCTCTAGAGTATGAAACAATATGTAGGTCTCCCGTTTCAGTCTCTCTGTCCCCCGTCTCCTAAATTACTAAACCGATTGTTGTCAAAGTTTGTATGTCCGTACTTTAGGACTGTCGTGTAGATAGTAAAACACTAACCAAAATTTGTCCAATAATCACACTAACAGTGAGATGCTATTTACTTTTTATAAAATAACACATTCCTATATTTGTGGTTTATGAATCCGTCTTGAGTTTTTACACCAAGCATCCAGATTTTCCCCCAAAAATCACTTTTTTACTTCCCCAGCGTAGGCCAAGGACGTATTGTAATCGAATCCGTCGATCGACTCTTATGTTTTCTCGACCTTCCATGACTCCTATAGTACGAAAAAATAGGTCTCCCGTTTCCGTCCGTCTGTCTGTCGTCTGTTCGGATTTTTATTAGACAGATAATTTCCGAAATTATCGGATTGTTGTAAAATTGTATATGTATATTAGGAATATCATGTAGATGGTAAAACGCTAAAAGAATTTGGTTAATCATCAACAGTTTGATGACGTCTGCTCGTTATGCTGGATTATTAACATTATCGATTTTGTATGAAATAATATACTCCTGTACTTGTGGTTTACGAATCTTATCTTGATTTTGTTTATTATTACTATATTTGTTTTTTGTTTAATCCGCCCTGTTCTTTACAAATATAGTACGCAACCTTGTTACAGCTAGCGTAGATCAGTGGTAAAGTTTCTACTACACAGACCCAGGGTCGACGGGCTGAAACTTTTTTTCATTGGATAAAATAAATTTAATAAAATTAATCACTCTCCCATTTTTTATTAATCAAATTAAGAACGGATCACCTCATTTTCTCGAAAATGTGACAATACGCACGTCGTTATATTAATAAAATAAGAATAACAATAATAATATTCAGAACATTTTGTTCGATTGAGACTTATTATTAACTTGAATCCTGTTTTGAGGCAATAAACTCATTAAAGTCAAACATATTTCTAAATGGTATTCTTCCGATGTATAAACACTTCAAACACTGCGCATGTTGCTGAGAGGCCATTTTTCCCGTTGGTTATCTGCTTTAAATATATTTTACATTGTCCGTACCTGTGCGGCGTCCGGCCAGAGGCGGATTTGTGGGGATGCATGTGATGCTGGAGCATCAAGTCCCCGAAGTTAAGGGGCCCTTCTGTTCTAAATGTAAAGAAAAATACAATGTATTTGCTTTAAGTTTGGTTATTACAAAAATACAATTCCGTCTTCGTCTAACCGTTTGTTGGCACATATTACCTTGAGATTTCCGCCGTTCCAGTAATTTATGACTTGCAGAGAGCCAGCCACCTACATAAAGAGCTCCCGCCGCCTGACTTGCATAATTAATTTTGTGTGGAACTATTCTTATTGGAATCGACAGTACTTACAGTTTTCGGATAATTATTTTGGTTTTGTTCAAAATTAATATATCTGAGCGTAAATAATATCTCAGTGGAAGTTAAAAAAAAACTTAAGTTTCAGCATGAATATGAATTCGTTGGTAAAACGCCGAAAAGTCAAGTTTTTTTACACCTCAGTCTTCTACTTTCTTCTTTTTGTCCAACAAGTATTAAAATATTGAAAATATGTAAATTAAATTTTCTAAATTATTTCTATTTATAATAGGAAAAAAGGGCCCCAAATAAATAACAGCACTAGGTCCCTAAGAATCAAGGTCTGCGGAGGGATTAATACCGTGTTAGCGGGTGTTGCTGTTCGAAAAATCGGTTGAAAGTGACATTACCGAGAGAGCTAAGGTGTTGTTGTTGCACTCGCCTTGCATCAATGCAAATTTTGAATTTAAAAATGTACTATAACTGTTGACGCAAATCCGTGCCACAAAGTGGCGAGTTGCGTTAGCGCAAGTTGCCAACTTGGCCAAATTTTAATTGGAAACAAATATTTGTTGTGCTTTAAAGGTTACAAATTCGACCATCAGTTTAACTATCCATGTTATGTTTCATTACAAATTTAGTTCCTATACTCTTTCGTTATTCGTTTTACGATTTCTGTTCGTTCTTAATATACGTAAAACGAACGATAGGAAACGATTTATCAATTAAAAACTTTTTAAGGTAATTTAACGAAGCTTTTTCGAGTCTCTCAGTATATATTTTTTACTACTAGAGTGTATTTTCTTAAATCTGTTCAGAAATTTGTTGTTTATTCCTTAAATTCCTAAACTTTTATCTTCGACATTGCATCTGTTAGACAATAATTCTACGTTTGTAGTTAGTTACCTATTTATTCGCAGCTGAATGTATGTCGTGTTTCACGCTTATTGTTGAATTAATTTGACATTTAACTTAATTTTAAAGTAAGGAATGCCAAATTAATTTCGCGGTCGTAGAACAAGACGTACGTTTAACGATGCACAGCCGACTGTAAATGCCAATTAACTGAACATCAAAAGTCATTTATTTGTTAGACTTAAAATGTATGGCCATACATAGAAAAAACTTACTAATATTTAAAGTAAATTCGACATGCAAAAAATGTATAATTCAAGTAAGAATGATGATGTATAGAAGGATTAGAAGGGCGAGTAAGAAAATCACAGAAAGAATTATCGAAATACAGAGAGACCAATAAAAAACACGATCGAGAACAGCCATGGATTGTTAAAGAATTTTCGATTTTTCAGATAACCCTCAAATTGAAAGTTTAAGTTGAAAATGACAATCGTGTTTATTAATGGAAACATCATATGTTCTTTCTAAAAACGTGACGACGTCATGAAAAAATTTTATACTAATAATAATCAAAATACATGTATAATATGGAATTATCACAAAAAAATATATATAGAATTTAGGAACTTCTCCTCTTGTTTAGTGATTTAGTAGTTTGTAGGTGATCGTTTGATTTCCCCATACTTGTAAATTTGTTTTAAGGGTGTGATAAGATTGATTAGCGTAAAGACAAATTTTCAAAACAATAATCGTCAACGTAAACTGCCAGCCTTGATGTTTGCAGTTCAAGACATAACGCTTATGGATTATTCCGCGATAAGTTACAACTGTTGAAACAAAAATAGTCTACTTCCTTAATGGACACTAGCTACGCAATATATCAAGATATTTTATTAATTACTAATTACGATGCTTTAACGCGAATCACTTCAAAAGAGTCCTGTATTGTGTACTTGATAATCAAAAGATTGTTGTCTACTTGAGTGAATTGCTGATTTGGTATGGGCGAATAAATGAAAACTATAATGGTTACACGCTTCAAGTAGCTTAGCGTAACCAGAATAGTAAAAACGATTTGCCAAAAATTCTCATGCCACTGACCAGGATGAGTTACAGTTATATTCTTCAGAAAAACCGCTCACGTTTTGTTATTTTGCAAGAGACTGTCATTGTTACAACTGTATTTTTCGTCATATAACAATAACTGGTGATTTTTAATAGGAGCGTAGTTAACTGCTTATATAATACAATTAAGATAATGAATCGTGCGGCATTTATTGTTGTTAATTTTTCAATCTGAATGCGAAGTATACATATAAATCATGTTCTTGGGAATTCAGCCTTTGGATATTTTTCCGCTTGGTGGAAACAGAAGGCGTTATCGATGTCGACGATCATCCAAGTGGAGGAGATATAAAATCATAATTCTTACTGTGTAATTATTGTGCGAAGCAATTGCATCGGTTCTAGGAAACTTTGTATTATAATTAAACTGTGGGTTAAGTAAGAACTCATAGTCGTTACGTTAAAAAATGAAAAGTAACGTTCATGAGGTGGTTCGCGATAAGTATTGTACGGAAATTTAATGATTTGGAAATGTTTATTCTAAGTTTCACGGTTGCCAGCGTCGTATGATTATAATTTGTGAATAAAAATTGTAATAATCAACGTTCTTGTTCGTTGGTTTGACGCCAAAACCTGTCTACAACTAAATAGAGTAAAATTCGTTACTTTTGGAAGAACATTGTGCCGACGTTGCGTAACTCATGTATTAAAAGCAATGTTTATTATTCACGAGCAGTTTCATTTTAATTTACACAATTTTTTAAAAAGTTAACAAACGGATTATGGGCGAGATATCCCAGCATTTCCGTTGACGTGCACTGTTGGTAAATGATTGTAAAATATAAAATAGTCTCTGGCTGTTACAATTCACACCGTTAACAATTACCACTCTGAGAATAATCTCCAATGAGCTTCCAGTTTATGCATAAAGCGTCATTTTCCTTCATGGAAATGGGTACTCTATGATGCATTGTGTGATAACTAAACTAAGAGTGAAAGATGCAGATTCAACTAACGATGGTGGCCTTTGTTTTTTAGTGATGATGTGAAAAGCCGTAACTGTACTGCTCTGACCGTGTTAAATCTCTCCGAAATTCTGCATACACGCACCGGATTTCCGAAAAAAGAAAACGAGTAAATAGTTTTTAACGGTGTTACAACGTTTTCTTTGACTTGCTTAAGAGATGAAGTAAATCAAGATAAGACAAGATAAATATACATAAGAAAAAATTGGGTGTGAGTTTTGTAGTTGACAAGAAAATGTATTTATGGCGAACGAAACATTAGTATTCTAGTCCGGTATAAGTAAAGTGTGAGTTATTGAAACATTTGTCATAAAATGTGGAACGTAGAACGTTGACTTCTATGTTGAAATAAAAATTGTGTTGTTGGAAAGCTGTCATAAAACTGTGTTATAAATAATAATAGTTTATGAAAAAGGCTAGTGGTTTTAATAGTCACACTTTACCTGATTTCCAGATGTGGATTGATATTATCCATAAATATTGAAACATATAAAAAAAAAGCTATGCGGTCACACAAGTCAAATTTCAATCAAATAAAACTTAACAACTAAACATTACATCTAAAGGTTATTTGGATTACTACAGCCACTGGACAAAAAATAAAACATTTTTTGGGCTAAAACAAAAAGTAACCTGAAGTAGCTTATCGAAAAAAGTGGGAGCTGCGGATTGAATTGAATCATATGAAATACTCTGTATATCGCCCTATGTACAAGCCTGATTTTATGAATGTTTTTAAGAACCGCATTGTTAATAAAAAAGGTGAAAAAGTCAAATCCTTCACACTTAAGAGCGGCTACTGGGAAATATGTCGCCTAGTATTGATAGATCAAGATTTTTTACTAATTGCCAACATGGAAGATGTTGACAATAAATCATCATCTAGTAGTTGTTTATTTAGATTTACTAAAAAATATACTGACCATGGTTTAGAAAATGTCCACTGTAGACAATTAAGTTGCGGTTATGTTAGAAACACCAAAAATATTTAAAAAATTCATGCATAAGCTAACATGAAGAAGGATATAACCAATGAGTTTCTAGCTAATATCAGTGTTTCAATCAAAATTGAAGTCCAAAACCAAAGTTGTACGGTTCTTTGAGGACTATATACTGAAGTTATTTCTTTTGATTTTCGTCTTGTCAACTGTATTTCACTATTTGTCAAATCTATTTCCTACTCTTGTTAAATAGTGCTGTGATGTCAAATTATTTCACCTTGTGTGAAAACAGTTTCCTTTTTTTGGCAAACCAATTTCTTATGCAAGATACAATAATAAAACACAGGGTATTCCATTTGAAAAATTAAAATATCGATATTTAAAAATTGTACATTTTTTTTATAAACACTGTAGATTAAAATTTAATTTAGTTGATACCATAACACAGCGCGTATCTTTGTTTATCCTTCCACAAAATATTGAAAGACAGACTTTAAAAAAAAAGCTTATTTGGATTTTTTGTGAACCCTTGCAACGCCAAAAACATCCAAATTGGATTAACGTGGCAACATTTTATCGTAATTTCAAAAAAAAAAGAAGGAAAGAACAAGTTCTGTGTTACGCCTTCAAAATAGAACACTCTTATAGATAAAAATAATTTTAGAGTATAGTCCTTTATGAAACTCTGGTCTTTGACTTTTTTTTTCTATTTCTAATAATTAATGAGATCGAGGACCACGTGCTTAGTGACTCACCCTGTATATTGTAAATAAACTTCTATTGTTAACCATTACAATCGATAAAATACTGTGTTCTGAATTGTTTGCCCTGTAGAATTTATTGGAAGTAATTAATTCACACATTTTTGTCCTAACATAATATATAACTACCGCTTGTCATGATTTAAATATCATCAGCTTAAGGAGTGTCGAACTTCAGTAGGGAGCAGCTAAAGCTTCTATTCTGTGAAGTTTCAATCTCAAATCACCTTTATCGTTTAGCCTTGAACAAAAACTGATTTTATTATGAAAAAATACTTAGCGTTACATCGTTCTTTGGATTATTTTTGCGTAACCAAGCTCTACGGCTCCTCTTACGTACTGCTAGATTAATTTTCTTTTAACCACGAAAAATTTGGAAAGTTGTGTTAAATATCCTAATTATTTTTCATTTGTAAATTTACGAGGAAATTGTATTGACATTACTGGACACGACGATATTTAAAAATAAAACTACATTACAACTTCCATAAATAATCAGTAATCACACTATATGCAGGGTGGATAATTAGTTCCGTTCAAATTTTGTTTTTGTCACGTGTGTCACAATTGATACTGTCATATTATCCTTAAAGCATGGAATGTAAGATCGTCGCCCGATCAGCAGAGAATGGAGTTTTGCCTTTTATCCCTATCTTTACGTCTGTATTCATTCAAAACTTATTTTTAAGCAAAAAACTTATTTATAAACACAGTCTGGTGCCGACCACAACTGGTAACATTTGATTTTGTATATTAAAACTTGTTAAATTGTGGTATAAATTGATCACAAATAATAGTATTTTAAATTACATTGCCAGACAAAAAAAAAACGGACACTTGAATGTAACTTTACGCTAATGTTTAGTATTACTTTTTTTCTGTTGCAACATGTTTTATAATAAAGTTATGTTTTCTGTTAATGAACACATTAATGTTTTACAAAAGTTTGACCAATTGCGGATAATCATAAAAAAATCGCAATGGTGGATCTTTTAATCAACTTCGGTTAGTAAAATAATGTATACTCGTGGCAAGCAAAAGTGGCAGACCTAATTTTTAAAGACGCCCTAAGATTACCATAAAAGTATGAACTTCTATCAGATAATGTTTATTACTGTTCTATTTATGAATAAACACTTGCCCAGGAGCACGATAAGGATGAGTCAAGCGAAGTGGCATTGAAAGTAGGGCCAGCAGGCTAGGCATAATAGGCCGAAGCACTTTCGCAATACCATTGTATTATTATTTTCCCGCGTACATATGTTTAGTCCTATTTTCCTGAACATAATTTTTATAAAAAAATGTTTGCTTTGACTTTCCCATCAATATCATCTTGCGGTAAGAGTTATAATATTATGTTGGAATGTGAAGTAGCTATAATAGTATGAATCAATTAGAATTCAATTCAATTGTCTTCGCTAGTATTGTAATCACAAATTATATTGATTATACGGTATTTTGTGGCCGCAAATGGGACATTATCGGGTTAATCTATTAAATTGCATATTGAAACTCGGTTTAATTCTGCACATTCTGAGTGCAATATGTAGAAACAATTTCTTACGGCTGCATAGAATTTGCTGTAAACTACCTCCAACCTTTAATAGGCAAATAATCGTTTTCTCGTGAGTTCAAAATAGGAACAAGTCAACTACGCAAAGTAATTAAAATTTTTAATCCAATCAATGTAAATTTAATCTGTGGGGACATCCCCGCACTATTTACAATGCATTAACCACAAAGATTATCGAGATAAACTGATGAAACAAGGACATACGAGGATAGATCTCGTACACATATTCATTTCCGCATTCTTAATGCAATCAGCAGAAGTTAATTAAGATCACCGTCTAACAAAACGACACCCTGACATAATTAACGCAGATGTTGGTTCAACTCGTAAATAAAAAACTCGTTTCACGATTGACATTTCATCGGGAAATTGCCTTCGCTGCAAGTGATGTAAATGCAACATTAAGAAACGAACCCTGCATGCCAACTCACATGCAAACGATAAAATTAATAATATTAAATGAGAACATAAGAAAACGACATTTCTCCATTTTATGACTTGTGTTTCTCACAAGCGACCTATATTTAATAAACTTTAATAGCACGAGTAAACCGCGCGAAAGCTTTTTTTAATTGCCGTCGAACGGTGGGAGTATGAGAAAGGTGCATCTTCAGCACGACGTTGATGATCTTGAAAAGCGTTAAAGGTTATTGTAGGTCGTCATTATATCGTGACCGGAGATCATTCCTTCTCGAAGTCACGTTAATGTCAACGGCAGTGACATCATTGAAATAGACAAAAACACCTGCAAAGGAACTGTTTGAAATCGAAAGTTTGGTTATGTTATAATATATGATAGCAGATCTTGCCAACGGAAAGTAACGTGAGTTAAAATATGGCTTGTGCACAGTAATTGTATGTGTGGAATTTAAATTAAAGCACACCGGACACTGGACGTTGCAACTTTCTCTTTGATGTATTTCCAACATTGTCTTTCTTTTTTGCCCTTGGTTCCGAACCGTTTTGCAGAACAGAAAACCGCTTTCTACACGTTTTCGCAGAAAAGTCGCTTTACTCCACATACTAACCTTGAACTTACTTACGAAACAAATAAATTATCAATAATTGTGCCGGTTTTTTGCAGATAAAACTAGACGTGCCCTTCAACCAGCTCTGATTTACTATTACTTCTGTTGTAAGCAAAACCTTTCCCGCTCGATGGACTGCGTTTGTGTTAGATGCGGGAGTGGTCACTCGTATGGTATGAAGATATCTAATATATTCATCCACGCTAAATGCAAATACGCCTTTTCCTGTCATCGGAGAAATTCAGCTTAGTTAAAATGTAGATTTTGTTAGATAAGAATATTCCTTGAGACAATTTCGAGAGCACTGAAAAATTACTCCTATAACCAGAACACAATTAACGCATTTGGGGAAAGTATTAGAAATTCAGGCTCTTTCTCTCAGGAGTATTAATTTTCGCATTTTACAAAAATTTGCGCTTCTCACCCATTGATGATCATATTCGACTTACTGACCCAATTTGTTTTGTTTACTTCGTCACAACAATCAAAACGTTGCAATTTTGAAATTAATTGAAGCCGTGTGACCTTGCTTAATTAAAACACTACTTAGAAACAAGTCCATTGTAGAGTCTTCCCATGAATATGGGTACAGATTCATACACACACGTGTATTGTATTTCGAACATAAATAAAAAGTAGAATGAAAAAGTGAAAATCTACATTTTCATTCGGCTTCTCTGCTTCGTAAGTAAGCAATGGAATTTTGAAGGCCGACTTTTTCTCTTTGATGGAACAATTGAAATAGTTATCCTTAATTAAGGAGCAAACGAAATGTACACGATTTTACTATTAAATTATCTACTTAGTTGGACAGTAAATACACGTTTTATGTAAGATATTGGCAACGCAATGTAATTGATTGCACAATGAACTGTTAATATGAGTGTTGATTTTTCAATACTTGGATAAAACGCAATAATTGAAACTGAAAATATTAATATAATACTACCTATACATGTCGACTCCCTGAATCTGGATATTACAAAACTGTTGATTGTTAGCATAACGTTATACAACTTTCGATTTACTTAATGAATCTTCATTCAGTGGTCTTTATGTGTAAATATGATGACAAATGAGAAAAACACATTTCTTTTAGATGGCGTATGTGCTAAAGGACGTCACTAACTTGTCACAATTTACTTTTTTATTAGGAAATATTAAGGTTCTTGCGATTTGATGAAATGTCTTACTTCGCTAAAATTAGTTGGTGATTTCTGTCTTCCGACCTGAAATCGTTGAAATATCTTTTTAAAGTCGTAATGTGATTGTCAAGTAGTCAGTGGTGCACAGGCAAGTCCAACAAATCCCGCTTCTTTTCAAAATTATAAAATCAGATTTTGTTATGTTTGTTTTGGGATAACCTTTATAAAGTAAAAATCAGCGGCATAAACAACACCCCAGCAGTCCCTGCGCCGTGAGGGCACAAATTGAAAGGCATTGTGGAAATTCCCCACGCACGGACAAGGTAAAATATATTTAAAACAGACAACCAACGAGAAAAATGACCTCTCAGCAATAATCAGTTTTAACTTCATGTGGTTGTTTATACGTCGGGAGAATGTCACCTAGAAATTTGTTTAATTTAAATGAGTTTGTTGCCTCAAAACAGAGGACTCAAATTATTAAATAAGCCACAGTCGAACAGAATATTCTGAATATTATCATTATAATTACTATTAAATAAAGACGTGCGTATTTGAAGAAACGGGTGCTTTCACATATGGAATTATTTCAATGAGTTGTCTCAATTTATCATTAGTTAATTACCACTTTGTAGTAATTAACAAGGCTACAAGAAGGAGTAGATGAGCAGAAAATAAGTACATTATTTAAAAATTGGTGTAATCTTATTTGCACAGCACTTCCCTCGCCCCTGAAGCACAGTATAACTAAGCTTTTTCGAAAAATTATAAAATTTAATTTTGTGAATCTGATAATCCCTACAAATTAAAGATATGTGTAGTGTCAAAACAAAGGCAAAGACACATGCTACGTATGTGTTTCAAATGCGTTTTCATCAACATTTTGACAAAAACACTTATAGATTAGTTTGAATAGATGCAGCATAATACTATAATAATGATGTTGTGTTCTCGAATTTTCTGGACAATACAATGAAACGCTCTTGATTTGATTAAAAAAAAGCTGGGCCCCGCCTTTGATCCGAAGATCCCTCGCCTGTGAAGTTGATACATTCTCGCTCGACTACCGAAGTGGTAATAGAATCTCGTATTATATGTCTAAAGACCAAGACGGATTAAAAAAATATATATATATATATAATAATAGTAAACAAAATCAAGGTAAATTCATACACTACAAATACTTATTATTAATTATTTCATAAAATTTGGACAATTTGTTGGTGGGGAGGATTAGTGAAATTTTGGTTAGCCTTTTACCATCTGCAAATTATTCTTAAAATACGCATAAAACTTGACGACAAGTTGTTCGTTTGGACATTATCTGTATAGTAAAAATCGCTACAGACCACAGATAAAAGAAAACGGAAACCACTTTTTGGTACTATTGAGGTCATGAAACGTCGAAAAAAATATGAAAGTAACCAGTGGATCCTTTTACAATACTCCCTTTGCATACGCTAGGGGAAAAAAAAGCTGATAAGCATAGATAATATACAATAAATGGAAAAGAATATACATTTTTTAAAACACCAGTAACAGGATGCCATCAACCAAAAACCAATTCGAGTTAATGTTCGATGTTTGAATGCCTAATACGTGATAATCACGCGCTACGACAGCCTGTCAATTTACATAGATAGAATTTAGTAAATGTCAATTTGATAATCTACATACCAGGATAGCTACGACCTGATTTCTTTTTTTTTTTTAATGACTGCATATTATAAAATGTCTTTCACTAAATGCATTTATGATTAAAGTATATTTAACTAAATATACTACTATTAAAATTAATAATATCCACCAATTGATTTACTGTGTTCCAAGGGTGGCAGTTATTTTAATTTAAGAACTTCCAATATTTGGAGCATTTTTTTACAAATGCGCGTTAAATCTGTCACAGGAAAAGTTTTGTTCCAACGAAAGCAACAATATTCTACTATCTTGTATATAACCTTTTCCTCTAGTACTTTTATTATAACAAAACGTTTTTTTTTTGTAAATTTGCAGTACAATAAACAAACATAAACAATTTAAATCGGTAGTAAGTTATATTATGCATATCCAATATAACTACTGTAAATTGTATATAAGCATCGAAAGGTAATATATAATTATGAATCATTCCAAAGAATAATCGTTATAGTACAGTATAATAAAATTGAATATACCTGCATCTATTTGTTCTTTTTAAAAATGAAAACAAATTTGTCCTTTAATAAAATATAATCAAAATACTCATAATTATAATTAACTAAATATTGCTGGAAATGTTGGAAGTGACAAAAATACTTCACTGTTGCTTTTTCCCATTATCGTTTCCTTTGTCAGTAATGAGTAATATATAGCCTACACCTTATAATTATATCCGGGTGGCTTTTATTACAACAAAATTTTATCGACCAATTTTATATACCGTCAGCTATACACAAAAATAGTAGTATTACAGTAAACGTGATGCTCATCTAAATTATAATTTAGTAATCTTGTGAGATGAATTAACCAAATTTTAGTTAAATATTATGGCCTTGTATCATTTTATTGAAACTTGATAATCAATAAGCTTGAAATGTATACGTTTTACTAACATCTGTGATTTACTCACAGTTGGATACTGTTATTAATAATGTATTTTATCCAACACATGCATATAAATCTATCATAATTGTGTTCACTTTAGACAAATAAAGTGATAAATAACTCACTAGTAAGTTATAAGCCTAATTCACTAGCAAGTTATCAATATAACTCACGCTCAAATTAATTAATTAATCAAAACTAACTTTTATTGAAATTTAATAGCGTAATACGCTAATAATGAAGTTTAGTTAAGTTTAATCGTGCCTCTTTTAGAAATTGTTGGATGTGGTTTCTTTCCAAAATCTTGGATTTTTTCGGTTTATATAATTTCGAGACATTTGTCAAAAAATCTGTTATATCACATATTATTACTCCTATATCTTACTGTATTTATATGTTCTAAACCCAATTATGTGCTAACACGTTTTGTCAATGATTAATGTACTTGAAGGGACACTTTTCTCAAAATTATTATTAAACTAGCTGACCCCGTGAACTCCGTTTCACCTACAATTTAATTTTGAATCTGCAAAATCGAATGCTTTGAAATCTTGCAGATGTTTTAAACATATGATAAGCATAATAAATTTTTATTCAAAATATATTTACTTATGCCCTCCAAAAAATTTATGACGTCAGCCCAAAATTTTGCCAAATGAATCCTATCTAAAATGTCCAAAATAGGATGAGACTATACTTGTGATTTATCATTCCATTCATATTTTTTAGTTTTGCTTATAGGGGGTGTCTCAAAAAAATTAATCACTGAGTCAATTTATTTTATTGATTGAATCAAGAATTGCAAAACTGAATTTTGAAATATTGCAGACGTTTTGAAGTTACTGTTTGACATGGTAGGTTTTCAATCAAAATATATCTGTTTATCAAGCCCAAAAACTTGAAGACGTCATCTCAAGATTTTGCCGAATAAATCCTATCTAAAATGTGGAAAATATCATCAGTATATTTTCGTAATTTATCACTGCATTCATATTTTTTACATTTGCTTTTACAGTGACTCAAAAAAATATATGGATCAGTCAATTTATTTTAGTGAATAACTCAAGAGTTGCAAAAATGAATACTTTGAGATCTTGCAGACGTTTTAAAAAAGTTATTATAAGCATGGTAAATTGTTAAGAATATTTATTTATTCCCCCCAAAAAATTGATGGAATGGCTCACTCGATTTTCGCAGATAATTTTGGGAATACAATACAGTTATTTTTAGTATTACACTGCACCAATCCAAGGTGGTATATCTACGTGTTGATAGTAAATGTTGATTAGGTCATCACAAAATTGTGTGAAGAAAAGACTCAACTCGAAAATGCTGAATATGTTTCATTATACTTTTGGTGCGAAGGAAGTTCTGTCGAAACAACGTTCGATCAATTTTTTGACAATGGTTGATATAAATAAAACTCAGTAGATGCTCATACTCGAAATACGAAGTATCTACTCGAATATCAAATCAAAATATTTCTAGTTTTTCTAGATGATACTAATACTTCAGTAAGTAACAGTTGGTGCTCAAGTAGCATCTCGATACAACAAAAAAGGACAACAGTGACAGTGTTCAACCATCAAGGCAAAAATCGAGTCACCAAAATATAAGTTAGTATGGGGTAGACAAAGGTGTCTACCCCATACTAATAGAGATTTCCATCTCAAGGGAGATGGAAATCTCTATGGCCAGTGTTAGAAAAAACGCACTGCACAATTTATGAATAAATAAAAGTTAATTACATGAAAAGTTTTCGATATTCCTGCTCCTAATGTGTTTTTCAAACTGAATGCACCTTTTGACGACGTTCCACATTCATGAAAGTCACCATGTTTAGTTAAAATTCACTCTTACAACGATCCTACTGGTTTTCTAAGCTACTTTACAGACAGCTCAGTTATTTGCCACGCCGATGCTCATTTCTAGATTAAATGCTCACAAAACGCGTAGATGTTCAGTTTGTGTTCGGGGAGATACAATGTTTCCCAGTAGGTACTCAGTACACAGAGTAGATGCTCAGGTATATAAGAGTAATAATGAAGTAGGTACTTCGTACTTCGAATATGAGTATCTACTCAGTTTTATTCATACCACTCAATGTCTCGCTTCAATGTTTGATTATGTTGATTATGAGCACAACGCTGATCAACTTCCATATCCGAATTACCCATTAAATAAATCATTGCGGTTTGCACCTGAGGTAGTTCGTCGCACATTTGATTGACTTCGTGGACCTATGTGAGGTTGTCGTCTTCTCGGCATTTTAATGAACTTCATAAAACGACACAGAATTATTTTCACAGTCAATCAAACCTGTAAATTTTGTCTTGAGAATTTTAAAATATTGAAAACTTCAAATTAAATCCTCGAATAACGGTAAAGTTTGAGGTTTTGTCGAAACCAACAAAGTGAATATAGGTAAATAGAATGGCAGATCAAAATTAATAAGAAACTTTCGCAATGTGTAATTAAATTCACTTTAACCAAGACTTTTCTTAAAATAAACGACGTTTTTTTTTACGAAAAACAAAGAACGATTTGAAATGCAATATACTTTTCACAATTGCACGGAAGAATTAGTTTTGTATGACACGTCAGTTAGACGACAGGTCCGTCAGAAACGCCAACTATTGAAATTAATTCGAAGTGGTGATTCCCATACAAAATTTTTAGAATTTTTTTATTTTTTAACTGTTCTTTTAAGTTTTCCTTATTTTTTTTATTTATAAACCATCTCCGTAATATAAAAAATTCTTCAAATCGGTCAAGCCGTTTTTGGGTCTTAGCGAGACTAACAGGAACAGCAATTGATTTTTATTATATAGACGATTAAAAAATGGGGGTTGGTGGTAGAAAAGTGAAAATTTAGGGTTATGTGTATTTTTTGATGCCAATTCTTAAAAAAATAAAAATAAAAAATTTTGTCCAAAAAATAGACAAAAATTTTTTAGGGTGGGCCACCCTTATCACTTAGGGGTTTAAAAAATAGTTTACAACCTATTGTCAGACCTACCGAATAGACACAAAAAATTTCATACAAATCGGTTTACCCATTTCGGAGAAGTTCGGTTACAAACATTGTGACGCGAGAATTTTATACATAATGCATTATTATTTTAGAACAAATTTCATTACCATAAAAAAGGTTATACTGACTCGACCTTAAAAGATAGACATATGCTGTCGCGGACTTTTCTTTAGAACTTTTAGAGGGGAACAATTTCGTCATACATGATTTTTACGTAACTTTAACCGTTTAAGCAGCGTAAGCAACGGAAGCTGTCAAAGGAGGAATAATTTTCCCGTTTTTCCGAATTTTTCATTGCTACTTCGCTCCTAATGATCGTAGCGTGATTTTATATAGCCTATATGTAGATATGATACATGGACTATCCAACACAAAAAGATTTTTTGAATTTGAACCAGTAGTTTCTGAGATTAGCGTGTTCAAATAAACAACAGCTTCAGCTTTATTATATAAGTATAGATAATAATTTTTAGTCCGTGTGCAAAATTTTGAATATTAACTCAAAATGAAAATAATAAATTTTATTACATACTAGTTTTGCCAATTCAACGAATCTTTTATAACTCTATTTAATTTATTCGCTGATTTTTCATGGAAGTCACATCCTGAAATCCTCGACAAGTTTTTTTTTTACATTTTGTACAACAATATAAGAAAAATACCAATATAAATCATGATAAACCAAACGACAAAATTGCACATCATTAAAACCGATCGTATGTTCGCGGTTTTACCTTCAAACACTGGCACTGCATACTTCAAATGTTAATAGATGCATTCACAACGCAATCACTATCGAATAACTAGAATAAAAACAGAGGGAAACGACACCGATAAAAAAATCTTACCTTGAGACGTCCCGTTTAAAGAAACTGACAACAACGTGACTTACCTGAAACAAAAAATACAATTTATTACAATGACAACGGCATTAAATTTTAACTGGACTTTCATGTTTATAATCCAACGCAATAATTGTTAAGATACACCCGAAAATAATCGAATGCACAAACGAGGCCGGCGTTTATTTACAAAAATCCCTGAACTGTTACAAGAGTTACATGACATAATCGACACTTTATAATTAAAATTATTGCTATGTGTGAAATTTTTTCGTAGCCAATTAAGGATTGTTTCTGGCAGTTGCGTTGGTAAAAGAATTCGTTTGTTTAAGGTGGGCGAGGTCATACAATTTACTTGAAGAAATGCTCTTGTATTGTTTGCTACAGCGACCTTTTCCATTTAACAACATAAGATCACCGAAATTCTGTTTGATCTTGATAAATCATGCTAATAATGTACCATTATTTTGGACCATTTACGAAACCAGCCAAATGTTAACACGGAACCAAGGTCAAGGCACCAATCCACATACGATGGGCGTTGATTTTACAATAAGGCACCGCATAACAGGTCATGGAGTAGAGAGATTTGTCTCTGCCAAACCAAATTTGCATCCAGTTACGCATTTGCATACTAATCGATTGTAAATGATTCATGAATTGATAGTACATAATAAAAAAATAAGACAATAATATGAAAACCCACACTCTTAATTCCTTACAACTACAAAAGCCAAGAGAATCATTTCTGTTTAAATTAAAACTTGCAAATACTTGCACTTTCAAGTCATACAGCTATTAACTGAATTTTTAGAGTGTTTCGGTTTTATAAGTTGCGCTATATTATATCATCGTGAGTGCAGTGAATATAGTGCACGTGAATTATTATTAGCACAGCCGATGGGCATGCGGAATTTTCAGCACTCGATTTGTAATAACGTAATTAACAGTTCCGAAGCAACACTTCATGATCATGAAACACAAGAGCACGTCAAGTCCAGTTCAATTTTAATTAGAAAATAATGAACGGTAAGGCGAAAATTACATAATTAAGAGCTTCTGATGTTATATCATAGTTTATATCATACTTTACTGAAAATGTGCAGTAGCTACTCGAGTTTCTGAGGTTTCGCGTTCCCTTACGGATGGGTTTTTAAGATTGACTAAAAGTAAAGGATAAAAGAAAAAGAGGGGAGATTTTTTTTTCCACGTTAATCTCATAAAAGCCGTCAACAAAAACTACAGCGAGCGAGGAAAGACCCAAAGGATAATTTTTGTTGCCAGCAAGAGGGAATTCCATCTGAGTCGTATACGCTACAACAACAAGGCTGGGCATCACCTCATACTAAGCAGGCTATAGTAATAAATATAATTATGTAGTTTCTTCACGTCGTGGGGATTCCAAAATATTTTAAAACAGCTGAATCTCTCACGAACAAAACACAGTCGTGCACTGAACCAGGATGAAATAATGAATAGGCGATTATCTTTATTTTGAAAATAACATGAATGTAAATAGACCTATTATAACCATGTTTTGTTTTACAAGATACTGTTGGCTGCATATTGATCCATAAATTTAACAAATTAGATTCTTCAACATATTAAAAAATTAATTAACGCTACATTGAATAAGATCTTCGTAATAAATGTTTCATCACCTTAGATAGATTATTATCACTATCCTCTTAGGTAAATAGGAAGAAACTGGAAGAACTCGAATGGCATTATGTTACAAATTTCTCCATGACACCTACATAGGAAATACTTTCCTCCAATTATAATAATAATAAAAAAAAAAACACTTAGATTGTTACTATAAACAAATGTACTTAAGATTCAACTTTGTGTTAAAGCAAATAGCTATTTAACGTAAAAATTCAAGTAATTCTGTATTTAGACGCTTTCTCTGACTTCCCTTGCTAAACTTCTTTTTATTTGTCTTCAAGGTTCACCTTATTTTAAAGTGTTGTTTCTTAAGTGGCTGTCATCGAATGTGTTTTAACATCATTTACGTGTTACGTTCGTCCTAAATAAGATTACACAATTTTCACAAGCCTTCAGTATGTCCAACGATTATTCCTATCGTTTCTAAAAATTTGCAATAGTTGGTATTACCGTTGTTCAGAACCAACTACACTGAGAAAGGGCACTGCTTGAAACTAAAATCGCTATTGTACTTTTTTTTGACATTTCACGACTTGCAGAAAAGCGTCAGGCCGAAGTTGTGTTTAATATATTGCGCTTCGAATTGTTTTTTCGGTGTAAATAGGACGATATCAACAATAGGTGCGTACTTTCTCCTTTTAATCTTTTAATACAAACTTCACTTTGGCAATCTACGGAACAAATTATGTACAATATGCAAGAAGTGTATTCATCCCGTCCACAAACCTGATGGCGTTATCTGAAAATTTTTCAAAAAAGTACTGTTTTATGAATTAAATCAAAAATGGTTTATCTCATTTTCCTGAAATTCTGGGAAAGCCCTGTATGTAGGAGATGTTACTTAAATATTTACCAATTGAATGATATTTAAAATTAATATTTCAGCAAGGTTATTTTCACAAATGTTTAATTTCAGGATATTTTAAAATTTCACAGCCCCTACTGCAACTACTCTAAATAAGAATTTTGATTTTCATGTACTTTAAAATAATTATGAGATGCTAAAAAGACTAATAGTGTTATTTGAAAATTTTGACAAACCTCACTTGAAATGTAACCGCATGAATGCTTCTTTTCAGTGGTTTGATAAATAACTACACGCATCCGGAAATACATATTACAATTTATATTAGAAACTACATAACGGATCTCGTTGGAATTTTTGGGTAATACTAATATTGATATAAAAGTTACAGGACCTCAACTAAAGTTAATTTGTTCGCCCTTTGCAAAAAGCCGATGACGGCGTTTCAAAAATTATTAATTAGCAATGAAAAATGTTTTGTTACCATTGTTTCAAGTATTGTGAATGAAATACATAAGATGAACACATCGCAAGATGATTTGGGATTTAAGGAACTTTTTAATAAAACAAAGAAATGTTGGTAAACTTTTATGCAAATCGATTAATGCCAAAATTTTTAGGACACTGAATGTGAGAGAACTCAATTCAATTCGTGTACCACAAAAATAAATCACAATCTCTCGATAATTGTTTCTTGTGGCCAACTAGTGTGGCAGCCGCTCGATGTGCCAATATGGATGCTTTCATTAAATGATTCGATATATCACTTTCATGCTTTATTATTTACTTTTTGCCTTTTGGTGCTTCTAATGTGTTACTAAGCGGCAACAATAAAAAACGAATAATTCAAATTAATATCAATTAATCGTGTAAGTTCAATGTTTGAAAAGTTCCGTTTCCAATGGAAAAAAAATCATGGTACTTCAACGAAGAAGGTGGGAATGTGATCTCGAAACTGACCACTAATTGCACTGATTTCACAAAAACAATGTGATCACACAATACGTTAAAAAATGTAGATATGATTGATCTAAATTTATAAAGTAGGATGTTCCATATCCATGAAATAAAGAAATATTATTCAAAAATCATTATCAACAAAAATCGATTTTATAATATAGCTACTAATTGCTGAAATAGTTTATACAAAACTTAAATAATTTTTGTTGTTAAAAGGAATTATAGTGACTCAGAAAATTTTAAGTAAGACTGAAAACTAGAGTACTGAAAAAGCAGAGAGAAAGTAAGTACGCCCATTGAAAAGAAAAAAATCTATAAAGTTGTTTATTCAATCATATTTTAAGATGACATCATCAATTCTTTAGCACTGATCAACATATTAATTGTGATTCTACGTAACAAGAATTATAATGTCAACCGTGTTCGCAGAATTTAGGAGAAATCAGATGAGGCCTTTTTTAGACGTTTGATAAAATAGACAACATATTATGCAGATCCATTCTAAAAAATAAAAGTTAACTGTTGAAGTACAAACAATCTCACGGCGTAATTTTCCGTAAACATATATTTATAAGTTTTTGAGGTGTCGTCATTAACTTTTTGGAATGAATTAATAAGTGAATTCTAATTAGTGATCTTAATTCTTAAACAAATATTGGTGTCTTATTCGAATTTTAGAAACGTTGATTATCTCATTTCTGCGACAAGTCGTAAAATTTGTTTATAAAAACTGTATTTTTTAAAACAATCCCTACATGCAAAGTTAAAAATAGGACTGGCTTACAAATAGCAAGCAAAACAGCAGGTTATGCGTATATTTGCGGTAACAAGTACTCACAAAGAAAATTCTGACAGAGTAGATAAGTCGTTTCCGAGTTAATCTAGAAAATAAGTAATTCACTGATTCCGCTAGGATCTACTATACATATAAACATTTTTAAAATATAACAACGTATTTCTGAAATACAAACAATTTGGTGCGTCACCGAAAAATCTGTTACTTAACATGCTGTATTGGAAATTTTATCGGGATTTATTTGACAGCACTTTCAGATCACGAGTTTTCTGAAAGGATAATAAATAATTAAATTGGCCTGAACTGATCTTATCTCCGAAAAAATGGATTGCTGCTCATTTGACTGTGTCAATGGAAAATACAAAAGATGAATAAATGTAAACAAAAACAAAATCCAATTTCTTTGCGCGATGTCGTTCAAGTAAAAAATATGTAATGTGTAAAGCGTTTATGCGAAAATGTCTTTTTTTTGTGTTTTTTATACACTTTTATATTTTTTTAATGAACAATTAGTTAGCGAAGCACAAAGGCTTTTCTAACTTTTACATCGAGTTTTTTCCGTGTTGTAATGTTGCCAAATAATACACGTTAAGCATATTTAGTTGTTCCTTAAATTTTCGACATTGAATTAGAACATTCCAGATGAATTTGAATTTTTTTTAGAAGGCATTCCTATTATTTTTGTAACATCCTATACATTTGAAGTAAAACGGTATAACTAAAGATATTTTAGAAACAATAATGAATCTTGTGTTATTATTGATAATATACTTAAGAAACAGGTAGGCAGCGCGTCAGTAAAATCGCATCTATACAATTAATAATACAAAAACAAAATCCTCTGGGTTGTCTGTTAGACACCTGACAAATAAAATTGGCCGGTATTTCTTCATAACAAACCTAAAAAAGGAGAGTCACACCTGTCCCATTAAGAAACCAAAAAAATAAACGTAACAATAAAAATTAATTTTAGCTGTTGCATTATAACTCTTGGAATCCTTGGCCAAATTTTTCTTTTTGTTTCAAGAAATGCCAATATGAGCCATAACAAAGCAAGTCCGGCAAACTACTCAATCATCACGTATGAGCCGCACTATACAAACAACATCTTCAAACATCCTCCTCAAGAGGATATCATCAATTCCGAATGACTAAACCACCTTATAAATTATGCATCCCCCTGAGCCTGAAATGAAAATCGAACCGCCTCAAGAATTTCCAATCGCGATTTAGATATTCCTGTCCACGAATCAAATAAACCACTCGACTCCCAAATCCGGGTGATAGGAAAATCCGATAATGGAGCGTCCTTGTCGGGTCACGTTAAACTAGATGACTGTGATGTCCCCACCCGAAAGCACCGGACTCGAGGTACGGAAATCTGGCGCTCCGCTGAAACAATGCATTTCAGTACAGCCAAGCCGGCCGAACCATACTACACGAACCGCTATGTAAACTCGTGTGTCGAGTGAATTGTGTCCAGTGCAACAGGGGTTACAACTTATTGGATACACGCTGCGTCACGCCAGGAAAACAAAAATGTAAGAAAATCCTTGATAAAATTGTGTTAATCGAAACAAACAATATTCGCGCTAGTACTAATGAAAAAGTCCTCACGAAATGACGACTTAAGGGGACTGAAAATGTTAACACTCCTTGAGGATAATTTTGCCTAACCTATTGTGCAAATGCAAATGTTAATAATGGAGGTGGCGCGATGGAATTTTGTGTGATTAGACAGGAAGAGCATCTCCACCATAAAGTGCATTGCTTAAATATCAACAATTTTATTGCAACATCCCACAATAACGAGTCGCTTAAACTTGGCAATTTAATTAGTTAAATAAGTGTTCAAAAGGTTAAAAAATTAATATTAATGATAATAAACGTGCTTGCATTCGTTCCGTTGACCAGCGTTTAAGATCTGACCGAGTGAAAGAGGTGGAGTCGCTACATTCCAAATTGGAAGGTCAAAGGACGAGGGTTTGAAACTGGTTTAAGACACCCTTTCTTCCCATTAAAAGATTTCGCGATATAATAGGTATTGCGACGTAAATGTCAAGCCATAAAAAATAAATTTGGACATTTTTGTTTGATTAAAATAAGGTCACAGAAAAGTTGTCCTTGTCGACTGATTCCATCACAATACACTAATCAGATAGTTCAACAACTTGACGCTTTTTCAGGTGAAACACGAAAACAAACCATTGTCCTTTAGCGTTACAACATTCTCGACAACTGTTCGCTGCTATTAAAAGAAATCGATTTCGAGCACGATTAAAAAGCGAACTTTACGCTTTGTTAATGATTAAACCTGAAAACCTGGCAGAAGAAAGCTTTATTTAACAGGTGTTTTTTCCAGTGAAGTTCAATGTTGATAATCGTCATTACGCAGATGTTCATTTTCTCCGCGACCGAAAACAATCAAATTTGCTCAAGCTACGTACTTTCTGTTTTATCAAATATAATTGGTGACACTGGAGAAAAAAACTTGCGGAACCTTCACCTGCTATTCCACGATCATTTATTTTGACGATTAATTAAGGAACTAATGCACATTTTAATGAAACTGACCTACATTGTTGAATTTAGGATCTGGGAAAATGTCGACGAAGAATAAAAGAGCCGATCTGACAAAAATTCCCAAGGATCTGTAATTAATGACAGTTTAATGCGGTAATTGCGAAAACTGGTCCTTGCACCTTGTACACCGCTAATAGATTTATAATATTCGCATTTTGAACATCTCGTTAATTAAAGTGGCAAATATTTTTCGTTCATCGATTTGGCGCCTGTGTAAATCGCAATCCAAATTACACTTTCAACATTGTCCCTTACTCCACTATTGTATGGTAATCGTGGTGTTTCGACAGTAATGCTCTAACATTTACCACAAAACCAATAATTAAACGCCGCCTTCCAAAATGCAAATCTCGCCGTTTCTTGCACCAGTTCACGCATTTCTTCATTAACAAAGAAATCATAGAATGAACTGTCCTTAGCCTTTACACCCACCTACATCTAGTAAAAACACAATTGCGCTCGTCTATTACACATCTCCCGAATTGGAAGAGATTGCATGCTAGCATAACGTGATTAATTGCTTTAAGCCGTGAAAAGCAATTACTTAATCTATTTTTTCTTTCATCGCACGCTCTTTTTCTTTCGTTCGGATTTAATTACCGCCGTAGCGCCTAACCGTCAGGTTTGAAACTTTGGCACGTTAAAACCACGCCTGTGTCCGTGTCACTGCTTATTATTATAATAACACATTCCAAAGCTTCACCTTCATTTTAATTCAAAATAATATCGCAATAAAACATTTAGGCAAGTGCGTATTTTTAAATTTATGCAATAACGCGATTATGTCTCTATTGTTGTGAAGTCGGGCGTATTGTTAGAACCGAGGACACATATGTACCACAATAACACTTGTCAAGTCTTGTGAATTGGTTCTTGAAGACCAAGATCTAGCGTGACATTGTCCTGACTGTACCGGAAAACCACTAAATTTCAGCAGGCCTAGACATAAATGCAGCCTCAACACAGCCTGCAATCCGGTTTGAGCGAAACAATGCACACAGGGTGACATAATAAGTACAAATTACGAAAATATGGATTATAAAAGAGTGAATAAACACATAAGTGTAGCATTGTAGTAGTAAATAAACAACTACTTGTGACTATACCGTTTTATGTAAATTCTGACGCTTTAAGGTGCCGGAAATTAATTCAGCCGGTTTCTAGACATTTTAAGATGTGGTATTTACAGTCGTCGCATCCTTGTCCTTCGCTTTTTTTTTGGATTGTATGACATAACTGTGAATCTTCTGCTCGAAAATCTTCCTTGCAACGTAAAAAAAGCAAAAGTTTCACAAATTTAAATTCCTTTTCGGTTTGATTCCTCGTTACGCTTTACCGTCAGTAATTAATTAATAAGTGTAGCTATTATTATATTTTACTTCCTAGTCGTTACATCATTGATAACCCCTTTGCTTTATCACATAAAAAAGAAAAACATAATTCAATACGTTTACTAGGGCGTAACGTTTATTCGATTTAAATGAATATATAGAGTTACTTTTATGTTGCAATCCAATTACTGGTAAAAATCAATCATGTTACGAACAAAAACAAGTGTAAATAGATCCTTGCATCATGCACGTTTACGTCAAAATTTCACTTTCTTGAATTTTAACAAATACTCGAAACCAGAAAACTAGAACAGACATTGTTATTAAGAGCAACGGCGACATACGTGTGTAGAAAAATGTCGCCAAGCGTAACCGTTACAACACGCAGATTTAAATATTCGCATTACGGTATTGTTAAAACAGCTCAATTTGTAACAATTAGTTAACGTTTTGACAGTTTGTTTACTTTCCTTAACCACTCTAATTTGGAAACGAAATCGCGCTTTCTTTCATCCGTTCAGTATCAACGAAACTAGAAAAAACCAGTCCTTTCTCCTACATTTTCCGCGTTAATTTTCCGACTCCACCTACCGGCGTCTCGATGACAAGGCCAAAGCATAAAACCACAATAACTATCTCGGATGAAGGTTGATTAAAAGAAAACGGGTGCGAATTCTGATGTTTCCCGTTCACTATCGCCGCAAGTCTTGTAGGAGTAAAGATTTGGTTTTACTTTCATTGAACGAGCGGTCGACGGTGTATATTCTGCGGTCGCAAATTAACTTACGATAATTTCAAATGAAGATTCACTTCACGCTCAAGAAAAATACGTAACCTGTACGTTACGAAAAGTCAACAATGGTGACTACATCGCGACAACTGTAACTTAATTAACTTATTGTTCTCATTTTTATTGCAGATGTCCTGGTGGCTTCTATTGTGCACGCTAGCAGTTTGGGTCCTCGCCTCTTCAGCAATCGAAGATCGAAAAATCCACAGACTAGTCGGCGGCCACCTTCGAATCTTTCACGATTCGCTAGATTCCGAACTGTTAGAAGCCTTAGCCAGTGGTTCGAAAAACAAGAAGTCACAAAAAGGCGACGATGAGGAAAAGAAGACTCTATCGCAACAAGTATCCGACGGGAAGTACGGTCTGATCCAGAGGGAACTGTTCGCGAAACCGTCGAAACGTCCCGGTGTACTCAGCTACGAGAACAACCCAGAAGTGCCTAAAGATAACATCAGCAACTTGGGTGGATTAACGAAGAACGATATATGGTTAGCAGAGAACCATCTCTTGGTGCTGAAGGGTGGTACTTATCCGCCTCCGGATGATAAAACTGACAGCTCGCCGACAGCATGGCCTGCAATCGACGACTACAAAGCGCCCTTACGTCAAGTCAAAATCCCGGCACATCCAAAAGTGCCGCCGCCATTTCCAGTCCAACTCACAGACGACGGCCCCTTGCAAATCCTGGGCACAAATTCTTCGCGAACGATTAATGGCACGCTCGAACAAGCAAGCTTCGCCTTACCACCCCCTGAAGGCTTCGACGCGACTCCGTACTTCTCGCCTAACTATCCGTATCCGCCCAACTCTACTTCCGGGCAACCTCCGTACCCAATACCTGCTTTCCCTTCGGGGGAGTACCTTCCGGGGGCGCCGTTCCCCCCTTTCAATTTGAACGGTACTTTACCTCCTTTCTTCGCTTCTTTACCCCCAGGCGCCGCAATCCTACCACCCCCAAACCTAACCGAACCGTTCGACGAAGACGACCCTTCGATCTATTATCCTCCGCCATACAGTTTTTACTACCCAAAGGATAACTCATCTCTTGTACCGCCCGGACCTTTGGTACCGGGAATCGTACTACCGCCACCTCCAAATTTCTTCGGGCCTTTGGAACAAACAACGAAGAGACCAATCACGACAACGAGAAAACCACATCGACAGAGGATTAAAACAACGACCACTCCTTTGCCTCAGATTCACCCGACGACTACCGAAATACCTCCAACTTCGGTACTGAACGACAAAACGACGAAAAAACCTGTGAGGATCTTCCCAGTGCACATTCCGGCGGAGATCAATAACGAGCTCAAACCTATAGTGACGACGACACCCCCGAAGGTCGTAACGGTGTTGTCGGTGCGACCTCAGACAAAGAGCAGGACTACGTCACCTAGAACGCAAAAGACACGACCCCCAACGGTCACCGTTCTCAAACCGGTGAAATCTTCGAGTGAAGCGCCTAAAGTGTACGTGTACGAGAATGAAGTTCCGGGTGTGTACAAGACTCAGACGCGTCCAAAAACAGTAGTGAGTACAACTCAAGTGCCGCTCAAAGTGTACTATACTACGTCAAACGATATAGAAACGAATTCTATAACTCATGCCCCAGAAAAATACCGCATTAGTGTTTCGAATCCGCGAAGGACTAAACCGACCACGAAGTCACCTTCACAGTATTACTACTACGAAGAACAACCGATCAAGGAAGTTACCACAAGGAAGCCGTTCTATGACATACCGAAAGAGTACTACCTTCCAGCTAAACAATCGAATCCTTCACCGACCGTGCAACAACAGAAGTTTATTTATGTACCGAGCCGTCCTTACAACACACAAAGACCTCGTTATCGTTTCGTACAAACACCAAAAACTGATACTTTCAGTATTCACATAGCGAGACTGCAGAAACAAATTCATCAGTACTACACGACCACAAGACCGACCTACAGACCAACGTATTCACCGAAACCTGTCTATCAGTTTAGTTTTGAGGCTGCGAACTACAGACCGCAAAGACCGCAAGTTGAAGATCCACAAGATAGATTCAGACCACTACCAAAATACAGCGTCCAAATTCAACCTGCAATCGAAATCATACCTACCGAAGCTCCGGTTTATCAGAACACGCCACCACCAAACTACTATAGAGTAACAACAGAACGACCTGTCGCCTCTAAGTATTATCAAACTGAACGTCCCGATTACGAATATGAGGACAATATCGAAGAGAAGAACAAGAACACGGCCACCCCACGACCTGTCAACCAATATGCATACGAAGTCACCCCTAATCCCGTTTATCAAGGCTTTTATACGAAACCTGACGAAGGTTTCTTTGACGAAAACACCAGACATTACTTCACAACATTTGGACAAAAACTACAAAGCGCAACCACTCCGATGCCACAAACCGCCCAATCATCAACCCCACAAAGACAGAGGCGACCTGATCAATATCAGCAGAAACCTATCAACTTAGAAGGAGACATAGCCGTCAATTATTTACCCCCTCGTCCAACCATCAACCCTGACGCTGAATTCGTGCCAATCAATCCCAATCAGCAACGGGTAAATTACCCACAGGTAGTAAAGTACACACCTAGACCTGCTCAGTACGCTCAAGAAAGTCGTCAAAAGAATCGAGGGCCCGAAATTGTGAAAGCCGTGCCTGTAACGGCCGAAGGTCAACCGGGTTCGTTCATTTCTTATCAACTACCGGGGGATGATGGGGCGCATTTTTATTTTCTAACGCCTCAGTTGGCTCAAAGTCGTGATCAAGGAGCTGGTTTTTATTATTCGCAACCGAACGTAGCGAGGATACGAAGGAATAAAGAAAGGTGAACCGTTGTGATAAAGAAGTGACTCTTAGGACTGTGAGTCATTGGCGATTCCTATCTTTAATTTAGTGCCTATTTTAATTGGTCTGTGATCGTGTACCGCCAACGTACTCAAAATCTGAAAATTAATTTAGAACTGTTTTTACTGTAGAATAGGATGCAAATGTTCTTAACTCACTGAATTGTTATTCTCGCCAGAAAAGAGTGGTGCGAAATCAAGAACGCGATCTTTTGTATGAGTTAATATTTAATTTATTTATAAAGATTTGTAGTATATCAAAGTGATAAATTATTGTATTGTTAGACCATACGAACATTAGGCAACTTTGTTAAATTATTTTTTTAAATAATAAACTGCTACAAAAAAGCGACTCTAGATCTCTACACCCATAAATCTTATTACAACTTGCGATTGTAACCCAAAGGTTATTCAAACTAATTTGGTCGTTCCCACCCATTGTTCCATTAATCAGCTATTTGTTAGTACCATATAATTAAATCTCCGTCAGATAAATTCATCAGATAACTAAAGACTTTAATAATTACCCGAATTCGGTTGACATTAATGAACATTCCAAAAAGACTCACCGGTATTAAGTTCCTGTTCAGCACTTTCGTCCTTCAATGGCTCGTCGAAAAGATGCAGATACACTTCAATGGCACATTTGGCTGCTTTGAAATAAAAAGGATGCCCTCTAAGAACATCTTCCAACCGCAAGAGCCCTACGTAGGACCGCAGCGTCATTTTCCTCATGCAGTAGGTGTGGAAATCGAACTGATCCTCGATGATTTCCGAAAAATGCTACAAAGGCAAATTTACGATCTCAACTAAACCAGACACGTTATTTACCCTATCGGTCTCGTGACACTTTTTGAGAGCTTCTCCGTACTTGCCGAGTCGTTGATAGGCTAAAGCACATTCCGTTTCGAACCACATACATTGCATTTCGTTAAGATTTTCCATGGCCGAAACGCCTTCTCTGGTAAACTTGGCACATGTATCTTCCGCTTCTTTGACTCGATTTGCCCTGAGCATGTATTTGGCGCATTTCGAATTGATGTAACGGTCGGCGGTGTCGAGGGCTTGCGCCTCGTCCAACCATTTGTACGCCTCTTGGGGGTCGCCGGCATGCTGTAATTTTGTAAGATAATGGTTGTATTAAAATTACATTAAAAAGACAATTGATGTCGTAAAATATGAGAGAAAATAAGACAGTTATGTGAATTTGATAATTCCCATATTAATCATTATAAGTGCATTGTGGGTGAGTCACAAAGAACGGGTTTATCCTTAAGAACAATAATGCACCGAGATTAAGTATGTACAGTATCTATCTACCAACCGAATTGTTAGGTGATTGCGTAATGCATATGTCATATTTTTTCATAAAATTGAAATTGTTTTACACAATGTTGAAGAGTTAAATGTAGAGATTCACTACTGATATACATTCGACTGCAATTTTATCCGAGAAATATACAGTATGTTCCCGGATTGAGTTCACAAGAGGAAAAAAACTGTATTTTCTATTTTACAACAAAATGACATAGGAATAACATTTTTTGCGTAATTCAAAACGAATAAATCTGCAATTAAAACTTCAATATTCCTGGTCCATACTCTTAAAATTAATTTTTTCATATTTCTAAGTTCTTCGTTACTTTTATTTTTTTCGATTTTAAGGACACAGCCTGATAATATTAAAATTTTAATTGCAGATTTATTCCTTTTGAATTAAGCAAAAAATTTATTTCTATGTCATTTTTTTGTAAAATAGAAAACACAGTTTTTTTTTTCCTCTTGTGAACTCAATCCGGCGACATACTGCAGAAAATAATTTAAAAGTGGAAAACTTCATAAAATTTTACAAACTTGACGTGCTAAAGTAAAACTCATGCACTTACGTATGCAACCAATATTACACAGTTTGAAAAAACCAGATCACACTTAACTATGTCACAAATATATTCAATTTCTGGTATTCTGGATATAGAAGACAAACTATTTAAAACAAATGTTTTCAAATATTAACTAATAATGTTCCAAGTTTTCCTTTTTGCCTCAGTTTATGTCTAACAATGTTAACTTATATTGTATTTTCTGGATTCATTCTGAGGTGAAACCAAATTATTCCCCACAGGTTTTACAATAAAGTGTATAACTTTTGAAAATGAAGAAAACTGGCAAATAATTTAAAATTAAAAAGAAAAACATTCAATATTACACAATATAATTTATCAACAAGAATTAATCATTTAACAATCAGATATTATGTTAATGTTTCAAAAAAAAAAGTAACTTAACATAATGATAACACTTTATGGTTTTAAAACACAAATGTACCATCTAAAAAGAGTTTAAAAATAAGGTAAAAACGAACGCACACAATGAAGATCACTGCTTTAAAATTTTTATTTCTATTCAGATAGGTCGGTATTACGGTTTCGGAAGAATTTAATTACATAATTATATAACGGTTTTCTTTTATCACTTTTATAAATGCTATGTTTACACGGCTCGGGTCGACCTTTGCTGGTTGGTTAATCAGAGGATTTTCATATTTACCATTAAAAATAAAAAACTCAACAATGTTTTGTAACGCTACAGCCGATAAATGTTTTTTTTTATTAACATACAAGAAATGGAACTGACTTTTTTTGGCATATTAAACTAATTAGAACACACTTGCACATCTTTGAGCAGCTTAATCAAAATTATGAAAATAGCGTAAAAAATTGATATTTACACTGTTCGTATAAGAGATATATCAACAGAATTATTTTTAAATTTTTCAAAATATGCGGTATTTGGTTTTTAAACTAGTATCAACGAGGTATATGAGAAAACATAATAAAAACTATCATTAGTACTAGAAGAACTAATCAAGTGATTTGTTTATTTTTATTAGCTCTTGTTTGCGAATAACGTGTTTTACTCTATTTTATGTAACAATATGGCACAACTTATTACATAACTAGTTTGATTTCGACAATGAAGACTAAGTTTAATACTTCGGTTAGTAACTAAAAGAACAGCATTACGCTAAAATATCTTCCGAAAATTTGTCTCTAACTCAGACTAAAAAACCTCAAGTCAATGTCAGCATTGACGACATAATATAGGACGTTATAGAGCGGCAAAGTACAAAAATATTGTTATTATTTTGGTTTACCAGAATCGGAGCAAAATGTGCCAACAAACATTAGCGAAGTTACAAACAGAGTAATAGTGACGGACTTATTTATTACGTTCTTTAAAACCCGATGTTGATACAAATATTTTAAAATTATGTAGAGTGGGGCGCTTTGATCCTAATAACACGCGTGAAAAACCTGTAAAAATTATCTTTGAATCCGATGCTTCAATTTTTTTACGCCACTCAAACGACCTACTGCATACGGATCGCTTTAAGAATTGCAGATTTTTTTTCTGATAAAACACCCAAACACATGAAATTTTACAAACAGTTAAAAAAACAACAAAATGACAATTTTTAATGGTGAAACGGACCTAAGCATAAGATAATGATGTCCCCAGAATAGTAAATAACAAAGTTTCTTCACGTGAGCCTTTAAACTAGATTCCTCGTCCAATTATGGTACCTTAATACACAATTTTCACCAAAATGTACGCGGTCTAAATTAAAACTTTTTGAATTCTTCAACTTGGTTTCGTCAACTACCTATAATCTGATAACGGAAGCATGGTATTTTAATGAAGTGTCCAACAATTAATTATTAACGTTTTCCCTCCAATTACATCGCATTTCGTAAAGATAGAAACTTTGAAGATACCAATCTTTCAAGAGGTAAAGGAGTTCCTATTGCCATCAGGAACGAGTTTAAGGCAACTAGCGTCGATATTTCACATGTTTCTGATGCCGTACCGATGGTGGACTTGCTTGGTGTAAACATTAATTTGAACTTTGAAAGCATATATTGTGGAATATATATCACCTTCTAGTAAGTAGGTACGATAATTATAAAATACTCTTTGAACTTATTAACGCCCTAGAAAAATCACACAGCAACAAAGTTATCTTTTTAGAAATTTTCAATGCAACATTCTTTCTACACAACCAATACGATAAACGCACTTTTGGTATTGAACAATTTTAAGGAGCTTTATTATTTTACCCACTACCCACAATAATACCCTCAACTCTGATGATCGCATGTTAGATCTAATTTCTACAAGTTTTGTTTGTACACCTAGCAGGTACATTAATCCACTTGTTGCAAAAGATACGTTCTACCGAGCCTTAAATTTTGATTTTGAAATTAAAAAAGTACATCGTACTCCGTTTCCTTTGAACACTACTAACAAAGAAGTTTTTAACTTCAAAAATGCCAAGTTTCCATTGTTATATCAAAACTTTTTAACCACAAACTGGTTGTTTCTTGACAACATTAGTGATGTCAATCAAATTTGTTCAGTATTTTACAGCACCCTTAGAGATGTGTTACCGGGATTGTTCCTAAGGTCTGTCAAATATCAAAAAGCCTATTATTACCTGCCCTGGTTTGATAAAAAAAATAATTCGATGTATTCCTATAAAATTTTCTATGTTCAAAAAACAGAGGAAATATAAAACTGACTTCTTTATCAATAATTATCCTTATAGAAAATTCATTCACGAAGGTCAAGTACTAACAAACCCGAATTCTATCGTCAAAGCTTTTGCGTTATTCTTCAAAAGTGTATTTGGTACATCACATCCGAACAACATAACTAATTTTAAAACAACTAACACACCGTTTGTGTCTGTCGAACATTTTCTGAAGACAAAATCTTTGCAGCACTAATAAAACGTTTCAAAAATTCCTTTACTTAAAGTTAATATTTCCTATAATTGGGCGTAGCCTGTTAGGAATAAATGGATTATTATTATTATTTCGAAATATGTAAAACTTACTTAGTAAAGCGTAATGCATAAAACATAAATCTAAAAAACCAAACATTTTTAAAGAAGTATCCCATGTAAACGTGATGCAGAAAAAGAGAACAAAAAAAGTAACAGTTTTTTGTTGAATGAGTCGCTTATAAAAAGACCTTCAGAATGACATTTCTTTTCTAACAGTATTTTTCATCCTCATTTCTGAAGCTAAATAGGCGACGTGTCTGTATTTTCGAAAAGTCGAGTCGTTTTTGTATTTCGAATGGTTCACAGAAAATTCATTTGAAGATGTCCGAGTATTGAAAATATTTATTTATGACACACTATAGTAATTTTAATCAACTTAATCATGGTCAAATGCAAGCCGAGAGTAACAGGTTCCACATTTAAGTATCCACTTTTAAAAATATGTTTTATTATTGTAAGTAATTCAACACTGACATTTATATAAAAATCGTTCAAATTGTATAACATTCTGTAAGAAATTCAGTTTATTTAAGAAGAATTTTCAGAAAGAGAATTTGTAAAACGCTGTCGATTAAAAATAATATCCGTTCGCAAAACTCCCGCACTGTCAGAATGACATTCTGTTGGTATGAGAATTAATCCCCTAAAAGATTTTTAAGTTTATATGATTACCGCCTTGAATTTCAAATTTTCAAAATTAATGAATGAAAAATCAAATGTTTATTAACTATTTTAACTTTTTGATTTGCTGAAGTGTTCATTGTATTTAAAGAACTTGTCAGTAATTCAAACAAATTGTAGCACCAGAAGCGTAGAAATGGACAGTAAGGTCAAAAATATATATTATTCAAAAAAAGCTTTCGTTGTCGTTCGTGTGTCATACTCTTTCTTTACTTGAATTGATAAAAATCTTCAGTTAATGTGCTTTTGACATTTTTATTTGACAAGTTATTTTTAGTTACTAATTTGTCACTAGATTGCAATTTTGCAACATATTGTACAGGTTTTTCACATCTCACCACTGAGTACACTCAGGTCATTTTTTCCAAATCTGACACTGACAGTGCGGGAGTTTTGCGAACGGATATTATATACATTTCCATACGTCTAAAACTCAATAATTAGTACTGAAATGTAACTTGTCATAGCCTTACGATTTTTTGCCAAAGCAAGTTATTACACCGACACTATTGTGTATTGTAACTTTTTATTATTATTTTTTACTAATATTGATTAATTTGGAGATTTATACGGTGTTAGTCAGGTTTCCGTGAGTAGAATTGTATTAAAAGTAGCTCGAGCTTTGGCTTCTCGATTACCTCAGTTTGTTAACTGGCCAAAAAACGTTTTTGGGCTCAAGCAAAATTTTTATAATATAGGGCATTTCCCGGTGTGGTATATATTTGACCGCCGTTCTCCAATGAATATTCATTAATTTATTAATTAGTTAATAGAAGCGTAAAAAATGGTTTAGGTCATTTTGACGTTGTTATACTACATCATACCATTCCTGTAAACCCACTGCAGTTGCACTGAGTTAAGTTAATTTTTGTAAACATGATGGACCAATTTTCCCAAAATGGCACATCCAATACAAAATGAAACCTTTATTATAGCCACTATACCCAAGATCATGGTTTTCTAAATAAATAGTAACTAATTTTTCGCTTGTTCTGTTTTATAGTATAAGTATTCTCTAAAGCGCTATTTTAGCACTAGTTCTTGAGAATTAAATTCAATCTAAAAATCCCACTAATAACAACAATGCTAAAATCACACAATCTACGACAATAAAATTTTAAAATATCAATTTCGATACCTAGCCCTTAATTTTTCTTCTTCACCTTTACCTAATAAATAGGGAAATAATACGACTTAAAAATCCATCTTTGATAGATAACACAAATCAGTTTCACAATTTTACTCTTAATAACAAGTAGTAACTTTATACAACAAAAGAGAAAATTTCTCTAAGATGGTACTATTTTTTGTACAACGTAATTTCCCTGTGACAGTCCAGCCAATATTTCATTTTCTTTCTTCCAAAAAGTAATTAACTACCTTAGGAAAATTTGATAAAACTAAATTTTGTAAATAAAGCTGATAATAAAGTAAAAGCAATTTCGAATGGGTGATTAATATCATTTTTTTAATTGTGTTCTTTCCACATTTAAAAACCAAATAGAGATAAATAGAAACTAAGAATATTTTAATTTGCAACAAAAAAAAAATTGATTGTTAAAATTCAAAGATAATACACACATATTTACACACATAAAATTAAAGTACAATTTTGACCTACCGGACCCCATCCTATATGAAGTGTCAATTTAAAAAAGAAATCAATTTTTACCGGTACATTGAATGCTTGCTAGTTTTTTTTTATTGTTCAGCTATTAAAATTCGTTCCATTTACTTCTACACACGCAACAACTATTGTATGCTTATTAGTTGTTTCAATGTCATGAAAAAAGGAAAAATTTTATTTAGATTGTCATCAAAACAAAAAAATCTGAACGCCTAAATTAAAATAAGTTCAAAGTTTCGAGAATACTTTCACACATGTTACTTACACACAATAAAAAATTTTGGCAAGATGCATAAAAAATAAATTTAACTTGTACATATCTTTACTTTTATTAGTGACATTAATAAACGATGGCAAACGAAATTTACCGGAATGAAACTTTTCATTATTTAATGCTATTTTTGAACAAATAAATTTGGATTAACATTTTATCACCTTCACAACAACTTTAAAGCATACTTGATATGATGAAATGCGACAGACGGACAAAATCTACGTTTCCATACAATATGAGGTGTAAAATGTAAGCAATTAAACTAGAATTTTGTCAAAATGCCGCTATTACATTACTTCGTTCAGTAGGTACAAATATACCTGAAAAATTTTTGGTAAATCAAAATTACCTGTCATCATTTTTATTATTTTCAATGTCTTTCCAATAAATTTCATGTTGTATCTTTTAAAGCTTGATTTTTTAGAGGAAAACATACTTCATTTAAATTAAAAAAAAAAAAAACTAGAAAAATGTGTAAATTTCCAAAATAATAACCGTTGTATTTTTACGACTTTTAAATCAATAACCCTTGGATTTATTATTGGTAATCACAATATGGCGCACTTAACAGAAAACACCACTAATATCCTGCTCTGCTAAATTTTGGAGAGACATTATTTTTTTAATCTGGAAGATTTTAATCTTGAAATATTTTTTCGCTATTTACGAAAAAATTAGTATCTACAATACTTATCAGTTATCACAAACCGACATGCCATAATCTATTTTCCATATCATCGAAATAATTTATAATTATAGAAGACAAAAATTATTACAATTTTTTAAACAACATATCCACTAAAAGAAAAAGATAATTTTATTTTTTTATCTCAATGACGTCACACTACATGTTGCTTCTAAATATTTACTTCAAATTATCTACATTGATACCAAAACGAAGATTGAAGATTATTGTTGAAAGTTAAAATATTTAAAGCTATCGGAACTGACAGTTTTGTTTGGAAAATAATTTAAGTGTATCACAGAATCGTACAACTTTAGTTTTTAACTTTTTTTCTATTTTTAATCAATGTGACATCGAGGAGGGCGCCCTTGGTGACTCACCCCATATATCTACTGAAAATACATTGGACCGTCAATACCAGATTTTAGAAATAATTTAGACACCCACACAGAACTAAGAAACTTTAGATTTAGATCATGCAATCTTTATCTTTGGTATAAATTGTGACATACATTCATCGCTACTTTTTCTAAGCTAGAACATATCAGCAATCATTCCCAAAAACGGTTTTGTAAACAGTTATGTCGGCCGAATTCGCTAAATTTTAATTTTAAAAAGACATCTTACCTTATAAATTCTTCCTTTGGTAACGAACAGCTCTATCAGCGTCGGCGTATGTTCTATAGCGGCATCTATATAATTCACAGCCTTTTCCGTCTGGTTCAAGTAGTCGTGATGCTGCGCCAAATAATAGTAAACCCACAGCAAAGCGGACGCCGGTTCTTTCGGTCCATTATTGACTTCAGCTTCACTATATTTGCCCACTTTCTTTAAAGCATCCGCGTATTGTAACATCAAATTTTCGATAGTTTCCACTTTACTCTTATCCGTATATAACGAGCGTAAATCGACAAAAAGCGGAGGTACGCCTTTCGACAGCGCCTTCCTCATATATTTATCGACGAGAACTTTAAATTGTTCACCGACCGCGTAATTTAACGGCAGTCTTCGAGGCGGCATAGCTCGCGCGAATTTTTCCGAACACTCTAGGTAAAAATTAACAATGTCCTCGGGTTTAGCTAGATTTTTAGCATCGATTAATTTATTATAATAGATCGTATTTTCCGGATTTCTTTGGATCAATTCTTCGTAATGTTTAGCGGCTTTATCGAAATTTTTCAACTTTAGATTTAGTTCACCTAAATTTTCTTTAAGGGTTAGTTTGTCAACGATTTGATCTTGCGACGATTCCAAATGTTTCAAGGCCTCTTTTAAGTCGCCGGACTCTTGAATCACCAGGTTTTGATAAAGTAACAGTTCGCTGTGCTCGTAGTCGTAGTTGTTCCCTTTCTGCAAACACGAAGACATTTTATCTATGGATGATTTACCAAATGTCAGGAAATGGTACCTGCTGTTGGTCCAAGAATGTTTCCAATATATTCAATGCGTTCTTGTAATCTTCTAACAGATGAAATGACATAGCATAACCTATCCAGGAAGCCCTTTGCGTCGGTCTAAGCATAAGGAGTTGGTAACGTGTGTCCTAAACAAACACCATATAAGTCAGAAAGTACTAAAAATCTCAAATCTCAACAAGTATACTGGGATGCTTTACAGATGATTTCTTGAGTATTTTGTTTCTTTTGTGCAGGTTTATGCAAGGTCTGCTCGCAATTTTAAACCTAAAATTTTAAAAAATAATATTGTGACGCAAAAAATCAATCTGTCTGAGCTCAATTTAAACGCTACCTAGAATTATTAAATACTGTACTGTGTCATACCTACAATATGCTTGTCTCATGTACGTCTCTTAAAACTCATGTTAAGAGTCCACGCAAAACTGAGACTCAGTTATAAAGAAAGGTAGCTTCCGTAATTAATAACTCATAATAATAACCACTAATTTTTAGTTCACGACTGGTCCCTATAGAAATGTTAAACGCAAATAACATTAACTCTATAATTACAGAATTATAAACTTTCAATCCTGCCATTTTAGGATTTTCAAAAATTAGACTTCTTCTGAGGAATGTTACAACAATTTGAGGAAATTGACACGATTTCCGATGCATTTAAAATCGATAGTTAATATCTGACCAACCATAATTAAGTTTCTTGCTTATCGAAATACGTACAAAAATATATTGTTTCAAAACATGTTTAGCAACTTTTTTTTAGAAAAAAAGTCATTTATATAGCAAGAGTTTATAAAATATGTTTGTTGATGTTTATAAACGCGAAAGCATTAATAAACATTCTTATCACAATTCATTAAATGACTAATTAAATCAATTAATTAATTCGCTGGTAAAAAGAAAACTTTTTGACTGACAAATATTACAAAATCGGTGCAATACAATAATATAATATTTAAATCGGTATCTCCATTATCATAAAAGAGTGAAGACATATTCCAGTTTGAAGAATAACAAAAAAACACTTTAAATTAATTCTTTCCTTTATTCTTTAATCATTCCCTTTTTAAATAGCAGCTTATATGTACTTTCACGTATAATAGCAGTACGACAAAGACGATTGGAATTATTTTTTAACGCAGAAAATTTCAATGTTCAAATAACGCCCCCGTTTCTAAAAAACATAAGATTTACGTAATTAACGAAATAACACCTTTTAGACACTTTTACGTATTTAATATTATTAACTTCGATCAATATTGTCTTAAGATTTCACAAAAATTTATAGGGAATCATAATCACAAAAAATCTTTTATACTAGAAATTAATATGCTTGTAATTATTGACAATTAATTAGTTTTAATTACTATTTAAAACAAAAAAACAAAAATGTAACCGCTCAAGCCATATTGACAAAAAAGGCAAAGACATCATAGAAAAAAGTTTGATAACGCAGAGACGTCATTAGTTACTGAAACTATTAAACTGCCCTATTTATAAACAATTATTTGTAATATGCTTTCTAAACATTTCAAATTATATTTAAAGTGAGAGATAAGAGTTTAACTGATTTTGTCTGAAAAACAATTCATACAAAATTATCTAAGATAACGATTTTTTTAAGTCAATCCTTCAACAGACATTCCATGACAACAGTGAAGTATAATTTAGTGGACCAATTTTTTAATATTTAGGTTACAACGGTTGTTTTAAAATTTATTTCTTAACGCATTTCACACATGAATTTAGTAGAATAAATTTAAATTTGTATTTACTTTTAATTTTTTTTTTTTTACTTTTTATAAGAACTAATAAATAATGCATGTTGAATAAAGATGTAAATTAGTAAATGTAGAATTAATCAATGAAATAACCACCATATGTCAACTTTAAACGTTGTTAAAGGAGCATAATTTTATACTGTCATATGCAGTGTGATGCACCCTTACAGCATGTTATACATGGGGAAGGGAGCATAATTCTCCTCTCCTTGGTTAACATTCATCTACAACCTATGATTGTCTGTTATACTTTTGTTTGTATCAGTATATGTTGTACATAAAAATTTTTAGTAAATAAATCATTTAACTGAAACTTACATGTCAACAACATTGGATATGTTAAAAATATATTACTCCACATAGCACAAATAAAATTGTGAGCAGCATGCTCAAGAGCGTCACTGCTGTAAGAGTAGAAGTTACAGTTTATATATTTTGGAATACATAATTAAATTTTGCTTTAATCATCACATATGATATTTTCACGAATAGGATATACATACTGCCTGTTAAATAATATCAAGAACACCTTTATCATGGTCCAGATGTTTCTACTCCCAGTTCAAAATGATTTAATATGAAGTTGGTGCAATTTGTATTTTCCAAAAGATTTAAATAACTGAAATCTATTATTTGTTACAGAAAAATAAAATTAGTATATAGTTACTTGATTTTCTACTGTAATGTTTTACATAATTTCTGTACAAGTAAGCAATTCCTATTCTTCTCCTGTAAGTGTATGTAACTCATCAAAGACTAAACAAAAGTGAAGTAAAATATACCAAATATATTACAACCCCACATGTGGTACTAAAAATTTAAAGTATTCTTAATAGTCTCCTAAAATTTACACAGTACAGCTTAGTTTTTAAAATTTATTGCTTGGTTTAAAACTTTAATAGTTCAGTTAAGAGAAATAAATAATAAATTTTCAGAAGCCAAAGAATAATTTCACACTAAAAAATGTTAGTTCTTTTTGTTTTGTAATCTGCACTACACGAATCTGCTTCTAGCTTAAGTTGTGTTACTCTTAATGCACTAATTTAATCCCAGTCAAGATAATTTACATGTTAAATATAACACAAGTGTAGCCAGTTCTCAAGGTTACAACAACAAAGCGCCATCACCACCATCATACTCACTCTGTATCCTTCCAAATCTCGCATTTGAATTTGTAACAGAGATAAATCCCTAAGGATCTGCATATTATCCTTCTCCCATTTGAGCGCATTTCGATAGCACTTGATGGCTTCATCATATTTTTTATCCGATCTTTGTAATAGTCCATAAACATGCCAACAAACGTGTGAACGCAAATCGTTTCGTAAACCCCTACGCACATATTCATACGCTTCTTCTTTACGCCCTAGACAGTTTAACGTCAATCCTTTCATGGCCAAAGTCTCTGTAAAACAAAAGTTAACGGATCCAAGCGCGGCACTTTGTTTAAACTAACCTCCATGTTCTGTATATTTGGGATTTGACAAGATCTGCTTTGCAAATTTTAAGCCATTCTTGTATTGCTTCTGTTCGTAACATCTCTGCAATGAGAGCATAATTAACAACGGAGAATAAACTGCGAAGGATAATTGACTCGATTATGTGTGGAATAATAAAGAGTATAAATAGAATAAAAAATGTCAAATGGAAAGCCTACAGCGAGTTGCAATATGCATTTTTAAGGTTATATCACCTCAAAATTTGCTTTTAACGTCTTCTCACGGATTTTACACAACACAATAACCAAAATGAGTCAGTAAAATTTCGTTATGCATTATTTTTGTTGATATCTGCCCGCTTTGTTAGGCTATGTAATACTAACCAAAATTCTTTTAAATAAGGCATTTTCTTTCGGTGGTAGCGGATTGCTTGAGGGCATTTTTATTTGCACTAAAACGTCAACTTTTACAACCCGGTTAAATGAAATTTGTTAGAAATCAAAACCTCGTGGCCAGAAACCTCCTCAAATGTCGATCGTGGTCACGTGACTAATGTCGGCCCTTGCCATGTCGGTAACACAGAAATCTGTCACACCAAGAATGCTCATTTTCAAACAAAATAAATTTTATTGATACAATAAATACATTTGCAACAAGAATATAGTCTCATCTATTTCCAATTCTACACTGTTCAGTTTTTTCATTGTGAGATCAATTTTCTGAAGAATTTCTTTTTCTGGGGGAGTAATCATTTCTTCAATCTGAAAAAAAAAAGAAATAAAACTCTCATAATCATCAAATTTTGACTTACATCAGCCAGCTGTTCGTCTCCCGCTCCTTGAACCCTCATTCCCATTATAATAGTTTCAACCCTTTGTTTTTTATCAATGATTCTCTTGTGCACTAGTCTTTCATGATTCTTTCTAGTCATAATATTATATAAAGTCTTGTAACACAGTTCAAGGATCATTCGAATGACTTGATTTATATCTATGTGAAATAGGGTAAAACTTTTGTTAGGGCCTGTACTGGAAGACTTTTTAAGTTCTTGCACCTGCAAGAAGTTTTCTTCTAAAAGTTGGTATGACAGACGTTTGGCTTCTTTGGCGGGAATCATTGCCAGCTGCTGTATTTGATCTGATTCTATATATTGCTTAGATTTAACCAATCTAAATATCCTAGCTGCTTTTGAATCAAACTTTTCCAATACTATTTGTTCAACAGTTTCCCAAGCAAATTGTACAAAAGCTTCTTTTAAAAAAATCTGAAGTGAACCGCCACCAGCTTCCCCACCTTGCCTAATCAGCTGTGAATTATCCTGTTCTACAAATAAACAAATTAAATAAATAAGACATTCTACAAGATAATAATACCCAAAACGCTGACATATTGATCAAAAAATGCCAGCAAATGTTGATGAGTTGCTTGCTTCCTAACATTGTCTCTTATTTCGATAACTGGGACAGGATTTGAAACTTCAGCCCACGGTGTCGTCCTAATGTACATCTGCTGTAACAAGAGCCTAACAAATTCCCCAGCATTTTCGTCAAACTTTTTAGTGAAAGCGTTAACAATCAATTTGTCTCTCATATCTTGATGAAACCTATCAAAATTAACAGTCCAGTACACTCCCCTATCAGGTAAAGAATCAACTGGTGCTTTACCACTCTGCACCAACGTCATTTGTTTTAACTCAAACTGTGGAATTACAAACTGATCAGTTTCTGGAAGAATCAAGTTAGGTACAGGTTTGTCTTCCTCACTATATGGAAGTCTTATTAAATACTGAGCGTTCACCAAAGAAATAAATTTTTCTCTTAATGATAAAATAGTAACAGCTTTGTTATGGTCCTTTTTAAACCTTTCAATTACTTTTAAAATGAGTTCGGATGCTGTCCAATAACTCCGTTGCAACAACTCCTCTACAATCATTTCACACTCATTTCCAAATTTTTTCTTTATGAGATTTATGTAATTTGCATAACGTAGTGTCAAAAGGACTTGGTCATGTTGTAACGTATAGTTGGCAACATTAGCATTACGATTCGGTGTAAAGGTCACTAATCTGTACTTGATTAAAATGCATAACGCCTCTTTTACCTAAAAAAAAAAAAACATACAACATCGTTAAATATAAGAGACATATTTGTGCTTACTACCTTAGATAGTGGTAAATTGGTGTTTTTCTTAATGTATAAAAGAGGAACAGTTCCGTACTGAAATAAATATGTACCCACTTTTTCAACAACGGGGCCAAATCTTTCTTGTAAAATAAGAGAAATGACTTTACCATACTGTACAGACATTTTATGGCAATTTATTAAAAATAAATGCAATGTGCTTCTGACAGCAGCAAATGTTAGGTTAGGGATAGGAAGGGAAAGTAGTGTATCGTGTTTATCAATAACAATTTATGTACTTAGAGGAGCCAAATTACAACAGTAGAGTAATGCTGCGTGCATAAGATTCTTAAAAAATTTATTACTCCTATTTTTCATTACATACTCTCCTACCTAATGTTACTTTCATATCCACTTAACCCTTGTAATTGAGACTGAGGTCTGAGGTCCACGAGAAAAAAATGAAAAAAATATTTATAAAGTGGCGAAGTATAAAACAAAAACTTCTTAAAAAAGGCAGTATAATCCGATCCGTTCCAATTTAAGCCGAACAGGTTTAAGTTTCTACATGCAAGATAGTTATTTTTTTGCGGTGAAATACATATGAATGTTTGGCTAAAATTTTAAAAGTACTCGGGCATGGAATTTGACATGCCACTAGTACAGTGGCAGGAATTTGAGTAAAAATCACCTAAAAATCTTACACATACATGTATTTTGGGTTGCGTCTCGAATTCTAGCTCTTTATCAAAGTTATGAAATTACTTCACTGACCAAATGCACATCAATATTTTTCCAAAATGGGCAGAAATGTGATAAAATAAAAAAAAACAATATGACTTGACTATGAAATAAATAATATGTTTATTATTTAACTATACAATGTAATTTCAGTCATGAATTCAAAAAACATATAACGGGTGTTCAAATAAAAAATCACTCAGAGTAGGCGTTGGAATTTCGCTTGACACAACACCTACTCTGAGCGACTTTTGAATTGAACACCCGTTATTATTACAATTTTTCATTATTATCAAATATCATCAACTAAAATTATTTTCAGTATATAGAGTGTTGTATTTTTAAGCAACATACAACTTTTTTTATTGAAGTATCTTTTGAAATTCTGATGCGACTTTGTACCAAAGTAAGTAATTCTAATTTCCTTGGAATTTTAAGAATGCAAATGTTCACAAAAAAATACATTAGGCATATTTTTAACATCTGTTTGGAAACATTTTATAAATATATAAATCAAGGTATGGACTTTGTTGTCAGTTAAATTGAGTCTCTATAAAAAATATAATTTTAAGAATCATATCTCAGTTTTCTAAAAAGAGCAGTGCACCTATATTTTATTGCTGCACCTATTTTTCATCTTCTTTCTTTTTTTAATGTTTTCTCTTTCTAAAATTAATAGTTACTGCGATTTTCACTGTTTTAATAGGCACATCAAAGTACTGAAAGAAAAAAATATGCATAAAATGTTAAAGGTTGGTACAGCGTTTACGACTTTGATTTCATAAGCATTTTACAACGGATCCCACATAAAATTCAATAAATAAGTACATATAAGCAATGGGACGTTACACAAGCAGGCAGTTAGGATGACCGCCTGCTGTATTAAAATAACCTTTATTTGTTACTTTTACAATAGAAGAAGGTTTTCCCAGATAAATGGATTTACATACTATAGTTTACTCCGGTGAAATCGTCAAAATGGGTATACTATCCTCAAAGATATTTGGCGTTTATGACTTCACACCAATTTGACTCCCATTATAATTCAATAGGCCGTCACAACCGGATGTCTTAAACCCGCTCACCGATACCTACCTGAAAAGACCTTTTCTGGTAAAAGCACAGGGCAGGACTGAGTTTTGCATTTACCGACAACTGCGCCTTTCGAGTTTTTTATTTTAAGTAAAAACAAAGTAACTTTGTACTCAATCATTTTTTATTACAGCACAACTATTTACTTATTAACTACTACTGCTTATTTATTGATCGAAATAGTCACTGTCATCATCACTCGACTCTTCTAAATTAATAATTAACGGTGTTATCAACCGTGCCCTGTACTGGTCTTCTTCTTTTGTGGAATGTGGTACACAATTGGCCCACATTTCGGCAGTTATTTTGGAAGCTTCTTCCCTAATTATGTCAATTGTTGCACTACTAAATTTTGGTGCCGTATTATTCCTTCTTATAATGGAAGTCAAATTGGTGTGAAGTCATAAACGCCAAATATCTTTGAGGATAGTATAGGGTCAAGTGGTCACCCAAGTACAGCAAAAGGGTCGAGTTGTATTCTAGTACCCTCAGGTAGCCATAAAGAGATTAAGAGCTTAACGCTAGCATTGCCATAAATACTAATTTGTTATCATTATGGAGTAGGACAAATATCAAACAACAGTTGTAAATCTGCGTAGAAGCACAAAATCGGTCGGGCCTAGTCCGCTTTCAAATTTAAGGGGTGGGCGCACCCTCAGACGCGCCCGTCATCGTTTCTCTGTCATAGCGAGCTTTTTTTTTTTATACCTGTACCAGTTTACAGTTTAGATTAGTACCTAATGGATTCATTCGCATTCGTGCTAGCGTGTTGATCAGTTCATTACGTTTATGTTTCTTTGTGTTATTGTTTGCGATTAAAAAAAATAATTTTAAAAAAGCACCCCTTTCTGAATTGGGCATATTACGCTACTGACTGACAGTCCGTTGTCAGATTCTGATGACTCACCATGTTGAACTTAAAATAATCTATCTCTACATGAAAATTGATCTAAATATTGTTGCCGGAGAGCGTGACCGAGGCCTGATTTCACAATTAATTAAGTTACTTTAGGACCTTATTTAAGTTTTAGGATAATTAATAAAGTAGTTTAGCGTAGAATAGGTTCGCGTGCTGCGGCGGCTGTTTCCAGTCTGGCCGCCCCGCCGACGGTGGTTATATTTAATACCTCGGTCGGGGCCCCGCCTACTGGTGCAGAATTGCGCGCGTGTGCCGTCAGCTCGCGAAAAAAATAGGTTAATTAGGGTAAGGTAATTAGTAGATAATATATTTAGTGCCAAGAATTAGTTTAGTGTTAATAGGCGATAAGCAAATAACAATTATGCTCCGTTTTCTGTGACAGCTGGCGACAGCCAATCCGCTGCCCAGACGGTGTCCAGAAAACGGTAAAAAAGTATAAAAGGCTGCTAGAAATCCCGCTCAGCATCACTTGTCAGCTAGCGGTGAGAGTGTACGCTTCGGAGTCACAATAAACCGCTCTGCATTCTCTAACCGAGGGTTTTATTACCCCAAATAAATCCCTACACAAGCACACAAATAAAGCACGCAACCAGTTCTTCTCAGAACTTTCGAATCGGAGCATACCCGGCTTCCTGGTTCGGGCCGGTGTCTCGACAGGTGAGGACAGGTCGTCCCCGTCAACCCGCGACGTCGCGACGCCCCATCCCCTAACACATTGGCGCCCAACGTGGGGCCAGTTTGACAAAGCTGTCAAAAGGGCCTTTTTTATTAAAAAAAAAATAAATTGATGAAGACCAGGCTTCAAGATAAAATGAAAAAGTTGGGGCCTGCCACACAGTCTCCGGCCGTCGAGTCTGACGACACCATCCCGCCGACCTCCCCCGAGGTCCTCGTGACAGCTCCGGCCGGCATGGCGGCATCCCCCAGCTCTTCGCCGGCAACGGCATTCCCCAGCGACCTAGTGCAGCCGCCGCAGGCGGGGACATCCCCGTTTACAACGGGAAGCCCCTGGTCCTTTCCACCTACTGGTCGGTTTGATCCACCTACCGTGGTCCACGGTTCGTTGGGGGTCGGAATTGCGGCAGAATTGCCGTCGGCGGCCCCGCAGCCTGCCGCCGACGCCATTGTCGACTTCGGCGCGAAGTTAGACAAACTGGTCGACACAATGATGGTTTGTTTCGCCCAGCAGAACGCAGCCGCAGCCGCCGCTACCGCCTCTGCCACTGCTTCGGCGGCCGCTGCCTCCACCGCCATCCGCTCCGTCCCGGTTCCCACACTTCGAACGGAGGAGTACCTCCGTACGTTCGGAGGCGAGCCCGAGGAAGAGCCAGAGGACTTCATCGCGGAGGTGGAGGCGTACTTCACCGAGGTTGGCGCCCTAAATCACCGCCACCAGGTGTTGGTGGCCCATCGCCAGTTGCGAGGAGTCGCGGCTCGGCAAAACAAATACTACACCGCCAGCGACGCCCGAGTAGCAGACCTCTGGCGCCGCCTCCGAGCCAGCTTCGGCACAGAGGCAAAATTCGCAGAGCTCCTCGCCAAATTCACCGCGAGCTCCTACAACAGGCGCGATCCCCTGGAAGTCTACATAGACAAACAACAGCGGCTGTACCGGCGCCTCTTTCCCAATAGCTCGGATGAACGGGTGGTTGACGAACTCATAAAGCAAATGCCGGCCTCGATCCGGGCCACTCTCGCTGTAGGCAAATACGGCAGCCTCGACGAGTTCGGCCGAACTGCACAACGAGTGCTGAGTCTGTCCGCCGACGGAGAGAGGAAAAAATCGACGGAAAACTGGCGTCGGGCTGTGGAGACGTCTCCACCGCAGCCCGATGCTTCGGCCTAAACCATTCCGGAAGCCCCCTTCCCCAGGTCGCCGCTCTGTTGAATGGCGCGCCGATGAAGGTCGCTCTTGACACAAGGGCGTCAGCGAACTTCATCAGCGGACGCGTTGCCACTCCACGAGGAGGCCGACCTGTCGTGGTGCAGCTGGCCAGCCAGGGGATGACCACCACGTCCGAGGGGACCGTCCTCTGCAACGTCGTCATCGACTGTCAGGAGTACAACGAAGAATTCCTGGTGGTTGAGGACCTCGCCGACGACGTCATCCTCGGCGACCCATGGTTGCGACGAGCGCGGGCCACGCTCGACTACGGGCTCCGCTGCGTGCACCACGGATCCGACCGGCGAGCCACCACCTTCTGGGCCGACCAACGGCCCCCGCCACCTGGGGCACCCCTTCCCCACGTCCAGCACAGCTTCCCCGACCAACTTGCGAGTGCGTTCGAAGACGCGCTCCGAACTTTTCGTGCCGTGACGGACCCCAGTAACTGCGACGGTGTTCTCCGCAATCGACCTCAAGTCCGGGTACTGGCAAATCCCGATGGACGAGGGATCGAAACACCTGACCACCTTCGCGACGCCCGACGGCGCCACCTACCAGTACCGGGTGATGCCGTTCGGCCTGCAGAATGCGCCCGCTACCTTTCAGAAACTAATGACAAGAGTGCTCGCGGGGTACTTGGGAAAGTTCACTCACGTGTACCTAGACGACATCATCGTCTATTCCCGTGACTACATCGAGCACCTGGGGCACCTCCGCCGAGTGTTCGAGCGCCTCCAAGAGTACGGCCTTCGGTGTGCGGTGGAGAAGTACCGATTCGGCGTCGCCGAACTGCCGTACCTCGGGCATGTCGTGGGGCGCGAACACAACCGCCCCCAAGAACAGCACTTACGCCAAATCGCGGCCGCGTCGGCGCCCACAACACGAAAGCAACTTCAGAGCTTCCTGGGTCTGGCAAACTGGGTGCGCGAATACGTACCGCGATTCGCGGAGTTGTCGGCCCCCATAACCGACTTGCTCAACAGTAAGAACCGCTTCCGGTGGACGGACGAGGCTCAACGAGCTTTCGACGACCTCAAACGCGAAATGGGCAAACCTCTCCACCTGCACCGGCCAGATTTCGCTAAGAGGTTCGTACTGCAAACAGACGCCAGCGGTGTCGGTATCGCCGCAGTTTTATACCAGGAAGACGGGGAGAGGCGTCTAGTGGTGTCATACGCTAGCGCTAAACTCAACCAAACCCAGCGCCGGTACCACGTGAACGAGCAGGAATGCCTGGCCATCGTCTGGGCGGTCCGGAAATACCGAGCTTACCTCGAGGACCGAGAGTTCACGCTGCGTACCGACAACAAGGCATTGCTTTGGCTAAACTCCGCCAAAGACATCAACGCCAAGCTGACGCGCTGGGCCCTCCTCCTGCAGGAATTCAAGTTCCGGGTGGAGCATTGTCCCGGAAAAGATAATCAGCTTCCGGACCTCCTGTCCAGGGATCCTGCGGGAGACGAGCTGACGGACGAGGTCGAGAGCATCGAGCGGATGCTTCTGCCGAGCCTGGGGGCGGCGGAAGACCGGCACGACGACCAGGCGTCCGCCACGATCACCACCCTGGCCGCCATCGAGGTGGTTACGTTCGCGGACGAAATCAGGGCGGCCCAACTGGCGGATCCGGAATTTCCGGGAATGATCCGGCGACTGGAGGCCATCGCCGAGGAAGGACCCCAGGCACCCGGCGACGCCGCCTTCGCTCGAAATTATTACACCGAGGACGGCTTCCTGTGGCGTCGGGGCGACCCGCGTCGGCTGTGGGTTCCGACAGCAGCCCGTCCGAGGGTGCTCCACGAATTCCACGACTCCCCGGAGGCGGGGCACCCAGGACGAGATGAGACCATCCGGGCTGTTGAAAGACATTACACCTGGTCCGCGCTAAGCGCTGACGTGCAGAAATACGTCCGGGGCTGTCTCGTCTGCGCCACTACCAAACGAGGTGGTGCACGACAACCTCGCGCCCCCCTGCGGGCTTACATCCCAAAAAAACCATGGCAGACCATCGCCGTCGACTACATGGGCCCGTACCACGAGACGCCTGCGGGGAACCGATACCTGCTGGTGGTCACAGACATTTTTTCGAACTCCTCCGAGTAGTCGAATTCGCCGCAAAATCAATTGAATGGAAACAATTGACTGGCGCGGTGTTCCTCGACGTTGCGAAGGCTTTCGACACCGTCTGGCATGATGGACTTGTTTACAAGCTTCACCAAGCAGGCGTGCCGTTGGCGATGGTGCAGCTCATCCAATCTTTCCTGGATTCCCGCACGTTTAAAGCACGCATTGGGCACGCTTTATCTGCGGAGCATCCAATTAGCGCCGGAGTCCCCCAGGGCTCGGCGCTCTCCCCGCTCCTGTACGCGGTTTTCACCGCGGACATACCCAAACCCCCCCGAACTAGCCTTGCAATCTACGCAGACGACACGGCTATCCTTACGCGCTCCAAAATGCCGCACCTCGTAACCTCCTACTTACAGGAGGCCGTGGACGCGCTGGAGGAGTGGTGCAAACGATGGCTGATTACAGTCAATCCAGAAAAGAGCACTGCGCTTCTTATCTCGAAAAGACGTACTGGGCCTGAAGGAAACGTCACGATGTTTAACCGGGTCATCCCTTGGCGGAGCCAAGCAAAATACCTAGGTGTCATCGTCGACAAACGGCTGTCCTTTATCCCTCATATTGACTACATCGTGGCCAATACGAACAAGATAAAGGGTTCGTTGTCTGCGCTGATCGGAAGGCGCAGTAAGGTGTCGATCAGGAACAAGTTGTTGCTGTATCGCGCCATCATCCGCCCCACCATGACCTATGCTTCAGTGGCCTGGAGCTATGAACCCTCCAAAACCCAGTTCCACCGTCTGGAAGTCATCCAGACGAAAATTCTCCGACAGGTTTTCAAAGCCCCATGGTTCGTCAGAAACGCCCAACTGCTCCGAGAGGCCAACCTCCCGCCGCTGAAGGAGTTCCCGCACGAAGTCGCCCTCCGAGCCTTCAGGAAAGCTGAAGAGCACCCCAACCCCCTGGTGCGAGAAGCCGTCGACTACGAGTTCGACGAGGAAGCCCCCCCCAGTCGCAAGCGGCCCCGTAGGGCGCTGCTTGAAGACCGAATCGGCAAGTAACACCACCTGCCGTCTCCACCGACCGGCCTTTCCCGGCCTTCCCAACTTCCCGACCGCATCGCCTCCAAGGTGTTGCACATCTAACGCCAGCGCATAGCGCATTTTTTCTGTTTCAGATCTCTCCACCGGCCGCAGGACCGCGAGGAAGAGCCGACGATGGGGGCCAACTCCTAGGCAATCAATAGCTCAACCGAGCTCGGTAGCGCAGCCCCCGCTGTGTCTACCGGGATGCGCGTTGTGGGTGTAAGGGACAATGTCCTGGTACCCGAGCAGAAGAAGGAGGGGTTTTAGGGCGGTAACCATTCCCCCAGTACCACCGTAGGCCGCAGAAGAGGCCAAGAACCATTACGGTGGTCTGCGTAGACATTTCCCCTCCACCAAAAAAAAAAAAAAGCTCAGCATCACTTGTCAGCTAGCGGTGAGAGTGTACGCTTCGGAGTCACAATAAACCGCTCTGCATTCTCTAACCGAGGGTTTTATTACCCCAAATAAATCCCTACACAAGCACACAAATAAAGCACGCAACCAGTTCTTCTCAGAACTTTCGAATCGGAGCATACACGGCTTCCTGGTTCGGGCCGGTGTCTCGACAGGTGAGGACAGGTCGTCCCCGTCAACCCGCGACGTCGCGACGCCCCATCCCCTAACAATATGTATCTACATACAAAATGGAAATAATTGGAAATATTATTTCCTTGTTTTGGGCGAAATAAAAATCACCTTTTACGTTTCACGGTTTATTCATAACGCACAAATATTACAATTGCCGGTCTCTCCGGTCGGCACGTCTCTACACTCTCGTTACTTCTCGACGACTGTCATACTGTCATGAATTCATGAAATGCATGAATCATAAAAATAGTTAAACTACCCTAAAACGGTTGGGAGTAGGGTGGACAAATTGGTTACGTTCAGGTAAACTGAACATTCCTCGATGTCGATGCCTTAAATTGATACGATATTACTTCTACAAAATTTAATTGTGTCTTAATTATTCGTTTATTTAACAATTGACAATTTTTTTGCAGCAAGTTCAGTAGCAATTAAGCCATAATCGCACTATGTTTTTGTCTGAACTTTATGAAGTAAAATTTTAAGGAATAATTCTTGACTGTATTAGTTAATCAATAAAAGCTTAATTATTTTTTTGTGTCTATGTACTTATTTGTTTTTTAAGTTAGTAATAAAATTGTTGAAAATAGTATTTAAAAGATTAGCCCCGTGACAAAGTTTGAGTCTGTTACTAAATTGATTAGTAAGTATACTCGTAATTTAAAACAACTGCTTTTGCAAAACCCATTCAGTGAAATGTGTACAAATACTTTATACTCTATTTACAAAATTCTAATGGTAAGCAAATATTGAAAGATATTTTAAAAAATCTAAATTAAAGGATCACGATTTGTGTTACTCAACGTTCTAAAAGAAAATGTAAAATTATCAGGTACTTAAAACACGTATGTATGAGTGTGTTAACCCACCTATAATATGTAAAATATGCCTACATGCGCTCATCCACGTGTTTTTTATTTTTTTATGCAATTCAGTTTTGTCTAGCAATTTTCACATTAATTTCTATTCAAATGATAATGGTTCATGGTTACCTACCCATTAACACTTGTTGATTTAGGAATACCCAATAATTATTTCAAATCAGAAAACATCTACCCACATTTTTATCTTATAAATAATTAACTTTAATAACGACCTGTCACTGCGTTAATATTTTACTTAAAAAATTGGTACGTCTTAAAATGCGGATTTACGTGAACTAAAATCCGTGGTAGAATATTATATGACAAAGTTTTCGTAAGTTCAAGTACAAATTTCGTAAGTATTAATTTTATTGTAAACACTTCTGAAAAATTCATAACGTATAGGTGCTGAGAAGGTGTAGTTTCCATAATTTATTCTCCTTTGCTCCCATATGCAATTTTTAAATTGTTTACAAATAGGTTTAATAAAAATTTATAAGTAGAAGGTGATGATGAAGTGCGATTCATTCAACACAGATGCGTCGTCGGCTTGTGGGCTTTTGTAAATCCATATTTATGAGGCAGGCCATTCATAATTCAATTAGGTAATTACAAATTATTCATATAATTTACGTCGCGTTAACTGTGACATTATGCAACAGTTTTGCTGCTGTAGACGTGTGTAATTAAAAACAAAATGTTTGTCTTCAAGTACCTACTTAGTACAACTACACGTAAAGAAATTTAGTAGAAACAAATCAATGTCCTATACATTGTTTGTATATCCACAATTTATCAAAAGTTTTATATTTAGCTCAAAGTAATACCGACTCGTGACATTATCTGACCACTGATATGAAACTATTCATAACCGCCACTAATAGTAATATTTAGTAGCATTATAGTTATCGTACGTCGTAGCTTTAAATCCTACATCTCTAAACATCTAGTTTTAAGATTTAAGATAAGTCCCTCTTTTCACTGGTCAGTTAACAAAAAAGTCAGTCAGATGTACGGTATATGATTAAATAAATCCATAGACTAAGCGTCCCTTTGAATAAATTTTATATTAGAAATGCAGTACAATACAGCCGGTCCATAAATAATGATTCCAGTACCTAGAGCTGCGCTGCAAAAGCAGTCAGACGGCTGTAGTCATATAACAAAAAACGCGCGCATGACAAATGATGCCGGTCGATTTTAACTCGAATGTCGTGAATAAAAACGCAAGGGAGTCGTAGAAAAGAATATAAGAAGTGTGAATTACTGATGTGTTCTATAATACTATCAGTGATTCTTAATTGTAGCATTTAATACAAGGTTACAAACAAAAAAATACCACAGAAAATTATTTCTCATTATTAATATATGTATTTATTTATAGATATGGCATCTAAGTGAGTCTAACTCTGACTTTGTTAAGATTAAATACCGCCTCACCTTCAAATTTTAGCTATAGTTATTAGATAGACTGATTTTTTTTTAATAGTGTGCTAACATGTACAACAATTGTAAAGTTCAACTAGAATTATAGTGGATTTATAGTCTAAACTAGTACCTAATCAGAGAACCATATATACACGAGCATCGAAGAAAATATACGCAAGATATTTTAAATAAACACAATTAATGCAACTGTGTAGGTACTTTTTACACAAACAATTTCTTCTTCTATTACACGACTGTTGGCGTTTGAACTATGGAGGGTTCATTTATGCCAGCTGTTTATTGATTATTTTGAATTGTAAATTCATTTTTAACAAGAAATCTTTTCAAGTGTTTCTGTCACTATTTTTATCTACTTGACAAATATATACCTATCTTACTAAATGTGCACGTTTATCTTACAGAAAACAACCTGCTGCGTTATTGTTATTCCCGGAGTTTAAGCTAGGAAGTTTCGTAATTGGGTCCATTTAATCCGTGGCTAATTTCATGCTTTCTCGACGTTTCATGACTTGGACAATACGAAACTGTTGATCTGCCCTTTTTGTCTGTCTGTTTTTTTGACATGTAATCTCCGAAACTATTGAGATTTTATAAAAGAAATATAACCTAATATTCGTAATTTATTAAACTCTCTATTTTTTACATTAAACATGTATGTTTTTGGAAAAAATTTCAAAATTGTACATGAAAATTAGAAAATTTAAAGTTGGAAATACAAAACCGACTGCTCTGAAATCTTGTAATTTACCACAAAGATGTCACGGTTATGTTATCTCCTCCAAAATTTGATTACGTTAAATAAAAATTTTGTTAAATAATTCTTATCTAAAATTTCCAAAATATTGTATATCTAAATTTCTGATTCATCAATATAACCAGATTTTTAATTCTAGAAGTACAGATTTAAAAAAAAAGTTAAGTGGACAACAAAATTTTACAATCTATCTTAAAAACCAATTATTGTGCAAATAGTAATATGTAATTGCCTTTATATGTGTACTTTATTATTACACTTATATGCATTTTTAATTTTATAATAAGCAGGCGTTGTTATACAAAAAGATCCATTTATAAAATTAGTTTTTATAATTTATTTAAGAAACTTGATTTCTTTGATTGTGTTTCAGGTGAGAGGGAAGTTTTACATTAATACTAGATTGACTTTTCCTTCCAAAACCCGATTTGAAGCTGACTACAGAATTTGTGTTACACAGCTCCATTCTTAGAAAATTCTCGAAGATGTAAAACTATTTAAAATTCAAAATTACTTTCGTTAATTGCTCCTACTGCTTCTACTTTTAAAATACCTTGCTTTGATTGTAAAGTCTCAATCTGTTTAGCTACAGTCTGTAAATACATACTGTTACGTTGAACGGGTATTTAAAAATCGGTGTGGGTAAAACTCAACATTTTATTTCTCAATAACTCAAATTTACACGACTGATTACACAGCGATTATGTACAAAATAAATCCGGCGCAATTTCACTGAATTCATTCACTCGACTCCTCGCTGACTGAATCAACTAAATAATCATCATTCAATCAGAAAATTAAATATACTGGCAGGTAAATTTGTCTTATTTATTCCTAGTAAATAAGCATGTGAAAGTCGATTGACCACTGAAAAGTTGAGGGATTAATTGAGCTTATTTAAGTACCTTAAAATCTTAGGATATAATAGAAGTGGAACATAATGCTTAAATAAATTTAACCGAACAAATTATTGACAAATAGCAGTAAATACAACTTGGAATTTTAAACATCTAAGAATATTATCTCCGGTTCGAACAGGTATATCACATATATCCTTCGTAAACTACGTCAACAGTATGTACTTACTGCCGTTTTTAATCAAGATAATACATTAATTCATTTGATTTTTCCCGAGCGTAAGCTAAGAAAGTATTGTAATAGGGTCCATCGGATGAATGGCTATTTTAATGTTTTCTCCAAAAAACAGGTTTCCCCTTTCCGTCTGGGTGTGTTCGTGCTTTTCATTCGCCGTGATTCCGCTTTGTTGGGTGGCGAGAATAAAAAACAACACTTGTGGTTTTTGTTGATTTATTTACACGGAACTTACTTCGGCAACGGACACAAGACAACAGATCAAGTATATACAAAATACGGGCCTTTTATACCCAAAAAGGGAGCCGAGCTACCTGTTCTTACAATGGATTTAACTGTACATTTTTCCTATACAGGTAGCGCACCTGCAACTACTGTACCCTTTCTAGTCGGCTACCTAAACTTCCTGGAAATATACTTTCCATACCGGCCACCTTGAAGACCCTAACTTCAATTACAAGATTCATATGATATTATTACATTGACAGGAGATTACAATTTGTAAACCTGAATTAAGCATTTGATTGGTAAAAAATAAATCATATTACTTTTACGTTAAATAAAATGGCATTAAGATACAAGTTTAAATAATATAAACAACGGGATCGACAATTTTTCAAGTGTTTAGCTTAAACTAAAATGCACTCCGCTACGTTGCCCGCTGATTTGGGGCGCATTTTACATAGGCAGAACGCATAACTTTCGTACTGCTCTTTTCACAACACCGGCACTGGTTTTTATGGACACCACGCGAACGACGCCGTCGGTACCAGGGTGGACGTCCAGGATTCGGCCCAATCTCCACTGCAACGGCGGGGTGTTTTCTTCAACCAGGATGACCATGGTGTTGACGGCGATTGCATCAGGCTGCGTAGCGAATTTTTGATTTCGAAGGGAGTACTGAGTTAGGTACTCTTTGTTCCAGCGATGCCAAAAGTCCTGACGAAGGCGCTCGATTTTTTGCCACTGTGATAAACGATTAACCTTGAGTGGCGTGATGTCCTGCTCATCAATGGCTGTGAGTGGTTCGCCAATTAGGAAGTGACCAGGGGTTAGAGGTTGAAGGTCATTGGGATCGTTACTCAGGGGAGTAATTGGTCGGGAGTTCAAAATTGCTTCAACACGAGTTAAAAAGGTATAAAGCTCTTCATAATTCAATGAACGTTTGATATGTTTTTTAACAGATTTTATGTTGCCTTCCCAAAGGCCGCCCATGTGTGGTGATTTTGGAGGAATAAAATGCCATTTTATTCCTTTATTTGCAAGATTCTGAATGACATTTCTGAAAGATTGCGATTTCAAAAATTCTGTTAGTTCATTCAATTTATTTCGAGCACCTACAAAGTTCGTAGCATTGTCCGAATACATATGATATACGTGACCACGCCTGGCCACTAGTCGATTAAAGGCTGCTAAAAATGATTCGGTTGTCAGATCGTTTACAAGTTCCAAATGGATCGCTTTGGTTGAAAAACATACGAATAGGCAAATGTACGCCTTGACATGACGCTTGCTACGACCACGACATTCCTTAATTAGCAGAGGTCCGGCGTAATCTACGCCACTGACTAAAAAGGGACGTGTAGGTTCAAGTCTTGATTTAGGCAAGTCACCCATTGGTGGGAATAAAGGTTTTGGGTTTGTTCGAAAACAATTAAAACATTTGTGTAACACACCTCTGACAACGGTTCTAGCAGCTGGTATCCAAAATGTTTGCCTTATAGAAGCTAATGTACCTTGAAGTCCTGCGTGCAATTGTTTTTCATGTTCGTACTGAACCAAAATTTTTGTAATGTGATGACCTTTAGGTAATAAAATCGGATGTTTTATGTCATAAGATAGTGACGATTTTTTAAGTCGCCCTCCCACGCGAATTAATTGGTTTGTTTCATCGAAAAATATGTTTAGACTTAGCAATCGTGATTTTTTGTCGATCGCTTGGTTTTGTTGAAGACAATTATATTCGTTTTGAAAAGTTGTCTTTTGTAACTGACGTGCGATAGTGAATTTTGAATTTTGAAGTTCTTCTGTTAATAAATGATTAGCCAGGTTTTTAGAATTTGGATTTTTGCAATTATTGATGAATCTTAGTACCCATGAGAGCACTCTTTCTGTTTTTTTATAGGATGAAAATTTGGTTAAAATTGGCAGCTCTACTGTTGGTGTTTCGGATGATAATAGCGAAATTGTACGTCGTTCTGGGGTTTCTACGGTTTCTAAATTGACATTTTGTATTGGCCATTCGGAATAGTTTTGATTTAACCAGTGTGGTCCGTGCCACCATAATGAGTTATTTTTTAAGTTCTCCGGTGTACAACCTCGACTAATTATATCGGCGGGGTTGTCTTCACTTTTGACGTGATACCAACCGTCTTTAGGGCTAAGTGTTTGTATTTCGGAGATGCGATTCCCTACAAATGTTTGGTAGGATGCTGGAGTTCCCTTAATCCACGCTAAGACAATAGTGGAGTCTGACCAGAAATATTTTCGATTTATTTCCATATGTAAAGCTTGCGAAACAACGTTCATTAGGCGAGTTAATAACAACGCTGCTGAGAGTTCAAGTCGTGGTAACGTGATTGTTTTAAGTGGTGCATTTCTGCTTTTGGCTGCTATTAAATGAGTTTGACTGTTTTCGGATTTTGATGATGCGTTAAATACTACGCGCAATTTGGTCGAGGTGGATTCTTTGAACACCGCGTGATGTGGCAAATATGTGACCTTTTGATTTTCGATTTCACTAAGAGGAACTTCTTCCATATGGTTTAATAGTTTATATTCGCGCATAAATTTTGAATAATCAGCTTTCAGGTCTGGTTTTTTTACAAGTTTTCGTTCAAGATTATAAAATTGCCTTAATGCATTTTTGCGATTTGAATCAAGAATTGGCGGATTATTAACAAATGGTAATTTAACTATAAAACGGTCATCAGCTGCCCTATTCGTTGTTAATTTATAATGATTTTCAGATTTAAGCTCTTCATCAGTGAGCCTCGTGCAGACGGTTCGGCATTGTTCTAATTCCCAAAATTTTTCTACCTGTTTTTCTAAGACGGATGTTAGGGTAATGCTTAAGCCGGATGACGTATTTAGATTACCTGAATGCGGAACGTTCAAGGATCCTCCGACAATAAAACCTAACTGAGTTGCCTGCAATTTAAGTTCGCCAGCGGGCGAATTTTCGTTTAGACACAAAAGTTCCCAAAACAGACCGGCACCAATGAGGATATCAATTGGTCCAGGATCGTAAAACATAGGATCTGCTAATAGTTTATCGTTTGGAATAACCAGATGTTTTGGATCTATTCGCGCTAACGGCAGATTTTCAGTGATTTGATCCAAAATTAAACAATTTATGTTTGCCGAAAACTTCTCATAACGCGATTTTATTTCTACGTTCGTCGAATATTTTATGTTAGATTTGGTTTTTCCGATACCGCCGATATTTATATGTATTGGATTTTGTTTTAAACCTAATTTTTTACATAGCGATGTAGTGATGTAATTACTCATGCTTCCCGAATCTAAAAGAGCTCTGCATTGTATGTATTTGTTTTGTGCATTTTTAATTAGGATTAGAGCTGTTGATAGAATTACAGTGTGCTTTAAATTCAATAATGAATGATTTACAACCGAATTTACGTGCTGAGTTTCGCTGTTTTCGGGTCCATCGCGGTGCAAAAGTGTATGATGTTTTTCTCCGCATTCGCGACATCTTGATTTTGAAAAACAAGTCTGTGTTTTATGATTGCTTCGAAAACAGTTAGTACATAAATTCAATTTTTTAGTGAAATTAAATCTTTGTTGTGAGCTTAAATTTCGAAATTCTGGACAATGATATATACTATGAATTTTATCACAGTAAAGGCAATTGCTGTCTTTGTTTGTAGCTACATGAGCTACGGCCCTTGGTATTTTGTTAATACTTTGGTTTGCATTAGAAGTTTGAGGCGTGTTCGTTTTATTATTAATTAAACTGATTGATTCTAATGTTCTATACCGTTTTTCTAAGTATATGATTAACGATGAATAGGTCGGAACATCTTTGTCCAACGTAGCTTGCCAGTCTCTAATTGTGACATAGTCTAGTTTTTCGATTATGATTGGGACGATTAGCGCGTGCCACTCGTCTATTTTAATATCTAATTGTTTTAAGGCTGTGACATTTCTGATTATAGTATCTAAAAGTTCTCGAATTGCATAATGTGACGCTTTAGACAAAGTAGGTAGTTTTAATATGGATAAAATATGATCCTGTACGATTAGTCGCGTGTTTTTAAATCTGCTTTCGAGAATTTTCCACGCTTCTTGATAATTTTCGTCGGATCCCTCTAACTGTTCGATTGACCTTTTTGCTTCACCTTCTAAACACGATCTTAAATGCTGGAACCGTTGACAGTCGGTTAGTTTGTAAGAATTGTCTTCGATAATTGACTTGAACGTGTTAGTGAATGTTAACCATTCTTTATAACAACCCGAAAATGGTTTAATATTAATGGGTGCGATTGGAGGAAGATATGCAAAAGGTGCGTGATTACCTGAATTAGACGTTTGTGCATCGTCGCGACTTTCAGTTTTTGATTCGATTGTAGCTATTATCTCGCAATATTTATTTTCGATTTCTTCGCGATATTCTAAATGTTTTTCGACAAGCGCCTTGTCGGATCTATCTAATAACAAGTCGATTTCATCCTGTATACTGTTGTATTCTTGAAATGCTTGATTGGCTAATGTTACGCGCGTTTTTAATAAATGAATATTAGAGTTTGCATTGAATGAATTAACAAAAGTTTGAATTCGTGTAAATTTTGACTTGATCGTGGTTCTTTTAACGATTAATTGATCTAAAGTGGGCGCCATTTCCTAACTGATTTATGATTAAAAAAGTGTGTTTTTTGGTTATAATAAGGATTGGAAAGGAAACGAACCACTCACCTGATACTTGTTGCTGTTGATATGTTGATGTGCCCGTTGTATGTTCACGTGTTGCGTATCACTTAGTTATGATGTCGCGACATTGCTGATCGAATCACTAAATTCGTGTATTTACACATCCGGCTCGAAGGACCATATGTTAGTGCTTTTCATTCGCCGTGATTCCGCTTTGTTGGGTGGCGAGAATAAAAAACAACACTTGTGGTTTTTGTTGATTTATTTACACGGAACTTACTTCGGCAACGGACACAAGACAACAGATCAAGTATATACAAAATACGGGCCTTTTATACCCAAAAAGGGAGCCGAGCTACCTGTTCTTACAATGGATTTAACTGTACATTTTTCCTATACAGGTAGCGCACCTGCAACTACTGTACCCTTTCTAGTCGGCTACCTAAACTTCCTGGAAATATACTTTCCAGGGTGTGTTATATTTATTAGAATAATTGGAATAATTAAATTAATTAAAATAATATATAATTAAGTATATATAATAATTTTTATATGTATTTTATTAATATCGTGTAGGTGGTAAGACGATAACAAAAATTTGTTTAATCATCACACGAACAATGTGACGACGTTACCTCAAAATTTTTGCATACTAAATTTTATTTAAATTCTCCTACTCCTACATTTGTGGTTTATAAATTCGTCTTGATTTTTTACCCTAGACATCCAGATTTTTGAAAAAAAAAATTGTATAAACCGAATGTAATCTTGCAGACGTTTTCATAAGGTTGTCGTGAACATTGTAAATCGTTAATCGAAAGTTATATGTTTATCCCTTCTCCAAAAAAGTCATGAGGTTATCTCAAAATTTTGTCAAATAAATTGCATCTAAAATGTGCAAAATATTATTATCTATACTTGGGGTTTATCAACATATTTGACATTTTTTTAGAATTGCTTGTACAGGGTGACTGAAAAAAATATGAATGAGCCAATTCATTTATTAAATCGATAGGGGTGAAATCAAATTTTATAATTTTTCAAAATCTGTCTATGTTATATTGTATTTTAACCATGTCAGTTTTACATTCCAGGTCATTTTTTTCATTTAAATATTAAGATCGCCATTCTATTAAAAATGGCGACACAATTTTTAGATATATCTGCACATATCAAATTTTAGTAGTTACTATTTTATGTAAATTTTCCGTAATTTTACTTATTTATCATTTATTGCGGTTAGGTGGAAAGAACTTTACAGAATTATAAATACTTTTCCCTCTTTAAAAACTGTCATCAAAAATATACTACTATCATCGTGTCTCAAATAGCTTTAACCAACGATTTTCAAATGTATTTTTAAATGTGTAGCATATAAAAAAATTACTGTTCCATAAATCTATAAACTTTTTCGAAATTATATTTTGAAATATCAAAAGTCGTTATTTTATTCCAACTTGTTCCCGATTTTAATAAACAGATATTTTCTAAAACTGATGAAAGAGTTACTTTGAAATTTCAATAGTACCTTCAAATTATTATAAAGATGGTAATGAACTATTTTCTAGATTTATTTTCTGAAAAAAAAAACTGATAGTATCTTAATATCTTGTTCAATATATCTTGCTTGAAATGTATAGTTAAAAAACTCATTTGCCAGTTGGTGATTACGTAGTAACTAATAATAATAATTAATCCACACATTTTTAACTTCTAGCTTAGAAGAGTAGTCTTAAAAAATACGTGTATACTAATTCTGAGTTTATTTCGGCGATTACATTTAATTAAACTTTATTTATGTTTTCCTAGTAAAGGTTGATCTAATTTCGTTGAAATTTTGGCATCCAAGTGTGATATGTAACATTATGTTTAGTGGACATTCTTAATTGACATTTTATTTGTGATTCTATCGAATTTTGTACATTACTGATGTATTTAAAACATCGTGAATATACAAAAAGTGTGAAATGTTAAAAATAAGCATATCGAATGTGCAGCTATTGGTTCTCTAGAAAAGTTTTCTGCAGTCACATTCAAAAATATAAAGGCCATTCTTTTTAAAAGATTATGGGTATCATTGGTGATTTTTAGAAATAGCGACGGCGACGGTTACGGTTTTCAGATTTTTATTCGTTGCTTACGGTTGAGAGTTCGAGGGAGAAGTTTTGGAAGGGTGTTTGAAATGTCGACAGGTAAGTTCGGTGTTGGAGAGGGGGAAGCCGGTAAAGAAAGAGTTTAGAAAATTCTAGAAAGTAGATGAGAAAGTAGGAGCATAGGGCAGGTAGACGAAAGATAGGATGTATTTACATTTGTAGAGATTTACATAAATTATGAATGAGTTTCGGTCGAACACGTGATTTTGTGGGAACGGTTGTTCCTACAAGATGATAGGTACTACTGACTAGTTATAGAAATTTTCATCAAAATAGTTAGTTAGAGTCGATTATAACTATTATATATTGTTTTAAATAATAATGAATGTAGCATCTCATTTGAAAAGCTTCACATGTTTTAATAATTAACTGGAGCATAAAAGTAAACTTTCAGGTGTCGTTATAAAAAATCTTGACGTGTACTGAATTATCAAGATAGCACAGTAAAAAACACAAAATTAAAAAAAGATAATTTATTAGTAAATGATGAAGTAACTTTAACTTTAACAGTCAACAAGTCAACAACGAAAAAAAAACAAATAACGGGTGAAAATTACACTATTTTTTTTTAATTTAGTGTTATTTTCATTTTTGTTTATCATACTGTGTTGGTATTGCTTCTATTCTTTCTACAAAATTGTTTCCATCGTGTAACGTTTTGTAGAATTGTTGGCCAGCGCTTTTAATGTTTATTTTGCAGAACTGAATGTACAAAAATTCCGACTGTTAAACTTTCTACAGAAACCATTAATGTTAAAAAAAGTACCTCGTTACTCATGTCTAGAATTTTTAAATGTGAGGTCACAAGTTGTACATTTGCGTAAAAAGTGTGGTACTGGAACTTTATGACTAAAGGATACTTTCTATTTCATAAATAGTTGAGCCATAACTGAAATACTTCCAATCGAATTTTTCCGTAACACTATACTACTACTTTTTGAATTCACGAATTTACTTTTACATACAAGTCACAACAATGGTACTAAAGTAAAAGACGTAAAATAAATAAGAACTATACCACAGTAGTGACTATTGTTAATTTTTCCTGTGTAGTTTAACAAAACAAAAATTCTATAAATTATGAGCAATGTATGTTTTTTTTAACAAATGTTCAAAATTATGCAGATAATAGTTAATTTGTTTAAAAGTTAGAGTTATATAATTGAAATTTTGTACGTAATTAAGTATATACGACCATTAAAAGATATGTTTTTATTTATGCAATTTCCCTGGTTATATTTTAGTAACTTCTAAACAGTACGTTCTAATTTTCTGCCTTTAGCATAGCGGTTACAACGCATTTTCCGTGCCAGTTCAAAAAATAAAAATTGGGAAAATTTTCTTTATTTATTTGGTAGCACATGTGCACATGTTACTGAAAATACACGACAACTGAATATAAAAAATAGTACACTTATTCCTGGTCGCCCTGACGTCGAATGTACAAAGTTGATTTTTCCGTTTCTCATGCCTAAATAAATGCTTATCTAAACACAGCAAGCCTAAGGAAATTTTCATCGATCGGTAGGAAGCTGTGTCGCAGCCTATCGTAAAGCTCACCGCCCCCACTCTCTTTTTGTGCTTTATCTCCCTGTATCACTCTCCCATTCGATAGCGAAAGCGTGGTGTAGAAACCAGCAAGCATCGCGCACACAGTGTGTCTAGATGCTGTCTAGCCGTCAGTGAGTTGTGGTGCAACTGCTCTGCCGAGCCGCCTATACTTGTCAATTTTTTTACAGTTGACATTTCACGTGACAGTGATGACTTTTGATGAATTAAAGTCAAAGTGAATTTCCTTTTTATATACTGTACTGAAGGTGGTAATGCGGCAGGACCTGTAATTTTCGAAGAATTCGTGTCACTACCGTCTACCTGTTCGAGGGTAAGTCCCTTTTCTTTACTCTTGTAAAAGCCAAATAATAATGCAGGTGATCTGAAATTTATAAATGTTACCTGAACATGTACTACGTAGTTCGAATTTTGTTTACCACTTTAAAACTTTTATCGCGGTCGTAATGATAACTGTAAAAAGTATTTTTTGTTAGGGATTAAATGTATTATCAAAACGTTTATTGTTTTTCACTTCTATGTTATTGCATATTGTGTCACAGTTGAAATTGTTTACGTCGTCCGCCGTTACGTGGTAGTATCCGGAAGTTTGTGTCCATTCAAAGTCAAGTTCATTAATTAGTATGAAGAGTTAAAGACTCAAACAACCTCATAGACTATACCGACAAAATTTCTCTGCAACAAACTTTTTAAGTTTTTTGTGTCACGTGTTTTATGAATTCTAAGTAAAATACTGATAACCAATCAAAGGTGCCTTCAAGAAGTTACTTTATATTTATAAATCGTTTAAACCCTCATTATCATTATTAGTTTCGTGATAATCTTAATTTAGGCAAAAATTTAAAATAATGTACCGATACTTAACGCAGGAAATTACTATATATCATATGTAAAATTCCAACATTATAGGTACCTGTAGTCTGAAGTAGCAGTTTTTGAAAAATTGATAGTAAGTACAAGAAATTACAATTGCTAAATGAAAATGTTATAAAAGTCACCATGAATTCATTTATTATTTTATTGCAAAAATTCGTGTCACATTTATAAAAAAATCTGTTCGGTGTAGTTGAGTAATCAATAGGCTGAGCAACTTCCCCTGCAGGTGTATCATTTGCGGAATCTTTGACTATTAAGCTGATTAAGTGATTACTGATTACTTGAAAGTAGTTGTCGGGGAAATTTAAACTGATTATAAAGTCAGCATAATTATAATGTTTTTGAATAACAAATACCGGTCGGTTATTACACAGTACAAATGTTGCGTCCTTGTGTTTTTTATGTTTAATTTTTACATACGTAGCCTCCAAATATCGTATTTTTTGACGTATTCAGCAAGTAATAAAAAACGTATCTTCATTAATATGTTCAGTAACAGAGTTTTCTATGGCAAAAAAGTGAATTATATACATATATCTATAGGAAATAAAAAATTCCTTAGACAATAAAAGATGCACAAATATACTGTGTGCATATTATGGTTTAAAATTTTATTGGAAAAAATGTTGTGTAATTAGTTTGCAAATTGTTAAATTTACAAAATATACGTTTACTTTAAAGTATTGATTCAATAAAATGTAATTTTTTTGAAAGAGCCGAAAGTGGATGTTTCCTTTTATTGACCACATACAAGATTCGTTTATTTTGTATGTAATAAAACGTCATCTTCGTCTTTCTAGAAAAAAAGTATTTTCTAGATATTTATTTATTATTTTATTTTATTTTATTCTCTAACTATGGTAGAACTTGTTGTTGTTTTGTTGTGCCATTGACAAAAATATGTCTTTTTGACGAACAAAATCGTTGCAGTTATTAAATGACCTCAGTAGTAGTTTTCATTTTTATGATCAAAAAATACAGATTTATATTTCAGCAAAACTGAACTTCATTAGAGAATTTATGGAACGATCCTTCAAAAACATATATGTCACTGTTGTCATCTTGACGGCGTTAACTTCGGTTTTAAATACGAACACAGCTGTTACTAAACAGCCCGGCTGAAGTTGGCGGCGCTCTTTTTAGTCACGGCTTGAAGTTATTTCTTGTAAAATTGACAGTTCGTAAATTTTGACGTTTTCATATCTGTTGGATTTGTTTTAAAATGGAACATTGTAATACATCGTGTGAATTACGAGTTGCGGGTGAGGCGACAACGAGTGATTGGCCGGCTGCAAAATCGTTTTGGTAGATTCTGGTTCTGATATTTATTATTTCCCCTATTTCCTCACTTGCATTTTCAGAATGTAATATCTCCGTTGTTATAATAAACTTATTGCTATGAAATTTTAAATATAAATTGTCCACAAGTTGCTCTGCATAGCACAGCGGAAGTTTTCTTAAAAATAGTTCACCATCATACCATCATCAGTCTTTTTGAAGTTTTGGTGAAATTTTTCATTACCTTTTTTTTTAAGTCAAGATCTCAATTATTTATGGATTTACGGTTTTCACCACTGTTTTCAACTTATAAAGCGTATACGTTACGCGGAAAATATTGTCGATTTCCTTTGTTGAATACACGCGCTTTTTTAGTGTATCTCATTTCCGATAAAAAAATCGACAATGTTTCCTGGGTAGTGTATAGAGTTCGGTAAGCTGAAAATAGTGGTGGAAACTGCATTACGAAATTTCCATATACATATAATAGTGTTTTTTTTTTAAACTGCTTTTGCGTTAGATAGAAGGGTGTGGACGGGTTATAGGTATTTAAAATTTCGTACGGTCTGAAAACACAGGCTTATTCACGAGAAGCTCCACGCCTGAAAAATTCAAAATGCAACCAACAGTACAATTTCATAGCAGTGTGATATTTACCATTTCTGTTTTAACTTAAACATACATAGTTAGCTATTGGGTTATGATAATTTGGAAATAAACGCCAATGATTAGGTTAAAGTTAAAAACAAACACATTTATAATAAGAACTCGTGAGGGAATCTCCTGTACGGATAATTTTCGCTACAAAACCGTGAAGCAACTCGGAACATATCAAAACCACTTTTTCGTTGTTAGCATCAATTTTGACGAAATATAAGTTTCAACGTGATAATAATATCTGACAATATGTCAATGTTGTTAGTTGTTACATAAACCGATAACTGTTTTAGTTAAAAAAAAAATGATATGAAATATCAAAGATGGTTTTGAAATTGTATTTCGTTTTGAATTTTTTAGCCGGGGATCTTCTCGTGAATAAATCTGTAGGTATACTGAAAATCTCATGGGCCAAAGGTAGTGTATGGAGCAGCGTCAAGAGTCGTTACAGGCCAAATTGTGTTAATGGCATGTTTGATCTTTTGAAATCATTAATGCTGAGCTCTGTGTTCGTAAGTAAAAGTCACAGTTTAACAAAACCTTTGATATTCATGATGTTAGTTGATGTTCTCTAGACACTCGTTTTATAAAACCCTCGTGACTCAAGAGGTGTCTGTAATAGATATTTGTCACTTATTAATTACTATGTACTATGGCTGAAAACTTGGTTTTTCTATCGATTAGTTTTTTGAATCTGTACAAAACTTGTGTTATCATATCATTTAGATTGCTTTCAGTTTTTCAAATATAATCATGAATTGAAAATTGTGGGCCAAAATTTAATTCAGACATATTTTTTGCTTATGTTTCCTCTCATATGTAAAATCCAAGTTATGGGAGATTATTTTATTTAATTCCAAAATTCTTTAATTTTTCAGTAAAGTCATTGAGTGTGAGTGTGTTCGAACCACAAAACAAAATGTTCCAAAGAGTTTAGACAGTATTGCCCTTGCCTTTTGAAACATGACTCATACTCTATGCATTTCAGATATTTGACGGCAACTTTCAGGTAGACAACGCCAAAAATTTTAAACACTAGTTTTACCATTATACTGTAATGCAAGCTTCTAATTCGCAACATTCGTTTAGGTTCGTGTCACTACAAAATGTGTTAGGTTTATTATTAAAAAAATGAAGTTTAATCAAGTAAAAAAAAAGCTCGTAACACGCAGAGACACTGATAATGGAACGACCGGGAAACCATGTATTTACACGATCGGTATTATTACAGTTTCCACCACATTTTTATAGCTACCATATCAGTTACAGTTGCGAAAAACGTGTAGATGCATTAGTAAACGATATGTAGAATATAAAGGAACATGTCACAATATATACACAAATTTCAGACGAAACGTATTAGTACGTAAAGGTCTGATATGGTGTCATTAAATTTTGGAAGGCAGAAACAGATAAAACAGAAACAGATAAAACCTGATAAACGTTTTACCATCTTGAGGATAATTAAAGTATGCGCAAAATTTTAAAACAATCGATTTTGAAGTTTCTAAAATAAATTTTAAATTTGTTTTCATGTTTCGTTAAAAACTGACACGCCTAAGGTTAAAAATATCAAGACATTTACTTGGCAATAATTTTAAATGTCGCTGTAAAATTTTCAATGGGATGAATAGTCAAATTTTGGCATCTAGACGTTTTCAGCAACCTCTTTAGTAATTCCAACGGTTATTTGCCCAATAAACGGGTGAAACAGGTATAATATTGATTTATGGCTTTACGTAATAAATAGCATTGGTATATTAACTAAATTGTAGCAAAGAGAAAAGTATAATAAAGTTTTATTTTAAAAAGAATCTGTTAATTTTTACAAACTTAGTAATTTATAAATATAATCACCCACAATTTTGTCAGATAATAATAACTATTGTTAATATTTGTCACTGCACCATACCTCTAAGTTGCCTATATTACAGAATAACCAAGTTGTTTTTTATTGGACGTGTATTATCGCCAAATTGGATGTTATTTTACCCAACATTACTTCAAAAACAACTAACACTTTTAATTACACTTATGTGATTTTGTACTCATAGCTCAATCTTACATAGTGTAGCTTGAAATAATGTCAATAAGACTGTCCATATGTGAAATCTACTCTTAAGAAACTAATTTACGTAGGAAAATGAAATCCTCATTTACATTTCGCATTGTTACCGTCAAATACAAGAAGTGGGAAAGTGATTTCTTAATTATTATATGCAGTTCAATTTATTTAAAATTAATTTTCTTTTTGTTTTATGTCTTTTTGAATATCAATAAATCTACCTAGTTTTTGATTAAACTTTGTTTACATATTCTTTTTGTAATAGTTATTGATGTCCTTAGTGCTTTAAATATTACTTTGTTCCGCAGTGTGAAAATTATGTCACGACGAAACACTGACGGAGAGTAAAGATTTCACTTTTAATTAGCTTATATGATTGGATTCTGCAGCAAATATAATTTTAACAAAGATAAATGTAAGGAAAAACATTCTTAGTTTTTCTATAATATTGGGTGATTGTAAAATTTTCAGTACAATCTGACTTTTTGAAATTTTTATGACTGAAACTATGCTGTTGCATTGGGTGAAGAAACTCCGTAATTAAATGAGTTTCGAAATGTTTGTATAGGTTGTCACAAAAAACGCCACAACGTCATAGCCCGCCAAACCTTTGACACCTAAGAAATGTTAGATTGAAGTGCGCTGAAGTGTATTTATTTAAAGACATGGGAGTTATGTTTTAATTGTTAGATTAATTTCTATACTGAATATAATAAATTGCATTAAATTTGCGTATTTTTCCGCGATTTAAAAAAAAACTAAACAAACAGTATAGTAAACACTAGTCAATATTTACATAATGTAAAAATGCCTCTGTAAACTACTGACAGCAATTAATCAGACTAAAAAAGTGCTTAAATGCGTCATACCTAAACTAGTTTGCTAATGTTTTTTTAATGTGAAGGTAAAATTTCAACAACAAAAGATTCTAGTGCCTAAAGGAAATATATGTATTTAACAAACAACGCATTTGTGCAAAAGTAACATCAAAAAAGAGATTTATAAAACCTTGAAAACCTCCCTTGGCGTTGCACTCCTCTATTATTTTACCGACAAACTTTTATTTATTTAGTATTTTCCTTTGTAACAAGGAATTACTAAGTGAAATCATATCTGTATATATGTACCTGGTAATTATAATAATCTGAATAATAACTGATTAATAGCTCTTATTAAAAGAGCGATTAAGTTTGATTGATTTATATAGTTGGTATTTATTACAGTGCTTTTGTATTCTTACATCATATTCTTGCTAAACAATTTTATTTTTAAATAGGTAAAAAATTGTTGAAAGTTTGTTTAAAGCAAAATAACCATAAACCCATACTATTACGAACAGTAAAATTGATTTTATAATGCATTATATTTATTTAAATTTCTTAAGTGCGCACTGAAAAATTAATTTTAATATCCACAACATTTGTCAACATAGGTTTGATGTTTTCTTAACGTTATCAATTACTCATTCACATGTTTAACAGACAAAGACAACAAAGTAATCGGGCACATTAAAAACGTGATTCTTACACACTTCACTCTTGTTTGTAATAAAATAAATCTTTGACCACTTTCAAAAATAAGTGAATTCTTTATTATACTCCCCATTTTTGCTTTTTATTTTTATTTCTGATCCATTGCAGTAGTAAACCAGTTAACATCTGTCATGGTGATCATTTCAACAAAGTTATTTCACGGACTGAAACCACAATATGGTCGAAGAAATGATGTTATTGTACTTGTACTGCATCCATTAAGAATTGCTGCTGTATAAAATACAAAACCCATAAGCAAACTTAATGGCTATTTCAGACATAACGTAAGCGTAATTATAAATTTATTTTTTCACAAAAAAGTCAAACTACTGTGAAATCAACATTTTAAATCTAAAGTTGCTCGATATCATAAATTAATTTCAAAATCGGCCATCCGATGTTAAAAATTAATAATAAAATTTAGTTGATCCGTGACATCTTTTAGTTAATAAAAGATTCACGCCATCTCCAAATTGTTGTCAATAGATCAACTTCTATGTGTTTGCTGAAAAATAAACTCACGTTTGTTTATGGTAACAGCCCAATAATCTGGAGGTCGTCCCGTAAGAGTAATTTTTACGTGAATTTAATGTGACCCCAAAAGAGTACAACTGTCGGTGATTGCAAAGCATCAGATTTTGCAAAAATTGAGCCTGATGAGTCACACTCCATTATTCTTAAATTCAAATCTCATGCTAAACAGGTATTGTTAGGTGCGAAATAAAGCATTTCGATACGGCGATTAGAGGATAATTGGCTCACAACCGAACATGGTTCATCGGTGAACGGTTACCAAATTATTGTTGACAGGAGTAAATTGAATAAAACTGTTCGTTATGTTCCTTCTTTTTTTTTCGGAAGAAGAGCGCACATCGTTTATGCTCTAAATATTTTCAAGATTAACACAATTAGTGAATTTATTAACACAAATTGATAATTGCCTTTCTTTTAGAAGCTAGTAATTATGATGGTTTATGTCTGTCTCGTCAAGAGATTTGCCGGTAGCGGTTTCATCATTTCATTAACATGATGAGATTTCATTCAGAATTTAATAATCGACAAAGTGCATTAAAACAAGTAAAAGCGAATTAGATTATATGCAATTAAGCGATGTTTCACAACGTCACGACACGGATTAGAAGACTAGAAAATCTCCAATTAAAACGGTAATTAATTGTACAAATTAGTTTTGCAACGTTTGATTAGATAACGCAGAGTTGCCACTGCTAATTTACTTACGCATAAACAGTACCTGGGAGCTTGGTAAACTGTCGTTCATCTCCTAAATAAGTGTCACTCAGGTCGACGATTAAAATACATTTTCGTTTCTATTGAACATCTCCAGTGAAACTGTGTTAGAAACCGACTTATGAATTAATCTCTAATTTAAAAATCCAAGCAGCATTGTCAAAACAACAAAACCAGCTTTCGTTTTTGTGAAATTTATTCATCGATTAAAAACCTCTTGTTGTCGATAATGAACGTAATGGATTGTCAGTAAAAATAAAAAACTGCGTGGAAGACCTTGGCGGGTCGCGGTTTTTTCAGTAACTCCTTATAGGGTAGTTCACTTTAATGAAAAAACAATTCTTTAGCTTGAAAACATCAAAGATCGATGGAGCGATAATGAACATGTCTGTGGTATGAAAAATATTGCTTATTTGTAACAAAGTTCTGGTTCTTGCAGACAAAAAGTACTGTCGAAGGTGCGAAACGACTGATATATTTATGTCGGTTTCAATTTTTTCTTAAAATTCCAATCAACTGGTTCTTTCGTAAGTATTAATTAAGACAATAAGGTATTAAAACAAAACGTTCAATGAAATATTTTGAGCAGAAATTTGCATATTCATACCTTCACTCGGCCTAAAATGGTTGGATTGCGAGCGAATGAAAGTGTAGTGATTGATAATAGGTGACAACATCTTCGGCGCTTGCGATTATACCGAGGACAAAATACGTGGATTGTGTGTTTTGCGATTTAATTTATCAGTCGTTTGTGATTAACTTGTCAGCGCGCTTTATAACTTCGAGTTTGTTTTGGAATTTTGTTTTATGGTATTGTTCTAATGTGAATAGTCGAGCGATGAATAGACTAAATAATAATCGGCTCGAGTTGCGGCGTTTATAAATGTACGTACACTTTGTTTACCAATATAACACGGCTCTTATTTTGACAGTTCTATACAGTTAATTTTTTAGCAAGTTTTGAATATAATCACCACAGTCGTAATACCTTCATTGTGTTGACTTCGTTTTGTGGAATAAGTACGTTATGTGATTCATGTAAATTGCAGCTTGATTATATTTTTGTTATCGAAATATTTTAGCCCTTTGCTAAAGAATTTCATTTGGTTTATATTATACTGATATTGATAAATGTTGATATGAAATGTTTGTCTTATTTTGTGTTTTCATTGCATCTTTATAAGTTTTTTAAGAAATGTCCATAATACAGTATCTCAAACACATTGGAAGTAGTGATGATGGCTAAACATACAAGAGCACTCAAAAACTTTTATTATACTACAAAATTTTCATAATTCTGTTTACAGAAAATTCAGATCACCTTGAAATGTTCAGCAAATGCAATTACCATATACGGGATACCATTGAGCAGTTGTGGGTGGGGTTGGAGCGTAATTTAAAAAATAAATTGAAAAAATATTGATGAGAAGTTTCTACAACTTCAGGAGGAAAATTTTCTAAGATTTTTATAGTGTTAAAGAGAATGCTCGAACAAAAATCTTCCAAAAATAAAGGTTAAATGATTAATATTTGTCTGTATGTATGTATGTACGTATATACTAACTCGACCATAAAAAGGGTCAGTATTTCCAAAGGTCAGAAATCAATTACATGAATTTGCAATATAGCATGACATACTTAATTACTAACGAAAGTTAATTTAAGGTCAATTTTCGTATGCAGGGTTATTCACGAGAAGCTCCTAAAAAAATGCAAAACGCAACCAATAACACAATTACGTAGCAGTGTTTGATATTTACTATCACTATTTTTTAAGTAAAACTTAGTTAACTATTTGGTTTTGGTAATGTGGAAATAAACGTCAGGTATTAAGTTAAAGAGTCATAAAGACTCACCATATATCAAAATCGTATCATTCTTTTCGTCGTTTAAATACACTGCATCAGTTCTGATGAAATATTAGTTTTAACATGATAGTACATATCTGACACTACGTCAATGTTACACAAAACAGATATCTACGTTTAATTTTCTTTTTATTCATTTGTATGAAATGTCGAATATGGTTTTGAAATTTAGGCTTAGCTTCTCGTTAACAACCCTGTATACTGAAAAATATTTATTATTAGTGCTTATGAATTACCTATACATTTTGAAAGAAATTGTTTAAGTAAGAACCTTTTTCTTACCGAAGAAAAATCTGTGATTTTTTTATAAAATTAGGAAAAACTACAACTTTTTTTGAACAAGAACTGAAAAGAGTTATGTGTCAATCACCTATAAGGACAAGTTATTTTATACACATCTTTTAAATAAACTCAGAAATTAGAATTAAGAAAAACAATTGACAACGTCAGCGATCAGATAATTTGATGTAATAATTAATCATTTAATCATCGCTTGATCAAGCTTTTGGTGTTCCTAATTGTTGCACAATATTGGTTCTCACAAAATTATGTGGATAATATCAGAATAAATTACGTATAAATTACTGAAAACAATGTTGCTAAAATGAAAAACAAACCGTCCTTAAAAATGTATTTAATGAAATTTTAATAGGTACAGTTTCGATGGTGCCCTAAATTATAGTTGACTTTTATATGAACTGCAACAAATTAAAGGCTGAAGGTTATAAGTTTGTATGTTGTTCCTGCATTTCTTAGTTTCCGAGCGTAAGCTAGATTTTCTTTGCCCAATTTTATAAAATAATATACTCCTACACTTGTCGTATTATTATCTATACCCTTTTATTTTTTTTAACTTACATATTCAAATTTTTGAAAAAAAAAAGTTATAACAACATTCAACAATTCAGCTTAGGAACTACAAAACCGAATGCTTTTGCAATCGCTAATCAAAATTTATCTGTTTACCCTCTTCAAAAACTTGATGATGTCATCCCAAAAATTTGTTGGAGAAATCATATCTAATAAAATGTGCAAAAAATTATAAGTGCACATTTGTAGTTTATCAATACAAGTACATTCATATTTTTTAGAATTGCTTATTTATTTATTTATTTATTTATTTTATTATTGCTAAAGAGTTGATTACTTCATCACAAAATTTTATTATAAAAAACGCACTTAAAACATTGTTACGAAAGAAACCCACACGCCGTCCCGATACGACGCCTATGGGTCTTCTAGAATGTGCGTTTATTCTGGTATGTTCGGCGGTGATGACTCATCGGCTGGGCGGCGCGGCGTTCGTTCACGAAAAGCTTGGAAGCCGAAGTCGCGATCGGCAACCCAGAACACCCTCGAAGCTGCGTTCTCGAACCATTGAGAGGAACGTATAGGTTTAAATTGAGTCGAGTCGACTCAAACGAGTGTCGAAAAAACCCAGTGAATGTCGCACCGGAATTATTTTGTACATAATCGCTCTGTAATTAGTCGTGTCAATCCGAGTTATTAAGAAATAAATAGAGTTTTATCCACGCCGATTTTAATCACTCGTCCAACGTAATAATACTTACGCATAGTGTGCTTCTATGCTACTTATAGGGGTTGTTATCGAAAAAAAAAAATGAAATTCGTAAAAGCAAATTTTGCAATTTATCTAAAAAACTGAATTTGTTCAAGTGTGGAATCTTTTTGATCACTCGGTTCGCTATAATAATATGACGTTCTGGGGATACCACCACGAAAACACAATATATTTGTCAATGCGTTTCGCCAACCATATTTTGTGTGTTTTCGGTGTTGTGTGGATAAACGTTATATTGTTTAAGTGAACTTCGGAGGCGAGGGGAAATTCTCTCTAAGTAAATAACTTTAGATTAGTTTTAATTGTGTTTTTGTTCACAACGGCTTTATCTCTAATAACCAAATGCAACATGTAATAAAACAGTAGTACATGAGGATACCCTATAGGTACACAACACCTAAAAAACATACTTCTCAAAAAATTTGTCTTTTTCATTTTCTATAGCTTTCAACTGTAGCTAAATAGTATCCTAGATTCTAATACAGATAAAACTAATTCGGTGAGCTTAGCAGTTGGATAGTGATGAATTAATTTCGCATATCCTACATCTCGCGAACTCGTGAAAGTGTTTGATGCGTTTGAAAATTGTTGTTGCGGATTTACTTTTTAAGGTAACTTAAAATAAATTAACAAGCAATTATGATCAGCGTTCATCGGAAAGGAACCATTAATAAAAGAGAAAACTACTTCATAGTTTGATTGTTTTAAATACAACTACAAAAAGTTTGTAAATAGAGAAAACACTATAAGCACACCTTGAGTTTATATCCGTTAATTAATTTTACCGAGAGCATGACTTCCAATGCGTTTGAATTTTCATCGGTATTGGTGGAATTCGTTTAGGAGATTTTTTCAGTTGTAGTGAAACAATTGGTTTAAGCAACAGTTTGAGTTATCACGTTATCACTTACATCTACAAGGAATATGTATTTAGCCTAATTGGTATTTCACAAAAAAACTGCTTGTCTGAAGAATTTAATCTGGGTTAAATTTTGAACGTTTACTGAAATTTTAATGATGTAATATGAACATTGGTTTGTTCAACTCAAGGGATTGTTGCATTTATATCGACTGTATGCATTATTTTGATGATTGTGAAGTTTATTTTGTTAATTTATCTATCATATATTGATGTGTATAAAAATAAATGTATAGCCATTAGTATACTTTTTTTGTTAGGTAAATATTTTTGATTCTGTTGATCACCGTAACTGAAAAAAATAAAACTCAACCATGTTCGGCAAAATTGAGAAATTTATGGCAGTAAAATTGTGTTCCCCGTTTTTATTAGAAAAATCAACAGTTAGTGAATTGAACCGATAAGTTGACATTTATACACACTAGTACAATTTTAATGTGTCAGTATCATCAGAGTGTGGTAATAACTATTTTTAATTACCTTACGCAAATAAATCTAATTTAATGTAGGAAGGTACATAAAAGCAGTTAATCAAATTTACAGTATGATACATTTAGTTAATGTTGCTGGACCAAATGATATTGGTGAAGATCACCCAAATTGTGCAATTATAAAAGAAAAAGAGTATATTAAGAATGTAAGTTTTTTTGTGTTACTGAATGTCTCTGTTATTTTTTTCTAAGAATTTGCAATCATCCGCTCGGGTATTTTTTTCTTCGTATGGAAGAAGAGAAAACAAAGATCTGTACGTTTACACCAAAACTTTAGAGATGCTTTAAAATTTATGCAATCTTTCAAAAATTTTCCAAACCTGTAGTAATTTGTAAAACACCAAGCGACATCCGTGAACATACTAATGATGTTGTCCAATATCCACATATGCCCACTGGGAATTTCCAAGATCTACCTACATAAGCCATAAAACAAGAATTTACACCGAATGTTGCAGCCGGCGCCCTTTGTGAGATTGTCACGCAAGCAATAAATACAACATCAATTTCCACTCATATAAATAATGTTAATTCTCATAAAATAACCTACACAGCAGACTTCTTCATTCAACGATGCAATCATTTCAGCATTTTTCACATTTCTGCACTGGGCGAATTCAGGTGCGCCAGTAGAAAAATTCCCCCAATCACCATACAGTTTTGGTCATGTTTTGAGCACATGCAATGCCCAACAATTTCGATCGATCGATAACAAAATCGTGACCTTATGGTTATTATTACGTTCACGTTGTTTTCAAAGTGAGGATCAAGGATATTTTTTCTATTGTGATTTCCGTCATCATAAATCTCCAGACGAACAAAGCATGCCCGAAAAAGGACTAATCCTTTATTTTTATGTCTGATTGTTATGTAACAAGACTTCGACTTATCAATGAATCACTTCGACCCATGTGTTTAACAACATCGTTGTGAGAGAGGGAGATGCTAGTGTTTACACCAGACGGTTTTTTTGTCCATCGCATCTTACACCATGATTTATTTTAGGATTAATAAAACCACAAAAAATGAAGCTTCGTGACATCTTGTGCTTTACTTTGGGGGCAATGGAATTAAACAGAAACAAAGGCGACCGTTCTATAAATGAAGGAGCAGACGCACCGAGAACTAGATAGAATGTCATAATTATCGAATGTGTGTGTCACTGTAAAACTGTCTTTATTATTTAATTTGAGCATGGGCTGATGGTATATTGGAGCGGAAGTAGGGCCGGAAAATACAATACCGCACCCACTGGTTGGGTACTATAATGAGTTTGAAGAGGGTGAATGAATTGGGTGCAAGACGATCGAAAATGGGCGCAACATGCAATTTTCGCTGCATGTGTACTTACGTTAACTGAACATTTACGTAATTAGTTTAGGTAGAACGTTATTCACACTACTATTTAGTTGCCTATGATAAGTAGAGTGGAAAGTTCAAATACTGTGCTGTATAATTATTATCGTACGTTGGAATTATATTGAATCTTTGATTTAAAGTCATCAATTATAGTCTTACAGCTATAAATGTAGTAAACAATAATGTTACTATTATGTCGTAAACCGTCAAACTGTTCCATGGTCGTGTAATTAGCGTGGTCGGTTACATTTCTATTAATTATTCAGTGCCACTATTTTAAACGATGCACAAATTAAAAGTAAGCAAAATGTTCATTATGATTGACTAACAGCAAAACGTATGCAACATTAAAGCCTAGTCCACCAAAACTAAATTGGCCTTGTCAATTTAAAGATACAATAGTATGAATCAAAAACATCAATTTCTTTTAATTAGTATTACAAGTTTAAATCCCGTAATTGATAAATATAAATAAAATAATAATTTTCAATATTTAATAAATATCCGGAAATTTGTGTCATAATTATCAAAATTGATGTTGAGCGAGAAAAAAAAAATTATCCCGCTCCATTTGTATAAAATGTATCGAAACTTACATCTGAAGATGTTGTGTCTTGGATATATGATATGTTGCTGGTGAAGTGTTGATAAAAGCAGAGACCAAATCTTGACTCATTTAGACGTTTTGTTTACACCGTTCCCATGGAAACCGTGCGTCTAGTCGTTGTATTTGGCTGGAATCTGGTTCTGTTCGAACACTGACCGCTAGTAGTAACTTAGTTGCGGGATTTCATTTCATTCTGCACGAGTGAAATTTTTTGATTTTAAATAAAAATAATGAATTCTGAATATTTAATAAAAAAATCTTCCTGTCTTACGCCGGTAAAATTTTAGTGAAAAATTTAGGGAAAACTACCCCCGATTTATTGATAAAAAAAAATGTTCATGCCAAAACGAGAGACTTTCATAGATAGTTTAGTAGACATAATAAGTATGGTAAATTTTTGTGGATGTGCGGTTGTGGAAAAAATAATAAACTGTTTTGTTTTGTGTGTCACCTCAGTAATGATTCGCAAAAATGTTGCAATATAAAATTTGAATTTTGAAAGATGTGTCTCATATAAATAGAACACTATGATGTTATAATTTATAACAAATTTTGTAACTCCTTGAATGCTAATATTGTTCACATAACCAATTGTTAAAACAAGGTTTAATTGTAAAGTACTTCTCTTCCTAATCTAAAATGAATTGAACGTGTCCCCGCCCTGAACGAGCGTAGTTAGAGTCAGATAGGTATTTGTCATGCCCAAGGCAAAGAAGATTAACAAAATTTGAAAATTCAAGTTTTGTTAGTCTTCTTTGCCCAAGGACGGAAATGACCACGGACCGGATTTAGTGAACACTCAACCTGGACTGGAGTTACGTTTCTCCAACCTAACTACCTGATATTTGAGCAAAATTTCCACCATAGTTCGGATGCGACGGTTTTTCATTCATAACACGATCAAAAGTAAACAAAGTGGATTTTACTGACAGTACATTTGAAAATAAATTATAGTATGTTCATGATATTTACTAATTTTTTTTTAAATTCTTGATTCAGAATTTTGAGTATTAAAAAACTGTGCCCATCACTTAGGTATTTGATTAAAGTGAGATTTCTTAACACTTGCTTAACTAAAAATTTTACCGCAGTTAGGTATCAGGTAGTTACAAAATTTTGCACCGGAGGTGGGTCCCTGATTAGAAATGCATCGCAATTTGGACAGGCCGTATAAAGTTACATCCATATTATAACATAATTTAACTTTACTGTTTATTTAAGAAATTTTATTGTAATTCAGACAAGGTTGTTTGTGTGGTTCAAATATCAAAGATGTATTAAACAGATATGAATGTGCAGGTAGTAATCTCACAATATTCATTCCTGGAAGGGCCGAAATATTTTAAGTACTTAGGCTTCTAGGGTACCTGTACTACTATATTAGAATTCCGTTGAAGGCAAATGTTTCCTAATTATGGAAACAGTCACTTCGTCTATAGTCTTAGTAGTGACACGTTCGTTCGACAAGTTAGAATCTATCAAGTATAGCAAGTAAGTTGGTGTTTTATTATTATAATAATTGTAAAATAATATATACATACGAAGTGGTACTGTATGTACATAGCTGTCATTTTTTTAATTGTCTTTAATTGACGTATCAACATTCAAAGCGCAACGAAAATTGGGGCAACCGGGCAACTACTGTTTTGGTTGAAAACTACGTAAATATTAGAATAAAAGAACACTAAACAAATGTATTCATAATCATTACAGGGATCATTTTGAGATTTTTATTTCAAAGGTGTTTTTAATGAGAACTGACGAGTTTCAGCATCAATAAAATGTTTTATTGTTTATGATCGCCGCAACTTATATTTAGCAAGCAGATTGATACGTCAACGTACCGTTGCAACCACAATAATTATTCTACGTCATCGTCAAAGCGTGTGCTCAAACCTGAAATACTTAGTTCCAACGTTCAACCAAGTTTTTTTTTATCAAATATAATATAACAAGTGGTCTGATTTTTTCCGACAAAATTTGTGACACAAATTAACGAGTAGCTGTTGCGACGAAAATCACACGAGTCGACGAAGGAGACGAGTGTGATTTTCCAAAAGCAACAGCTACGAGTTAATTTTCACACAAATTTTGCAGAAAAAATCAGATCACGAGTTATATTCGGCTTGACAATCCAAAGAGAAAATTTTTATTTACTTTTTACGACAATAATTCACATAATTTATAGTTAGCGTATTCGTTGAGTAATCATACCTACTTAGTCTAAATAGTAACAAAACAGCAAAGCAAAACGTAAATAAATTTCTAAACATCAAATTTTGTGTGTGCTGCTGGTTGATTTTCTTAATTATGGGAGCAAGATTTGGTAATAAGATTGTGTATGAAATTCGAAATGCAGTGAAAGAAAGTCAGTGCCGGAAGACCGCAAGAACGCAAGATTCAATTTGGAAGCAGTTTACAGAATTTTGTGAAATACGCAAGTTTCATCTAAATAAAGCAGTCGAAATGAACGAGGTGGCCAGTATTTTGGAAGATTATGCCTTTAACGCCAACAGAAAAGTAATTTGTATTATCGTTTTTTTTTATTAAAGTTCATTTGACAAGTTTGACAAATTAATTTGACATAATTTATTTCGCTGAAAAACAGTGTTGTTGCCTGACAGAAGAATGTTTTTTCACTGAAAAAATTTTTCGGTGAATGCCATTGGACAAATTTCAAACAATTCTGCCATTGTATTGGTTAAAAATTTTCGAGTTGGATTGTCAGTATTAAATGTCATTTGCCAGCCAAAATTGCCATCGATTTGATCTGACGTTCACGTAATTGCAAAGTGTGCAGTGAAGTTTTCCCGTTTTTTTGTTTTATAACAGGTACTAAATTCTGTTTAAAGATAATAATGACTTTACAATTATTGTAATGTATTGCATTTAAATATAATACTTTTCTAGTCTAAATCTTGAATTTCCAATTTTAGTAAAAAAGTAGTCTTAAGGCACGTGTCCACTTGGCGAGAATTCGCGAGAGTTACTTTCAAGGGCTTGTCGATTTGAGAGGATATTTTGGCAAATTTTGCTCGCCGATAGATGTTAAATGTCTGTCGATCAGACAAAGCTTTCAAAACCCTGTCCACTACACAGTTGCACTTGCGAGGAAAATGGACCCTCTTTACTCGAACCAATAAAACATTTATGATTTTACGAGTCTTTGGTTTAAAATTCGATCTATAATGTTTCTGATGTTGTGGTTCGTAAGTTAAGTTCATAAAAAATCTGTAATAGAGTGGAAAGCATAAATTAATTTGTCGATATCTTCATGTTAAAGTTCGATTATCGCTATTTGGAGGTGATTTCACTGGGGATTAAAGCTTAGTTAGCACTTGAGATGATTTATTACTTAGACCCTGTTGTAAATGTGTCCATCAAGACGACGCTTTAAGGGCTTTTACCAGTGAGATAACCGCAAACTGCAATAAACAGTCTGGGTTTCTGTACCTGGGAAGGAATCAGTGCAACAGGGTCTAAGCAATAAATCATCCCAAGTGCTAATTAGTCTTTAATCTCCAGTGAAGTCACCTCCAAATAGCGATAGTTGAACTTTACTATGACAGATTTGTTATCCACATATTACTCTTTGTTTTCTGTATATTTTTTGTTATTTGGTAAGACATTGCGTGCGAGAGTATTTATTGCTGATATGAAAAAACAGAAGAAAATTGTCTAATCTAGTTAGTTAATTAGATGATTACAAGATGAGCTAGTCAATTTTGTTCCTTCCTGACAAATGGCACATTCATTATCTCATTCTCATTCAATACTAAGGTTAACAGCTCTTATTTATATTACTGTTAATTAACTCACACACTATAGTTAAACAATACAATTTTTCTCTTTAATATCTTGATGGTCAGTTGTCAGAAACAAAAAGATTACAGCACTCTTTTAACTGCCTTATCAAAATTATGACGTGTTGTCGATCGCATACTTATTTAAGTGTATACCAAAATACTACATTATTTTTCTATGACAGTAGTAGGTGCTTTCGCCGCTTGTACGAATGTTGTTAAAAATTTCGGTTCCTGCACGGGTGACACAATCATTTTAAATTATATTTATTGAAACAATTAACAAACATGGTAGTCTTGATTGTAATTATTTAGAGCCGAAGGTTTCCAGCCTTAAAGATTATGTGTCTTAGGTTTCACGTTTTTGGGAAGTAGGTGTATGCTTAAGTAAAATAACACTGTTGATGACACTGCAGATATTTATATTGGGTTTTAATTTTACGCTTATTAAAAGTTAATGTGGAGATAAACGTAAAATGATTATTGTTATAAAAAATTGTGATTTTGCTTAGTTTATTGCATAACTGACCATCCGTGACCAAGAGATTTTGACAAAAAGAATTAGTATTATAATGGGGTATATTCCTTGGAAAGCCTCGGAGATACGACTTTTTGTATGAACCTGCAAAAGCGTGTCAATAAATGCTTGAAATGCTTGAGATGGCTTTTTTAGAAAATAATTGATACGTAATGCAACATTTAAAAAATACTTTAAAAAAACTGAAAAATGCGCCATCAGAAAGACGGTCTTACGTAAGGCGTTATTTGAGAGCAAACAAACAAGAAGTGTTTATTTGGTAGGTTAAATTGGCCACTATTGTTATTGTTTTGATAACGTCTAAAGCTTTCACTTATAAAGGTCTTTTGCATAAAAAACTAAAATGGATAATAAAAAATTCGGTATGAATTTGAAGGTTGACCTTTTAGTTAAAAATAGGCGTGATATTTAAGCCCTCAACTTTTTAAACAATCATTAATCAGAGACACTGAGAAATAAATGTACGTAAACTACTACAATTATGGTATGATGGCATAAATCAGTTAGATTTTAGTATGTATGTATTTATTTAATCTAACAAGTCTTAAAATGATAATGACGTCTTGAGAAGATTATTACATAAAATATGAAAATGGGCAGAGACGTTTTTTAAACATTGTAACTGCTCATATAAAATTTAATGAATATACAGCTGCATAAAAGTGCACTTAAAAATACGAAAATGGGCTCACACAGGATATTTTTTTTTCAAACTGACTAAAGACATAAACATAATTTGTTTGATCTCATTTTTGTTAGACGTCTAGTCTACATTTATTTTCGGTACCAATAAAGGTTAACGATTTCTTCATTATGTTGCTAGGTGCCTGAAAATAGCACAAACGATTTCAAGACTTAGCTAACATTTTTTGTTAATTGAGACTCGCATAACTTGAATTACTTGCTCTTATACTATAGATCACCTGTTGGGTTTGTTTACGGTAGAGTAAAAGTGGTCTAGTGAGGCAATAATGTAAAAAATATATAAATAATAGCTATCCCTGAAGGTATCTAGAACCTTTTTCACTTGATTGGCAACTTCCGTTCTTTTTAAAATACCAGAACTAGACACTAGTATTTAGTGACTAAAAAACGTTGTCTTAAGTACAAACGCGTGGTTATCAACCCCCAAAAACGTCTATATTTACCAACTATCACAAATAAATAAGTGAACATGTGCATTTAAACGTGTGAGTTCATAAAGTTGTTCGCCATATATAATAATTTTCATTTCTAATTCTTGCGTATTACACGCCCGGCTTAAACCACAATAGACGATCAAAGCAATCAATTTACGATGACATTACGAAGTCACAGTTCAATTAACTTAGTTATTATTTCATAACAGTGATTAATTTGCATAACATTTTTACCACGATGCAGTGCCAGCATTTTTATCAATATTTTCATTATTTTTTCTAGGACTATGGCGTACGGAAGGAGTAATGTTTCAAGAAACCGGAACAGTTGGGGACCCATGTCGGTACCGTCAGGTTTCCATCGGCTGGAACCGGACGAGGAATTCGCCGAAGAATATACCGAGAGGATGATGAGTGCCCAGATGCGACAACTCGATCCACTAAAAGAAGATTTAGCCGACTGGATAAACAAAACACTGGGTGAGTGCTGAAAAAGATAGTTATTTCAGTAGCTTAAGGAAACTTGATAGTCTCAAGCCAGCAAATAAACCTTCACCTGAAAACAACATACGCTCGGCTTGTTTGAACTGTGTCGCAAATGAAAATAAACAAACGGAAGATCTTATTTACTAACTATGTGCTTTGTAAACAAATCTACGATTCCTAAACGCCTCGACTCTACACCTCTTCGTTGTTATTAGTAACATTACTATTTTTACAGTATGACAAGTTTCTGAAAAAGGAGATGTGCTGAAATGTTACATTAATTATCACTTTGTGGTGGTTTGTGGGAATTCATAAACATAACAGTTCCGATGAATGAAAGTTTTTATTAAAAATAATTGATGGGTAGGTACTGTAGTAAAACCACCTGTTGACTGCTTTTGTATTGTAGCCGTCTTTATTTTCTCGTTTAATTGTCCCAGTTGCCAACATTATCTTTCTTTACCCGTCAGAATGTCAAATATAAAATAATCCAAAATTGATCTATGACTGAACCATAGGTCGTGCTAATTACTTATCTATTATGGCAAAGTTTCTACTAAAACTTGTTTTAAATCCAATTTGATTGTTTGCACACTAACAACACATCTAAACTTGATTGTTTAATCTTTGCGTTAACACGGACAATTGATTTCGCGTTTTTCAATTTAATATGTTTCATAATTTATGTTCCTGACATTCTACAACTCGCACATTCCAGGTTTGCTGTTGTAATTACTCCAGCTGATAGTTGAAAATTTTCACAGTACATAACGGTAGTTGATGTTATTATTTGTAAGACAGCAGTTCTGCACGAAAGCTGTTTGCATGCATACGTAATTGCTTATTGCTTTGAAAATAAATTTGACTTTGCCGCAGCGAGTGTATTGTTTTATATATCTGTCTGTAGATAATGGAATGGCAACAAAAAATAAAATTTTATTTTGCATAATTTCATACGTAAATAAGTTATTTAGCACAATTTTATATTTTAATAAATTAAATATTTTAATTAGATTAATTAAATTAATTATGTTGGATGCTTGCTTTCTTGTGATGTATATATCACCATTTTTTTTTGGTGGCTGCATCATAATGTTAAGCCACTAACCAATAAAATAAATATTTCTTGAAGACATCAACTGAAACAATGGTATGACAACACTGTGGGGTTTTATGACATACACGTTTTATATGAGTTTATATGAAAATGGGCCACACAGTGTTGTGTTCACGGTTCTCGTCACGTAAACGTGTAGTAAAATTTAAAAGTTGTAAAATTCTATAGTATTTACATGTCTCCCGTATGTACTCAGCTATAATAAAAACATAACATAAAAAGATGTTTGGACATTTTTTTCAATTCTTTTTGTTGTGAAGTCCAGGCGTAGGGGGATTTACAAAAAGTAAACACTATATTACGGAAGTCATACCTATTACTGAAACCAGGAAAACTATTTTTTATTTAAAGTTGTGTAGTGCCGCACCAAATTGAACCCTACCAAGTGACAGCAATTTAATTTTTGATTAAATGTAGGTGTAAGTAGAGTAATCAATGGATAATCATCACGAGCGTACTGAACTGATTCAAATTGGTGCCATGAAATTACACTTGATTTAACCTTGTATTACAAGTAGGTAGTAGCGGTCATCATTTCCAATCGAATAACAGTAGCAAAGCTAAAATGTCTTAAGAGTTAATTATCAAAAAAGGAACAGAATTTGCTCGTGTGTTCAAGATTTACTAGATAAATAATTTTCAGCGTGATGTTCCCAAGTTTTCTATTATTTTTTTTACAAACGTCAGTAGCTCTGAGAATTGCAAAACAATTGCTCAATAAGTGATGCGTGTTTCGTTTGCTATTGTGTATTCTCGTACAAATGATGTATCAATAAGAAAAGTGCATAATCTCAAGTGGTAGCATTTTCGCAACAAAAAAAAACGCCATGAAAGTGGAAAGATCGTATCTACTTCACTGGGAATTTGTTTGATATAATTTGCAATTTAATTGCATTTTAATACGCTATAGAATTCTCATACACTCCAGATTAAGTTTATTACAGCGATCTACTTATTGTATATGAGGAAACGTACTTTAAAAATGTGTATGTTGCGTTGTGGAATATTTTTATACAACGAAGAATAAGAAAATAATTTTTGACTAGATATCTAACCAAATCATTAAGTTGTGGTCCACTTTTGCAGTGCAGATCTATTAATTAAAGTCATTAAATTAGCTGTAGATGTGAAGTTCTTACAAGCTTGCAAAAATTTTATCTAGTAAGGAAACCGGGTGCCCTATATCATTTAGTTGGAGAAATGCAGATGCTGAAAGCAACTTTTTACAGGTAAGAAAAATCTGTATATGCAGCTTTTCTTGGCAGGTGTACCACTTGTACTTGGACAAGCAAAGCTGAAGTTTAGTCATTAGTGTGTCCATTATGTCCACAAAATACCCATAAATAAATGAAGCTCATATCTCCTTTTTTTTTCAGTTTTCCAAGGACTGGAAAATTTTATAGCTTCTTCTGTCATGTTCATGACACCATTATTACTATCTCAAATGTCAGATGCTGGTAAATTAGTTTTCGAGATTATCCCGTTTAAGGCGCCAAATGCAATGAACAATACGCTTGCAATAATTAAAAAAAAGTATGACTCATAGAGCAACAAACACTTAAACCTATTATCACAAACATTCATCAGTAGCTGAAACTTATTAATGGCTTTGTGGATGTTTTGAACTTAAAGTAAATTGAATAGTGTCATGAAATTCGCGATATTATTAACCCGTATTTTTACACTGTAAAGCATGATAACCGAAACAGCAACAATAAACCTGATAAGGGTTATTAATTAATATGAGATAACTATGACGTAATTAATTGTGCGGTGTGCTGTTTATCTGATGTTACCAGATACTACCATTTGAATTCGTAAAAATTAGTACATAATCCGAGTATGAAACCGATTTCATAAAAACTATCCAGCTGCAACGTGGGTGGCTATCTTCCATGTCAACATTATGTCGTGCTGTAAACTGTAATGGTACAGTTGTTCTTTTACAGTTGCGTATTGTTAAAAACAAAAAGAAAATGCGATTAAGACTAGAGTGAGTTATTACAGTATTATTAAATTCATTATAATTAAACCGGAACGCTACATTAATAAGTTAGCACGTGTTTACAATCTATTTATTTCCGTAGGTGGGTACAATAATAAACACATGACAAGTTGAGTGGAAGTTATGGAAAACGTAGTCATTTTTATTAAATTTATGAGGTAAATGTGTACTAACTGTACTCCCATTAGTAGCTACTGGGTGAGTGGGTTACGTAACATTTGAAGATTATTAAAAATGATAATTATTTACAATGCTTACAGTTAAGACTGTGGTAGAATCATTCGTCTAAACACACAAAAGTTATGTTGCAAAACAAACGTAATTATTCATAGAGAATAAATACGAAAAACGGTTCACAATTTAGTTTTTTGAAATAGAATACTGTATGCATTTTTACATATTCTTCTATATGGAGTTCTTCTTAGACTTATAACTACGTTTATTTTTGAAATTTCGATGTGACGTTGCTATGTTATCCAATTTTCTAGAAATTTTTTAGCAATGGAAAGTTCACAAAAAAAAACGCAATGGGTTTTTTTTTTAAATCTGTTACAATATTTTGCGGAAAGACAAAAAAAGGTACGCACTTTGTTGTCGTATAGACAAACTTGAGTGATACAAAGTGTTGATAAATTTGTTAAACATTATTTCAATTTAACTAGAACTGTTTTACTACTACGAGTAGATAATTAATACTACTAAACTAATAACTAAATAATTGATACCACAACAAAGTTCGTACCTTTGTCTATCTTTTCATAAAGACAACACAGATCTTAAAAATAACGTTGCAATTTTTTGTGAACTCTTGCTTTGCTGAACAAATTCAAGAAAATTGGGAATAACGTAGCAATGCCATATCAGAATTTCAAAAATAGACTGATTTTAAAGTTTAGGAAGAGGCTAATGAGAATATGTAAACATATATAAATATATAAAATATTCTATAAAAAAGTGTGTATTATTGTTATTATTAAGTGAATATTCTACAGAGTGAGACTCCAATTATAGAATATTTTAATATGTCTCAAAAACAAGTCGCTCTGTATAGTCTAAAATAATTTTAATGTATGCTACTCAAAGAACCGTACAGCTTTAGAACTCTGACTTTTTTCTATCTCTAATAAACTAATTCATGAGCAACGGGCGGAATTGTGTTTCATACGCTAGATCCAGTGCTGTCGCGGCGATACTTTGATTACAAATATATTTTTATTTTGGACTATATCAACATAATATAACATTTCAAGATCACAAATCTGTGGTCCTGTGTTTGAAAAATTAAAAGGGGCATCAAGTATTATTTTTTTAAGTAATATAGTAATATAGAAGTAGTTTTTTAACAAGCTGTAAACACTCCTAGCGACGCACTGGCTACGACCTTGTGGACCAGATCAAAGCGTCCCCGCTACTCGCCGTAAAACACACCTTGCTTCAACTGGGGAATTGCATCCGTAAGATAAATTTCCGCCTACTGTTCATGAGATATGGAGGATGTGCAGTGACTCATCCTATATTTACAACATGTCAAGAAATGATTCTAGTATCAAGGACGGCTTTGAAAAAAAAAATCCATATAAATACAGTACGTTTTGCTCGCGTTGGCATTACTGATTTTTTTCAGAATACTACACGATACTTTTAGAAGCTGGCGACGTGCGGTGGATTACATGAACTTGGGTGGAACCAGTTATAGCATCTGCTTTTGAATCATGGAAGGGTGAGGGGAAATTTAGCACAAATTAGGATTGAGTACAGTTATATCATACAAGAGCATACGAATTAAATGTGGTATTTAGTTCGTTTTTATTCTTCGTCTTTTAAAAGCACTTTTTAAAAATTACTGTTTGCTAAATTAACTAATTGCGTAGTTTTGCAATTCTGTAACTCATCAAAATGTTGGTACATTTTAGTTTTGTAACTAGTTTTATTATAAAAAAAAATCAGTGAAACTATGCTGCAGAGTTTCGGTTGATTTAAAACACGAAAACCTCTTTTCACGCTAGGGAATCAGCAAGATCGATATCAAATTATCCCATCATAATTATTAAATAATAAAAATTCACACGTGTAGTTTATTTAATTTTTATAAACTGACACTGCATTAATTCAAACCATAATAAGTAGTTACATACAAGTCCTTAAACTGGTTTTTATTAAACCGGACCTAGTTTTAGCTTCTAAGAAAATTGAGTAAAGGTTTTACAACTTGAATTTAAAATTTACAGCCTGTCTGGTAAACTAGTACGAGTAGTCATGCGTCTGCAAACACGGAATTAAATCGCCCTAAACTTGGATTATACAAATTTCGATTTTTATGAGCATCATCTCATGGTTCCATCGCGAATATCGGAATCAATATGAAAATGGAACACGGTACCTGGCACATGTTGAAAATAATTTAATTCTATGCTCAATTGACGGGACAATATTTCATCATGTTACATGTCATCCAATGCTACGCAAAAACTCAAATCTCGGTAAACCACGTAGGATTGAAAAAATTATACGTTCGTCGCAATTACGACTCCAGGTGGGCCGTACTCTGGTTTCCTTATGTAAATTAAGAATCGCCAAATCAACATTTTTCCTGTGGATAATTGTTGGCCAGAAGCTCTATCATTCTGCGTGGGTTATTTGTGATGATCCTCGTGTTGGCCCACTTCGCAGATTAGTAATCGGTGGCGGCAATATTTTGTTCACGAAGTCGATCGCACGATGAAGATAACCTCAAAGATCCGTGACATAACCGGGTGATTGACTGCTGTGGAGGTGTGGCTGCTGCCGCACGCGTATATTATGAAATCGTACTATACTACGATTTACTAAAATACCCACACTCTGGGATGTTTGTCATTGAGTATTCCGCTGCAAGTTCGCTGAAATGTATACAGTGCGATCGGAAAAAAGGGAATTAGAGTCGATGCTGGTTAAAAAGTCCAAATGATCCTGTAGTTATATTATTTTTGATATTTAATATTTATAATCATTAATTAAACTATAATTTTTGTGACAAGTGAAAATGACAAATGGTCATTAATTTTAACAGTATATGTATATTCTCAACCACATTTTTGTATCCAGTCAATTCTCATTTCCTTGTTTTCGGTTGCAGACCATTTGGTATTTTATAGGCATGCGGATTTTGCAGTCCAAATACTTGAAGTGAAAAATGTTAATTAACAGTTGCTTGATTAAGACACCAAGCAGTGAAAAAAGAAACGCAAAGGAGGGAAATATGAAGAGTGCCGTTACTGCTGTTATGCGATCGTATCGTAATAAGTGCAAATAGGGTTATACCATCCATGAATAACAAATGGGAGGGTAATGATATGCCAAAAGAAATTATTCTTGCATCGTTTCTTTGTATTTACTGTTATGTTATTATTTTTGCTTCTTGATTGGTTTGAAGAGAACGATGGTTTGTTGTACATGTGATGTCTCTGATGGCCTGATGGGATGTATAATGTTGGTGGGTCGGGTCGACTTTTCGGCATACCGTAAATACAGTCAAACACGTGGTAGTTAACTTGCTTGTTAAGAACACAAAATACGACCTATTTATGTTTATATTGTTTGTAATTTATTGTTTAAGTTCTGATTTACAACAGTCACGATCCTAAGTAATGAATTTATGGCAGTTATTCAGGTTACAACTTCGATAATATTTGTTATTTTGCATGGTCTAATATCAGTTAATTGTTTTTACAGTGTATTTAAAAAGGAGGGCTCTGCAATTCACATTTTAAAAAATACAGATTATTTTGTATTTGTACCCAGCTTCCTTCAACAGTGAGGCAGTAACCATACGGGTTCGTCTAGCTAGAGTATATGGTAACCAAAATTTGTCTAATGATTCCCAGTTCAAAATTTCATTTCAGAACTTGGCATAACTACTTCAATTTTATAAAATAACTTACTACTATACTTGTGGTTTATGAATCCGTAATTATGTTTAACTCTAGACATCTAGATTTTTGGATTTATATGTAACATTTTATAATTGGATTAACAATTAATTATTCTAAAATGAATCTGTTTGTCCCCCCCCCCCTCCCAAGAAAAAAAATTGTGATGTAGTCGTCTTTACCTGGTTAAATTCTACCCAAAATATGCAAAATGTTACCGAGTCAATGCATTCATGTTTTTTAGAATCACTTATAGGTACAAAGTGACTCAAAAAAAAAATACGGAAATTACTGTAGTACTGTAAGATTTGGGAATATAGTGTTGTTGTTGTTAGTATAATACTGTGCCTATCCAAATTGATATTTGGTTTTGTTAAAACGTTGATGACGTCATTACAAAATTTTATTATGAAAACTCACTTGAAATATATAGCATGCTTTTTTACCTTTCGTTTAACAATCCACACATATCCGTATTTTAACTTACAGGGGTTATCACAAAAAATATAATTTGGAAAATCAAATTTTATTATTTGTCAAAGAAACTAACATTTTTAGACCAATTTTTTAACGCACAAAATGTTTTCCAAAAAATCATTATTTTCAAAATGAGATGTCCACTTTGTGTTCGTTGCATGTTTTTAGTACTTCTTGATTCTAATGATAGAAAGTACAAGTTGCTAATTTGTTCGTTGTCAAATCCATTTAAATGTATTGAGTTGTCGTCTTTTTTTAAGAAATTATATAAAAAGTGAAAGGTGCGATGAACAAAAATTGCCTTTAATGATCATTGGACATTTAAGAAATCTTGTTCAACGTGTGGTAGAATGTCAACTAAAAGCAATGTTCGTTGAGCAGACGTTATTTTAACAAGATTTACAGAAAACAAGTAATTTGGGGTGGTCATTAAAATTAATTACTTATTTAATTAGAATATTAAACTTATTAATCTTCGTCAATGTAATTCTTACTGAAACAGTTCTTTATTTTGTCGAATCAAGAACGAAGTTTCTCCAGTAGGGTAATGTTAAATTTAACCTGTACTATTACATAATTAAAACATTGGGAAAATCTCTCTTCCCTTAACTACAATAAAAAATTGGTCGAAGGTTGCTTCGACAGAACTTCCCTCGTACCTGAAGTACAATGAAACATATTCAGCATTTTTGAAAAACTGTAAAATTTGATTTTGCGAATTTTATTTTTTTATGAAAACCGTTATAAGTTAAAATAAACATATACATATATGTAATGTTAAAGTAAATGTAAAGCAACGTGCTACAAAATTTTGTGATGACGTCATCAATATTTTTGTAAGGATACATTATCAGCTTGGATTGGTGCAGTATAATACCAAATAATAATTGTACATATTCCCAAATTTTCGGAAAAACGTAGTGAGCCGTTCCTGATTTAACGAATAACATAAATCGACTCATTAATTTTTTTTTTTTTGAACAAATCTAAATTATTATTCGGCAAGATTTTGAGATGACGTCAACACTTTTTTGGGGGGAATAAACAAATATATTTTGTTTAACAATTTACCACGCCTACAATAACTTTAAAACGTCTGCAAAATTTCAAAGCATTCGGTTTTGCAGTTTCTGTCTTATTCAACAAAATAAATTGAATCAATACATACGTTTTTTTGAGTCACCCTGTATAAGTAAAACTAAAAAATATTAATACAATGACAAATCACAAATTTAGATTCATCATGCATATTTTGCACATTTAAGATTTATGTGGCAAAATTTTGAAATAACGTCAACAATTTTTTGGGAGGGGATAAACAGATACATTTTGATTACAGAATTACTATGCCTGTTATAACTTTAAAACATCTGCAAGATTTCAAAACGTTCGGTTTTGCAGATTCAAAATTAAATTGCAAAATGTTGCTAAAATTATAATTTTTTGTTCCATAAATCTGAACATTTTGAGTAAAAACTGAAAGGGATTCATAAACTACACATAATACGACTACGCGGTTGTATATAATTTAAAATTCACTTAGTATGTACAATTTTGAGGTGACGTCATCACATTATTGGTGGGGATGATTAGACAAAATTTGATGTTCGTAATATACGTATAAATTTTGACGAGAATCGGCAATAATTTCTGAGATTATCTGTTTAACAAAAATTGTCATGGACGGCGGACAGACAGACAGACGGAAACGGAAGGCTCATTTAAGTAAAAATCCTGTTTCTTAGATACATTATAAAATTTGATTCTGCAAATTTTATTTTTCTTGTGATAACCCCTATAAATGAATATAGAAATGGATTATTAAGATACAGGTTTATAAATATACCGTATGATCTAAAAGTTTTCAGATAAAGCTAGACTGTGATCACTGATCAGCCTATGTAGAAGTGATAGATAAGAGAGCTAATATTTATTGGAATATTGGAAAGAAATAGGACTCTAGCTTACGGGTATTAGTCACATTCTCCCTTTATCTGATAACTTTTGGATCATACTGTACTAATTTGAATTGATATAGGTGTATGTACTAATAACAACAATAAACTGTATTCCCAGGATTTATGTAGCAAAATTTTGGGATGCTGTGTTCAAGAATTTGCAATATATCAGAGATATTTTGAAGTTTTTAATTTAAGTTGCACAATTTTTAAATATTGTTTTATAAAATTTAAAAGGATTTATGTAGCAAAATTTTATATAACGTCATCAAATTGATGGTAGGGGCGAACAGATAATTTTTGGTTAGTGTTTTATTATTAGGTACTAGAGATTTTATCCCTGTAAAATTTTAAATAGTTAGATTAACAGTGAATTATTTGACTGTTTTACCAATAATGATAATGATGGTTAAATTAGAAAAACTTTTTCCCTCTTAAAATGTAAGTTATGCTCTAAACCAAAAATCTTCTGAAATAATGATTGATAACTACTATAGAAACTAAGTTTCAGTTAAGATTTGATTGATGTAACTTGTCTAACTTTCTGTTCGGGTCTAGTGTTACAAATTTCTCGTTCAAACTACAACACACAATGCATATGCTTCCATCTCGAATTTATTCCCAAACATATTTTCATCGCTCGTCGGCTATTAATCATATGCACATGCCTCTACACACAAAGTGCCAACGGAAATGAGCACTGCTCCACTTCCTGAGTAACGAAGGGTGTGTTGGCCATTGTCTGCACCTTCATAATCACAAACTCAGTAACTCTAACCTTCAGGATTGATACATTCATGCAATGATACATAGAATTCGAAAAGCCAAACAGTCGCGCTGCAGCAAAGCTCCAAAACCAATTACTTAATTGGTAAAACTCGTTTGGAACCCCAAATAACAAGCTTTCACTGTTAGCCTGCCAACTTGCCGGGAATTAATGAACAAGCGGAGTGACATTTTCCAGAGGAGGCGTGTAACATGATCTTCGTCTGGATGGTGTCAGGATAGCTGCAGTACTTGAGAATCCGTGCGACGGGGCGGCGGAACGAGGGGTATTGTTTTACAAGGAGACCTCCGACCTGTGCACATTTTGTAAAAATAAAGACAGGCTCACACTAGCGAGCGGCATTGTTTGCGGTACTCAGACGTGCGCGGGATTGTGGAGCAAATTACGACACGAATGGGAATTTTTTTACGGTAGGTCGCATAGGCGTCGACATTTACTCTTCGTGATTCGTTCACGGGGAAATGGTTGCAATGATTTTGAGGAATTCGAGGAGTGGGCAATCATACTTTTCGATAACCTGTAGGTACATTCCTAACGAATCTTGAAAAATGTGGTACTTTTCAATTTTCGTTTTTAGTTGGTTGCAAAGATCGTGGGTGGCACTAGTTGTATAGTGTGTATTTTTCCTATTGTTGTGGTTCAGGAAGTGTATTTGTATTTATTTAATACCATGCGATTGAAAATAAAATGAATTAGAGTTGGCTATGAGACCAACTGTATAGGTGCAATATTGAGAGAACTACCATTCAAATTAAAGCACCCCCTAACTAACATGAGTGACATTAATAATTTAATTTGTCAAAATTTGATCAACCCATTTCAATAGTTGTAACAAAGACAAGGGTTAATTTTGAAACAACATGACAAAATAGTCGTGATAACGTTAAGGGACGAAACGTGATGGTAACTTCAGCAAGTCAGTTTTAGACAGCTAAGAATTGCAAATTTCCATCATAAGAGTCGTTCTTTCAATTTTGCATTTAACTGTACTGCCCGACTGACATATTACAGCATTCACTGATCTGTCAGTGTTATAAATTAAAGGTGTAAGACCAGTCCCTCGTCCATCTTGTTGCGTAGTTTGTGAACACCCAGTGATTGATTAAAAGTGATTGAAGGTTATGTTGGCAGTGATTTAACTCAAATTGAGGGCAGTTGTATCACTCAAATTAATGGCCAAGCAATGCCAGTGCTAATCGATTTTATTTTCAATCACACTGGACATTTAATAGTTTCATAAAAACGTCACCAAATTGTTATTTTTGACATTTTACTAATATATTTAGTCTGTTTATTGTATAGTTCGTAACAACGGGTCTAAAGTTATTTAGACATGGCTTTCCTCGCCCCTGAAGTACAACCAATCAAATCCAGTTTGTTAGATAATTTAGAAAATTTGATTCTGCGAAATTTATGATAATCACTATAAGTTAAAATAAAGATAGGAGTAGAAGTATAGATAAAGAGAATTACGCTGTCCGTATGTGTTACATGTAAATTTTTCTTAATAAAATTTTTGCTATAGTGCAGCAAAGTATATAGTGGTTTTATGATTTTGACTTTTTCAAGCTTCTCGTTTGCGAACAAAGAGCACTTTAAACTAATAACGCTAAAGATAAATCGGTCCTAATTAGGAGAAGCGTGCCAGCCAAACACAACAGAGAACCACTATCTAAGTTGGGGATTGTGTCATAAATTTGCATTTAATAAGCTCCATTATTCGTTGACACAGTTGTTCTTTTTGTTTTAAAATCATTAAACACACTTGAGATATGATGTAAAATAAAGCAGCAGGTAGTTATTTCGTCAACACTGTCACTCATCATTTTAACGTTTACTCAATTTTCCTTAGAGGAACAACAGCCTTAAGAAGATATCCATACTTTTCAACAGATGTATGTAATACATTTGGCGTCTATTCGTCAAGTAAAAGTCGACATATGCCATTATGCCGTTGCTGGACTCATCAACTGTATTAGTGAACGTATGGATTACGATTCGGAAATAGAAATACAGTGAAAACTGTATTTTCAAATAATATCTGATGGACAAAAATGCAAAGGTGTCATAAATTTGACAATCTCATTTACAGTTTTTCAAAAGCTGCTTTTAATATTCTGTATACTACATGTAAAATTGTTGGATTTATCAAATTTGCTTAATGCTTTGGCAAACACACTTCATATATGAATATTAATTAGTTCTTTTTAACACCGTGAATGTCAATAATTCGTGAATCTTATTGTTGCTCTTGATTTTATTAACAACGACTTTTGTTGAACCATTATGTATTATTTGTTGCAGGCGTGGATACAGGATTTCGTTCGGGGGGGGGGGGGGGGGGGGGGGCAATTTTTGTGTGATTTTACCTATTTACCAGAAATTCGGTCTAAACAAAAAAATTATAAAATTTTAGCTAGTATACTCTTTTTCACATAACATGGGTGACATTTGGTTCTTTTCATTACACGTATAGTGTACAGTAGAACCTCTATAATCCTAATTCCTAATTGGGAAAAAGGTGTGTTCGGATTAACGATTTGTTCGGATCAGCAATTTTCGCAAAAATCTGAAAGGGAATTGAATAACAACTTCATACACTCTGAAAACAAACTTCAAGAAATAAACCTAAATTTTATTAAACAAAAATTAAAGAATTCTTAAGCAACAATGGATAATAGATACATTCTAAAAAAATATTACTCCGTGACCATAAACACGCTATCTTTTTGGAATAAACACCCCGGGATCTATACCCTGAAATTTTTCAGAATTTTTAGATGAATTTTTCAAAAATGAAATTTTCCATTATGTATTCGTATTACCTCCATTATGCAAATTTCGAGCCATTCTCGACGATTTTCGAAATTTAACTAAATATATTTTCTTGTAGATTTTGGACCTCAGAAGTCACTTCTGGCTTCATTTCTTCGATAACTTAAACCATTTTTCCAGAATGGTCCAGTTGAAATATCGCAATTTTTAAAAAATTCGAAAAATTCGAATTTCACAGCGAATTTTCCGAAAATATTGCTCCGTTACAATAAACATGGTATATTTTTGGAATCAGCACGTCGGGATATATATCCCTGAATTTTTACAGAATTTTTAGGAAAATTTTTCAAATATGAAATTTTTCTCATGCAAATTTCGACCCATTTTCGACGATTTTCGAAATTTAACCAAATACTTTCTCTTGTAGATTTCGGGTCTCCGATAACTTCATCCGTTTCTCCAGAATTAGTTAATTAATTTAGTGCTTTGAAATATCGCAATTTTTAAAAATTTCAAAATATTCCATACAACATATGCAGAAAGATCTTGCGTCATTTTTGGAAATAGATGCATGTTTTCAAGTTCAGTTCGGATTGCAGAATTTTTGTTCGGATTAAACAGGCATCGACTTCAAATAGCCTCTGTTCGGATTACTGGATGTTGAGACAATCGTGAGTTCGGATTATAGAGGTTGTACTGTATTTACAAAATGAAATATGATTTCAAAATTTTGAAATTGGTCAAAATAAAGTACCTCGGTCGTGTGTCAGGGGGGGACAATTGCACCCATTGCCCCCCCCCCTGGATCCGCGCCTGATTTGTTGATATATCAAATATCTAGGTACTGCCTCCCTGATTTACCTCGAAGAGATAACGAGTACTGGTCAAGAGCGCTTGGAGAACCTCAACTGTGGTCCAGGTTGGACGTTTACTACTCCGACACTATTCTTATTATTCATTTAATTTATTTTGGATTAGAAAACGAAGTACCTTAAAAATTATTTTAATAATTGTTTATTGAAATAATATTGGCATTCATGGAGTTAAACAATTTGTTATAAACTATAACATAACAGTGTTATATTTATACGTATACACATTTTACAAACTCGTATCTAGAAATGCGGTTTAAATAATAAGTATTGCAAAACTTTTTGCGAAATAAAATTCTGCCATTGGTTTAACTTCTTTACTTATTCTTATTAGTATTACAAATGTATTTTCTGACTTATTTAGATTCACGTTTGTTTCTATTTGCATAGATTTTAAAATTAAAATTTAAAAAGCGACAGTTAAAATTTATGTGAAGTTTACAAGGTGCTCTTATCAGTTTGGACCGGACTTAAGGTGAGGAATTAAGACACTCTAGGTTGTATGTATCAGTGGAACGAGAAATGACCTTGGACCGGAGTTGATCGTCCAGAGGGCTGCCTCCAATTTTATTTTTTTATTTCACATGTCGTAGATAGCTGTCGTGTCGATGTCAACTCAATTTAAAGGTTATTAATTCGCAACCGTCGATGAGACAAACTGATAACAGCTTAAAAAAAAAACAACAAAAGCTGGTGACATGACACTCTTGACCAGATTTTTAATTAAACACCACATGTAAACAAACGCGCAGATTTCATTGTTCTCTGATTACTACATTAAATTTAAGATAGGATTGCATCCAGTGATAACAAATTCTCACCCGATTAGTAATAGAGATACTTATTTCGTTACAGCACGATTTATGATATTATGCAACAGACGCCACTGCGTCTTAGTATCGTATCGCTAACACAAGTTTACATAGTACACGACAACCAGACATTTATAGGGTCGATTAAATTTTATTACAAGTAATAAAATCTTCGTGTGTTGACGAAAAGCCGTTAAGTCATTATAATGTACCAAAATAGAATAATTGAACTTGTTAAATGTTTTTCTTATTCTACGGTCGAAGACGTTCAAATTTGACAAAATATAACACGCAATTTTCGGTGTAATAAATTTGAGTTGTGCACAAATCAAAATGAATCTGTTTATCCCCACCAAAAAGTTGTCATTTTAGAAAATGTAATCTACTGTGCTTACTACTCGTATTACTACTTACTTAATAGATCGGGACCTCTTCGTTGATCCTTTGATACATGTGTTTTATCTCTTCTGATGTATTATCAACATTCCTTCAGATCATAGATTTATTACCAATCACAATGGAATTGATAATAAATCTCGTATTTCTGGAATGTGACGTTAAAAGTAAGTATATTTATAACAAGTTTGGTCGATGTAAAAGCGATACTATGTAGTTATGCACATAATCGTGGAAGAGTCACGCGAACTAGAAGAATTTATGCGACTTGTCAACTCTACTCTCGATCAAACTAGAAGACTTTAAATTGCATCCAAACTTGGAACATGCCAGTTAGATTTGTTCTTGTTCCTCGGTAAGTCAACATGATTGTAATGCGACCATTTCCGCAGACAGCAATCCTCGCATGCATGTAATCAGATACTGAAATGATAGATTAATCCATTTTGCAACGAAAAAATTGCTCGACCATTAAATGGATGACTTCTTTTGATCGATTGCTTATTCAGGTTATTGCGAGACGGAATCCTTATATTTACAGTGAACTGAGGAAGGAGCTGCATTCCTCATATCATTTACACCAAGATCGTGGATATGTGAAATAGCCGATAAGTGCACTTATATTACCAGTGGTATTATTATAGTCGTTATAATAAGAGTTTCTCATCACATAATTATACTTAAATACAGATATTAAGAGATTGTGATGATTAGTTATATTGTTTTAATAGACGTATTTCTTAAGACCTGCACCACTTTTGCGGAAGGTACAATTTCTTTCTGCCTTTCAGTTAAATATAGAAAGATATCGCAGACTCTACAGAATTTGCGTTCATTTCTGTCTGCATTGTTCGGACGGATTTTCCAACTTAATTCCAAATTTGTAGCTTACGGTCCAAATGGGTATTTAATAACTTCCGTATAGCTTGCCATTTAGCATTCTAATGACTGATTCAAATTTTACTGCAGACGTTTTCAACAGATTTGTGAAGGTTTTGAATAGATCTATACAAGTTTACTAAATAAATACGTAATTAAACTACTTGCATGTTGAAGCTCTAGCGTTGGATGTCTCATTAATTTATTCAGTTGCCTCGAATGAACAGACCCAGCGCATCCGCCATTTGAATCGTAAAAATTGTAAGCCTTTTATTTTCAGATGCAATTAGTTTAACTCAAGAAGCTTCACAGCCGATAATTCATTACTTCATTATCGTACACAACGTAATAACGAATTCCTTGTTTAGCGAGCATAATGGGCTCAGCAGCTGGAAATAATAAAACCTTAACATTTGCAACGTGTGCGGTTCGGTTTAATTTTAACTCGTATAAGGCAACAAGCTATTAAAACTGTATTTAGTTTAGTCAAGAGAAAGTCGAGAGAAAGAAGGAATAAATCCTATTGTCTTTAATTTTTATCGATTCATTCTATTAGGAACGAACCGTCGCTTTAAAAATGATTTGCCCGTGGTGATATTTATTAAACTGACAGTTTCATTTCTGCAGCACTCGAGATTGAGAAATTCGACCTTAGGGGTAAGAAATCGTGATGGTCGATTTTGTAAAATAAAACCAAACTATGCTGTAATGACTTCGGTACGTGGTTGTGCTAATTTGCGATGTCTGGCGACAGGACTGGGTCAATAGGTTTGCATGGTTCACGTTAGTTTTTCCTCGACGATTCCGTCTAACTGGACTGATGGTAAACCGGTACTTCGAACGGATGAGATTTTTATTGTAAAGACATGTCGTCGATGTCAAACGTCCTTTGACAACTTTTTCGTGGAATGTGGAAATTTGGATCACTTTTAGTGGAACACACAAACGATGCATGTTGTAAGTGGTATATATTCGCGAATTTGTTTATTTGAACTTCATTCCAATCAGACAAGTTATTTGCTTTCTCTAAAACAAGTTAGTACAGAGTTGCTATAGAGTCTAATCGTGTACTGACAGCATACACGAAAAGAACTACATAGTCCTCAACGAAAAGTTAATTTTCGTTATGTGTTATGAGAAGATAAAATGGTTAAAAGTGAAACCATATTATCCATATATAGTTTTTCCATATTAAATATTAATATCTTCAACCGGTTCACTAGGCGACCTTTTCACAAGTCCCCAAGTCTTGTTACTCTAGAAAGTAAGTGAGTGTAAGCTAGGAAATATTGTAATAGGATTCATTTGACGAATAACTGATTTCATGTTTCTACCGTTTCCGTTTATTTGTAGTCTGTCATCTGTTGGCAATTTTATTAGGCAGATAATCTTCAAAACTCCTGGACTGATTTTTGAGAATTTTTAAATGTATTCTGAAAAAATGGTAAAACACTGACCAAATTTTGTTAAATTAATTCTATTTAAAATGTTGTGGCGGCACAATAACACGTCGGTAAGCAGAGAAAGATAAGTGGCCAAGTAGTCCAGTGGTTAAGATACTTGCCCGGAAAGCATAGAGACGTGGGTTCGGCTCCCACCGAGGCACAACATTTTTCTCTGCTTACCTATATTGGTGACCACCGACAGGCAGCACGCACACACGCACACACAACATCCTTCTGCTACCGCCCTGTGCCCGCTGTGTTCGGGGTCCGCAGCATCGCCAGGGTTCGAACAACGAACGTAAGAGTAGCAGGGCGACGCCAGCATCTATTTCCTTCGCACCCCAGCACGACCGCGCCCTGTGTCACTGGGGGCGGGGCAGTACTGTGGCGGCACAATAACACGTCGGTAAGCAGAGAAAGATAAGTGGCCTCGTAGTTCAGTGGTTAAGATACTTGCCCGGAAAGCATACAGACGTGAGATCGGCTCCCACCGAGGCACAACATTTTTCTCTGCTTACCTACAATGTGCAAAATAATATCCTTTTGTACCAATAATTTAATAATCCACCACTATTTATAAACGTGTGCATGTACATTTTTGCAAAAAAATTCTAATTGTACAACCAAGAACAAAAAAAAACATTGCTAAAAATTTTGCACTTGTCACTAGAAACGAAGACGATTTGAAGATGATTTATTTACCTGGGAGTGGCAATTTTTAATTGCATTTGCAAATATTACTTCCTCAGTATAGTAAAAATAAATTTATTGCAAGTTACCCACCATTATTTCCGAGCAAATTCGAATTATTTTCAACAGTGTTCGAAACAATTGTAATAACGGAAACATGGTAGACGAACGACAACTCTTTCTTTCAACGGTAGTCAGTTTACACAGCAGCAAACTTGCGATTATTGTTAAAACGGATTTTTCAAACCAAATATGATAATTTGATTTTAAAATTTTGTTGCAGGGTTCTGTAAAAAAATCAGAAATTCAACTGTTTGGTTAAAATTTAGATCAATGTATGTATTAAAAAACAAAACCCTTTGCAAAAAAATACAATCCCATCAAAAAATAAGTGCATTAATAAATTGTTAAAAGCGAATTTCCCTCGGCCCTTAATTTTAATATTTGCAACATCAATATGAATTTATTTTTTCTGTGCATTTCATTTACCAAGCGAACGTGCTAACTTAAAATCTATAAAGCATAATTATATATGTTTCAGAAAAATAAATGAAATAAAACTAAATTTTAATCAGTCTTTCGTAACCATGAGATCATTTTTAATGTTTTACTTTGTTCGCCTTACACTTTTTTTTATCTCCCTAGTCACACCTGAGGCTTCCTAGATCACCAGATTTGCTCGTAGCCACCATAATATTATCAACATGACACATATGGATTGAAAAGTAAACCGTTTAACAGACTCCTGAATCATGTCAAAGAGCTTTTTGCGTCAATGCCACCCTCTTCAACAGGTTAAAGAAAGACATCAAACATATGCCCTACCCTTTACTGTTACCTTGCTCTCACTTTCAAAGAAATTGCAAATTATGGTCTTTCCTTGCCCCCACTTGTTCCTTTTTCCACGGCGTTTGTTAATTCGCAACACCCGACTAAACAATTCTCAACGTGTCAATGTTCATTTGCATCCCGGATGCATGTTGTGCAAGAATTTTCCAGCAAGTGACGAGGAGCGGTGCTCTCTTGGACATTCATAACTGTTGATCGGCTTTCCGTGGAAGAAAGAGGGCTGTGTCAGTCTTGGTCGCAATCACATAGACCGACATTAATATTCATTGTATACGGGGCGAGTCTTTTAAAAACGGTATGCTAGAACAGAAGGAAGCGTTTGTACGGCCGCCGTCACTCTACGACATTGCCCATGCATGATGCGTGCTGCACCGCACATCCACTCCTTGTACGTGCGTGCCCATTTTATTCGGCCACTGGTATATTGCATGTCTGAACATCCCTACATGGACGCCGACAGTCGGAGACAATAGAAAATGAAGCTTTTATTTTTGTTGTAATGGGCGATTTTATCTCGACGAGGAAAAGTTGTTGTATTTGTGCGGTTGTGGAACAGATGGGCTACTGCGGGAGATCTGAAACTACAATCTTCCAAAAGCTAATATTATGTAAGTGTCGTAAGAAGTCGACACAACACACTTATTAATGAATTTGTATAATATTATCTTTAAAAACTAGACAGAAATGTGACAAATCGAGGGTAGAACATTAAGGCGATGCTGTCTTCGCATTAAGTAATGTTGAATTTAATTTGTTCTAATGTCAAATCTAAGCTTTTTTCTAATTTTTACCCATTTCGGAAAAAATTCGTCATTGTCATTCATTAGAAATGCCTTCCTTTGTGATAATTTTTAATACATTACAACTTTCTCATTGGAATTTCTAATAAGTACTGTGCTTTGTAACAGTTAGTCTACTACACATTCAAATGCTTTACTGTATTCATTTTTTTTAAGAATATCGTACAGATGGTAAAACGCTTACCAAAATTGGTCTAATCATGCCCTGCAAAAAGTTGATGATGTCATCTCAAAATTTTGCTAAGTCAAATGTACGAAATAATATGCTTCTATATTATTTTTCAAAATGGGCGCGAAGGTCAAGGACACGCAAAACCCAAAAATTTACTCTTAACTGTGTAGTTTAGTATTTTTTTACACCTCCTTATTTTACTTTATCGACAATGCAATAGTGACTGATCTGTCAGTTGAGACGTCAAGAATCGCATAAATTTGAATCGTTTCTATGAGCGCGTTCTATCGCAATATTTATGATAAATTATGTTCTTACTGAGTGGAGAAGTTAGAAGAACAACTTAAAAGCACCCAGCAGAGGTCCTAAAAGAACAGATTTATAAATATGTCTAGGGTAAATGCTATGGCAGTGACGAGAGCAAGAGGAATTATCCACCTATTTTTCAATACTCCTACCACTGTCAGTATTTTCCAATTGAACTGGCGTGGGGGACAGTGTAAACTATCTTACAATAAACATATTCGGGAACACGGTGGCGCTATTGGTGTTGTATGTACAGTCCTTAAGGCGGGAGGCTCTTGCTACAGTAGGTGCAGACAAATGGCAAAATATTATTAGACATTGTGAACGGCTGATCAGGGATGATTGGAAGCGTTTAATGGGGTAATGCACCATATGAAGACATGCCCCCCAATCATAATTTCTCTCGATTCTGATTCTGATTCTGAATCAGAATGTTTTTCTAATAACTTGTCAGCTTGTCACTTTTTCATTTGGCATTTAATGTCAACAACAATCAGCATTAAGCCCTCAATGCAAACGGCTCTAAAGTCCTTGCTATGTACAGCAGCAGTGTTGAAACATGAGAGTGAAAGCAATGTAAATTCTGTGTTTTCTGTTATATAACATACTATTTAGTTACATTTTCTTTTGTTTACAATATCATAGACGAGTACAACACAGATGTACAACAAAACGTGTTGTTTACTGTAACGTCCGCGACCCTACAGTTTTGCGAGGGTTGTGATCTCCGCTAACTACACTGGTAAGTTGTCGACCTTGAAATTTGCTTAAATTTTGAAAAATAATATATACGTGATTTACCTGTCAGTTTACCATATTCTGAACCTTAATGCATGTAGATCTAAAAAAAAAAACAATGTTACTACAAAATTTTACAATTCATCTTAGAAAGTACACAATCGAATGACCTGAAATTTTGCACACGTAGATATGGTACCTGGCTAACCAGAATTTATCTATTCATTTAGAATTGTTTAATCAAATATTTCAGAAAAATGGATTAAAGAAACCATTTATGTTAAATAAAAACGGTTTATTTCATTTTTCCGAAACTGTAGAAGCACAGTACTATTATTAGTGTTATTAATGTTACAGTTTACGCATCAATAGTGGTGTATTTGACCCCCCCCCCCCCAATAATCTGATGACGTCATAAACAAAATTTTTTGAGAAAACGTTGCCGATTTGTAACATCCAGTACAATATAAATATGTCGTTTACCGGTACTTTAATAATCCAATGGTAGTTTTTATCTTAACGTATTATAGGGATTATGCCAAGAAACTAAAATGTCCAGAGTTAAATTTTATAATTTATCTAAAAATCTGGACTTGTTCCACTAATTATACTCCAAGAGTGGTGGAAGTTCTGTTTAAATAATTGTAGACGAATTAAGTTTTTCAAAAAATTTTCAGTTACAATTAAAAAGGTTCTTTTAATAACAATAATAATAATTATTACTAGATGATTGTATTTACTACGTATTTCTAGAAACTCTAACAAGGCATCTAAAAATTTGCTCCAAAATATGTTCCACAAGACCGACTTTTCAATTGTTGTAATTCCTAGATGAGTATGTACGTCCTGATTTTTTATATTTTTTTGAGTATAATATTTGAATTTGTTTTTTTCTTAAATGCTATTTTGTTATTAAACTTACTGAGTATGTGTTCTTAGCTTGCGCCGCTAAACCTAAAACACTTTCATATTTAGACTTTTAAGATTTTTGCCAAACCTTTTGTGGTTGAAGTGGCAAATAAATTTTAGTCAAAACTTGTTACTCATTTTTCCTTCCAAATAGAAGGTTCAAAGACTCGTAGGTAATACTTTCATCTTTCCATACATTTCTAACTTCCTAAAATCTTTGCGCGGGAAGGCAGGATATCTCCTCAACAACATAAGCAGTTAAGTACATCAGCACATCACTAATCTGAACTCCTTATCCCAATTTTTTTCATTTATTTAAAAGTGAGTCGTCTGTTGACCAAAAATTAAGACTTGCCAACTTTGCTAGCGGACCGAAATGGGAGTCAGCGGTAATTTAACAAACTGCACTGCAATTTTTTTCGAATACATCCAGTTCTAACTTATTATTACTTTACACTTTTTGAGTTTTAAAACCTATAGAAATTCTAGCATTTTAAATATATTTATTTCCGTCATTCTAGGAAAATACTGACGCATAGAAAACACATCTATGAAAAAAACTTGTTTACCGATTGTGGTTTCTTAATATGTTGTTGGAAAAACTGCGCATTAAGTTGAAAAACGTTTGTTTCGTGCGTGCATCTATTATATTCTATAAATTTATTTTGGTTATAACCAGATTTCAAACGTGTAATTTAAAGTTTAAGTTGTTGCACTATAGTTATATGATTTGGAAGAGTTGTCTACTTCTCCTATTAATATATTTGATCATGGATTTCTAAAAATTGATCGACTGCCTTTCTTTTGACTTTTTGTACAAAAAAAATTTGTTTATTAAAAATATTAACGAATACGGTAAAAAAAACTTTGTATCGTCAATGCAATCTAATGATTAAACTGAATGATATACATTCTGAATCGATGTTAAATTAGTGTTTTGAGGGAAAGAATACATTGTTACTAAATCGACACTTGAAGTCGGTTAATCTTTGTAATTCGAACATGTAATCTGGTATAACTTCAGTTAGTATGTAGTCTTAATTTTTAAAAAAATGTAGCTAATTATAACAGTGTTCATAGAATCTTCGTTAACGTAGAATATACTAACTGAGTATACTAACATATAATTTAAATAGAAGCGGACTTACGCTTCAGACCGGCACAATGTTATAGTTACAATTAAAGCGCCAATTTTTGGATTTAACTGAGTGTTTCCTTTTTGACGGTATTAAAAATATTAAATTATTAAATAAGAAAATTAAATGCGTTGATGAATTCTCTTTTGACTTCATCGCATGTATAATATTAATTATAAAAACAACGAAAACTTAGAAAGTGAAATTATGAGGCTGTAATTTTTGTTTATTAGTTTTATCAATAGACGAGGTACTTTCCATGGAGCAACACACATATTTGCATGTATTCGCAAGTAAATTAACTAGTTAATATTGTACATCCATTGGTATCATGTAATAAAGTTAACGGTTCTAAACTTTCTGAAGGTTTTGCTTGTCATAAGTTTAAAAGGAGTCGTATCATGTATGTATCATCCAGTACTCTAACAGACATATATCTTTAGTATATCCCGCTGTAAATCAACAGACTAACGATTTTTTTGTAATATACGTAGGTATAATGTTACCAACAAGGCACACACATAAATCCTATCTAGCCTATCTTTATATCTAGCATCACCTCTGACCTTCCGCCTTTTTAGAGCCTGAAATGTAATTCTTGCAATCTGTTGTCCGACTGTCACTTTTTGATTTGGTGTCCCCATTCTGCAACAACTCTTGTTTTAAACAGTAAATGGCTACCTAAATGTCGTACAGGTGAGCAAAAACACGTGTAAATTTTTTAAAAGGTTGGATGAGTTGTTGTGCCTCAGAATCAGCCCACGAAGTCCGGTTAAGGACAATATTGTCTGTTCATACTCATCACAGAGCCGTGCAACATCGCATAAAATATGTAAATTTCGCCATAAATTTCAGCAAAAAGTGTTATTAAAGATACCTCAACAATGCGATAACGATCCCACGCAATGTTCGGTTTTCTCAGCTTTCCATCAATTTGTCATGGCATTTCAATGGACATACCACCCACAATTTTCAATATTATTAGTTATTACCACCATCATCATGATGGGAACTGCAATAAAGGATTGATTTGTGTGTCGTCTGGCGTGCGAAAGAAGAAGGAAAAAGACAGACAGTGGCGGCGGTCAACTTTGAGAGTAGGAGGGCTAATATGTGACCACGTTTTTCTTTTGTGCTTAAGCTAAGGAAATATTTTTTTCGAAGAATGTTTAATTTCATACTTTCTTGACGATTTACAGCTCGCAGAATACTGATCATTGTGAAATTTTAGTGTAGGTACTTCAAGATTATTGTGAAAGTATTGTACAAAAGTCATTCTTGCAAAGAAACTGGGGGTATGTTGAAAATTATGCAATACTGTTCACTTCTAAAGTTTCAGATAAATTTTACAGTTGCTTCAAGATAGGTCAATCACCTGATGAAGTGAACTGCGGCTCACCCCGGCCCTTGTGTGCCGCCACTGTAAATACAATATACATTTTGCGTTGCCGCTGTTGGATCGTTTAGCGATTTAGCTGTCTCGCGAATTTGTTCCGGTTGTTTTTCCGTTTGTATTATACCGGAACACCGCCACTTTCCATGAATAGGCTACCGCACAATTAAGGATCGCAATCAATCTTGTATAATATATAGAAGTTAATGGTTTCTCCGGAGCTGAAGGCGCAGCCGTTTTCATTACCGCCATTGCCGGAAAACGTGATCCGCGTTTTTTTGACACCATGAAATACACAACACGTGAACCGTTTAACAATGTTGACCCTTATCTAGAAATGAGGGCATACTTCTGTCCACTAGTCTGAAGAAATTAGTCGCCGACTTCAATTTAGACCATTAATTGGGATCTTTGACCCCTACAGTTGATCGAATTAAATTCAATTCAATTATGGCGACAAGTAATGCATTTGACTGCAAACACGGCATTCAAATCAGTGCAATTGCTATTAATGGGCTAGAAAAACACTCGTCAAAAGGTTTAACAGTTTCTTGACATGGCAGACAGGATGTAGAAATCATTGCTATACCATAGGATGAGACAAATGCCACACCCTTGAAGGCATGCAACCCCAGGAGGCAGTCACACCTCATTGTTAAAATGCAACATGGCTTCACAATTTCATAATGTAAAAAAGGTGTGTGAGTGCAAAATTTATTCCTTCGGTACATTCATGGGCTGATGTTTAATTTTCTAGAGTTTTATTATGTTTCTCAACGTGTAATAGATGACATTATAAATTCTTATAAGGTTAATACATATTTTCATGACTAATGATTTTTTTTATTAATTATAACAAATTATAAATAAGATCTAATAACGGACATTCTTAAACACTAAAAATAAACAAACAATATGTGAACATTTTATCCATGTCGTACAAAAAATGACTAGTAGAAATGCTACTTGAAAAAAACTACATTCTAGGAACAGCTTTTTATTGGCTTTGTCAGAGTTATAACATCGTGATAATAATTGTTTGTTAGTTCTTCTGCATCACCAAGTATTTATTTTGAAAATTTTGGATTAGTAGTATGACGTAGAATAGCTGATGCTTCCATTCCATATCATCTGTATTGGAATCGAATATACAATAAAATTTAAAAAGATCAACACATTGTTTTTGGAATTACTTTGCAATTGACTTTTCAGGTACTTTTTTTAGTTTATATAATTTTCAAGCAAAGAAGTTGGAATTTCACTATTAATGCTTGATTTATTCGTGGATGATGGCTACCGTAATCCATTTTGATAGCATTATTGTGAATTAATTTGGGTTGATTTTTCTGTAAACCGCATTTTTTTAAGATGTCGCCAATTATGCTATCATTGTAGTCCTTTTTGTATCATTAATATTTTTTTCATATAGAATTGTCGTGTCCTCCTCTACAACCGTTTTTTGATGTTGAATTAGAACGATCAATTCAAATTTTTTTGTTTTCCTATGCGTATCGTATCATAGTAAAAATATGGTTTTTCCTCAGTCTTACATTTTCTAAAGAATTGTAAAAAAAAATCGTGTATTCGAAGTCTTTCTGACGGTGTTGTGTAGACTTGTATGTATGACAAAACCCAATATTTTTTCATTTTTAATAAAATTTTTATTGCGTGTCATTCATACTTTTTATCAAAAATTCACTTCCAAAACCAAATTCACTATAATTATTTCAGTGTCAGTCACTGGCGTCTGTAAGTACATTTGGGCATGTCATAAGTGAAATTTTTAATTACAAATGTAAAAGTGATCGTTACGAGTATGTGTTTGAGGTATTTTTGTTAAACTTGCTTGTTTTCAATTACAGGAAAAAAAATGTTAATTCCAGTCGTTATCTGTATAATTACTGGACTAAATTCCAGAAATCAATTTTTGCTATTCATTTGTGTCACTTCTGCAAATATGATTTCGCAACATTCATTTGAAATATTTGAGATGAACTAAATAATTATATGTAATCTGATAACAGAGATTAACATAACCTTAATTAACGTGCTAACATAAACGTTAAATTCTGCATATAAGTCCTAGTTAAATAAATACGCAGATTTTAAGAAGTAGTAGTCATAATAATTATTTATTAATTAAGTTAACTCTTTTAATGAAAAGTTGTGGAAATTTTCGTGTGGTGACTTTTTTTTCAGACGCTAAAATTGTACGTCATTAATATTTGGATAAAACTGGTTTTTGAGCCTAGGCACTTATTTTGTAATTACGGATTTGCTTGCGAGTAATTTTCACTTGAAATACAATTGTTTTTACAAAATATCTCAATTATTATAAAAAAATTGGTAGAAGTTTATTTCGACTGAAATTATAAAATTAGATTTTGCAATATTTGTTTTCTGATAACTTTTATAAAGTCAAAACCAGGGGCATAAATAACACTTCCGCAGCCCCTGCGCCGTGGGGGCGCAAATTGCAAAAGATTATGCAGACTGCACAAGTTCGAACAATGTAAAATATATTTAAAGCTGATAACCAACGAGAAAAAATGGCCTCTCAGCAGTAATAACAAGCTTTAATTTCAAGCGCTTATTTATACATCGTAAGAATGTCACCTAGAAATTTGTTTGATTTGAATGAGTTTGTCACCTCAAAACAGGACCTAAAATTATTCATTAAGCCACAGTCGACAGAATGTTCTGAATATTATTGTTATTATTATAATTCTTATTAAATAAAGACGTGCGTATTCTCACCTTTTTGAGAAAATGAGGTGACTCGTTTTTAATTCGGTCAATAAAAAATTGTTATAACATCATAGATATAGATAGTCCGAGAGAAAAAGAGAAAAAAAAAACCAAACGGTCAAGTTTGGCATCGAACGTGGGACCCCCGATCCGCGTTTCGAGTTCTTACTCACTGAGCCATGGTTGAAATATTAAACGTTAATGGTAAATTGGTACTATACTGTATTTTTTTTTTGAACATTTGGACGTTTCGGAAAAAACTCAAAGCGGATTCGAACACCACAAGTACACGAGTATAATACTGTATAACATTTAAATATTTTAGAATAGAAGTCTTTGAAATGACGTCATCAAATTGTCGGTGAGGATGATTAACCAAATTTTGGTTAGCGTTTTACCATCTACATGATCTACGTACAAAATTTTACAACAATCCAGTAGTCCAGTAGTTTCGGAAATTACATGTCTAATAGAAATTGACAGACAGACATACAGACGGACGGAAACGGGAGACTACTTATTCGTATTCAAGGGGTCATGAAACGTCGAGAAAACATAAAAGTGGTCATTCGTCCGATGGACTCGAGCACTATACTTCCCTAGCTTACACCCAGGAAGTAATGAACCAATTTATTTTAATAAGTAAATCAAAAACGGCTCATCTAATTTTTCGGTAACTTTGGGAACATAGTACTGCGGTTAGTGTAACACCGTACGTATCAAAATACGTATAACACTATTAAAAAAATCTCCCCTACAACTTAAGGCACAGTTAACATAAAGCATTGAGGTTATATACGAGATGAATATTTTTTTTGTATAATGAATTTAAATTAAATACACAAAAATGTATAGTACGAGTATGTCTGACAAAAAAGTTTGTACGTATGTATATAAATGGAACATCATTGAAAAATATTTTTATCTTATGCATATGATTTTGAGGCCACATAGTACATAGCTACTAAGGGTAACAGTCTGGAAACAGTATATATAAAGTGTAAGGAAAAAACTGGTGGAATATCAATCCTGAGATAGCTCTCATCTACATTCGTCTTAACTGATGCAGCGCCGAGAAAAGATTCACTAATAAGTCAATTGCCAGGAGCCACTGACCCATAAGTGACAACGAGCGCATCCGGATTGAAACTGTTGTTATTTTACACCGCCATCGTGTGCAGCATCCCAATGAGCATTTTATCCCAAGAAATGCACGCATCACGCGTAAACTCACGATCTACAATCTTCAAATTACTCCCTTGTTCTTTACTGCCGCCACAGCGCAATCCATCATTTTGGCAACTTCTTTATTAGCGAAAGGTCGTTGCGCCGAGGGTCGTAAATAAAAACATCAATTACTCACCACTCCACACACGATACCGCAGCATCAAAGGAACGCTTACCAATTGATTTGTGTTGGTTCATAGCGCATAAAGCTCGTTAGGTGGGTCAGCCCTGCTTTGGTGCTTTTCTAATCCGTCCATCCTCAATATCCTTGTTTGGATATCGGACGTGCACATCGCACCATGTTCCGCATGCTGGAATATATCAACACGACTTGATGTCAAGAGCAGAGGTCGCGATTTCTTCTAACTCCGCTAAGGTCGAGGAAAAGCTGCAGAAAATCACAGAGACGGGTTCATAACTTCGTGTCGAGATATTTGAATTGTTCGTGTGGTTGCAGTATTCTTACTTTGCTTCAGGGGAATAATGTAAGCAATATTATGGAAATTCCGTGTAACGTTATTGGAAACGGAAACTCTTGGATGTTTTTGTTTCATTGCCGGAAATCTAATGTGTTTGTAAGTGAGATTCACACAGGGATAAAATTTTTCTCACGGTGAAGGTAAAACAAGCTTCGAGAATTCATCTTTGGAGTATTGTCATGTATAAAATTTTCTTTTTAAGCAAATTGTCTTCTGTGTTATATTCAGAGGACTATACAGCGCATCTTTTGCTGTTCATTAAATTGTATTGGAGAAATTATAAACAGAGGGAGAGCACCAAAGACGTGTCATGAATGAGTTTCACACAATTTTATTTAATTTTATTTTAAAATTTTACTTTTTAAATAAAACGCAAATCGTTTCGAATAAACTCGTTACTTAAATAAAGATTCCCTATTAAAAGGAGTATTAGGAAAAAAAATAAGCGGAAGCTATATAATAAGATCACTAATTTCACTTTTTGGCGTTTCATGGCTCCTAGAATATGGAAAAGTAGGTCTCCCATATCCATTTGCTCCGTTTTCGCCATCTCTTTTTTGTCCTCTCGACTGATTGTTATGAAATTTTAGTTCTATTTTAGGAATATCGTGGGCGTCGTGAAACGCCGACTATAGTATGTGTTTCCACTAAAAATGTAATCATGTGATCTCAAAATTTGCCATAAATTTTCTAAAAAATATGTAAAACAAAATGTTTCCCTACATGTGAATTATTTATTTTTAACTTAGAAATTACAAAACCTATTGTACGCTCTCTAGTTAACTTGTACACTCAATTCTGTCTTTACTCTATTTGTCCTTTTCAAAATCTTGTTGTTATTTTAAAATTTTGTTAAGTAATTCTTGTTTGATATCTTGTTTGTCTAAATATAAAACACGAGATAAATACAACATTTACGCTTTAATAATATGTATTTATTTATTTTTAGATTCATTTATACAAGATGATTAGGAAATTAATTATCAATTTATTTTATTGGTTAACTCAAAAAGGGTTTATTTGATTTTCCAAAGATTATGAGGAATTTTTGTTTTAATATATAGTTGTTATCTTAAAAAGTAATGCAGAATTAACTGATATATTTATCTAGCCAACAATTTCACGATGAAAAATCTGCATAATAAAGTTTCTATAAAGCCATCATCAAATTCATGGTGGCACTTCCAGCTTCACAGGAAATGAGGAAACTTTTTTAAAGAGGCTGCAGTTTTTTTCACTTTGTTGTTTTTACAAAAGTTATCGGTTTGTCGACACGGTTTAAAAATGGCTTGTCAACATGACTTGGGAAGTCTGTTGCCATTTAAAGTCGAGACAAAATAAGTACTTCAACCATATTTCTAGTTACAATTGGTTCACTTATTATTGTTAAAAAAAAGAATTGTTGTTATGTAACCGACAGTGTTACTGAATCCAAAATGTAATGATTTTTATCTACCACACATTTATTTAAAAAATTGGTCAATATATTCGGGTATCAGAAGCGGCTTTGAAAAAATAAGTGCCTCACTGTAGTAATAAGGTGGCAAAATAATTAACAAAAAATATTCCAGTGCCAGCCTTGATACCAAAATTATTGATGGGCAAGTCAAACTAAGTATGCATAAAAATAATAATATAGTAATTGAATAGCTTTTGCAAAAATTCTAAAACTAGTAAACATTAATGTGGAAATTTAGCTGAAAGTAAATTATTTTGTTATTTATAAAGGACCAAAATGATCTAAAATCTTAAATCTTAATAGTTTGTAAATATGTACTCATAAACATCTTTTCTAACTTTAACGGCCGTTGAAATGCCAAAAATTCATCTAAAATATTACCAGTTTCAATATACTTACTCTTCGCAGTAGTATCACCAAATCTAAAATCGCAACATAAAATGTACAGTTACTATCACATAAATCACGTACAGATGACAATTTGAATTTGTATCCATGCTATTGATTTTGACACAACGTAAAAGTGAGGTTGTACGGGATTTATGTGATAGTAACTGTACCTCTAGTAAGACGCGAGTATCCAGGAAGATTCATTTAGCTTTATTTTAATTGTAAATTTACAAAACTGTTGCATCATTTAGACTCTATACTATAATGAATCAGAGACTTCTGTAGTCTAGGTGGAAGTTCGACGTGCAATCTAAGCCCACGGCGCTTATTATCAAGATAATTTTGGAACCGGAAACCCCGCGGGGAAAGTGACGGAAATATGTAAATTTGTTCACGCATCGAATAATAATCGGACCAATTTTGACCGGTCAACCGTTGAATATGATCATCACATCGCAAATCGTGTCGACATTTAATTTTTATACGTCGATTTTTGCCTTTGAAACCTCTCGTCCTCCACGAAACGGAAAACCTGAATTGGGAACGCAAGCCTTCACGGCTCATAGAGCACGGGGCTTCAATCACAGACAAGAAATGAAGCCCTAATTAAATTTAAACATAAAGGACCATCACGCCTCTTAATTGACTGTGGAGTGGGATTAGATCGGAATTGTCGCACCAATAATTCACTTTCTTTCGTAAGAAAAACTGTTCTTCGCAGTTTATGAAATCGCTTTTTAACAAAATTGCTAAATTGATTATCAGTTGGGAACCATGCTTGATTGCTTATTGTTTCGAAATCGATGTTTGAAATTTCGCATTTCACGGGATTTAAAAATATGTGTTTGCTATAATTTAAGTGCAAATTTTTAGTATTCATTTTTTATTGTTTCAGATATCGATTATGTGAACAGGAATAATTTTCTCAGCGAGCTAGACAATGGAGTTCTCTTGTGCCATCTGGCCCAGGTGATTTGCGATAAAGCCAAGTATGCTATCGATACGGGTCATGCTAAAGGTGTAAGTAATTAAATGTAAGATTTGTGTTGCGATATTGATACAATTTTTATGTTTTAGCCTGTTCCGACTGTCAGGGGAAAATGTTTTGAGAAAGCGATGCGTCGAAGTTTTTTCTCGAGGGACAACATGGAAAATTTTATTAAGTTTTGTAGATCTTTAGGGGTTCACGAGAATTTGTTGTTCGAGAGCGACGACTTAGGTGAGTGTTTTAGTTGCAAAGTGAAGAGAAAAACATTTATTCTCACGTTCTTTTTGATACGAAACGTAAATACATTTTTCCAAACCACTTCATCTGAACATATTTGTACTATACAAAACTGTTTGACTCAGAAAATGGCATGATTTTGATTTACGTCAAACAACACCTGATAATCTTCTCTTATCTCGTCTTTAGGGTTCTGTAGTATCTTTAAGTTCGTTAAAGACGAATGTTACGGAAACGTTCTTGATATGATAAAATATAAACCTACCGGAGAATAAAATGTGTACCTACCACAATTCTCAAACAGATTTTGAAGTTTCTTAACACTTACATTCTATTATTTTGAGATTGATGTTAATGTAAGAGTTTTTGTTAATTCTCCTTATACTAAGCCATAAATGAATTATAAAAAATTTTTAGTCACAAGTATTGATTCTTTTGTATTTTATTTAGTGCGTATGTACAATTTTTAGATTTGTTCACAAATCTATGCAGATGTTCTATAATAATTAAAAGTTAGTTAACTAGTTTTGGCAGAAACGAGTAAATCGATCTTTTTCAATAAGTTTTAACTAGTAGTTGGTTTTTCATATCCATTGTATTCTATGTAGACGTAATCTCTGATCCTACCAAAACGACTAATTTGAAATTTTTATTGTACGTAAGATGGTAAATTTTTTTGAAACATATTTTAGTAATTTTCAGTGTGGTATGCTGTTTGACGTTGATCTATCACTTAATTATCTATCGTCATTTTTAACATATATGGATTAAAAATAGTAAACTTTCAATAAATTTTAAAATTTGGCCAAGAAAGTACACGGCGGTTATTCTAAAATGTTAGGAATACAATAATATTGATTTAATGGTTACATAATACAAACAAAATTTTATTATTCCTTTCAGAAAAATAATAATTTCCTGTTTATCAAAAAATATACCCTAAAGTGCGGTACTGTTTGTGTTTTTAATTTTTACGGTTACTTAACACATATTTGGAATTGGTTGGTTGTGTAAATGTCATTTCCCTATTTTAGCAACATTTTACAAACTTAATTACATCGATTCGTAGACTCACGCAATTGCTCACTGATTACATCTTCATTGAAGCTTCCATTGTTCCATCCAGTGGTTCCGAATTTTGCAAGAATCTAAAACTTATTCTTTGATTTTATGGTGTCTATTTGCTGAGTCCGTTTAATAAAATCAGCAGCAGCCACATAATAGTGATTCAGTCATTGTTGAAAATACAGCCACCACATTAACTTAACACGGGGAAACTATTACTTCTACAACGAACATTTACATCACAAACTTTATTCACATAATAACTAGGATAACAAACAATACGGCTTGTTGCGCAAGATAACGTACTTTTGTCGTTATTAATAAACAGGAGAATGAAGCTTAATTAAAATTACATATTCCAATACAAAGGTTGTTTTTAATAACAGCAAGCTAACACTACACACACGAGCTCAAAATGAATTCTGCCAGTGCAGAATTATTATCAGCATCAATCATACCTGAGTTTTCTATTAGTGTTGACCCTCCCTACATTAAGGTCCTCGAACTTCAACCAAAATTATCATACACACGTGAAAGGTTGCTACGAAAACTTTTTAAGTATTTTTGCGTTTCATATTTTGAAAAAAAGAAACAACTCGCGGCTCGTAGTCTACTCTACTGGGGGGTCAATTTATGTTCATAAGTATATAATTGCAAACTTTCTATAAACCTACCTTATATTTTGCAAAACGTCTTCAATTGCAGTTTTTCTTTCTTTTGTGCTTGAAAAATGCTCAATTACTACATCATTTAAAAACTATAAAGTTTTCACAATAAACTTTTCAATATTTAACATTGCTAACGCTATCGCAGTTGTTATTTGTAATGTACACAAAATATATAACAGTTTATAACATTATATACTTACATATTTATTCCAACTTATAGGAGTTCTCATAAAAAAATAAATAACATCCGCAAAATCAAATTTTATAATTTTTCGAAAGTGCTGGATATGTTTCATAGTACTTCAGAGTGAGGGAAGTTCTGTCGAAGTAACGTTCGACTAATTTTTTGGCCTAGGAAGTATCCAAATTTTTATGAAAAAAAAAACACAAATTGTATAGCAACATTTTATAATTTAACCCATTTTTAAAAACTGCAAAACCGAATGCTTATAGGTTATAGTGAGCATGGTAAATCGTTAATCAAAATGTATCTATTTATTCCCCCGAAAATTTGGGAATAAAAATGTTGATGACGTTATTACAAAATTTTGTAATGGAAACACTCATTTGAAACATACAATTAATATTTATTTATTTTATATATATGTTTGTATTTTAACTTACACGAAGGGGTTATCGTATAAAAATAAAATTCGCAAAATCAAATCTTACAATTTTTTAATAAGCTACTTATGATGTACTGTACTTCAGGGGCGAGGAAAGTTTTGTCTAAATAACTTTAGACCATTTTTTTTAAATGCTGAAAAACCTGTTATTCGCAAGCGATATCTAAAGAAACTATGTACTATCGTAGGTTCATTTTTCATGGTTTGTAGAACTTTTACAGATAGCAGAAGACAAAAATGTAAGTTTCTCATTTCTGCCTGTTTGAATCTATCACCTGTGAATTTTAGGTGCATTTTAAGATAATTGTGGAAATGGTAGACTGTTAACAGATATTTATCTGTGTTTCTTTGTCTTCTCCAAAAAAGTAATATTCTTTGCTGAATGTTGCTAAGATAATCTTACTTTAAAAATATACCTGAATATGTTTTCTTACCTGTTATTTCAGGGGGTTCTCTATTTTTACCTTTACTCATTTGAATTGTTAGAAAAAATTAATCTACATTGTCAAATTTTATTGTTTATCAATGAAAACACAGGAAGACATTAAAATCCATCCTTTTCAAAAGTTGATTATCTAAAACAAGTTGTCTTAGAAATACCTGTTCATGATTAGCGTTACATTGTAGGTACACATCAAACTTAACATATTTGTCTACATTAAAAAGTAGCTGACATCGTTTGAAACATAGTTTAAAATAAATATGTATTATTCAAAAACGATATACGAAAGTACTAATTAGAAATCTAATTGAAAGTTTTCATATTGTCATGTCCGAGTTCATTGAAATCGCCAATTTTTTGGAAACATTTTCATTATTCCACTGACGAAGATGAGTAAATTGGTGTCGTCTTTAAAAATATCTTTAGAACTCTTGTTAAAAATTGCTAATTGATGACATTTTCAAAGTTCTAGAGTTTGTAAAGTTTCTAGACAACTGTTACACAGAGCCCATAGAGTGTCACTCTCGCGTCAATACAGTTTTAAAAATAACTTTGGGGACCTATACTGTCTTATCGTGACTGCAGTCTCAACTAAAACCCTGTTTTCTATTTCAAGTCCTCCACAACCAACCCCGCAACGTGATCTTGTGCCTCCTCGAAGTAGCTCGTCTTGCCACTCGTTACGGCGTCGAACCGCCGGGCCTAATCCAACTCGAAAAAGAAATCGCGGAAGAAGAACAAAACAATTCCACCGATTCAGCGCTCAGTTCTCTCCTTTCGTGGCAGTTCCAAGCCTCACCCCCTCGAATGGATCCGTCCGATCTCAAAATGCGACATAGTAGTTCAGCGAATGCCATATCTTCCATCGCGTACGACAGATGGAATACGGGACCCCACGTGGTCCTCGTACCTGAACGGCCTAAAACCGAAAAATTGGGCATCAACACCGGCGTTTCACCGAGCGGTGCCAGCGACGGCGTTCCGAGTGATAACACAGAAGATGAATGGTCCAGAGGCAGCGGAGAAGATCCCGACTCGGAAATAGACACGGGAATGAGGGGTGGAGCGGGAGACGCTACTACGGAATTAGACAGGAAAGTACAACTCGCGGCTAGACTGATGCAGAGGAATTGCAACTGTGCAAACGGGAAATGTTCTAGATTGAATGTTAAGAAAGTGGGCGAAGGCAAATATAATATCGCCGGAAAGAACGTATTTATAAGGGTAAGTTGTGAATGAGTAGGTGTTTTAGTTGTAGTAGTGTAGTGTGCTTAGATCTGGTGATCTGGCAAAACCAGCTTTGAACAATCAATCAGTGGGAGAGCAGTAAAAACAGGATCAAAGACAGTCATGGATTTTTCAAGATTTGTCTTTGAATTTTCTTCTTGTCGTATTAAGTTACCTTGAAATTTTGAGTAGAATCCATGACTGTTTTTGATGGTGTTTTTATTGCTCTTTCGATATATTTCACTATCACAATTTTAAATAAACTGTAATAAAATAAGGAAAACAAAACAGTTATTAAAGGGGTAACAATAGTATATTAACAAACAAGTTTGATATGACGTTATTTTATTATTGAATCCCAAAATTAGAACAGTCGCCAGACGAGTTTTCTAAGGGATGAGCGCTCTAAAAATGTTTAAGACACCACAACATGGTATCATTACCGAAAATATGAAATAAGAATGTGGTAATCCCACAAAACAACTGCTTGCTATTTAATTTCTAAACTCATCTTTGTTATTCCTACTGGAAACTAGCGAGACTCCCAGGAAAAGTTTTGCAGGCTTGGCTCATTTTAACTTTTCACATAAAATTTTGTTGTGTGCTACTAAATATTTTTTACAGAAAACACATTCAAAACTTATATTATCGTAACTGTTTTTTTCAGCTGTTAAAGGGTCGTCATATGATGGTGCGAGTGGGAGGAGGATGGGACACATTAGATCACTTCCTCCTACGTCATGATCCATGCCAGGTGAAAATTGTATCCAGAGATAGTCCGGATCGGCCAGCTAGTGCTTCCAAATTTTTACACATTCGCGCTAAATATCGTAGCCCACCACCACGCGAATCAGTTATACGTTAAATACACATACTGTGCACTAATAAACTCGTTTTTTAGTGAATATTTGCTACCATTTTTACACCGAAAAGTTCAAATGTTTATTTTGTTTCGTTAAGTTTGTAGTGTAATTATGTAGTACACTTATAGTAGTAGGAATACTAATTTCAAGTTTTTTACAGTAATGTATTTTATTTCATTTTTTGTATATATTTTTCTACTATTAAAACACTACTGACTTATGTATTTTTTACCTTTTGCATTTTACGTCACTGTGCTTGTCTATAATTCGTTCAGATCATTTCATTTGACAAATGTGGATAATTTCAGTTGGCTTTATTAAACGACAAACTTCTTAAAAAAAAAAAAACATTTTTGTTTATAAGTAAAAATGTACATTGCAGCGATGAAACATTTTTTGAGCTGTTTGAAAGCTGCATTTTCTTTTCGTTCAATGTTGCATTTAATTGTTACTGGTTTTTCTTAATCAAAACTTTTTGTAACTGTATAGGTACATATCGTGATAAAAAAATTATAAATTCGGCCTTTGATATGTGAAATTAAAAGGACTTTCCATAATTCAAACGAATATTTTTTTGGAATAACTTTCATTTGTTAAATCAGATTTTTTTTGCTATGAAAACTACAATAAAAAATTTAGCACATACATTGCTCGTCTAGTCAAAAACAAAATTGGTTATTAGGCAAAACTTCCCGCACGCTTGAAGCATATTCAAACAATTCCACTTATAAAATATAAAATTTGCGAATTTTATTTCTTTATAACAACTTTTGTACGTTAAAATAAAAATAGAGATAGAATATTGAACTACAAGTACAGAAGTTTCAAGTGAGTCTTTCTTCACAAAATTTTGTGATGACGTCATTAACTTATTGTTAATGGGTACAAATATGTCAGTTTGAATGTGTAGACTCATAATCATAATATTTTGCACATTTTAGATTGGATCTATATAGCAAAGTTTTGAGATGATGTTTATGTATATCGCTGAATTAAAAAAAAAATTATATCAAGATTATATATTATAAATGGTAAATAGAATTTACCTAGTGAGATTTGGAGATGTAAGCAAATTCCAGTGGTTTCGGAGATTATTAAGTCTACTAAACTCGCTAATAGATAGACGACATTTTCGAGCTGTATAAGCCGTTCGTGAAGTAATAAAAAGTACCTGCGCAACTCCCTGTAGTTTTTCTTAATATCATTCTTTACAACACTACAAGAACTCTTATTTGATGATTGAAATAGCGAAGGCTCATGTGTAATAATTATCACAACAATTATGCATATTTATTAACAAGCATTGGCACAATAATAAAGTGAATTTTAAAATTTAAATATTGCAATGCATCGTTCATTTTCAGTTCTTGAAGGATTTACAGACCTTTGGATTCACCTTGGCCTTTAGACTTTCACCCCAAAAAGTATCCTTCACCTCTATTATTTTTCAATTAATTTAACTTTAAATTACATTTCGTGTTTTTTTTTAACTTACAAAGTAATAACGCTTTAACCTTAATACATATACATGAAATGATCTGAGCATAAGTTTTCATGATTTTCACTCATTATTAACTAGTATTCTAATACATCTTGCTATGTGAAAAATAAAATTATTTTTAGGAACACGAAAAGGAAATAAAGCCGAGACACTTCCCACGACAACGAATCCAGAAAGTACCAAATTTCTCAAAGAAATTTACATACTATTCCAGATTTTCAAAATTAGTAAGACCTGGTGAAACAGCAGTATGAAAACAACGTGCAATATAAAATTATATTTTAGTCGTAAAAAATATAAAAACGCAATACATAAAAAAATGAGGTGCTTAAACTACACAATTTCGCTGTACTTAAATACTTTGGTTTATAGTTGTAATATTTGCATAATAAATATTTTTTTAAATACACAGATCAAGCACAAACAGGCAGACCTAACAAATATGTTTAAAATTACCTAATTAAAAGAACATTATAAACTGATATAAATCTTTAAAACTGTCTTAATATAATAAACATTTTTAAAACATGACTCCTTATTTCTTCTTACTTTTGCCTAAAGTTAGAGTGTGGTGACTGGTACCCATTTGTTGGTACTGAGCTTTGCGTCTATTGAATTCGACTATTTCATCTTCGAGTTTCTTACGGCTGTCTTCAATTTTCTTCTTTTCGTCCGTGTGGTCCTTCTTCAATTTATCAAACTTCGCATGTAACTAAAAACAAACAATAAGATGTCCACAACAAGTAAATCTCATTACCTCTTTTTCTGCTTCTTTTAATTCGGCTTCCTTCTCCTTTACACGAACGACAAACATCTGTCTCATTTCATCTTCTTTCTGCTGCAACTCTTGTAAATGATTCGATCTTTTTGCCTCGAAAGTTTGCTGAAAACTGATTGGCTTATTATCAGCATCCACATCGCTGAAACCCATCTGTTCCAAACGCTTCCTCCTGTATAGTTCATAATGTCTACAGTGAGTTTTTTCTCTCATGTCCTCCATATTCGTCCGAATTAACATCTCTCGCAACTTGACAAAGTCACAATGAGATTCGTTCTCTACTTGTACGGTACCCCAAGGGTACTGCCGTGCCCGTACCATCTTATTACCCACACGAACGAAGTCGGTACTACCAATTACAGCAAAAGGTATATGGGAATTCATCGTACTGTTTACCTCAGAAACAGACTCGTCGTCGACTGGAAACTCGTAAATATGCACACCGTTATTTTGGAGTTCCCCAACAATCTTGGACTTGAATTTTTGCAGTTCGGTTTTGGAAATGGTGTCCGCTTTAGCAATAATCGGAATAACATTTACTTTTTGGTCGAGTTTTTTCATGCATACTAAATCTATAGACTTCAAGCCATGTCCCGTTGGACAAATAAAATAGAGACAAACGTGAATCCGTGTGTCATGGTAAGATGAAAGAGAGCGTTTTATTTTTAATTCTTCTTGGAGGTAGTTCTCAAATTGGGCGTCAATGTAATCAACAATTGCTTTAAAACTGTCTTCTTTATTGATTTGGTCGCCGTATCCCACGGTATCGACAATTGTTAATTTTAACCTAACGTTACTTTCCTGTAGTTCGTACGTGTGGGCTTTTAGTTTAACTGTTGGTAACGTGTGCGGGCTTGGGACAGCCTCGAAGTTTGTATTGAAAAGAGAGTCCATTAAGGTAGACTTGCCCAAGCCTGTTTCACCTATTTAAGCCATGTATGGTTACGTTTTAACGGATATTCACGTAACACTTACAATAAAGGAACGTAAGTTTCAAACGCTAGCAGAATACGAAATGAAGGGTACAGGTTCAAAAAGGATAAAATCCAAGACCAGCGAGTTCTAACTTGCATGTGGTGGTACTTGCAGAATTTTTAAGGTAATATCTTAGCTTTAATAAGAACTTTTCAAGAAAATATTTATATTTAGTTGCCATTTTTATAAAGTAGTACTTTACTCAGGGGCGGCTGGTGCCAGCGTCTACAAACACACTGGACATGGCAAAACAGTAATTTTCAATATTTAAAAAATTATCCGGAAATTTGTGTCATAATTATCAAAACTAATTTTTTTATCTCGCTCCACTTGTACAAAATGTATCAAAACTTACATCTAAAGATGTTGTCTTGGATATATATGATGAAGTGCTGATAAAAGCGAATGCGGAGACCAAATCATGGCTCACTTAGACGTTTTGTTTACACCGTTGTCATGGAAACCCTGCGTCTAGTCGCGGTATTGGGCTTAAATCGGGTCCTGTTCCGACAGTGCACATCAGCAATAACTAAATTGCGGGTTTTAATTTTCATTCTGTCAGTGAAATTGTTTGATTTTAAATAAGAACAATGAATTCAGTTGAATATTTAATAAAAAATCGTCTTTTGTGTCACGATGGTAAAATTGTAGTGAAAAATTTTAGGGAGAGCCACCCCCGATTTATTAATAAAAAAAAGTGTTTATGGCAAAACAAAAGACTTTCATAGATATTTTAATAGACGTAACACGTATAATAAATATAAAAAAAAAGTGTTTTGTTTTGTGTGTCTCCTCAGTGATGAGTTAAAATCATCGCCCTGGATTAATACTTTTTTCTATAATGCAAAAACCATACGTAGGTGGACTGAAATTACTTACTAAAAATGGTAAGTATTTTTTTAAATGCTTGGTATTTGATATCCTAATCGATAACAGTATAACTGATACAAGCCACCACACTGTATGTTCGAAAAAAAATCTGTGTTCTACAATGATTTTCAATTCAAAAAGTTTTTATTATTATATTTGTTAACAGTTTTTTAACTAATTTTCAAAAAACAAAATTACTATTACCATGGACAACTGATTAAGCTGTTTTCACTGGGTAGTTAAATTCACGCGACATACGTCATAAGGTTCTTGTACATCCTGCAAGTTTTATAGAAAACTAAGGTTTGATTAATTTTGTGGTTTGAATAAAAATGCTTTCCACCATTTAATTATGTACGAAAAAAAAAATGAAAAATTAATAGTCAATGATCAATTGCTAACTTTATACTAATATCACTTTAAATACAAATAGTTTTGGAAATTTCATTCTACCCTATAAAATTTTATTGACGATAACGAGACGGACATAGTACAATGGTAAGAAATATTTATAGCTCACACCAGTTCACCTGAATTTGTCCGAAAACGTTTAGCAGGTAGTCGTACTCATAAAATAATGCTCATTTTCGTTCGTGAGTAACGATGGTCCCTGTTCGGACCTGGATTATTCTGCCTTCTGACATCTGGGGATTACCGACACGCGACAACTCTAAGTTGTAAATATCTCTTCCTGTTGTACTACTATCCGTCTCGTTATTGCCAATAAAACTTTGTAGGGTGGAATGAAATTTCCAAAACTAAGTATACTAATGATATTTTACAACTTTAGTCAAAGAACCCAACTCGCAAGACACTAAAACCATAAATTATACAGGTACGACCGCCAAAGACTTGGGGCAACACAGGAAATTCTGTAGACACGCGACATGGCTTACAAGATTACAAGGACCCTAATGCGAAAAGCGGACTAATCATGTCATAAAATTTTATTAATATGCATTTAAAGTAATGTTACAATACTAACTGTAATAGTTATTAATATAACTGGCTAAAAAAGGTCAGAGCAAGTGAAAAATTTTTGATTTTTCTATAAACCCTTACTATGTAAAAGCACAAATATATTATTATTATTATTATTATTATTATTATTATGGCAATTTTTTTTAATTTGTGTGCTGAAAGCAATAGATTTCAAGAGACTTTTTTTTTCCTTTCATCATAAAATAAAATTGGGGACAAAATCACTTATGCTTTTGGACTGGACCCTTCAAATATTAACATAAAAGAGTACAGAAATCTGGGCAATTATTATTTAGAAAGGAGTTGAATTAATTGAAACTTACGTCCTTACGTTGTTCTACATCCAACACACACTACATACCTATGCACATGATATTGAAAACAAAGCCGTTTTGTACGCTTTTCGAGACCAGTTGGTCAGGTAAGCTATCGAATCCAACATGCCCTGACAAAATCAAGTTTCGGATTTGGTTTTCCATCTGGAAAAAAGAAACATTGCAATCAGTTTTATTGTTTACTCATTTTGCAACAAATAAAGACAACGCCCTTAAAAATGATCTGTTTCTGGATTCCTAGTTGACGATGGAAAATTTAGTATTTTTAATATTACAAAAAAGTTAAAATTTGATTAATACTTCAAATTTGTACTTACAGCGGGTGCTTCGACGTCCACTGGTGGCATTGTTGACCGTTAATTTGTTTGTTATTGAAGTCACGAAAACAGCACAAACAGCCCTTCCTCCTTGCTTGACACCGTTGACACTATTGACAGCTACGCTACACACTGTAGCCAGTATAACACTTTAAAATCCCCAGATACTCCGTCCTTCCTTTTCGTTTTTATAAATTTTTTTGTTGTATTTATAATAGCGGTGTGCCCACCAACCAGGTGGCGCTGGCGCTATTTTAAACAAACGTCAAAAGTGACATGTTGACATGTGTAAAGTGCTCTTCTTAAAAATTTAAACAATTTATAGTATTTGCCATATAATCCACTTCAAACATTGGTCACGTGCAGCTCAAGGTGTTTTCACTGGCCTTAGCCTTCGCTTACCCAGTGAAGCATAACTCGCTGTATTTAATGCCAATACATGTCCAAAGTTCGACACATATCTCCAATATTTTTGATTTTAGGCGATTCGCTACGTTGCCAAACAAAAATGAATCAAGTTAAAGATGTGACCATCAAGCCACTTCAAAAATCAATTTACTTAAAGCCGTTGACGATGCATTTTACACAAAATGGAATGAAACGAACATGGGACTTGCTTGAAGTGCATGACAGTGTTGCAATTCTCCTACATAACACACAAAGGGATACATTAGTTTTTGTTAAACAATTTCGACCACCAGTATATTATGGCAGCATTCCAGAAGAAGACCGCAATGATGTGATTGATGTCAGTAAATACCCGCCAGAGTTAGGAATAACGTTAGAGATGTGTGCGGGGCTTGTGGATAAGGATAAGCCCTTGGAACAAATAGCCAAAGAAGAAATTTTAGAGGAATGCGGTTATGAAGTGCCGTTGTCTAGTCTGGTTAAAATTGGCTCTTATAGGTCAGGAGTGGGTACTTTGGGTAGTTTACAAACTGCTTACTATTGTGCAGTGACTGATGATATGAAAGTGTCACAAGGGGGTGGAGTTGGAGACGAAATTATTGATGTTGTCGAGATGACATTGCCAGAAGTTAAAAAATACATTGAGCAGGATAAAATTCCAAGTCCGCCTAGTTTTCTATTTGCCATTTATTGGTTTTTCGTAAATAAGACTAAATTGTAATTTTTGATTTATTTAAGTGTTGTATGTTCATTAATTATTGTCAATAAATTTGTGTGTATAATTAAAACATGAGTCGGGTCCCCCTTTATGACGCTTATTTTGTTTAATAACCAACATCAACTAACATTGTGCAAGATTTCCAAGAATTACTACGTGGAATACGTGGACTTTCCCTTTCATAAACCTGAAGTTAGAAACATCATGACGCTTTTGACGTCATTGATGCGTCATTTTTCACCAACCAATATAAAGGTATCATGTGAGTGAAGTTAGACCAGCATTGCATTAAAAGTCAGAAGACTTGTTACACCTTAACATAACCTCTATCTTATCTTCGGATTAGCGGATTAGTAACCGTTTTTGCGTTTTTCATTTAGTCCATCAATAAAAACCTAAAAATGAGTCACTTTATGTCTCCCATGCCCAGTCGCGAATTCTTATGGGATGTATTTCAAAGGTATGTCTTTAGTGGTAGTGCACTTGTCCTTCTAACGAATTTTGCAAATTTTTAGAGTTGACCGTGACAGAAGTGGTTATATTAATGCTGATGAGCTTCAATTAGCACTGTCTAATGGTACTTGGAGCCCTTTTAATCCGGAAACAGTAAGATTGATGATTGGTAAAGTTCCAAAATGTAAACAACCTTATGTTAATTGTGTCGTATTTTTTCAGGAATGTTTGATAGGCGTAATAGAGGCCAAGTTAGTTTTGATGATTTTGGCGCCTTGTGGAAATATGTTACAGACTGGCAAAACTGCTTCCGATCATTCGACCGTGACAGCTCTGGAAACATCGATAAACAAGAACTCAAAACAGCCTTGACTACTTTTGGGTATCGATTATCAGACGGTCTGGTGGAAACATTAATTAGAAAATTTGATAGACACGGAAATGGCACGATTCTCTTTGATGATTTTATCCAATGCTGCATTATTTTATATGTAAGTTGTTTGAATAACTGGAAATAATATTTTCAAGTTTAATTCTTTCAGACACTCACTGCAGCGTTCAGACAGCATGATACTGACCAAGACGGTGTGATCACCATCCACTATGAACAGTTCTTAAGCATGGTATTTAGTTTGAAAATTTAAGATATGGTTGCCTTTCAAGTGTGAACCAACTAATGTTTCAGGCGACATTCCTTGTTATACCCAAATCGTAAGGTGCCACAAAATTTCATAATTACAAGATTAAGACAAAATTGCGCTGTCCTATTGGTTAAGTCAATATATTTAGTGTGCTAAAATTTCTCGTTGTCATTCGATAGCTTAGATTAAATCTCATTTTTCATATTCTGAATTTGTTATTGCCGGAACAGGTATTAATATATTCCTATTAATGGAGATGTTGTATTTTATGTATTTTTCTATATTCTGTCTCATCAATTAAAATGTTAGTAATAACAATGGTTTTATTTTATGCTTGAATAAATTTAGAACCTATTCAAGAAGTGACTACACCTACACCACATCCTACTTCTATCCATCCTCTGTGTAGCATTGTGGCGTACAGTGTATTAATGTTAAGTTTGTAACGTCTCTGTAATTTAGCACCGGTACATTTCAGATCTGTTACATAATAATGCTCTAATACATGTCCGTAACATCCCAACTGGCCTTCGTCATGCAAGTCTTGTGTTGCTCATTGTTGCGGTTGTCGGATTACGTGTCAGCGGCAGCGACTTGCGCGTTTCGAAAACAGATGCGCACCGCACAGTATTCTGTTTCTTTTTTTTTCAGTGTAAAGTGTGGTTAGGTAAGCTAAAGCGGGTGCTGATTACAGGTGTTAGTGATAAGTGATATGATAACATGTAGTGTTCATCTTGATCGCACGTAACATCACAACAATGCATGAGCCGCATACTTTAGCACATTGCACCTACGGGAGAACGGTACAATCATTTTTATTTTTGTTAATTTCGCTCGCCTTGACCCGCAAACAGGATTTACCATGATTTTTCTAACAACGGTCGTAATTTTGAATGAGATGACCCGTAAATTTATCTTTGAAAAGTAACTGTGTGATCGATTGGGTGCGTGAGTTCTTTGCCATTTCCTAATTGCTGTTTTAATAAATATAAATTAAGGTATATCCGGTCTAATTATACGAGTTGCCAGTAGGGAAAATGTTTCATTTTTTATTTAAATTGTTTGGTGTGTTTCGATGTGGGTGGATTTTTTTGAAGGAAAAAATAAAGGGCTCAAAAGTCGGTATTAAATATATTGTACACATATACTTGTACCTGAATTATTTATAATAATAAAATAGGTCCTTAATCTCACATAAAAAATAGATTAACAACATACATACATATTAAGTTTGTATTTTTTTTTTAATTATTCTCGTTTTCATACATATATATGTACGTGCTCACTGTGAAGTTTTTAAATCCCCAGTAAGCCAAAATTTGACGTCCTTATAGTACAAAATCCACTTTTCTAACAATTGTTGTTTTCGAGTTTGTGGGACAACCAATTACAAACTGTGATACATCGAACTTTCCTCGCTTCTGAAACCCAACAAATACCGTATGTATGTATGTATGCATGTATTCTTATGAAAAATGCATATTTCATAATTACTTCCCGAGCGTAAGCTAAAGAATTGTCAGATTTTGTATGTATATTACAAATATCATGTAGATGGTTAAATGCCAACCAAAATTTGGCTAATCATCCCCACCAACAATTTGATTACGTCATTTCAATGAATGCTATTTTAGAATGACTAGAATGTTACACCAAAATATACTCATATACCTACTTGTAGTGTACGAATCCGCTTTTAATTTTTTCGCTAAACGTTTCCTTTTTTTTTTCTTGCATTGGTATAACGCCATGACTGGAATTATCCATGTTGATAAGGTCATCACAAATTTTTTATTGATCAAATTAAGAACGAGTCACCCCATTTTCTCGAAAATGTGAAGAATACGCACGTCTTTATATAATAATGATAAAATAAGAATTATAATATTCAGAACATTTTGTTCGATTGTGGTTTAATTAATAATTTTAGTCCAGTTTTGAGAAGACCAACTCATTCAAGTGAAACTAATTTCTACGTGACATTCTTTCGATGTATAAATAAACACTTCAGCTTCAGATTGATATTACTTAGTGCTGAAGGATAAGGGGTGTTATTTATGCCTGCGGTTTTTTTTAAAGATCTTGATTTGTTGGATTATACTTATAGCTTTCGACCAATTTTTTATTGATCAAATTAAGAACCCCATTTTTTAGCTTGGCTTATAGAGGGTCACTCAAAAAAAAAAAATGAATCACTCAGTTTATTTTATTGAATAAATCAAGAATTGCAAAACTGAATACTTTGAAATCTTGCAGACGTTTTAAAGTTGTTGTAAGCATGGTAAATTGTTAATCAAAATCTATCTGTTTATTTCCCCAAAAAAATTGATAACGTCATCTCAAAGTTTTGCGGAATAAATTCGACGCAAAATGTGGAAAATATGATAACATTTTTTAGTTGTGATTTATCATATTTTCTGAGATCTGCATAAACAGGTGGCTTAAAAAAATAAATGAAGGAATCAATTTATTTTATTGATTATCAGGAACGTTTCACTTCATTTTCCCAGAAAATTTTGGGAATACAATACTGTTATTTTTAGTATTACACTGCACCAATCCAAATTGATATACGTGTCCTTGCAAAAATGTTGATGACGTAATCGCAAAATTGTGTAAAGAAAAACTAAACTCGAAAATCCTGGATATGTTTTATTGTACTTCAAGAGCGAGGGAAGTTCTGTCGAAAGAACTTTCGACCCATTTTTGTTTAGAATGACGGCAACAGTTTGTCGCTTTAAAAAATAAAAGTGTATTGTTCAAGTACATATCAGCAGCACTGTATCTTAGGATGTGTCGTTTAATAATAAGTTGTAAAATACCTACATATTACATTCAACTTACAAAATCTGCGTAGTTCTTTGCCTATTTTATAAAATTTGGCAGTGTACAAATACAATTTTTTAGAAACGCAGAACAGAATTTGAAATTAACATAATACATATCCACATAAAAATCGTAGATTTTCTCAACATCTTAAATAATAATGATATAATGTGCTCTGGGAACTTTTGCAGTTCACATCTTTCGCTATATAAATTATAGGTACACTTCTCTATACTTTCTCATGTATAATCTATTCTACGTCGGCGTCTTGGTTTTGAAAATAAAAAAAAACCGTTGTTATTGCTTTCCAGTCAGTTTTATATACCATAACATTTAAAGATTTTTTTGTCATTCATTAGATGAATGTCTCTTAGTTGGTTATTTTTTTGGTGTTTTACAGTTCGTAGAATTTGAAAATGTAGGTGTTGTTTACACCTATTGTATTTGAAACCGATTATTTTGAAATTTTATCCGAATTTTAAGATTGTCATAATAAGGATGATAAAATGCTAACCAAAAAATGCCTGTTCTCATCCGTCCAAAATCAAAGTATGATATAAATTTAATTTTAAATATAAGAAGCATATTGTGTCAAAAATTAAACAGGTAGTACCTACAATCAAATTTTGTAGTTGACTTTAGAAACTGATGGATAACGGATTTCTTTAGAAATTTTGAAAAGATGGATTTATGAGTTGCCGAGTACATATTACTAAATCATCCCCCCAGAAAGTTAATTTTATAATTAGAAAAAATTATAAGTTGGGGTATTACTTTCTTTAATTAATAAATTAGATATAAAGTACAGTTCTTTTGAACGGGAGTGTTAGCTTTAATGTTGAATTCCAACCTTGTGGATTGATAAATGTATAAAAATTAAAATTAAAGTGGAAGTCAGTATCACTTACTACCTACACAAAAATATTCTTCCGCAATTAGCTGAAATAGTTATTTGTTAATTTTAGTACAATTGTACAAAACTTAAAGTTATTTTCTGATGTTTTGAACTGACTTCATTTTATAACCAATAATAAAATTAATTAATTAAGCAAGTTTTATAGTTATTAATAATAGCAAGTACAATAAACAACTTTGCAACTTTTTGTGGAATGATACTTATCTGTTACATAGGACGTAATTAGAATTTGGACTGATAAAATTCTTTCGGTTGATAAGATGCTTGTACACATTATTATGTTGTGGTTCTTTCCTTTTCTGAGAAAACTATGTGGTTTTATATTTATATTCTTTTTACATTATTGTTACAGTCATTTCAAACCTTAAGGGTGCCCAGTAGCAGACCGAAAAATGAACTAAATAGATTTTTTCATTTTACGGTCGTAATTCCAACTTTGAAAAAAAGATCGACATTTCAATTGATAGATTATGTCTAAATCTCTGGGGAAGACACAATATTTTTTTAAATTGTTTAGTGTTTAATTAATCGTTCATTCTTCGAAGGAAATTGCATTTTTAGACGAGGAGAGAGCATTTTTCGCTTCGACTTTTATATCAGTGCAAAGAAAACATTGAGCTCTATGGGGAAGACTCGGTCATTTTTGTTTAAAATTTATATTTATCAAAATATTTGCTTTTTAAAAAAATACTGAAGAATGAAAATAAAGTGAAACTAAGCAACCCTATTTACAAATGATTCGTTTCAATAAATGGTTGAGTTTTACACAGCAAGGAGCCTTGCCGTCCGACCCTTTCAGGTAATCAGTTCAGGTACTTTAGGTCATAAAACTCATAAATACTCTTAGCTGACCAACATTGTTGAAACTCTTTTACAAGTCGACTTCTTTCATTGCTGACATAATTTGATTTAAAAATATGCAAATTTTTATAATTTTATACATTCTACTAAAACATTTTCTTTCAAAAATTATTCAAATATTTTTTATTAATCTGTCATTTTATATATTAATCAATACACAAAACTGACAAGATTTAGATTCTCATCACTTCACTAACCACTTATTTACCTGAACAATCATGTTTATTTAAATTTAATTTTTTGATACTGTTTTCCGCACCACCTATGAGGTAGAGTATTATAGGCACGTTTTTTACGTGATATCTCCAGTAAACCTATTCCACTGTTACTATTTATTCCTGTGTGTGTTTATACTAGAAGGTCAAAAGATTTATATGAACTGCACATGACGCGAATGCAAATAAAAAACTTTAATTGTACAATTTTTTCTTTACAATTTGTCTAATGGGTTGACTTGTTTAATAACGAGAATCTACTCTCTTCGGAAGTAAGGCATATAAATACAATTTTTCTAGGGCTCTATCATATTATTTTCCCAAAATTTATCATCTCGTTGAATTAAGCATTATTTAAAATGGACATTTTATATATTTCTATGATAGCGTTTTTGTTTATTAAGCCGTCTGGTGATGCCGCTAAAAATGTACAAACCGCATTGTCTTAATGTCAGTTTGGTGTTATTGCAAAATGCTTCAGTTGCCCTTGCTTCATTTTCTATGCAAAGATTTTGGGAGAGTACATGCTGAACTAGATTTGCAGGGATGTAAAATGTTTTTCACAGTACAGTAGGATTAGCCGTGTTACTTGTTCTCTCATTTTGCAAATTTTACCAAAATAATGTTCGGTTAGTCTAAAGGATTTTTCTGCGCATCATTCTGGATTATTGCATTCGCCAATTGTGTTTTGTTCGATTAAAAAGACATCGACGTTTGAAAGTTTTTTGTGAAATACTTTTTGCGCTGTGACATATCAGTTATTTCAATTGCCTCATTAGATACATCGTCGCCCGAGAACTTGTATGATCCACAGACCGGAGCGCGCTCAGGCCAATGTCGACTCTATAAACCACCAGAAATTCAGCCGGAAATAGTTATTATTTAGATGCTTTTGTTTACACACATCTCACATGTTTCACTCGATTTTGACATGCAACTATTTTTTTGTTTAACTAAGAATTAATTCTTTCATTGCGTTTGATACTAACGTCCTAAATTAGTGGAAACTAGTGGAAACTACCTAAACTAGTGGAACAGTAATCATGCAATAGATTTTTTTGGGAAAGTACAGTTATTTTTATGTTTTAGCAGCAATGTGTTCTATTTTCTATTAATTTTTACATATTTTTAGTCACAATTTTTCAACAAAACATGAAAGTAGCCATTCCTCGAATGGACCCTATTACATACAATACTTTCTTAGTTTACTCTCGGTAAGTAACATACATAAAGTCAACGCACAAAAAAAAAAAAAAAACAAAAAAATCATGTTGGTAGCGGAATACCAGTAATTTCACCTTTCTTAGGTTTTCAGACTGCTAATTATCATCACAGTTGACATTTGAATTTTAAAACTCCACAAACAAGAATTGCTTCCTCGCCAGCAATTTGGGTTAATCACCTAAAGTTAGGACTGAGCAGTGAATGAGCTCGTACGTAATATCTCTTCTTCTGCGTTCTTGAAAACAGTATTAACAAGGTTAACCTCAACGTGATTTGATACGTCAGAATATAAGTGACAGAATAGTTACCAAAATTATTACCAAAATCCACGTTTACAATTCAAAATCCATAGTTACATTGTGAATATTTACGAAGGTCAACTGCCAAGTGGTTTTTTCATTGTGCGGCGACTTCATAAAATTAATGATACATAACAGTATCATATTAAACAGTAATAAAACGCGTCCACATAAAGTCGAACCGTTGAAAGATTATACAATATCGTTAAAAGGTAGGAAATTGTTGAATCTGTTCATTATCGAACCTCTGGAATTCGCAAGGCTGTTGATTTTTAATTTAAATAATGTATATTTCTTCAAATTAAATATGGATGTTATGACAATTTCTTACGACAAAAAAGTGGTATGTATTTAAATTAAGATTTAAATACATACCACAAAATGAGAACTCGAAATACGAGAACTTCTTAAAATTAAGTCTTTTCGTATAATATGTATTATCTAATTAGTTTTCAGCAAAAATATATTCGGTGTATTTTTTGAATTGTATTTATTTTTATTTTCTCTGGAAAGAACACTAAAAATTAAAAAGATGACGTTAGTTTCATAAGCTTCTAATTTTCCGAATTTAAGATTTATATTTTAGGTAAAAAATCTGTAAAATTATGTGTAGAAAATAGGAACATTTATTAAAGCACAAGCGGTCGCATGTCATGACATAATTTTCATTAAATAGGTACATATATGTTATTTGATGAATTTTTGAGATGTGGTTATTAAAGACCAACAGAAAACGGGAAACCTACGTTTTCGTATCGTATGAGCTGCGAAACTTAAAGAAAACATGACATTAGATACTATTAGTGCTAAATCTGTGGGTCTAATTAGAATGAACAATTGAATATTTTCCAAGCATAATTTTTATAATCTATATTTTATTTATTTTTTCATAAAAAGCGGCATTCGGCCACATTAATTTAAAAAGCTTTTATAGAATATTTCAAATACAGTTCATGAGATATAAACGAGCCAGTTTGACTTTTTTTTAATTACAGTAAGAGTAAATATAATTTCAGGTTGAAATTTAATTTTCTTTGGTCAATGATTGTCTAGAGAGGTAAAAAACGGAGAGGAAGTTTGATGTAAAAAATTTTCACTTTTTTTAGTCCGTATTTTAATTATAAAGGTTACTAAATAACTATCCTTGTACGAGTCATTAAAAAACTCACTATTTAACTAGCATTTCCAGTTTATCAAGTTTATGTGGATTGATAGGGGATACACTTGTAACTTTTATTTACAGTAGTTCGACAGTTTTTGTGCAGTCGTCTTTTGTAGTAAATCTCAAAACAAATTGCCTCACCTCAACGTGCGTCGAACAGTGCGTTAGATTATTTTTTATTATTTATTCAACAGCGCTATCTTCACGAGCACGTTCGTTTGCTTTAATTTCACGTGTACATAACATTTTGATCAATCTTTCATTGATATATGGCTCATTAATTATTTAGCACCATATTCGCAGCAATTAGAGCTTTTAGTTTTTCATAACATTGTATGTATTTGTGGGACGATACAATTAATACTACATCATGTACACATTTATATAACAAATGCATACAAAACATAAGCACATGTTTCACGAGACACTACTAGTTTTTGCATTACACCGGCTTCAGTGTGTTGTGTAAATATAGACAAACATACCAGACCCCATATTGCCTTTGGTACTTGACATTCTCTACAATTTTAAAACTTATTACAAATTGTTAGAAACCTAGTACAACAATAAACGCCGGCCACGTAATCACTTCGTACATCATCACTTTCCTATAATTAGTAAGTTGATCGTTTAATTTATGTCAATGAACGTGGGTGTATATAGTGTTGATCAATGTAATGTACTTTTTTAATTTCCGCTCTAAAAACAGAAGCAATAAATTTTTGTTTAACTATTGTATGTTGTTATTACATTTCTACGACCGTTTTATGATGTACCTAAATTACAAAGAATACCAGTTATCGTGAGGTTCTCCTTGAATTGTAACATTCATACATTTGTGTTAGTCATGATGCAACGACAAATTTGCACTATTTATTTTTAGGTTGTAAGATCCCGTGATGGATGACGATGATGAATTCTTTGATACTATCTCAGTCAGTTCAGGAGTTAGCAGAAGAAGGTTTGATAACAGAGATTATCTTAGTCTGTCAAGAAATACGGTTTACCATTCAGCGATAGATTTAGATAACATGGAACTTACACGTTTGGACTGTCCAGAAGAGGGGAATTCACAAAATAAGGTGTCTAGAAATAGAGATGTTAAGACATACAAGCAGTGGAGAGATAGGGTATCGTGATTTTTTATTCGAATTTTACGCACCATCTTTAATCTGATGCATGAATAATACTATTTACCTTATTTCAACACTGCCTTGGCTTTAGCGGTTTGGGAAAGAATTGAAAAAAGTGTTTGTATGTTTTGGAAAAATTATTAATTGGATAAGTTAATCAGTACATGCATAATTCTCATTTTGTTTCGAGTTGCTGCGAGGTTAAGTTTCAACAGTGTGATGTCACCGGCTGAAATACAGGTGAACAGTTTCGTAAAGTGTACTTGTAAATTACAGTTACGTTTACCCTACTTACTGCAAGTGTACTAGCTGATCGGAGTGCATCGCATAAAATTTTGAATATTGAAGAGTTATCTACCTTATCTTAATCGCAGGTTTATTTGACAAGAGAGTGAGTGCTAATTCTTTTACTTTCTGTAATAAATACCTGTCGGCTTAATCCAATTTAAAGAGCTTTCTTTAGGTGTATTTAAATGAGACACAAATGTTAAACCAAATTTTATCTTCGACGGATAGTTGGCGTTATAACAGGGTTAAGGTCAGTACACAACTCAAAACTAAGTTCTGTTATGTGCATGTTTATATTCTACACTTTCTGATCCTAATTTCATTAACTTGACACACACTTGTTGCTTGTCTAACCTGGGATAATACACTAGTTGAATACCTGTGATTTTCATTTGATAACAAAATGCCCACTCTGCTAATCATTATGTAAGAATTGATATTTACGTAATTATAAGCCAATAGGAAATTAATCAAAAAATACGCACTTTACGCATGGTCGATGAACTGGACAAATTGTATGTACATGTAAATATTTATATTATACGACGATAAAAATAGTTGCATTGTTTTTTGTCATGAAATTGTGCAGCCCCAAAATTATTCAACAAAATCTTATCAGTAAATTGTTTGCACATGCGATAAAATATGACATTATTGTATTGAAATACTACTTGCTAAAATATGTTACCCTGTCAGATATAATACCGTGCTTAAAATACACTAGTACAGTGTTATCAATGCCACTCGTTATCGTGAAACTGCTTCAGTTATTAACAGAGATGTGGGCAGTTTAATGCTATCGTTTGTTCACAATGGACAAGGTAACAATACAAATTCTTCAATTTCAATTTAACAGCGCATTCATTTAATGATGCCACATTGGTTTCTCTACTGTATTCCACCCGCTAAGAGGTTTCTGTCGCGCCAACTATCAACATTTTTGAGATATTTTGTTAATCAGTGCTCGAAATCTACACTTTTAGCAATGACGCGATAGAAACTTTGTGTTTATTAATGATACATTTTTTGATTTTGTTTTAGCAATGGCGTAATTTTACCCATAGCGATCACTGTGTCGACTTCGTTTTGGCTTATGATAAAGATGACAAACCTGAACATGCGGAAAAAAGGAAGGAGTTCGAAAAAAATTTGGAAGCCGTAGGACTAATTTTAGAAAAAGAAGAAAGTCAAAGAATACATTTCGTTAAAATCCATGTACCGCGAGAAGTATTGTGCCAATATGCAGAGATTCTAAAATTGAGATTACCCATTAGATATGTAATTTTTCCAAATTTGATAACGGCAATTTATTTATCTTTTTATTACAGGATGAACCGATGTCTGAAAGTTCTAATGTATTTTATTCTACTATTAACAAAGTTTTGGACTGTTTAAACGTCAGATTAGACCCTCAAATATTTCCACCTAAGCAGTACAAATTGACGGCAGAATTTAACAGAGAAAAAAACTATTTGTAAGTACCTACTATAGTCTTTTTTGCCACTTCTATTGAAATACCACTTGTTGATCGTAAATTTGGCAGTCTTCATATTCAGACAATTTTCTAACGAAATCAAGAGGTGGTGTTTCAACAGAAATGGCAGAGGCAATACATTTGTTTGAATCTTACTTATTGAAATTATTAGTGGATTTTTTTTTAATCTGTCTAATTAGTTTGACGAAAAATTAACTAAAATGCCTACAGTTCTAATGTGCAACAATAATGAGACAACTATAAAACAACTCAAATTTCATAAGACATATTTATTCTTAACAAAATAGTAAATGCGGTTAATTATTATTTGTATTGTTTTAATTGTTTATTTTGGTTATTGCGACGAGACCCGCTAAATTTTATTCATAGTTTCATATATCGACTGCTGGGGACATTTTTGTTTTTCAATACATATAATTTATAATAAGTTAGTTGTAACCAGGATAACTTAATCAAATAGGTTAATTAAATGGAGTTTACAACTTGTTTTGCAAGACTGATTTCATTAACAGTGTGAATAATGACATAAATTTGCTGAGCTAAGTCATTTGCAGTGAACACAGTCTGTATACAGGATGAATCACTAAATGCACAAATTTCCATATCTCATTAACGATGAGAAATAAAAAAAAAGTCAAAGACTGAAATTGTACAGTTCTTAAGCAGCATACACTAAAATTGGTGATATTTTAGATTTTTTTATAAAGACTCGGTATATTAAGACTTCATTTAATTTAGTTGATTCCTAACAAAAAATCGCAGTAGTGTTAACACCTGATTTATCTCCTTATAAAATATTACAACGCAGGTGTTAACACTACTGCGATTTTTTGTGAACACCTGTATGTTAAAAAAATTCTAGAAAATCGGATTAACGTGGCAATATCGCATGGGAATTTCAAAAATGAATCACGGTTATAAAACCTAAGAAATTGGTTTAAGTGGCAAAATGGATTTATTTATTTTTAAAAATTTATTTTAGAAATACTTAACAAAAAATTGAAATTTAATCCGTGTTTTGCCGCCCCCTTGGGGGTTGCGACCCACCGGTTGGGAAGCCGTGGCCGAACACAAGTCATACAAGTAAACCAACGTAAACTTTGTTTCATATTACTCTTAATCATGCAATTTTGACAAAGTTACCTATCAGGATTTTGGATAGTGATTCATGTAAACTTTTGGAAACAAATCTTAATTCTTTGGTCGATCGAGTCAAATTAAATCATCAGATCAATTAAATCAAAACATATAGCATACAAACTTTTTTCAGATTTGACGTAGATTCGCCTGATTTTTTTAATGAAGCAGTCCGTATCACCGTTGCTTCCTACATTTTAGAAAGAGAAAAATTCGGCAACGACGATCAAGACAAGGGGATTCACAGACTGATTTCTGAAGACGTTTATAAGGCTGCATATCCATTGCATGACGTAAGTTTACTAAATTTTCTTGTAAATAAGGTACATATTTTAAAATATAGATAACTTGAATTTTTGCCGTTTCAATCATTCAGTATCCGACGGAGATAAGCCTGATTCCAACCAATCAAAAATATAACAAATCGTAAAAAATATGAGAGCAAAGCTTTTTAACTGTATTGTTCTATAGATAGATTCACTCCTGTTGAGAAAAAACATACGGAAACACTTTTTCTGAAACAAAGACAATTCTCACATTTAGTCCATGTTTCATTAACTTTGGCGATAAAAACCTCATTACATTTTTCTCTATATTGTAGGGCGATTTACATGAATCTGACTCCAAACGATCGCTCCTTCTTCACCATTGGGCCCAAATATCAAAGTGGGTAAAATATCAGCCAATCGACGACATCAAAGAATATTTTGGGGTAAAATTCGCCCTCTACTTCACATGGTTGGGCTTTTACACTCACATGTTAATCCCAGCAGCCTTGGTAGGGGTTCTGTGTCTAATCTACGCCGCTACAACTGTAAATTCAGATGCTTTATGTGACGATATTTGCAATTTGGATATCGTCATGTGTCCCAGGTGTGACAAAGTCTGCGACTACTGGAAATTAAGCGACGGTTGTATGTATTCAAGAATCCAACATTTCGTCGACAATCCCGCGACAATTTTTTTCGCAATTTTTATGTCTTTTTGGTCGATTTTATATTTAGAATTATGGAAAAGATACAGTGCTGAAATTACGCACAGATGGGGTCTGACTGGTTTTGATTTAGAAGCCGAGCCACCGAGACCTGAGTACTTGATAAGATTAGCTGATGCGAAAAAAAGAAAGTTAAATGTTATTACGAATTTGGACGAGCCCGCTGTTTCTTTCTGGAAAGTAAGGCTACCGTCGCTTATCTTAAGCTTCGCCGTTGCTTTAATGTGGGTTTTTATCGCGTTATCGGTTGTTTTCGGTGTGGTAATGTACAGAATGTCGCTGATAACATCAGAGGTTTTATATGACGATAAGACGAGTTACCGTATTTACGTACTGCCAATCACTGCAGCCATTATCAATTTGGTTTGTATCAATATCCTCAATATTGTTTACCGAAAACTAGCAACATGGTTGACCGAAATGGAACTACAAAGAACTCAAACCGAATACGATGATAGTTTAGCGTTAAAGATATACATGTTTCAATTTGTCAATTATTATTCGTCAATTTTCTATATTGCTTTTCTGAAAGGACAATTTATTGGATACCCAGCCAAATATAATCGAGTTTTTGGGGTGCGTCAAGAAGAGTGCAACCCAGGTGGTTGCTTAATGGAACTTACTATTCAATTAGCTATTATTATGGTGGGCAATCAGGCTTTAAATGCAGTAATAGAAATAGGTGTGCCTGTATTATTAAAAATATACACCAGTGCGAGAATCACAGTGGGAATAAAAAAAGAATCTACTCAGGAAGAAGTTATCATTAGCTGCAACCAGTGGACTGAAGATTACAAGCTTTCTGATATGCAAAGTCTGAATTTATTTTCGGAATATCTTGAAATGGGTTAGTATTCAAAAACAACGAAACGAGCTATCCTTTCTAACTGTCTCAGTCTGCACTTGAGTTTCGTTTAGCAGGAATTGACACTTCAATGTCTTCATTTGAATCGTTGTAACGAAGGATACGTTATCTGTTAAGCGTATATCAAATAGCCACAAACAACACACGCTGACAAATTTACAAGTTCTAATTGTAAACATATCATTCGTGGAATTCCTGCATTGAAATAACCAGACAGGGACACCTGTGTAATTTCCTACTATCATATATTTTTTTCTTTCAGTTCTTCAATATGGATTTGTGACAATCTTCGTAACAGCATTCCCTCTGGCCCCCCTATTTGCTTTAATCAACAATATTCTAGAAATGCGTTTAGATGCAAAAAAATTCATAAAATATTATCGGCGGCCTGTACCGCAACGTGTTAAGGACATAGGAGTTTGGTACCCCATAATGGCAATAATCGGGCGAATTTCAGTTGTTTCTAATGCCTTTATCATAGCATTTTCGTCACATTTTATACCAAAATTAGTCTACATGATGGAAGTAAGTCCCGATGGTACCGACGACGGATTTCTTGAATTCAGTTTGGCCTATTTCGATGTTCACGACTTTGCGCAGGGAACAGCTCCACAGAATTCCACGTATGATGTATCCTTCTGTCGATATGCTGAATACAGAAATCCACCAAATGTTACGGGAGGATTAGTGAAATACAAACGGCCTTTGATTTACTGGCATATCCTGGCAGCCCGATTAGCGTTTGTCGTGGCATATCAAAACGTAGTTAGTTTTGTTGTGACCGCTGTGGAATGGACTATACCTGATGTGCCCAGGAAACTTAATGATCAAATAAAAAGAGAAGCATATAAAACAAATGAAACGATTATTAAACATGAAAGGGAACGAGCTCGACTAAGGCCGCGCAGAAGTAAGTTTTTGGGTGTGTAACCGCAAACGTTCAGTTTTTATTTTTAGATAAAAACCGCGATTCGATTCTGTCAAGAGAGACAATGTATTATGACGCAAATGGGGGCTTCCATTCAGATCTAGCCAATACATCTAGTCCTCAAGCAGCACAACATGATGTTGGCAATTCTTAGCACATGTTTATATATTTTATTACGTGTACATAATTTTTGGACCAAGGAGGTGATGAGACATCTCCAGAGAGATTTAGGTATTATTAGTCTCATTGAGGCCTTTTATACTTGCCTTCTAATTCTATGGCTTAGATACTTATTCATCTTTAAAGTACCGAAACCAAGTTTTAAATTAAGCAACAGTTATAATACTCCAGAGTTTAACTTGCCGTTTTAAAATTGTAACTAATGTGATATTAAAATTTTAATGTAAATAAAACAAGCGACATAACAAATTTTAACTTGCCGAAAATACAGTTTGTTAAAATAACGTACATTGGTGAAAACCGCAACTTCCACGCTGATAATACAAGTCAACATATCGACCAACTATTACAATTTTTTTTTTAAGTAAAATTTTCACAACTAATTCTTCAAACTGTTCTCAGCAAACTGAATAAAAATGTAATTGAAATGGAATTTGAGAATTTGTACTATTGTTTTTGGTCAGAATATTACTTATCGCAGTAGTATGGTACGGCTATTTAGTTTTTATTCCATATGACCGTTGATCATCTGAAATTACGTGTAAATCGTTAATTTTTATAAACTGACGTTTCGCTATGTCAAAAAAAGTCTATGTAACCTACAGTTTTCATTTACTGGTCCTGTACATTCAGTCAAGGTACAAAATTAGGTTTTGTGGAATTTTGATTAAATGATTCTACTACGACGTAAAAATTTGTGCCAGCCTCTAAATAAAAAAAAGGATATTGCGATTCTGTGACGTAATTTTACGTTATTGCCAAAGAAGTGACGCTAAAGAGATTACTTAAGTTTTGTTACTAAATTGTTTTTCTTTAAAGTAAAAAGATTTTAAAATATTGTTTGTAAATTTTAAAGCATTTCTAGGCTGTAGTCAAAAATCGCACTAGTCTGAAACAGTTTTGGTTGAAAGAATGAATTGATATTTTAGCCGTTTTTAATTAATTCGGGAAAGTACAAGGACTGGTTTTAAATAATTTTTGTTACATTAGTAACAGCATATTTTTAATATCTTTGGTAAAATATTTTTTGTAAGTACCTGAGAACGTATGCTTTTGTTTATATTATGAATTAAAGTGTGGTTGTTTTTGTATTTCATACACTGAAAGAGTGGTTAGAACATATGAAAACAGTTAAAGGAAATACTTGAACAAATTTGACATCATGAAATGGTTGTTTACGCAAAATTTTGTTAAAAATTTAAATGTATATATATATTACCTTACCCTTGGTTTATTTCATAAGGCGACATTTGTGATACTCAAATTTTTATTGTCTTTGCCATTTCAATTGAAACACCACCTGTTGATTTTGCTAAAAATTTGGCAATTGGTAACAGCTTTCGGTTGATTGACAACGGCTTTTAGTTAGAAAATTGTCTGAATATGAACGTTGCCAAATTTACGATTAACAAGTGGTGTTTCAACAGAAATGTGCTAGGGTGTTGAATCAGTTTGAGTTTGTTTATACTCACATACTAACACAATTAACCTACGAAATTAAACAAAGTTTGTTGCATTTAATTTTTTAATCTTTAAAAAGTATTAGATTTATTATCTATAGGACCAATATTTGCCTTTGTGTGTGTTGTGAACTTTTCTCTATTTTTAGTTATTTACTGTAAGGAATTAGGACCTGTATAATTCCCGCTGTGACATTTTTCTGTACAGTTAATAATTATATTGATGTTTCTGATATGAGATGTGCAGAATATTGTAAATACGAAAATGTTGTGTCTCTTTAAAAATATTTATAATGTTAAAAATATACGTTACATAACTGACAATAAATTGAGATTATGTCGTTGTTAACTACAGTGTGAGTTTTGTGTTAAGTACTAACGCATTTAATATTGACGGGTTTTTTTATAAGTAAATTTAAGTATGTGATATGTTTTAAAATTTTGTGTTTATTTATTATACTTTTAAGTAAGTAATTTTGTGTTAGTGAATGTATGAAAATTTATTTTATGATAACGGTAATTTATAACAAACATTATTTATTAAGTACCTACCAACGTGCTGCCGATAAAAATCGTCGTCTAGTTGGTGTGGAATGATGAGATGTCTTTCTCATTTCCTGAAGGCATAGCAGACGATAAGAGCACGGGAAGTATGTTTGTTTATCCAGGCCCAATAAAAGGACGATTTTTGTTGGTAGATTTGCTTATCACTTATCAATCACGTACTATTTACATAACTATTAATAGTTTTATTTATATACATATGTTATATTTTATTATTTTAGTTGTGTGTGTATCGAACTTTCCAAGTTCAAAAAGTCACTACAGACATCACATTATTAAGTAATGATAATGGGTACCGTTATTTTTCTAGTCTACAAAATAATTTTGGTGCCCAGTGTCTCTATTTATTAGATATTGTGTACAGTTACATGTAATTTTCTACTTGAATTAATATTTTTTTATATGGTGCATGGACTCAATCAGCCAATAGATAGCTTTTGTGTATTTTATGCTTTGTTAATCAAACTTTTATTTGAAAAAAAGTGTAATAAAAACTGTAATTTATTTATTGTTGCGTATTATGAAACCAAACGTTTACGTTTAAAAAAGCTGTTTAAGTATATAAACCTGCAAAAGTACTACATTAAAATTAAAAGCGTAATACTCTCAGATCACTTGCAATGAGGACACTTTCCAGCGAAATAACTGACGAAAAATCGATATGATATTAAATTATATGATCTATTATAACAATAGCTACAATATTCACACGTTATCGATGTTATTATTAATGGTTACCTGTTATTTTGTAACTTGGGAGCATTTTCATGAAAATATTGAGAACCACTACTTCATTACTAAAAACGGTCTTCTTGACTTGCTTGTGACTAAACAAAAACCTTCTCAGAATTTACAAAGCTTTTTTCTGAGACATAGATCACTCTAATTCTAACTGTATTGTATATAAAATCGTATGTTATCTGCTTTCTGTGCTGATAACCAATCGTCTTGTTAATATGCAGCCAGCTTTTTACATTTGTTTGGTATAAAAACACTAAAGTGTAGAAGAATTTTTGAATTACAAGACAAAATATGCAATCATTTTCGGAAAGAAAACGCATTTTTTTTTATTTTGCAAAATACCCTTTTCGTATTTTATTCTTGGTAAGTATTTCTGGTGATAAGTTAAGAGTTTGCCAAATCGGACATTTCCAACGGAATGCAACAAAAATTCCAAGAATCGCTATCATATTTTTATTACTGAAATTATCATAAATTAGTACACAAAGCATGCAAAAATCTCAAAAGAATCAACAAAATTCACAATTGGCCAATTTTTTATTCGGCTAAAAATCGTTTGCTTACATTTCGAGCGCACAGTTGTCTTTTTGTCTGTATTGCTGAAGCCACAAAATATGACTACGCTCTGAATATACAAGTAGCTCACCGGACGTTTTGACTTTTAATAGATTATTCTCCTAAATAAAAAATTAAAAAGACGGAGAATGCAAACGTAAAGTGAAAGTAAACAACTGTATGCAGAAGTCCCAAAATTCGCTTCATTCCCGTGAATCACGTGCTGCCTGCCGCAAACTGGGCGACAATTCGTAAAAAGGATTATTATCCAGGCTTTAATCGTGTATAAGAACTGTAAGGCCATTAAGTTGACCAATATAAGAAAAGCTGCTTTCATAATATGGAACCGTTTTTATGTTCAAAGTTATGTCACGGACAAAAAATCCGGTAAGAATGAAGTTGAAATGATGTGGTTATAAATTTGATAATTTTAAATAAACTCTCACGAGGTTGATCGTTGGCCCCTGAAGAGACACCACTAGGCCAAAGATAAATGATGAATGAACACAGGAATGTTATCGTTGACTTCAAAGCAAGTCGCATGGAACAGATATAATTGCTGTTGCCATCCTCGCCAACCGTGTTAAGCTAGGTGCTACGAGTAAGAGAAGAAGGTATTTAGTAGTATTCCACGCAGTGCTTGTAATGTAGGTATTATTAGAAGTCATTTTCTTAGAGCCTCGAGAATGCGTAGTACTTTATACCTAACAAAAATCCGTGTATTTTCAGAATTCACTATGCAACATAATCCTTGAAAATTATTAGGCTTCATCCTTAAGTATAGGTGATATATATTCCTGATAAGTTGAAATTTTCAGGGAAGGTAGTATATTGTGACAAATACACAAGCACTAGGGTTGCCTTTCGACATCTTGACGAGAATGATCTGGGGACCCCTGTTGAGGGCCAATTACTTAGCTTATTATGACATCGAAGCATCTAATTGGCACACTAGGCCCCATGAACTCTAAAATTTGTTTTAGAGTTCATAGGGCCTAGATAATATGGGAATATATAGGGTTGCCTAAGAAATCTTAATTTGGTTCCTAAGCAATTCATAAAATTATTGTATAAGTTGCCTACGTATCGAATGTAGACTTGTTAGGCAACTCTATGTATTCACATACTGCTCTATGAGCTCTACAATTTGGTACCAATTAGATGCTTTCATGTCTTCAGTTAAGTCATGAAGGTAGAATCATTCTACCTCCACGAGTTAAGTCGATATATCGAATTTGCTCCGAAAGATAGTCCCCTCCCTGCCATTGTATTGTCACAATATACATATTGTGACGGTCCACCCTTGAGGAGAAACCGCAAAATACCGCAATAAGAAACTTCAGAACATAATTCTCTAACTCAAAGACTAAATCCGCATATTCGCAAAAAGCAAGCAAATTGCGCATGTCCAATCGCGTATGTATTCCAACCACCAAATAATTGCAAAACCCATATTCGCACACCATTGAGAAGTACTCACTCAGTCAAGCCTAGCTAAATACCACACCCAAGCAAAAGTTCCAAGATGGCGACAGCATGTGACGTTAACATGATAACAAGACAAAGAAGAATCCACAACGTTGGCACGTGATTCTAACGACATTCAATTAAAAGCACAAGAGGAACCAACACCAAATAAATCACACCAAATTAACTACCAAAGGCGTTACACAATAACGCAACGCAAGATAAAAGAAGCATAAAACAAACCAAATCTCACGCATTACCATCAATCTATTTTGCGACTTATCAGTTTGACGAAATTCTCGGAACAACGAAACTAAGACTTATAAAACCTCTAAATAAAGCCCAAAAGGATTGCATTCTTATCAACTGACCCAAATACGAATACCACGATGCAACACGTGCACTCATAAAGATGCCACCAAAGACATAATTAATGAGAAAAACGCCGTATAAAAGGTCGCAAAATCGGGAAGTCGAGGAAGTCGAATCCAGTGTGCCACGAAGACGACAAGTACCTACAACGATCGATACCCAAGTAGAGCCGTGCTGAAGCCTTGTCCAGCTGATAGTTCCTTGCCCGAAATTGCGAAGGAAGACTTAGAAAAGTTCCATGGTTTTTTGTAAGTGAAAGAATCTAAATTTAAACCGTCATGCATGTGTTATCTTGCTTCTGTGCCTTCTTCGATAATCGACTGATGTGTGATTAACCTGGACCTCCGTCATTATACGAAAAATTTAACTTGTTAAATTGGGGAATGGTCCATTACTGTCATCGAAAGGGCGAGCGTTTATCAACTAAGAACTGAGGAATTATCTGAGAGATGGGTTACTAGTCTGTCGCTTAAATGCAAACGCCATTAACAAAATGATGAAGATAACGAAAGCGGTCACTGCACTCTGCGGTCCCTGTTTTAATGTGAATCTCGGAATTTTGACGAATCTTGGGGGGATTTCCGGATAACCCGTGTACCTTCATAAGAGCTTTAAGACTTCCCGTAGTTAATGATTAATCGCTCATTTATGAATATATGTAGTATTGTCATTTGTTATTTTTGCTCTAAGGTCCGGAAACTTCCTTCCATGATTTTGAACAGTTTTTTTTTTATTCTTTTTAATTTATTTATGGATATGCTAATCATTCCAAATTTTATTACTGCGACTTAGGGTAAGCGGGAATGATCCTTGTGAAAAGTACCATTTGCAAATTGGACCTCATACGTCCATGTCAATTTAACGTTATATTTGTAATATTTACTGCCAATTAATTTAAGTGTTATGCTAATATTTTATTAATCAGGGATAGGGAAACAATATTTAACAGATATTTCAAATAACGTTTTCGTTTTAATTAGCTTTAAGGGGACATTGATATTTGGCCTTTTGTAGTAACGGTTGATTACGATATATTTAATTGAAGTGAATAGTAACTCTTTTAGTTTTGTTTTATCAAGTAGATAGGGATTATTTAGCGGACGCGTCAAATTACGATTTTTGGATTTGTAGCCTTAAGAATGTATTTATATTTAATCTTTGTCTGGGACTTACAATTTTTACCATCAATTCTGTTTGAATTTAGATTTAATATACTTGTTAAATGAGGACTACATTTTACTTATTACCTCTCCCTGATTGCAATTTAGCTATCCATTTCCAAGGAAATGGGCCTACACCCAAATAAATAATTTTGTTAGTGTCCATGCTTGGCCACCGATAATAACACGGATGGACCAGAGATATGGGGATGGACACGACAATATACTTCCTTAAAAATCTCAGCTTATTAGAAATGAGCCTTGATTGAGTCAATTGAACCAACAACCTTCGCCTTAGTATAGTTCAACAATTTTACGGCACGATTACTGAGTTTACCAGACGTCCGTCAGTGCTCCCCTATAGATGTAAAATATGATGATGATTTTGAATATATTTTTTGTTAAAATTTAAATACCTAAGGTAAAAAATGGGTTTAAAAGTTATTTAGGCAAAACGTCCTTCTACAGGCCAACAAATATCGATTGCTCAAAAAATTATAAAATTAAATTTTGCGAATTTCATCGACTAAAGATAGCATTTTGCAATTTTGTTCGGGAATAGCTGTGAAATGACCTCAATTTTATCAGGAATATTTTATTTAGTAATGAGGCCAGATTTTCCAATAATAGCAATGTAAACAAACACAGGTTATACATTTACATACTATTATTCACAAGAAAATCCGCGATGGATTTTTGAAACTCTTTTTCAGAGAGTTATTTTCATCAACTTTTATTTTAAATGTAGGTATTGCGTGACAGTGAGACTTTGTTTTGACGTTTTTAAAACCACAGACTTGGATTTCTGATATTTTTGAAATTCTAATGTGAATCAAGGAATGAATGAATAGGAATGTATTTCGGGTTGCCGCTCACCACAAATTACATTCGTCATTTAAGTTGAATCACCCTATATATGAATTTGAATAGTTGCAGTGTGGTATTAATAATAACAGTACTGTATACTCATATTTTCTGGAAAAAGGGGTGGGCTGTTTGTGACTTGATCAATAAAATAGATTGTCTCATTAATTAATTTTTTTATTCAGCAAAATTTTGAGCTGACGTCATCAATTTTTAGAGAGGGAATAAACGGGTAAATTTTTATTAACGATTTACTATGCATACGATAACCTTAAAACGTTGGAAAAATTACAGAGCATTCAGTTTTGTAATTTCGAAGTTAAATAACAAAATGTTATTATACAATTTTCATTTTTTTTCTAAAAATCTGGATGTCTAGGGTAAAAATTCAACACGGATTCATAAAGCAGAAGTGGGGAAGTATCTTATTTTGTAAAAAGTACATATGATTTATGTCAAATTTTATATGTAAGTATCTACTTGTATATATATGTTAGATAATGTCCGATAGTTTCGGAAATTATTTGTTTAATCAAAATCGACACAGACAGATGACAAACGGCACACAAGCGGAAACGGGAGTCATGTTTTTTCGTGCACTAGGGGTCATGAAACGTCAAGAAAACATGAAATTAGCCATGGACTGGATTATAATACTAATATTTTCCGTCCGGGAAGTAAAAATCAATCATATAAAAAATAATCAAATAACCGTAAGTATAGGAGTATGTTATTTTAGAAAGCCATCAATTTATGCAGTTAAGCAGTAAAATAAAATAAAGGGAAGTTTAATGTGCTTGATATTATGTTTACTACTTATCAATTATAAATCGTTACTGTTGATTTATAATGTAAATGCAACATTATTTTATTTATTGACATTTACAAATAATAACAGAAAGTACGTAGCTTTGGCTGGTGCATTTTCAACAAAGTATGTTATGGTTTCTTTAAATGCAGGCGCATATCCGCTTGATAATAATCGATAACATCTAAGAAAGTGTTGGAGTGTTTCTATCATTGGTTTCAAACACATTTTGAATATCATTTAATTAAGTTTCAGAAATTACAAGTTTACTTTTATTTCTGTTTCTTGGATACAATTTTTGACTGTATTGTGATTTTAGTGCAAGTATGTTATCTCGCACGAACTTCCTGAAGCTTTTGAATAATAATTACCGACAGCGAGCTCGTTTGGTGGTCTACAAATAGTTGCTCCAAAAGAGCTGTGCATGTACGAATAAATCGTGAACAAAATACATCTACTTGTAAAGTTAGGACGAAACTTTTACCTGAAAGGAAAACTTGATGCCGTTTTCGAAAAAAACAAAGGTCACAAACGCTACACGCATATTCATTTTATGGATTTCTTTGCGTTATTTACCTGTTCTAAATTTCAGAAATTCTATCTTTTCAAATAACTGAAATATTGCAGTGAGACAGCGGTCGACTGGGAACACCACCTGGTGAAAGTGAAGAAAGATGTCACGGCCCAATGTAGGATTCGAACTTCACATCTCCTTTGCTTGCCAGACTCGTGCTCTACAGGCTCTACGACTAATAATAATTAATAAGACATCGAGATGTGATTGTCTGTTCTCCCTTTCCACAGATATATTGTCCCACCACAATACCTCAGCTCTGTGTACGAGTGAATTAGATAAATTTTTGTTTTTAAAAACAAGTTCAAGTAATTTTCATTATATTATGGGTGATACACAGCTACAACTGCTTTGTGCTTATGTTTATTACTGACAATGTTAAACAATAAAGAAAGTTGCTTAATGTGTTACCTAAATCAAATCTATATTTGTAATTCGATGTATAATGTCGTGTCCATCCGTGTTATTATCGGTGGCCAAGCATGGACACTAACAAAATTATTTATTTGGGTGTAGGCCCATTTCCTTGGAAATGGATAGCTAAATTGCAATCAGGGAGAGGTAATAAGTAAAATGTAGTCTTCATTTAACAAGTATATTAAATCTAAATTCAAACAGAATTAATGGTAAAAAATTGTAAGTCCCAGACAAAGATTAAATATAAATACATTCTTAAGGCTACGAATCCAAAAATCGTATTTTGACGCGTCCGCTAAATAATCCCTACCTACTTGATAAAACAAAACTAAAAGAGTCACTATTCACTTCAATTATTTAAATACATGGCAATCAACTGTTACTACAAAAGGCCAAATATCAATGTCTCCTTAAAGTTAACTTAAACGAAAACGTTACTTGAAATATCCTTTAAATATCGTTTCCCTATCCCTGATTAATAAGATATTAGCATAACACTTAAATTAATTGGCAGTAAATATTAAAGTATGACGTTAAATTGACATGGACGTATGAGGTCCAATTTGCAAATGGTACCTTTCACAAGGATCATTCCCTATTACCCTAAGTCGCAGTAATAAAATTTGGAATGATTAGCATTTCCATAAACAAATTAAAAAGAATAAAAGAAACTGTTCAAAAATCATGGAAGGAAGTTTCCGGACCTTAGAGCAAAAATAACAAATGACAATACTACATATTTTCATAAATGCGCGATTAATCATTAACTACGGGAAGTCTTAAAGCTTTTATTAAGGTACACGGGTTATCCGGAAATCCCCCCAAGATTCGTCAAAATTCCGAGATTCACATTAAAACAGGGACCGCAGAGTGCAGTGACCGCTTTCGTTATCTTCATCATTTTGTTAATGGCGTTTGCATTTAAGCGACAGACTAGTAACCCATCTCTCAGATAATTTCTCAGTTCTTAGGTGATAAACGTTCGCCCTTTCGATGACAGTAATGGACCATTCCCCAATTTAACAAGTTAAATTTTCCGTATAATGACGGAGGTTCAGGTTAATCACACATCAGTCGATTATCGAAGAAGGCACAGAAGCAAGATAACACATGCATGACGGTTTAAATTTAGATTCTTTCACTTACAAAAAAACATGGAACTTTTCTAAGTCTTCCTTCGCAATTTCGGGCAAGGAACTATCAGCTGGACAAGGCTTCAGCACGGCTCTACTTGGGTATCGATCGTCGTAGGTACTTCTCGTCTTCGTGGCACACTGGATTCGACTTCCTCGACTTCCCGATTTTGCGACCTTTTATACAGCGTTTTTCTCATTAATTATGTCTTTGGTGGCATCTTTATGAGTGCACGTGTTGCATCGTGGTATTCGTATTTGGGTTAGTTGATAAGAATGCAATCCTTTTGGGCTTTATTTAGAGGTTTTATAAGTCTTAGTTTCGTTGTTCCGAGAATTTCGTCAGACTGATAAGTCGCAAAATAGATTGATGGTAATGCGTGAGATTTGGTTTGTTTTATGCGTCTTTTATCTTGCGTTGCGTTATTGTGTAACGCCTTTGGTAGTTAATTTGGTGTGATTTATTTGGTGTTGGTTCCTCTGTGCTTTTAATTGAATGTCGTTAGAATCACGTGCCAACGTTGTGGATTCTTCTTTGTCTTGTTATCATGTTAACGTCACATGCTGTCGCCATCTTGGAACTTTTGCTTGGGTGTGGTATTTAGCTAGGGTTGACTGAGTGAGTGCTTCTCAATGGTATGCGAATATGGGTTTTGCAATTATTTGGTGGTTGGAATACATACGCGATTAGACATGCACAATTTTCTTGCTTTTTGTGAATATGCGAATTTAGTCTTTGAGTTAGAGAATTATGTTCTGAAGTTTCTTATTGCGGTATTTTGCGGTTTCTCTTCAAGGGTGGACCGTCACAATAATTTGCACAATTAATTATTAATAATAAAATAATCATTTACTAAAGTGTAACAGAAAAAGATGACATGAGTAAAAAACGATTGGTCGAAAGTTATTTCGACAGAATTTTTTTCGCCCTTGAAGTATAATACAACAAGTCCTGCTTCTTCGAAAACTTATAGAATTTGATTTTGTGATTTTTAATTCCCGAGCGTAAGATAAGGAAGTAGACATTGTATGTAATAGGGTCCATCCGACGAAGAGCTACTTTCATGTTTTCTCGACGTTTCCCGTTTCCATCTGTCTGTCGTCTGTATCGATAAAAAATTTGTCTGATGACTCCCACCAATATCATCTCCAAAATTTACACCAGTAAAATTTTATAAAACAATATTCCTGCACTTGTAGTTTATGAATCCGTATTGAGTTTTTACTCCAGACATCCAGATTTTTCGAAAAGAAATCTTGCAAACGTTTTACCTAAGGTTATCGTAAATGGTAAATCGTTAACCAAAATTTATCCCTTAATCCCCTTTCAAAAATTGAAGATGTTGTCTCAAAATTTTGCCGAAAAAACCGCATGTAAAATATGCAAAATACTATGAGACTACGAATATACTTGTGGTTTATCAATGCGTTCGAATTTTTACGGTTCACCCCATTTTTCTGAAAATTGAGTATACGGCACTGTGATTGTTAATATGGCACACTGAACCTATTTAAACTGATATGTGTCCTTGCTAAAATATTGATGAGGTCATAAAAAAATTGTAATGGGGAAAATTTACTTGTAACTTACGCCTAGCAAGCTTCTTTACCTATGCAGTCCACATATATATTTATTTTAGTTTATAGAGGTAAGTAACTATAAAGAAATAAAATTCGCAAAATTAAATTTTATAATTTTTCAAAGAAGCTGTTCGCTTGTACTTCAGGGGCGACGGAAGTCCGGTTCAAATAACTTTGGTCCAATTCTTTCTTTTAAATTCTATGGATTTTTTAATTTAACCTTGTAGCTCATTACGTAGCATATATCACTTCTTTAAGGCTATTATTTAAAATATGTAGGTGTTTCGTTGGAAAGTTACGGATCATAGATGAGTAGATGTCAGATGCATAATACATATCATAATATGTACATATAAGTCCAGATTGTTTGTTTAAAAGGAGAAAAATGATATATGATGTGTATTTTCAAATGACGCGTGTTCTGTCTTTTCGTAATTATTATTATTACATGTTCATTTCTCTTGGTATAACAGCAATTGGTATATGCACTCACTGTTTCTGCAATAATATTTAATATGTGTGTGAGTTAATGGGTTAATTCACGCTACATTTTATTTACTTCATAACAGCCCGCGAGCGAAAATCACTTGATCATATAGTACAGAACTACTTACTATTCGAATTGGTATCTAAAACCACCTTTATTCGGTTCAATGTAGGTGTAATTTATTGCCGTTAGGTATATTTTTAGACATCCATTAAAATTATTGCATAAACTTCGGCTACGAAGAATTAAGTTACAGTTTTAACATTTTACTGAAATATTAATTAGTTTGTTGTCATTCTTTGTCACTAATAAATGACTAAATAACTAGTTTTGTTACTTAGACAAACTTTCCACTTTTACGTACTTTTGTGCGATATTTGTGGATTGTAAGTAATTATAATTAGTTTCCTTGCATGCAGATACTGAATTAGTAAGTACTCACGTTCACCTGATTATAACAAAAAATCAGTTTTGGAAAAATAATTTGAGGTGTGTTAAAAAATTTTTAAAAGTGCTACATCTCAAAAGAAGAACTTAATAATATACTCGTACTTGTTTTAGGATCAACTCTTTTATAGTGTAACCCTCAAATCAGAGCTTATGTTATTTTATATACAGGGTGTTATTGAAAGGTACGTACAACAAAATTGAGTTAGTTCTTCGCGAAGTCTAAGAAGCCTGAAAAACTTATTTTGTGTTATCAAAATATAAGGGGAAAATTAACCCCTATCCAACCTTTTTAGACGCAACTGAAGGATAAATAGGTAAAATTAATTTATTTTAGTAAATCCTAGCAACTGTAACAATAATAAAAAATAAGAGACCCTTTTGTTGCTATAGAAACGAAAGATGACCTTTTTATCAGAGGCATACAACGAATTTGGACATAAATTTTAATAATTTTTATCTCTAGAAGGAGAACACTTTTACCTGAACTTTTTTTTAATTTTAGCACACATATTTCGAGACCAATTGCCGATTTTATTTTGTACGTACCTTTCAATAACACGTAGTATTACGTTGCTAAGTAGTACTAATAAGTTTGGATTGTAATATTTTTGAAATAAAAATCGTCGCATTTAACAAGAAGTGTTTGCACAGAATTAATAACTGATCATTAATATTATTGATTAAATGAGCCATGATTATGTAATTTTCACAGTAAAACAGTACTCAGTTTTTGTTTTAATATGCAGAAAAAAATTGAATTATAACCTTTTACAATTTCATGTACAACTGGATGCTTGATTGCGCTTCAGAAGCAACGGAATTTCTGAAACCTAAATGACTTTAGACCAATTTTTCATATCCTAGTACATGGTTACGAAAGCGTTGACAAAACATGAAATTAATCATTCGGCAAATTCTTGTATAGCTTACTTTCGGATCGTAATGAAATATGGAATTTAAAGGAATTTTTGTAAAAATTATGAATAATGAATTATTATAAAAAAGCATCTTCTACCCTCCCTGACTGATAAACTTAAACATTTTTGTCAGTAAATTATAATCACATGTAGACTAATTTTATCAGTTTTATATTAGAAAGCAGATAGACAAATGTCGTCATTAGTGTGACAGTTGTAAATTGTTCATGGTTAAATAAACAATACTAAAAAAAATCACTAGCGCATTTATGGGGTTCCACGATAAATACATCAAGCTCAATAATAAAATTTTGTAACAAACAAAAACGTAGCATTAAACTGCAAATATATGTAACGTTGCGTCTAGCTGCACATTTGATAACTTGAAGTTATTTAATAAATTTTTAAGATAACTTTCTAGGAGACGTGAATAAATAAAAAAATTATAAATAATAAATAAAAATTTCAAAAATGTAATTCGTATCATTAAAAATATTATATACTGACCGGCACAAAAGGCCTTCTTGAAATATTTCGCAAAATCACTTTAAAAATTATATTTTTCTCTAATTAAAATAACAATCACTTTGATAAATAAATAATTTTTAAAGCGATTTTGCGAAATATTGCAGGGTGACCAGTTTTTTTATCGGTTAGTGTATTATTAATAAATCACTAATAAAGGAGCAGGGCACTCTATAAATGTCAAACAGGATTGACATAAATAGATTTGAGATAACGTCATCAAGTTTTTGAAAGGTATGAACAGATGAATTCTAATGAGCGATTTATCATGTTCATGAGAACCTTAAACGGTTTACAAACTTTCACTGCAATCGATTTCATTGTTTCTAAGTTCACGTGTAATTTTTTTAACAAATGCTGCAAGCAGAAGGTATAAACACACATGATTTGGCACACTTTAAACAGGATTAATAATTTATGAAAATTTTGACGTCATTAAATTTAGGAAGGGATAAACAGAGTAACATCATTTTTGAAAACGAAGTTCATAATCCGAACGTATCTGGAAAGCACTTTTTTAATCAGAAAAAAATAGTCTTTGTGAAAAACCAAAAAAACATGTGCAGAGTACGTGCAATCCAACAGTTGACCTAAAAGCATGTGCAAAATTTCAGCGCAATCGGTTGTGTAATTTTTAACCTAACTGCAAAATTTTATTATATAAATTATACAAGTCTGTCTTGTATTTGTAAGGTTGTAAATTTAAAGTATTTGTTATACATAATCCACTCTTTTTGGTATTTGAACATCATTCAATTTATTACTTAAGCAGTTTTAAAAATCTTCCATTTCTGTTAATCTAGATAAGCAAACAACAAAATGCCTTAGGCCCACGTAGTTTTGGGTTTCCTGTCAGTTTCGAAATTATGCAAAATAAATTCGTACGGTTCGAATAAAATAAAAAAGTTTTACTCCTAATTTGCGCAAACTATCTTTTGCCACACCTTTATTAGCCACTAAAATTGTCACAATTACTAGAAATAATATTAAACATGTTTTGCAAATAATATCGCAACAGCAGATTATGTGGTACACAAAAAATACAGATAAAAAAAAATGTGTATCCGACATTTTGAATTCTATTATTGTTGCAATGGTTGCACTGAACCAGTTCAATAATCTTTTAACGCAGATTTTGTTTTCGTGACCGAAAACTTTTGAGATCGCATGTTGAGCTTATGAATCTAATTTATGAAATAATCGATATCAGGATGACACGCGACAGTTAACAAGAATGGCTACAATTGAAGAGAAGCTCTGTGTCTTGTTGGAAAAACTAAAAGTATTACTACGCATAAAATATTCAAAGTTCAAAGAGTTTCGTTGTGGTTGTTTTTTTTTCAGGAAACCGATCACAATCTCTCCACCTGTATCGTTCTTCTCCAGCAATACCTAAGAAATGAAAAGTTAAGAGAAAAGGTATGTGAATTCTTTGTTGCAATAAGAAAGGAATTAAATGCAGCGAACAATAATGCAACTAGTAATTGTGTGAGTTATAAAAATCGATGCGGTATTTCCTGACACCGGATGAATTGGTAAATGTCGCAAATTAAATTCCTTTGCAGATTGGCTTTCTCTTTGTTTTACGTCGTGATTGAACGGAAAATAATGACAAAAGTCGGAGTGATTTTACAGTTTATTTTAATTTTTATAAAAAGTAATGAGTCTACCAAAAATTATGCCCGCTAAAGTCACTAAAAAAGTGAAAAGGATAGTGGTCGTATATGCTGAAACTGCTGTGCAATGGAAGTGACGGTAGCGATGGTAATGATGATAGATGATTATCGAAGTGGATGTCTTCATGTACGATGGGTGTGGAATGAAATTTTTTACCATACTTAAATTTTCTGTGGAAAGTGGCTTCTGCCATCATTGTCAGTAGCAGTCCTCCAATTATTATAAAAATCTGAAAGTTTGAATTATTTTTTAGTTTTTAATCGGTACCTTAACTCGTTTAACTTACTATGATCTTCATTTTATAGATGTGCAGTTGTCAATATTCGTGCAAATACTCGCTTTAAAATTCCTTACGTTTGCTTTTATACATTTTTTAAATAATTATTAAATAACGTAGGACATCTCCACAAAGCGTGTAATACTTAGTTTTAACACACTCCATGTTTCCTTAGTATATCGAAATCAAAACACCTGTTGAAAATAACTATGAATTATTGCAATTTTAGAAATTTACATAGAACGTGGTTTGCTTTTTTAAGGTAGAAAGAACATGCAATTGCCGCACGTATTCGGTGTAAAACGTTATTTTCACTTTGGTGTTCATGTTACTGGGTGTAGCCAAAAATTGTTGCATGCTAATTTTGGTACGACTGTTATGAGTGTAACATCCGGATATTTTTTATAATTTGTGATACAATTTACAATGAATTATATAAGAGAGGTTCATGAAAGGTACTAGTGATGAATTTGTTAAACATGTTTAGACATACACAACGAGTATTCCATTGGCGGTGGCGGTGTAGCGTGATTTTTGAAAATTTAATTAGAAGAAAACAGTGAGTAACTTTTAGTTTGTTAACATTTCTCAGTTTGTTTATCAATTCACATTACTTCTTCAGGGATCACTAATGTTATTTTATATTAATTATAATTATTAATTTTAGCACGAATGCAACTACATTTTCAAACATTTTTTAACATAAGTAAATCTTTACTTCTCGATGTTACATTTCTAGTGTCATTTAGTTATTTTTTAAACAGTATTTTTGCACAACATAAAGTACTCTTTGATGATACTTCATTGGTAGAGTTTTTTAAATGATTATCTGGTAACCAGGCCACCATAAAAAATTGGTCTCTAGGCTATTTCGACAGAACTTTCAATTAGTATAAATTATTAAATTTGATTTTGTGATTTTTGTTTTGTGACAACTTGTATAAAGTAAGAACCAGTGGTATAAATAACATCTCACAGCCCTTGCGGCGCGGGGCGCAAATTTCAAGGGAGCGCGGTCCGCACAAGTGCGGACAATATACAATGTACTTGTTTAAAGCAGCTAACCAACGGCAAAAATTCATTTTAAATTTTTCAGTACTTGTTTAACGTAGTACGTATAAACAGTATTAGCTCCGGAATTTGTGTTAAAAAAAACTGAAATGGGGGGGGGGGCATACACGGAGAAATTTTAATTAACGATTTACCATGCTTCCGATAACCTTAAAACGTTTGCAAGATTTCACAGCATTCGGTTTTTGCATTTTCAAAGTTAAATTGTAAAATATTGTTATACAATTTTTATTTTTTTTTTCTCAAAAATCTAGATGTCTAGGTTAAAAACTGAACAAGGATGATACATAAATTACATATACAAGGAGTACGTTATTCTATAAAATTTAAAGAACATTTACTACAGTAAATTTTAGAGGTGATGTCATATTATTGTTGGTGGGGACGATTAGTCAAATTTTGGTTAGCGTTTTATCATCCACACGATATTCCTAATATACATATAAAATTTGATAACAATCGGTCCGGTAATTTCGGAGATTATCTGTCTTTCCAAAACGCGGGCAGACGGCAGACAGATAGGCAGACAAACGAAAACTTGAGACCTATTTTTTCGTACTCTAGGGGTCATGAAACGTTGAGAAAATATGAAAGTTGCCAGTCCCCCGATGCACTCAATTACAATACTTTTTCAGCTTGTGTTAGGGAACTAAAAACCTCCCATGTTGAAAATTTTATTACACCTTTTATGCAACTAATAAATAAAGATTTTTTGGAAGAAGGAAGAAACTGGAAGAGAATAGTACTGTCAAAATTGCATTGTTAGAATCAGTAGTGTTTGGTTATATTAGTCTTAAGTAAGTGTGACAAAATTTTGAATAGTTTTTAAAATAAAACGTGATAAAGGACCAAAAAACGCAACTTTAAAATTATGAAATTATTAATTTTATAATTATGCACGAGTAGATGCGGAATGACAAAAACTGTATCATAAATTGTATAAGATTAATGTAGGTATCAACTTTTTTAGAAATCGGTAGGTTTTTGATAACTGACAACAACAACATCGTGGCTAATTCTCCCGGAAAAATGCATTGCTTACATTGTTTTCTATGCTGTAAATCCGAAGAGGAACGGACAGTCGATATCAAGTTTTTTGGAAAGACAGTTTTCGCAAATTATCGAATATTTCCAGAAATGGGGGAGTTCTACTGGTCGTAACTTACCCCATGAAAGCTTCTTTCTGCAATACACTTATCTGTGATAATATTAACATTTACGATACTGTATGTATGTACCTATGATTCAGAAAATCGATATTATTGTATCGTTATCTTTTTTAACTTCTTGATCACCTTGTAGTTAAAATTTTCTCTAGTTTTTGTACTATTTTTATCGTAGTGGAAATTATCATGTTTTTCATATATTTGTTCTGGTTGAATTATTTTAGGTGATTTTATATTTCAAAGTTATGCTTATCCGAGGATTTACATGATCCTTTAACTTAGATATCACTGAACAAATGAACCGAATAAAAAACTGAACGTCGAAAACGTAGGTACACCAAAATAAAATTTTCTGTTAATTAAGATAATTTTAAAACTTTGAGATCGTTGGTGCTATAATCTAAAACACTTGAAGTTTACATGCTATACTTACACAATTTTAAGAATAAAATCTTAAACTGAAGGGTGTCGAGAGAAGTGCAATAAATGTTGATTTTAGAAGTATTTACACAATGGCTGACAGTGATGCTAAAGTTGATTACTTAAATAAATACTTAATAATTTTTTTCGATACTCAGACTCCACTGATTACTTTTAATAACAAATCTAAAAATTGCGACGAAACTCCGGGCGCGGACGGTGACGGCTAAACCCTGGACCGATTAGTGCCGTTGAAAACAAACACGTCCGCCAACCTAGGCTATGAGGTCACCTTCATGCTACTGGGGGTGGTGCCTTAGGTCGGAAGCGGAAGGGAGTACTGGGGTGGCTTTATAGCCGGAGACACGGATGTCCAGGTGGTCTCGTGAGCGCCCTCGGAAACAAGAAATAAGACGGGGGAATCGGGTTTTTATTCCTTTCTAGGAGACACACGGTTAAATAATCTTACGGATAATTTTAAAAATAAAATTACAATACGGTTAACAAAAAAGGACAAAATATCCGGCACGGTCGTTGCCGTCTGAAGACAGCGACTTCCTTCGGGACGGGCTCCTCCTGGTCTTGGGAGCGGCGACCCGGCGACCCTGGAACGGGAAATCGCGCGGGGATTGTACGGCGCCATGGAAGGGGAGCGGCCGGGGTACATTTTTTTTTTGCTCGGGGGCGACGATTCTTAGGCAGTTCAAAAACGGGCAGAAGGCCCAAAACGGTACTTACATCAGTATGACGAAAGAATGATCGGAGGGTCGGACTATATAATTTTATTAAGATTATTCTAAACTCTAATCCGAAAGTTTCTTGTACATCGAAGTTTCGATAGTACCTTGAACGTGTAAAATTTTCTTCTAGTAATTATTTTCAGTGTTTACCAGCCCCTCAGTGAAGACGAAATCAAAGAACATATTACATATTTAAAGCTTAAACCATCCATAAGTGGTTATGATGGAATATCCGGACGTATGTTACAGTTATCGTTTATTACTTAAAACCTATAACTATAATTTTAATGGTAGCTGAAGCTGTTCTTATGACGCAACTTAGAAACTATATACAGTACGGATTTTGGAAGCACTACAGTAATAATACAAGATTTGCTTGAAATATTTGAATTGACATATTGCAACTTATTATGTGTTAATTCAAAGAAAAGTAGAAATATTTTGTTCAATAAATAATGCAACAAATTGATAGCGTAATAAGTACTCTCAGAAACATGTCTGTAATTTTCGATTTGCGATAGCTACTCGCCACATTATGTTTCATTAATGACCAAACAATGTTACTTTCGGTTGAAGCAAATTGTACTTCTTAAATGTATATAATGGACGAAGGAACTAAACTGCTTGCATTATTTAAAAATTGAAAGAAAATTGGAATAACGTGGCAATCGCACAGTAATTTTGGAAAATAAACAATGGTTGTAAAACTAAAGATGGAATCAATCAGAATATGTAAAAATATATATAGGCTGATCTATTTGACAAAACTAAGTTGTATGTTACGAATCAAAAATCGAACACTCTGTATAGTTGCAAATAATTTTAGTACTTTTTTTTCTATTTTTAACAACTAATGAATAATCGAGGAGCACGTGCTTGGTGACTTATTCTATGTATTGTACCATGTAAAAGAAATATATAGTAGGTATTTATTTATCTAAAGCTTGTATGTGGTTTTCAAATTTTGACCCCAAAAGACAAATATAAATCATTTCTGTTGCATTATTTTATTATTAACATCTGGTTGACTAATGTTATATAATAAAAAAAACCTAAACATTCTGGTGTTAGTTTCGAAAAGTTTTAGTTTCTTCTTTAACCTAGTCAGTGATGAAATTGACAATACTTAGTTCTATATTTTTGAATTTTGTATCCTGGCGTTATCGTATTCTTATTAATATCTTACGAATTTACCTATTACTTTTAAAAACTAAACGCCGATTTACGAAAGCTCAATTAAATATTTGCGATTACATTTTTAAGGTGTTAGCGTACAACGTGACCGACCCTATGCCAATTGGATCTCGCTAAACACCTCAAACGCGTGATTAACTTAATCACAATTAAAATATTCCATAAGCTGGCCCTAAATATTCTAAAAAAAATTAATTAACATTTAAAATCATGTAAATTTTTTGCTCTAAACCTTCAGTATTGAACATCTGGTTGTCGGATTCCATACAATATGCCGAAGAATTTATAACTTTGACAAAGGTTAAAAGCTAATAAACGATCCAATGTCTGCTTTCAGACTTATTTTGTTTTTATGTCATAGTGGAAGACATTTCAAATGTTTAAAATAAACCTAATTAAAAAAATGCAATTGAAAATCCGTTTTGTTTGAATAATAATAATAATCTGTTGGTAAATAGGAGCACAAAACAACGATATTTCTTCACTATTTATTTTATGTACTTAATTAAATTAACCCTAGTGATCTGATTGTCAATAATTTTAGTAAACTGAAAATTCGTGAGTTTTGTTTTTCTATCGTTGCAAAAATTAGATTACCAAAACTGGGTAATAAATGTTTATAAGTACATTTACTATCCAGTTTTTGTAATGTTTTACTTATGTAAAACTATTTCAATTTAATATTAAATAGACTTTAGTTTACATATATAAAAACGCGTCTTAGTTAAGGGAATTTGAACAAGCTAAACAAAAAAAAAAAAGAAATGTTAAATTATTCTTTTAGTACATACGTGCTGAAAGAAAAATCTGGAAAATGGGAATTTTACGAGTAGATAAAAAAAGGAAATAGCAGCTGGTATAGGAATAACATCGGAAAGTTCCAATTCTACATATTTATGGAACATTTTCCTTAACGTGGTAGTCAATATTCTGTAGGTAAACTCAATACATAATACCCGTTCTAAAAATATGGAATGCATTAGTAACACGAATTCACTGAACATTTAATTCGTGGAAAGTTTTCCTTTTTTGATATCGACTGTATCAAAAAATTCTGTAGTTTTATGAAGAAAACACCATTAAAATTCTTCTAAATTGTTAAGTTACTTATAACGGAACATTACTTTCAAACTGGTTGACTTCCGTAATTACCCCGGTCTCCAAAAAATACCTTTAAAAAGATACCTGGAATAGATCTGCACTGTAAGTTTTTTTCCTCTTCTTCTGAAGGTAATGAAACCAATTATTATTACCTCAGATTCTTTATGTTGAAACGCGGTGGCACTATTTCCAAAGTTCAGCGTGGTTTTGTTCTTGAAAAGTGAAAAAATAACGTAAAGCATTAGTACAACGTTGTTACATGCCGAGATTAATATAGTTACTTGTTCCCACAAAAAATCTGGTAATTTAAAACCGGATGAAAATTTTTTCTAAAAAAAAAATTGTAAATGTAGATTTTCGTCAAGCTGTTGATGATTTTCTTGAACAGATATGCAACTTTGAAACCACAAACCAGTAAACCATCCAAATACCCACACTGAAATTTCTGTTTGTTAAAATTATTGTGAAGATGGCAAAACGCTGACTATGTAAAATTCGTGTTTTCAAAGAAACTGATCCCAAAATTTTGTTCTTCTTACCTGCAGTTTAATAAATCGTCCCCCGTTTTAATTGAACTTATATGTAGTCGCACACTTTCCTGATACAATTAATTCTCAACAATAGCCTACACCCAATTTGCTAAAGTACTTAAATTATCAAAATAAAATAACAACTAATAGATGTAAAAAGATGTAAATGTGTGGTAAAAAAGTTGTTCCAAAATTTAAAATCGAACATTAATGAACTAAACTACATAATAAACTATAATGAATTTCCGAAAAATCAGTTTCAACAGGTTGTAACAATTTCGATTAAACATAATGTTTTATGGCAATAAAATATATGTAAATTATTTATTTACATTTAAAATTGTATCTAAATTAAATACTCTTAATTTTTAATCTGAAGTAGCTCTGTCATTCGTTAACAAAACAGAAGAGTTGCAATAATTCTTCATAAACCAGTTGTACAAGAACTCGCAAGGATAGCAGTGATACCACAACAGGATTTTGTTGAAAAAACGGCTGGCCCAACCTCCGACAAATAAGTGACATGATACTGTTAACCTAAATTGTCCCCACAATGAATTGTGGCTAAACCCACGCCTCTGAGTACACTTATAACACGCAAATCTTCTGAAAATTTTCATATCAATGACGAAATTGTTTATCATTAAGTTTTTATCACCAAAATTTTACAGTATACTTAAAAAATACTATTTTCTTAAAATTTGCTAAGATAGCGACTTTTCTTGACCGAGTGATTACTGGTCACTAAACCTTAACTAAATTTTATACACTTCCGAAATCCAATTTATCTGAAAAAAATTATGAAATAAATATTTATTCCATATCACAGGGTGATTTACGAGGAGTAATGCCCTGAAAAATTTTTTGATGCAAGCAATATTACTTTTCGCAGTTTACTTCGCCATGCTTCTTTAAAAAGTTTGAATCCACAATGTCCATGAACCCTTATCATTGTCATTTTTTGACAAATTCTACAAATTTGCTCAAGATGTATACCTACCCAAATGATGAGAAGACAAATATGAAGAAGAACAGGAATGCATCCCTTGCTACACGTGTTTATGCTAAGCGATACCCCTAAAGAAAAGCGCATGCTGACACGATTTTTAAGATTAGAGAAGCATCTGAGAGCTAATTGGCCTCCCATCAAGTTTTCAAAGCAAAGGGTAGCTACCGGTGAGGAACACGAATTAGAAATCATTCAAATTCTTGAGGACGAACTCCATGTGGACAACATGAATTGGCAAGAAGGGCATTAGCCAGTTTTTTATTTGCAGAATTGCCAGGGAAAAGAAGTTTCATCCTTATCATATCAACGTACTAGGGTTTAAAGAGACAGACTACCCTAAAAGACTTAATTTTTGTCGATTTATTCGGGAACAAACCATTTTAGAGCATTTTTTTTTTGAAAAATGTGCTTTTCAGTGACGAGGTATCTTTTACAGTCAATGGGGTTATAAATAAATATAATTGTTATTACTATGCCTAGAATAACTCCCGCTGGATTTGTGAAGGACACTTTCAAGTTTTTTCTGCAAATGCCTGGTGTGGAATATTGGGAAACAAAATTATAAGGCCATCATTTTTTCGCGAAAGATTAAATGGTCAATTTAAGTTTTCTGAGAAACATTCTGCTAATGTAAGACGAGGTAGATTTACAAAGACAAAATATGTGGCTTCAACACGATGGTGCACCCCATATTTTCACAGAGATAAAAATTTTAAGGAAAATTTCATTTTGAATGTTTCATTTTATTTTAGGGCCACGGGTACACACAAAATTAACGCTGCACCCTTGGGCGAGAATTACTTAACAACATTTTGAGCTGTCATCCTTTTTTGGTCGGGATGACTAGCCAAATTTTGTTAGCATTTCGATCTTTACAATACTGTCACAGTACCTAAAATTTCAGCGTCATATGTTTGCTAATTTTGACGATTATTTGACAGTTAAAAAACTGTCAACAGAAAACTGACGGAAACGAGAAACCGGGAATTGAAAATTAGAAACCGGAAATTTTTGTATTTTACAAATTGTTCAATGGGAATTAATGCATACGTCAAAATGACTTTATTATCCTATGTGCTAGCTGTCTCTTTAGATAACAATTACAGTTTTATGAAATGGTACTAAAATTTATCTGCAGTTATAAATTGTTAATACTTTATTCTTGTCAACACTCTCCGCTGCATAATCGTTTTGTTATCCAACCGCTATGAGCAAATCAAAAATGTAAACATAAATTATGAAATATTTAACTGATGATAGAGATAGATTTGGTACCACACCTTCTCCTACTAGCCAATCCTGAAATCTGATATAATTTGCCATTTAACAGACACGAAAATTCCGCTCTATTGAATCTAAACGAATCAGTTCGCATTGTTACGCAAACATTTATCGCGATAATGAAATACGACTATTTAAAATTTTTGTCATATCGAGACAAATCCGCATAATCTCGAACTAGAGCATCATTTTTTTATTTAATGATTACTTTCGCTATCTAATCTTTTCTAACATCATGGCCACACCTCTCCTACTTTGTTACTTCATCGTATGCACCTGAAGGTAATGAATCACAGCCGCTGGTACCAACGGTAGCATAGGGAATAAGAATTATCGTATAATCACTCTCTAACAGATAATTAGATGAAAAGTTGAAAAATGATACAACTAGGCGGATCACATTCACTAACAGTAATTATCGTCCATAAAGGAGTTCTAATTATTGGGTGCAAGGTTGGGTCGCTCCAGATAGTACCAAAAAATCGAGTCTTTACATAAGAGACCAGATTATTTACGACTACAAAGTCATAAATCTCGAGACGCGTTTTCTACAGACAGACGACGGTCACGGTGACTTAACAGCGTTTTTATGCGAATTATTTATTAACTAACTCACTGCAATTGACAGCTTTCTATCAATTTCAGTACTTTTTTATTGACACATCGTCTGCAATGTTGCGGCGTCAAATTGTTGCCATTCTCTCGAAATTATTGAAAAATGTATTTCTATATTTATGACTGGATCATGACATTTTGCTTGTGAACATGCGTCTGATTAGTTTTACATGTATCATCGCTTTCGTAACGAGAGCTCGGTCCTAAAGTGCGAAACAAATTGCTTGTCAAAACCGAATTGCACCAGAGATGCGAGTAGGTCATAATTAAAATCCTTTCCGGTTGACCACACCTCATTTACTTAATTCGACTGGAAACATGAATGGAGAGCCGACGGCTATCTAGAAGTTCATACGAGCGATTATACAATGTTTTTTTTTTAACAGCAACGCTTATTCTGATCGGAAATGTAATTCGAATAATTGAAACAGTATGACTCATACAACTGTCTCCTTGTGAGTAAATTTGTGGGTGAAATGACGAAATTTTGCAAAGATTAACAGTTCAAGGTGTTGCTTCCGTGGAGTCTCTGCGCTCATTAAAATTGCAAATTTGTTTCTTCACAGCCAGCCTCGGACTACATAGAAACATGCGTGTTATGGAAAAATCATCTGTTGATTATTTTATAATTTGATAATAAAAATGTTGTGTGATATAACAAGACATGGTGGATATTGCTCTCACTTTTATAGATTTGTGAATCTAGAATAGTAGAATTTAACGCAAAGATGATATAATGATACCAATTATGGTGAGATGTTTAAGTGACATATTTTAATGTAATTTTTTCGTGTTGAAACCAAAAATGAATCAAAACTACGAAGATTTAAGAAAGCTACAATTCTTTTGGTTTCTTACGATGTACACAAATAATGGTATCCAAGATTTACTGTTATAAAAAATTTGTCTAAAGTTTTTTAGATAAATTAAAATAGTAGATTCAACAAAAAATATATTATATATATTTTTTTAAAAACACATACCTATATGTATATGAAAATAAAAATTGGTATTTTGTTTACGGAATCTTAAAATATTGTTTAACATTAAAAAAATATTTATAAAACTGATTTATACCTACACTAATTTCTTTGATCATTATGTATAAGCTAGTCCAAAAAATGAAAAAATAACATTGCTTTTGTAAGCACATCTTATTAATAAATAAAGCTTAATTGTTATTTTATAATCACTAGATTAGTCTCGCTTCAAAAAAATTCGTTCCATGATTCTAAGACAGGGTATAAAATTTGCTTACACTAGTTCATTCATTTTTTTACATAAACTGTATACGTGTCATTAAAATTTCCAAAACTTTAGAGATGGGTTTCGAATTTTTTTCGAAAAACTTATAAGCACATGGTGGGTGGATTTATCACTTACAGATATAGAAGTGTATGATTTTGCAAATTTTACTTAACATTAAAGTACTTAGCAAAATGTTAAGATGACGTCAGTAATTTTTTATCACCTACACAATATTTTTAAAAGATGTCTAAAATTTTACAACAATCAGCATAATATGTAGTTTCGAAGATTATCTGTCTTATAAACTTGTCAGACAGACGGAAACCGAAAATTTATTTATTGTAGGGACTACGGCACGTCGAGAAAATATGAAATTAGCTATTCGTCAAATTATAGGATTCAATTGACGTGTATAGTGGTCCAACTCTGATTTAGTTTTTATGGCACTGCAATCTCAATTACCGCAAGTATTATGAACTCTATTGAAAATGTAAATAGCCGTACCATAAATCATCTTAAAGGTTTATGGGCGCATACGACCTTGTGTAGTGCAGAAAGTTGGTCCCTTGATGGTTTATGACCGCTGGAGGCCTGTTGTGGAACACTTTACTCCTTCACAATAGGATGCAGTCATAAAAACGAACCAGCATTTGCAGCACTATACCAGTTAACGGACAGTATAAGAGGACAATTTAGTATATAGGGTTATAGTAAATTGTCTGTTTTATTTTCAATACTTCTTCAGCACTGAAAATAAAAATGCAAAGACATGATGTTTTTGTATTTATTATTCTCGTTGTCGAATTTATGACGAACAAGACATGAAATGTAGTGGACAAATTAACTAAACAACAACGTTCTTGTACATATATTTTAAAGTGATCTATATTTTATTCTTCATTGATGAAAGTCCTCTGACATGTTTTGTATACACCGAAATGTCGTATTTTGAAAAACTGGTCGAAGGTTATTTGAAAAGAACTTCCCTCGATCATAAAATACAATAAAACTAACTCAGCTTTTTAGAAAAATTTAAAAATTTGTTTATGCGAATTTTATTTATTTTTTTATGAAAATCCAGATATGCATGTTAACGTTAAATTAGATGTAAAGAAGCGTGCTGCGCGTACGTTTCCAATGAGTTTTCTCTTAAGAAAATTTTGTGATGACGTCATCAACATTTTTGCAAATACACCTAGATGTAGATAAATAGGTGTAATGCTAATGATAACAGTATTATATTACCAAATTTTCAGGAAAATGGTGTGAACCATTCCCGATTTCAGTAAAATAAATTGACTCATTCTTTAATTTTTATGAGTCACCCTGCATAAGAAATTTTGGAGGATTTATTTTTCAAAATTTTGAGATGACGTCGTCATTTTTTTATGAGAGGATAAACGAATAAATTTTGCTCAACGATTTACCATAATTACGATAATCTTAACATATTTAGAAGATTTCACAGCATTCGGTTTTCCAGTTTCAAAGTTAAATCTCAAAATATTGTTAGTATACAGTTTTGAATTCGACATGAATTCACACACCACAAATGCAGGAATATCTTATTTTATAAAATTAAAAAAAACTTACTATTATAAATGTAATAAATTTTGGAGATGATGTCATCCCATTGGTAGTGGGGACGATCAGCTAAATTTTAGTTAGCGTTTAACCATCTACATGATATTCCTAATATCTATACAAAATTTGACAACAATTGATCCTGCAGTTTCGTGTCTAATAAAAATGGATACATACACCAGACAGACAGACAGACAGATGGAAATGGGAGATCACTTTTTTCGTGCTCTAAAGGTCATGACACGCCGAGAAAATATAAAAGTGGCAATTTGGCCGATGGACTCGATTACTATACTTTCTTAGCTTACGCTCGGGAAGTAAAAATAAATGTTATAGGTATCTTTGAAAAGCAGTTTGGTTATTAATAAAATTGTTGGCGGGAATTTGAATAAGAACAAAAATGTTGATATAAAATTGTTTATACAAGTTTTCTCTCCATTCTGAAGTGGCATCATGGAGGTCCTGTTTGTTAGATTAACTATAAAATGTGAAACGTTGAGCCCAAAAACTCAATTAACACGGTTCCAACCCGGAGAACGATCATGTATTGATTCCGACCGTGGAAGCCTTCGAAATTATTAATACGTATATATGTTGCAAGTGCTATTATCTTAATAAAATTTTGTGTTGACGTTATTAACTTTTTGCAAGGCAATACGAATCTCTCACTCTGTAAAAACAGTTCTAAAAATGAGAGTTTATGAAGATTTATATGTACAGTAGCATTAAGTTTTTGGAAGGAATGGACATATAAATCTGATTAAAGGTTCACCATACCCACGATAACCTTAAAGCGTTCATAAAACTTTAAAGTGGTCGCTTTTGTAGTTTCCAAGGTACATTGTATTAGTAATTTTACCATCTGAACGATATATATAGTATTCTTAAAGTTTTACAACAATTTGTTTGGTAGTTTCGGAGATTTTTTTATCGAATAAAGTCACCAATAGATAGACAAACGGGAGAAGGAGACCTATTTTTTCATATTCTAGGAGCTATGAGATGTCGAAAAAATATGAAATTCGAAAGTTCGTCAACGGGACTCTATTACATTTCTTAGAAAGTAAAATTGTAATCTATAACCTGTAGTTTATAAAATGTTGTATTGTTTTGCATATCCAGAGTAAATCTGGTAACTCTGTTACTTGGGTTAAACAGAATAAGTAACATTGACAGAGTTGCATTCCATAATTTAACTTATTGTTTAAAATTATCCATTTAAAGCTGCGTAATTCGGCAAAAATAGTAAGTAAATATTTAAGTTTTTAGCACTACATGAGCTTCACTAAAATTTGAAAATCTTAATCTATATTTTTATGATTGGGTTAATTAGTATAGTTTCCCCAGTTCGAATTCGGTTTTATGATAGTACCCCATTGCGTAAAAGTTAACATTCTTAACAATAGATGACTATTGCCGGTAAAATAATAAGGGTTGTATCATGCCGATGCCATTACACAGTATAACGGTTAAATCCTTATTTATGACTTTTATGACTGTCCCGTCATCGGTAGTAGTAATCTATTGTTAAGGAAGTTAACTTTTACACATCATAAAACCGAATTAGAACTGGGGAAATTATACAATAAAGTGAATTTTTGCTTAAATTTTTAGTGCGTCATTTAATGAATTTTATATTTTTTATTAAAAAAAAAAAAAAAAAAACAGAGTACCACTCTATTTTAACTTAAGCGTCTTTCATACGCAGTTGAAATAATAATAATATCATATTTTTTTATAACTGCGATATTTTTTATGAAACAACTTTCACACATTTTTTAGACTTGAAAAAAAAAAATAAGGAAACCAAAAATTATTTGTAAAACGATGCACATTAACCATAACTGTTACAAAATAATTATCTAACCTTTTAGTATAGTCTAGTGAGCTGAAAATTGTTATAGTTAAGAATCCATTACTTCGCGGTTAAAATCAGTGATTCATTAATAAGCCAATTTATCTTGCTCCTTCTAAATTACTCAAATGGTCGGGAATTGGATTGAACAAAATCTGTGTCAATGATTTCTTAATTATATATAATTCAATATCAAACTAATTATTCTAGTGCACTGTGAACACATTGTGTGAAACGAAAATTATGACTTGCTATGTGTCGCCCGAAGCTTACAATTTAATCTAATTAAGGAACACTAAAGCGTGAAAGAGTTTTTGTAAAACTTGTATCACCTTTGTATTTTCGACATCTCAATTTCATATTTTAAACCTTCGGAAGTGTTGCGACGGGGTTTCGATAACTTGTAATTATATGCTTACTATAAACACGATCATGGGCGCCCATAGAAACCATTCTCAGGGGGGGCCACCCTGAAATTTTTGTAATATACTCTATTCTTGTATATACAAATAATATAATGATACAAATCTTTACTGTTACAAATACATATATATTTTAATCATCAACTGCATTAATCAAATCCACTCGCAAATAACCCTATAAAAACATTATTCTTATTATTAACAAAACAGTGTAAAATATTAAAATTAAAAAGTTATAAAAATATTAAATTAATCAAAAATTTTTTGATACTTGGAAAAAACTAACATGCTCTTTTAGCAAATCTTCCATAAAAATACTACTGTCAAGGTTTTTTATTTTTACAAAATCCTGCCAATTTTGGATTTCGTCTGTTAAATTGTCAGTGGAGTAAAATTCGCCCAACCCTTTAAAGCAACTTGGTTTTAAGTTATGTATATTCTTTCGATGTAAAGAAAATAATGAGTATAGTGACAGTTTTGTTTGGAAAATCGTGTTGTTAGGGAAAGAATTAAATGATCCAGGTATGGAATAAAAGTGCCTATTTTAAAATAATTTTCTATGCTATCTGTGTTGTGGTTCGTACCCCTACTGGTGAAACAGTTCTGGAGCAACCAAAATTTCCACTCGACGTCGATGGCTACTCCGAAAAACCGCCATCAGTAGTAATAAATAACACCACTCGTGCACATTGTTACGTTATTACCGCTACCATGATCAGCCTTGTCACTTATTTTATAGTTCTTATTAGCTGAAGTACCATCAGTATTTGTAATTTTTCTCTTGAAGAAATTTCGAATATCTATATTTCTCTCTTCTCTGTTTCTAAATAAAATATTAAATTTAAAATTTAAACAGACATTTAATTTAATTTAATCAAGAATACTTACTCTCGAATTTTGAAGTAAAGAAATAATAATAATTATAGCCAATAAAACGCCGGTTCAACAACTGTTCGTCTTTAAACGTCACTTCACCACATATAAAAAGTGAAAACGGAATGGATATAAGCAATAAAGTGTTTGCTCTTGTAATAACTGTAAAAAGCAAATAATGAAACAACCCATAATTCAGTACCGGTTAAAAACGATAGATTTATGATGTTTCCAGGCAAATCTGGTCCGAACAAAGGGTTTCAAAACCAGATGGTCTAAGTTTGTCACATTTCTGTGTTTGTGTGGCAATAAAACTGAAAGTGTAGGGCATCTTGTACCTACTCTTACAAATGTGCTGAAGTTTAAATTTGACAAATAAAAAGGAAATTGACGTAGAATCTCAGGCCCCCCCCTATGGGCGCCCATGAACACGATTACATAGGCAAACACAGATGCCATTGCCGCTAGTTCTAAATACATAATCTTGCAAGACCTATAAAATTTACAATTCGATATCTCATATTCATCTGTTTATTCGTTTTATGTAAATTTTTTTATTGCACGAAACTCCTTTCATTTTTACTTTATTTATTGGAAGCGGAAAGTATTCTGTCTTTACTCTGATTAAGCCATGAAGCAATCGACTGGCAATTTATACCGGAAATAAGCTAAAGCTGAGGAATTTTGTAGATAAATTAATTCTTGGTAGAGATAATGTGGTCACTACAAAAAAATCTAGGAGCGAAATTAATGGTAATAATTTAATTAGAACGAAATTAATTTTATGCACTGTAATCGATATGGTGACGTAATTAGCGATTGATTTAAAAAATATTGACATCAGTTCGGCACGAACCATAAAACTAATGACAAATTACCCTACATGGTATTTTTATTACATTATTTAATTTAATATTTATGCGAAAGTTGTATACAAGTTCTACTTTTTTTTAATTCTTAAGTAAAATTATAATGAAAAAATAAATACCTATCATTAATTTTAATTAGTTAAAGTACGAATTATTAATATAGGCCTAGGTAAAAAACAGATGGATGTTCTAGAATTTGATCGTTAATTTACTATTAAGAAATGGTAATATTTTCTCTAAAATGACATGTATCAAAAGCTTCAAATTTTAACCTCTGAAACAGGGGGCTAGGTATTTGCTGAAGCAAGGCGGAAAATGTGTAAGTCGGTGCTTATGAAACATGGAAGTGGATGATTTTTTACAAATTTCACTTATATGTAATAACAATTAGATCCTTGAAAAGTAACATTTAAAATCACAAAAATTTAAACCTCCGATTTTCAGCCGTTTTAAATTCTTGGATAGAAATGATAATATGCGGTCGTTTTATTTAATAAAAATAAACAGAAAAACGCACATTTTAAATGCAAGCATTAATTCCTATATACATAAAACAGTCATCAAAGGTATTTTTTATACCGTTATATATACTACCTACATATTTGTAGTGTACAGTTTACTGTCGGTTTTAATCAAAAGAAGAAACAGTTAATTTTTTGAAAACTTTATTGGGATTAATTTTGTTTGTAGAACAAAAATTTGGCCTCGTCAAAGGTGTTATTTAAATCAATTTTATTATATCTTGCACACCATCTTATTTAAAAAATTTCGGTGTTGTAATACACTTAATATTAATAATCATATACTTACAGAACGTGATCATCTTTCTGATAAGTATGGATGTTTATCCTGCGGTGATTTAGTAACCGCAGTAGACAGAAACCATTAATTTGTTAAATATTTTCGTTTCGAGACATTTTAGAAAGAGATAAGTTCAAGATGAAACTGCAATTTTAAGATGTGTTAAGGATCAAATAACGTATTATTATCCAATTAATTATCTAATTTCTGCAAATAACTACATAACAGTAGCCATTAGAAATCGTTATTATAATACGGTATCAAATAACTCCTTGCTGGCAAATAAGGATGCTTTTTTTCAGTGTCTGTAATAGTGAGCGTATTAAACACAGGCGCAAGCTGGAAAATAGTAACCGGTTGGGACAGTCGGACAACGTGTCTTGGAAATGCTTTGAAAAAATTTACATTGTAATAATTTCCTTTTTATATAATGTTAGTTTCATAATGCAGTAATGATACACTTATGTTGACTGATTTATGAAGATTATTATTTTTAATTAGGCAAGGAACAAGTTTATGATTCCCAAAAATATAAATCCTTTGTGCTAAATTATGGAAAGTGTTGCTTAATCTGCGATACATTTTAAGATTAATCGTTGGGAGATTATGTCACCAATAAAAATTCGGACACGGCACAGGTGGGATAAGGTCACTTTTCGTCATAATAGGTTATTCATATTGTTATATTTCAAAAGCACTTATTGTAATGGCTCGAGCTGCTTTTCACGGTATTATTATGAAATAATTTTTGTGGTTGAGTTTACAATTGGAAAAAATTGAATTTAATCAACTAATTTGGACACTGTGAGCGGAATATTATCGAGCTGTAATTAGCTCGCACGTCCTAAACGTCATTAATTACCGGCGTTGCCCGACGGGACCTTCATCTCCTGATGCAATTTCCTAAAAACGTTCAATAATTCAATCTGGTTTCATAACTCTAAATTTCAAGTGGGTCAATTCATCGGTGCCCTTCACGACTCTTAAAGAATGAACCTTCCAGTAAGTCGACAATTACATAAAAACAACAATCACATTGATACTCATGGTCTCTTTTTGCCGGTGTTAAGTAAGTTTCATACGAAATACAACAAGCTTTGCCGGCATGGAAAAGGAGAACTGAATGGCGCGATTCATATATGATGTTTTGATCTAGTTTTACACCATCACACGTGATTAAAAAAGCGACCAAAACCCTACCACTTTAACTATATAAACCCGCGCCATCGGCTCAATCTACATCACACATCGATTGTGCATTTACCAATCCACTTAACTCAAAAACCATGAAATTCTTGGTAAGTCCACCACTAAACAAATCCACCCCGAATAACACCCCTTGTTTCAGATCTGTGTTGTTGCCGTCTTGGCCGTCGCCTCCGCCGGTGAGGAAAAGAAAGAAAAACGTGGCCTTTTGGGATTGGGCTATGGAGGTTTGGGATACAGCGGATTGGGCTACGGCGGATTGGGCCATGGAGGATTGGGCTACAGTGGATTGGGCTACGGATATGGATCTCTTGACCACGGTGTGGCTTACTCTGCTCCCTTGAGCCTGGGACACTCTCTGCCCTACTCCTCCGGAATCGCTGTTCACTCTGCTCCCATCGTCTCTGCCCCCCTCGTTACCAAATCGGTGGTTTCCGCCCCCGTTGTGACCAAGAGCATCGTCTCTTCTCCCATCATCGCTAAATCGTACGCCGCTCCCATCGTCTCCGCCCCACTTGTCACCAAGTCCATCGCCGCTCCCGTCTTCGCTCACTCTGCCCCCATCATCTCCGCCCCCGTAGTCACCAAGTCGATCGCCGCTCCCATTGCTGTCGGATACGGCGGACATGGATTGGGTTACGGAGGTCATGGATTAGGTTACAGCGGTTTGGGATTGGGATACAGCGGCTTGAGCTTGGGACATGGTTTGTCCTACGGATTGCATTAAGCTCCGAAAGCTTTAATTTTTTAATACATGTTTTTGTATTGTACATATTGTATGATCGATGTTGGATTAAAATATAGTTTTTATACCAATTTTATTTTTTATTTTATTTGTGATTTGGATATCCGATGGTGCATTGATGTCATAAGACATATTACTAACACAAGTTGCCTTGAAAAGTGGAGTAATCATCGTTTTTTAACGTTTCTCACCTTAATTATGTAATCAGTTTACATAAGTGCTGAGACAAATCGATCGATTTTTTTAACTAGTTCTTAGGGTAATAAAAATACTTAAGGAGATAATTAATGGACAACTTTTTTTCTATAATCTTATTTCAAAGCAGCAGCCTAACTTGTTCAGGAAGTGCCACCCAAGAAAAATCCTCATTTCGTCACTGATCAAAAATTTCAACAATTTCGTAGTTATTGTTCACGTTATGCGTGAAACATGTAACCGACTTACTCAACTCAATTAAACAATTTCTAATAAGTATTAGAAACAAAATTAACGCCACTGTGAAGGTCATGTATTTCTCAACCCTGTACATAACATCGATTAAGACTAAACGAAAACATTACCAAACTGCAAGAAATCACAAAATTTCAGATTTATTATGACACAGACAATTACACTTTCACTAGAATTATAATCATTCTTAAATCTTCGGCAAATTATGCGACCACATGAAGTTGTAAAATGGCTCTCTTTCTTTGCGTATGCCTCTATTGCGGGTCAATACTACTGATTTCGTAAGTTATAAATAATGGCAACAGTTAAATAGTTTTAATGTGCAACATCCTCTACCGTAAACGACTTGATAATAGAGGCGATGTAGATGAACCAGATATGCGTAATACCTAATTATTATGTACCTATCATGGGCGTTATCAGTTTTATCCATCGAAGTTTTCAATTCCTTTCACTTAATATAGATTTCAATCTAATGTTAATTTTGTAGAAATGTCACAGTGGGGCTTCTCCTCAGTAATGTAGAGGTGTGTCACGCTAGCGTGGATGAAATTAGTAGTATTATTTTGGTGACTTCAGTCGCAGAGGTGCAAATGAATATGAAAAGTGAAAGGGTGCAAAAAATTGTTACGTGCAGTGGCGATTTCGGAACGGTTGTGGTTGTGATATATGGGATAATGATTAGTAGAACAAGATCTAAATTTAATCACATTATTAAAAAACAAAAAAAAGTGTTCTTGTTTCGACATTAATGAATGTATTATTTAAATTATCTATAAATATGTACTGCAATTTATTGCCATCATATTACAACATTCTAGACATTCGTGTAGATTTTTTAGTTCGCATGATATGAACTGGGTGATATGAGTGACATGTTTAAATGGAAAATTATATGTTTTTACGATTAATTTTTAACAAGAAAAAAACAGGAACGGATTTGAAAGAATTTTTATTTAAAAAATATGTCCTTTGGTATCTATTAAGGATACAGACCAAATTGTTTTTTTGTTCCAAATTTTGAGGCCTTGTTTAGATTTTTATCGAATCAGTACCTAAAGTTCTGCGGATTTATGTCTGTTGCAAACAACTGCTATATCCCTAGGTATGTACGTACTAAGCAGTCTTTGAAGAATGGTTTAAATCCATGTGTCACAGTTCAAAGAATATGAAAATGTAGATTTTCCATTTTCATCAATTTCTTTAGCTGTTGTAGTGATAAAAAGTGCTAAAGAGAATTTGTTTTCAAAAAGTAATGATGTGATATCAAAATATTATAAAATAAATGTCACTTTTTCAAAATATGGAATTTTTGTTTTTTGAACAATAAAAGGAACTGGGAAAATGATGGAGATTCATTTTTTACGTTTAGATATATTATTGTATACAGCTGAAGAAATATTACATTTAACAATGAATTCCTAAAATATTTATTACAAATGTTAATGCTTATTGAAACATTTTGATAGGAGAAATATTAAAATATGATTTAAATGGTATGTTTGCAGGACATTTTAAATACAGTTTGGTCGAGAAGGGTGGAATAATTCCGACCTCCTCGAGTTTAGTAAATAAATAATTGTATTTTTACGAGTTACTTATAACTATAGACTAGCATTGCTGATATCTCAGATCTCAGATTTTAATATCACCCAGCATCAGTATTGTTCACTGGACCATTTTTTATGGCGGTTTATAGTTTTAGTATGATCAGTATATTTTTGTAATGATTTGTTCTTTCTGGGAACGACTACCCCAAAAGTAATGAAGTATTGTAATAGAGTTGTTCAACAAAGTTTTAAAACCTAATTTTATGGTTCCTCAATGTTTTACAGCTTATAGAAAACGAAATGGTCGGTGTTCCCATAGTTTGTCTGTCTGTTGGTTGTTTTAATAAATAGATAATAATCAATTTCCGAAAGTCCTGCGCCATTTTTGTTATTGTGTACTAAAATAGTTGCGTAGAAGCAGCAAACCAATTAAAATTTTTCTGTTCCTGCATATCAGAAATTGAAATTTAATTTTATATATTTTACAATTTGTATTAGAGCCTACACAACAAAGCCCTTTAACGTCTTGAGAAAACGCTAAGCCTTGTCTGATGAATACAGAATCTTTACTAAAATATATTGTATATTTATACCGTCTAGAAATGCGAAAATATCGCCTGAGATTTAATTTTTGTATTTTAGTAATACATTTGTTTTTTTCTGTAACTAAGTAATTAAGTAAAAATGACTGATCTAATTTTTATAAAATTCGAGGAATACAATATTGTTGTTATAAAATGATAACGTTATCACAAAAATGTATTAACGATTTTTCACTTTGAACGGACAGCATAAGATAAAAGTTTTGCCTGTGATTCAATACTCAAATATGTAGGTTTTATTTTACCTTAACATATTGGGTTATTGTACAAAAATAAAAATTTATGGTTTATCTAGGAAAGTACATAATGCAATTCTTTAAAATTTTTAGTAAAATGGTAACTAACATTGATTTAAGTAGTGACAGCAACATAGTCCTACACATGTAGTTTATGACTTCGTGTTGAGTTTTTATCCGAAACGTCCAGATTTTTGGAAAAAAAAAATCGAAATTATAAAACAACATTTTGCAATTTAATTTTGGATTTGCCAAACCGAATGCTTTGAAATCTTGCAGATGTTTTAAAGTTATGAAGAGCATAATAAATTTTTAGTTAAAATATATCTGCTTATCCCCTCTAAAAAATTGATGACGTCAGGTCAAAACTTTGTCGTATAAGTCCTATCTAAAATGTGTAAAGTATGATCAGTCTGTACTTGTAATTTATCATTTCATTCATATTTTTTTGATTTGCTTATACAGGTGACTCAAAAAAATTTATTAATCAGTCAATTTATTTTATTGAATTATTCAAGAATTGCAAAACTCAATCCTTTGAAATTTTGCAGACGTTTTAAAGGTATTGTAAGCATGGTAAATTGTTAATTAAAATATATCTATATATATTCCCCTCAAAAAATTGATGATGCCATCTCAAAACTTTGTCGAATAAAATTTATTAAACCAGGAATGACCCACTTCATTTTCCCAGAAAATTTTGGGAATACAATACTGTTATTTTCAGTATTACACTGCACCAATCTAAGTTGATGACGTCATCACAACATTGTGTAAAGGAAAAACTTAAAAATGCTGGATATGTTTTATTGTACTTCAGGAGCGAGGGACGTTCTGTCGAAACAACTTTCGACCAATTTTTTTCTTCTAAAATAAGTAACAATGATACAGTCGCCACACAAAATATTGATGGCTTTCTGTGTATATCACAACTTTTAGAATTATATAACAAATTTAGATTGTGAAAAAAATCAATTAATCTACTGACAGCTTTCCATCAAATTCTATTGTCGGTTTTTTTATTCAGTTTATTTTTTGCTTCTCGTTATATCTATTAACAATAACTATTATAGTTACTTATTGAAAAGAAAAATGCAGAAAAGGTATTTATGTGAAAACAAAGTAAAAGAACGTGAGAGAAAGGGAAAACGGAAGAAAGTGCCGCCGAAACAATTTGAACAGTGTGACATTTTTTCGTTTTATATAATATTCTATTGGCTATAATAAAAACAAAAACAAAAAATTACAAATCACAGATTTATTTATTGTACTTACATTTTATAATATTCAACATTATTTACAAAAATAGACTTTGTACACTTGAAGACACAGAAAAATGTATACATTTGCTTTAGTGTTGAGATAACAATATCACCATACATATTTTTGTTTTTATTTATTTTTAATATCACCTTCTACTCATCAGTTTTAAATTAGTTAAAACTAAAATAAATAGCTACAAGAAAAGGAGTTCCGGTGTGTTTCTCATAAATAGGTACTTTTCTTCGACAGGTTCATGTGCTCTGTAACTGGTGCTAAGAAACGATCTAAAGTTAATATTGCAGAGTTGTTACGAAAAATAAATATGCATATGCCCATAAACGTAAAAGTTACAAACGATTATTTATTTTTGGTGAGTGAATGGAGGTTCCAGCGAAATTGATGGCCTTACAACATCTGGATGTTGAGAAGGATCATGAAAATTTCCGGGCTGGAACTGTCGTCCTTGTTCTGGCAAATAATTAGGATGTTGTGGCAAATGGTAAGGTATTTGTAAATCTGTGTGTCCTGGCTGGATCGAACCTTGCAGCAAGATATTGGAACTTGCGCCATCTCCGTGTCGTATTTGTTGGTTGAAATGGTGTTGGACATTCCCGGGTAATTGTTGGTGGAAGAGAACTGGAGCATTTTCAGGCAATTGTTGATCCACGGGAACTTGTTGGGGATGTTGATGGAAAGCAACATTTGCATCTTGGGGTAACTGTTGATGGAAGACTTCGGGATGTTGAACGGGAACATGCTCATGGGGTAATTGTTGCTGGAAAATTTCTGGATGTTGTGGCTGGGGTACATGCTGGAAGTTTTCAGGATGCTGCGGTTGGGGTAGTTGTTGTTCGTAAATATGCGGATGTTGAGGAAGTTGATGGAATAGGTGTTGTAAGTGACCGGGTAATTGTTGCTGGAAAATGGAGTGGTCTTGTGGGATTAATGGGGTTTGAACGTCATGTTGTTCATGAGGTGGTTGCGGAAGTTGTGGGTGAATGTGAGGTGTCTGATGAGGATGAATGTGAACAGGAACGATTGTCTGGGCCGGAGTTTGTGGGACAACTACAGGAGGAGGTGCATCGACTGGAACTTGGTTAACAGGAACGACGTGATGATGATGATGATGATGATGATGTGGAAACAGTGCTGGATTATGGAAAAATACTCCTGGAGCGGCAGGTATTTGATGGAATACGGTGGTACTTACAGGAGGGGGAAAAGGCTTCACGACTGGTGCAACTGGCAGCAGAGGTGCTACTGGTTGAGCTACAGGAATAAAAGGTTTTGATGGAATTATCGGAACTGGGACGTGATGCACCGGTTTGATTGGTACTATCGGCTGAATTGGAACAAGTGGTTGTACAGGTTTCACTGCTACTATTGTATGTACTGGCTTCACAGGTACTATAGGTTTCACAGGAAGCACAGGCTTAATCACTGTCACTGGTGCAGGATGGACATGTACAGGTTTAGGATTCCAGCCGTTTTGCCACGGTTTGTGTGGTACTTGCGGTAATGGTACATTGACTGGTACCACCGGTTGTGCGACCGGTATAACAGGTTTCACTACTGGCTTAACAATAGGTACCACCGGTCGCCAACCATCGTGATGAATAACAGGGCGCACTGGAAGAAGTGGTCTTACATAGTGAGGGTGTTTTACGTGCAACAATTTTATCCTGTGATGGTGGTGATGATGAAGATGAGGTTTGATGGAGATAGGTTTTACTACTGGTACATATTTTAACTCAACTGGTCCATAACCAAGAACATATTTAAATCCAGCCGGATGAACACCTACATGTTTGGCCCACCCGTGATGATTCGAAAATACTGTTCTTTTATCTTGTTCTTTTGCTTGCTGTTCCTGTTCGTAATCGTTGAGCGGATTCAAGTAATCGTTTTGGTTTTGTTGTTGCAAATCGCCTTCGCACGAAATGCTCTTCGTTAAAACGAGAATCGGCACAATGCATGCCTGGAATAAATCAAATTTTATAATCAAACTTTTCTACCGTGTATTGCAACACTCACTATGCTTTAAACAAATACCGAATAAATTAATTTATCAGTTCATTAACAAAGCAATTTACTCTTTTGTCGTTCTTTTTGCTGAGTAATAATAGTTTAATCGAACTCACCATGAATATCCTCATATTGATTATTCTTACACTCGCAACACAGGAATTAAAAAACTAAACAAACATCATCACAGCACGGTTTAACAACGACAAAAACGAACCAGTCACTTTCTTTTTGTTTTTATACAAACCATTTCTACAAGACGAGGGTTGTATATTAAATAGTTGTGCGCTCTTTAATATTAATAAATGTCAGTGTCGAAGAAAGTACTTACCAATTTTAGATGCATTTCTTTGTATAATTGCTAGTCTGAGTTTGCAATAATAATTAGCGACACCTTTTCTTTTGCTGATTTTGTGCAATTTACTGGCGGATTCTGTTTTTATTTAAATTTCAAGGAAATGACACAGAAAACTTGAAACCAATGCATTAATCGGGAACACTGACCTAACGATATCGTCTTTACTGCTCCGATGGTAGTCGGATTTTTATACTTTGACAAAATCTTCTATAATAATGGCCTTTAGAATAATACAATATAGCTTAAATAAATTAAACAACAATTTTGTACTGATTGTTTCACATTTTAGTACAGTCGTCTCGTTAATAGTGAATATCAATTTTACGGATGAGAAACAAGGAAACTGGTTTGGATACCTTATTTAATCTTTGTCTTTTTTCTTACAGTTCTTCGAACAATATTGCTATCGCAAATCAATTTTAAGGTAATTAAATTCTAAATTATGGTAGTTTGGTCTGTCTGCCTTTCATATCTAACAGGAATTAAAAAATCCATTACCCAGGTGAAATTAAATATAAGAATGATATTAAATAAATGCATTTCTTCAAAGTAAAATTTCTAAACGATTTAACGCTCCTTTCTAACTGCAATAAAAAATGCATGCATTTTTTATTTCGGTCTTACTAGCTATAATTTTATTATAATTTGAATTTTATATCCAATTCTAAGTATTTCACAGTTAATTATATTAAAGACTTTTTACACGGATATACTTAATAATAGATTAGTACATATAAAGTATACATTTGATTTACATTTAAGTGTATTAAGCGAGGGACATTTGAAATGAAGAATTATTTGCATGTTTTTAATATATCATACGTCCAGCAATTACCTTATTCACAACATGAATAACGAACTGGACAAGGAAATTAAAAAGACGTCGATCAGATTTGAAATAATGTCTGGTGGTAAGCTTAGTAATAATTGCTATTAGCGAAAGTTGTTTTAGAATTGCATTAGAATAATTTTTAAGCGTTTTACCACAGTTTAGGTTATGATGTAATTGTTACATTACAAATTTTTGTTGTTTAATAAAACATGCATCTGTCACTTGACCGTAAAAACTATGAAATATTGCATTATGCTTTCTCTATGTAGGTTAACCTAGTTTTTATTCAAATGGGATAAATTCGATGTAGAAATTTTATTGTTAGGTATACGTTGTGTTGAAAATTTTAACTCAATACTGTCAAAGTTGGATAAACACTGCAGGAATGTTGTGGACTTTCTTCGTCTATTGAATGCGTAGCACGTATATGCGTCTAAGCAATGTCGGTCACAGTTTACAAGTTAAGAAATAGGCGGAACTGGTTGGAATCAGTTTCATTTTTTAATCAATCGGAATATTCATGACACACGTTAAATGATAATGACCGTTTAAAGAAAGGGAAAACGATAAGCATGGTTCATCATGTAACGTTTTACGTGCTGACAATCGACGTGATTAAACGATATATTTGTCACTATGTTGTACTTACTTACTTGTCATAACGGGACCACTTGACCACTGGCTGTTACAAAAATTGCTATTATTGTAAGTTTATGCTAATCAATGCTAGGACTTGTATACACTTAAAATCTAATTTTATGGAACATTTGTGGTCTGCAGATTTGACAGCGCAGTATAAATGCTCATTGATGCATGCAGGTCCCATTCAATCAAGTAACAATTTATGTAATAACAGAGACTTTCGCGAAAAACGCAACAATACAACGAGCAATAATGTCAAAGAGAAAAAAAATCCCTTTCTCTATAATAAATCGATTGTGACAAGTGAAATTGTCTTAGAGCAGAAGTGTTAGTACGATTTATGCATTTCAGTGGCTAACATCCGTCACAAGAGCATGGCACAATGCTAATAAATCAGCTAATCTGTTGTGTACTGTTCTCCGCAGTGACTGTATATAGTGATTCTAGTGATAATCGCGATAAACGGACTATAGGCAGCTGGTTAGTGAATATAGGGGATGTTTTTGGCTACGATGTGCACAAAAGGCCTGCACTGGTGCGCTCCCCAGTGACCTTATTGGCAGGGGCAATTCCTGCTGTAGCTCCTGCTGTAGTGGCCTCTCCGGTAGAAGCCATCGGACCGGTTTTGGCTCAGCAGCGAAAGTTGCCTGGACCGGCGCCTCCACCAGCTGCACCTGCACCTGCTCCGGCTCCGGCTCCGGCTCCGGCTCCGGCTCCAGCTCCAGCTCCAGCTCCAGCTCCTGCTCCGGCACCAGCTGCTGCCCCCGCTGCTGCCCCTCAGTTACTAACAGAAGCCATCAGAAAAACGTTTAGCGTTAATTTCAATTGGGGCAAAAATGTGCAAACTTTACCACCTCCGGGTAAAGCAGCACCAGTTTTAGTGCCCATAGCTTTTCCAGCTCCAGCTCCTGCTCCCGCACCTGCTCCTGCTCCTGCTCCTGCTCCTGCTCCAGCTCCGGCTCCAGCCCCGGCTCCCGCTCCACGACCGCCGCCGCCACCACCAAGACCAGCTGCACCTCCAGCTCGTCCGGGAGCGCCGCCGAAGCCTCCTATGAAGGTGCAACTCTACAAGGATTATGACTACGAAAATGAGAAGATAACGGTGACGAATCCACAGAAGCCGCAAAGCGAAGACGATAAGGATTACCCTAAATTAGATCAACCTCAGAAGGTCCAAATTGAATTTCCGGATTATTCGGCAACGGACTACGGGTCTGAGAAACGGGAGGTTAATTATGATTATCTTCATTCCAAGGAAAAGTTTAAAGAAGGGTTTAAAAACTTTTGGGAAAGTTCACCGTATACTCATGAACACGGCTACAAGTTCTTAGCTCCGGAAGAACCGGAAAAAGAAAACTTTCAGCAGGATGTACCCAAAGAGTCGAAATATGAGGAGTACAGTTTAAAACCTAAACACCACAACAGTGTTCGAAGTTTGGAAAGTCCTAAAACATACATTTACTCTCATGGCTTAAATATTGATGAATTACCTCAAGGGATGATGGATGTTCATGGAGCACTGAATGACGACTTAACGCCACTGAACAGTGAATTGCAGAAACATATTTTAGATTACTATAGAAGAAAATTTGCCTCCGATGCTGCTAGTAAACAAGAAAAGGTTAATAGGTACACCACCACTGACAATATTCAACCCGATTTTATTGCACCAGACAAACATGGTCTTAATTTGCAACGACTAAACAAAATAATCCAAAGAGGAAAAGATAACTATTACAAATTTGAAAATTTAAGAAACCCTGTTGTGAGATCCGGAGAATACGACGAAGTTCCCAGCCGACTCGGGAATGTGAGAAACAGGTACCAAGAGTCTGAAAATTTGAAGAATTTGGAACAACAAGAACAAGTTGACAAAAGTCCAGTAGTCTATGAAAATCTTAAAAAACCACTACCCAAAGATGTTGAACAGATACCCAAAGTTCAAAATAAGAAGAATCGAAATTCAGAAAAAGAAGATCATGATAAAGAAAAAACACCTGATATAAACTTCGACGAATTAGATTTACACCCCGAAAAGGAAATCGAAAATATAGATTTTTCATCTCCAACGAAAACGCCGAATATAGAAACTTCTAAAGAAGAAAGACAGGACTATTTTAAAGAACTTGAGAAAGCTATCGACGACGAAATAGGAGCACGCCTGCAAAAAAATAATGAAAAGTACGAGAACATCAAAGACGATTTATTACACAAGCCAAATAACAAAGATACCGATGAAAAATTGAAATCTGTAAATAAACCAACCCCTATAAAAATTGAAGATGTTGAAGAAACAGAAAATTTTGATTATGAAATGTTACCACATTTAAGAGGAGATGATAAGCAAACTGATGACATAAAAGAAGAAACGTCGGAAAAGGCTGATACAAAAAGCGACGAACCTGAAAAGTCAGATAGTAAATCTGAACCGAATATTGACGAACACGATAAACAGTTCGAAAATATCAAACAAGAATTCACAGACCGCCATAAACAATTTTCGGAGCAATTGCCCCAACAAGAACAAGCTTCGAACAAAGATTTGCTATCATTCCAGGATGTTGATGGAACTCTGTATGAAGAAACTGCACCCTATCATCAGACAGAGTACGAAAATCCAGACAAAGAAGCCGAGGACGAAGCGCCAACTTACGATTTTGAAGGAGCAAAAAAAGAACTGGAACAACAAGTGAACAGCCAACATTTTTCTGGATACCAAAATGACGATAACGATAAATTTAAAATCTACTTTGACTATGATGTCGGCACTGAACAAAAACTGCCCTTCTACACGGGCGATATCGAGGGTTACGTAAAGCACGAATTCGAAAACGACAAGAAAAACTTGAAACAGAAAACCGAAGATAATCTGGAAAATTATTATAAAAGTTTAGAAGAAGGCAATAACGAAGAAGAAGAAGAAAGTGACAACAGAGAATACGACCCTGAGCGCGAAGTAGAAGAAGATGAAGATGCTAATATAGAACATGGTGAAGTGCAAGAAGAAGCCGAACCAAGAAGACAGAAAGAAGATGCCAAACCTGAAAAAAAGGAAACAACAAAAGTATCCGCCAAGAAACAGCCGGTTACGTTCAAAGTTATCCCTTTTGCTGAGAAAACAGAATCACAAGCGGCGCCAGATTTCCTATCAAATATAAATCATGCGAATGCGTTTTTAAGCGTCCCGAACTATTTTGGTGAGCATAAACATGCGAATTCTGGATTCGATCAAAATTTTGAAAAAAACTTTCCTGTGAAGGAAATTCAGGCGGCTTCGAAAAACACGGAAGTTATCCAACCTCTTCATTCGGGAATAATTTCCGTGGGAGCTTTACAAGAACTGCATAAGAGTAACAAGCCTTTAACTATTCCTTTCGATTTTGACTACAGCGCGTCTGAAGTGAAGGAGAGGAAAACCAAAATTGTTATTGATAACGAACCAGCTGCAAGTGAGTACACTGGTTATGAAAATTATTATATTCCTGAAAAGTATACAGAAGAATATACTTATACAGTTCCAGAGCCGACGCCAATTGATTACGCCAAATTAGAGGCAAAGGATTTTGTAGATGACGATAAACTTTCGAAAAACGCTAAAGTTTTTAGTAAAGTATCTGGGAGGAAACATGCTAGTTTGACCATCAACGGAGAATCTTATCCACTCTAGAGATAATTAGCAAAAATTAGTTTAATTTATTGTCGGTTAGACCAAATATTGTTAGTAGATTTTAGACAATGGAAACGTTGAAAGAGTTTTGTAATCGTTCCTTATATTTTGATATCGTTGCACTGTTTTATAAAAAATTACGTAAATGTTAAAAATAGATAAATATATTGAAAAAATAAGTTAATATTTGTAAGTTACGACACATTATTGCGCTTAAATTTCTTATGCTTGTTAACTATTTGTATAATGTTGGTTGTAATAAAGTTTAAAAAACATGCAATTTTTTAATATAATGTGTACCATCTCATAATGTCTGCTTAAATACAAACGAATTTAAGTCGTCCTTTGTTATAGCCAGGTGTTAACGAACTTTACTTTCCTACGATACTGGCAAAATCTATTACAATGGAAACTATCGTTTATTTCCAGGCAAAAAAATCAAGATCAATTGGAATACAAGTCACTGCCGATGCAAAAACTGCCCACACCGTTACCGAGACTGGAAAAGAACTTGATAGAAAGGAGTACCAAAAAAAGTGAGTGTATTCGTGAACGTATTGTTATGCATTACTCTTTAATTTTAATTTTCTAGCCTTTCAGAAATTTGCGACAAGCTCAAAAAGGAGTTGTGGACGTTACACAGCCACATTGAAAAACAAAACTTAAAATTATAAAATAGTCTTTTATTAGAGTGTGAAATGCATAAACATAAACCCACATAGATTAACTTATTTTTTATACAAAAACAATAGCACTAACGTACACCATAACAACACCACATGTATCAAAAATCAACAATCCCTGAAAATTATTTCTTCACGTTTATATTTAAGCAACCTGCTTAAAACTTATTACTTAACATACGTCATACCTACGAATTTAGGTACTCAGACTAGTTTAAATTAAACATTGGATTTGTACTTATATATCTAATAAAAGTACGAAAATATATAAAATTCTTTTGTATATGTAAAGCTATTCTTTAAAAGACTTTTCTGGTCCTTGGTTCCTAGTTGAACCTTCTGGTTAAATATGTGTGCATATAATCGTAAACTACCAACATAATGGCTCCACCTGGACCTAAACGTAAAACTTTGGGCAGAAGTCCTTTGTACAGAGCTCTAAATCTATGAAAAGATATCTATCAGTTAAACTTCTGATTATTATTTAAAGAAGATACCTACCCCTCCTCTTTATATACAATGGCTACTGAACCCAAAGTAGTGCGATATTTGATTTGGCCGGAAATGGGTTGAGGTCCTTGAATTCTTGACTTTGCAACGTCAAATGGAATATTAATACAGGATGCCAGTGTGCCAGAAACAAATCCAATTCCTACTTTCCGGAAAAATTCTTGTATAGGATCCTAAAATAAAAATGTCCTTTATTCCATTCTTTGTATAATAATTGCGCACATAGTAATAATAAAACAATGACAGGATTTCGACGACGTTTTCGATCAAAAATAGAAATGCCTAGTCAGGTCCATGCCTAATTCAATTTAGCTCCGCTGCGCTTCAAGCGAAGCGAAATGTCAGTGGAGTTGGCCATGGTCAGGTCTAAAATGATAGCGCCATCTATTGGCTTATTTTCCCTTCTTCATTATCTGACGACTTGTGCATTATGGTGATTGTGTTAATAATACAAATATGTAATTAATTACATGCCATGTGACATGAAAAGATAAGATAATGAATGATAAATTGATGGATTTACCTCAAATTCTGGCAGATACCCTTTGACTGAATGATAAAACCCAAAATAGATCATATTAAAAACACCATTTCTTGCAATTGTGGCTGTAACGCCCTTATTTAGCCCACGCAGTCCTAATCCATCAGCCCGTACAATCTCTTTGGTAACAACCCATGTGCTGGGCAATTCTTTCCCCACAGCCCTATTTGCTTGTAAAGTAACTTTAACAACTTCAAATGGGTTTACCAGGACAGCTTCAGTTATTCCCGCGCCTAAACCAGCCAAGGAAAATGTCTGCAAACACACCATCATCAAAGCATTTCACAACCCTTTCAAATTTTACCAGAGGTGTAGGTGTTGGTGATCCGAACAAAAAAAGTTGCTTATATTGTTCAAATGTGAAGAACTAAAACAGAAATGGTGTTATTTAGTTTAGTGGGGTGCGCCTGGGGATCCGTGGTACTTTAACAGCTCGCTTAGGGGTTTCTGCTAAGATTGGGGGTAGAATTCCTTTCCAAAAGGAAGTCAAGCCTTCATACTTGTACATTTTCCGAAAGCAGTCAAAAATTCCGGAATAGTACTTCGGGTCATTTTTAGTAAGGATTTTTCCGCTCTGGATTTGCAGTCTGGTTTTAACTAAGTCCAAGGGATGCATTATGCAAACTTCAACAAAGCCTGTGCAAATAGTCGAAGCGTGTATGGGTGAATTTGGCATAGTTTTGGGTTACCTGCTGAACCTCCCGAACCAATTTGGATGGCAGCTTCTTTTAAAATTTTTCGGGCGTCGGACATGGTTTGATGTTTGTTAAAAAGTGGAAAAGTTAACACAGAGAGTAGCGGCAGAAAAGATAAGATAAAGAGGTTTGTTCTACAGTCTGAGTGAAATGACAATGCTAAATATTGCCGCGTGAGCTTATTTTAGCCATCTCACTCAACCCGAAAGCGTAAACAAAACAACCAAATAAAAGAAATTAAGAAATCAGCTGATCATCCTATTGGAGGTTTTCCCAAAAATTTGACACATTTTTGGCAGTTTGTCAATTGTCGTCCATTCGAAGTAACGGGAATTCGCGCCGGTGACATGGGGAAATTGAGGTTAACTTTGACGTAACGGCAAAAAAAATCTGACAGACTGTTTCTTTTGATAAAATTCACGAACATCGGTGATGATAACGAAAAAGTAGCAAACTTCCGGAACTAGTACGATGATGAGTAATGACGAAGACATATCCAGTGCAAAGTCCTTTACTTAGTAATTCTTGTGAAATCTTATCGGTGTTATTTGGAGAGAAACAAAAGTCAGCTGAAACGTCAAGATGGAGTGCAGAAAGTCTGTCATCGATTTAACCCGTTTGTAAACATGTAAGCAACTTCTTAGAAATGCTCTAATTTTACTATGATAGAAGAACAGCAAATGGGCTCGCAAACATTGGAAATCTTGAGACAAGGTGTTTGGGCTTCTTTAACGGGGGGTTGGTTTTTTGACCCCCATCAAGATGTGTTTTGTAACACTTTCCATCTTTACATCTGGCTTTTCTTGCTGTGTTTACCTTTCACAATATACGTGGTAAGTTACATTAAACTCACGCTTTTCCTTGTAATTGGGTCGCTGTTTCTAGTATTTTCCCCCGACTCGGTACATGTGGTATTTCTATTGTTTGTCGGTGACAGTCGTCTTAGCAGTGATCAAACTTGTAAATTATGGCTTACACCACATGTATGACACATCGGAATGTATACATGAAGAATCTGAAGAGAATTGGCAAGAAGTCAAAAGGTAGATTTTCAGTATGTTTTAAATTTCTATAACATTTTTTAATTTAACTTTTAGGGAAGAAGAAGGCATCGAGTTGCAAGTTCTTTCAACAAAACACCCAGAAATTAACCCACCACCTGGCATTCATGGATCTTTTATATCATACACGGAGGGTTGTTTACCAAGTACAGATGCTGAAAGTTTGGCATCAACTGAATTTCAGCAACCCGAAAATGTAAAGGATACCAAACCTAGTAGCACTATAGGTGAGAAATTAGTTTTTTTTTTCCAACCAGTTTTGTCCTAAATCGTTACTAACAATAATTTTCTACAGAAATGAGTTTTTTAAGAATAATTTTTTTAGCAAAAGTTTATTCACCAAATTGTATTTTATGCTATATTTGAGGTGTTTCAATTCCTGATTTTTTATTTGGCATTATCTAAAGTGAAAGGAAATCACGGCATTTTTAATGCAGTTAAGACCATAAAAATCCTAAATTATGAGTAATGGTACATTACTGTTGATAAAGTATTACAAATTAATTTAAGTTTACCAAAATGCAGTTCTGGAGTTTTTCTTTAAACGACACTTCCGTTTCTGTCATTATCAGTTTTATTATTATTGCGTAATTTGACGCCAGAATTTTTTGCTTATTGAATCCAACGAGCTTTGTTGTAGATTTAATTGCTTTTTTATACAAAGGAGTAAAATTAAAATGTTCTCGTCCGTGCGCTCAGTTTTTATATTTCTCATCAAATCCACTATTTTATGTCATACTACATCCTGGAATTCGGAATCATCGGAGCGAAGGCGATCGATTCTGAATACTTTTTAATTAATAAAAAAATTGAAGCCGCAGTTATCGTTGTGGGATCAAATAACTGTATTATGTTGGCACATTCCAATTATTGGAATAATCAGAACGTTAAAAAAATATTAAAATGGAGCTCATTTATCTTAAGAAAATTTATGTATTTTTTGTTTGACAAGCAAACCACAAACAAAATATTTTGTAAGATTAATCCGCTGGTTGGATAATAATGAGGTTAGATAATGATTGTTTTAGCAGATTTTTGATGGTTTATTTTTTATCAGTTTTTACATAATGCCTTTAGAAAAAAATAATAAATAATACAATTTTGTCGCATAATTCTTACATAATTTTTTTGACCAGGGAAGTATGTTATGATTGGTATAATTTGAGCAATGTGTAATTTTATGTTATTGTGGTGGTTTATATATCATAGAACATGAAAGTTTGGGTATGTTTTTCCTTGTCATCTTGTTGGTCAGTTTTTAGACAGATATCTTTTTATGAATTTTAGGTGTACCACAAGATTGTTGTGGTGATTTGTTTCAGATGCGAATGACGTAAATAATTTCACAGACTTTGTAATTTTAAATTTGTAAACATGAGTATTATTTTGCGTATTGTCAGATATTTCACTTAAATATGTGTGACATGTAAATCTTGCATAGTGAAAATATCATCATCTAATCTTTATACATATTATTTATAGTATATAATAAAATCGTCGATTGTCTAAAGTTCAAGAATTATTATAATTAATAAATTAGTCATTTTATTACAAATTAGGACTATAATGCAATTTCTTATTAAGTCGAAAATCTTCCTTATTAACAAAAAATATATTGCAAAACAGTTACATAAAATTTGATTTTTAGAAGTGTTTATTATCATCGTAAAATGCAACTAGCCGTGCCAAATGTTATAGAATAGCACAACTAATTATAACATTTTGAATCTAGATCTAAAATAAGTTTTTATAGGTTGGAGTGGGTTGGTAGTATAAATTTATTGTTGCAAGCCTGTACAAAAAATAGTAACAACGTCTTCATCTGTTTTTACGCAGGTTATCAGAAGCGGTAGATGTTTCGAGATGGTGAATCAACGTTGTGTCATCGTTTGTATTTGTTCAATTTTTTCAAACGTGGCAATAAATCCAGTCTTTAGTGATGATACTACTTTAATTTGAGTTTATGGAATACAAAAACAATTATTGAATAAGCATATTTTCAAAAAAATAATGTTTCATTGGAATTTTTTAAACTTCCTAATTGTGCATTTTCTCAATAAATAAATAAATAAATAAATAAAATCATCAAAATTGTGTAAATTTGCACAATGCTGTTTTACTTATGGTTAATAATTGATTTTTACTCTTAATTATAGTTGTACATACTCACAAAAAAACCGTTGACATTGAGTTATTGACTTCAGAATTTTAATTAAAATTGTGTGTTGATCTTTTTCATAAAGTTGATGACGTCATAGAGTAAATTTTGAGTTGTGCTTCTGCAATATTTTTTTTTTGCTTGCATAAGATGTCTAAGTGCATACTTATTGAGTGTGTCTGATATGATTTTTTAATTTCCCTAAAATTTCTACAAAATCTTTGATTAGTGTTACATTCTACACACATAAGTAATATAATTTCCTTATCAAGAAGTTGATGACGTTACTTCAAAATAATAAGTAATTTTTTTTGTGAAAATTACGTTCAGAGATATATACCATATTAGTTGTGATTCAGAGACGACGGAAGTTAGATGTTAATAGCTTCATAGAGTTTTAGTAACAGATGTATTGTTTACGTTATAAAAGTATTAAATAAACAGTTCTCAAATTTTAAGTGGATGCATTTGTACTGTAGTATACGGACGCTTTGTATGTTTATTGTTGGAACATAACAGTTTCCTTCGGTGGTTTGAAGTATCGTAGAAATTTATTAAAAGCAACACAAAACTATATTTCTATTACAATTTATTATAAAAATAGCGGTCTGTATTAATTGCTTTTAAATCATATTAAAAACAGTATTTCACATAAACTACTTTTTTCATGTTTTTATTTTCAAACATGTAACTGCATTATTCTGTGACAGTGAAGATTTGAAATGAAAGGTAAAACTTTTGAAAACGGAATTTTAATGGATTTTGATTTTTTCTTGAGAAAGTTCGAATTATTTTCTTTCTTTCTGTTCTTTGTTCCCAGTACCAGTAACAATTGTTGTAACGTTAAGTAAATTATTTTAGCAGCACTTTTTATTCTATCTAGTAAGTCGTCATAGAACAATCCTTTGGTATTTTTTTGCGCATTGATTCTAAAATTGGCTGTCTTTTGTGTTTATTGCAGAAGAGTGTTAAAGTTAAAAAAAAAAGGTTAAAAAAACCAGTCATCATAAATTAATTAACGAGTATATGGCAACATAAGACATGTGTTATGTGCAAAGCCCAACAATTATGTTGAGAAGTTTAAATGTTGGAAGCTACCTACTGAGTCAGCTTGGACAGCAGCCGAAATTGACTGGAAGTGTGTTACATGGAATTTTTATTTGCTTCTTTCGGTCGTGATATTTTTCTTAAGCTTTAACACCAATTAACTACAAAAATTCGGTACGTGTTCGACAATTTCTTACCTTTGATTTCTTGCGGCTAATTAAAATGGAGAAAGTTTTCTATTCTGCACGCGTGGATTCTTGAAGTGACAATACAACTGCGAGTGTATGTAATGCTGTAAAAGGATCGAAACAGTCCAGAAAATCAAATAAAACTGGTGCTGCTCAGTCGTGTTTTTTGCAACATTTTAAGACAGAAGTAAATTTTTACAAGGTGTCGTCATTCTCACTTTTTTAATTTTAAAAGTTTCAATACGTCTCGTTTCTTTTGTAACATACTATGCATTTATGTGTTTATGTATTTATGACTGTACCAGATTTTTTGGAAAAGTTCGTGTTAATAGAGTCGACTAATAGATTATTTTCGAATAAAGTTAGTACAGGTAGGTCGCCTTTGACAAAATTCATATTGTGAAAGGGAATTTTTAATTAGTTGATCTAATACTCGTAGTTTAGGTATTACAGACTGAACACTCTCTTACTAAATTTTTAATACTACTGCAACTACTACTACTACTAATTTCGTTAAAAAGTTGTGTTAAAAATCAATTTACGTTTTGTGTTAAGGGTGCCCAGTAGCAGACCGAAAAATGTGCTAAATAGATTTTCATTTTACGGGCGTAATTTCAACTTTGAAAAAAATATCGACATTTCAATTGATAGATTATGTCTAAATCTCTGGGGAAGATAATATTTTTTAAAATAAGTGATTGTTTAGTGTTTAATTAATTGTTCATTCTTCGAAGGAAATTGCATTTTTAGACGAGGAGAGAGTTTTTTTCGCTTCAACTTTTATATCAGTGCAAAGAAAACATTGAGCTCTATGAGGAAGACTCGGTCATTTTTGTTTAAAATTTATATTTAACAAAATATTTGCTTTTTAAAAAAATACTAAATAATGAAAATAAAGTGAAACTAGGCAGCCCTATTTACAAAGTTTTCCGTTTCAATAAATGGCTGAGTTTTACACAGCAGGTACTTTAGGTCATAAAACTCATAAATACTCTTAGCTGACCAACATTATTGAAACTCTTTTACAAGTCGACTTCTTTCATTGCTGACATAATTTGATTTAAAAGTATGCAAATTTTTATAATTTTATATATTCTACTAAAATATTTTCTTTGAAAAAATTATTCAAATATTTTTTATTAATCTGTCATTTTATATATTAATCAATACACAAAACTGACAAGATTTAGATTCTCATCACTTCACTAACCACTCATTTACCTGAACAATCATATTTATTTAAATTTAATTTTTTGATACTCTTTTCCGCACCACCTATGAGGTAGAGTATTATAGGCACGTTTTTTACGTGATATCTCCAGTAAACCTATTCCAATATTACTATTTATTCCTGTGTGTGTTTATACTAAAAGGGTAAAAGATTTATATGAACTACATATGACGCGAATGCAAATAAAAAAATTTAATTGTACAATTTTTTCTTTACAATTTGTCTAATGGGTTGACTTGTTTAATAACGAGAATCTACTCTCTCCGGAAGTAAGGCATATAAATATAAATTTTCTAGGGCTCTATCATATTATTTCCCAAAAATTTATCATCTCGTAGAATTAAGCATTATTTAAATTGGACATTTTATATATTTCTACGATAGCGTTTTTGTTTATTAAGCCGTCTGGCGATGCCGCTAAAAATGTACAAACCTCATTGTCTTATTGCCAGTTTGGTGTTACTGCAAAATGCTTCAGTTGCTCTTGCTTCATTTTCTATGCAAAGATTTTGGGAGAGTACATGCTGAACTAGATTTGCAGGGATGTAAAATGTTTTTCACAGTACAGTAGGATTAGCCCTTTTACCTACTGGTTCTCTCATTTTGCAAATTTTACCAAAATAACGTTCGGTTAGTCTAAAGGATTTTTCTGCGCACCATTCTGGATTATTGACATCAACGTTTGAAAGTTTTTTGAGAAATACTTTTTGCGCTGTGACATATCAGGTATTTCAACTGTCTCGTTAGATACGTCGTCGCCCGAGAACTTGTATGATCCACAGACCGGAGCGCGCTCAGGCCAATGTCGACTCTATAAGCCTCCAGAAATTCTGCGGGAAATAGTTATTATTTAGATGCTTTTGTTTACACACGTCTCACATGTTTCACTCGATTTTAACACTATTTTTTTGTTTAACTAAGAATGAGTACTTTCATTGCGTTTGATACTAACGTCCTAAATTAGCAATACTAGTGGAACAGTAATCATGCATTAGATTTTTTTGGGAAAGTACAGTTATTTTTGTGTTTTAGCAGCAATGTGTTCTATTTTCTATTAATTTTTACATATTTTTAGTCACAATTTTGGTAGTTATTTTTTACCGGTGGAGATAGAAATGTCTTTCCAAGAAGCGCTCGGATGAAGAGACTTTCCTATGATGCAGCTGACCCCCAAAATAAAATACCGTATGATAACTGTAATTGAACAATTGCAAAATAAATCCTTGTTAGAATTTTCATTGAAATAGAAGTTCTCAAACGTCTGAATAAGTAACATGTTTTACTATTTCTTTCTCATGATTTGTCAATCTGTAAATGCCATGTAAGTGTGGGATCCATTGTTACCCTTTAAAATTGGAAATGCTGGAAATCGAATCCGGGGCCTTTGAAATGCAAAGCGAATGCTGTATCACTGAGCCATTGCCCAGGTTTCACATGTTTCGTATTATGTATTTAAAGAACAGTTTTACTATTGGAAATATTAAACAATAAAAAAAGTACATATAATGATGGTCTGTCTGTCTGTCATCTGTGTCGATTTTTACTAGATCTCCGAAACCACGTGGCGAATTGTCGTCAAATTTTATATGTATTTTAGGGATGTCGTGCAGATGGTAAAACACCAACCAAAATTCCTCTAATTATCCCCATCAATAATTTGATAACATCCGCTCATTATATTCTGTAGTTAAGATTATCTATATTTTATGAATAATATACTCACTGCACTAGTGATTTATAAATATTTCATGATTTTTATCGCAGTAATTTTACAAAAACTTTTTGTGCAATATTTTTCACTTGCTTTATGTACTCGATATCTTGTTTCAATGTCAAGTTGAATAAACGACTGATTTCGGACTTGTGCCCTGCGCCGTTTTGTTCGAATCCTAAACTTACTGACTATTTTTTCTACTGTAACTTTTATTACCTATATTTTTTTACTCATAGGGGTTATCATAAAATAAATAAAATTTTTCCAAAACAAATTTTATAATTTTTGAAAAAACTGGATTAGTTCGATTTTATTTAAGGAGCGAGAGAAGTTCTGTCTAAATAACCTTAGACCAATTTTTTAAATTATCAATAAACTGGATCAGCCTCAAAAGCGTTATTAATGAATAATGAAGTAACAGATTTTCTTTGATATATTACTGGATACGGATTTTAGAATTCTACTACCTCGTATTATGATGTTTTGGGTCTTCTAATCCGCGCTATTTTTTGAAAAATCTATACATCCTTTGTAATTTACAGACTTAAAGGCAGAAGTCCATCGCAAGAACTCCTCCGAAAGCAGCGAAGGCGCCGCAGCTCCCGTCTTAGAAATAGTAACCTACCAACCCGACGTGCCTGATAGGAAAACGAAAAAGGCGGACCGTCGTTCGAAACACCAGCGTTCGAAAACCGACGGCTTCGTCTGTGTGACCGTCAAAGATGACACCAAACAAAACCGCTCTAGTTTCCGTAAACTGTACCAACAGAGCAGCGCCGACTCTACGGACGGCAACTTATTGGCACAACAGCGTCCGTCTCTACAGAGTGTCGATAGCGAACAAGGGTCTTCAAACACTCGAAGACACTCCAACTTCACCAACAGCAGTCTGAATTTCATACCGTCAAGTGTCCAAGCTGAGATCAAACCGACGGGTTCTCTAGAACTGGGATACATAGACAAAAATCCAAACCAGTCGCTCACGTCGGAGGCCTTCTACTTCAAGAACAACAGAAGTGGAGTAAGGAGGATTAGAAGTACTGCTCTGGAGACGTGCTGTCCGGCTCCATCTTTGACGGTGCATCCGAACAGTTTGGAGGTTATAGGTTGCAAATGTGCGCGAAATCCTTTGCCTCCGCCTAGCTCTAGTTTAGTGAGGAACCAGCACTTGAATCTGTGTACGTACTACGGTTCAGAAATTGTTTATCCAATAGCAGAACAGTCCGACGAGCACCAGACTTCTCACGGTCCGGATACGGACGTGGACTCTTCAGCACACATTTCCGACTCGGATTTTGAGGAGAACCAAGGAAGCAATTCGCCTCTGTTCTACATAACTGTGAAAACGATGACTCGAAACGTGCCTTACGACAAATCCCATCCCAAAATTGAAGAAAAGTGTGGTGAAGAAAGGACAAGCGCGACGTCGAAAGACGCCCTCCTAGATAATGATAATTCGAATTCGAGTGCCACGCCCGAAATGCACGACGCAAGGACTGACTGTTACGGGACGGATAACGAATGCAGTGATAAAAAATTAAGTGAGTGTTCGAATTTATCTTGTAGTAATACGAGCGTCGAATGCGACGAACGGAGTCCGAAAATACCAAATTGTCCATTTTCGGTGAGAAAGTTATGTCACGTGTTGGGCGATGATTTTAAAGTTTTTCGAGATCAAGTTCGAGATAGTAATGTTAGAGTAGTGTATGCCAAAAATGATGTTTTAGTGAATGAGCCAAATGTCTTCCGGAAGAGGAACGTGAAGAAAAATAGGAAAAGGAAGTTGGGGGAAGCGGTCAAAATGGGCGATGCCGAGAATTGCACGAGTTTGGTCGAGCTGGATTTGGATTGGTTGTTCGATGACGAGAATCATAGGAATCAGCATCGGATAGGTAAGTAGAAGGGGTATACTTGGTGACGGAAGCCTTACTAGGGAACGGCACGAGTTATAATGTTCGTCCGGTTTTTCTGAAAGTATAAAAATTTGATTCCAGTGAGTAAAAAAATACTTGCAACCATAATGGATCGCCATTTTCGCTTTACAGAAAACAAGGACATAAAAATATTTTAATTTTTTTCTTGCGAAAATTGTGTCATTAATCCAAATTGTAGGTACCTTCGGTTCTGTTCTATGGAGTGCTATTATATTAGTCTTATTTTGCTCTGTGTAACAAAATCTTTATACTTTTAGAAAAAAACGGGAGTTAAACTCGTGATATTTCCTTGTTGGATAAGAAATCTAGTAGTTCGCTATAGATGAAATTTATGCAGCCTCTAGCAAAATAATGAATCAGACTTGACGATAAGTTTGAAGCGCGCACGGACGTGTATAGGAACAAGGAGTGTGAAAAAGAAAAAAAGTAAGACGGGAATATTTTTTTAGTACTGTTTCTGTTGACTGTATTAATAGCAATATTCACATTGAGGGGTTATCTACTGCTCTGTAGCCGCAACTTTCACATGTACTAGGAATTGCCTAAATTTAATAAAGGTCTTACAAGAAATTGTTAAGATTTTTTATCGTTTAAGGAACTAAGGCGGAATGCAATTTTGATGCTGCATTGTAAGTGACAAAAAGTGTATTTTCGAAAATAAGGTTTTCATGTTTACTGTATGGTATGGTCGTAAATGGTGTAAATAATGCAGCTTGCTACAAGAATTGCTTTTGTGTGGGGTGTAATGAAAAACGCACAAATACTGTAACGTATTTTTTTCTTTTCTATTTTCAAAATTTTGAAGATTAGATAAGAAAGAGGAAAAAAGGAAGAATTTGGAACCCTTGGAATTGCGCTCCTAGGATTTGTAGTATGGTTTCATCATATATTTACAGTTGGAATAGACGTTGACACTCGTGCGTATTTCAGATCAGCCACAATAATTTATTGCAGTCTCGACATGAAAATTTCTAATAAGGAGATTATGTCATTGTGGCTTTAAAATAAGGGCAACCAATGGTTTATTTTTGGTAGCACAGAAATAAAAGAGAAAAACGTTGCCACTTCAAGGAGAAATTGTGTCTGAATTTTTTATTTTTTTTTAAGACGCACAACAGTTATTTTTTTAAGAACCGTTTTACACGTCATAGAATTACTCCGAAAATTAATACAAAAATTACTACTAAAATTAACGTTAGAAATTTTGCAAGTAAAATATTCTGTATTTTGATGGTACAAAAACATGACCATTAATTTGTTTACGTTTTGAACGTCTGTGTAATTTCTTGCACTATATAAAATATTTTTTCTACTCCTCTTATAGTAATCAGTCAATTACAAACGGGTGTCCTTTAAAGTAAATCCATCATTACTCACACGAGTGGGTAATATATATAATTACATAATTGTACAGAGGAATAGCATTTGCTGTGGATGTCATAAAAATTTGTCAAAAGTGACAGTTTGAAAATTTAACTTCCATCGTGTCTTTTATTGCTTAAAATATGAGCGATTCGGAGAGTGATTTCGAAAGTACTCCGCCGCAAATTGTTGACCAAGCATTGGACGCCGTCATCCACCTTCTCCCCAAAAAATCGAAGGGGAAGTACGAGATGGTTTATGAAAAATTTATGAGTTGGTGCAGGGACAATGGGGTCCACTCTTTTTCTGAGAATGTATTTCTCGCGTATTTTGATAATCTCAAACAGAAGTACAAACTGTCATCTCTTTGGGCGTTTTATTCGATGCTAAGATCAACTATAAATATCAAGCATAACGTGAATATTGAGAACTACCCGAAATTGCGTGCTTTCTTGAAAATACTGTCAGATGGCTTCAGAAGTAAGTTTTATTTCTTATAACATAATTTGTAATTGTTCTTGTTGTAGTTTTGAGGTAACTATAAATTGTGTTTATTAAACATATTAATAAGCCATTTTTTAGGTTTTTTATTTATAACTGAGGTCGTAGAAAAAGTATAGTATGTGTACTATATGTGTAATAGGCTTACCACTCGAGTTGTGAGCTATTACACACTCCCTCGAATTACCCCACTCGCTGCGCTCGTGGCTGCAAACTTCGAGGTCGTGTAATAGACTCTTTACTACTCTTGTTATGTAATATACTATTTCTTACAACATTTCTAATATACATTTTGGTAGTAATTTTCGTATGTAACGAGTGGTCAGAGTTGTATTCAGCAAGACAGATCAACAAAAATTCTGGTTGTCAAAAATTACAGTACGCATTAACATTTGTACATAGGCTTTTGCCAGAGAAACGAAACGCGTTGGAAGTTGTGAAATTAGAATATGAGGGTTATAATAGCTCGTAAAAATTTACTTTTGTCCTAAAATGGTTCAAGAAGCAAGACTGAATTTAGTAGCACCCCCGCTCATGAAATTTATATCGAATAACATTTACTTTTAATTATCGAATTTTCTGCAGTGTTTCTATCCCTTTGTAGTATTGCGTAGATTCTCAATTGAATTGTCACTTATTAAGAACCCACGAGTGGAATATTATCGCATCAAGAATTTCTGGGCGATCTGCGATTGGTCAGATTCGGTTCAACACAGCCATTTCACTGGTCAAATTTATATTATGCGTTGAATTGTCGTGGTAATTTTCGGAGTAATTCTGTGACGTGTAAAACGTCCCATTTCAAAAGAATCCTTTTCACTCACCGCTTGGAAGTTGTAGTCATGGAATAATAAATTTAATCTTTAATTAAAACATATTTAATCTAAAATACGGTTTGTACGGCAATATAGTAGCAACAATTAAAAGCCATCGATTAATAGTTGTAAAATTTACTCTAAAGTCTTGTATGCTTTTTTTCTGCACAAAGGAATACATTATCATTGTATCAGACTATAAACTTCTTTTCGAAACTAATCCTGGATTTCTATAAATGATTATACGGAGTAGGTTATGAAAACGTGCCGCCTCTCAGTTTTGAACCTTACTAAATGCCCAAGGACGCATGATAAAGACCACACGCCTTTGTATAACTGGTTGCTTAAATGCTTCATATCTTATTAAAAAATAAAACTAATTCATTAAACAAATTTATTGCGGTTAAACATCGCAGTAAATGTTGAAAACGTTCACCATTTTGTTCTAGGCACATGTTTATTCTCTTTTTAATTTCAAAAATGTTCTGTAATTCTTTCGTCAATAGCTATTGTTCAATTTCGTGTTGCAACAGGAACTCCTGACTGCTGAGGAAATCTTGTCAAAGATGTTTGCGGATTCTGCTCAAGTTGTCTTAAATCATCAACAAATTCCTCAGAGACTGAAGGTCTTCCACTGCCAGTTCGAACAAATCTGTTAATTACATCTCTAATGTGAGTCTCCAACGATGTTTTCTTGAATTATTAAATCACGGTATTTGGCCAGATTGTTGCTTACAAGCGGTTACAGAATACACATCTCTTCGTTTTCGAATATCCAATTGCGATAACAGACATAACAATGAAAGTGTCTTGTTTAACAGAATGAACCATTTTCACGGCCTTCGTACGCAAGCACCAAGAGTTTTGAAAACAACTATTTTGTTTTGAGCTTTGATCAACGAGAATTACTGTAATTCACACTTGAAAAACGTTAAAAGTAAAGTCCCTAGTTTTTAGACTTTAGTTAAAACAATAAAAACGATGATTTTAAATGACAGGTGACAAATGATATTAATGAGAAGTGAGAATTGTTATAATGAGGCATAATTTTAGAGAAGTTGGATTTTTGTAATCCATGGCCAATTACCCTTTTAGAATCATTTATTAAAAGCCCTGTATAAACAAAAGCACGGAAAAATTTTATTTGTTCGAATTGAATGAGAAACGCTGTCATTGCTGGTTGTTGCATTTGTTACGTGTCGCCGTTAACACGCCGGGCAGGACCAAACTGACAGCTACTTTTTTTAATGTGCAAATTTGATACTTTCTAGGTGAATATGGGGCGAGGAACATAATTTGTAATCAAGTCGTCTTTGGAAAGGATTTAGCATAGCTGTGATTAAACCACATTGATAAATGTCAAAAAAATGACAAATGTAAAAGCAAAAATGTTGGACAATTTTTTTTAATAAAGTAAGTGTGAAGTTACAAGCAGAGGTTATGTAAAGTTAATTAAATTTATGAAATAAGTAAAATTAAATTTCAGCAAATGCTGAAAATGTTGCTTACTTTGTTGTAAACATAATCAACATCTCTGCATTATTATTTACGTCGTTAATTTATTCTGTTAAACCTTAATTCCTACAAAATTCTCTGTATTTGTGCTAATAATCCAGGTGTCAAAAAAATCCTGTAACATTGGTATTGTGGTTTTAGCCCAATGCACTTGTCTTGTTGAGAATAACCTACTCCCATTTCATTATCGCAAAGTTGTGATTTAAAATCTGGCAAAATTTATTGCAGATATCTGATAACGATTAGGTTACCTTGAAGACGATTACATTGAAAAATCCAGTTAATTACATTATTATTAGATATTTTCATGTTTACTTTCAAGGAATTACCATACATCATTGACTAATTGCATTTTGAATTTTGGTGCTTCATATTCTCATGTTTTGAGAATGAATGTAACCACATAAAGGAAAACAGGCTTCGTTTGTAAAAAAGGTTTTCTCCAACAGTCGGTCATCAAATGTGCTCCAAAACCACTGACAATAGTCAGCCCTAGCTGCGAAATCGGCTTCATGTAGTTCTTGCACATACATATGTATTACTCGGTACGGAAACAGTTCTAAATTTTCCCCAGTATTGCTCGGAAACTCCATACAATAATCCCATTTGCTGCACTAAATGCCAAATGAATGTTGTAAGAGTTTGCTCTGTCTGACATTTCCAGTATTTTCTGCAGTTCTTTCGACCTGCCAGTTCCCCCCGTTCTTTGTAGAGAAGAGGTTTCTCGAAACTTTTATTAGACATCGTTTTAATGGGTTGACAATGTTGTTGGAGAATTCTTCCCGGAATTCATCCCAAGCCGCAGGAATCGAGCACTCTCACACACCGTTTACTTTCTGTTCATTTCGAAAATACGACATAAACGTTTTCTGTTCCAATGGATATGATATTTTTAAATAAATACCCAGATAGATTTCTGAAAAGAACTGTGTTTAATTTAAAGATTATTTCTCCAGGAGGCAGTAACAAACAAGAAATCAAGACAAGTAAGCTTAGAAGGGACGTAATAAATTACGTAAAATTTAAACCAAAGTTAAAAATCAGTTTAAAAGTGTCGTAGTTTTTGACTTTTCGGTTGTCAAATTACAAAACTATCACCAATTAAAACTAATTTTGTTAAAAACTTGTATGGCATAGCTTTAGACGCAGGGTTAAACTTCTCATTTCATTTGTTCAATTCCAAGGACGAATCGATTACAAATTACGTTCCTCGCCCAGTACATACATGCATAAAAATGATTTGATGACAAAATTGATGAAATTTACCTAATAATGATTAAGTGTATGCATATTTTTGGCTATTAAAAAAAAGGAAGTACTCTAATTTCAAACATTTTCGTATTATTTAAACATTTATGTTTTATTTGCTCACAAAACTTACTACTCATTTTTAAATTAACAAAGTTTTTATAGTTAAGAAAATTGTGTACAAAATGTTGATTTTTAGACCTTGCAAATAAGGTCTAAAGGTACGTGTCCACTGGAGAGTGACTTGGAGAGAATTCGCGAGAGTTACTTTCAAGGGCTTGTCGATTTGAGAGGATATTTTGGCAAATTTTGCTCGCCGATAGATGTCGATCAGACAAAGCTCTCAAAACCCTGTCCACTACACAGTTGCACTTGCGAGGAAAATGGACCCTCTTTACTCGAACCGACAAAGAATTTATGATTTTACGAGCCTTTTGTTAATTTATTTTTCACGAAATACGGTAAAATATTGCAGCTGTGAAAACAGGTAGTAAGAGGACATAAATTATTATGTGGACCTAAAATTGTGCTAAGAAATACGCAAATGCACGATGCTATTTCTATTCATGAAAGAGTAATAGTAACATTACGATTTTTTTGTATCAGGTACATATGTAAAAGTATGATGTAAATCATTGAACAAAATAAGGTGTTCTCCATAGGTTATGTCACGTACATTTTGGGGTTTTTGGACCTTTCTTTTCTGTGTCACAGGTTGTCACATTCATATGATCCCACCCTCTATTATAATGTCATACAATTTTAATGTAGAGTTGATTTTGATTAAATCAACATTGCAATTATTACTCTTATTTAATATTACGTAAAATCTTCTTTCCACATATCTCTTAAAAATGTAAAAAATTGGTCGAAAGTTGTTTCGACAGAACTTCCCTCGCACCGAAAGAACTATGAAACATATCTAACATTTTCGAGTTGAGTTTTTTCTTTACACAATTTTGTGATGACGTCATCAACATTTTTGCAAGGTCACGTATATCAACTTGGATTGGTGCAGTATAATACTAAAAATAACAGTAGATGAATATGAATGCAGTGATAAATCACAATTAAAAACTCAACATATTTTGCACACTTTGGATAGAATTTATTCTGAAAAATTTTGAGATGACGTCATCAAGTTTTTGTTGGGAATAAACATATATGTTTTGATTAACAAGTTACCACGCTTACAATAACCTTAAAACGTCTGGAAGATTTCAAAGTACCTATTCAGTTTTGCAATTCTTGTGTTATTCAGGAAACTAAAATCACGCATTCATTTTTTTTTGAGTCGCCCTGTATAAGCAAATCGAAAAAATATGAACACAATAATAAATTACAAGTATTATACTGATCATATATATTTTGCACATTTCGGGTGGAAATTATTCGGCAAAATTTTGAACTGACGTTATCAATTTTTTGGAGGGGATAAGCAAATATATTTTGATTAAAAGTTTATTATGCTTATCATAACTTTAAAACAGCTGTAAGAATCAAAATTAAATTGTAAAATGTTGTTTTATGTTTTCTTTTCCAAAAATCTGGAATCGACCCAGTACTTTTGGAGATTATCTGTATAATAAAAATCGGGACGGCAGACAGACGGACAGACAGACAGACGGAAACTAGAGACTTATTTTTTCGTACTCTAGGGGTCATGAAAGGTCGAGAAAACGTAAAAGTAGAGAATGGGCTGACGGAAATAACGATGTTTGAAAATTGTTAATATTTTTGTTTTGTTTTTATAAAGACTCAGCATATTAGAAATGAATTTAATTGATACCATAGCAAAGCACGTACTTTTGTTTACCTCCCCATAAAATATTATAACACAGATCTTAAAATTAATACGATTGCGATTTTTTTGTGAACCGCTTCATTACAAAAATTCTTTAGAAAATTAGAATTAGGCATTCTATTTAAAAAAGTACGTTGAATATTACGCCTCAAAAACAGAACACTCTGTATAGTTGAAAATAATTTTAGTGTATGCTACGCGGTTTCTATAGTCCTTTTTTTCCATATCGTGCAATTAGTTCTGCAGTTTGGTCTTTTGACCATCCAAATTTGGCCATGGCAAAGCTCACCACTCGCGGACAGAACTGTAGGAATTCGAAACGTGTTCGTATTGTGAAAGTACCTCCAGAGAGGCACAGCTTTGGTTTCCAACTAGAGCCCAAGTTCTAGCAAATTTGCTACCCTGTCCACTGCTCGGGTACACTAGCGAGAGAAACGAGCGATTTGTGCTGGACCGACAAATAATTTATGATTTTATGAGCTTTTTGTTAATCCTCTTTCAAGAAATTCAACTGAAATGTAAATGCTGGGAAAACAGGTAGCAAAAAGGGTATAGGTAAATTGTCTCCCGGGTTAGATTGGTAAGAGCGCTTAATACGACCCGCACCTGAAGATTATCATCCCGGCAGGTTATGATTCATCAAAGGACAATTACATGCAATGTTGTAGTGTGTAAAAACATCTATAAAATTATTGTCCCTAATAATTATATTTTCAGGTGAGGCAGGTATCAATTTATAAAAGCACTTGTGGATAAACACCGAAAATAAAAATAAATATTAATTTTTGAATACTCATGCTACTTAACAATACATTTGTAGTACCTAATATGTAAATTATTATTAAAAATTCATTTAAAAACGTTATTTGAATAATAAAAAATGAATTTACTTCGTTGTGCATAGTTTAATCTCGTACTACAACAAAATAATAATAATAATAATGAAGTATAATCAGAATCACTTATACAAACTATGATGTTTAATTATAAATTAAAAAAGTTAATCTAGTCTACTTTTCACATTACTTGCTTCAGATTTGCGACAAATGAACATAATTTAGTCATTTATTTTCGTTTTACATTTTTTTTAGTATTTAATAATTTCATAAAAATGTGTTACCTATCTCAAAACGCTGTATAAATGTTGAAGTCAGGTAAACGATCAGATTTGGCCGAATTGCGTAGTCCTTTTCACGACTGTTTGCATAGAATCATAAACGTGTAAAATAAGTCGGCTTTACTCGAGAAATAATTTATGATGAACTGCTTACTCTCGGGGAATACTTCCCCAATTCGAAGCTTGTTCACACGGACAGTATCTCTCGCAAGTAGAGGTGGGACGGGTAGTAACTATTCGTTACAAAGTATTCGGTACACGATGAGACCCGAACTACCGAGTATCGAAGTTGAAAAGTAATCGTTACTATTCGTCAATGATTACTGACCATTTCGTGATTTCGAGTATGCATTCTGGATTCAAATACTAAGGAATCAAGAATCGATTGCCGAAATACCGAGAATTACTGACCTCCTATATATCAAATACCCTTACTTTTATTTACTAACACTTCGCATTCAAGTTGAGTTGAATGTTGAATATAGAAAAAGAAATAAGTTAAAAATAATGCGGCCTTTTGTTACTTCGCTTGATTACTCTCAGACAAAAATTTAATGAAGTAACCAAAGTTACTAAATAATAATACATTTATAAAGTAAGTTTTTTGTTTTTTTTTTTTATTCTATGTAATATTATTTGATTTATTTTAATTTTTTTTTATGATTTAAATATATTTTTTGTATTATTCCAGAAATTATTAGATATTTTCATACCGCAATAAAACCATACCAAAGCGAGTTCCACTGAGTAATCAATACCCGAGGTAACGATTATAAATAACGATTACTTTTTTAAAATGTAACGAATACGTACGAATACACCAAAGTAACGATAATTCCCATCTCTACTCGCAAGTAAACGCAGTTTGGCTTGTCCACTGGAGAGAATATAGTTCGCGGCGAGATCAGCCGATCAGTGTTTCGTCTTTACTCGACTGGACTCGGAGCTCTCCAGGGCTGATTTTGAGGCGATTTCTCGCAAGTGGACACTTACCTTAAAAATCATCAAATCTAAGTATCTTTTAACATCTCAAAAATCGTCTGTTTCGATTCTGTTTCTTAAATAAAAAAAAAACACAACTCTTCATTTGCGACTTTATGATTAAATTGGACTGGATTAGTAGTGCAGAATTTTTACTAGGTGTACACAACAGCGTAGTTGGTATTGTTTGTTTAGTTTAATGTTATCCTAACAATTGAAACAGTAAAAAATACCAGTAAATAATTGAGGTTTAAATAATGAGCTTTGATTACTCATTGAATTGGTTGTAAATTGTTTCATGACGCACTCTTATATTAAAAGAAAAATACCCAGAAGTGTTTTTTGCGGTTATCAATTTTAGTGGTTATATATTCATTTACAGCTTTGTATAACTTTCACTGTTAGTTAATTTGTCGTTTTTTTCTTTAATAACATGTTATACAATACATTTGTGGAAGTAACAGGGCAATTATAGCCAAGTTTCTAGTTTTTCCTTTATAATAGTGCCTCAAGCAGAATACGTGAATGTTTATTTTCAAATAATAATTCGGAGTATGAGTTGGAACAATAGAATTTCTTATAAGATATTTATTTCTAAATACACGTTATTAAAATAAACCCTGTTCACTCTCATATTTAAAATATCTATTCGTTCTGTACGAGATTGTACCTTTTAGTTGAGAAAAAATGTATTAAAATTAATTTTAATAAAATGTCGCAACGGTCTTGAAAAATTCCTGGTATAATAAATAACAAAAAGGAGACTTTAATAGTGACGACGAGTTGTTTCATAATAATGATAATAATGATAATAATCAAATTATGTAATATTATTTATCGAAGAAATTTAATAACGTCGTGGCGCCATACAAGTGGATGTAGGGACTGTTATTGGTTGAAAATGAAAATTGTAATGGATTTAGGAGGGTTTTTTGTGTTTCATGGTATTATTTATGCGTTAAGATGCTATTATAGCCCTTTATATGTATTGTGTAATGTTCCCTTTTTTTGGATTACTACGAGTTCAGCAATGATCAACTGTACATGTATCGCCATGAGTAGATAATCCCTCATTTCACACTTTTATAGATTTTAATTTTACAAATTTGTAAACTTTTACCAAAACCGATATAGAACAGTACTAGGCCAGGCCAGGCCGTCTCCTACCATTTAAATGTTGTACCTGTAGCGGTTTCTTGTGGTTGAACTGTAACTACTAATCCCCAACCTAACTAACTTCCAGAACCTTTGAAAAGAGACACAGAATGGTCAAGTACCACGACCGTATCCTTAGAACATGACGTAAGCAAAGTCCTACAAGATCCAGTTCCTTCAGCTCGCAGTTTAGGTGCGATCCCCAAGAAATCGCGTACCAACTCTAGTCACAACGATCAATCCGGCCGCAGAACCCCAAAAAGCGAATCAGAAAAATGCAGCATGTGTCGGTGTAAGTCCGACCGACAGTCCGAGGAGAACGAACCTGCGAGGTCATCAAAAGAGAACAAAATCACCCAAACGCTTAGACAGAACGAGTGCCCTAGTCCAGTGGAAGGACTCGAATGTATAGTCGTACCCCAGCAAAAATCCCAAAGAGTCAACATTTCGAAACGCTACGAAAAGAATTCCAGAGACCGGAATGAAGAGGGATCATCAGGTGGTTCTAATAATGAATTGAGTACGCTTTTACCGACGCCTCCGCTTTTGTCTGCGTTCTTGGCCTCTAGAAGGGATTATCCGTTGTCTGTTTATTTGCCGCCTACTGAAGGGTTTAAGTTGAACCACGCTTCTCCGCAGAGGAGTAGGTTAAAGAGGAGTCGGGTGAGTAGGAGGAGGTCTGGACAAAGAAGTAAGAGGGATAGTGCAATAGCGAGTTCTTTGTCGGCGGGACATGGAACACATTGTGCCAAAAATTTCAACGATACGACGGACGGGTCTGTGCACTGTTTCATGGACGAACACGGGAATTGGATAACTTACACGTTTGACGAAAAAGGATTGGGTAAGTTTAAATGATGATTACTTTGTTTTAATTGAAACAGCGCTGTGTTAATTAAATATTTAAACGAATGTGTGCAGCGTTGAAGGCCTGGAGAGGACATGTAATTGAAATAATTATGTTTTTCTTCGTGTTAATACCAGCGTTGATAGCAACAATTATTGTCTTGTGACGGGTCTTACCCCTGAATATAAAGTTAGTTTGAAAATAAGATTAAGATTTTAAAAATTGTCAAATTTCACTTTTGAAAATTATTGTTGAAAATTACTTTGAAAAATTTTATATGTTAGAATTACCACGGCCAACTGGTATTACTAACTATTACGATCGCCGCGCTGTAAAATATAGTATTTTTTTTAGAATTCGTATTTAATTTTCCGTCTTGTTTTATTTAACTTTTGCTATATCAATATTTATGTGCTTTTTAACTCGTAAAGATACATTTTTAATGTGTAAAACTACGCAATATTGGTTAAATTTCCTTTTATAATTATTTATTGTTGTTGAAAAGCTGAAACTGAAAAAAATGACTTCTTATAGGAACAGCAAATACTCGACTTCAAGACAAGCCCTCTACGAGCAACAAAACGTCGTCGGTTCGCCGTCGTCAAAGTGACACCGCCTCGACATCGCGCACCACCAGGAACAACTCCCAAGATTTATGTGACAGCAACAGCACTGAATCGATATGTAATAGCTCAGTGTCTATAATCTTAGACGCCCCCCCTTCAAAGACTCCATCCAACACCATGATCCCTGTCCAGAGTTCAACAGATATTCATCCATCACAGCCCTCAAGAGTGCGAGATTCAATCCGTCGCAGACTTTTATCAAATCCGGGGATAGACCCCCTCGACTCATTGATTAGTATAGTGCAAGGTGATAACGACGGTGATGTCGAGGCAAATTTAGGCAGAAACCAATTTAAGTTTATTCAAAATTCCGATCAAGTGAATAACAATTACCCAAGGACGAAGTCGTTTTACAAGTTTAAAGTGTTTCCGTGGATTTACGTCAAAGTGACTTTAGATCGGTTGAAACTGCTTGCGTTGTTAGATAGGAACTTGACGTTTTTCGAAACGTTGCTGTCGATTTTTTTCGGGATTCTAGTCTCCGTTTCTGGTGCTATTTTGTTGTATTATAATTTTTACGAAGATTTGATGGCTTTCATCTTTTGTTTCGTTATGGCGAGTTGCCAATATTCGCTAATTAAGAGTGTGCAGCCTGACGCGGCGTCGCCTACTCACGGTTTTAATAGGATCATAGCCTACTCAAGACCTATATATTTTTGCATATGCTCTTGTGTCATCCTCACTCTAAATTCCTATATTGACCAAAGCTCTGAAGCTCAGTCGTATAGTCTTAGCAGCGGGGGTTTGACAAATGCGCAGGTGTTGTTACTCATCCGTGATTTTCTCGTCAAGTTCATACTCTTTTTTCCGATATTGTTTTCGCTAGGTTTGTTTCCTCAAGTCAACACCTTCGTCATGTATCTTCTCGAACAGATCGATATGCATATTTTCGGCGGAAATGCAATGTCGAGTCTTCTCGCTTCGTTCTATTGCATATTCCGTTCGATTTTGGCTGTGAGTGTAATGACCGGTTTTGCCTATGGAGGTCTAATCGAACCGAAAGGTTCCCGACATATTTTGTTTTCGATATTTTGTGCCTGTTTAGTGGCTTGTTCTTATCATTTGAGTAGAAGTGCAAGCGACCCCTCTCATATATGGAACATCGTGAAGAGACACGTGTTGCCTACCGATCTCTACAGGGAACATAGTAAAGATAAAGTCGATAAAGTAGAGAGCAAAGAAGAGAAACCACTAACTGAAAAGAAAGAAAAATCGGTGAAGTTTCCGAGTGAAACCAGCGAGACTAAAGCTGGAGTGGATCATGTGGACCCTTTACCTCACAAATTGCAAAAAACCGTAAACGCTCGACTTAAAAATGATATCATTTTGTGCGGATTAATAGCGGTTTTAGTGTTCAGTGTGCATGCCAGTACTGTATTTACGGCGCTTCAACCGGAGTTGAGCCCCGTCTTGTGGATTATTTCAGCAGTTTTGGGGTTTATACTACACTATGTTACGCCACAATTAAGGAAACAACTGCCTTGGATGTTCATAGCTAACCCTGTATTGAGATCAAGGGAGTTGATGCAGTATCAGATAAGAGGTCCTGCTAAAATCATGTGGTTTGAGAAGATGTACATTTACTTGTGTTTTGTGGAGAGGAATATTTTGTATCCATTGTTGTTCCTGTCGGTTTTGACTGAAGATTCCCCGAATGTTGCGAAAAAGTTTGGAAAACTTGAAGGCTCTTTCATTGTTGTTGTGTGTGGCTTAAAGTGTTTGCGAGGCTCTTATTCGAATCAAGGTTTCCAGTACCTCATTGTCACTTTCACGGCTTTGTTTTTTCGGTACGACTATGGTTTCCTTCAGCAGACGTTCCTTGTAGAGTACTTTTTTATGAGCATCATATTCCACAAGTTCTACGAACTACTGTTAAAGGTAAGATTAATATTGGTGTTCTAGAATTGTCACAAAAAGTGTATTAGTGTAAATATGTCATTTCCAATCTATGCTTAAGTTCGTTTTGATTGACAAGGTACGAAACCCAAAGTTTGTAACATGTGTACTAAATATAAAATTTTGTTGTTGTCAAAATAAGTTAAAATTGTATTTACAAAACAAAGTCAGTTGCGACAAAAGACGAGGCTAGGTAGTAAAAACTAGTAGCTTACTAGAAAAAAATCCTATATCTGATACTTCAGATGGAGTATTTTTCTATTTTTACAAGTACATATCTGCTTTTTAAAAATTTAATATTAGTACAATTAATAAGATAATGAAGTTTCAATTTGAAGATTTTTTTAGTACCCATCGCTGTTGTAATTGGTACATGTAATGCATTATTGATAATATGTATTTCAAAAAGCATCCTCAGAAGTAGGAGATCAATATTTCGCAATCGTTAAAAAAAAAATGGTGTGTATTAGGAAAAACCAATTTATAAATGCGAATAGGATATACATCGTTCAAGAAAATTGGTGATATGCCTTGTTTGAATATTACACTAGTTTGCAACAAAAAATCATGAAAAAAAAAATAATAGGTCGACTTTACTAAGTTGTAAAATGTGTATTACCTTTATTATAACACCGATAATACAGAATTAGAAAAACTGTCGACGCGTTTCTCCAACCACGTTGGCATTATTCAGACGTTATTAACCGACGTGGTTGGCGAACACAATTTCTTAGGTAACCCTATATTAGTCTTTGAGCTCTAAAATTTGGTGCCAATGAGACGCTTTCATGTCATAAACTAAGTAACCTAATTTGCTTCCAAAAAGAGTTCCTTGATGTGTTGAGATTCATTGTTCGGTGATATTTAATATAACAAATGGAGTAAAGTCTTCTGAACTTATATATAATCCCTTGTTCAATTAATAACCAGATTATCTATATCTCTGCATCCTTTTATGCGACAATTTTAGGACACCTCTAAACTGATAACCAGTATAGACAAGTTGTGTATTCTAGGTCCAATTCGTGGTGACTTACATCGCTCCATGGCAGATCACGTGGGGCTCGGCTTTCCATGCTTTCGCTCAACCATTCTCAGTACCTCATTCCGCAATGCTTTTTGTACAAGCCTTCATTTCGGCTCTACTTTCAACACCTTTGAACCCATTCTTAGGCAGCGCCATCTTCTTAACGTCCTACGTTCGACCTGTAAAATTTTGGGAACGTGACTATAACACTCGAAGAGTTGACCACTCGAATACACCGCTGTCATCGCATCTGGATCGAAATTTAGGAGCTGACGACAACAATCTAAACTCGATTTTTTACGAACATTTGACACGGTCGCTGCAACATTCTTTGTGCGGAGACTTGATTATGGGAAGATGGGGATTGGTGAATCAAGGAGATTGTTTCGTCTTGGCTTCAGATTATTTGAATTGTTTAGTTCATATAATCGAGTTGGGGAATGGATTGGTGACGTTTCAAATGAGGGGACTGGAGTTTAAAGGAACTTACTGCCAGCAGAGAGAAGTTGAAGCCATCACGGAAGGAATCGAAGAGAACCACGGTAACTTGGTAGTAGGGGAGGGTTGGGAAGTACCGAGTTCAATAAGTCCGTCTCAAAAACAGTTTACTTTGTGCATTTGAGGCGGACATTTTTTTTATCAAACTGAACAAAAAGGTTTCAGTATTGATATTAGCTTGATGTTTTTTTTTTGTGCTATATAATTGCATTTACACATTTTGACAGCTAGTTGATTGTGTGAGTAAGGTGATATGAATAAAATTAACTTACCACCAACAAATTTGAAGTTGAAGTTTTGAGTTCAAACGTGTTTTTGGAGTTTTCGATCATGCAAAGCGGACTTATTCAAGTTTTTAGTCAAAGTTTTTTATCTTCATGTGATTGCTTTACTTGTAAGATCCATGTGCAGTTTAAAGTTTAAACATTTCGATGATTACTTAACTAAAATCGGAACCACTACTGAATGTGTTTCTACAAGAGCCTCAGATTTTTAACTTGGAAATATATTTATTTTTATTCATATCACATAAACCCCTAAACCGTGATTTCGAATCAACTTGGCCACGTGATACCTACATCAGATCTTTTTTTGTTTTTTTTTTCTTAGAGGTAGATCTTGGCTGTCGGTATTGCCTAGCTTTCCCCCTTAACTGAATCTTTATTTAATTTTCGTAACTTTTAGTATGTTGTTGTTACGAAGCAGACCATTCCATCGGGGTATTGAGCATCAGTTCCGCATTCAGTCAGCGCTGGCTTGCCTGGGAGGTCACCGCATCGAAGTACATTCTGGAAGGCTACAGCATATCAGACAACAGTGCCGTTTCCATGCTTCAGGTGTTTGAATTTCGGAAAGTCCTGATCTCATATTATGTTAAAGTAAGTTGAATGTTTGAATTTATTGTTAAAATGATGTTTAGAATCTTCAACTTAAAGCACCAATTTAGAATTTTGCTTGATATGTTTTGTTCCATTTAAAAACATTAAGTTGTGGCCATTTCCGAGCAAACCAATATCAGTCTTTACATTGTTGACTTTGTAAATTGTAGATCGTTCCGGAACTTTCAACCAACCTTGTCTAATAACTATGTACCTTTTGTTCACAGAGCATCATTTTCTACACCGTCCGCTCTCCCAAATTAGAAGAGTGGCTGTCTTCTCAAACAATCCTCCGAGCCCTTCAGCCCATGGAACACAAGAACTTCGTCGACTTGGACCCCGTTTTCAACTATAACATCGACGAGGACTTCGACATGTCCAGCAGTGGCATGACACGCCACATGTTTTGCCAAATCCACGGAGAATGGATCACCTTCTGCGTAGAAAAAGCAGAGAAAAACGTCGATTCCGGCAATAATTCGACTTTAGTTCTTTTGTGTTTCGCGTTGAGTTTGTTGGGTCGTAGGGCCTTGGGAGCAGTTTCACACAACACGGTTTCGAGCGTGGAGTTTTTTCTTTTCGGTTTACATGCGTTGTTTAAAGGTGATTTTCGTATCACGTGTGCGAGAGATGAGTGGGTTTTTACCGATATGGATCTTTTGAAGACTGTAGTGGCGCCGGGTATTCGGATGTCCCTGAAGTTGCATCAGGATCATTTCATGTCGCCGGATGAGTATGAAGAATTGCCAGCGTTGTATGAAGCTATATGCAAGCACGAGGAAGAGTTAGTTATATCGCATGAAGGGGATCCTGCGTGGAGGAATGCTGTACTTAGTGGAACGCCGAGTTTGTTAGCTTTGAGGTATAGTAAATGTAGGTCAGTCGTTAGAAATAGAAACTGCGCATGAAAAGATATAAATTATTATTATTATTCTGAAATCTCAACCTGAATTCATTCGGATTCTTGTATATGTGGTTTTTGTTCTTTAATATTGAGGTAAGCGATGAAATTTCGCACGCATTTTCCGATTATAGTTCGAGTTTTCTTTGGACCCGTTTTGGTAATATGTAATGGTAACAGTAATTTGTTTTGAATTCGGTTTGTTACTTCCAAGGAAGAGTTTTGGGGGTTAGCTGAGCAATTGATTCGAGAAAGGGAGAATATTTTGGAGGGAATGTGGGTATCTACGGAATGTAAAATTTGGGACTACGATTACCGACCCAAGTATATTTTATTGTACGTTTCAAACCATCTGCGCTGAAAATTATTTTTACCAATGAGAGCAAGCACACCCAGTAGCGTCTCGTCACCCTGCTCGTGTTTTTACAAATTTTTCATTTGTTTGTTCACGCTGTTTGGTATTTGTGATCAGTGTTGTGTAGAACCTGTATCTCTTTCTTGTTTGGAACAAAAGGAAAATTAAATGATAGTTTCGTAGACTGTAAATTTAAGGACGGCGAGGTATTTCATTGGGTATAAATGCAAAAACATTTAAATTTTATGGGGAAAAAATGAATCACAATCATACCCATTCATGATGTTTTAAAATTATTTTACATTTAACTAGCAGTATGACAACTCTGCGGACTCTGTTAGAAATGAGTATAAAGAACTTATACATTTCAAAGGGAAAAAAATATATTTCTATAAGAACGTTTTATAAAAGAAAAATCTCTTTTGAAACAGTATCACGTGGCTTTTTAAATAAGAAGATATTTTTCCTTTTATTGCTGTTTACGTGATTTACTTGAAGATGCCACATTATTTCTTGGAGATTTACAAATTGCAAATTTTCTAGATTTAAGGACATACTTTTGAGAAAAAATGTATTTTCTTCCGTTTATTGTATTTGTAAAATCTGATAAGTTTGTAACTAAAATATTTTAAATAAGTTGTCACATCAGCATAGAGGTAGGAAGCTGTGTACATAATATTTCTAATGTAAATCTTTTTTCTACTTTGTTTTATTTTAATTTTTACTTCCCGAGCGTAAGCAAAGGAAGTATTGTAATCGAGTCCGTCGGCCGACTCTCTACTTTTACGTTTTCTCGATCTTTCATGACCCCTAGAAGACGAAGAAATAGGTCTCCCATTTCCGTCTGTCTGTCCGTCTGTCCGTCTGTCCGTCTGTCCGTCCGTCTGTCCGTCCGTCTGTCCGTCCGTCTGCCGTCCCGGATTTTTATTAGACAGATAATCTCCGAAAGTACTCGACCGATTGTTGTGAAATTTTGTACTTATATTAAGAATATCATGTAGATGGTAAAACGCTAACCAAAATTTGTCTAATCATCCCCACCACTAATGCGATGACGTCACTTCAAAATTGTACATAGTAAATGGGTTTTCAATTGTATAAAATAACATAGTCCTACACATGTAGTTTACAACTCTGAATCGACTTTTCACCCGAAACGTCCAGATTTTTGGAAAAAAAATCAAAATTATAAAACAACATTTTGAAATTTAATTTTTAATCTGCTAACCAGAATGCTTTGAAATGTTGCAGATGTTTTAAGGCTATAAAGAGCATCATAAATCTTTAGTCAAAAAATATTTGCTTATCCCCTCCAAAAACTTGATGACGTCAGCTCAAAAGTTTGTGGAATAAATCATATCTAAAATGTACAAAATATGATGAGTCTGTACTTGTGATCTATCACTCCATTCATATTTTTTGGATTTGCATATACAGGGTGACTCAAAAAAATTAATGAATGCGTAAATATATTTTATTGATTTAATCAGGAACTACAAAACGGAATGCTCTGACATCTTGCACATGTTTTAAGGTTATAAAGAGCATAATATATGTTTAGTCAAAATATATTTGCTTATCCCCTCCAAAAACTTGATGACGTCAGCTCGAAAATTTGCCGAATAAATCATATCTACAATGTACAAAATATGATCAGTCTGTACTTGTGATCTATCACTCCATTCATATTTTTTGGATTTGCATATACAGGGTGATTCAAGAAAATATGTGAAAGCGTAAATTTATTTTACTGATTTACTCAGGAACTACAAAACCGAATGCTTCGAAATCTTGAAGATATTTTAAAATTATCATAAGCATGGTAAATTTTTGATCAAAACGTATTTGGTCGTCCCCCCTAAAAAATTTATGACGTCACCACAAAATTTTGCTGAATAAATCCAATCTAAAATGTACAAAATATGGTGAGTCTCTTCTTGTGATTTATCATTCCATTCAAATTTTTTCGATTTGCATATACAGGGTGACTCAAAAAAATTTATGAAGGCGTGAATTTATTTTATCGATTTAATCAGGAATTACAAAACCGAATGCTTTGAAATCTTGGGAATATTTTAAAGTTATTATAAGCATGGTAAACTTTTGTTCAAAATGTATTTGTTCATACCTCCTAAAAAAATTGATGACGTCACCCTTAAATTTTGCTGAATAAATCCTATCTAAAATGCAAAAAATATGATGAGTTTGTACTTGTGATTTATCATTCCATTCATATTTTTTAGATTTTCTTAAGAGGTGGTTCAAAAAAATTAATGAAGTCAATTTATTTTATTGATTAAATTAAAGGCAACACTTATTATTAGTATTACACACCAACCAACCCAATTTGGTAGACACAATATTTGTTAAAGGAAAAACTCGGTTGAAACATAAGGGTAGCACGCTTATTTACATCGACTTTAACATTACAGACCTGCATTTGTTTTATGCGCTCACTTGGTTCCGCGAATGTGAAATAGACATGTTTATAATCAACCAATTGTGAATTTCACCGTCAAGAATTAAAATAAAACCCAATGTTTTATATAATAAACGGAAGTCGAAGCAATAAAACCGATGGTCGTTTTGTTTACAGTTTCTCTGTTTGACTCTCACGTATGCTGTTACGCCTGTCATCTTAAATTAAGAATGTTTATACATACATGATTTTCAGTTGCCTCTGATACGTATACGTGAGTAAATTGTTTCGTTATTTTATTGATTATTATTACAAATCAATATTCAAAACGACCCAATTCATTTTCCCGAAAATTTGAGAATATAATAATTTTATTCTTAGTATTACACTACATCTATCCCAACTGATATACGTGCCCTTGCAAAAATGTTGATGACGTCATCGCAATTTTTTTTTAAATTCCCACTACAAAAATGTAATGAGAAAAAAAACACAATAGGCATGCAGTCGTCAAGTTTCCGACAGCGAGGGAAGTACTGTCTAAACTCTTTAGACCAATTTTTTATTTCATAGGCTCGTTCAGAAAAAAAAAACTATCTATAGTGTTTACCATTTCTATTAAAACACGTACATATTCAGACTATTTTCTAACTAAATGCCGTTCACAATCACCGAAACAACTGCTAAATTTTAAACAAAATCAACAAATGGCGTTTCAAGAGAAATGGCAAAGACAGTATACTAGTTTCCCAAAAAACTTGTTTAGATAGATATTTTTTACAACACTTTGTTGCTTTGGCTTAAAGCAATAATAGTTAGCCTCGTACTCTCTCTCTCCAGTATATTCTGCCCTCCCTGGTTGATATTTTGATTTTGTTTAACCCATTGAGGAAAATTCTTGTGAAATCATTATGGACATACGAGTTGTCGAATTATTGTAGAGAAACGGACTTTCTTAGAGGTTGCGTTTCCTCGGTGAATCAATAATATTATATCAATCATTGGCGTAATAATACTACGTACTGGACGGAACTTAAAAAAGGATATCACGGTGACGAGACCTAAAGCGAGTCGATCAGCTGTTATGTGACAAAACATTATCTGCGGCATTGTTTTTATAGTGAATTTACACCCTGTTTATTAAAAATTTAGTGTTGTTTAAGTGACTTTACCGTGTTTATTAAAAATTTAGTGTTCTTTAAGTGATTTTGCCGTGTTTATTAAAAATTTAGGGTTGTTTAAGTAAGTAAATCTATGGTAATAAATTCATGGACTAATTAAAATGTAAAATTAAAAACATGATTCATTCATGTTGTGCGTACAATTGTACCCAAAGGTACCAAAAAGGAAGTGGGATTTCATTTCATTCGTGAGTGTATATAGAAGTGATCCAAGTCAACCAGACTTTTAAATGAAACATATTTTTTCAGTTTTTCAAAAGATGAAAATTTAAGGAACCAATGGATTCTTGCTGGAAAAGAGATAAATTTGTGCTCATGGCAAGCAACCATTCTAAAAAATCAGATTTTGAATACAATTTTGGAAAGTTATCATTTGTTAAAGACTGTGCTGCCTCAATTTTTGATTATTCTCCGCATTTAAGGACATTTAACATGACTTGGAAGTGCCACAGAAGGTTCGAAAATTGTGGAATATTGCTAAATTAACAATAGACAGACAAAAACGAACCACAAAATTTTTAAGGAATAAGACTTATAGATTTAAAAACAGAATAAAATCCCTTGAAGACGTCACTCACCATCTGACAAATTTCAAGCGAATTTCTGACAATTGTTATTCCGTTTTACAGGTTTGGTGTTGGTGCATGCCCATTATATACAATTTTTTTTTTTCAATAAATTAGGGGACATATTTGAATTGCTAGCATAATGAAGAAATGAATTTGACACAGTTCAACTTTTCTAATTTCCCTCGTAGTGGCCAGCTGGTTTTTATAATGTCAAATTTATATACTTCAAGTATGTAAAAGCTTTTATTTTCAAACGTCATATAACTGATACTTATATGACGCTTTTACCGGGGTTTAAGTGTCATTTCTATGACACCGTGTTTGAACGGCGTATAAGTAGTACTTATACTCCGCCGGCGTATAAATAAAACATTTATACTCCGCCGGAATATAAATAAGTGAAAATCACAGTGGTTGCCAACCATAGTAACCATGGTAAGTGAAATCAAGGCAATTCGTTAATGAAGCAAGAAGATAGGAAATAATCATTTCAAAAGAAGATTAATCGTTTGAAAATAAAATATTGTATTTCATTCGGAGTTTAAGTGACTTTATGTGACTCGTATGGACTTAATTCGCCTCGCTATTGCTCGGCGTTTAATCGTCCATACTCCGTCACATAAAGTATCACTTAAACTCCTAGTAAAATAAATATCTATTATTTTCAAACGTCATATAACTGACACTTATATGACGGTCTTACCGGGGTTTAAGTACTGCTTATACTCCGCCGGCGTATAATAGTATATTAAGTATTAAGAACGGTAAGGGGTGTTTACTGGTCGAAGACAAAAGTTTGGAGACGGAGCGAAGCGACGTCCCCAATTTGTCTGAGGGTGGAAAATTCCAGTTGGATATTTCTTAACAAATGATTTAAATGCAGAAGAAAAAGCAAATGTGGTTAAAGGATGTCTAATAATGCTGAATAATATTGGAGTGAGAGTAACATCTTTCCATGACAAGAGTTTTAGGAGCTAATTTTTCTTGTGCTGATAATCTAGCAATACATTTTTCGCATCCTACAACTGGGGATCCGATTTTTATCATGCTTGATGTCTGTCATATGATAAAATTAATTAGAAATACTTTGGGGGGATTTTCTGGATTATTGTTGTTTGGATTTGTAATTAGCACAGTTTAAAGGAGCTACGCACACAGCAAATTTTTGTCGTATAATAAATAATGTTTTTGATGTTATGAATACTAGAAATACTCTAATTAAAGATCCGTATAAAAAGTCTATATCAAAATACAATTTTAGTTTTATAAAAAAAAAAATGTTAAACATTTGAAACATCATAAGGGTGGCAATATTTTGCTATCACAGAGAAGAACCGGATTTTTAGGATTATTAGTAAACGTGACTAGTATGTAGGGAATACATACAAAGCACAAACACTCTAAAGTACTTATTAACTTATAAAATAAGTCAGGATCATTTAGAAATGGTTTTTTTATAATATACGGTCAAGAGGCGGTTTTAATAATAATATTAAATTCAATCGGCCAATAAAAAGATTTTAATTCATACCGACTTGTCCAGTTCTGAAGCTGCTAATTGCTTAGCAATAGACGAGAGGAGTATTCTAAAAATTACGAGTTGTGTAAAACCGTCCAGAGATCTCCCCAATTAGATTTATTTAATTTTTACAGAAACATTCAAAGACTTCGATGACTAAGATAACGACTGGCATTTACCTGAAAATTTGTCAGCTTATATTTGTGATATAGTTGGAAATATTGTCGGGTTTGTTGCCAAAAAACTATCAAAGTTCTTCGATTGTTATATGGAAAATTCATTATCAGCCTTATTAATCGCAAAAATAGGCGTATTAGGTAAACCCTTTTCTGACGTTGCTTATATATGCAAAATTGCAAAAAGTATTTTTAGAACCGAAAATAATTATTCTAATGGTGGTATTACGAAATTCATTGTTAGCGGTACACGCCAAATAAATTTTAGCAATATTTTTAAAAATCTTGCAACACATGTATTAGAACAAGATCCGTTAAATAATCATCTTGGTCAAATCGTCTATTTAATTTTTAAAATACGAGTATATTTAATATTCCGCTAAATCATAAAAATAAGTCATTAAACAAAAGATTGTTTTTCTTTTTTGTTATTTTTGTAACTTTTAATAAGTGGTAACTGTGGATTATTAGCTTAGTTTATTATATCGTTACAAAATTTTGTTTATTTTTATCAGTTTTTCAGAAACTTCCTTGATCACTATCCAAAAATTATTTTTACTGGTTATAATTACAATGTATGCTTCTTATTATCATTAAAGTTAATAGAACTTCAAATTGTTTTTTTTTTATTATTTCCATTCGATTTTCCTTATTTTACATTTAAAAACCAGCGTTTTCTGCCAAAATTCACGTGACTAAAATCACCGATCCTTTACTATTGTTATAAATACAAATTTACCTATCTCTTTCGTATGTTCTCACCACGTGAAAGCCAGCCGATGTGTAACGAAACTCCGTCCACTATGTAGTATTATTATATCAATGGTATCAACAGAGGTTTATTTTGTAATTTCAATGACAACTTAAAAATTATTTTGAAATCAAAATGAACAAAATTGAACGAGGTTAAATTTTACTGACTATTTTATGTTCAGTGATCATTTGTCATTCCTTTGAAATTTGATCTGTCGACGTTATAATGCATGGGAAAAAAACTTCTTTTTGTCGTATGACGCTACATATCTATGCTACGCGTCACAAATAGCTTCAATTACTCTTTGAAAATCACCGCCATTGCTTGGTTTAAGTTTTGGTCCACGGAAGACCAGTAAGCGTTACCTGAGAGCTCGCTGGCGTCTTGCATAATATCCTACACTTTAACTCATATTTCTAAATGCTGTCGAACCAGCGGAACAAAAGGAAAACAAACAATTGGAGCTTTTATTTCAACTGTGTTGTATAATGAATGAAATAAAATGTGAAGTTTATTCAACATTTATTGTTAGTTTCCGTGAGACTGGAGACTATGTTAAAAATTTGAAACATCATAAGGGTAGCAATATTTTGCTATGACAGAGAACATCACATACAAAGCACAAATACTCTAAAGTACTTATGTGTTTCCTTGTTAGACATTTATTGTCTGATGGAAAATAAATTAACATTATTATTATTGTTATTAACATTTGACAAATTTTACTGTTGGTGAAATGTTCTGTTCTAATTCGTAAAAGAGTTTCATGTATTACGATGTGTCGTTGGAAATAATAATAATAATAATACTAAACTGCAAGCCATATATGTACAATCAAAAAAATACACTTTGCCTTATGAACTTTTATTGAGTTCATTTGAATTATTACTTCCAACAGTGTACTAATGGCTCTTCAAGAGAATCATGGTTCAACATACATTACAAAACTGAATGCTAGTAAAATCTGGCAACGACATGTTGAATGTGATTAACGAATGGAAGTTATTATCGAATTAGACGCCTTAATCCTTTGATATCTCAGTTCTAGAGACTTGTCTTTTTGAACCTTAAAAATATTTTTTACACTTAAAATTTGAGAAATGCTTCTTTTTCATAAACTGCAGCAAAATATTTATTGAGATTTTTTCCTTGCTGTAATTTGTAAAAATTTGTTTTAAAATTTCAGGCATGTTTTGGACGACGGTACGGACGAGTATAAAATTATAATGTTGAATAAACGATACTTGAGTTTTCGGGTGATAAAAATAAACAAGGAATGTGTAAGAGGTCTGTGGGCTGGCCAGCAGCAAGAACTCGTTTACTTACGTAATAGAAATCCTGAAAGAGGAAGTATACAGAACGCAAAGCAGGCTTTGAGGAATATTATCAATTCATCATGTGATCAACCCATTGGTTACCCCATCTATGTATCACCGTTAACTACAAGTTATGCGGAAACAAATGAACAATATTGCAGTCTAGTCGGAGGATCAATTAGTTTGACGAAAATCAAAAATTATGTCTTCAATGTGTTTAGACGGTAAGATATAGATCAATTATATTTGTGTATAGCCAAAACTGGTAAACTAGTTTATTTTTGGATTTTAATCATTTTTGCCGTTTTTAGTATCCGTAAAAGATGCGGCGAGGGTTGTTCAAGTGGCGCTTCAGCTCGAGATGAAATCGGGATGGGTCATGAGGGTGTGTACGCAATGACAACGGTTACACCTCTCAATCACCAGACTGCTGGAAGTCAGTCGACTGATGGTTCTCACTTGAGTGGCAGCATGGGACGAGGTTCCAGCCTCAGTAGAACATCGTTGGGTGGTAATAGAGGCAGTCTAGTTTCCGTGGGTAAGCCCACGAGCGCTACATTGGCGAGCTTGGCTGGACTCTTCAAAGAAAAAGACGAAAGGGCTGTGTCGCAAGCTCCTGACGCTCAGCCTCGAAACGATGAACGAACTGGCGACTTTGACGAGACTGCTGAGAAGGAGTACTCAGTACAGAGAGTTAGAGTGAGTGTTAATTGACGTCGTAATTGTCTTAAGCTCCGTGTTTGTTTAGATTGTAGATCCTAATCTGGTATATGACGCTATTAATTTGGGGAGAAGGATTGATGTGACGTGGCCTACTGAGTACATGAGGGTGAGAGGGGGGAGGTCGTTTTGGAAGGATTGGGTACCTGAAACGGGAATGGAGGGACCGGTAAGTGTAGTTTTACGGCTTTTTTTCTTTGATTCAGTATTTTTAAAGTTCTTTTATATATTATTTTTTGTGGTTGTTATGTGCAATTCATTGTGTTGATAGGTGGTACATAGGTGGACGCCTTGTCATAAGGACCCTGGGAAAAGATCGCACGTAGATCGAACAATACTTTTAGTTCAAATTGATGAGAAGTTTGTACCGATTGCCGAAAGTGGCGTTCAAGATCTCGGGCAAGAGGTATAGCATACGTTCACTTTACCAGATCTTCTCAAACATCAGAGGAGAGGTAAAATCTGATTTTAGACTTCCATTAGGATTATAATTACAATAGAAAGACTTAATTTTATATGAATTGTTAATATCGTAAAGAAACTGAATTTACATAAAAAAGTAAGAAAACAAAGATTGTACACTAGGTAATGTTTTGTATTGTTTTAACGGAAGTTATGTTTTTTTACGACTTTCTTTTAAGTAGGGTTACTTTTAATTAGTATCACAGTGTTGAGAGAAGTTGTAAGTTTTACTCATACACAGACTAATATTGTTTAACTGCCATTCTTTTATGATTGTGATGGAAAATCATTTGTTTTATGATGACATACGTCCAAAGATTTTGTACTTGAGAAAATGTAAAAGTAATTTGTATTATAATATTAGGCTTCTTAATATTTATGAATTGTTGTTACGCAGTTGCCTTATTAAAATAGACTGATTTTTATGTGTATTTAGTTAAGAGAAATGTACAATTTTTCCAATAATTTAAATCTAATTAAAAAAAAAAAGAGGAAAAATAGTTGCCGTATTTACATTTTAAAAACGCATTTTAATTACAGGTTTTTCCGTTAAGTTGTGCATTATACTGTTATTAGTTATTAAATCAATCACATTGTTGCTGCAAATTCCTAGATATATTTATATTGTTGTGTAACTATTAACCTCTTATTTTTTATATAAACCAGAATTTGGCCTATATTTCGGTTTGGTGATTGTAAATAATCATTTTGACAAACAAAATAAATACACTGATTGTCTACAATGTTGTTGGAAGGATGAATAAGACCATCTATTTATTTAAAATCTTTTATTTATGTATAAATAATAAATTAATAATACCTAGGGATCATTAATATCAAATGTATATGCGAAAATTATCACTTATTAGACTGATTATTACAGGAAAATAAACACCAAAATTTTTCGCGTATTAAAAAATGTTGGTGCTCTTTGTTATCATTTTAAAAAATCTCATAATGGTAACTATTGTCGAACATGCATACATTTTATATAGACTAGGAAACCACAACAAAATCAACGAAATCCTACGAAAGACTTCATATAAACGTCACCAACTTAAAGCATATTGACGTACATTTGCGCACTCTTCCATTTGAAGCAGTATTAAAAATTTTGATATATTACATTATATGACACTTATTAGGCTTACATCGGTGTTATACAAAAGTGTTAAACAAAGATTAGGCCTTATTCGAGCGGAGTCAACACAAAACTGCAAATAAACTTTACGAAAAAAAAAAAATGCAATTTTTACACGATCGAAATGCTAACGGTCGAAATAAATAAATAAACGAGTTTGCTATATACATCCACACACATTATCCTCCATATATACAAAAATCCGTGATCCCATTTCGATCTGGCACAGGAAAAGCTAAAATCACAATCAAACAAACGAAACCACCTTATGAAATCGTCAGCTATCGCAACTTTTGTGACGTCAGCATCACGCCAGCCCTGAATCCACGTGCGTTCTCCTCTTGGAATCGGATCTTTGAACTCCGTGGTCGGGAGTCGACTTGAGTATATCCGGCTGCGTTTGATTAGCGATAGCTTGACTAATTATAGACTGATTTACCACAGACTGATTAACGGAAACCATGGTTCCTCTACTTAACGTACCTAATAAGGGGGTACCAGGGTTATTGATTAAGAGATTCATATAATCGGCTATGAGTAGCGTAAGCTCGAGTATTTTTGGTTTACTTAATGAGAAAATCAGTTTTTGAGAGGGTTGTTGGTCGTTTTGTGTCACCACCAACATAAAGTCTTCTTGGCAACCGCCGAAGGTGAGCACGTTGGTGTATGGGTAGCGGACTCGTTGCTGCATCGTTGCTAGATCGAGGATTGTGATAGAATCTTCGTTTACTGCCAGCCAGATCATGGGGGAGTCGTGTTGGCGCAAACGAGCCTAAACAAATGTGTAACAGGATGGATTGAAACATCATATTTATACTAGGATTTGTTAGGGTTATAACCGGCTTAGCTTAGTATCTCAAAAAACAAACAGTTTTACTTTCAATCCAGGAAATCATCAGTACTTTATGACTTTATGGTTATCTGGTATTGTTTTTAATTATGACTGTCAGAGTCAAAGTAACACTTTTATCCACAACCACATCTTTGTATCATACAGGGTGACTGCGAAATATATGCAAATATTTTAACCACGGCATCCCCCACCCTAGTAGAGCCGAAATATCGAAAAAACAAATTAAAAATCGAATGGGGCAAAACCCCCATGAACCATCCTCGATACGAAGGCACTGAGCCACCTTGTAAACAGAGTTGGAAAAACGTTCGAATAAAAACGACCTAAACACTTTCAGTTTCAATTAAAAGTAAAACCGACTTTTTGCTGCTTATCATTCGTTCATTCATTTACTCATTCATCGTTAAAGGTCAGTGTGAAAGTTTTTTGGTAATTTTGATTCTGACGGATGTTTGATCCTTGGCACAACGATTTTACATTGTTTATTGGAACAGAAATAAGAGCAACTTAGAATGCTACTACCTTTTTACAAGAAATGTTGAAATGTTGTCCTTGACTAGCAATACAGGCGTCAGAGCGTCGCAAGAGGTTTGTTGATAGGTAAAAAAACACCGGAGTAGCGGCTGCCACTTTCACTTGTTGAAGCTCTTCGATAATTTCTGGACACTATTGATTTCCACAAACGAATTGTTTCATCCAACCAATACACGTTTCTCGAAAACCGTCTCTTGAAATCGTACTTGTTGACGACTATGTGGAGTTCCATCGGACAAAAAGTGAGTTACACAACGTGGACAATCAGCGGGCTCCAAACCGTGCATTTTGTCAACATGGTATGGATGTGACCGTGTTCTTTTAATGTAGGATGCACTACAAGCTGCGAAAATCCAAATTCTCCTTTCTGCCCTATCACGACCACGATCGTGAGTTTGAGGTTGAAGGTACCATGATCTCGGAGATGCTGTACCACCATATCGACACACTCTGCATTGGAAAACTGGACCATACACCGATTTCAACGACCGCTCGATAATGACTGGCCCTTTTCGTGCTTTTCACGTTGCGATTAAAAAAGTGCCTGATAAAGTTACTTTTTTGGTTCTTACTCCGAGTCCCCTACCCATTCATTGCAGTAATTATGTAGGTCACGAAACATTACCAGCGGCGCGTATAACAATTTACATTTAATTTCAAATAATTTTTTCTAGACACTGCTACTACTTAGGACCGTGAATTTTTGCCAGTGACATAATCATATTGTGAGCTATTCCCCATTTTTTTTTTGCATGTATTTCGCAGTCAGCCTGTATATTGTAGAGGGTACCTAGAAGCTAATACAGTTGTGATCTTTCTATCGTTTTCATGAGATCTAACTTGGTCAGAATTGAATGAACAAACATTCTTGTACTTAACGTAGTAGGTATTAACAAAAATAGTTCCCCAATTGGCGATGAACGAGCTCATGCTCTGCACAACGCTGAATGAGAATGACTGGATAATTCATGCAGACCATATATTACAACAAAAATTTAAAACAACGATATTTACGGCATAATAGAAAAGAATAATGTGAAGCTTTACAGAAAACTTCGGGTGTCATCAAGGGTATTGCGAGTACGGAAGAACAAAGAAGTGTTTTATTGTCTTGGAACTTTTGTATTTTGTCGTGGTTTTAAAAAAGTGCAATTTTTGTCAAATCTGTTGTTGATTTGTAGATAAGTGTGTTATTTGTACTGTGTAAGTGGGCCTTTCAGCAAATAATATTGTTATACTTAGTAAATAATCACAATTTTAATGGCACCTCATGAAATATAATTATAATTTATCTATTATAAAGTAATTTAGCCTGCATTTTCCTTTTTGCCCTCCTGACCTGCAAACAGGTCATAAATAGTTGACGTTCACCGTAACTACGATGAATGTCATTCAGTGTTTTCTCAGCTCCGTTTAAAACAGCTTACTCGTTACAATTGCAAGCGACACTCGAATTTCTACGATTCGGTGCTATTAAAAAAAAAAATTCATTACATTGAAACCTGGATTCGTAAAATGTAACCCACTGCACTTATATGACTATTTCACAAGCCTAATTTAATATATATCCAGGCCAGTTATAAGTATTTATATCCAGTTTCCTAGCAGTTACAACTTTCAGGTAGCAGTTTACAGAACTACTGGTATATTAAATGTACGGCGTAATTTGAACTCGCGATAATTTGTTCATTGGCGGAATTCTTTTAAAGTTAATCAACTGAATGTGTCATACAATTGCAAAAATTTTCGGAAAATCTAGATAAATTCTTATAATAGGACAAGATAAATCAAGTGGGGTCTAAATTTCAAGACAAAATAGATACCTGGAAAAGGGTTGCTCCAAAGAAGGGCCATTTCCGAGTACACGTAAGGTAAATCCGTACGCAATCTAGCTGAGTTCTTCCCTTAAGTCCTCTCCACTTCTCCAGAAGTTTCCCTTGCAACTCCGTCAGACCATCTTGCGTCAACTGATCCCTGTACCTGTACGGATAGAACTTGTCTATGGCGTTGAGAGCTTGATTAGAGTGAGCCGTGAGTATCCCGTGGACATTGTTCAAGGCGCTTAAAGTGTTAGAATTTTGAATGGCAGTCGGCGGACTGAGCGTCCCATTCGTCGTGGATTTTGGGCTTTGGTGTTTGTTGGAAGTACCTTGATTGCTTAAAGTATTATTTACACTAGTGTTCTTGTGCGAGCCGAAACTGCAGTCGCCCATATCCAACTGTGCCATCAGTGCTGCCAGTTCCAGTGCTAATTCTCTACTTAAGGGGAACCGCCCGGAAACTATCTGCTTGTTGACCTGGTAACACAAGAGCAACCTCTCTTTGTCCGTTTCTAACCTAGCACTATTTTTCCACCACAACCTGTTTTTGTAAGTTAACCTAATCACCCTGCTATTCTCGAATTTGCCTAAGCCTTTTTCACGAAGGGCTATTTCCCATTTTGATATTAGATCACATAGTTTAGCGTTGGCGTCTAAGGTGTGTTCTAGATCTTTTTCGATGGGATCGTCGCTGAAAATAGCGAACCCGTTGGTGGTACGACAACAGATTTCGTGAGCCAAACTATCTTGGAATTCTTTGATTGTTGTCGAACCGTCGAAGCTGGTGATGTGATAAGTGCCATTGAGCAGATGGACGGGCATCGAATGTGGCAACGAATGGTGTTGGGGGTTCTTGAGCAGGATACTTAGGACTTCCATCCGAGACGGCTTTAGTTCTCTGCCACCTAAAAAACATACAGCCTCCATTTATTCTACAGTTTTCCAATAAGTTTGTAACCGAATTAAATTGAGAATATTTGAATTGCAGAATGTAAAATAACCATAATTTGCTCCACGTGAAATCGAACGGAATTGATTTTAAAATATGTAATAAATTCTTATAAACGGAAATATTGAATAATACCTGCTCGTGAACGAGGCATATGCTTGACAATGTATCATATAACAACCAAAACAACGCTTAAAAGAGTCTAATTACAAATTTGAACTGTCTTTGGGAAGCCCGCTGACAAATCATGTCATGGTTGTTCATGTTTTGTTACAATTCATATAAAGCGTTCTCACAAAGAGGTGCTAGTCATACGATTTTAGTAACAATGTACCAGCCATGTGTAACGTATAAAATCTTATCTACTTTTATTTAAGTCTATTTAAAATATACTTAAATAAATGAACATTCTTTTTAGTTTTAGGAAAGAAGTGAGGTGATGGACGTACGTCACTACAGTACAAACGAGTGTAGATAATCTGAAAATGTCGGCTATTTTGTACAAAGATCGAATAAAAAAAGTGGCGGAAAGTTATTTCGATAGAACTTCTCTCTCCCTTGAGTATAACTTCAGTTTTTTCGAAAATCATTTGATTTTGCGAATTTTATTTTGTTATGATAATTCTTTTAAGTTAAACTAAAGATATGTATGTAATGTTAAAGTAAAGGTAAAGAAGCGTGCTACGCATTTGTTTCAAGTGAGTTTTTTTTCAATACAAAATTTTGCGATGACGTCATCAACACTTTTGCAAGGACCATATTAATAACAACAGTACCAGTACCACAATGCCACACTGTCGGGAAAATGGAGTGCGTCGTTCTTAACTTAAATCAATACAATAAATTGCCTCATTCGATAATTTTTTTGAGTCAACCTGTATAAGTAATTCTAAAAACTATTGATCACATCAGAAACTGCAAAACCGAATTCTTCGAAATCTTGCACACGTTTTAAAGTGAACGTAGGCATGGTGAATTTGTAATCAAAATATGCCTGTTTATCCCCTTCAAAAATTGACGTCATCTTAAAATTTTCCCGAATAAATCCAATCTAGTGTCCCAAATTTTTTGAGTCTATACTTGTGATTTATCATTTCCATTCATATTTTTTGGATTTGCTTATACACGTGACCCAAAAAATTTAATGAATGCGTGAATTTATTTAATTGATTTAATCAGGAACTGCAAAACCGAATGCTTTGAAATCTTGCAGACGTTTTAAAGTTATTATAGAGCGTCGTATTTAAATTGTTAATCAAAATATATCTGCTTATCCCTTCCAAAAAATTGATGACGTCATCTCAAAATTTTGCCGAATAAATTCTATCGAAAATGTGCAAAATGTGTTGAGTCTATATTAATTTGTGATTTGTCATTACATTCATATTTTTCAGAAATGCTTATACAAGGTGACTCAACAAAAAAATGAATGAGTCAATTTTTTTTATTGATTAGATCAGGAGCGGCTCACTCCATTTCCTCGAAAATTTGGGAATACAATACTGTTATTATTAGTATTACACTACACCTATCCAAATTGCTATAGGTGTCCTTACAAAAATTTTAATGACGTCATCACAAAATTTTGTAAAGGACAAACTCATTTAAAATATACGCGTAGCAAGCTTCTTTACATTTACTTTAACATTATATCTTTAATGTAAATGATAGGGATTCTCATAAAAAAAAAACCGTAAAATCAATTTGTAATTTTTCGAAAACGCTGAATATGTTGTTTGATTGTACAACTTCAGAAGAGATCGGATGTACAGGCTGCAGGCTATATTTACCAGTACTTTATTTATGGTTCGGTTTCTGGTACACGCTGATAACGTCTACTGCAAGGTGATATGGTTGTTATTAATATATAAATAATAAATAAAATTGTCTACCAAACCATAATTAATGTAAGTATATGTTTATATTGATTTATTAAGGGCGTAAAGAATATGGCGGATGCTCTAACGTCTGAGGGCTTTAAAGGTTATAACCTGCTGTACTTAGCTTTTCCAAGATGCCATTTTTCAGTGTAATAAGAATGCTTTGTTTAGTGTAGCAGTTGTAGTTATTTTAAAGTGTAGCGAGCGATTAAAAAAATGAACACTCCCTGAGTGGGATTCGAACTTACGTCGCCCACTTGCCGGACGGGTTTACTGATCACGATACTACAGGCACCGTAATTACTTTTGCTCACTTTCCACGTTATATTTTAGCATCAGTTCTTCCTTCTGATATTAGAGCACTAAATATAATTTTTGTATAGTACATATATCTGCCGAAACAACGCTTTTAAATGTAAGTATGTACTCGGTATATAAGTACAGCGAAACCAGATTGAAGTTCTATTCTACTACCTCAATAAAAAGTCTACGCATTTCTTTTGGAATTTTGTACAGCGTTAAATAAAGCGATAAACTGTTTATAGTACTTTTTCAAACTGTTGTAACAATTTCACACAACGGAAGCTACAATATTTATAAATACCTATCCCAATATGAATTAAATTCAGCGTTAACAAATAAACTATTAGTAGCAATACTTATGTTTCTTATTGCCAAAATAATACATTAGTAAGCCGATGTGTTAGCTTGTTATTGACAAAATTTTTCTGTTTTTTTTCAACAATTAACTTTAATACTAAGATCTTTTTACTTCCCGGGCGTTATCTCGAAATTTTGACAGATAAATCCGATTTAAAATGTGAAAATTATTGAGAGTTGTGATTTATTAATATATTTATTTAGAATTGATTATTATATTTATGCAGAGTGACTATTCAAAAATTAACGACGTAGTTCATTTTTCCAAGTAAATTGTAAACGCCTTGTCTCATTTTCCAGAAATTTTGGGAATACAGTACCGTTTTATTAGTATTACAGTATACCTCTCCAAAAAATTGATGGCGTCATGGCAAAGTTTTGTTATGGAAAACTCATACGCATAGCAGAGGTATTTCTTTACCTGCAGTTTATCAATCTACACATATTCTTATTTTAACACATGGAGGTTATAAAAAAATAAAATTTGCAAGATCAAATCGGTGGATTTGTTTTATTGTACGCGAGGAAAATTGTATCTAAAAATAACTCTAATCAATTTTTTCTGTCACAAGTATATAACAAAGTATACGACGGTTGGACATTAATTTAATTTTTCATGTCCGTTATTAAAATTTTTGTGCATCTTTCAATTAAAAGTAATGGGCTACAAGGTTTTGCAATCATTAAACCCAAACCCACACCCAAACTCGTAGTAATCCTAGATAAACACAAAATAAAATTAAGTCGGGTTGAAATCATTTGCATTTCGCGGGTCTCTATGGTTACCACCCATTTGAGGGTAGAATTACGAAATTCTGAAGAACCGGATTTTCAGTACTAACTAATAATTTTACATAATATTGTGCAACAATAAATTTCTTCCATAATTAATCATAACAGATTAAAGTTAATCAGCGACGGTTTATGACTGAAACTGCCCCTGAAATTTTGTTGTAAATATCAAGCCACCATTAAGTAATATTTTTTTCACGTTCGTATATTCATTGCGTCATCGGAAGATACCGAAGACAAATAAAAAAACTCGAGAAAAACACCATTAACGCTATCTGTCCTTCAAAGTGAAATCGAAACAAATTACAATTGTAGTTACCGCACCGAATCCGAATAAGACCCAATCACGTAACGCGTTACCATGACAATGACATAACGGTGTTTACATCGCATCCCAAACGTCACCCGAATGACGTAACAGCAAGTTTATCGACGGCTTCGTCCCTGTCGTTTCATCGCATTTAAAATTTTATTTTGACCAAAGCAGAGCCCTCTGCGTTTCATTAGGTATCCGACCGTCGTATCGGGAAAATGGCAACAACGCAAAAAACCACGTGACCTATATTAGGGTTGTGAACCGAAGTTGGCAAGCGTCTAAGCGCTTCCCCTAGTCGCAACTCCAATCCCTCTCGATCGCCATTCCCCTTATTGCGCTACTGCGGGCCTCCAACCACTAACCTTGCAGCAGTGCCGCAACGGTGTAAGTCTATTTTTTGTATTGTGCAAATCTCGCTTAATTAATCATTGTCAAGGTTGCCAATAAAAAGTGAATAGTGTGTGCATTTTCGTCGAGCTTTGTACGGTTGGTACGCCGCAGTTAATTATTTCTGCATGATTGAAGCACAGTTTGAATCGAGTGTGCTTTGATGGAAGAAATAAAAAGTGGTGGGCGGCCGTGGGTTGTTTGTTTGAATTTGGTGGGTTTATCGACAGGGGGTTGTCAAACGTGGGTAGTAAGTGGCAACCCTGATTAATGATGAGTGTTTCATTTTTTAAATTTATAGTCGTGTAAAAATCGAATATTTCAGGATTTAGAATGTCGTATAGAAAAGCTAAACATGCTGGAAGTTGGTATAGCGATTCAAGTAAGTTTTATGTAGCTTTGTGTGAAAATTTATGGTAAATATTTCCTGCAGGCTCGGAATTGTCAAATCAGCTTTCAGCTTGGCTGCACAAAGTCGATTTCATTCATGGTCCTGCACGTGCTATAATTACTCCGTAAGTTTAACAACATGCCGTGACATTGATATTTAAAATATGTTGTATTCCAGCCAAGTCTTACAGTGTTTGCATGTATTATATTTATAACGTTTTATGCAAGGAACATTGGCCTGAATTTAAACTCTGACTCACATTCCGCATTTCATTCACTATTTCACAAGCTGAACTGACTCGATCTCAATATGGCGTTTAGATGAACTTGCAGGTTTAAATTTTCTGATGTTCTTTCCAAACTATTTTTTAATTGATAAAATAATGAAAGATTAAATCCCCTTCTGAATTACCTAACATTAAACACTAAAAGACTATTTAAATGTGATTTAATTAATTGTTTTTCTTAGCAAGTCTCTTCAGCTATGCTGTAGACTGCTTAAGAAAAAAAGTAAGTTATTTCAATCCGTTCCTAGATTTTTTTGTCAGATAATTAATTAACTTTTCGTCAGATACTGTACATTATCGTGGAAATCTTATAAATTTTGTAACACTGAAGTTGCTGTGAGTAGAATTAGTTGTTTTTTCGTATTAGTCTAAACTGAACAATGAAAACTTGCGTTGGGATAAACCTCCACAAAATAAACTTTTTCATCTGTGAAATTTGTAAAATTGGAACGCAGTACATTAACATAAATTCTATATGAATGGGCATTCCCGCCTCATTCATGTTGATGAGATCAGTTTTTTAATATGCTACGGGTAGACAACCAACGCAACTACTTGAGAAAATTTCTATGGAATAAACAGTACAAAGTTACTGAATTAGATTTAGTAAAGTGTCATTTCTGAAATGGATCCAAGGTACAACATAAAGACAGCAAAGTGAATTTGAACGTCAAATACAACTGTAGTTGCTCTTCTTGCCTTAGATGCCACGACAAATATTTACATTATTATTAATTAAAAAAATGAAACCTCGAAATGTCAACGAAGTTGAGATATTTAAATGTATGAAATGCAATATAAATTTTCTAAAGTTAGAACTACATTATGGCACTGTACAATGAGTCGATCTTTCTTAGTTATTTGATTATTTATTTTATTAAACACACCAACATTAAAACATGTTTTAGGCACGCGGGTTACAGATATTGTGGATCTTGTGCAGCACATGCCTACAAACAAATATCCCCTGAACTGGTAAAGAAAATCTTCATTCTAGGACCCTCACATCATTTTAGTTTATCAGGATGTGCCTTGACAACTGCTACCAAATTTCAAACGCCTTTATATGACTTGGCCGTAGATTCTCAAGGTAACTAATATTACGTATGTTCGTACCTAATGTTCTATTAAATTCGGAATACTTTTAGTTAATAACGAATTATACGCAACCGGTTATTTTGACTGGTTAAGTTTGAGCGTCGATGAGAAAGAACATAGCATTGAAATGCAGTTACCTTTCTTAGCCAAAATCATGGAAAAGTAAAGTACTATTTATCTAAGAGTTAAATAGTTATTTTTTTATTTCAGTTATAAACACAAATTTACGATAATTCCAATTCTTGTTGGAAGCCTCAGCTCTGAAAAACAAGTACGTTATGGAAAACTTCTCGTGAAGTATTTGAAAGATCCTCAGAACCTTTTCATAATATCGTCGGATTTTTGTCACTGGGGCCCCCAATTTCGTTACACATACTGCGATACATCGTTCGAACACATCTACGAGTCAATTGAAAATCTAGACCACATGGTAAAACATAATACAGTTCTTACCACATCAAATACATGACTCTCAAACATGAAATCTCATACAGATAGTGCTTGTATGTATTTGTTGCCTGTTTACGGGTATTTGACATTTAATTCCATTTTATAACAGTCTGCTTGTGCCGATTAATTTTGTTGCGTTTTTTTTAAACATTTTTCTTTAGGGAATGACTGCGATCGAAAATCTAAGCCCCCATGAATTTAGTGATTACTTGAAGAAATTTGGTAATACAATATGCGGGCGCCATGTTATAGGAATTCTACTCAACGTAAGTGTTTGCATGATTATTGCCACATGTAATAAAACTTATTTTCAGATGATTAATCTTATCACAGAAGACACCAAAATGAGGCCAAATCTAAAATTTCTCAATTACATGCAGTCAAATCAGTGTATTACTTCCATGGATTCATCTGTAAGTTACGCTGCAGGCGCTCTTATTATGTAATTACATTACACTACTGTATCGATTTTAAATATACAAATAAATTTAAAAAATCACTGACCTGTTTGTATGGTTCTTTCCAACGCCCGTTCACAATAGGCCGCATACTTCCCACACTCCGTTCTATTATCAGCGTTCCTCTGAAGGTGTAACTTCAAAAACCAAAGCAGTCTTGATGATTTCGGCACGAAGAGACTAACAGCTAAAGCTAGCAACTGCCAACCTTGAAGTAAGGTAAAACTGGGTGGACCTTTGTGATCTTTATGTTCCTTGTAACATTCTTTGTGCTCTTTGTATTTTTCTTCTTGGACCGCCTGTATATTGGAAGATGCAATTTGTTGGTCAGAAGTACTGTTTATACTGGGTGTCGTTTCGCAGGTGAATAAACTTTGGGTTGCGCAAAGGAGAAGTTGCTGAAAAGAATTTTGGTGTTTCTGTATAATAGTGGGGCTACTTCGAAATGTCTAGATGACAATCACACCTGTGAAAACTAAGGGGCAAGTCTAAAAAGGAGGTCGGCAAGCAGAAGCTTCGGGGTCAGGCCTTAAGATGACAATGATGTGTTGTGTACATTCAGAAAAAGAAACATTCAAAAATATGATTGAGCCCACTATAACTGGATAGTAAATAAATGAACCGTAACCAAAAATGAAAATCAAATCAGACGATTTGATAGGGGAAGAGTAGATTTGTCTGAAATGCCCAATGAGATTTATTGTGTACGTGAAAGAAACGATACATACACAGGCATTTTCTATTCTATTCTATGTTCTAAAAACATCCAGAAAAACAATAGAACTAAATTGAAACACCAACATTCTTCGAAGTTGAGTCGTAAGGAGGTTACTAATAGTAAAGAAAGTTGCTGTTTCATGCATGTAGCAAATGAAAGTAATGATGAATCATTTCATGTTTTCGTAAAGCATCAGACAACTTCCACTATGTTAATTACGTAAGTGCTAAAAGCTTTTAGCTTGTTTCAAAAAACTCAATATAACTAGCCGGACTTTCAAATTCAATCTAACAATAAATTAGCTGAAGCTTTTAAAAAACACTCGCTTTAGTGTAACTGAGTTGAAGTTGAAAGTCCATCCTCTAAACTAAACTCACATAAAAACTAAATAAAAAAAGCACACTTACACTTTTTTTAAGCAACTTTTGTGTAGATACCTGGACTCCGAGTTTGGGCAAGGGGGAACTTTTACTCGTTTGTTTTATCAAAGCGCAAATCAATTCGGCTTGTAATTCTGGCATATCCAAGCATTGCTGTAACGCATTTTGTGCTAAAACAACATGGTAATCGATACCGGCCTGATCAACTGCCGCAGACATAAATAACTGAAGACATTTGAAAAGTTTGATGGCTTCGGCCTACGAAAAAAGGTTACAGCCGAGCTTTTTTGAGAACATTTCGAAAGGTCACCTGTAGGTTTTCCGTTGGCAAAGTAGTTAGGGGAAAGTATGAAGGTATGGCTCCGTCTTTCGTACAAGGCACATGTAAAAGAACCGGATGTCTCCACAAAACACAATTTGAATCTCCATCCACTTCCATCAGCTTATGAATAAGTTGTTCGTACTGAGTACCGGTGCTAGGGCCACCACCACTGGCTACTGTCAAGTGATACAACCACGAATCTTTCTCCTACAACACGAAATTAAATATCTTTCGCTTAAACGATAATAACGTTATCACTTGTTTCCCCAAACACAAAAGATACGTAGGCCCTTGATTGGTCGGAAATATACCGATTGTCAAATCAGGGTGTTCCGTGTCTCTTTCCTCCGAATCCGAATCTGAGAAATGTTCAACTTCTTCCACCCTCGCGTCGCGCATATTGATTTGACCAGCTGGCGTCTACAGCAATAAATTAAAATAAAAAAGCATCGTGAAAACACCGGCTTACCGTGTCTGTCGGGGATTTGAAATATAAAAACATTTTTCCTATCAGCACGCACCAACACTTTTTCGCGTGACCATTTTTCACTTTCGTTAACCATCCTTGAACTGACGGTTTATTTTCTTCTTTACTCAGTAATAATTTAGTTGCGTTTCTTCGTTGTACGTTTTGAAGAATCCTAACCCAATCTTCCATGGCAGTAATCGAATCTGCCGTTAAGTAATACGTCTTTTTCCCTGTATCTATTTCGAAAGTGTTTGATCCTTCAGCTCGCGTAATTTTACAAACTTCATCTAAGATTATTTGACCCTGAGGTTTTCGATTGATATCACTTTGGCTCTTGTAGTAAGTCAGCACGCCGTTTTTGAGGACGAACCACTTCTTTCTCCAAGTTTTCAACTTCCCACCTAAATAAAAAATGTCTTATCTGGTTGCTCTCGGCAGTTGAAATTTATGCTGAGTTATCTTAGATGTAATGAAATAGCCAATACCTTGTTTACTGGAATCAAATATACTGATTTAAGCGATTTAATTAAAAGAAAGTCACATGACTCAACAATTTTAAAACCAATTTTGACGACGTTCGGAAAATCAATACTTCAGTGTTTGAATGAAAAAATGGTAGAGATACACTTAAGACTAACTTCTAGTAGCTTGTGGTATAACATTTCCAATGCCTTTTACGGATGTTGTTCAGAACGTTTGATCTTTTGAACTTGATATTTGGCGTAAATTATGTTTCCCAGAGGTTTTCTTTCTTTTCAAAATTCTACAACCACTGAACTGGCACGCATTTTTGCTATGTACAGTCAATTTTAGGTTTTATCAATCACTAATAAATCATGATTGTAAATTTTTTTATCACTTTGGCTCGACATTATAATGACTCAGAAATGTTAAGGGAGAAAAGATAAACAAGGAATTAACGTGGTTGCAAAAAATCTTATGAATAAATGAGATATTTTAATGGTTATGCAAAATATCGATCATAACGATAAGTCGATCAGAATTTTTGAACGTCCTGCAAAAATAAAGTATACAATTTAGTCTTCAATACACGATGGGTGGGTTTTCAATGCTATGGAAATCCATGAAAAATTATTATGGATAGATACGTAAAAGAGTGCAAAAAATATATGTGCGGTAAACCCATTGATATAATTCCTTTATTCATTTTTTATGTTTCATAGAATATTCACTACTAGTTCATTAGTTGGATGGAACTTCAATATTTTCGAGGCATTTTATTCTAACTTGAAAATTTCTAATGACAAACGTAGTATTGTTACAAAGTGTCAAAAGCTGCAGAATAAGAAAACGGTAAAATTTATTATTTTGGGAATAACACAATTACTAATGACAACACTGACAATATATCGTTTTTAGGATAATACGCATTTCTCAAGACCGTCCACCCTTGTTTATGCAGACTGATCGGTATCATCATTATCACCAGTAAACAAGATATCGTTGGTTAAACAAAATTTTAAACACTCGGTATATGTGATTTAACCCGAATTTCACAAAGCAAGTGCACGCAAACCGACAACCGTAACAATTGTTAGTTTGAAGACGTACCTAATTTAGCTAAAGATCCGCTTTTCTCTAAGCTTTCGATCCGTTTCGGACTATCTAAGTAGGACGCTCTAAGCAACATCGACGACTCTAGACTAGTGGTATCACAACTGAGAGCATCTGGCGGTACGGCATAGTCATCCGACATACCGGATTCGAACGAAGTGTCTGAAACACCTTCGTGTAAATGTTAATGGAGGCACTTCTACACAGAGAAGCAGGCATGATGCAAGCACACAACATATATGTTAGTGCGATTTAACAAAAGAAAAAACATTTATCTTTACCTCTCGTCTTGCTTTTGCTCGGAGAACCACTACTGCTGGAAGCTGTCCGTTTTCCCGGACTAGAACCGGAAGTATCACCCGAACTTCTACTGTGTGTATTAGTGCCATCGACGGCCGTTGTGTTATTGCCTTCACCGTCACTAGAATCGTCCGAAGAGTCGCCAGTGAATGGCATAGACCGAATTTGACTTGCCCGACCCTTCACCGTTGCATATACTGGAACAGGTATGTCTTGGTAGCCTGCTTGCTCAGGACCGATGTCACTGGGAGTGGTTCCGGTCAACGTCAATCCATCTGCTGCCACCTGTTAGAAAAGACAGACACATTCTTCTACTTTAAAATAAAACGGAGTCTTGAAATTTAAACTTGACAGCTCCAGTTTAAATTTAATTCCCGATTAAGGAATGAAAATCCCGAAAAATAAGAGACAAATCGTTAATATGCAACAAAACAAGATGCATCTCAAAAGTATGAAATATTTTAAAAGCGTAAATTCCTTTACTTTAACATTCTTATTATGAAGTTTTTAATTTTACTGTAAATCGTTTAAGTAATTTGAGAATGTCTAGTCTATGTAATTTGCATGACAACAGAATACTCGAACAATTTGAAAAAAAGGGGTGGAGTCGGGTTATTTCAGTCTCTAAGATTAAGACATTATAAGAATTGACTGAATATTAACTACTGTTGTTCGCATAATTTTTTAACAAAAACACTCACAAAAATTTCAATTGTTTTTCAGATAATTGTTCTAGTACTATTTAATTACCGCGGTAATATTGTTATGACTTATAACAGCGTTTTGTTATCCATAGAAACATGCTATACTTTTCTATACTCAAGAGATGTGGGAGACATGGATATCAATATCCCACGCTAAAAGTATTAACGTCATGTGCAGACGGTCTCCAACGACGTGCTTCACTTTATTTGTTTGTATTTTGTTCATAAAAAATAATCTATTTTCTGGAGTCAGAACTTTGGTGACAGTTTTAATGTGGTTAGGAGACACAAAACCTAATAGATTTAATTACTGCTAATACACTCTGACTTGAGATATGTTACAGGTTTGTTAAACGATCTGAGAAGTAAGGTGACTTAACTTATGCTCTGAATCAGTTTCGGAGAAGTATGAACTGACTAAGAAAAACAAAATTCTGTATCTTAGTTCTGGTGACTGCTACTGGTATCAGAAAGCCTTATAGCCAAGGAACCTTCTAACAGTCTACGTTTTACAGTAAATTACCCTATTCCCGGAACTCCAATACAACGCAACGAATATTGCCGCTGCCCTCACCTGGATTTTTTGAAATTTGTGACAGACGTCAAGACGCCCTTCGCACTCACTCCCTACCCTAATCAAAAAATCCCAATGGAATACCTGATAAATCCTATCTTCCCAACTTGGAAACCTGTGAATTGGAGGCGTTGGAGCCCTAGGCCAAGGGACTTTTTCCCGACTCGGCGTGTAAATCTCGGCGTAATCATGTGCCAAATCCGGATCTGAGGCGCTGCTGCTGGGAACCCTGCCTATGCTCAAATTATCAACAGCGGCTCTCAGTTCGTCCGTTAAAGGGTCCATACTTGAATTGCTCGTTCCGAAATTGACACTAGTGACCAGTGTGCTGGGCACAGCTGGTTCGAAATTGCTAGACAGACAGACCGACTGATGTCTGCGGTGGCGGTTGCTTCGGGAAGAGCTAGTCGTCGATGTATGTTGCCTGTTAAGAAAGAGGAAAATTAGTTAAATTTTTTCGTATACAGTTTCAGAGCATTTTAATAATATTTTTTTATGTGAAAGAAGTGTGGCATATGAACAACAATGCACATCCATGGTTGTCTTTGGATCGTGTTTTTATTGCTCTCTCGGTAGAACTGAAGAAGAAAAATTGACGAAGCAATCGACAGGCCGTAAGATGCCATTAAGTAGGTGTCGAAAAATTGTTTAATTTTTAGCTATACTGTACCTAAACCTAGATTTTTACGAAAATTTGGATGCCTAGGTGAATTCATAAACCACAAGTATAGGAGTATATTATTTTATAAAGTTTACTTTCACAGTTTTTCTGCAAGTTTAGATGATGTGTTTAATTCACAATTTTTCGCAACTAATAAAATACTTGATAGGTAAACGAATACAAATGAAAATTCACAAGTGAGTAGATACCTGACCTAAATGAATCTTGGCCTGATTTTTGTAAGTCAATCTATCTTGTTAACCGTCATTTTTCAAAAATGAGAAGATTAATCTTCTTATTCATTTCATTACTATTTTTTCGTAAGAGAAAGTCAACTTTATCAATAGTGTGTAAAATTGTAGTGAAAATTATATGTAATAATCTTTTTATATCATCATTGTTTCCTTCAGTACCGCAACAGGTTGCAAACAATTGCAATAAGCTTCAGACGCCGACAGATGTTTATGAATACGAAAGAGATTATTTTGCGCACAACTCTACAAACGTCAAATGTTTATAGTATTTATTGCCATCAAATGTGTGTCTATAAAGAAATGAAACCAAACAAAAACAAACAAACTCGCAGATTGAAAATCTGCAACACATTACGAGTTGTGCTTGTAGTTGTTAAACTGGTCTAAGAATCAATAAAATTAATTGCTGGTTCAGAATATGTATATTACTGTTTATTATTTTTTAAAAATTCAGAAAAATTTCTACGAGTTTTTCGAGTATTGTACTGAAAAATATGATTACATTTTCTGTTGAAGTTATGAATACCATAACTTTCGGCTTTAATCGTTCTACAATTATTTATGTGTGAAAGTTTACAAATCAATAACCACCAATTAATTGATCTTAACGCGTGTGCGTTAAATGTCAAATGAAATGCCATGATAAATTACAAAAACAAATCCTTCTCTGCAATCAGGGACGTAATTAAAAACTTCACTTCCATCTTACAATGTAGTTTTGATTTACGTTTTTTATTTTCTTATTATTTAGCTATGAGGATGACTTTCATTAGGATTGGAAAGTGTTGGGAGAATTTTGTAAATTTTTAATTTTAGATATGCTGTTCTTTATGGTTCATTTTATTAGCGACTTTTGAGGTAATGAATCGCTACCAAGACTTTTCCACTCATTTTTATTTAGAAAATATGCTGGGGTAACTAAGGATGAAACGTAGGCGGATTTTTGTAACACGATTTACACGTGTACACGTGCGGTAGTAAACTGCATTTCACAAACTTACGCGTCAAGTCATAAAATGCACGTTGTAATATTTTTGTCTCTTCTTAAACCACGAGTCAGGAATGAAAGCAGCCACGTCCGCAGGATTTAGATGATTAGTATTTCATAACTCAAGCGCATAAACTACTAACATAGAATAGAATATACATGTGCGTAGACGGAACCATATCAAATGTAACATTTTTAATTTAATTCATCACATTTGTTTTTCTGTCAACAAGATACCGACCACTGATAACTTGGTACTTTATTGCACTCTCTGCTTTGTACTTGTTACATAAATTTGTTTGAGTTGTTATTTAACATAATTTAAATAGGATGAAATATAAAACATCTAAAAAATTGTTAGAGATCAGGAAATCAAGTGAGTTTTATTAAAAACATACTGTAAATATGTATAACACAATTTTCACGATATAAGTCGTCAAAACGTTATAATTCACATTATCGTAATAAATAAAAACCAACGTTGGTCATACTGCAGTATTTTCTTGAGAATTTCAAATTAACATTCTACCAAAGATGACACACACTTTTTAAAATTATAAATTTCCAATAAATCACTACAAATTTCTTCCACATTCCTCGACGGTTAATTTTAATTGTTTAAGTACATAGTACATAGTTGAATGACTGGCAGGAAAGAATACGACCTTATTATTTGGGATAATATGTAAATTTCACTGTGACATGTACCGCGATCAACACAACATATTCCAAGTATCCTATCATGACTGCTTTTCGTTTTATATTTTCCAGTGCCACCTTGAAATAGCAGGTCAAAAGAGAACGAGATAAACAAATGGACACTGTCATGAAAAAGTACAGAAAATTATGTTATACGAGTATGCTTAGTAACGTTCCTTTCTGCTTGAACTCCCACACTTCGTGCTGTTTCGACGGTAGCTGAACTGACACTTCACCTCACACCTCCGCATTAAATAACAAAACAAAAACTTGACATTTTAATACTAGCCTTGGTTCCGGGGAGCAACTCTCGGACCTCCTCCTGTCAGCCAGCGCCAGATGGTTCCGAAGCAGCTCCAACTGCTGATTGCACTTGATGTTCTGTTCTCGCAGAGTCTGATTCTGCTGTTCGAGTTCGCGTAGTTTATTCGTCACCCATTCTTTAATTCTAGCCGCTTTCGCTTCGACTTGCCTAGCGTCGTGGAGCCGCAACTGTCGTTGCTCTTCCACTTCGCCTTCCAGACGATGGATTTGAACGTTGTTCGGGTCACTTTGCTGCGACCATGCCAGCTTCTGTTCCATTATTCGCACCTGCAAAAAAAAACAACGTAATGAGAACGGCTCTGGACTTGAATGGTGCGCTATCGATTGCTGTTGGGGCAGACCGACACATAAATTCTGGACGCAATTTGAATAACGCTACACGCGAAGGTTCCAGATTCCTTATCCAGCTTTGTTTGTTTCAAAGCGGTGCGGTTGCAGAAAGCTCGCTGTTTCCTTCCGTCTCTTGGGGGTGTGGAGAGTGATGTTGTTTATGGTGTTGTTCTGGTATTATTAAAATCTTACATGGCGACATTGTTATTTGTTGTCACCAGAGAGCGGAAGTTAAATTAATCATACATGGTAAATCGGATACCAAAGAGAATTAATTACAAACATGATGTCTGTTGAAAACTGGTCACTTTATAATGGAAACTATCGAGGCATATTTTTTCTTAAAGCGTTAAACCCAGCTTCAATTGTTCTTTATAATCACCGCATGTCTTTGATTAAAGTTAGGTTTTTATGTTAGATAAAGGTAGCATATTAGTAATTTGACAATGTATGTAAATTTGCATCACTGGTTAACTGTTAAAAAATGTTTATGTAGCAACTATAACTATTCTTGTAACGGCAACAATATTGATAGCAATGGTGGTATTTTATAACGAAATTCAAAATGTCTATGGTTACCGAGAAAAGTATGTATTTTTGTTGGTAACAATGAAAATTAAAAGCAAAAGGGAATAACAAGAGACAGGAAAACTGAAACGAAAAAACTCGGTTTTTGTTGACTTTTTTCGATGGAACCAAACCCGCTAGTATTCTCATAATGGTATTCGTGTATGCAGGTATTTTCATTTGCTGCGTGAGTTTAACGTTGTATCATTCTTAACTTTTACCAAAATTAGACCTTTCACAATTCTGTTTGGCAAATTTTGTTTATATTAATATTTCATGGAATCTGTATTGTTCACCCAAAGTGGCAGAGGATAACAACACTGAAGAAAAGAAGCCGCAAAATATTTACATACATATGCGGCAAAAATAATATTTCAAGGAAAAAAAACTTAAAATAACCCAAGGAATAGTAAGAAAGGTTTAGGAAACATCCTGTATAATAAATGTCTAAACATATCGGGTTTTCAATTAAAAAAGTCATCAAGCTGGTCTTGATTTTTTGTATGTCTACAATAAACCTAAAATTTAATCGATGGCAGCTGACAATGCGAAAATGTCAATTGTACCACCCACCAGTTTGGGTTAAAAAAAACACATGAAAAAAGCAACGCCACATTGATGACATTTACAACTGAACACCCATTATGTGGCAATCTCTATTATATCTGATCGAGCTATGGAACTTAAAATATCCAGGCACAAAATGATGTTCGGTAAATATAAAATTAAAAAATACAGTACTATTTTACCATTAAACCAAAAATTTGATGATGTTATCACAAAAACTTTATTTTCACTGGGAAAAGATTTTTTAATTTAATTTCATAAAAAAAAAAATCGTAGAGTGAGACCTTATAATTTATGTAAGAAATTGGACTCATTTCAGTGATTGTGCTTTTGAGGCGTGGGAGATTCTGTTTAAATAACTTAAAATTAATTTTTTAAATACATAATAAAAGTTTGAAGTCAAGATAGGTGTTCGACGACGATTGTATCGTCCACCCCATTGTACTTACGGTTCAGTAATTATTTGATGCATTCACTATTTTTTTTAAATATCGCGAATAAACAAAAATCTAAATATATTACTACAGTGAAAACACAATGGCACTTCGAAGCATTTTTCTTAATTAAAAATGTGTGTGATGGCGTCATTACTTTTCTTGAAGGGATGAGGAAATATTTTTAATCGGAATTCTCTAATTATTATTAGTAACTATGTTGTCTGAAATTGGAAAAGGTCGTTTCGTAGAGTTTAAGAGAAGCTGTAAAATTTATTTTTACAATTTTTATTACTATTGTGGATTCACTAATAAACAACAAATACATGTTGCCCCATAAATTACAATTCTTTAAAATTTTACGATTTACTCAACAAAATTTTCATATGACGTCATCAAGTTTTTGGAAGAACTTAACAGTTCAGTTCTGTTTAGCAATTTATTACACTCATCATAACACTAAAGAATATGAAATATTTCAGAGTAACCAGTATCCTAGTTTCTAAGTTACATCGCAAAACTTTATTCTACAATTTTGCTTTTTTTTTAAAAAAAAAAACCCAAAATAATAATACAAGCGGATTACTATATCACACATGCGAGGTATATTAATTTGCACATTTTAAACGGGGCTTACTTATCAGAATTTTGAGATAAAATTATCAGATTTTTGGTGCACATGATTAAATATATTTTCGTTCGCAACTAAACAAACTTTAAAATGTTTGCTAGATTTCACAAAATTCGGTTCTGCAATTTCAAATTAAATTATAAAATGTTAAACAATATTTTTTTCTTAAAAATCTGTATGTTATTTCATAAAATTTAAAGAACATTTAATGGGCAAAATTTTTAAATGATGTCATCAATTTTTTGGGAAGGTATCAACGGATAAATTAGGTTTTACAGTTTCAAAGTTAAATTGCAAAATGTTTTTATACAATTTTGCTATTTTCTCCAACAGTCTGAATGTCTATTGGTCGAAGGTTATTTCGACAGAACTTCCCTCGTCCCTAAAATACAATAACACAAATCCAGCTTTTTCGAAAAATTGTAAAATTTGATTTTGCCAATTTTATTTTTTTATTAGAACGTTTATAAATTAAAATACAGATAGGTATGTAAATGTAAAGAAAAGTGTTGCGCGCACGGTCCAAATGAGTTTACCCTTGACAGAATTTTGTGATGACGTCATCAACATTTTTGCAAAGATACTTTGGATAGGTGCGGTGTAATACTAATGATAACCAGGGTTGGCCTGATTTAAATCATTATTGATTTTTAAAATTTTTTTTTTGAATTACAAACATATAATGCATGTTACAGTCTTTTAAATGCAATTTAATTCAATAAGGGTACACCTGCGTACCGCCGAAATTTACGTAACCGTTCTGAGACACCTCGAAGGCGAAAGATCCGCTGCAATTTACAAACACAGTCCGATTTTTTTAAGTAAAGTATTTTTTTCGTTAGCTGCAGTTTACATTTGCCGACAGAAGCACGATTCAAATAGGACAGTGCCGCATATTTGTTATTTGTGAATGTTTGGAAATACGCAGAAAATGAAAATTACTAAAAACAACTAAATAAAATATAAAGCTTTTAAAAACTGAATAAAAATAATTAAAACTTCAAACTTAAGTCACATAACTTTTGATTTTTTTCCTATTATGTACTTTACTTTTGAAGTCTGAATTATTGTGGGTAACCGAAAAACTAAAAAAATCCAAGAAAAATTAAAAAATCAGAAACAATTAAGAAAACAAAAAAAATCAAAGAAAAATACAAAAAAAAAACCGTGATTTTTTTTAAATCTGATTTTTTCCAACCTTGATGGTAGCAGTATTGTACTTCCAAATTTTGTGGAAAATTGAGTCAGGCGTTCCCGATTTAATCAATAAAATAATCATTCATTAACTTTTATGACTCAGCCTGTATATGAACTTTAAAAAAATTTAATGCAATGATAAATCAGACGTATAGATTCATCATATTTTGCACATTTTGCATAGGATTTATTCGGCAAAATGTTGAGATGACGTCATCAATTTTTGGAAGGGATTAAACGAATAACTTTTGTTTAACGATTTACCATGATTACGATAACCTTAAAACATTTACAGGATTTCAAAGCAATCGATTTTGCAGTTTCAAAGTCATGTTGCAAAATTTTGTTATTCAGTTTTAGATTTTTTCCAAAAAAAATCTGGATTTCCAGGGTGAAAATTCGATACGGATTCACGCAACAAAAGTGCAGGAGTATCTTATTTTATGAAATTAAAAAAAAACTTTTTATTATACATTTTGAAGATGACGTCATCCCTACTGGTGGTGGGGATGATTAGTGAAATTTTAGGAGAGTACTTGTCTAATAAAAATGGATACAGACAGACAGATAGACAGACGGAAACGGGAGACAACTTTTTTTCATATTTTAGAGGTCATGACATGTCGAGAAAATATGAAAGTGGCAATTCGGCCGGTGGACTTGATTATTATACTTCCTTGGCTTACGCTCGGGAAGTAAAAATCAACACAAGTGTAGACGTATCTGACGTCAATCAATTGTTGCTGAGCATGACTAGACAAATTTTGGTTAGCGTTTTACCATCTACACGGTATTTGTAACATATTCATAAAATTTGACAGCAATCGGTCCGGTAGTTTTGACAAGAGACTTATTCGTATTCTAGGGATCATGAAACGTCGAGAAAACACAAAAGTAGCCAGTCGCGTGATGGACTCGATTACAATACTTTCGTAGCTTCCGCTCGGGAAGTAAAAAATATGAATGCATTGATATGAACTCATTACATTTCGTAAATTTTGGTAAAATTTTGAGATAACGTCATCATGAGGAGGAAGGGGATAAACACATAACTTTTCATTAATAATTTACCATGTTTACGATAACTTTGAAACAAGTTTGCAATATATTGTATTTGGTTTTATAGTCTCAAAGTTAAATTGTAAAATGTTATATAATTTTTATTTTTTGCTCAAAAATCTTGATGTAGGTATATTATTTTATAACATTTAAATAAAATTCACCATGCACAATTTTCAGGCGACGTCATCACATTGTTGATGGGGGTGATAAGACACCGGTTGGTTAGCGTTAAACCATTTACATGATATTCCGAACACATATACAATTTCACAAAAATCGGCCCGGCCGTTTCAGAGATTATCTATCTAACAAAAATCGACACAGACAGCAGACGCCCGATAAAGGGAAACGGAGCCGTATTTTTCGTACACTAAGGGTCATGAAACGTCGAGAGTCTATGAAAGTGATTATTTGCCAAACGGACCCTATTATAATATTCCCTTATAGCTTACGCTCGGGAAGTAAAAAACTCTCGAACTAAATTAGGCATATCAATTAACTATGTATTTTGTCATATTAGCACCAGTGAGTGTTGACTGCTATAGAATGAATGGTGTATCTGTACCAGACAGTTTTGATTGGAAACATTATTGTGAGCGTATTGACGGCATCTGTTAAAAGAATCTGATACATTAGGTATACTTAATTCAGATTAGTTCACTGAACTGTTTTTTTTTCATTTGCAGTAGGGGCAAACATTGTAAAAAAAATATGCAAAAGACAGTGACAGATTAGTTGTTTATTTAATTATACAATAGCTGTTTATCACCTATATAGCAAGAACACTGTTCTCATTATCAAGAAACCACGAAACATTAACTCCTTCTCGAATGAAAACCACGAGAAACGACCCCTACAGCAAATTCATCCACGGAACATTTCCATCGCTTCCAAAACACCAAAAATATTAATTACATACAGCTCGCATTCACAAAGCATAAGAGAAATGAAACGGTTATTTCAGTATCTAAAATAAACCAAAACTAAACCGCAGGTTAATAAATTTAGAGTAGCTTCCAACAACACAAAGCCAATAACAAAACCACGCACATTTTACAAATAAGAGCAAAACATGACCCCTAATTAAAACTTCATGACGGCTACTAACCAATTATAAATAAATATCCCAACAAACAAAGCAGATGTGATTTACCCCGTGATTCCATTTTGCTGCAGTCTCACTCACACTCCAATCAGAACTACGAGGGTGCTAAAACTGTTAAACCTCCCCAACTACATCCACGCGATGAAACCGTTCGCTGCCAACTAAAGCCGAAACTGTATGAAGTTTGCACGTCCTAACACCAAGTCGCATACAGTCTCTGCAATCGCTGAAAAAGAGTACATGCCGATGTGAACGCGGCGCCAAGGCGTCCCGACGCTTGTCACAAAACTTCCCCATAGTGGGGGAGAGCCATCGGCCATTGTAACCACCCTCTTTAGCTTCCGATGCGGTTGGAAACAAACAAGACGGGGTTGTATCGTTAAATCTGACAAATATCGAATTACACCCCACTATTTCAATTAAGCGAAATGCTGATAGGAGCTATGATAAATGGAAACGGTCACTATCGGTCTTCTAGGCTGTCATTGGCAGAAGACTGATTTCTGAAATGGATGGGGTGATTTTAATTAATGCGGACTCCCATTCAATTCGGGGATGAAAAGAGGTTGAAAAACGGGCAAAAGTTAGCTGAAACATCTATCAAATGAAAAGACGGTTTGGACTTTCTATGAACAATGTTGTTTGGACATGCGACAAAAACATGTGGCGGAACTTGCCAACCCCCCAAGTGTTTGATTCAATAAGGGTAAATTGATTTGTAACGTCACAAAAGGGTGATACATTGCTGAAGCTGTTATCTATACGTTTAAAGGTTGTCGATTTGGCTTTGTGACAGGTATTATGTTATAATTGTGACGTTAAAGAAAGATGATTGGACGGGGGTTCAAGATTAAAGATTGGTTTTTACTTTTGTTTTATTTATTAGGCTTCTAGTAACAGATGACGTCATCATAAAATACTGTAGTGACATGCACAGCTGAATACACTATGGTTCAATGAAAAACAAATTTGGACAATTTACATTTGACCTCTAAAATTATCTCAGGGATTTTTTATTTGAGTAAGATACTAAATTGAGCCAGAAATAGCGAAAAATAACATTATTCAGTTTTCGTGAATTCTTGTTTTTAATGTTCTATTTGCCTGAAATTTATAGTTACATGCTTCTTTACCTATATGAACATATTTTTAACTTCACATATGACTTATCGTAAAAATATACAAATATATTTAAATATGAAATGTACGAAGTGTTTTATTTTATAGATCAACAAAGTAAATAAGTCACTTTTGTGTTACATCCTTCATTACAAAACTCATAGCTACATATACATATTCTCCTTCATACACCTTATAACGTGTTTAAAAAAAAATTACAGCGATTTGAAAAGTACATTGTGACAGACAATCCAGTTGTTGTTGTTTTCCAAAAGCTTCGCATATTTTTTGATATGGTTTAAAAATGTATCCCGATTCTGCTTTATAATCACTGAGATTTTACACTATAAAATAGTGTTCAATTCTAAGTTTTTTTGAATATTTATATCTTAAATTCGTTTTTAGCAAAGTTTCACGAAGACTAAATAAATAACTAAAAAATTAACATTCTGTCGTTAAGTTTTGTCTGCGACTTTAATTTATGATACAAGTGTAAAGGTGTCAATTTACCTTGTGGACACTTATGCATTATTTGTTGTATTTACATCTGTTTTCGAATCTACAAAACTGACATTTTATGACATGAAATTATAGTTGACAATTATATTTGAATTAATATACAAAGATAAGTTGTGAAAAAAGGTTGTTTATCGCTATCATGCCTGAAAATTCAAGTTGCTATATAAATAATAAACTTAAACTTAAAATCATAGACAAAACAGGGGCAGCTTTGTGTTATAATTTGGTGTAGATTCGATACTACTGTTCGTATATTAAGAATAAAAAATGTTGATAACATGAAACAATCGAAATTGTAACTATACTAGTTTTAATGTCTCATAAAGAACTGAAGATTAGCTTAGCCATGAATGGTGGTGGATCAACAATAATTATTAATATTCATATAATGATGAAAGAAAACACAAAATTTAGAACAACTTTGAAGACACATTCATTTGATACGAGGTCGACAAGCCAAAAGTCTTACAACGCAACCTTAGAGTCGATACTTTTTCATTATTCATTACTATTTCTGTTTGACAGACTTCCTCAGCTACAATTTCCCCCACAAAATTTATAACTCCAATGTTCTACAATTTTTCAGGTCTTGCCACTTTCATGAAAGTCAAATAATCAACTTTTCCTTCCATAATAGAGCTCATAAAAAAATTAAACCACCCCATGTATTCCTAAAATTGACGGAAGCTTTCCACTCACTTATTATTTATTACGTTTCGTAACCGAATTTCTGGAGAAGTTCGCCACATCAATAATAAAGACACGCCTTGTAATAAAACAGTTCATCTCAGAATCAATATTTGTTTTAGTCCCGTGTAAACAACTTCGATATCTGAAGCGAAAGACTACAAATACGTAATACATAATGAAAATCGTAAGCTGGCAAGAATAGTGAATACAAACAAAGACTGCGCAACAAAGGAGCTTTTCAAAAATATGCAAATAAGAGAGCAACAATACTTTATAGGGGGAAAATGTATTCATATTTCTAGGAGCGTAGGGCTAAAGGGGTGATTTTATAATGTAGAGTTTTAACCTTTCACTGCCACCAATTAAACAGAAATAAAAAAGTGAAAACTTTTGGAAGTAACGGCTGAAAGAGTGACACACTACATTTATGAAACAGGATGGGATATTTGGCTTTATCTTCTCGGTATCTATGAAATCTAGAATACTGAACTCAACATTAACGACGTCAGCAATGAGCATAAACACGGGTTTTATGGTGTTTTCCACAATGAAGCAACGCAAAAGTCGTAAATCCTCACAATAAGAACCTTAAGAACAGAGGAATGGAGAGGATTAACAAAGACACACTGAAATTTTGGTTAAAGCTGTTGCACTTTCAGAAATAATATTTTGTGCTTAAAATAAGATTTCTTGTTGTACTCGTGAGCATGCTGCAAAAGGGTCTCTAAAGTTCTTCGTTTGTATACAGGATGTTTCTTCTTCATTCATGAACTTCATGGATTAATTAAGTATATAATGAAATAAACATGTTTTCTGTAAAATGCAGACTGCGCGACAACACCAAAATCAATCTTTCATTACAGACGACAGTCTGATACTGTCTGTTCAGTAAAAACACATTTTAATGATTATTCCCAAAGGAAACAGAGAAAAAAATCTATTTTTATTTTTTTAATGTTCAGCTACTAAAGCATAAGGTCAGAAACAGCATGTAAAGATTATATCTCTGCTTAATATCCGTTTTAGCTACTAACACAATCGTGGTATATTTTAAATATTATAAAAATAAATTAGGCGAAAAAGGTTCCTTTAGAAAAAAATCAACTCAATGGAACGGAATAACCGGATTTGGAAAATTATTCCGGCAGATGTAAAATGAGTAACCCTTTTTTAAAAATGTGGTGATAACTAGCGTGGCACGTGCGGTAGGGATTTAAAAACATACAGAGGTACATAAAGCTATAGCATGTGACAAGGGGTTCGACCCCACTTTTATGTACACCAAAATTAAATGACTCATCATCTGCACCTACCGGCTTTTTAATTATTGAATAAATAAAACCTTTAGATTGACCACTAACGGTAACAAACGAGAATCAAATCTAGATATTTTCTTGTAAATAATCGACTTTCCGTGCTATGAATAAATAAAAAAAGTCAGCGTCAACTCTTTGTCACTGACCCTGCTTGACATTTAAACACGTGCTATCGATTGTTTATTTCAATTCACGCGAAGGAAAATCATTTTTGCCGCTAAATTCCTACAGAAATAACGAAAATCAGTCCAAAATATACCGTGAATGTTTGTTCAACATCTACATTTTTGAATAATTTATTATGAAACCATTTTCTTTGCGATTTCACGGGCGAAAAGTTTTGTTGCCATCGAATTACCTTCGCAGTTGAGCTAAATTTTCGAGGAAATCGACAAAAGGGTGAAAAGTCGACTACTACAAAGCTCTTCATTGCATGCTATGTTAAGATGCAAATCCAAAACAAATCGCACATACACTTACAAGTAAATGAAAATAAAACAAAAAATGTCATTGTAACACTTACATTTTCCCTGATAATGTCCCCCAAACAAACAACGAAACGTCGCACAAACAAAACAACCAAAACAAAACCCGAAACAAAAACCTATAGCGACTCTCTGTTTTTCTGTCAGCTGAAAGACGCCATGACCGCCAGCGTCGAGACGGAAAATAATCAATAACAGACGATAGGGAAAGTGAAATTCGGTTGCCATGCAACCACCTCTATCTCTTTTCCAATCGGTGGCGAACGTATTCCTCTTACCTTGTCTTCCGCCTCTTCCGCCCGACTTTCCGCTTCCAAAACCCTCTGCTCCAGTTCGGAAAGCTGAAAAAAATTCTAATATTAATAATGCAACAACAATTTACGAGTCGCGATTAAATAAAAACGTAGACCGGCTTTTTCGAAAAAATGTTGTTGGTGTCGCCATCTATACCGTGAAGGGATGATCGCGGGAACTTGACTAGTGTCTGCTAGATGTCGCTGCATTTCTAAATGGGGGATGTTTGCTAAATTCGATTCTTTGTATTGTATGTTGCCTAGCTGCCGGTAGCTATTTGCTTGATGTAATTGAATATCGTCTTTGAAATGTTTGAAGCATTCGTACTCGAGCTTAATTTTATTAGTTTACATTCGCAACGCACATAAATGTGAAATTTTGTAAACAACGAAGAAATTCCATCTACTCGAATAATTTAATACACGGACTGGATTTTAATTCGTTTGGCAAAGTTGGATACAGAGCAGATCCTGGTAAACAAATTCGAGCGTCGATTCCTTCCCTAATTGGATTATGTTGGTTAACATCGACACTTCTGACAGTGGCACAGGTGCTCACTCAACCGCAACTAATAAAATATGACAGCACCTGGTCGTGGCAATGAACACGCCAACATTGACAAAACGGGGGTGTGGAAATGTGGAAGCACTTATTTAATTAATCACAACTATGTTGTCTCACAACCAGTAACTCAGCAAACGGCACGGTAAATGAATTCAATGAAATCGTAATAAAAAAGCGCTGCACGGGATTTATTTTAAACTCTAGTTTATACATTTTACGATTTTTTTTTAATTTAGTTAACTCAACAAACAATAAATGAGTTGAAAAGACATGGCTAATTAGTGTCGAGTAAAACAATTGCAATATTCGGGTAGGGTTGCTATCACTGTATTGAAGACTGTTAAATTAAGTACAGCTTACACAATAATTATCATGGAGAGTCAAGACGGTACTTGTTCAGAAATAACTGAATGTGGGGATTTTATCCATTAGTGTTTTCTGTGTTGTGATATTTAATAGAGTATTAACTTAAAATTTGTTGTACTAATACGTACTCTTCATTTTTGCATAAATTCCAAGTAATTTGAGGCAGCTGTAAAAAATTTTTATAATACCAACACATTGTTTGTACGACTGCATTTTTATATTATCAGATCTGATTATTGAAGTTGTTATGCAATTAAGTTCAATAGTGGGTCATCCGTAACAATAAATATTAGTTTTTCCGGTAGTGTATGTATGAGAATATGTATTTTTTTGTGTATTTGCTAGAACATTGTCAACGATTTGTCATTGATCGAATTTTCGTCTTGTCAGATTAACTATCGTCAATTTGTTTTAATTTGAAATTGCATGTACGACAAACTTTAACAAATCCATGGTTGCCTTTGATTGTCTTTTTATTGCTCTTTCTCAGTATATGTGACTTTATCCATTCGAATTCAATATTAAAACTAACATTAAAACTTTGAAACTTTTATTACGATTTAAAGTTGGCCAAAGATTTTATTGCTTTCGAATTAATTTTAATATCACGATATAAGACACTGAGATCAAATTAATCACGCACTTAACGAGGCTTTTAGCGACGTCTGATTAACGTAGAGTCGATCACGTGGTATTTTTAACGCCGTGTTAAAAGTTTAATCGCAATCAAATATTTAATTGAGTTTCTGTAAACCGGGTCTGGATGGATACCAAATATATTCATTTAATCGTTTTCGTTAGTTTTCTTGCTCATGAGTTTTAACAAAATAAGAAATTGAAAAACTCTTGCAAGAAGCAGGTGACAATATAATTTTGTTTTCACTACAACTTACTGACATAAAGTATAGAAAATTTTATCTTATTAATTAGAACGTGAATTGAATTTCTTAACGGACCGAGTTATAATTTACACTTACATATATTCCTTATATAGCCGCCAACAACATGTACCGCTTTTCTCTTTGTTTGTAACTTGATACATCAAACAAACACATCTAATATGTTTTCGAAATTTAGCTGAGTCAGCATACAATATTGAGAATAGCGTTTAGAGGCCTACGCCTTGCGTAAATGTACAACAGCGATTTTTTAAATTACATTTGGCGTCAATATGTTTCCAGAGAACGACCATTATGTAAAAACCCGATCTGGCAAAGAACAAAAGCCGCTAACTCGATTGTTTCTCAAACTGAATACAGAAAGCTCTTTACAAATGATGTATAGCGCGCGTAGTAGTGTAGTATAGGCCGTAAAGCATTCAATTTATTTCATTGCAGTAAAAGTTCCACGCTTCGCTGTAAATGGCCAAAATGAGAGAGCGATTTATTTACCACAATGAAACAGACAAGTATCTATAACCACAAGCCATCACTTGTTCGCTGTCGTTACTAATGTAGTCACGCCATTTCTGATGCTTATCAAATTCAGTCTCGCCGTAATACGGTCATGGGAAATCTTTTACCTTTCCGATGGCACAGAGCAGCCGTCATTAATGGAAAAAAATACCGTGTTAACATGACCTGCACGCATTCGATTTTAATTGTACGTCAGTGGGGGTTGATTTGTGGGCCTACTTGGATACATCTATGCCGGATATCGCACATTAATCTTAACACTTCTCGCTCCAACAATGTGAAGCTTGAAATACGTTCTTTTTAAGATCGATGGTGGAATCGGAAGGTTCCCTACATATTAAAAATCCAAATCTTTGAATAGCGGGACTATAATAATTCCTGCGCGGTGTACTATAAAAATTCTCATCTACCGAGCTCGAATATTTTTAAGAGCGGTAAAAGTATTCAAGATTTTCTTTTATGACCATAATAGGCAACTTTTTACTTAATTAAGCAACGCCGAGATTCTGATGATGAGTTTTAAGGTGCTATAAGTCAGTTCATAAAGAGAGTTTACTTGAATAAAATATTATAGATGTGCATAAACGCAAACGGTTCCGGTATTTAATTCCTTTGGATGTTTGGAGCGAAAAGTCGGTTGATGCGGCAAAAAAGACATCAAAAGCGGAAGCCGAATGTTAAAAATCTAATATTGGCGGAAAGCTGATGATCAGAAAAGACAAATCACCAACGGTTCTTTCAGACGATCGTTAAGTGAAGCCCTTAAACGAAATCTAATCGAAATAATACTTCGAGAAGTTCTTTTTTTGCGTGGATGAACGATGCCCTCGGCGACAGTACCGTGATGTGAAAATCGATGACTGCAGCCCAGAGACAAAGAAACTCTTCTTAACTGTTAAATAAGAATGTAATAATGACGGTTTGTTTCTCTCTTAAGCAATAAAACCTGTATATATGATATATGTATGCAGTATTGAATATGAAACATTTTGTGTTTATTTTGCTACTTCTCCCGGCGCCTCCACCATTTCGAGATAAAAACTTTAAGTTGTAACTATTTTTCTTGTAACAAGTGTAAGAAGCGCAAGTTATTTTCTTCGAGACGTGAACATTTGTCGAGCTCAAAAATTATCATATTAATCTGAACTCATCCAAATCGATCTGTCTAGAATCTTAAGACACAGAGTTACTGCTATCCGTTAAATTCTCTGAATTCACAAGCAAATTTTAAATGGAACCGTATGACCCTTATAAGACGTCACAAACATTTAATTTTTCCCTTGATTTTTCCTGTCTTTCTCCTTTCCCAAGTAAAATAGAAATTGGATAACACAAAACCTTGGAAACTGAACACTTTTGAATCTGATGAAATACAGTATTATTTAAACCGTGTTTATGTTGTGCGTACTGTAAACGCCTCCTAAAATTATTTATGCACATTAAACTCACGCTGACTTTGGTGATGAGCACAGTCAACAAAATTAACTGAAATCAGAAGCAATGAAATCAAATCGAAATTAGCTGTTTGGAATATTACTAGAAGCCAACTCGTAATTCCACAGGTACTTGACACAACAAATCTAAAGTAACTAATAATATAATGTGAAATAAAGGGCATGTTTGTAATATTATTATTGTAGCTATAAACGATAATGAGTTTCTTTAACCATCGTGTGAAAGAAGTTAATTCTCGAGTGATGATAATTACGATTAGTGAAAAGATGCTTCTACTAATGGACAACAATGATGTAATTGACAGAAATAAAAATTCAATCACTTTATCTACCCTTGTGGTTAAAGTGCTACTTAGCCTTTTATTTTGTTATTTTGAGTCTATCAAAGGACTTTTTAACATCTGCTAATTTTAATGAAGAATGGATTCAATGACGGTTATTGGTAATAATTTATTACAATAAGTTATTTAATTACTTCTGTCAAACATTTTAGGTGTAGATACGCAATATATTATCTTTTCATTAAAATTCGAACAAAGAAATAACTAAAACTGGTCCAAAGCATTATGAGCCTATGAAAAGTTTGTCTAGCTAGAGACCCAGATATTATTAAAAAAAAAATAATAATAAATAAATGATTCCTCTGTCTGACGTTTAACAGTTACATGAATTGTTTCTATTTTATAATACTGAATAAATTTGAAATTTTAGTGAATCCGTTAGAAAAAAAAAAAAACACTTTCGTTTCATTGTTAAAAATTATTCCACGAGTAGTAAAATATAATATAGTTCTACGTTTTCTGCATGGAATTTTCGGTACACTTTCAGAATGGTAATATATCTCAATTATTAACAAGACTTAAGGTTGTAAAATTTTAAATATATGTCATTTGTCCACAACTTTTTTATATAATGCAAGGGAAGTTTAGTATAAAACAGTTCGTGATCATCCTTTTTTTTTTAATTTTTGCAAAATCATTTTCATAAATAGTAATTGAAATATTGATTTTTTAAAATATGTGATGTAAATTTTTTTTTTTGAACAAAATTTAAAAAATATACGACAATGAACTGTTTAAAAAACTGTCCTCGCATTATATAGTGAAAAAAAATCATAATAATAAGTATGTTAATAATGGAGATATTACATTCTGAAAATGTACACCATAAGAGACAAACGTAGCGACTCCTCTTAAAAGTGAGATTTTATTTTGTGTGGGAGTGCGAAATCACACGAACAAAGTAAAATCACTTTTAACACGAATATCATACACTATTTTAATAGAAACACTATAAAATGTAATAAAAATGCTTAATTATTGTGTTCAAATAAAAAGTCATCAAGTTGGTTTGGACTGTTTGTAAACATCGCGAAGTAAATATGTCTACAATTATCTTTAAATTTAATCGATAGCAGCTGACAACGTGGAAATGTCAATTATATAGAGCAGCATGTTTTCAAAGGACGGAAAGTAGCAAGCATTTCATAATTTTGTAATTTTACGGAAAACTAACATTTTGTCCACGACGTCTTTATTCCTTATATATTATTCCAACTCTAAGATACTGTATTCACAAAATAATTACATTAAAACTTTCATAAAACAAGTAAGTAAGTTAGACTTAGTTTGTAATATATCCAACTTGTCTCGGCAAGAACATCAATCTGCTTATATTCACCCGGCGCATCCACCATTTTCAATAAAACCTCCGAGATGCAAATGTATTTTGTTCATTAAAAACAAACTTTACTGAAACGAATGAATGTCTTTTGAGAGATGGCCTTTACATTCATTCTCCTTTCAACCCATCAAAGACATTCAAAATAACTTAAAGTTGCGCCACAATGTGTACATTTAATTCTCCTTTAATGAAATGTAAACCGGATCCACCGACGAAATGTGATGACGTTTGCAACAGGCTAGCGTTTTGTGATTCAAATGCAAATTCGAAACATCAAATAAATTGCTTGCCAATAAAGCACTTTGTTTAATAGTCAAAACAAAAACGAGAAACAACTACACAATAGCGTTCAAAACGGAACGCTTTTAATAAAGCTAAAAAAGTACAGATTGAAAACTTGGAAATGTTCGTAATTTGAAACGAGAAAATAAAAGCGGCCAGACCAAACTTGCGCCGTAATAAGACGTGTTTATCTGTGCAGAAGCATTCCTTCCTGCAATATAATTTGTTTCGATTATATCTCGAGATCCTTCGCAAATATTAAGCTCAGACACTTGGAACTTTTCAATTATTCGGAACCGGCTGATCCGCGACGCGCAGCGGAAATTAAAGCTCATGCATGCACAAACAAGAAAATTCCGTGATGACGCGCCGTGCTCTAAAACGCAGAACGACTATTTTATTCAAATATTCAAACCACGTTTCGTATAAAAATAAAAAAAAATGTTCTAAGTATTTGTGAACGATTCGGAATAGTTATTTACGCAACCGCTTAGTTATAAATTGTGTAGAGGTAGAAACGTAGGTCAAGAGAAAAACATGAAGTTTTAAAAAATTCTATACGGTTTAGATAGTACTTTCTTTGTCCCCTAACCCTAACACCTCGTGTATGTCAGTGCGTATTTTTGTATAATACCTTATTTACTTATTAATTTTGATAGATACCTATTGTACATATATTACTAGTAAATAGTTATTTACATCACAAGCGCTGAAAGTAATGAATAGCATAATAGGAGAGAATGCGGCTCTACGGCACAACCGGAGAGCTGCATGTAAGCGAGTTATGCTATTCGGTTTTGGAGCGAGTAATGTACATAATTTTTTATCCTGCTTTTTCAAAAGTGTACCATTAAAAAAGATGAGCGTGGTCCCAAAAGTTACCTACCAAATTTTTTGACAAATAAATTTAGAAAACACGGGTATACTCTAAATGCTAAAATCAAAACTCGTACGAAAATGGCACTTTTTACCATTTTAAACTGAAATTACCGAATTAGAATATTATGAAAATCTTTTTTACATCGGCAATTTTGACATGTTGAGTACTTCATAATTGTATTTTCTATTCAGCAGCTCTAGATCTTATTTGTGATTTTCAGATATGGCAGTACAGAAAATATATATTACTGCTTTCTAGAATTTGAAGTCTCAGATTTTAATCAATTAAAATGACAATCATCCGTTTTCTTTATTCATAGACTAAATTTATGACTCTAGAAACTCACGTCCAACACATCACTAAAATTTAGAACAGAAAAACACTTTTCGATGACGTGAAATTTATTCCATATTGCTATTAAAAAAATTACACTGACGTCGAATCTAAAAAATCTGTTGCGAAAACTTGAAAAAAAGCATAATATATACTTCAAACTGCACAAAATCTACATTAACGTTCAGATAGCTGCAATAAATTGTTTTTTGATGATACTTGAATGATTCCATGTTGCAAATTGCATCTTTATCTTTTTTAATGAAAGTAAATGTACTTATAATTACATTATATCCGGCAATTTTTTATATTTTGATTCTAGTTAGCGATGACGCTTACGTCAGCCGTTTGAATTTCACTGTTGACGTCTGTCTCATAGCCAACTAGGGCAGAAATTTTAAAAATCATACGGTATTAGAAAATATGTTTTATAGGGCGTCCCAGTTTACCTGTTCCTCATTTCAGACTCACTTGAGATATTAGCAATGGAATAGGTAAACTTAGAAGTCATCATTTAAAATATTTTAAAGCATTGTCTCAAAGGGATTACATATTGAATGTTATACCACTAAGAAATAAAAAAAACTGTATGTAAACCACTTAAAAACAGACTGTACTATATTTAAAAAAAAAAAGTTAATATCATTTCCGAAAAAGCTAATACCGATATAATGATACTCGTGCAATTCAATTGTTTGTGAAGAACAGAAAGGGGCCAGGAGTAGCACATGGGCGTAGATATAAAAATCCGACACAAAAAGACTGCTAGGAAGACTATATAAGCGCTGCAACGAAAACTGACTTCAAGATCGCAAGAGGCAGAATGATCGAAGAGGCAATACCATGTCCTATTACAAGAAGAAGACATTTCTTTGTGTTAATTATCTTTTCTAATTTTCAAACGTTCTTCTATTGTTTCATATAACTGAGATATTACAGTGACACAGAAAATTTCGGACACCCGGTATACGACAGTTTATTCATACCAATGAACGAGTTCTTAAAGTTTCAAAGAAGCTCATTACGCAACTTCTAAGATAAATTCCAAAATTTTGAATTTTTATTTCTCGAGCGTAAGCTAAGTACATAGTAATTGATTCCACCGGGCGACTTGCCAGTTCCATGTTTTCTCGACGTTTCATGACTCCTAAAGTCTGAAAAAAGTGGTCTCCCGGTTCCGTGTGTCTGTTGTCTGGCGTCTCAAACGATTCTACTTTAAAATGATTTAAATGTTATCCGACAATATATTTCTATACTTGTGGTGTTCGAATCCGCTTCAAGTTTTTTCCCTTAACGTCCAAATTTTCGTAAAAAAATTTACAGAGTACCCTAACATTTTACCACTAACACGGAATATGAGTCTGTGCTCCTATGAGTGAAGGAGATAACAGGGTATATGTGACCTCATGCATTTTTTGAAAAAGTTTTTCCGAAAATTAGAAGAACACCATTGTGTAGATTCGAAAATAGGTAAATCGTAAATTTTGATTCTGCTAGCCGTATTTTTTCGAATAACGTTTAAATGTTAAAATATAATAGATACGAGGTGGATTTATGAAACCATAATTATTAGAGTATTAACAAAAATCTGTTCAGACGTGATCATTCTTTCAGCGGGTACAAATATATTACATTTTGATATACAGCCACATTAATAACATTATGTTCCTTAGAGTTAAAAAAAAATCGATAGGACTTTCTTACCTGATCAATAAAAAAATACTTTATTCGTTACAATTTTAGGCATCCTGTATATTTATACATATTTATGTAGTTTCCAAAAATAAAAACATTGTGTATGTATCTGGGTACATTTCTAAACGAACATTTATACATCAAATTTTTGGAATGAGATTCACAAATTTTTGGTTAGTATAAAGAAACAAATTTTAATCATGTTGTGTATTCAACGTTAGTGTCTTACCTACATATAAAAAATGTTCGTTATGTAAATTTTCATTATGTATATATTTTTTTCGACACCCGTATGTATAAAAATAATAAAACTGTTGTTATTAAACCAAAAGCAAGTCACAACATAAATAGTTTTGGTAACAACAACTGACAATAAGATTTAGGATGCGTCTATCTTCAGATTTTGTTATTAGAGGTGAAAATACATATATGCATTTACCAATAACAACATAACTTAAATAAAAGGTGTTTATATTCCAGGCATTTCAAGCTGTTAAAACGCAGCAAAGTATATCCTCGACGCAACCTATCTTATATAGGGCATCGTAGGGATTTGTTTTGGGTCCCTTATTTTTTTATTAATGATCTATCTTTCAGGACCAAGGGCAAATACATTATTTATATCGATAACAGTACCATACTTGGAATTGAAAGAATTTGAAAACTTGTGCAATGCTGCTCTAAATTTTTAAGATCTTAACGATTCAACAATCATACAAAAAATTATGTCTGATGGAACAAATATATTGAGGAACAATCAAACAGGATATGTAAAAATGTTTGTGGTTAGAAATTTCCCACGGACGGTATTTATTGACATATTTGAAGTTGCATATTCTTCTGTGAATCACTTACACTTAACATACGGCATAGTAATTTGAAAAGTCGTAAGAATAATTATAATTCAAAACGAATGGATTTGTTCTTTAACACTGGTACTACACATATCAAAGGTCTTTTAATGTCTACTACATTGTTCATTTGGACAAAATAAAATTGTCATCGCTGTGATAGTGTTTTACAATCTCAGTTAAACCAATTAAAAATTATTGAAAATGCCACATAGCAGGTTACAGGTCGTCTTAAAAATCAGAAAAATCAGACTCTGTTCCTTGTTTTTTGTAATTTTGGAGCGCTCTAGCGTGCCTCAGATTTCCCAACAACGACCACTCCCTTGGGGCCGGCTGTGCACCACATGTGAGAACAGTGCACTGCCTCTGCACTATACTGTTTTATTTTATCGTCGTCATGAAAACTCAAGCTCGCAGGCAGGGCGAACCTGGACGTGCCGCGAAAACCAAAGGAAGACTCCTCCGCCTAACAAGCGCAACACGTGGTTTATTTTATGCTTGCGAGTTTAAGGCGCAAACCTTACCTGTGCAATTACCTCAGGGGTTGGACATAAAATTCCGGACGGGATCGAAGCCGTATACAATAAATGGAGGCGCTAGCCTATAATGCCGACAACCAATAATCAAGATCCTTATTTTTATCGGCTTGACACGATTTGATAAATGGTTATTTGATTAGACTGTGGGGATCCCACACGTGCACTTGTTCGTCCCCGATGATCGAATCAGCCAATTGATACCACCCAAACTAATACGTTTGCTGTCTAGTTAGCGCCATCAAATAGTGTGGTGACTTATGTGTCTTTGGTGGAGGGTATGGGTTAATACAGCAGTGGTTAATGAAATTAGTTTAACAGAAGCCGCTGCTTTGTTGATGATGTGTAACTATACATATAAAATTGTATAAGCGGAAGATAGGAGTTGATCCCAACGCCAAAACAGCGTTTTTTTTTTTGTAAATTATATTCGGTTAAGGTAACGAAGTTGGCCAGCAAATTAAAGTATCTATTCCCGTTATACCTAATTTTGTGTATATTTTCCTTATATTTTTCGGTCTCGTCATTTTTTCTTTGCAATCTTTGCGCAGAAAAAAATGGGATGCTTTTTAAAACATTAATTTAGAGGTATAATTGTACCCTTTTTTGTAACATTTAAAAATAAAATGAAAATATGTTAAACCTTTCTGGTTCTTTACAATTCTAGTAAGGGGAATACAGAAATCTATTCTTAAAATTGTATTTAAAAAAAATTGTTTAAGTAACTACGAAAATAAAATAAAATGACAACAATAACGATCTGATTTTACAACTACGACAGCTATGTTGTTATTAAGACAATAATAGCAGAACTACTTGTATATACAAATCTAGTTAATTCAATACTTAATTTTAAAATTAAATTTCTTATACACGAAAATGATAATTCACTAAAAATGTTTTATTGCAAATCTTAAATTATTATTAATGTCTGAAAATATTACAGTATGACATAATTCCGAAAAAAAAAACTAAAAAAGTAAAACAAATGAATGTTAAACATTTATTGTTGAAATCAGATCGTAGTATGTTTATTAATACTTCTAGTCAAAATTTCTATTTTGCATGTGTTTGTTAATTGCAAACGAAAACATATTTCAACGCACAACGAACAGATTTTTGTAAATTGTCTTCTGCCTCAAACTTATGAATTTGTGTTGCCGTTGTGAGAAGATTTTTTAATTTCTGTGCGTTATTTTGACAGCTATTTTTGAAGATTATACTGTTCACTATAAGCAATTAATTAATTTCTGAAAGCATAGTGCAATACTCAGAACAAATTTTTGTTTTTCACGAATTTTGTAAGCCTCAATTATCTAACGTTACAATTTAATAAATTGGTTGATTGTAGATTTATAACACGACAAGGTTTAATAAACATAACAATTTTATAATCAATAAAATTGTATGTTGGTAAAATGTCGAAGGATAATTGGAATAAGAGCCGTTAAGTAGAACGGAAATTAGACTTCAATTGTCCAGTTATCACTATTGAAGCCTTTCATTTATTTTGTTATCAATTATGTCGTTCAATTTCGACTACAGTCGTAAATGCTGTCTAATATTTTATTTCGACGTTTTAGCGGCATGGCGAGACAACTTCCACATTTTTAAAAATACAAATCCGTCCATTGAAATGAAAAATTTGCCGTCCGTGTAATAAATTTCCAGATAAGTTGCCTCAAGAGCGCGGTTGTAGCTGACCAAACAACTCGCAAAAAATTAGAAAACGCGATTCGCTGCACAATACAAAATATGTTGAAAACCATTAATCTCGCGAAAATTGAGATTTATAACTCGCGACGACTTCTATAATGGAGCTATACGTATTGTTCCAGAGATAATAATTTTTGTTCAGACACCTTAAAATTAAATTTATCAACACGAAAGTCTACGCACCGGAAATCATTAAAATATATTTTTCTCAAAGTATTCATTACGAAAATTACAGTCACCAGCAAAGTAATAATTCAGCTCGTAACTAAGTTGGAGAATAATTAAACTTTAGCTATAATTCACGTTAATGCGCGCTCCGTTTGATACAATATTGATGATTTGAAAACATCGGTGAAATATTAAAGGCGCTTGTCACGACGCTGTGTCGAATTTTTCGAATGTCTAACCGGAGTTTTTAGTATGACGTACGCGTATGCGTATGATATTCACAGCGGTACCATAAATAACAAGCACGTTGACAATCCCGGAGGGATTTGCGTGATATAGAACATGTCAATTGGTACAAATGCTCAGAAACGCGCCGACAAAACAACCACACACGTTCAGGATATACGACGCCATTTTTATATATCGGCACCATGAATACATAATATTTCAGGAGAGAAGTAGATGATTTGGTGCATATTTCCGTCTAGCATTACTTGGCATAATGAGAACTGTTTCATTAATTAAAAACAGTGACAGAAATAAGCTCATTCAGAAAAATTGTAGTCATTTAGATAGAAGTTTCTACACCTCTAAAGCACAATAATGTCAAATGCATATGGAAACGTGTTTATTGCAGTAAATTCATATTCATAAAATTTCTGAAATGACGTTAACTCTCTGGTGGCGGTAAGGGCACTATTTTTAACGTGTACAATGTAAGACTGTCATGGATGAATTATGAAAAATACAGATGGAAACAGGAAACCTAAATTTTCGCATTCAGCAAGCCGTAAAACGTTGTAAGCAAGTGATACTGACATTCGTTAAATTGTTGATTTTTTCTTTAGTACGTCATGTGACTGCATGAGCTATGTGCGTCATTATTTTTGGTCATGACCGTCAACAGCATTATTTTATAATGACTATGACCATCACCTCAATTAACTTTAACTTTTTTAACCACAATTTATTATCTGTGGAAATTGAAAATACTAAAATTTACATAATGGGAATTAAAAAAGAGAGATGCTAATTATTTCTGTATCGTTTAAAAAACATGTACGTTCACATAGAAAATTCTGTGCGTAACATATTGTATGAAGTTTTATGGCCATAATTATAAATACATAATTACTTTTAAGTGAAATGTTTTTGTTCCACTTATTCAAACAATACTGAAAAGGTTATTAATGGCAAAAATCAAAGGTCCACTCTGATTATGGAATTGTAACTATTTTCAGAATCACCATTGAAAGATGTGGCGAATTTACAGTTAAAATCCTGCGAGACAGTGAGCTGGGATACAATGTACATGTAACAAAAGTTTTTACTCAATAAAATTATTTTATATAACCATGCCCTTTGCAACCTTGATTAATGCCAAAAACCAGTTTCAAAGACTGTGTTTAAGTGTAAGTTAAAATTAGGAAGATGTTAGAGGAGAAAACAAACAACTAATTTGGACCAAAAAATTAACACTATACAGGTAAAATTTTGCATAAATGCAGAATATATATAGTTTAGCTAATTGTTTTCGGCTGCGAAATTCCCGTAAATTAGGATTACACAACATTAATTTAGTTTTACTGGACTCCCCTTATATTCTGCACAACGCAAAAGTTATTCTATTAATTTCCAAAAAAAAAAAAAAAAAACTGCAAAAACACAGTATTATATTACTACATGATATTCGCAATTTAAGTTATAATGGTGATCGTGACGCTCATTTCTCACACCATTAAATTACCATCAATTTTCCATTTTACACTACTTACGATTATATTTCCATCGTTCTTTTTACTTCCTCATATTGATTTATCTTAAGAGAGCTCCATTTGGCTAGAAAATTCTGGTCAGTGTATTTCTTAATGACCTATTATATTTCCGAGTGTTGGCCCAGGGAGGTATTATAGTGAGAAATGAATGTCTAATTTCCTGTTTCTTAGCTTCTAAACGATAAAAATATGTACCTATCTTTCACTGTAGTCTCTCAGTGATCTCTCATTAGTTAGTGATTCAAAAAGTAAGGTAAAAGAACAATAAAACCAATTTAAATTCCAAGCCTTTTTTAAGATATTGCAATAAATGGTATGATTATCATTATATTGGTGCTGATAAAACGTTACCACAAATTTGTCGATTCATCCTCCATAACTGATCGATGACGTCTACTCAGCCTAGCTCTATTTTTTAGTTTAACTTGTTTTATAGGGTTGCTTTTACCTGTTCTCTTTACCTTTGTATACAAGTGTTTTAAAACTCAAAACCTCTGTGGGTCTTGCAGTAGGTTAAATTGAATAATCAAAGACGACAGTATATGCACAAAGTCTAAATCATGATACTTTGTTATACTGAAGATGAGTTGGTTTATCCTTGACTTCAGTAGCACTCTAAAGCTTATTACACTCCCAGTCTAATTAAAATCCGTTTTATTCAAGCGATGAAACTCTACTCGCATCTGTAAACAAGAAAAACAACCGCCCCAGAAAAAAGAAATTATCTCGGTCATCAACGAAACCACCTCCCGCTTTCGCTATTAACAACAGCAATAAAAAATTCAACATTTATATGCGACGCGCATCCCGACTGCTACTTAGTAGTTACTTCATTACAGTATGCATTCGTGCATTTTCCACAACACAAACAGAAAAAAAAACAAGGAACGCTAGAAATAAATACTGGACACTTTATAAGCATTTGTCAACGTCGAAACGTCGGCGCGAAAACTACTGCTTGCATAATATTTCTATTAATTAAATTCAATCGGATGAAAAGTTTTGGAGCATACAGATTCTATAATGGAAGCCTGGCATTATTCTGACGCACAATATCGTTATGAACGTAGCTGTAGGATACAAAAACAGCATCAGGGTCAACCCCCACGCACAAAAACTCTATTCCGAATGCAGGTCGCGCTGGTATCACTACTCTATAGTTGAATTAATATGAGGTTGTAGTGTGGAGAAGGCGCGGTCTTTTAATTTAATTGGGCGATTCAGTGAGGGATAAGGATACGTTTGTTTTCGAAGTGATTATTAAACGAGTGACTCTGAAATCCTATAGGGGTGAAAAGTTTCGACTAAGATAAGGTGAGTTAAATAAACGCCGAGCTGTTATTGGACGAAAAAAATTAAGAAAGGAAGTGTTCGTTATTTGGAAGTTGGATATGTTTTAACGCGACATTTTTCAAATATGGTATGAATGGTTTGAATCACCCAGACAATCATACAAAAAATACGGGGTGGTTCGCTATTTATTGCCTATGATATGCAACGTGTTCATCAACATATAAAACGATGTTGTTGTTATTTGTTGACAAGTAAAGCAGGCAGATAGGTCAAAGTGTTGCAGGGTGCCAAAATTTGTTGGTTAATCAGTAAATTCAAGAATACAGCTGTGACCACTAGAGACTTCAAGCTTGACTGTCATAATCCAGGAAGACACTAAGTTATTAGTTTAGAATATGGTTCGCTAAATATTGGAATAACGTAAATAACTAAGCTTAGAAAAGCTGGTTGCAAGATGGACATCGAGAAAAATAAATTTTAAATTTGATGTTTTTTTTTTGGTGCCTATGAGTTTATTTTAAGAAGATGAGTCTAAAACACAGTTTGTATTATTGGTTGAGCTTAAATGTCATAGAAAGGGCGAAAAAAATTACTACAAAAAATTGATCCACGGTCGTAACCAAAGTTAGGCACAGCCAAAGTGATGTGGAATCAATCAGACAAATATTAAAAATCACGGCGCGACGTCAGGTGATAAATTTGACTGGCCGACTGTGCAGGCGTTTGATGGAATTCAGGATTTATCTGAAAGATCATCGCCAAAAATTGTGATGTTGAAGAGTCATTTTTGATTTTTAAAGCATTTTAACATCTAAGAGAACTCATATAACCAAGGAAAACCTAGAAAAAGTAGTCATTGTTATTAAGAATTCCCGAAGTTGGAGGCCACGACAGGCGATCGGACGGCAATGAGCATAACTTTCGCGATGCCGAAGTCTGGTCATAACAGAATGTCCGTGGTTGTGATAATCATAGTGTATTTTGAAACATGTTAACAAAAGTAATCTCCATAACAAGAATGATAATAAACAATGTTTATTTTACACTTTGCTCCTTTTGCGTTTTGTTCGATATCATCAATTTAAGTGATGTTTCTGTGCAGTGCTCGCACGGTATATTGAAAGAGCATTGCAAACGTGCCACTTCTCCAAGAAAAATACTATTAGAATTTAATTTTCAAATTCCAAAAGAAAAAATAACAGAATTGCTTCTCGAGACATTGGAATTTTGAAGATCTATAGTTCGCAAAAGCCAGTACCACGAAACAAAATTCAAAACCCCTTGGACGACGAGACCAAGCATTTCTATTTAAATTTAAACAGTCATGGTAATCTAAATTTTGATACAGACCTTTATAAAGATTAAGAGTTTAGTGATGTAGAATTTTAAGTTTGTATTTTTAATTATTATTTATTTCTTATTAAACATTAGTACCAACAGTAATAATAATTTACTTCTAATATTATAGGAATAACGCTTCCATCATTAATATTCACTTTATTTTCAACCCCAATATCTGTAGATGTTGCTGACAATACAAAATAAATTCACTTATCAGGCCCCATAAAAACGGTGTAACTTGAAATACATCCGTTTACTAAATTTGTATCCGAAATATATTTTTCAAGCAGTCGACATACATCCTTTTGCTCAAGCAGCATATTTAGCTGATATATAGAGTCATTTAATTTTCTTATGTAAACATTCGTTGTTTTAAGAAAAAACAAGTATGCACAATAACCTGAGAACAAATTTCTGTCACTGTTCTAGAAATCGCCGGCATAAAAACGTCAAAAATAAGGAAAACCAACATCACATTTTTGCGTTTCCTGTAAAATGAATCTTAGTGAGATATACCTTTTTGCTTTTTTTGCCACAGACATGGCAATAATCATTTTTTATCAAACTAAAAAATATTAATAAACAAACAAAAACTTTTCTTTACCTAAACTTATTAAAATTCTACTTTTCATCAGAAAACAAAATTATAAAATATAGTTTAACATTAAACAAACAAAAACATATTTGTTCTTCATATTTTTATCAGTCTTTGTTCACAAATCTTTTAAGAAACATTAAAAATATTAATTCAGAGATTTAGATATTCAAATAAAATCGACATTCTTCTCTTAAGCTTCTTGTAGAAAAAAGGTTATTTAAACAAACAAAAAAGTTATTCTTTTCTTGTTTTCTTTTTATTTTTTTGAACAAGTTAAAAATCACACTATAGTAGAGGCACATTGGTGTATCAAGTAGCTCGGCACCTCTAAACATGCTCGGAACACTCGTTGGTGGTGTAACTAAATAATGCCTTGTACTTCTATTTGTTCAACTTCCACCATGTTAGAGGGTCGACGTCTTTTTCCACGTGTTTTTCTGCTAAATATTCTATAACAGTTTTTAGGGTTAAAAGATGCACAGGATTTTGGTTAACTAAGAAGAGGAATCTCATCTTCTTCACTGTCACTCGTATCCATTAGTTAAGTCAGCAGCGGTTTTGGGGTCTTCCGTTTCACTTATTCTGGAATGCTTCACATTCGAACAACGTGAATTTGGAAGTGCATCTGTTTGAATGTCTCCAAGCGAATCCAAAATATGCTGCATGACAAGATTTTTAGTCGACGTAACTTGACTTTATACCTGGGATCAATGAAGGTCGCCGTAACAAACAATGTTTCATTTTCTAAAACTAAAAACTTGCTATTGAGCCCCTGTTTCAAAACGGCTGTCATGTTTCGCCAATGTGTTCCTCGGAGGACTCATCAAAATCATGAAGAATTCTTTCCAAAGTGGCGTTTAAGGGAATCATTGATGATACATTATTCTTTGGTTACTTCTTCAAAAGGTCTTAGAACATCGATAAGTTCTATGATCATCAATTCTTCGGAAGTCAATTGGTGCTGTTCCATTCAATAGCATACTCTTCTATAATTTTGAGGGGTGTTTGATTAAGCTTTTTCTGTAATGTTGCAAGCTCATCTTGAGCTGTATTCGAATCATGAAAATGTGTTACTTTTTTTGCAGCCCTTCTTTTAAAGCATTTTGAATCTTTTGTGAAGTACGGTTAATATGTTGAACATTTAATAAGGAAACGCTTTTTTTCATATTTGCGCCTGCATCTCGAACTACACATGCTACTTTTTGTTTAGGTATTTCCCATGACGATAAGATGCCTTTAAGTTTACAAGCAATATAAAATGAACGTTTATTATAGTCTATTTGTATATTCTCGATTATTATTTAACCTAGTATCTAGTAACATGGGATCAAAATCTGAAGTTTGCGTTAGGTTCTTAGATTCTTCTTGTTCCCGATATGAGTAACAGAAGATGAGAAAAGCAAGTTGCTTGTCCAGCGCTAGCTTGAGGACATCTTCTGTATATCTACTTCAAATATTTGAACTAAAATTGCGTTATAAATTGATTTAAATTCTTTTTTTATATACAGTATTTTCCATAATTTGAAGTTACGATTTTTTGTTTACCACGTTTAATTTGTGTGTTTAGGTATTGTAGTAAAAATTAAATGACATAAATAAAGGTCCTTATTGATATATTTGTATGTATTATAAATAACACTTCTTGCCACAAAGAAATAATGGATATTCCAATCGAAATTTTCTCATAATTGATACTGAACCAATGAATTAAGCAACGAGTTTAAGTTCTACTTTGAATATTCTAAATTTTATTTGATACTCAATTATTTGATATCTCGTTGATTCATTCTGAAATATCGAAACTGAAATAAAAAACAATTACACAAGCTGTTCTGTGTAAATTAAATGACAAACATATAAGAATTCAGTTGAACACGTTTTATACTTTCGTTTATTTATTACTTTATAGTAAAATAAAGAAAAGAAATCGGATAGTAAATAAATATTTAAGTGTAATTTTAATAAAATTTTTCATTTGTTTTAGTAAATATTCCCATCACTTAGCAGGTTAGACGCGTACAAAAAGAATCCAAGTGTTTATTTATTTTATCTAATTTTATTCCTGATGTTATGTTTTATTTATAATTCGCTGAAAATCTGACATAAACATGTAACAAAAAAGTAACTGCTACTTTGATATTATTAGTTTTACTTTTAGATGTAATGTTTAGAAAATTGGTTTTATATGACAAATTTTCATATTAGTACTAGCAATGGATTTTACGCAAAAATTTCAGCTTGGGATTACAGAAAATTTAATTTTGTCATAACACGGGAACTAGTTTAAAACAACAAGTAGTATCGACGTAATTAACTTTGTACAGTATTGACGTTCGACAAGGTTACCAACACAACAAGTATTATATACACAGAATTTTACATCGAAATAACGTTAAATGGCAGTGGTAATAAACACGGAACAAAGTTAATTACATTAATATCCTGCTTTTCGTGACAAAAATGTGACAAAGTTCCATTTTTCATATTCCGGATGAACTTCCTCGATTTATTTTTTCCGGTCGTGTTGCCTCATACACAAATTCTATGTAACACAATAAAAAATGCTTATGTTGCAGTGTTTTAGCAAAGAGAATAATTAATATTCAAGACACTTAAAGAGGATTAAATTAGACAACATACAACATATTAAATATAAATTAATTTTTAGATTTTGTTTAGTCGGATGATATCCACTTAATTTCGTTGATGGAATTACAAACCAAAATAAGATAACAATAATTGCTAACTCAAATGTCTTTTCAGCCGCATCTACGCTGGTATGCAGCTTCCTCGACTGGCATTTAGAAGACATTTGAGCAACTATTACAACAAAAACTTAAGTAATAGGAACACATTTTCGTCTTCCCGTTCTGTACTATTTCAGCAAAATAACCCGTTCTTTTAAAAACAAATTTTCAAACACCATTTAACCACAACTCTGTTTTAAACTCCAGCAACTTTCTTATTTTCCTCTCATAACAAATGCGAACTTGGTTAGTTAGTTTATGCTCTGGAGACAAGTCAAAACAAAATTAAGCGTCGTCACACCAAAGTCCCGGATCTCAAAGCTCGACCATATACATTTCAAACGAGATGACTTCGAAACGAGAATGGCCATTTTTTAAAAGTTATCATTGCTACGCCTGAAGAACTCCAATTACTCAAGCTTAGGACGAATAGTTGTAAAGTTGAAAAGAAACTTGGTAAAAGATAGCTCACGAGTTTTTTTCTAGATTATTTTCTCTTATTTATTTACCTTCCGCAGCATGTCCTCGAGCGAGTCCATGTCGGAGCTCCCGTTGTTATTGTTGTTGCTCGGCTGGACCATGAGGCAAAACCCTGTTGACGATGCCTCCACCGCCGCCGTCGCCACTATTGAGCTTTTGTCTGCGGTATTCGATTCACGTTTTACGCGTCACTGTTTCATCTTGGCGTTTAGCTTGCAAACTCCTCTCTTGTGGTAATTATCTGATCGGGTGCACATTAAACATGCGGTAAGATTAGGATAACGACGAGAGAAAGTGCATTAGTACGCACTGTTATCCAGAAATAAATCGATTTAGACATAGTACAGTACAATTATGTGGTGGTGGCAAAAATCTGTACCTACATTACAAAAGTTCAAGGGGGCAATAATACTACATTCAAACATGCTAGGATGGGTGCTGTAGTAGGATAGCGTTTCTTTGAAAAATACAAAAATAAAAGTTACAGTAAAGAGGTATTTACTCCGTAGAAAGAATCTATAGTAATCTATGTAAAGCTGTCGGTTTAAAACATATAGAGCTACCACAAAATTATTGTTAATTTGTACCATTTATAGTATAACTGAAGAGGATTGTTAACCAACGAAATCGACATATATGTAGTAAATAACAGTAAGCTAAGAAATATGTCATTTTCAGACAAGATTTAGTTTCTAAAATATACGGCAACGTAACTTCCTGAGAATGATTGTTTTTATTGTTACAGTAACTGCAGTTTGCATTACAATAGAAAATCCGTATATTACTCATAGTCCTCAAAATTTGTAGAAGTTAAGTTTTTTCATTGGTTTGTTAGTGAAATTTGTACACTTTGTTATGATATCGTTTCTAATTATTTATAAAATTAATAAAACAAAAAAGAAAATTACGTCAGAGGCCCCTAGATAACAGCACATCTGAAATTTCACCATTAATCTGGAATTGAATAAGTTTCATATTTGGATATTTTTCACTCGTTTTTGCATTTTTGGACGGTCACAGATGCGACATTTCAAAAGCTTCTCACTCTATACATGTAAACTCCCGGAAGTTTGATGTTAAAAGCTCGCGGTCAGCGCGTCAATGTTATTTTTTGATCGTTTTTAATTTGATTGGTGGTGTGTTTGAAAAACTCTGAATGATCAGCAAACGAAATTGGTTTCTATAATTGGTTTTCGTTTGTCCACCAAGTGGGGAAAATGGCATTCGTTAATTTATGAACAATCTCATTAATTCGGGTCGGTCGCGATAGTCCGGGCAGCGCGTTGTATCTGTCGACACGAAGGGTCCGTATATTAGGGACAAGGGCCATGTATGTTCTCTTCGGCAATGTAAAAGGGGTAGAAATATCCCCATTAGGTTCGGCATGTAACAGGCGATGACAGAAAGTGGGTCGGACTAATCAATATTTACCCGAACTGGAGTGAACACGCTCGCTCAGAGACTACTTATTTAAAGAATAATGCAACACTTTCGCTCCTGCAATACGACTGCAGGATTTGATTCAACATCGTTCGGTCGAAAGGAAATTGGTTTGCTCGTTACGGAGCTCATTTGATGAATTTGTCAAGATATAAACGTCACGTAGGGACTTTAAAACGCCTTCGTCACTTACGAGATAAAAAACAAACATCGTTCGAAAGAAAAACTGCGACGCGCATCTGGAACGTTGTTATCTCTTAAAGATTTGCTTAAGGGTTTTTTCTTATAAGAAAGTCAAATTCACGACGCAGAATTACAATAAGATGTTGTAATTCGCGATATATTATACACATATACATTTTCACAAACGTAAAAGTAACTTTTTGCCCAAAAATCAATGCTTTCAGCTTTCAGTTGTCACAATACTCAAATCAAGATTAAGTCAAACACGATATTATCAAGACACTGTCGACGAGTTTCAATACGAGTAGCTATGTTGTCATCTTCTCAGATTAAAGACGCTTACTTACTAATTACGTCCTAACGAATACTCTACCTGCGGTTTCCCCCACCACCCCTCTTGCGACTAGGACGAACAACTTCGAATGCGGTATCGAGTCTCTGTTAGAATTTCTCTTTATTTTTAAGTCTGTAAACCCACAGGTATGCTTAAACATTTACAGCTATTAGCTGATTTTACCAACTTTAAACAATTTTCGTTAACCATACGGTCATTTTCAGAAATGTTAGTTGGTTTTTTGAGTGTGCCGAATTTGAGACAAATTTATATACATTTCCATATCAAGTTTCAGTCACCCAAAAGACTGAGGATTAGGCATGAAAATCATTTTTACTTTGGTAAAAAATTTTTACGAGTTTTCAGTCTGTTCGGCAATCCAAATATAATAGAGCTAATTAAAAAAAAACATTGGTAGATTTGAAAAGCCAATAAGTATCCAACATATCTTTGAAAATGGAGGACAGTTGTGTGAGTTGGTGAAAGCTGATAATAATAACTGTAAGCTGTTAAATACCTACCTGCGGGTAAGGTACATTAAGAAATAGGGGAGTAATTAGTAAGTTAGTTTCGTATTAAAATTTCGTGTGGTGTGAGAATAATAACGTGTTTGAGTTTGGGTCAGTGGACCAAAAATTGCCCTTTGGGAATCGATCAGTGCGATATTATCAAATTTTCTAAAATGCAGTGAAACTTAATCATTCGCAAAACAAACTCAATTTTAAAGACGCTGTTTTTAATTTAGAGTAAATAGTGTCAACTTCAATTACGTTTTGCCGTTAAGCACCTGCTAAAGTGAATGTAATTTGTAACATAATTTCTCATATCACACCGACTAATTTCGTTATAGTACAAAGGCAAAATTTCATTGTTTTCTCAGTATTGTATCAAATGCAATCTGTTGTTGATGCGCTTGTACTAAATTATGACAATTCAATTATGCATTCATGCAACACTAGCAGACAGTGCATTACAAACATAAATCAGCAAGTGATGGATCTTTAATATTTGCATAAATAGTCCTAAATGTTAAACAAACTCTAAATCCTGATTTATCAGAAGTGTATTTTACCGTACCGTTTGAAGTCTGAAATCTAATTGAATGCTTAGAACTTGCGTAAACGAAAAAAATTTATGTAAAGATTATTTTAGAAATTAAAGTGTTAAAAATTATTAGCAAATATTGTACAGAAAATAAAATTTAATAAAACCATCGACCAAAAAAGAATACTTTGAAAGCTGATAAGGTCATGAAGATTGAAAAGCTGAGTTTGAAAATAACTCAAACTGTGCCGGATGATTTTTAGCGGGCATAGCAATTATTAATTAGAAAGCTACCCACCCAATAACCGCAGACTCTTATTAATGTTTTAAGGTACGGGCCAATAAATGGATATACCCTTGACAAAATTATTTTTAAAAAGTATGAAACGTGGACCACTAATGAAAATTAAATAAACAAGACGAATTACCATCTATCGATTTAAAAAAATTGGAAAAGCGCAAACAATGTTTTGTCAGCTCTTGTTTACAAATAAAAATAATCTGACAGCTTTCCCTGGGTGATGAATAAATGATGGATTAGAAAGAGGAATGGAAGTATTGCTGAAATTTATGAATACAAGCCCCTGTCAATTGGTGATAAATGCCTGATAATTTCACTAATACTGGAAACAAAAGATTTTGTGAAAATATTTATTACAGGTATTGTTTATTTTGAAGCAATAGGTCCTTGTACAAATATTCTAAATTTCATTAAAACGTATTTTAAGGAAGAAAGAAGGGTTGAGAAAATCGTCAGAAAACTATTTCGTTTTTTACGTTATAAAATCTGTATGATACTTTGCTGCACATGTTTCACTCTGAGTTTCACGTTTACAGTTAACTTTACGTAGTTTCGCAAATTGTCTAATATCTCCTTTATGGTTATCAGACATAAACGTCACGTAGGGGACTTTAAAACGCGTTCGTCACTTACCAGATAAAAAAACAAACATCGTTCTAAAGAAAAGCTGCCACAAGCATCTGGAACGTTGTTATCTGCTAAAGATTTGTTTAATTTGGAAAGCGCCCTCCGAAACTACACAAAAGACCACTAAAGAACTCGAACAAAAAAACGAACGAAGGGGGACACAACGTCTTTGAGATTCCCCGCAAGTGAGTTAAGTAAACATCATTAATAAAAGCAATTTACTGCGTGTCGTTTCCGTCAGATTTCTTTAAAATTGGCAGGAAGAACAGAGAAGTCGGGGACGAACTCGACCGCGCCGCTTTTCACACGAAAACTTTTAAATTCAATATTCATGATCCCGAAAAACTGAAAGAAAGAGTTGTGATTTATTTGCCGAATCCAAGCAGGGGCTGCATTTAATTAAAGAGTTGTGCAGGGAAACCAACGTTTTGAGATAATAAAATCCACCCCATTTCCAAACATTGGAATGGAGAAGTTTCCTTTTCGAAAAAACGCTTATTAAAAAATGTAATATACAATTATTCTTTTTATATTTTAATGATGCCTTCCGGTCTTGGGAACGGTGGTATTAGGGAGCGTATCCGATTTGCAAGGAGCCGGCTCAAGAGGACGAAACGATGAAAACAGCCGGTACGGCAAAAATGTATAAAAATGTTCGCCAATTAGGGGAATTTTTCAGGCGAATTTACATGACTCTAGACGCTTCGCCAAACAAACCCCGTTTAATTTACTCCCGACAATATTAAACATTTTCTCTCCAACTAACAATGCAAAGTCTGCTTTGGCTCGCAGAGCTAAACCGGAACGTTAAAATAATGTCGAACTTCAAAGACACGATCAAAGAAAATTTTACAAAATAAAGTGACGCCAATTTAAAAGAAACCGTCGCGAAAAATGTAATGCTTTGCGTCTGACTGTGCTTCGGGCCAATAATTTGAATACGAGAATAAATATACAAATAAGAGAAAAAGCAATATGACGTAGAAAATTATTTTCAACATATGCCTAAATATTGATCAATTTTTCAGAGTTTGCTGTAGTCCTGGTCGGAAATTACTTTCTGAGATCTCGTGGATTAAATAAATTTAAAACAAATGAAATTTACTCCATTTCCAGGAAGCTGTTCAAGACAATTATAAAAAAATAACTTACGAGCAAAATTTGATTCAATCAATTTTTAGTGTGGATGAAAAATATGTTTTAATGTTTAAAATTAACACGAATAATAACGTATTGTGTTTCTAGACTTTTAGTGAAACTATTTGAGCCCGTTCTGATATGTCTTAATAATATGTTTTTAGATTTTTTTTTGAATTTAACATTTTTTTAACTATTCCACCTATGCAATCACAAAAATAAATAATTACTGAAGTACCAACAGTGTTGCAATTTGAACATTTTTTTTACAGATTCATTTAATAAATTTTTGTAATGATATAACTAGCGTTTTAGTGACGTTAAGTATTAATTTTTATGACTGCTTTTGGTCTGTTTCAAAACTGCACGGAAATTGGATAATGTGCATAAAACAAATTGATTCATATATTCTTTAGGAGAACTCTTGTTTGTTTGCCTGTTTTCTTTTGTTTATTGTCGATTTATTAGATAGATATAAAATTGATAACGTCACATTTGCCCTTTAATTTGTTTTTGACAACAAGCTTTTATTTTTTACAATTGTTCACTACCCTTTGATTTCAGAAAAGAAATGAATTTTTGAAACAATTTACTTACACATTATCTTAGAAATTATTTACATAAATTTTCAAGTTTTGGGAACTTGGTATGTGTGGTCAGTTTGCGGCAAATCAAATTAAATATTATGTATATTTATTTCTAGTCCAAATTTTCAGAGAATATTTAACAATTTTTTATTGAACTATCTTAAATGAAGTTGTATGTAATTTTATTAAGTAATTTACATTTTCTGGTCACAACTCTATTTTAAAATATTTATTGATAAAAATTTTACTTTTTGATTAGTCGAGTCAAATTTTCACGTACATTTTGAAATCATGACAACAGGGGTCGTTCATTTCTAAAAGAATCATACCGAGTCTTCGGTGTGAATTTGAGGTGTATGGAACATTTGATAGTATATGTTTCTTTAATTTCAGAAAATTGTTACTACAATTTTTAAGCGGTAAGTGCAAGGTGTGTTCGCCCGCATCGAGCTATTCGATTTAGAATATGTTTTTCTTACTGAAAGGTTTCTGTAAAATAAACTAGCTAAACGTACATGTGTGCCTCACATTATAGATAAATGATTCGTAAATTGCGTCATATTAAAGTAACAAAAAATTCATAACGCATATTGTACTCTTTAGATTAGTTAAGAATACTCCAATACCAACTAAAATTTAAACTGACAGAAACAAACAAAATTCTTTGTGTCTACAGGTCGTAATATATTTGTAAAACAAATATTCCTTTCATAATTTCAAAGTAGACAATGAATATACAAAGATATCTCTACTTTGGGAGTATTACAATTCGCAGCGGAAGCATTCTCACTGCAGGTGTCCTCCAGTTGCAGAAGTTTTCAGATGATAAGCAATATTGCAAATGCAGTGCATTATTTTAAGCATTACTTTGAAATGAGACAAGAACAAAGTAACGTGAAACTACTTTAGAATCTTCCAATTTATTGTTCAATATCAGCGCAACTTCTTTACTACCGAACATTTTATATGATTACTGCATTTGATCAAGTAATGTCAGTGATGAGATCAAGTTTAAATTTTATGGACTTCCGAAAACTATAAAAGATTTTATTATCGTGTCGACTCCTTCATCCTATATGTATAGAGTGAACTATTTCTATAAAAAACAAATCCCGTTTTACAGGGTATCGATTTCGAGCGTCCGAACTTAAGTGCTACAGTAAAGTGAGATTGCACTAGAGTTTACAGCTATTTGTAATAAAAATTCTTGAATTGAGGAAATTTCTAAACTATTTTGCACCAAAAAAAACAGGACTGATATATTAAAAAAAAAAAATGCTGTTAATCTTTCCAATACTCAATAATAGGGTGTCTCATGCAAGACCTATACGTTCCTAACTTTTCTGTTTATAAAGCCGCTCAAAAGCGGACCACCTACTATCTTTTAGTGGTTATTTATGTAGTTTCTTTACAAAATACTCCCTCTGTTCCAAAATAAGTGTTCGATTTCAATAATTTGATAAATACTTATTACCTTTAATTTTAAACATGAAAGGGTTTTCTTTACCACGTTGTGGAGACAATATGGTATTGGAAATAAAACCAGTTGCACCAATTCAAAGAAAAAAGCCTAATTTAATAGAAAAAGTTCTACCAGTTTCTTCTTGCAGTAGGTATGTGTAAACGGAAAGATTAAGCGCGGGCCTTGCAATCTGTGGCTAGAAGTTGTTCGGTTTCAACGAAAACTGTCGAATTTAGCATGGAGGACGATTCTAAAGTCTCTTTTTGTAAATAATGCTTTTATATGATTCAGAACAATGGACTAAAAATCTGAGAAAATGTATTTTATTGACACGATATGTAACGAGAACAAACTGAAAATACAATCCGAATTTCAACAACCTATTTGTATTATTTTTGTTAATTGCAACGAAAATTCAGTACCACATCAAAATTTCTTATAAAATGTTTTTTTTTTGTTGTAATAATAATAGTTTGTCATTAAAAAATACATTTTTATACAAACACATATTAAAAGTAGACTTTTTCGTCATGAAACGCTAAAACTGTTACTTTATGAAACGTTTGGTTTGTACCAACAACAAACTGACAATTTTTATGAATTTATTCACAATTACACCGATGTTGTTCATTTCGTTTCTAAAAATTAATAATAATTAAACCTTTTTGTTGCTTTTTACAGTGTTTGTATAAAAAATGGTGTATGATATTTATTAAAAGTAATTTTTATTTTGTTCGTGTGGTTCACTTCGTTCGTTTCCCAAATTTTCACACTCACAAAATAAAATCTCACTTTTAACATTTATGTCATAAATAACTATTTTCCCTTTATTTGAAAAAATATCGAATCTTTTATAAATTGGACATTTATTTTGGGACAAAATTTATTTCCAAATTGGACACTTAATTTGGTACAGAGGGAGTGGTATTTTGGGCTACGTGAATGAGACTTCTTTCGAGGCGGTATCCGAGTTAAAAAAATATTCGAAAGGGTTACATATAAACTTTACAAAGTACAATAATAATCAAAAATGTATTGAATATAATGTATTCTTTGCTACCAAACAACGAAGTATAAAAGAATATATTTGACAAAGTTTCATACAAATGGTTGTTTTTGTTAGCTAGATTTAATATTATAGTAACTACCATTTCATCCTATTAAGCCAACTACTTTTTCGTCGATCGTTTTTAGATGAATCCTTTCCATTAAAAAACTATGTAATACATATAGGTATTTAAAGTCTCAACATTTTTTTTTTCATAAATAAAAACTAAAAGAGTATTTAAAAATCATTTGAAAATTAAAACACTTCCAGTTTATAATTAGTACTAGAACGGGGTTTACGCAAGTTTGTATCTATTTTTGCGTAGTTTAAAGTAGAGAATATACAAACATAAGTATTATTTAAAAAGCTTCGAAGATTCTTCCCTCGAGAATAATATTGCCTTTCATTTCATTGTCTGTCACATATTTCTGAATATCAAGCCCCATCGTACTTATTTATAGAACCAATTTTCTTGGAAACCGATGTTATTTTTTGATATTTGAAAGTTTCCGAAAAATATCATGTGTATAAAAGTATGTACTGAAATTATGAAAAAATAAAAGTTGAAATTAAAATTAATGAACATCGAAAAATGATTTTGACACAACAAGCGTAAATTAAATAATACAAAAACTGACTCGTTTTAAGATATTAAAAAATTTTATTAGGAACAAAAATTTGGAAAAATATTTATTAATATTTTGCCAACCGGAATCTCTAAGTGTACATTTCTAACACGAATAATTGTCATCTAACTGATTCTTGTCTGAATATCACATATTGCAAATAATTAGGTATGCGAAAACTAAATTACTCTCATCGAAGTTTATTTATTAATCAACAGGTATCTAATTTAATTTTTATGAATATTTAAACAGACTCCACAAATGGTTAAATTTCAGCATCAATGAAAGTGTTTTGACAACAAAGCAAAATAAAATCATTTCTAATTAACGATGAATACAATACAACAGTTTAATTTCAATTATTTTCAGTTGTAAAAAGTTCGTAATAATGTATCCGATTCACAACATAATTAAATGCCTTTTGCAACATTAAATAGCTCTTTACCCACAAAATTCCCTCGTGCATTACATACAAAACTAATGAAAGTTATTCAAGAATGTCTAGAGATCTGTAAAGTTTTAATTAAATTAAAATAATTATTCTACTTGCAAACTACACTCCAATCCGCTGTTGACGCATAGCTAAGCCATGAAAGGAATTTCTGTTATGACGACTTGCCGACATCTTTAGTGCCGAAATGTTGAAAATTTCAGGCGCCAAGAGAGAAAGTCTTAGCGTGTCGACAATAAAATCTTTTTATACCTCACCCAATTCGCACTTCTTTTAAATGTAGGAAACAAGCGTAGATCGCCTGGATATTATTAAAACATGTATTGAAACTTGAACTGAACCATTAAACGTAATCATTGATGCATCATGTTGGAATACATTATGTAAATTAAATCAGCAGGTACTGAACGTACATAAACAAGTCTTCAAGCACAAACTTCGGATAGCGGTGGTAAGGGAAGCGTCAGCATACAACGGTTTAATTAATTCAGGTACACTTATGTAATCACAGACACAATTAACTGCAGAACACCTGTAAGTGGATATCCTGAGTCCACCCCAGCTTTAGTTAATGCTTCAATGGAAGCAGTGCTTTCACACAAAGGCTTCCACCCATTATCGTCAAAAATGAACATCGTTAAATAAAAAAGCTGTCATTTACATTATCATGAATCGCCGATGAGGTATAAAAATGATTGGTTTTGCCACCACCTAAATCGTATTGGTGAAAATTACCATCTCTCGTATAGAGAAGCACGTAAACATTGAAAACATTTCATGATTACAAAATCACATCAAGACCACTTGTATTACGGTTGCACACGACGAAAGCTGCACTGAAAGGAAAAAGCGGAAGCGTTCGTGAACGGCGAAAGCTCGAAGCTTACTGCTGAAATTCGAAAGCACTGCTGCTGAAACCCTGTGGAAAATGGCATGCGCGCTCCTCAAATCTAATCTATAACATCATATGCACACACAATTTCAATACAAGGATAGACAGGTGACAGACAGCTCAAATTGCGACAGATCGAATTTGTTTGTAGGACAACAAACATCATTGCACTTAATCCCATTTACGAAGGGGATCCTCCAAGTGCGTCGAAAAATCTACCATATTCTATAAGCGAGAATATGATTCATAGAAGCTGCCTGCATTCATTTTTGCCGATTTTCATTGGTTTAAACAGCACAGTGAGGCACTGCTATAGCGACGATAATAAAAAATAATTATCGCTAATTTAGGCAATAAAAGAGAGAGTTACGACGTTTGGTTTAAGCATCTAAAACTGAAATCTAAAATATATTATAGTTATACATACATATGTACGTACTCTATTAGAATAGGGGAAATTGTTTCAACTGCATGTGTTTGATAGTAGGCAGTGAAAATTTAAAAAAGTGCCACTTATTAAACTCAATCATTATGTTTTCTCGGAAGGAATCGATAAAGAAATCATAGCTGGTTGACATGAATCTAACAAACAGTAAGCTGGAATAGACAATAAATTCAAAAGATTAATTTTGAGAAATTAAAACTAAACACTGAATCAAACAAAAAACTGTCCACTTTATTTTAGACATTAATAACATTTTTCAAAGTTGGGTAAAAAGTACAAATCCTCGAACACATTAAGTTTCAAAAATATCGATTACCAATTGAAGATACCAGCCTGGAGAAGACTAAAATCGTATTTACACTCCCCTTTGGCTCTAATTTGTGCTATTTTCGGGGGCAATAAGTTCAATAGTACTTCTCATTTTTCTTTCCCAGATTTGCGTAAAACTAGCATTTTTTTGGAAAAAAAGACGGCGGTTTATTGGCCAATCCGTCCCTGCTTTATTTGTAAATGTTTCCGCGCCACGCAAGCCTACGTGTGGCAGCCAATCACTACGCCGCGTGATTTATGTCATCCTTTGAAAACTTCTTTTCCTCGACGGCCTCTCTCATTTCGTGTCATTTTTCACGAATGATTACGTCATGTGCGGTTCACCGCTTCCGAAACATATACAGGGGCGTATTAATTACGTGTTTTCGTATCTGGTGTAGCGATCTCGGTGGTAAAAAGAAAGGCCGACTTTCCTACCTGTTGTATGCTAATTTCAAGCGTCTTAGTGTCCGCGAAGTGTAGACTTTTATTTCGGAAACTTTAAGCTCCCGTTTATTTGTCTACGTGCTCGAAAGTAAAGAAGAGGCTAGATATTAAAATTTAATTTAGGAGCCTCGTGCGGAAAGCTCTGGTTTATAGGGGGAAGCGATCAATTTAAAGATATTTCATTTTTAAAACGTCATTTGTAGAAGATAATTTATTTTACAGAAAAATTCAATTCCATTTGATTATAGCTCGCGTCGATTCCTTCAGTTGCACGGAGCGAAAATTAGAAAAGAAAAATTCTGAAGCAGGTTATTTATCTGAGGCTTTTCCGCATTCTATTGTTTCGTGAGTTCAAGGGCCCGTATACAAATAGGGTTGTTACTTCGGCAATCTCGAAAGTAGCTGAGCATTTTGTGCAAAAGCTTTACCTTAATCCAAAAAGAGTCCGGAATGTAAAAAACTCAAAAAAATCACCGGTATTTACTCGAGAATATTCTCTATATTTTAATTAAAAATTCTAATGACCTGTTAATAAAATTTCAATAAATTAGTTACACAGTGTTTCTATTGATACTTACAACTCATATATTACATAAGGGAAGATTACATGCAGATGTAAAAAATGCGAACACTTTTTTATTGAGAAATAAGGAATTTTAATATTACAAAAGATCGTGAAGAGTATGGTATGTAAAGTAGATATCTAACTCAAAAAACACACAACGTTAATACTAGCATGACGATAGTAATAACTAAAATTGTTCTTTTCCTTTCTTCCAAAAGACCAATGACGTTATCTCAAAATTTTGTTAATCATAATATTAAAATACATGTGAATAAAAAAAGTAGTGTACAAAAGATTTGTTTGAAACCAAAAGCTAATATGAAAATGCAAAAAAACAAACACCAGTATACAGGGTGATGCAAAAATGATGTATAAGCTCGATGGTACGTTGTTTATAAGTCTATGAAGAATTGGAAAAAATGGTTAAAAAATCCTTGCACCAAACTTTTGCAAATATTAAACGTTAAATTTAATCATTAACTTTTGTAATTCCGATTTGTTTTAATGAACTGTATGTCTAACAGCCCGTTAACGTTACTAATAATTTAATAATAATTTGCTACAATACGATCACAACGTCGTTGTTTACTGTTGACAGATGTCATTTTTGTCACTTTTTATGGAAATTAGACTGTAAATATATTTAGTTAACTTCAACTTTGAAGTTTCAAATTCAAGGATTTTTAAACTTTCTTGACAACGTACCATCGAGCGTATGCTGTATATACAAAAAAAAAAAAAAAATTGAACGATCTTAAGTAAATGTGGTTTAATAGTCAGTTCTTAGTTTCTACATTGCCTGTGGAGATTCGTACGGAATAGTGAAATACCATTGCGACAGGTTGCGCTGTGCTTCCCACTGATGCACTGTGCAGGCGTTTGTGTAACTTTTTAACGCAGGTTTCAAAGATCTTCTGAAGTCTTTTCGTTTAAGTAGGAAAATGCACAAGTGCCGGTTTGCGACAAACTTAAAAGGAATGTGAAAAACTACACAAAGCTTTGTATACATCAGAATACGGATAAAATAATGCACAGTTGAACTGTTAAACGTAAAAATTATGAAAAAGAAAAAATATATCTCTAACTCTCTAGATACAGTTATTACTAATCCCATTTCACTGTTGTCCCACATACATATATTTTTTTACGTTTATAACGTGTATAATTTTTAAAATATCGCCTCAGCATAATTACTAAATTTGGCTTGGGTAAGTTTGTTACAGTAAAACCCCTATAAGAACTTAGGGCACAAAACTTTATCTTTATTATGTCGACTTTATACCTAGAAGAAAAGCGGTTCCCGGGATGTTCCACACACGATAAGAAAGAGGCTTCACTAAAATTTTTGCTGCAATTTGGACTTAAAACCCCTTCGAAAATTTATGCTATACTTTTCTTCTCTTCAACATCCAGATTTAATGAACAAACGCCCCTACTTGCAAAAATCAGATTTCGTTATTTACTTTTAGATTTAAGGGATGCCAGAACAGCAGAATCAATATCTGGAGTACTTTTGCGTAGCAATTAATTGACTTTAAGCACTTCCTTTTGAACGCAACCATGAAATATCGTTGTGCGAAGTTCAGAGGCTCAGCATAATTATCCAACGAGGTTTCGGGAGTTCGGTAACTGTCCGATGCTTGAGAAATAAATACGGCAACGGAAACATGAGTTGATTTCCTCTATTTCCGCTTTAAGCATTCTCTGATGTGGTCAAACTAACCGCGCTGTTAAAAGCTCTAATGGATCGCTTTGACGTGTTGCTGTTGGTGCTAAAGAGGCTCCCTGGTTAACTTTTGACCCATTTTTGCTTTCACTTTTTCTCATCAGACATCAAAAAAGCGCTCTCGAGCTGAATCAGCGTGCTTTTGAGGGTTGTTAATGTTAATGAGAGCTCGCGGTTAATTGTTTAGTCGCATAATTTCATTTAGCATTTGCAGCAAGCGGAAGAAGGTCGAAAAGGGACGATTCTAACCAATTCAACCACAAATATCCGCAAGCTGCAATACGGTCGGGGACCATTAGATTTCTTTATTCTCTCCACAAATCTCGACGCACGTGCCTTAGATGTCCGAAACGGCTGCATCCTCAAACTTTGGAATAAAGTGAAAAATTATTGAAGAGATTCGTGAATGAATCCCAGCGGTTTTTTGAGTTGCGTTTCTTCGGAAATCTGGGTGGATCAAGGTAAAGATTTGTCACAAAATTCTGAGCATATTTCAGTCTTATCACAAATTATAATTTTATATTTCTGCAGACCTATAGTTCCTTGTACTCAAATCGAATGACCAAATAGCCTCAAATAAATAATTATAAATTTTAAAATACATACGCGAGACTTTAAGCCATCTACTAATTAATTTAATACACAAGTAATAATAAAGCGATAATTTTCAAAATTTTCAGTGATCAAGGTACGATTTAACTTGCATTTTCTGTTTACAAGCAATCTGTCACCTTTTCAGAAACGTTAATGCTTGTGTTAAAAATTGTATACCATGTGTTTCTTTTATTTGATACAACCCCTAAATTTTCGTCTATTTTATTGAATAACTTTTTAAGTATGATTTTAGAATATTAGTTGCTTATGACTTTTTACAAAAAATCAATCTTTCCATTTATGGAGAAATATACCTAGTGTTCCATAAAAAAAAATAAAATTGACGTCATTTCCGGTTCTACCGGAAGTTATAATAAAAACGTGAGGTTGCCATCACATAGTTCCTTTAAAATAATACAAATTTGCTCAAAGAACTATAGGTTTTTCTTAAAAATAAAAAAGTTACAGGGGTTGTATCAAATAAAAGAGACACCCTGTAGATGGATCACATTTTGTAAATTTGTTCACCGCCACTTTACGACAAATAAGAACTGTGTCTCAAAGAATAAGTCTCAGAATATACTTTTTTTTATTGATTTTTAAAGCAAATGGATAGTTTGTTATAAAGGATTTAAAGAGAAAAAAACCACCATAAAAGTTTAGCGAAAGTGCAAACTAAATAATTACGCACAAGTATGGTTATTATGCATAATAAGAAAAAAATCGATCACAATACTTTTGATAAACAGTTAGGGAATTTGAAATTTTTGGATTGGTAATTGAGTTATTTTTTAAATATCGATGTTTTTTTTTAATTCATCCTAGGCTCTGCGCATTTTAAAACAGTATACTTTGTGAAAGAGATTTTTTTGTCTTGAATTCATTATTCAGTAAAAACTACAAAGATAGAAATAATAATACGAAAAAAAGCACACGATAGTTTTGGAAACATAAAATTTCATAGTGTATTATTATTAATAATAATAATGGAGACAGTACATTCTGAAAATGTATTGAACATCGTACGAGCCAAATGCAGCTACTTCTTTTGTTTGAACAGGTTACCAAAAGATACCATAGGTATACCAGATCGACCCACGGTTTTGAGATAGTGTGTTGGATATGGATATGTAATCCGCAAAAATTTTAGCGAAACTTATTGTCGTTAACCTCCTCTACAGGGTTTTTATAAATGACTCTAAGGGTGTAGTTGGCCATGGATTGCAAAAATCCCGGTTCGCTGAAATTATGCCTGTTTATGACAGTTCTCACTTGCCATTAATATCATTTGTCATTTAAACTTGTTGTTTGTTACTTAAACTCATCGTATTACTTATTATAAAATTAAAAAAAAAAAGCGAATGACCGTGAAAATAGTTTAGTCTGTTGAACAAGATACTTTCATTGTTACGCATATCGGGCCAAATACCGTGATTTGATAATTCAAGAAACATCGTTAGAGGCTCACATTAGAAATGTAATCAACAGATTTGTTCGAACTGGCAGTGTCAACAAAAGAAAATCTCGTGGAAGATCTTCAGAATCTGAGGAAGTTATTGATGATTAGAGACGACTTGAGCAGAAGATCTTTGACAAGATTTCCTCAGCAGTCAGGAGTTTCTGCTGCAACATGAAATTGAACAGTGGGTCCAAAGTATTGACGAAAGGATATTACAGAACATTTTTGAAATTAAAAAGAGTGTGAACATGTGCCTTGAACAAAATGGTGAACATTTTCAACATTTACTGTGATGTTTAAACGTAATAAATTTGTTTCTTTTTATTGTAATGAATCAGTTTTATTTTTTAATAAGATATGAATAATTTAGGCAACCAGTTATACATGTGTGTGATATGTGTCGTGAGTCTTTAGTCATTTAATAAAGTTCATCTAAAGTGATAGGCGGCACGTTTCCATGACCTACTTGGATCCTATAATCATTTATAAAAACCCTATATAAACGAGTATAAAATTATACTTAATTGTTATTCGAAAAATTCCTAAAAAAAATATATTTTTAATTAGCCTGTGATCGATTTATTGGTTATGGTAAATCGCTTTCATGAGACAAGTAAGGTCTACATTGAGACAAGAAATTGGTTATTTATTGATGACAACTAACGGAAGTAAGTTTAGTTGACAGTCGCAACTTTCATTGTCATTTTGATATTCAGAATCGCGTTAACAAATTCTTGAATCACTCAAAAAAAGTCATTTTACCCTGTAACTGCTATATATGCTCAAATACATGGATCACCTGTAGACACTTATTTTGACTATGTGTAATTATAATAATGTGTTCGGTTGGTGATTTAAAGACGAAGTGAAGGTATTTTAACTTTATTAGTTTATGAAAACAAATACAATTACTTTACATTACATTTCAATTAGTAACTCTTGTAATGACGAAACTGTGCAAGAATAAAGTTTATAGGTATTATGATTTTATAATGTTTCATTAGTAAAAGTAATAAACATTTTTACTGAGATCGTTGTCACACCTGTTATCAACTATAACGGATAATAACGATTATTACCCCTCTATAGACAAAAATCTTCATACAAATTTACTTTGCGCCACAAAAATAGCCTGAAGAAATCGTTATATCTGTAGATAGAACTGCTTAAATATTTGCTCATTAATCGCTGTTTTTTTTTGGTAAATTATTACTGTAATCTCATTTTTCAGTTGATTGGAATGTTGTTAGCAGTAAAGAGAGCAAAAAATTTCCAGCTTCGCTTATATCTAATTGGTTTATGTTCAAACAATTTTAATATTTAACAAAATGCTGCACTCTCCTAGCGTTTGCGTTTCCGAAGTCATGTTCTACAGCGAATATGAATCCAAGAGATATTCAACTGACTATTCCAAAATGACAAGTAAGGCCTACAAAGTGTAATTAAAAGTAGAATGGAATAAATTAATGTTTTATTTTCTGGTTTAATTTAAACTTTAGTTAAATTGGTGAAATAAAACCAACATTCAAAACAGTAATGAACCAAGATCCATGTAAGCTCACGGTTTGTGTAATCGTGCAGTTCTGAATTTACTTACACAAAAAGCAACTGAACTTTTGTTCTCTTTTTCAAATAATAATAATTAGGCCATTATATCTACAGCTTTTAAAAACTGGTGGTTCCAAAGATTTCTACTTTTCGAGCGTCAGCTAAGGAAGTATTGATAAGATCCATCTGCAAAATGTTTTCTTGATGTTTCATAGCCTCTAGAGTTTGGAAAGATATGTCTTCCCTTTCCGTCTGCCTGTTGTTTGTCGCTTGTGTCGAGATTTATTAAGTAATCTCCGAAAATAATGGAACGACTGTTGCCAAATTTTGTTTGTTTTTTAGGAATATCATTTACGCCAACAATTTGATGATGTCACCTTAAAATTTTGCATGGTAAATGCAATTTAAATTTTTATAAAATAACAATCCTGTATGAATCGATATTGATTATTATTTATTTATTATTAACATTTTATAATAGTACCAGAGGAACGCACAGTAACGGCCGAATAGTCAGAGCGTCATACTATGAACGCGTAGATCGTGGGTTCGATCTCCTTAAGGGCCACTTTTTTTACACCGACTTTTTCAACTTACAAGAGATAAAATAAATAAAATTTCGCAAAAAAAATTTTAGAATATTTTAAAGAAGATTTTAAATTAAATAATGTATGGGTGAGGGAAATACAACCTGAACATTTTCCGAATGTTATAAACGTTGACTAAAATTAAAAACAAATGAGTATTGCATTTTGCAACAATTTTTAAATACAAAATAGGCGTAGGTAAGCAACGGCAGATCGTCGACGTTATTTCCTCGCCTAGAGTTAATTATGATGAAGAGAGAAGCACCCTTCCCTTTCTCCCCTTAAATTGATCTCACGTAATGGGGAGATCTTTTCAATTAGAGGCCGGGGCCACCAAATGGCCTTCGCGAACTGCACTTTTCTTTCTTATTTTTTCCATTTCGCTTTTCTCTGTTGCATTTACGTTATATACATTGTTTGCTTTAATGCGTTCCTAGATTAAATGTGATGATATATTAAGAACATCTGGAAAATTTCCTGCCGCAAACGGCCCATCAATAAAGGGTCGAAGGGCCGTGTCCGGTGGTCCAATGTGGAAAATTTCGCTGTCGTGCACTCTCGAATGGAATAGCGACTTTAAAACTGACACAATAGGAAATCAGGACGGGCAGTGTGCTCCGTATTTCGAAAATAAACAGAATTATCCTTCGGTCGGGTGAAAAGCAAGCGAAAACAGTTTGGCGAAGCTGAAAGAAGACACATTTTCAGGCTGAAATGTCACGTAGACTGCGTAAGTTATAAGATTACGGTTTCGCGTGTTTGCAGCAGATTTCATTGGCCACGTTTCCTATCAGATTGTATTAATTCTATTTAATTTAGGCCTCGCGGGCGGATCCAACTACCATAACCTTTGTCGCTGATAGCTACGGACTTATGCCACGCGCATTCACCTAACGACTTTTTCATTGCACGTGCCGAGTAATTATTCACGTTGACGTGAGCTTTCTCGATGGAAAACGTCAAGAAAATACATGTTCCTAACGATCTCTACCCTTATGAGGTCTATTATTTTCGATAAACTGTTTCGGCGCAAAACTTCGAGAGTACTTTGTGTACATAAAAGTTATTTTCCCGGAGAAAATCCCTTAATCTCTTTATGGTTTCTTAATATTACTTTCAGCGGCGAAGGGCCCTCCAAGGGAGGAACTTTCTACCGGTCGCATGTGGATTTCGATGACTAGCCGTTCAGCCGAGAAAGGAATCTGCATTATTAACAATAACGCCAACGTGCATTTTGAATTTGTAAGAAATTCTCCGGGCCCCAGTTATTAAATATACCAAATTCTAATATATACAATAGTTAACCAAAGTATAGAATCGAACGATGACTCCAGTGTTCTAAAAATTATAAATAATTCCAAAAAATTGTATCTAAAATTAAAAATAAGGACCGATAAACATGTCCTGTTGGTTGTACTTCACAGCCAAGAAAAGTTCAGTATCATTACATATTTTTTTACATATATGTGACAATATACGTAGGCTTGGAAATGGATGAAAACAGGTGACGTGCAATATAATGTGATTCTTTTCGAAACAACTTTTAGTTATTTATGTATTAAGGGCATAATCAGGGAGATTGTGGCACGAGGGAATGTTTAAAGCCCGACGAAGGAGGGCTTTTATTTTTCCCGAGTGCCACAATCGACAATTATGCACGTGGTACATACAACGTTTTATTCTATTTTAGTTTCTAAACTATTTTTAACGAAATATTGAGTATTTTCGGCAAGACTGTGTGAATTGTGCCGATGCGAATTTTAATACATAGCTGGCTATTATTTTGATGTTGTTATGGATACCACGTTGATTATTTGATAATTCGTTTTTCAAAATGTAAATTAAACAAGCGAAAAACGTTTATTCAAACGAAAGTTTAGAAGAATTTGAAGTCGGTCAGGTAATGATTTGATAAAATATTATTTTTCCAACTTAAGAAAAATGTTGAATATCGAAGCGTGTTTGAATAATTAAATGATTAGTGTAAATGAACAATCAATTGTTGCTTAGCAATTTTTGACAGATTTGTGCTAAAAAGGCCAATTTAAGCCCGCATTTGGGTGCTTATAAATAAGATTATGGTTCTAAAATAGAATAAACATAAATTAAATGGAAAGTACATATTATAATAAAAATTTCAAAACCTATGTGATAAGTATAAGAGGTATTTATTTTTTTGCTTCTCGAGGCTAAGGTAGGTACTACTATAGTGTGGGGTCCATTGCAGTATCAATTTACATTATTAATTAACAATTTAACAATGTTATGTCATATTAGGCGGAGATAAATGATTAATTATTGCTTTATATTTACAAACAATTTCAAGTTGCCATCTTAAATAATAACAAATGATTAGACGATATTTTATAAACAACGTCATGCTGAATCACAAATTACATGTTTCGTGATGATTGCAACAAATTAAAGAACTATATAAAAGTCAACTTGTTATCATCAGCACTAACAATCGTAGTGCACGCGAGAGTTGCCGTTTAACAGAAGACACGTTAAGTATAAAACGATACTCTTCGAACAAAAAATATTTGTTGAAAAAGTTGAATTCACAATGTCTCTTCTTAGTGCCGGATTATTCTATGATTTGGTAGTGATTGGGGTAACTCTTCTAGTAGTACTAGTAATGTATTACAAATGGTCATTTGGATATTGGAAAAGACGAGGATTAAGTTATTTGGAGCCATCTATACCTTTTGGTAACACTGGCAAGCTTTTTACATCGAAAGCAAGTTTTGCTGAACAATTTGCCGAGTTCTACCATCAATTTAAAAAGCAAGGATTGAAACATGGGGGAGTCTACATGTTTGCACGCCCATTTTACGTTCCCACTGACCCTACGATAATCAAAAGCATTCTGCAGAAGGATTTTTCCCATTTTATTGATCGGGGATTTTATATAAATGAAGAAAACGATCCTTTAAGTGGTCATCTGTTTTCACTAGAAGGTACAAAATGGAAAAATCTGCGTCAAAAATTATCAGCTACTTTTACTTCTGGTAAAATGAAAATGATGTTCGATACAATGGCAAATTGTGCTAAAGAACTGGACAGTTTATTCAATCAAATGGCAACACGTAAAGAACCCGTAGACATTAAAGATGTTCTAGCAAGGTTTACGACCGACGTAATTACCTCCTGCGCTTTTGGAATAGAAGGTAATAGTCTTAAGCATCCCAACACCCCTCTACGATATTTTGGAAAACGCGTCGTCGAGAACACACTTTGGGAAAATTTCAAGAATCTCGCACAATTCATGCTTCATCCAAAATTCCTGGATACAATTCAATTTAAAGTAAATAAACACGACGTAGAAGATTTTATATTAAATCTGGTGAAGAGTACAGTGAACTACAGAGAAAAAAATAACGTTTACAGGAAAGATTTTCTTCATTTGTTGCTTCAATTAAAAAACAGAGGAAAAATTTCTGATGATGAAATTATACTCAGCAGTGACAAAGGAGGGGAAATAGGACTGACTTTCAACGAATTAGCTGCTCAAGTTTTTGTGTTCTTTGTTGCGGGCTACGAAACATCATCGACTGCGATGACTTTTGCATTGTATGAACTGAGCCATCACCAAGATATACAAGATAAACTGCGAAACGAAATTAATACTGTTCTGGCAAAGCATAACAACCAAATATCTTACGAGGCCTTAATGGAAATGACGTATTTGGACCAAGTCATTAATGGTAATATCTGTAAGTAATAATTAACTATAACATTACTGAGTCCCATTCTTTTCACAGAAACATTAAGAAAACATTCACCTTTAGCGTTTTTAAACAGAAAATGTACTCAAGCATACGACGTTCCTGACACTAATATTCGTTTAGAGGAAGGAACAATGATCGTAATACCTACTCTAGCCATCCATTACGATGCAGATTATTATCCAGAACCTTCGAAATTTGATCCTGAACGTTTTTCCGATATGAATAAAAATAGTCGTCCGCCATGTACATGGATGCCTTTTGGTGAAGGTCCTAGAATTTGCATAGGTAAATTTAAATTTTGGGAACGCATTAGCAGATTATATTATTTTTTCTTTTTCAGGTTTAAGATTCGGAATGTTACAGACCAAAATAGGACTAGTGACTCTACTTCGAAGCCGTAAGGTGACGTTAAGCGAAAAAACGCAATTGCCTTTAGTGATGAATAAAAAAGCGTTTATTACCACTACTGACAAGGAAATTTGGCTAAACATATCAGAAATAAATTAATTTATGAGTTAATTTTTGTAATAAGTATATCGTATTATATTAATACAGTTTTGGCGACGGGCAAAAAATAAAATATTTCGTAAAGATAAAGTAGTATGTATAAATAACTATATAGAATTATAAATATATATTAGAATAATAAATCTTAAGGATTACTGTAAAAAAAAAATGTTTGTAATTCCCATGTACTTAATGCTTCTTTAAAAAGATAAGAACTTAGTGAATATGTCCTGAAATAAAAAAATAAAATAATGACAAAAATTGTGCAGTTATGTTATTTGCATCGACTATCCTTGCCCCAAAGAACAATGCGGACAGTATTTCAAAAAATACTGTCCACATTGTATGCACTTCAGGGCTCGCTTTTTAAAAAATATCTGTTTTATACTTTTTGATATAACTTATCAACATTTTAGTAACTTCGTATGCACAATGTAACACTTGTCCTAATATGACTTGTTCCCAAAATTTGGGAAAGACAATTTTGCCACAAAGATACTTCTTACCAACATTTCTAAACAAATCTGTAAATAAATATTTTAAGATAAAATAAAAAATTGGTCGAAGGTCGTTTCGACAGGACTTCCCTCGCCCCTGAAGTACAGTTCAATAAATCTGGATTTTTTAATAATTATAAAATTTGATTTTGTGATAATGTCTCTACATTAAAACAATATATAAATAGACAGTACCAGTAATAGCGCTTACGCTTTAAACTGCCTTTATTTCGAGTGCTTTATAGGGTCAATTTCATCACCATAGCAACGCCGTTTTGCGACTAAATGAACTTGAATTGGCCCCTATGTTACGAAAACACACTCTGTTATATAACTTGTTTATATTTCGTCTGGCGTGGAGTGCAGCTCGCACTCCTGATAGGAAACAGATACGCGATTAACAACTGCTCCAAAAATATTAATGCATTGATGAAGCGCAAGGCTCTGGTTATATTTTTAGTGACTTTTCCCATATGTGGTGGTCCTTGATCTGATTAGTAAAAACAAAAACGTTGCCGGAATCGATCTGCGGACCTCTCATCTGCGAAGTAGAGAGCGCCTCTACAGGTTTATAATAATATTAATAATAATAAAAGTGCAGGAATACATTATTTTATAAAATTAAAACGGCGTTTACTAAGCAACACTGCAGTGTGAGTGAGTAGGATCAGATAAATTTTGATTAGGGTTTTACCATCTACATGATATTCTACACATACGAATTTTGACACCAATCGATCCGATATTTACGGAAATTATCTGGTTAATAAAAATCAACAGACAAATTTTTTATACTCCTAGGGACATGAAACAACATATCAAACGTAGATTGAAATATACAGCGATGTTTCTAAATTAGCCCACACCCTTAAACTTTGGAGCTCCAGGAGGCATTGCTTGGAAATTAAATGAATTCTAATTAATAATAATTGGTCTTAAGCTTATCTTTTTGGTTCAAATTGCATGGGTCCGTAAATTTGACAATAGCCTGTGTTGATATAGAAGTATATGATGCGGTACCAAATAATTTAAAAATAAACGAGGAAACATCTTTGGAACCTTAAAATAAAAAAAAAAATTTTAGATTAATCAGTTTCATATTTTCCGAATAGCAACTTGCATATTTGTAATCTGGGATCTGTAAATTCAAAAATACATTAAATTTGACATTGAGAAGTAAAACTTATGCGTTTTACATACTTATCTGAAATATAAGTTGCAAAAAAATACATGCAAATATATTTGGTTGTTAATAGGACACAATTGGTTGTGCTCACTTTAATTAAAGCATAGTCCACAAATTAAGTAGCCTCCATATTTATCTAATGAAATTTCGATGTAGAAGATTAGAGCGTAAAAATCGATCCCTACAAGAGTCTGCTATAAAGCGCACCCATTAAGACTAGACACCAGTCTACATTGGGAACTCACGGTGAATGTAGTTAACGCGCGATCAGTGATGATGTAACAAATGTAGTGCAGCACGTCTAAAATACTATTTTTCTGAAAAATTAATTACGCGTCGTAATTTGGCTGCAAGTTCATTTATTAAACATTTATTATAATTTACGACTTTTTTCAACTGTTCATTACATGGTAGCCGCTTGTAATACCGTTTACATTACTTTTCTAACCGAAAATATTTAATCGAATTAACAGATATAGCTAAATATTACCATTTTTTCATATCATGCATGTATGCTGGGTGGACTATCACTATGTTCACCGATATCACACATCCAACCTTGAACTTAACTGAACCCACTGTATAAAATAATTACAAATGCTTGATAGCGTAGTTAATTGTAGTCTGATTTAAAATCGTGTTCGATATTAACTTTCTTCTAACTGTGATTTTTTTTCAATTTTATAGGCCCATTAAAACCATGGCTATAGTTACAGCTTGCCTCTGCTATGACATCATAGCAATTATTGTGACTCTTGTGATTGGCGGAATAGCATATATGAAATGGAAATTCACTTATTGGGAACAAATGGGTGTACCAACTTTAACGCCTACAATTCCGTTTGGTACCGCTAAGGATCTAATGTTGGGTCGTCTATCCTTCGGAGAACAGTTCCGCGAAGTTTACAGGATTATGAAAGAAAAAGGTCATCAGCACGCTGGTTTTTACATAGGACCATCACCGGGATATGTGCCGATAGATCCTGAAATCATTAAACACATCATGCAAACCGACTTCCAACACTTTAATAGTCATGGTGGCTTCTTAGACGAAGAAACCGATCCCTTGAGCGGGCACTTGTTTAATCTGGAGGATGTCAAATGGAGAAATTTGAGAGTAAAACTAACTCCGACATTCACGTCCGGCAAAATGAAGATGATGTTCCAGACCATAGCAATAATTAGCGACAATTTAAAGAATTTAATAGACGATTCGGCTGATAACGACTTAGGTATTGATATCAGGGACATTCTCAGTAGATTCGGAACTGATGTTATCAGTTCGGTGGCATTTGGATTGGAATGTGATAGTCTGAAAGATCCAGATGCACCATTTAGGACTTTCGGCAAAAAAGCTACTGAAATGGATTTTTGGGATACAATTAAAATTTTTATGCAAGTGATTTTACCTCACTGGTTTTTGCACGCAATTAAACACAAGTTTACTAAGAGAGATGTTGAGGAATTTTTCATGAAGGTTGTTCGTAACACCGTCGAATACAGAGAAAAGAATAACTATTACCGAAAAGATTTCATGCATTTACTTTTGCAACTGAAAAATCGGGGGACTGTGGCCGATGACGAACAAATCAAAGATGAAACAGGCGAGTCCAAAGAAGTTGCTTTAACCATGAATCAGTTGGCCGCACAAGCTTACGTTTTCTTCATGGCTGGATACGAAACTTCTTCTACCACGGTCACCTTTGCTTTATATGAGCTTGCTGTCAATTCCGACATTCAAAGTAAATTAAGGGAAGAAGTAAATTCTGTACTAGCTAGACATGACAACAAAATGACCTACGAAGCAGTAATGGAAATGACATTTATGGAAAAAGTTTTGTTTGGTAAGTTTTCCCGCTAATCTCGACCACTATGCTGAACTATTCGTTTCAGAAACTCTTCGAAAATATCCGCCGCTACCAATTTTAACAAGATTGTGCACGAAAGATTACATTATACCGGGTACCGACGTACAGCTGAATAAAGGTGTAGGAGTTATGATTTCAGTACTGGGATTACATAGCGATCCAGAATATTATCCGAATCCAGATATTTTTGATCCAGAGCGATTTTCTGAGGAGAATAAACAAAGCAGACCATCTTTTACGTGGCTGCCATTTGGTGACGGGCCAAGAATTTGTATCGGTAAGACATACAAACTAGTGTTAACTTAACTTTACTAATTTATGTAACGTTAACAGGAATGCGATTTGGTATACTTCAAAGCAAAGTGGCCTTAGCTACTTTTGTCAAGAATTACGATATTAAATTAAACAAAAGAACACTCAGTCCTTTGCAATTTGATAAACGAGCTTTCGTTTCAAGAGTAGCAGGAGGAGTTTGGCTTGACGTCACGAAGTTGACTTAAATATTTACTATTTTACACAGTTTTTATTACGTTTTGTAATACGTAATTATAATCGTAATGTAATTTGCTAACTAATTTTGATGTGAGTTGATGTTGATGACAGTCAAAATAAATATCCGATAATAAATGTGAGTACCTAAGTGGAGGTACATTAACTAAATTAAATCCATATAAAAATAGCGATATGTGTGTACAAAACACATGTAATGCTAACAAAATAAAAGTGCTTATCACTGTGAATTTCACTTATCTTGGCATTAGCAATGTCATATCTCTCGAAACAGTTACGTGGTAAAAATTATATGTGAATAAATATAATATAAATTGTTCACTTTTCGTAACTTGAAATTATGGTGCCGTGAGTGCAAAACGAAATCGTAACTGACGTGCTTTTTAAAACCCTCAGAACATGGCAGTTTTCACTTCGAATATTCTGTACGATGTTACAGCTGTATTCGTCACGCTCCTATTCGGATTAATACTATACAGCAAAGTTTCTTCACTGGGTTAAAATTGGTCTACCAATTTTACAACCAACTTTCCCGTTTGGAGACGCAAAAGATATAATACTTGGACGTCGGACAATTGGAGAGGTGTATAAAGACTTCCACAGAAAGTTCAAAGCCAACGGATTCAAACACGGAGGAATTTATATGTTTTTATCTCCGGTTTACCTTCCAATCGATCCGGATATAATCAAACACATAATGCAAAAAGATTTTCAACACTTTATCAACCACGGAGTAAGTTTGGATGAGAAAATTGATCCTTTAAATGGGCATTTATTTAATCTAGAAGACGAAAAATGGAAAAACATGAGAATAAAGTTAACACCGACGTTTACTTCTGGTAAGATGAAGATGATGTTCCAAACTTTGGCAGATTGCTCTATTGGTCTGAAAGATATTATGGATGAATCTGCTGCGAATCATTCACCCGTTGATATTAAAAACATATTAGGTCGCTTTACCACAGATATTATTGGATCTGTAGCATTCGGATTGGAATGCAATAGTTTGAAAAATCCTGATGCTGAGTTTAGAAAATACGGCAAAAAGATTTTCGAAGTGTCCACTTCGGAACGATTAAAAACACTATCTCTGTCGATATTGCCTAAAAGTGTAGTACGTGCTCTTAATTTGAAAAGAACTAAACCTGATGTAGAGCAATTTTTTATGAAAGCAATTCGAGATACCGTCGACTACAGAGAAAAAAATAACGTTTATAGAAAGGATTTCTTACATTTACTTATTCAATTGAAAAACAGAGGTTCAGTAGAAGAAGATGACAAGCTTTCAGACGGTGGTAAGTTGACAGAAAAAGCGTTGAGCATGAACGAACTTGCGGCGCAAGCTTACGTATTCTTCCTCGCTGGATTTGAAACCTCATCTACGGCGATGACTTTTGCTTTGTACGAATTAGCAACTAATCTACACGTACAAGATAAATTAAGGAAGGAAATAAATACTGTACTTGCCAAACATGATGGTCAACTCACATACGCGGCAGTTATGGAAATGGCATATTTGGAAAAAGTTCTACATGGTATATTAACCAAGTGCTAAATTTAAGAAAGGTTAATTTGTTTGTTTTAGAAACTTTACGTAAACATCCGCCGATTCCAATCATAGTGAGAAAATGCAATAAGGATTATACCATTCCGAACACTTCTATTCACCTAAAAAAAGGGACAAGGGTTAATATATCAAGTGCAGGCTTACATACTGATCCAGAATATTATCCAGATCCCGAGAAGTTTGATCCTGAACGTTTTTCAGACAAAAATAAAAAAACAAGGCCGGATTTTACATGGCTTCCGTTTGGAGAAGGGCCAAGACTTTGCATAGGTAAGTCAGGTTATAATTATTTAGAGCGATATTTCAACTTTTAACTTATTAGGATTGCGTTTTGGTATGCTTCAAAGCAGAGTGGGATTATGCGTACTACTGAAAAATTATAAAATTACCCTCAATGGAAGAACTAAAGTACCGACACAAATGGACAAGAGAAGTTTCGTTTCGGCCGTGGAAGGAGGAGTTTGGTTGAATGTGGAGAAATTAGACTAAAAGTAATGATATTTCTGCATTTAAACGTACTATCAATAAATTGATACTTGGATGTAAAGATTGATGAGGTCATTGACGGACAAGACTGGGTCAATTGCCTCATTCGCATGTTGGTTTTGAAAGAATTTTGACAAGTTAATTGGATCGATCAGATTCTAAGGCCTGTATGTGTATGGTGCGTTTAGATAATTAGTAGTCGAATTGATCCGTATATAACTGTTTAATAACAAATTATTGTAGAAATTCTTCTACCTATTGTTTAGAAATTATTTAGTACACGTTAACTTTAGATAATTATTTTTGTTAAGAAGGAAGTGTCTTTAAAAGAGCGTCACATCGATTGGACAGTGTGAAATTTAATTAAAACCGTCCAAATCTGCCGCTCGTCCTTGCATGAATACTTGCGGTACGTGACAATTTGACATGACAATCGATTATGACATTCTGTATATATTCATAATCGAAACAGCAAAGGATCATGTGCTGTCCATGCTTTCAAAACGCTTTATGGCAGTATTTCTGTGAATTATTATGTTCTTAATGAGGATTAAACATTTTTAAAACATTTGTACAGTTATTTATTTATGTAGAAATTTCCCCGTCTTTGGAGTATAGAGCGCATGCATCTCTGTGTTGCGCCATAAAAATTAATACAGACATTTATATGTCCCTGGGCTGTTTTCCATGTTTCTGTGAGTGATTTAAAAATCTAAGAGTAATTAAAAATTTCGCAATTCACTTGTGAATACAAACTTATTTGTCAGAGTTGCTAAGGATTTAATAATAGTTATTTATGTACCAAGTCAGTAAAGTGATTCTTTATCGAACGAGTCTGAGATTATGAGCCGAGCGAGCGAAGCGAGCGAGGCGAGTAACAGGCGAGTTCGATAAAGATCCTTTACTGACGTGGTGCATACAAATTTTTATCGCCAACCTTAAAAATTTATAATTAAAAATAATGGAAATGTTATGACTTATCATATTTTATTATGACAGTAAACGTATAATAACAATGAGTCAAAAGATATCTACTTATTACTTGTTATATTAAATGTAAATGTACAACCTCACGGATTATAAAAATTGAGTCCTGAAGTCGAAGGAGTTTGAAGTGAAAATGTTTGATGATTAGCCGTGCTAATAATTTCATTAGGTGAATCTTGAGTAAAATTATCATTGGTAACAAATATGTTGTCAGTTTGACTTTCACCTAAAATTGTCTCTGCGATTTTCATTTTATTGAGCACAGATTCCCCAACATAGGACTCTGCAATCGTATCAGAACTTTTCTCGTTGGAACCGTGACAGTGACAGACAGAATGTCATACAGTCATGGTTATGTTGACAATTATAAGCGGCAGGTAAAGTGCTTGATTTTTACAGTAAAATAAAGTGTTTGTTTACTTCCGAAAATCGCTATGGTAATGCATGTCTCTATTGCCGGTTGGCGATAAAAACAGTTTAAAACATCAAAACTGAAATTGAATTGGCCTTATTTTTAGTAGATAAATAGTCTTTTATCCACGGGCAGATAAAGAAGTCTTTAATCTACTCTTTATTCTGTAATTTGTTAAGGCTACAAAATGAAGCCAAATAAACAAAGTGAAACAAAGACGACACGATTATTTGATCTATGACCAACGCGTTTGCGTTCGATGAAGCGCGGTGCGGCGTATTGACCATATTTCGTACGATCACATTTAAACAGTTTTCAAGTTTCAATAAAAATCTGGTACAAAATAAAATAAAATATTATACTTGACAATAAAGAATATTCATATATTCCTGAAAAATAGTCCACTCGTGAATGAACACTTTTCACTCGTACGTAAAAATTCTTTTCATCATCTTGTATAATAATTAACTATAATTTATTCATTAATTGGGCAACCCTGGTTAGTTGGTGGGACGAAAAGAGCGTAATAAGGCATTTTAGTAAGGAATTCAAAAAATCAAAACCAACGACATTCTACTACTGAAATGCGTTTTTTCTGTTTAAAACACCAAGTAATCGTGAAACACTTAAACGTATTTCTCTGGTCATGATGTTTTTCTAAATAATGCTGACTGATAACAAACTATATAAACAGATCAGACACTGCTTACATTTCAGTTAGGTTATCAATATTCCCAAACGCACTGTTTTGTTATTCCTTTACTGTTTTTCAACATGAGTGTCTTAACCGAATCCATTGCTTTTGAAGCCATTGCTGTTTTGACAACGACCATCGTTATAATAATAGCGTGGTGTAAATGGCAATTATCATACTGGGAACGAATGGGTGTACCAACTTTAACACCAACATTTCCGTTTGGCAACACTCAAGACTTTATTCTTGGACGCAAATCATTTGGTGAACAAACTCGCGATTTGTACAGGGCACTTAAAGACAAAGGATATCGGAAACATGCTGGTATTTATTTAGGACTTAAACCATTTTATTATGTGATTGATCCAGATCTTATAAAACAAATTCTGCAAAAAGATTTCCAGCATTTTGTCAACCACGGCAATTATTTAAACGAAAAAGATGATCCTTTGACGGGAAATTTGTTTTCTTTAGAAGATACAAAATGGAGAAACATGAGGGTAAAACTCACACCAACATTTACTTCTGGAAAGATGAAAATGATGTTTCAAACATTAGCTGATTGTACGGTTGGATTGAAAGAGATTATGGATGCATCAGCAACAAACCGCACGTCTGTAAACATTAAAGAAATTTTGGGTCGATTTACCACTGATATCATTGGTTCGGCTGCTTTTGGTCTGGAATGTAATAGTCTTAAAGATCCAAATGCACCATTCAGAAAGTATGGGAGACGTGTTTTTGAAATAAATAAAATTGATCGATTAAAATTTATGTTACAATTTATGGTACCACATAATATATTGCGTGCTTTGAAGTTCAGAATTACAAAAGCTGACGTGGAAAAATTCTTCATGAAAGCAGTTAAAGATACTGTCGATTACAGAGAAAAAAATAACATTTATCGAAAAGATTTCATGCATTTGCTTTTGCAACTGAAAAATCGTGGTGCAGTTGCAGATGATGGAAAAATAACAGATGACCATGGAAACACAGCACAGGCAGCTTTAACTATGAATGAGCTTTCAGCACAAGCTTTCGTATTCTTTTTGGCCGGTTTTGAAACATCATCGACAACAATGACTTTTGCTTTGTATGAACTGGCAAGGAATTCAGATGTGCAGGAAAAACTAAGACAAGAAATAAATACAGTACTAGAAAAACATAACAATGAACTGACATACGAAGGAATTATGGAAATGACTTACATGGATAAAGTACTAAATGGTAAAAGTAAATGATGTGTTAGAAAAAAATGAAATTAATAATAATTTTACAGAAACTTTGCGAAAACATCCACCAGTTCCATTCTTGCCTAGAAAATGCACGAAAGACTATACTGTTCCACACACATCCATCGTAATAAAAAAAGGAACGTCTGTCACTATTCCAGTTTTAGGGCTACATATGGATCCGGAATATTATCCCGCTCCAGAGAGGTTTGATCCTGAACGATTTTCTGAAGAAAATAAAAATTCTAGACCTGCATTCACTTGGATACCATTTGGAGAAGGCCCACGAGTATGCATTGGTAAATAAATATCATTCAAATAAGTAGATAAAAATGTTTGTTCATCAAATCAGTAGTTTATTGAATGCTACTGAACTTGATTAGTCTGTTTATAACTTCGAATTCCTTATTTGAAGAGGACGGTCGTTTTTTTATTTTCATAATGTTGATGAACTAACATTAATACCTGTCTCTACATATTTAGAGCAACTGTTAAAAAATAAAAACTTCCAGGTTTACGTTTTGGATTGTTACAAAGTAAAGTTGGTCTAACGACACTTTTACGGAATTACAACATTAAACTGAGTAGTAAAACTACATTGCCTCTTCAGCTGGATAAGAATACCTTGATCAGGACTGTATTCGGTGGCATGTGGATTGATGTTGAAAAAATAAATTAAAATAAATATTGTATATTTGTAATGAACTAAATTGTGACAAGCATAAGCTGATTAGGACTGTATTGAGTGGCATGAGGATAGATATTAAAAAACTGAATTTAAATAAACATTGTGTATTTGTGATGAAACAAATTGTGATAAACATACTGTTGAATACGATACAAATGTCTTTCGCTTTATTTTTATTTTAAACACAATAATTTCTGTATATTACAACTATCTACTTTCTACTTGGAAAAATTGGCCAAAATCTTAATAAGTGATAGGCACTTGCATAGAACATCACAACACATGAGCACGAATTCAGGAATATTTGTGTAGTACTTTGAAGACTCGCTATAAACAAGAGTTTGTTTTAGCAATGAATTCATCACCGTCGTTACTTTTACGCGTTTCTGAAGTGAACTGCTGTGTTGTTTGGTGTCCAATGCGTAGTATAAGACAGACCAGTCTGTCAAATGCTGCAGCTTAATAGATCACTTTTAAAACAACACTGTATCAGCAACTGAAGAAAAAAAAGTTACTAATGGAACACATACGATTGAAATTCACCTAGTTTGAAACGGTCTTATCAGTAGGCAGCATCTTCGCCAGAAAAGCATCACATGTGGTCCACCGAACGATGTTGTTTATGATTTGTCATTTTACCAACATCATAATATCAACGACCCTTCGAGTGCAATACCAAACAATACATTATGAAGGCGATTTTGAAAAGAAACGTGGGTAAGTGAATTCGATGGTTAAGCTGAGGGAATCATGGTTCATGGTCTACGAAAAAATAAGCGCAAATGCTAATGAAACTCAAACGACGGAAGGTACATTCTAGGACATATACTGTGGCATAGAATTAGATGATAGAAGTATGATATTTTTCATATCTACTAAACAGCATAAGTAAATAAAACAGTTCTTGTTTTTATCCGAAGCATAACTTTATTCTTAGTAGATATTCTTTCAAGTGATTTCATATTTTATAACACATAATTCATCTAGATGCTGTACATTATACAAGTCATAAAATAAATAACTTGAATACTGATATTGAGCAACTAGCCTTCTCCGAAAATTACACTAATAAAATTATCTTTTGAGCATGCTTTTAAATTGTTTAAAAGTTAGCTCAATGAAATCTTTTATAGGAACTGTCTACATTATTAGGAGTAACAATAACAACGTAAAAATTAAATGGTTTTCGAGCGAGCCTAAGAAAATGAGATCCACACCGTTGAAGCTCTTTATGTTATTCGTAATTGTAATCCTAATACGAAAAATATCGATACATTTAATTATGTCAACAAAGATACATTCAAAAGTTATCTTACATCCACTTAAAAAAAAAAAAGTAAACAGCGGTTTAAAAATAAACCACCAATGAGAAACAAAAAAATCATTCATGTTTTAATATGTACATTTTTTGTAAACATTCCTCTAAAAATTGCATCTTATAACAATGTAGATAGTGTAGATTAGGTACAAAATTTTAACATTTTTTGGCCAGTCATTGTTTATTCACCTAAGAGATAAGAATAAATTGTCTAATGCGTCAAAAAATGCTGCTGATTAATGCATTTACGACTCGATCCTCATGCTTAAACACTAGTGTTCTAGACAAAAAAATGCTCATTTCATATAGCATTTATTTTTATTAGTCAAACTTCAACAGCTAAATAACCAAAGTAGCAATTATTCTACAAGAATTTTTAAAATTCAAAAAAAGCAGAGTCAACTATCATATTATCTGCACATATTACTTTTCAAAAAACCTCAAAATTCTGCCTCTGTCACCATTTTATATTTTAATACACTTTTCTTCTTCATAAAAGCTATAGTGGATGAATTAAATATTTAATATGAATAGTACGTGAAACTGAAAATTCCATTATTTTAATCTGATCACATGCTCGATCAATAGCATGATTAAGCGTTCCTGTAAATCGGGTCTATCATTATGATATAACTGTTTGTGTTATATCTAAATTTTTGCTGTTGTTTTTTTAATAACTGCACATATATAGTGTCGTGTTTCTTTGTTGTGAAGTACAAATGTATCAGATTTATATAATAATAAATAAATAAATATATGCAATGTAATCGTGAAATGTTTAAACCGTTGTCATTGTCACTTCATTATTGATATGAGATAACAAAGTACATAAAGAGATTTTATGGCACTCTTATTTTAGTTATTAATTATCAGCACTCTGTACACGGTTTCGTACTTTATTTGTTTCTATTCATATTGCAAGTAACGTTCAACCATGGGTGTCTTTACCGAGTCCAGTACCTTTGACGCTGTTGCAATTTTGGTCACAATCATTGTTGGAATAATAGCATACTGCAAATGGAAATTATCATACTGGGATAAAATGGGTTTACCAACTTTAACACCAACATTGCCTTTCGGCAATACGAAAGATCTACTTCTTGGACGAAAAACATTCGGTGAACAATTCCGTGACTTATATAGAACACTCAAACAAAAAGGATACAGAAAACACGCTGGTGTCTATCTTGGAATCAAGCCATTCTATGTCACGATTGACCCAGAACTTATAAAACACATCATGCAAAAAGATTTTCAACATTTTGTCAACCACGGCTTCTATATTAACGAAGAAAATGATCCTCTAACCGGACATCTATTTAACCTCGAAGATGCGAAGTGGCGAACCATGAGAGTGAAGCTCACACCAACATTTACTTCTGGGAAGATCAAAATGATGTTCCAAACGTTAGCCGACTGCAGTGTCGGTCTAAAAGACATTATGGACGAATCGGCAAGTAACCATGCTCCTGTAGATATTAAAGAAATATTGGGTCGCTTCACCACAGATATCATTGGATCGGTAGCTTTTGGTTTAGAATGTAACAGTCTTAAGGATCCCGATGCAGAATTTAGAAAATATGGTAGGCGTGTTTTTGAAGTGACTAACATGGAACGAATCAAAGCTTTAATACAATTTGCCGTACCTCATAGAATTCTAGACGCTATAAAATTTAAAACCACCAAACCAGATGTGGAAAAATTTTTCATGAAAGTTGTTCTGGACACTGTAAATTACAGAGAAAAGAATAATCTTTATCGGAAAGATTTTATGCACCTACTCTTGCAGTTGAAAAATCGGGGAGCCGTCACAGAAGATGAAAAAATAAAAGATGACAATGGAAAGACCACAGAAAAAGCTCTGACTATGAACGAACTTACGGCGCAAGCTTTTGTCTTCTTTTTAGCTGGTTTTGAGACATCATCTACCACAATGACATTTGCGTTATACGAGCTTGCAACTAGTCCAGATGTACAAGAAAAACTCCGAGAAGAAATTAACACGGTACTGGATAAACACAACAATAAACTAACATACGATGGACTTATGGAGATGACTTACATGGATAAAGTATTAAACGGTAAGCAAAAATATCTAAGTGCTGATAATATCCAATTAATCTTCGAAATTCTACAGAAACCTTAAGAAAGCACCCACCCGTTCCAATGTTGAACAGACGATGTACAAAAAATTATACAATTCCTGGCACATCTATCGTTATTAAAAAAGGAATAGATATTGTGATTCCTGTTTTGGGACTTCATACAGATCCAGAATATTATCCAAATCCAGAAAAATTCGACCCTGAAAGATTTTCTGAAGAACTCAAACACTCCAGACCAGCATATACTTGGATTCCGTTTGGCGAAGGACCCAGAATATGTATAGGTATAAGATGTCCATCACAAATTAACACTGTTATTATACAAAAATTTATCTTTGTAGGTATGCGATTCGGATTATTACAAAGTAAAGTAGGTTTGGCTACTCTTTTGAAAAACTACAAAATTACATTAAGCAAGAAAACGGTACTGCCACTCAAGCTAGACAAAAACTCTTTTGTTACAACCGCCGCTGGAGGCATTTGGATAGATGTTGAGAAGTTAGATTAAAGACAATCTTCAAGTTCCGAGAAAACAATTTAAATGTTATCTGGCAGAAACAAGCTTTTGTCATTTTTTTCACACTATAATGTTGTTATCGGTGCAAATATTTCCAAATTCTAATGTTAAGTATGGCTTAGAAACAATAAATAACGAGTTTCATATTCTATATTTCAAGTATTAAAACTATCGTAATGTGTTTGTGTAGATAATGAAAAGATTGGTTTATAGAACATCGTCGTAGTTTATCTCTATTTGTATAGATACCTACTTAAAATATTTCAATTCTCAAAACTTTGTTCCCAAGGTGCAATTCAAAGCTTTCGTCTTAAAAAAAGGTTTTTACATAACGAATATATACTAAATATCCAGTACTAGCAACGATGTAAGATGTGTCAAATTATCACCACCGTAATTTCTTTTAAATCTTCATTTGTATACAATTTATTTCATACTGATCATGATCACCCTGTGTTGGGATATATATTTTTTTTATATTTAGTAAGTACGTCATCTCCTGTACAATACGACGCTTCATTCAAACATGCTGAATACAATAACCTTGACACTATGTACCTACTCATCTAATGATTTGAGCTTAAATATTTCATATCAGTTCAGTACTAACGCAGTAATGTACATAAATAAATTGAACACCTTTGTTAAGTTGACAGTATTTTTTATTTAATTTGTGGTTTAACTTCGTGTATCCCTGTTCGTAAATAAAAACGTGAGGCTACAGCGGACTCGGTATACCACGTAAGTAATTAATATATTCATGTTATATATTTGGCGTAATATGTGCGTGTCATTTTTTAAAATGTTTAAATATTTCTATATTTTGTAAACAATAAATTTTATAATCAAGATAACGTACAACTCTCCGATTCACACCTTAATATGGCATGGCAACACATGAGAGAACTGACAAGCACGTGACAGGTCTGTCAGATCTATACTCTAACACAAACGTGTTTGTATGTGACGTGATGTCATTTTCAAATCGATGATGCCAACTGCAAATTTTATGTTACCACCTACTGCAAATTATAAAGTAAAGTACTGGCTTAATTTAAGTCTTAGCACTTTTACTGTAGTGAAAGCGTAAATATTTTTTTATTATTGTAAAAGAACTGTAACCATTGAAGGTAAAAAAGGCCTTTTAACAATCATACAGTAATTTTTATTATCTATTTTAAGTCAACTTAAGTCTCTCCGTTATCGAGAATTCAATAACAGGAAAAAAATTCGCTAAACAATACTTCTACATTTTTATTTAATTCAAGGTGGATTCGTGCTTATCAACCAAAACGAAATTTGTCGAAAATATCATTATTTTTAAAAAACAACTGTAATCTTTCAAACATAAAAACTACAAGGTTATCTTTCAGATGTGAACACAATGACGTTTATCACGGATAATATCGTCTTCGACATTATAGCAATTTTGTCTACGATTTTTATAGGAACAATAGCCCTCCTAAAATGGCGCTTAACGTATTGGAGCCGCATTGGTTTACCATCACTGAATCCCGTACTAATATTTGGAGACATAAAAGATTTCATCCTTGAACGACGTACCCTTGGCGAACAATTTCGAGAGTTCTACCACGCCTTTAAATCTAAGGGGCACAAACATGGTGGTGTTTACCTTGGTCCAAAACCATTTTATGTTCCAATTGACCCGGAAATTGTCAAACACATAATGCAAACGGATTTTTCACACTTTATGAATCATGGTAACTACTACGACGAAAAAGCCGACCCTCTAAGTGCTCATCTATTTAGCTTGGAAGATGCCAAGTGGAGAAACATGAGAGTTAAATTAACACCAACTTTTACTTCGGGAAAAATGAAAATGATGTTTCAAACTTTGGCAAATTGTGCTTTGGGCTTGAAGGATATCATGAATGAGTCAGCTTCGAATGGTATACCAGTTGATATTAAGGACGTCCTGGGTCGTTTTACCACCGATATTATTGGCTCAGTCGCATTTGGATTGGAGTGTAACAGTTTAAAAGACCCAGATGCTGAATTCAGAAAATACGGGAGAAAAGTGTTCGAAGTGGGAATAATTGAGAGGATCAAAGTAATATTGACACTTACTGTGCCGTTTTCAATTCTAAGAGCGCTCAACTTTAAATTTACCAATGGTGAGGTGGAACGATTCTTCATGAAAGCTATTCGCGACACTGTACGCTATAGAGAGACAGACAATATTTACAGGAAAGATTTTATGCATTTGCTTCTGCAGTTGAAAAATCGAGGTACTGTTGCGGACGATGATAAAATAACTGACGAAGATGGTAAAATATTTGAGAAGGCGTTAACAATGAATGAACTTTCCGCACAGGCTTTCGTGTTTTTCTTGGCAGGATTTGAAACATCATCTACTACAATGACATTTGCACTGTACGAGTTGGCTACTAACCCAGATGTCCAAGAAAAACTGCGCCAAGAAATTAACGCTGTACTTGAAAAATATGATGGTCAATTAACTTACGACGGAGTATTGGAAATGACTTACATGGAAAAAGTACTACATGGTAATTGTTTGTAAACGTAAAAAAAGCATGACTCAATTTTTTTTTCAGAAACTCTAAGAAAATACCCTCCACTACCTGTATTGACAAGAAAATGTAATAAGGAGTACACGATTCCTAACACTTCGATTCGCTTAGAAAAAGGTACTGACGTTGGAATTCCAGTTTTAGCTATTCATACCGATCCTGCTTACTATCCAAACCCTGAGAAATTTGATCCTGAGCGTTTTTCTGAAGAAAATAAACATTCGAGACCCAATTTTACGTGGCTTCCCTTTGGTGAAGGACCAAGGCTGTGCATCGGTACGAAATACTAATTAGTTTAATTTCTCTTAAATAATGCTTACTTTGTTTTGTAGGTTTAAGATTCGGAATGCTACAAAGTAAAGTTGGTTTGGCTACTCTTTTGAAGAACTACAAGATTTCATTAAGTTCACAAACAAGGCTTCCACTGAAATTAGAAGCGAAGGCTTTTATTACGTCTGCAGAAGGAGGTATTTGGTTAGATGTTGAAAAATTAATGTAATAACGTTTTGACATTTACTCTTATTTTATATGTATGATACGTATGTGACATATCCAAGTAAAATAAATTAAAACTTGTTTCATAATAAAGAAATGTGCAACTAATATGTTGGTTCACCAATAATAAATACATTCATTGGTAGCATTACTGTTTTTTACGCCCTATTTTGAGTGAATCTTTATCACCAGTAGGTTCATATCCTTATCATATTATTTATGTTTTCCTAATTTGTAGTTAAAATCTGTTCACCACATTAGATAAAATTTTAAAATATCCCTTTTAAAATGCTAGAAAATACTTGTGAAGATATGCTTTATGAGATATGTCTTAATGTAAAAAAAGTCATATTTCCTTGCTTCAAAGTGTCAAAATGTGGCATGTTTGTTACATGTACAAAAGATATTAGGTGTAATTAATTTCTAAGTAAACGAGGAATTTTTGTCAAATTTCTCAAATATTATTCATGAAAAAACCTACCAACAGTAAAATCATGAATGTCAAAAAATATTACTGTAGGTACAAATTTTCCATGATGTTTGTGAAATCTTAACTCATCAATCATTATCAAAGTACGAAAATTCACTTTAATTACAAAACAAATGAAGGCATGAAAAGTAGCCAATTAGAATGACAACAGCAAAAATGAATAGTTCTGTTCGTATTTTCACCCTTCTGTTCGTTATGAAAGCTTTTCATCATATATTCTCTTGTGTCGAATTTTCTGATACCCAGAAAAATTATCTACATTTTCCCGTATAGTAACTAATGATAAAAAAGGTAAATCATGAGCAGGCGTCAAAAAAACTGATGATTAATAAATTCGAATTAAGACTGGTTGGTTGACTTTTTTGAAACCTTGAAAAGGCTGGCCTTAATATAGAAATGGTTTGAGGAGTGCAGTTTAAATCTAAGTTCTGGAGCAACAATATGAATTGAAAATCTTGTTGGTTCTCCTACTAAGGTTGGTAGTCAAATCCTGTCTCATTATTTGATACTTTTGTCTCACTCCTTATTATGAAGTCAACTAATTACTAACCCGAAAGGAGGACAACGCAATATAGACAGATAGATAGATAGTATATTTGTGTTAGAATACAAGTATTTACACACGTCAAAATAAAATTACATTCATCGTTACATTTTTCTTATAATAAAATAAAGAATTAATTTGTTATACATAAAACATAAAATAAAATTATCTACTTAAATATTAAACTAAATTAAATTACACAGCTTCTGCAACTAAATCACTAAAATTATTTCTTAAAAATTCATCACAATTGTAGAAAGTTTTTTCTACGAGATATTTTTTTATTTTATGTAAAAAGATTTTTGGTGGAAGTTTTTTAATTAATGTGGGAATAATATTATAATATTTAATAGCTAAATAATGCGTTCCATCTCTAGTTTTAGTCAACCTTAATGTATTATATGCAACCATCTCCGTTCTTGTATAATATTGATGACTTTCATTGAGTAACGGGAAGGATGTAAGATTAGTGACAATATATTCCAAACATTTATAAATAAATAAAGAGGGTAATGTGATAATATTCAGTTCCCTAAAATACTGCCTGCAGTCGTCTCTATATCCAATGTTAGCTATGACTCTGACAGCTCTTCGTTGTAGTTTAAACACACTTTGAAGTGAGGACGAGTGACCCCAAACCAAGATACCATACTGAAGATGCGAATGTATTAGAGCAAAATATACTGTTCTAAGAAAAGTTTGTGAGAGACTGTTAGACATGAATCTTAAAAAATATATACCTTTGGAAATTTTATTTGAGACTTGTTCTCCATGTTTGTGCCAGTTCAATTGCCAATCGATGTGTAAACCAAGAAATTTTGCAAAGGCTGAATAGGTATTGTCTAAAACAGTATGTTTTAAGGTGAATAACATCTGGACAGTTTTGTCTTTATTTAAGGACAATCTGTTGATCACAAACCATTCTTCAGCTAAGGTATTAAGTTGCGTCTTCTTGGTAGTAAGGTTATCTAAAGATAAATCTGATGTACTTATAGTTGTATCATCAGCATACAAAATTATGTCAGTCTGATTAAGAAGGTTTGGTAGATCATTTATATATAGTAAGAAAAGTACCGGTCCCAATATAGACCCTTGGGGCACACCATATTCAACATTCAATGTGCTTGATAGTTTTCCATCTATTTTAACACATTGACTTCGGGTACTAAGATAAGACAATAGTAGCTTCGTAGCACTAGGATGAAAATTATAATAAAATAGTTTTCTTATTAGAACGTCATGGGAAACACAATCAAACGCTTTGCTGAGGTCCAAAAAGGATGTGGAGTAAATTTTTTTAGATTCAAAAGATTCAAAAACATTATTAGTAAAATCTAAAATTGCTGATATGGTAGAGCGACCTTTGGAAAATCCATATTGGCACTGCGATAAGATATCATTTGCTTGTAAATAATCTAAAATTTGATTAAGCAGTAGTTTCTCTAATATCTTGGACAAAACAGGGAGAAGAGAAATAGGTCGGTAATTGTTTAATTCATCAGAGTCTCCTTTTTTATGTATAGGCACAACTAAGGCCACTTTCAAACAAGAAGGGAAGATATTTTCTTCTATACAATAATTACACAACTTCGTGATCTCAGAAATTAGTAAGTTTTTTACATATTTTATTAATGGGACAGAAAAACCATATATATCTTTGGCGTTACTATTATGTAAACTATTTATAGCATCTCTTACCTGGACACAAGATACCTTTTTAAATAGAAAGACACAATTATGCATAGTACTGGTGTTTGTCATAATAGATATTGGATCACGACTTGCAGTAGGCAACTTATTGACAATACATTGTGCTATTGTTGAAAAATGTTGATTAAATTGATCAGGAGTTATGTTACAATTAATTTGTTTTTTCTTAGCTTTGTGATTATTGACAATGGTCCACAATGCTCTTGGCTTATTTTTGTTATCAAAAACAAATTTTTCTGCTGCGTTGATTTTTGCTTTTTTAATAGATAATTTATACCGCTTTTTATACGAATCTAGGAGTGTTTTTAATTCTGTAGTACCGTGTAACTTATATGCATCTTTAATCAATTCTAAGGTTCCTCTCATTTTATATAAGTCACTAGTAAACCATTTACAGTTATTAGAATTATGTCTACAAGAAACAACTGTCTTAGATGGAAAGGCTAAGTCAAAGTAGTAGCACATTGTATTTAAAAACATGGTAAATTTATTTTCTATATCAATATCCGAATTTATGAAATCCAACCTGGCTTTACTAAGTATAGTGAAGAAGATAAATTTTCCATATTGTGTTATAGGTTTTACAATTTTAATTTCTTGTTTGTCTTCTTTGCATATTTTAAGACCTATTATATTTTGTAACGATATCACTACACCAGTGTGATCGGATACATCATACTTAAACGGCATAACTTTACAACAATCTGGTGTAATATTAGTGTAAACATTATCTAAGCGAGATAATCCTCTCGTTGGGAAATTTACTAAATGTTTCATGCCGAAACTTGTCATTAAGTCAGTTAAAACTTTAACAGTTTTATCATCCTTTTTCTCAAAATGTAGATTAAAATCACCACCAAGTAATATATTCCTATTTTTAAAGTCTAAACAGTTAAACACTTGTGTTAATTTGTCAATGAAATTTTTAAAGTGTCCGGAAGGTGATCTATAAATGACAACAATATACAGATAAAATGCAGGGAAGTACGTACCTACCATTTCACAATCTTTTTCAACTGATAAATTCGTAACATTAGTTAAAGATCTGAAGTTTTTATTGTAATCAACGAGTTGGATAACGCCTCCATGGGAATGTTGCATTCTTGCATAAGCTGCTGCTGTTATAAATTTTTCAAAGAAGACAAATTCTGTTTCAGTGGTGGTGAGCCAGTGTTCACTTAACACAAATTTATAAGTTTGCAACAATGCGTCCATAATATTAACTTTGTTCCTCAAACATTGTACGTTTAGAAAAAGCACCTTAAAGTTTTCTTCTTTATCAGTTGGTTGCTATGCAATGTAGTTAATTTTATTTTTGTTAATTTCCACTTGTCTTTTGTATACCTCACAGTTACAATCAAAACGAGAGTGTTCAATATTTAACTGCAAATTTAATTTCTTGTTGACTTTCACGCAGTTTATACATATAGGTTCCTGTTCACACTCTTTTTCAGAATGATCATCTTTTCCACAATTCAGACATTTCGGATGATTTTTTTTACACTTCTCAGCCATATGGTTAAAGCCACCACATTTGAAACATCTAAGAGTGTTAACATGTTCATACAGGGCGCACTCACTCCATTGTATAAAAACTGTTTTTAAGGCCATAAATTGGGAGAAAGTATTTGGATCAACTTCAATAATGGCTAAATATTTTTTGATCATTTTCTTGCAAGTTACGAGTTTGAAAATACCCGTTATATCTTTAAGTTCGGCGTTTTGCTTAATGAGACATTCTTTTAAGTCTTCCACATCAAGTTTTTGAGCAAGTCCAACAATTTTAATTTTGGGGTTTCGCAATTCTATTCTTTTATGTGGAAATTATCACCCAGGTTAACTTTTGCTACCTCTTCCAGTTTTCTAGTTTCTTCTTGATTGTTGCATGTTACAGCGATTCCGCCGTCTTTTAAAGGTTTAATTTTCGTAATTCCAACTTCAATTTGTTCAGGTTTGATTTTCTGTTTCAGTGTTTCAATTGTAGCTGATGTCTCTTGCGTATTTTTTGGTCTTAATATAACAACGTCTTTCTCACGTTTGACTGTTTCGCTGTATGATTTTTTGGGAGGGAGACTCTGCTCCTGGTTGACTTGAATTTCGGGTATTACCATCGAATTTTGAAGTTCAATGAACTTCCCATTTATAGTATCATTGATTTCTTTTTTCATAGATAAGAAATAATCAGAGAATTCCGCTTTCACCTGGCTGATAATGTTTTGTGGGTCATTTTTCAATTGAAGTTGTGTTAATTCTAGTTTTTTTTTTAAGTCGTCATTTTCCTTCTTAAGGCTGTTATTTGCAACTTTAAGTGTTTGGATCGCATCTTGAAAAGTTGCTTCAATTGTACTGATGTCACGGCAATGATCTTCGCATAACATGACTTTATCCGTAATTGTTGTAAATTGTTTGCCTCTATTTATGAGTTGCTGCATACAACTTTTATGATAATACTTGTCACACTTTGCACATTTAGTAAACACAACTTGGACTTTTTCTTTGCACTTTCTACACACTTTTTCGACATTTCCACCTGGATCGATGTCTCGAGCATGTTGCGATTGCGACATGGTATATGTATATATAAAACTGTAGACAGCAGTTTCGACATCCTTTGGTTTCACATTTCAGTGGTTGTGTAGCATTAGAGTTAGTAATTCTTTAGCGGCATAAACGAAGCGGAAGTCTTCCATAAGAAAAGGGTACATTGGTGTGGTTCAATTATTAAATACGCAATATTTGTGACAAAAGATGTAACCCGTCAAGTCACTACGGACATCTTATATCCCGCTAATATCATTATGACGTATTACTGAAATAATCAAAAGAACATGGTAAATACAAAACACGCTTTTAAGTGGTGACAAGTAGCAGCAGAAATTGTTAATGTAAATAATGAATAATTTGGCGTGCACTCTCCTAATAAGTAACATATGACAAACACTTTCCTAAAACGCAATCAAACACACTACACACCCTTTAGTCAGTATTGATGTGACGTCTATCTTTAATATCTTTCTTGTTAGTTTATGGCATAGAATGCCACACAAAAAAAAGACAAACTTTTTTCCATTCACATGTTCAACTGATGGCTATTTTGTATTATTACTAATTTTAAAACATTCATAAATTAACATACAAAAATCAATATATTTTGATAATATTAATGACTTCTCAATTAAATGATATTAGGCAATGGTGAGTATTTCATATCTTATCCGTAACTGATAAAAAATACGTATATAAATATAAACGTAAACCCATATAAATTCACTGTACAATATTCTATGCAGACTAACTCAAGATAATCACAAACCTGGGTACATCAAGAAGAGTGGTAAGCTTAAAACAGTTTAATTGTATATAAAATTACATGACATATTAAATTTATTTTTAGGATATTAAACAGTTCTTTGTCTTCGAAATTTACAATAATGTCAATTTTGACAGAGAATCTTGTTTTTGATCTAGTAGCCATTGTGGTAACAATCCTAGTGGGAATTATCGGAGTACTAAAATGGCGTTTGACGTACTGGCAAAGAAGAGGTCTACAAACTCTAAATCCCACCCTACCGTTTGGCGACACCCAAGATTTTCTTCTTGGACGTAAAACATTGGGTGAACAATTTCAAGAATTTTACAAAATATTCAAATCGCAAGGGCAAAGACACGGTGGAATTTATTTAGGGCCGCGACCCTTCTACCTTGCAATTGACCCAGATATCGTTAAGCATATCATGCAGAAAGACTTTTCTCATTTCATGAATCACGGCAATTACATAGACGAAGATGCGGATCCTCTAAGTGGACATCTTTTCAATTTGGAAGATGCGAAATGGAGAAACATGAGAGTCAAATTAACACCGACTTTTACTTCTGGTAAAATGAAAATGATGTTTCAAACTTTAGCTGATTGTACGGTAGGTTTGAAAGATATTATGAATGAATCAGCTGTGAATCATAAACCAGTTGACATCAAAGATATTTTGGCGCGTTTTACTACTGATATTATAGGTTCAGTTGCATTTGGTTTAGAATGCAACAGTCTTAAAAACCCAAATGCCGAATTTAGGAAATATGGCAGAAAAGTGTTCGAAGTTAGTCTATTAGACAGGCTTAAAGTAATTTTGATTTTTACTCTGCCTCATGCAATTTTACGAGCATTTAGGTTCAAATTCACGAAAAATGATGTCGAAAAGTTTTTCATGAACGCGATCCGCGACACCGTCTCCTACAGAGAAAAGAACAACATTTACAGAAAAGACTTTATGCATTTACTTTTGCAATTGAAAAACAGAGGAACCGTGGCAGATGATGAGAAAATAACTGACGAACATGGGAAGACCCAAGAGAAAGCGTTGACTATGAACGAACTCTCTGCTCAAGCTTTTGTTTTCTTCTTAGCCGGATTTGAAACTTCGTCTACAACAATGACTTTTGCATTATATGAACTCGCAAGTAACCCAGAAGTACAGGAAAAACTGAGGGAAGAGATCAATACCGTTATGGAAAATCACAACGGAAAATTAACATATGACGCCGTGATGGAAATGACTTACATGGAAAATGTGTTACACGGTAAGCACTTTTCGTGCAGGGTATTTTGATTAAAAATAATAATCGCTTTTTAGAAACTTTACGTAAATACCCTCCAGTAGCACTTTTGACAAGGAAATGCAACAAGGATTACAGAGTTCCAAAGTCAGATATACGATTGGAAAAAGGGATTGGGGTTGGAATTCCAGTTTTGGCTCTCCACATGGACCCCGAGTATTATCCAAATCCAGAGAAGTTTGACCCAGAAAGATTTTCCGAGGAAAATAAAAACTCCAGACCAGCTTTTACTTGGCTTCCTTTTGGTGAAGGACCTAGGCTCTGTATTGGTAAGACACTTGATTATGTTTTAAGTTTTGTTTAAATATTTCTTCCTAGGTTTGCGATTTGGAATGTTACAAAGTAAAGTTGGATTGGCTGCTCTTTTGAAAAATTACAAAATTACATTGAGCCCCAAGACTAAAGTTCCAATGAAATTAGATCCGACGTCCTTCATCACATCCGCAGAAGGTGGCGTATGGTTGGATGTTCAGAAATTAAATTAGTGAAACAAAGAATGAACGACAAATTTTGTATTTTCATTGTCTTGTTTAACATATTTATGTTATGCTGTTCTTGGAATGATACGTTTTTATTATCTACTAAAATTCTCACGTTAAGAAACAATAAATAAATACAATTATTATTCGCCCGTCATTTGCTCCACAATTTGATATTATTATAATTTTCAACTTCTGTGTTTGTTAGTTTAAAAGCAAGTATCATTAATTAAATTGTTTTATATTAGTTGATAATAATCAAAACAAGGGCACATGTAGAGTATGTGTGACAAACTGCCGCTCATAAATAACTAATGAAATAAATTTTCTTTTTCATTACTCTCCTGAATGTGGAATTCGAAAATACTCTCAACTCTTTCATAAACGGCATTTTTCTGTGTAGGTGATGTGCTCAATTATATCTAAATTTTAAATAAAAGCTGCACTAATTTTCTGTTACCACTTCGATTGTCTCCGGCTAGATGGTAATCCCAAAAGTGGTCAAATCAACATTACGAATATCAGAAAATTTAGAGAACACAATTTTAAACCGTTGATACAGTCGAAGCAATATAATTCTATATATTTTTTTATGGAGATCACCCGTGACATAGTTTCTTGTGGAGCGAAGTACGCCCTTAGTTGTCACAATTACTTTACAAATTTTTCGTCAGCTATAAAACAAAACTACCAGGAAAGTTACCTATGTTCAAGTTAATGTCAAACTTGAATTTGGATTTGCTTTTTAGATTCGCATAACGAGATTTTTATTGGATATGGATGAATGTCAATGTACAGTGTGATGTGTTCACCATTTACCTGGTCCAAAGCCAATTATTCGCATTTCGAAAGGGTAAACACGAATCCAAAACCAAAATTAAAGCCAATTTGATCATATAAAAATGCGGGGAAATTACGCTATTTAACAGTACTTGACGGAAAAAGGTTTTATTAATTTTGCATGCATATTCTTATTTCGAGAAAAAGCTGCATTATTAGACTATTATTGCTGTTTCATGTTATAAATTGACGTCTTTCCACCTGCATCATTATAAAAGATGCTAATGCAGTAATTAAATTTGTGGTCAACAAAATTTTTGTTTGTTCACTTGCATGTTCTCGTGTAGTTATTTCGCATGACTATCCTTTTTAAAAGTTATAAAGGAACTATCGTGGCATAATTACATCAGTTACAACCTGTGTAATGAAATATTTACTAGATAATATTAAAATGTCAGACTCTGATCTCTAAAATGGATGTCCTTCAAAAAATCAACTATCTAGATGTAGTAGGAATAGTGGTTGCAGTGTCAGTGATAGTGATAGTTTACCTAAAATGGAAATTTTCCCAACTGCAGAAACTCGGAATTCCCACACTATCCCCTTCAATTCCATTCGGAGACACTAAAAAATTAATGCTCGGACAATACACTTTCGGTGAACAGTTTGCAGAATTTTATAAAGAATTTAAATGCCGCGGTTTAAAACATGGTGGAGTTTACCTTGGCGCCAAACCCTTCTACGTCCCTATAGATCCTGAATTAATAAAGTGCATCATGCAAAAAGACTTTCAACATTTTGTAAATCATGGATTTTTCATCGACGAACATCATGATCCTTTAAGCGGACATTTATTTAACTTGGAAGACACCAAATGGAAAAACATGCGGATCAAATTAACACCTACGTTCACATCCGGTAAAATGAAGATGATGTTCCAGACACTCGCTGACTGTACCGTTGGTTTAAAAACAGTAATGGATAAATCTGCCGTCGAGCACACTCCTCTAGATATTAAGGATATTTTAGGTCGATTTACAACGGACATAATAGGATCAGTGGCCTTCGGTTTAGAATGCAATAGTCTGAAAGACCCTGATGCATTATTTAGAAAATACGGTAAAAGAGTTTTCGAGATAGATACATGGGAACGTCTCAAATTTATAATGCAGTTCGCATTTCCTCGTAATTTGTTGAAGGCTATTAAATTTAAAATGACAAAACCAGAAGTTGAAAATTTCTTTATGAAAGCGGTAAGAGATACTGTGGCTTACAGAGAAAAGAATAACATCTCAAGAAAAGATTTCATGCATTTACTCATTCAACTGAAAAATAGAGGGACTGTTGTAGACGACGATAAAATTACTGACGAAGGAAAAACTGAAGAGAAAGCTTTAACTATGAATGAGTTAGCAGCTCAAGCTTTTGTGTTCTTTTTAGCAGGGTTTGAAACATCGTCCACGACCATGACTTTTGCGCTGTTCGAGCTAGCAACAAATCCTGAGATACAAGATAAACTAAGAAATGAAATTAGTTCAGTGTTGACTAAATATAATGATGAACTAACATATGATGGAATTATGGAAATGACGTATATGGACAAGGTAATAAATGGTAAGAATACAATTAACTAAAAATAATTCTTCTACTAACTGATTTTATTAAAAGAAACGCTAAGGAAATATCCTCCAGTTCCTATGCTCATGAGAAAATGTAATAAGGAGTACTTAATTCCAAATACGTCCATCATCTTACCTAAAAACATGGATGTTGATATAGCGGTTCTAGGTTTACATAAGGACAATGATTATTATCCGAATCCAGAAGTCTTCGACCCAGAACGTTTCTCTGATGAACAAAAATCTTCCAGACCAGCATTCACATGGCTACCGTTCGGTGAAGGACCCAGAGTTTGCATTGGTTAGTGTCTTATAAATATAATATTTAAAGTAAATAAATCTCCATTTTCAGGTTTACGCTTCGGGATGTTACAAAGCAAAGTTGGTTTAACAACCTTGTTGAAAAATTACAAGATAAAGTTAAGTTCCAAAACCAAGACTCCCTTGGAATTAGACAAAAACAGTTTTGTCACTACTGCAGAGGGTGGAATATGGATAGATGTAGAGAAATTAAACAAAAAAAATTAGTATAATATCAACTTAAGCATAATACTTGTAATAGCTGAATTCTTACAAAAATGTAACAATAAAATGTGTTAAAAGCCTAATCTCAAGTGATAATATAAAACTATTTTTACTTTTATCTTGAGTCGTTTTATGTTGTTTGACGCGTATTACTAATATGAGTAATATGTTTTAAAGATTATATACAAGAGCATGTACAAAATCAAAAATAAAAAAAAAAGCACAACATTAATGAAGTGGCATTTATTCTACAGTAGAAAATATCGTTAAAAATAGCAATAGACAAACCTTTCAATACCTAAACCTACAAGGTAAAAAGAAAATGGACAGATCCAATTTTATTCGACAAAAGGTACCCTGTTTAAAAAGCCAACAAAATAAAAAAAAATATGATTGATAGTGTAACTTCCGAACAAATTTTAGGGACTGTTTTAAGTAGATTTTTCTTACTTCTTTAGCACCTTGCAGATCCATCTAAGTGCAAAATCGCGCAAATTAGATCTGAGTATAGGGACTAGTAAAATAAATTTAATGATGCCTACTAGATGAATAGTCTTAGATAAATCATAGTGGTAATAATAGCAACTAGGCAATAACTTTGTTAAAAAATGTGTGAAACCAACACCAAAGCTTACTCAAGTAACACAACTAACGATTGAACAATAGTCTAGCTATCCAGCTTTGAACTGTTTTCCACAGTCGCCTTGGGGCCCTGGAACTTGTGAGTGTGTGAGTTTGACATGTAAATGCCATTGATACACTCTAAATCTGACAGTTGGCAAAAAAAAATGGCATGGAAATATAAAAACAATAAGTTCCGGACATTCACAAAAGACAATAAATAAAGAAAATCTTATTTTTTGCATTATGGTTAACAAAATTGCAATGTATATTATTTACTCATGTTTACTGAAACCATAAAGTAATTTGATTGAAAAATTAAAAAAAAATACCATATGTAAGATACATATATATGTTACAGTCAAAGCGTACATTTCAGCGAATGTATATGTTACAGCTAATATCCGAAATACGTTATTATGCATAATAACTAGATATTTTAGGAATTATGCATAATAACTAAACTTGTCAGTTATTATGCATAATAACCGGAAACATTAGGAATTATGCGTAATAACTGAATTTTTCAGTTATTATGCACAATAACGGAAATGTTTAGGTAATTTTGATAATAACTAACAGAGGAACAGGAATTATGCATAATACCTGAAACATTAGTCATTAAGAATATTGCCTAATAGGCCAGGGCCGATAATTTTTGAGAACAAAAAAATTTAGGACAGGATGATACCCATTGGAAAAGAAAGAAAATATAACAAATTTTTATAAAAAACATGCCAACAAAGAAGATATCGCAAAAAATGGATTACAATTAATCAAATATATTTATAAATGTAAAAATGACAATATAACACTCAATCAATTAAGATTTCGAAAAACAATTGACAAGAATTAAATCATCTTTCACATTGACAAATCTCCCACCAACAGAAGGCGTTTGTTTCATGGATTTTAAATTTTTGAGTTTATCAGCGTAATATGGAATCTTACTTTTTTCGGGTAATTAAAGTGTAAATTTTAATAAACAGCCCAAAATTTTACATGATTAAAAAAATATTTCGAATTCGAGTTTTTTCGTTTTTTGCATTTCCTGTGAAAATTTGCCATAGTAATGTATAATTTTTTTTACACCATCAGAAAATAGAGATTTCAACGATCAAAAAGCACACCGATTTTTTAAAAAAAGCAAATATTTTGACGTGAGAATTTTCGATTGAAAATTAGGGTGGTTTTTCGATATTAAATCAAAATAAGGGGGAAAAATAAATATTTTGAATAAAAAAAATTACAGTGAGTTTGGGACATAAATAGGTAAGTTTTCACCAAATTTCGTGAAAAAATAAACTTTTTTGTGGGAGATAAAAATAAAAAACCAAAAACTCGGTTATTTGAATTTTTCGCATAAATTTTGAGGCTATGTAAAAAAAGTCTAAATACAAAAGTTGTAGATCCTTTTATTACCTAGAACTTTGCTATTTAACTTTTTTCGATAGGACTTGTAGTTTTGCCGGAAATCGTGATAAACCGTTTCCTACCTTTAAAAGCTCACCCTCTTCCTCTTTCGGACCTCAAATCGCCCGTAAATTATTTTTCCTTTTATTTTTGTTATGTTTTCTTCCTTTCCCAATGGGTATCATCCTGTTCTAATTTTTTTTCACTTTTTACCATTTTCAAAGGCTTCGGCACTGGCCTATAACATGTCCAGCTGATTTCAAAAAAACGGGACAAGATGAGCAATTCAGGTTCTCATAGATCAATGAAAAGCAATGGGAATATGACGTTTATATAACTGTAATTTGTCCCTTTTTTTTAAATCAACTGTACATGTGATATATAGGGGAAAGCGAGGCAGGGTGGGTAGCTTTTTGGAAAATATTATGCATAATTCCTGTTCATCTGTTAGTTATTATCAATATTACCTAAACGTTTCCGTTATTATGCATAATAACTGAAAATTTCAGTTATTACGCATAATTCCTAATGTTTCCGGTTATTATGCATAATAACTGATAAGTTTAGTTATTATGCATAATTCCTAAAATGTCTAGTTATTATGCATAATAACGGATTTCGGATATTAGCTGTAACATATACACTGACTAGTCAATGTATACATTGACTTACGGTTTTAGCCAAAGTATTCACTGCGCATGGAAATGGATACTTTTACTAGTAAATGTATACATTCACTAGACAGTGTATGCATTTACTGCAGTCTGTTAGTAAAAGCTTCAATAAAAAGAAATACTTAAATATCACAATTGAGGAGCTCAGAAAAGAAGTAGTACAAGTGACATTTTTATTAAAAATGAGTTAAGTGCTGAACAGTATATTCACTAATGCTTATGGAGAAATAGAAATAACATGTTTTTGCATTTTTCACTTCTGCCTTTAACTTTAGATATTTTTCTAAATTCATCCGAAAACTGTTGGGTTTTTGCGGGATTTTTTCAATGCGTTCATAAAACTTTGTTTTTATTGCAGTTTTATCCATTGTAGATAATATTAAACTAACACTTAATATGTACTACACACCACACAAAAACAATAAATCACAAATACCTCTAAAACATCAGTAGGTACAATGTGAGGTTATGTCACCATGTATTATTTGGTGCATACTTTGACTAAACGGGAACCGTTAATGTATACATTGACTAGTTAAAGCTTGCACATCGTCCATTGTGAACACATTTACTGAGCAAATCAGTCAATGCATACATTGGCTAGTCAGTGTATACATTGACGGAATGAACACTTTGACTGTAACATATACATATAGAATACGTATGTATTTAGTTCTTTATTTATGCATATACACGCATATATACACCGTATAGCAGAAAAACTTTCATTGGGTAAATAATGGTTAATTCATTTAGTAAGTAGAAATGTATGACAATTGGTAATTAGTAATTACAGATTTTGGGAGATGTGTTAGCTGGCTGCGTTTTTTATTTATATACATACGCTTGATTTCAATAAAATCCCGTACAGATGACAATCTGAATTTGTATCCATGCTATTGATTTTGTATTGATTTTGACACAACGTAAAAGTGAGGTTGTACGGGATTATTGTAAGAGTAACTGTATAAGAAACGGGCAACCATAAAGTCTATATTAATTTTACCAAATTACTTTATAATGAAAATTTTATATGTAACACGTTTGTGAACCGCTGTTAGCGCTCTCCAAAAATTCATAAAAAAAAAATCATTCTAGTGCGTTGAAGTACCATTTCGTGTACTAATCACATCAACATCGTCGTCTGGAGGGCAATACCGAGTTTCAAAGGTTGAATTTAAAAAAAAGGTATAGTGCCTTAAAAAAATGTCATATTATTTGCTCATATTGGCTACTTTGATATAACGTGCAGTCGACAAAAACCGTCCTCAAGACAACGTGGGAGAGTAAAGTGTCTCTCTCCTCCTTCGTGTAGGGTGCATACAACGAGAAAAATAGCTTGTTCGTCCACCCCAAATTAAGGAAGTTTTTTGCTAAGCGAACCTGTTTTTTAAAGAAATGCTGAATATTGATTTCATTTCTGGTTTAGAAGTTACCACTAGAATAACTTTAGTTTAATACGAAATAAAAATTTAAAGAGGTTTTTTTTTTAATATACCTTACAATTAAAAAACACAATAATATTTTCAATTTATAAAACCACATTCAAAATAAACTGTCTATCATTTTAGGTTTAGAAAATAAGCAAAACAATCTAGCAACATTAGTTACCTTTATTAACTTATTTCTTTCAACGCAGACGGAAATCCATGAAATTGAGGATAAGTATCAATTTTACCTTCATATAACTGTTTTTGTTTCCACTTGAACAACCACTCAAATCAAATTATATTTGAAAATTTGGTACACGACGTCAGAAGGAGATAGTTTATCAAAAATTCAACATCACTACTTAAATCCAACACGGTTAACAAAATTCAAAATTACATATATCTAGAAAAATTACTTGAGCTCTGTTTATTTAAAGAAAGCGTCTAATCGTCAAAATTTTCTTTCATTAATCGAAATAGATACCGAAGAAAACAAAAAATGGGAACTCTAGAATGCTGATTTAAACACTAAATACAACAATTAAACCAAGCCGCATTTATTATATTTATGTTATAATTACTGGTTTCAAAACTTACATAACAGTGTGATTAATGTGTATAAAAACAAATAACGCTGATATTACTCAGCAAAGTAACAGAATAATTTTATCAACTCATGCTTGGAATCGAGCATGAACTTGCAAGTTGGAATGAGATATCATTGTAGTGACTCAACATTTATTATTTCGTTGATAAAACTCAGCGATCATCGTTTTCATTGTCTCTTTAATCAGTCAATAATAAAAAATTAGGTATGGCAATTTCATCCTTATTATTTAAAACAGTGCGGAGCTGTTAGGTTCTGCTTAACAAACATTGCGATCTTTTACATATATTCGTTTCCGACGCAGACGTAAGCAATTAAAATTTAGAAATGGATTTTTACGAATTATTTAGTTTACATATAAATAATTCAACTCATGGGTACAGTAGGAGGATACATTGACTCTATATTAATATAAACTTTTATTTACCTTTGACTTGACGACATTTAAATCCCATGTCCAATGGTATTAAAACTAAAACTAAAATATATCCACGATGATTACGAAGACAAAAAATAATTCATTAAGTTGTCATATCAAATCCTACATGAGTTTTTCTTCGTTTTAATTAACTTGATTTTTTTTGTTAAAATTTAGGTTCTAGCAAGTAAATATTACGTTCAACAAATGGGTACATAAAACGTCTCGATTTGTGTATCACAGACACTTTATCTCGACCAAAAAAAGCAAGGTAATTTGTAAAAGTATAACTGTTCGTAATTAATTCGTATGTTATTTATACTTAGTCACAGACTAGACCCAGTTCAGATAAATACGTAATTCGTCTGTAGTTTCAATTTTTAAACAATCAATTTAAATAAGAATTAATAAATCATACAATTGCTTCAAAAGAAGAAGAACAAACACTGTTAAAAGTAGGCTTTTTGACGTCTACCATAAAACGCTAATAAAAATGTCAATTCATGAAACGTGTGTTAAAAGTAATTCATACTTCTATACTTATCTAACGTTTTATTTGTAACTAACAACAACCTGAGTGTTTTTAGGAATTTGTTCACATCTACGCCGATGATGTGTCCAATAAATCCTGTCTGAACTGTGCAAAATATTATCACTTGTGATCAGGCACGTAACCAAGGGGGGGCCTGGGGGGGCACAGGCCACCCCAACAAAACCCTGTGCCACCCCTGGTGCCCCCTTAAATTAATTTTAAATTTTAAAAGTAAGCAAATTCGAAATTTCAGATCAACAGTAAATTTTAGCTGTGAATAATCTTATGTTCTTATCTTGTAATATAACTCTCTGAGTAAAGCGATACTGCTGTGAACAGTTTTGGTTTTGTCGATAACTTTTTTAAGCAATTAGCCGATACAGCAGATATGCCTTTTACACACTATGCAGATTGGCACGCAGGCTTTTGATATTTTGTGGTGTTAGTTTTCCGGAGTCTTTTGTCCCGTGTCGTTCAACTGTGTCTGTTAAAAATGTCAGAAAAAAAACGAACGCTTTCAGATTATTTCACCGCATTTAAAAAACTGAAACCTGGTGAACAGACTGCTAGTGATAGTGCAGAAACTATTAGTGAAACTGCAAGTAGTGATCCAGGACCTAGTACAATAGACGAAACTTTAGAAGAAAGTGATGAGAGTTTTGAAAATCTGCAACGGATAGTGAATCACTTTCAGAAGCTGATCCTGAAACGGAAGATTGCGAAGCAAAATTTGAGAGCTGGATAAAATCTCGACAAAATCTGGAATTAAAACTCTCGAGTAGATCACATGTGCCAGGGCCTTTAGATTTGTCGCAGACGAAAGTGGATGAACCAAAACAACCTGTTTTACAGTTCTACCCAAAAACAAAATTTTTAAATAAGTTTCGTCAGTTCAATAAAGACTGGTACAATACCTTTCCGTGGGTAGAATATAGTGTCAGTGCCGATAGTGTATATTGTTTTGCGTGCAGACATTTCTCACCTCATGCATCAGATCAAAATTCAAATGTGGCATTTATCAGTGTAGGTTTTAAAAACTGGAAAAAAGCAATGGACCAAACAAGTGGGTTGAAACTGCATAATTCAAGTTCTGATCACAAAAGCTGCATGATCAAGTGGAGTTCTTTTAAACAAATTAAGGCATCTGGAGAAGGATCAGTTGCGGGACAGTTAAGTGAAGCTCATTTGAATTTAGTGAAAGAGAACAGACTGTATGTAAGTATCGTTGTGGATGTTATATTTTATACAGCAATGCAATGTATTGCCCAAAGAGGATCCAAAGAAAATTCAGCGAGTAGTAACCGAGGAAATTTTCTGGAACTGTTATCATTGTTTGCAAAGTATAATGATGTCGTAAAAAAGAAGTTGAATGAAGAGGGTCACAAAAATTCAAAATATACTAGCCCGAAAATCCAGAACGAAATTTTATTTATTATTTCACGAATGACGTTGGAAAAAATTTCCACGGAAATTAACAAAGCGTCATGTTTTGCCGTAATATGTGACGAAACAAAGGATATTAGCAAAACCGAGCAGGTGTCGGTTGTACTTCGATATTATTTGGATGGTACCGTTTACGAAAGATTTATTGGATTCCACGCGGCCCAAGACTTGAATGCAAATTTCTTATTTTCTTATATTAAAAATTTGTTGCAACGGTGTTCTGTAGACATCAAGAGGTGTGTTGCCCAAACCTATGATGGTGCCAACGTAATGAGTGGTCGTGTGGGTGGTGTGCAAAAATTATTTACTGATGAGGTCGAACAAGCCATCTATGTGCACTGCTACAGTCATAGATTAAATCTGGTAGTAGTTGATATCTGTCGCAATTTGACTACGGCAAATTTGTTTTTTGGTTTGATAGAAAATTTGTATGTATTTGTGTCTGGTTCTGCAATACATGCACAATTTATTAATATACAGAAAGAACTTCGTCCAAATAAAAAACCGATTGAACTCAAAAAAATATGTTACACAAGGTGGACGGCTCAAGTTTTCGCTTGCTTATCTTTAAAAAAGGTGTTTTCTGAACTGTTGATTTTGTTAAATAAATTAAGTGTCAGTAAAAGTGCTCGGTCAGCAGAAGCTCTTGGACTTCTACATCAGCTGGACTATACTTTCATATTTAATTTATGCATGTATAGTCAATTGTTGTCTATTTTCAAAAATGCCAGCGATTATCTACAAAAAGTCACATCAAATCTTTCAGAAGCAAACATTTTAATAACTTCTATTTACGACACAATAATGAAGATGAGAACTGATGACAAAAATGAAACCTTTATGGAAATATTTTCTGAAACAGAGAAAATATGTGCTGACAACAACATACCAATAGAAGCAACAGCAAGAAGAAGAAAAATGCCAAAGAAATATATGTCATACTTGGTCACTGAAGAACTAAATAGTTTGGAACGCAGTGAAATATTTAATAGAGAAGACTATTTACACAAAATATTTTATCCCGTTCTGGACTTAATTACAAATGAATTACAGAATCGTTTCGAAAAGAATTCACCAATTGTCAACGCCTTACATCCCGAGAATCCCTCATTTTTAAACTACGACAAATTATTACCCATGGCACAACATTACCACAGTGAACTCGAAATTTTACAAGCGGAACTTAAAATAATTCCAAATACAATTAAACAATGTCAAATAAAAACAAAAGTGAATATTAAAAATATTATGGATTTTATAGACATGCTACAAAAGTACGATCTTGTGTTTCCAGAGCTATTAAAATTAGGTGTCATTGGTGTAACAATTCCAGTTTCTAGTGCAGCATGTGAAAGGACTTTTTCGTGTTTGCGGCGTCTTAAAACTTATTTGCGAAATAAAATGTCGGATGAAAGACTTGTTCACCTGGCAATTATCAACATTGAACGAGAAACAGCTAAATCGTTGGACACCTCAAAAATTGTCGATAAATTTGATGCAGCTCATAAAAACCGTCGCATAATTCTACATTGACAACCCATCTCATTCCTGGTAAGATTTTATTAATTTTATCTTGACTACTAGCAAAGTTTTTTTTTAACTACTTTTTGAATTGTTGGCATATCATAATGAATACTATATGTATTTCTAGTACGTATACATACCTATATACAAAAAGCAAACATATCCGTACAGTAAAGTCACTAACGCATTAACGTGAAAATCTTGATTATTCTACCTCTCAATATTAAAAGTAAATACCTGTCAATTTCAACTATTTGCACCCCATTAAATTTATATACTGGTTGTGATCCAAGTAAAATGTTGATTTATACTAATCAAGACTTTTTTTAAAGGCCCCCTTATTTGAAATTTGTGCCCGGGCTGGGCCCCTCCAAAATAAAAGGCTGGTTACGTGCCTGCTTGTGATTTATCAATACATTAATATTTTTTACATTTGCTTATGCAAGTGGTTCAAAAAATTAATGAATCTATTTTATTGATCAAATCAAGAACGGCTCACTCCATTTTCGCGAAAATTTGGGAATATAATACTGTTATTATTAGTATTACATTGCACCAATCTAAATTGAAATATATATTCTTGCAAAAAAAATGTTGATGACGTCATCACAAAATTTTATGAAGTAAAAACTCATTTGAAACATACGCGTAGCACGTTTCTTTACATTTGCTTTAACATTACATATCTACAATTCTACATAATGTTTATTTCAACTTATAGGGGTTCTCATAAAATTCAAATTTTATAATTTTTCGAAAATGCTGGGTATGTTTCATTGTACTTCAGGGGTGAGAGAAGTTCTGTCGAAACAACTTTCGACCAACTTTTTTTGTTTGTCCGTGAGCAAATGTGAGATCCACCCACTTGTCAGCTTTTTTCCATACTACTGCAAGTGATTTCGGAACAATTCTAAAATGGTCATTTCTCTTTATATGGTTTATTAAAATAAAAAAAAAAATCTGCGCACATTTTAAACAAAATCTGTCAAAATTGTAAGTGGAAACTGTCAAAAGAATGGCAATTTTTTCTGTTGTTGGCTTACTGCTAACAATTAACACACCATACCGTATTTTCCGATTTGACCGCCAAACTGTTATTCAAATTAGTGAATATATCGAGTTTACCCGATTAAAATCGCACTGGCATTGAAAAAAGCGCAGGCGTACAAATATTCAATCAAGTATCTCATTTATGTAGTGTGTATAAACACGTGGAATAAAAATCTTGGTTCAGAGAATCATATATGTACTTGAAGTACAGCCAGATTATATTATTATGGAATTGCGTTTTTGCACTAATCGAAACTTCAAGGTCAGTTGTTAAAAAATATCTCTATAGGAAAGATTATTAAGAACAAACAAAAAATATGACGACATCCGGTATTGTGTTAACCAATTTACGCCTGCAAATTACTGTTATTGACGTTTATTTTCTTTTTGTTATGTATTAACATTAAACTAGTAACATTAAATAAAAATACACGTGTTCTTTTCAAGAAATATTCAATAAAATTTTCAAAAATGTATTAATTCTTCAGATTACACCCTCATCTCCAAAGGAAAAGAAATGGGTTTCTTCACAGATAGTCGGTTTTATGATTTAACCTTTGTGCTGACTACAACCTTAGCATTGGTAATAGGTTTTCTGAAATGGAAATTAACATACTGGAACAAAGTCGGTGCGGACACATCAAATCCCATTTGGAGGTGCTTCCAGACTCTACCTTGGTAAAAGTAGTATGGCTGAACAATTTCGTGACAATTACAAGGAGTTCAAAGCGAAAGGTCTGAAGCATGGAAGATTATATTTAGTCCGCAACCTTTCTAAATATATGTATGTCTAGAGATCTAGAATTAATCAAACACATCATGCAAATTACTTTTTCGCGCTTTCTGAATCATGGCCCTTATATAGACGAAGTAAATGCTCCTCTTTCGGGGCGTCTATTCAGTTTAGAAGATGTAACCTGGAGAAACATACGAGTTAAGCTAACACAGGAAAAATAAAATATATATTGCAAAGTATTACCAGATAAACTTTTACGAAACATATTTACAAACAAAGACAATGTATGCTTAAATGTGGTTTACTAACGTTTGCGGAAAATATAAGTATTAGAACTAAGTGATAATAATTATTAGGAGTATGATTTATTGTCATTGCTAAATTTAACTAACCCTGGGGTACTGAACTTTTCTATATCTAAAATTTTATGGAAGAATTTAAGAACTGCTAACAATGTATAAACCAGATGTATTCGTATTTTTAATTTTGCATTTTAACTACATTCATTGAAAGCAACCAATAATGTATGAGTGGACGTGTGTTTTTTTGGTTGCCTATCTTCATATCACTACTGCTGATTTATTCACCTTTTTTTTCTCATTTAACCAGTCGCACTGTTTTATAAACAATCGTCAATGTTAATTTGGTTTGACTATACCCAATAAACCGAATTTAGTACAACAATTCAGTGCAAAATTTCCAATTGTACAAATTTATTGGTTGTTAGTAATGTTAACTGATTATTCCAATGTATGGTCTTCAAGAGATTCCTAAAGTTACATTTTAATTAAATCGGCAAATTTATATTTATATGTATTTCAATTATTTATGATATATGTAGATTATTACTTAGCTGAAACAAACTGTTAGATGCAATTTCACAATTACGTACATTGTGTATAGTTGCCATTAAAGATACAATTATTGTAAATTTTGCTGATTATAAACAAGAATTTTTTAAAACTGATTATTTCTGCTTTATTTTTAGTGTTAAATTTACTAAGATGAAATTTTGTTTCCTCGCCGTAATTTCGATAATTTTTTCGACACTGATACTTGCGATAGAATTTGTAATCTGTTTCAAAACGTTAAAACGAAATTGAAAATTACGACTGTTATAAAGATCGACTAGAATTGAGTGGGAAAAAAACATTTTTCGCCGCAATCTAAGCTTTATTTATTTCTCCCACTTTCGGTTCAATTGTGAACTAAAATTTTATTTAATAAACGTTTAAAACGCGGTTTTAAAGATTTTTTACTTGATGTTACTTACTCTTGATGAGGTGGCTTTAACAGGGAAGTCTTACCTGTAATAGAAAAAAAAATAACAATAATTAGAACATATTCATAAAGTAGCACTATTTGTATGTTAATGCTCGGGAACATATTCAAGAATATTTTTAAATAAACACAGAAAGTTTGCTCGACGTGAACGTTTGAAGTTGTTCATCGATGAACGACTTCGCGAATTACTTCCCGCCTTAATAATCTCTTAAATCTAAAAATCGAAGCATATCCGTAAACTCGAGGACGTATTCGTCAAGCAGCAACGATATTTCCTTTTCCCAAATGCTTTGCTTTTCGCTGAAATTCTCGTTTGTTTAGCTTTCTTCTGATCGACTTATTTCACGGCTCGCAAATTTCAGACGTCCCTCTTCCTGCAATTCCCTTATCAAAGAAAAAATATTACTTGATTTTTGATTTTCCATCTTACCTTCGTAAAAAGTAATTTTCTTACGAGAAAAACATTAAAGGACTTGAATACGAAAATAGAACCGCGTGCGTGTTTACCGAGATTGAAATTTCGCAAGCAATTTTTACAACCCTCATAAAATTATCAAAATTTTTCGACGAAACAATAAAGCATAAAAACGATACATAATAAAAAAAATAGCGCGTAAACCATGTTGCCTGACGTTTTATTAACACATAATGAGGTAGGCCGCATGTTTAAGGAGCTTGCATTCTTTAGAGTTACAAGTGTGAATGTATTTAAACGGACATAAATACGGTCCCATGGAAACAAGCACGCAAAGGGCAGAATGCGACGTCGTCTTATCGACTGGTTAAATCTTTGACCATTGTGAAATTAATTACATCGCATAAATCATGTTGAATAATTTATTTACGCTAATACACTACACGCGCCATATTCTGTCCACGCTCACAATTCTGTTATAAACAACCTCGGTTGCTTATCTTGTTTTTCACCCTGTTTCCAATCTACTTTAGTTAACAATGAGTTTCAGTTACCTCACGCGAATAGCTTCAACCCAAACGAAAAAAAAAAGATACTATAATTAAGCCAAACAAAGTTATCAGCTTGTTGAGCCGGACAACAAATTACAAATGAAATAGGAGTTCCAAACGACAACGAACTCTTCATTATATGTTTCAATGGACATACTTCCATCCCTTTCTAAAACACAGAATTGTAACTGAAACGCAAGACGGAATAAAAGTAGTATCTATTTTGCGAAATAATCCTGTAGCAATTAAGAAAAAAAAAAAAAGAAAGGTATTAAGAGAATTCAAAACACAAGCAAGAAAATGCATAAAAAAAACTGAGAAAGTAATCTACTATATTGGAAGCACCAATGTTTAAAAAAATCGAATATGTTGAAGGAAATTATAAATAACAAAAGAATTGCTTCAACGTAATGTATTGTTACGAAATAAATCTATACGACGCCTACGGGTTTTCTAGTATGTGTGGCCTAGAAGCCTAGAAGCGGTGACGGAGATCTTCGCAGTTGGCAGTTCATTTTCCAAAATATCTCGGTACATTTCACCATTCAAATTGCCTTCAATAATGTGGTGACTCATTATTTACAATGAAAACATGGTATTTTTTACTGCAAAATTGTATGCATAGGTCTTCAGTAGGAGACATTGAAAAAAATGGAATTTCGTTTATTACAGCGTCATCTGTCATGACTCATGAATATAAAAAAATGTTTTAAACAAACCATACGTACTTTTAGCTGTAGAATCCGAATCTTTAATAAGAATTCGGGGTTCCTATTTAAGATTTCAAAGTTACCCCACGCTTCACCTACAACAAGGGGGCGGGGGACTAGTTTTTTGCACTAAAATATTTCCCCCATAGGATGATTAAATTTTGAATCTGGGAATTTTTTTGTAGAGTGCTTATTTTTCGAGATATTTGAAAGTTTCAGGTTAAAAAAATCACCCTGTACACTCACTAGTCAATGTATACACTGACATTACGGTTTTAATCAAAGTATTCACTGTGCTTGGAAATGGATACTTTTATTAATAAAGGTATACATTCACAGGGACATTGAATTTACAAACTGTCCGTATTGACACTAGGTTTGTGCATTATCGTATAATACTAAGACAACTGTTGGATAAACCCCAACACATCTGGTTCATACAAAAAGGAAAGTGCGTTTACTATACTTTATTTTGGCAATAATTAAAACAATTATCATAAAAATGTTGCATTTTCAATTATATTTTACAAAACAATATAGGTTTACATATTACTTAGCTTATGCTCAGGAAGTATAACAATCGAGTATGTTGGATGAATAGCCACTTTTATGTTTTCTCGACATTTCATGGCCCCTAGAGTACGAAAAACTAGTCTACCGTTTCCGGTCGTCTGTCCGTTTCTCTGGCATCTGTATCCATTTTTATTAGACACATAATCTCCGAAACTAGTGAATCGATCAAATTTTATACATACGTATATTAGGAATATCATGTAGGAGGTTAAACGGTAACCAAAATTTGGTTAATCATCCCCACCAACAATTTGATGACGTCTTTTCAAAGAATTCTATTTTAAAATGATTTAAATGTTATACAATAACAAACTCCTATATTTGTGGGGTACGAATCCGATTTGAGTTTTTTCCCCAAACGGCCATATGTTCACAAAAAAATTAACACAGTATAATAGCATATTTCCACTAACTCAGGATAGACATCAGCATGCGGACCGGAGGTCACAAGTTCGATGCCATACTTCGATATTTCTTTTTTCTCTTTTTCTCACGCACTGTGCATTATCTTTTTATGACGTCATTACAAGTTTTGTATTAATCAAGTTAAAGACTTATCCTATTTTCTCGAAAAGGTGAGAATGCGTACGTCTTTGTTTAATAAGAATCATAAAAATAATATTCAGAACATTCTGTTCGACCGTGGCTCAATTAATAATTTTAGTCCTCTCTTTTGAGGCAACAAACTCATTCAAATCAAACAAAATTCTACTTAAGACATTCTTCCAATGGATAAATAAATACTTGAAGCTAAAGCTTATTATTGCTGAGAGCCATTTTTCCCGTTGGTTATATTTATGCCGATGGTTTTTTTCTTTATAGTTGTCACAAAACAAACATCGGAAAATCTAATTTTATAATTATTCCAAGAGTTGAGATTTATTGGACTAGTTCTTCAGAAAAAAGGGAAGTTCTGTCCAAATAACCTTTGATCAAATTTTCTTGAAAAAGCGGATGAGATATACCTATCAACACCGTATAAAAGCTTATAAAAACTTTTTCTAAGTAAACAAAAAAAATGTTTGAATTATCAGTTGGATCATTTCATAGTACATACATATTATATTACACTTATTACAATTATGGCAAGATAAGCTACCCACAAAAGAATCTAAAGTTGCCATAATCAAGTGTCACTGCACAAGGACTTTTAATGTGTCAAGTTGTAAGAAAACATAATAAATCCTGCAATGCCACTTCAGTGAAATGAATTATTGACTTGTATTTAACTAACGAATAAGTGTATAAATTAGCTGAATTTCTTATGTGAACATGCCTTCACAAACGTCAAGCACATCCCCTCTTGACGGATAAGTCAGATTTTTAGTGGCAAGTTGTGCGGTCATGTAGTTGTTGCCAGAGGCTGTGAACATATATTGCGGACAGCATCGTAAAGTTGTTCGGTGCGGTCGGCAGGGGTTTTCAGCGCTCCGGGCGGCTGTTGGCAACCCTGCACGTCAATCACACGCGCCGTCAGTCCACATTTGATGTGACATTACGAGCAGCTCGGGTCGGCCTTCAGAACGGCATCCAGCCATCGACCACCACATTGCTAACCCCCCAAGCTAATGATAATGTCTGTTGTTGTTTTCATTGTTTTATTGCACCAACATGTGTCTTGCTCGTTACAACAAAACATTATTTTCAGAAACAGTCATTCGAGTATTATTTCTTCGGATATCGTAACAGTTTGCTACGAAAAATGAGGTAATGAAAGAAAGGATTTCGTTAAGCTCAAAGTAATGGCTTTTTAACCACAAAATAAGTGGAGCGTTTTTACTCAGAAACACCAAAATAAAACCAACAGATTCTGTAGATAACAAATTTTATAGTTTTAGCAGAGTGTCACAATGGTGAATATCTACTAACGAAATATTAAAGCCTGAGTTTACAAAAAAGTTTCACTTTTATTTTTATTATACTGTCTGTCAGATCATGAAAGCAAGACATCTACATAATAATGAACTCAAAAAGTACGTCTTTTGATTAAAAATAAAGTGTACTTTCTTTAACCCCCGGCGTAAAAAGAAGGGTGTTATAACTTTGAAGTCTGGGTATCTGTCGATGGCACCGTAGATCCAAAACGGATGAGCTGATTTCAATGCGGTTTTTTCTTGTTGAAAGCTGGTTTAATCGAGACCGACAGCGAGGACAATGTTGCTTACAAATGGATATATTCAAATGATATAGATAAATAATTAATTCTTGGATCTCGGCTATTTTATGTGATTTATCAAATAATAAAGGCACTAGGCATGTCTACATATATATATTCAAAGTGTGATCTCGAATACAGTTTTTACTTTTAGTTAACCAAGGTATTTTTGAAATTTGGGATCCACCCTGACAATATTGCATGAAAATAAGTTTTTCAATCAGTTGTTTTTTAATACATGATAAATCATTTTAATTCAAAATATTTTCATCATTCACAAAATGACGTTCGAATATATCTATAAACTTATATAATAATTTCAGTTAGAATTTTTTTTTCACAGTGCCAATATTTTCATTTATTTCTTTGATTTCTGTTAACAAAATCAAATTGTTTCTGACACTAACAATATGACGTGATGTACGTCCCAATTTTTAGTCGGTCCGAATACTGCACTTTTATATTCCATCATTTTTCAAAAATTAATTTATACGGGTGGTATCAACTCTGTACGATCAAATTCTACCATAATATACAGAGTGTCCCAGTTAAAAGATTGCAATCATATATCTTAATAATGATAACATATTAAAATTCCGTAAACACCATCGTTTTTAGCTTGAAACCGAAAGTTTAATTTTATACAATAAATTGCACGCACATATGGCGCCGGCGTTGCCTCGCAAACATTTTTTTAAATTATAACGTATATTTTTAACGGACTTTGTTGTCTGTCAACTACACCATTGTTGTCTATGAATAATAGAAGTATATTTTCATTAATCTCACTTTTCCATTTTTGAAAAGTCTTGTTTTCTTTATCGTAGATCGTACACAATTTTTGAGGCAATAATTTACCTATTGCTTCTAACGCTTCCTGCTCTACGTACATACGACACCAATTTTTCTTCTTCAATTCGTTTTCACACATTTTTTCTATGTCCACTTTTGTAAAAATGAAAACTGAGCTTGATATTTAAATTTCTTAACATTTCTTTCACTAGCAGCCATGAAGCATGCAAATGTGGACTTATTTAGAGGTGGCAAAGTTCAACTTTTGCGACCAAGGTTCAAAAAGAAGACTGAGGTTATGTACGAAATACTTGGTGTGATTATTTCTTAAAAAATGAATAAATGTGTACTACTAACATTACTTAAGTATACGCATGGTAGTTGATGGTAGACGATGTAAGATAAAATGATTAATTCAGCGACAAGTGTAAACGGTTTTCTTTGTGTTGAAGATTTAGATTAAGTTTGATTAGAAATCAAAACAAAATTATGTTGCGTCAAAAAAGTGAACGTTTATTTTTTCAATTTATTGTCTTATGGTTTCTACTAGTGAAAAAAAAAATAGTATATTAACCACGGTTGTAATGCCACTTCTAGACCTCGCGCTTTAGAGCCCTCGACACTGCACGTCTCGGGTTCTAATTTGCGCTCGGTCTAGAATGCTTGACTTTGCTACCTTGGCTAATAATATACTATTTCATATTGTGTTTATATCCTGCTGTAGAAAAAATAGAATATTATACACAACAATAACGGGAAATTAACTAACAGCTTTCACTCGATAGCCAAAGAAACCCTTTGTCGTTTTATATAATAAATAACTATCATTTTCAGTTCATAAAAACAATAAAATCTATAAAAACATAAAAAAGGAGTACCACCATTTTACGACAGTTCGAACATATGCTGAAACAACTGTTTTCGAAACAGATATTGTTGATGATAAAATAAAATCTGAATGGTTTATTAATTCAACATTTTTTATTTCAGTAAATTAAATAAATCTCCATAAAAAAACTCTTGCTTTTATTGTTTTAAATGTAATTTACCTTATAAGTTCTAAGGTTATCCAGTTCACGACCCTCAAAATAAATTTTAGTTGGAAATCTTTTTCACAAAAATTATTTTATTATTATTAATTAATAATAATTATTTTGTTGTTATTTTTCATAAAAAAGTGTGTTTAAATTTCCGTGTTTTCCGATCTTAACCATAGAAGGAAAAAAGTCTGCTTGGGTTGTAGTTTCTGACGATAAACATGATAAAGCTTAGGTAGCGAGTAAATCGCTATTACCAACAAAGATTGGCCCAAGATACCAAGAAGAATACGAAGATTCATTCATGACGAAAATGCAAGAAAGCATACGGTGTAAATGAAGAAATTTTGTTAGCATATTCTCCATTTCAACTGTCTATGTTGCAAACATGTCTAAAACAAAATGAAAATGTCCATATTTCCGGGTGTGTCAAGACGTCACAAATTAACGGTCATGGTTTCAAGTGTTTTTTTTTTTGATATGGACAATTATTATTTACTTTGCTAAATAGAAAATCTGAAAGTTTGAAACCGAAGAAAGCCGTTTTGAACGAAGAGTAAGAACTAGACTTTTTTCAAAGCTCCTGATGTGTTCTTCTCAGAAAAAGTAATACTTATAGTTTCAATTTAACTCTAACGCATAATGACACTGAACATTTCGTAACATGTTATAGATAATAAATGCGTAATAATAACATGCGAAAAGATCGTGTGATTGGAAAAGGATGAAGAACTAACCCATTATCGGATTTCAAATATACTTTTCTTTAAAGTTTGCTCTTCGAAAGAGTTTTTGGACTTGCTGAGAATAACTTACAGATTATCGATGTGGTCAAACATTGGTCCAATAATTTCCTTCTACTGTTTCTGATTTTTTAAAGCATAGTAATCACAAAACTTTTAACACTTTTGACTTTTTTTTATAAAAAAAGACACTAATTTTATATAAAATACTGAGTGTTTATATTGTCACTTATGGTTGTTTTTTATAGTAAATTTGTCAAAAGAACTGAAGGTTGTGGCACCACATAATGTAGGGTGTTATTGCAAAATGTTTAAATTAGCGTGGTGCATGTGATATATTTTACAAAGTTTCCCATTAAACTAAACATAATGGCGTTTATAAAAATTCAACCTCTTAACACATTCTTGATGCATATGCCAGACCTTTGTGTCATACACCTATCATATCCACAGAAAACACAAAATTTTCAGCAAAGTAATTACTGAAGTTTAAGACAAAGGATTCTTAACAATGAGTACACGAATGTAAGAATTGTAGGCAGCCTTGTCAGAATCCGTACTGATGAAAGACTAGCTCGTGAAAAAATGCCTTTTCCTGAAAGCCTCCCATAATTTAAAAATTTTGAAACATTACACTTCGTCCTCCTGCTTTAGCGCACCAATAAAAAGTGTTTTATCTCCCGACGTAAATTGTTTTTATAATTCTAATATCCCAGCGACTGCGCCATTCAAGCAAGAGGTCGTTACGACTCTGGTTGCTGATGCAGTGTAATTAGAAGTAGTAAAAAAAATTCTCTTGCCTTTTTATCGTCGATGCCGTTCCGTAAAATCTAAAGTGAAGAAGTTCAGAAACACTCGCATAAATTTTTAATCGACGCCGAACGACGTAGGTGGCGACGAGAACGCTTCCTTCTGGCAAATCAAGAAAGCTTTCGGCTGACAAATGTTTACATTATCGGAGTGAAATATTTACAGCCATCATAACTGGGCCATCCAAACATGTCAGCGACACGGCTGTTATCACCAGGCCCCGTGAGTGCCGAGAGCATTTTATCTGTGACAGTTACAAGAAAAATGCCCAAGTTAAAAGGTTTAATATCTAGGGAGCTGCTAGGAGACGCCGATTAAAAGTTACGAGCCAGATACGACCCTAATGATTCACGACACTCTCGCACAACAAGCCGAAACGTCCGTTCTTAATGTCCGCATTATTCCGGCTACTAAAAAGTTCTAATTAAAATTTGTTCGTAATAACAGCTACGAAAAAACTCACTTCCAGGCATAAAGTCCATCGCAATCAGAACGGAAATTCCTCAATTCCAGTATCGCCCTTTTTTATTTTTTGCCCCTATTTCGCATGCAAAAGCGTAATCAAGTAATTGAAAGGGTATTACAGCGAAAACTGTTTTGTGAGAATTTAATATGAGGATTAAATTTTCACAGAGATTCTCCCTTCTAATGCGCCAACGGGATGATATAATCCTGAAACGTCATTGAACTGGACATAACGCACCCAAGTTTCTCTCTAATCCTCTCTTAGAAGAGACGCTTCTTTATCACTCCACTTTTCTAGATTACCCTTTGTTGAGCACCTAAATCGAGGCACAACCCTTCATTAAAAATTTAATTGAGCCAATATGTTGATCAAACAAGCGCCAGTGTGGGCCTACACCTGTGCCAAAATTAACGATATCACTTTATTAACTGAGATTATAGATTTGTATTGTTCAAACAAGTTTCAAAGCTTGACACGCTTTTGACTTTTTAAATTCCGAAAAATGTGTCACATAGTAAAATTTGAGCGTGTTGATGTATTTCTTAACCATACCTTACCTTTAAAAATAGAACTCTATTTCATAGTAAATATAATAATGAACTAACAACGTTTATAATAGTTTATAACAAATCAAGACAATATTGTACAAAAAAGTTTGAAATTGCATTATTAAAATAAGTACATATAATACGGTGTAGTGACGATAAAATCGATAATAGTTCCTTTGTCTTAAAGAAAATACCACATCGTCTTATTTTAAAAGAAAGACACATTGGGAGCTCTCGCTCAAGTGATCTCTAAAACTTCGGAACTGAGGAATTCAAAAAGTAAATAAAAAATAAGATATCACTGAATGTATTGCGTGGTTTTTAAGAGAAGAGAAACTGTAGATTAAAAATAGTAATAATTGCTACAATTTCCATACATTAAACAAAAAGTAAATGACAAGCATTAGACAGTTCTGCTACGCCATTAAATATATCATTAATATTGTCGCTTCCTAGACAATTAGCGACAAAATAAGTGAAAACTCAGATATTTCTTTGTGGTGTAATTATTAACTGTAACTAACTCTTAAAATGATATATAAAATCTTCTCAGTAGTAAGTGCATCGGCCTATTACGCTTTTATCAAACTGTTGATGAAGAAACAAATCCCGTCCTGTCCTAAAGACCGAATTGAAACACGGTGCTTCAGGTAAATCCGTGTTAACTCCGGTTGTAAACCTTCCCGACGGTTTAGTAGCTACAATGGAGTTGGAGAAATTTCAATAATGGTCGTGCATTAGTTAACATTAGCTGAATCCTGCAGGACCATAGCCGAAACGACCGTAGAACACTAACATTACTAGTTATTGTCGTAACATAACAATGAAATAACAGAATAACTACGATATCCGGCTAAAAGTTGTCGTATGCTTTTCCTGTATAACATGTGATATCAACCTGAACATGTCAAACATTTCATTATGTTGAAACGACCGATGTGAACGTCCTCAGCTATCAAGGTACAACGTTGATTAAACATTATTATTTCAGAGGTTTATGCAGTAAAATGAGCAGCCATGCTGATAAATATGTAAGCATTGTTTATCCAACGACGTTTTACGGAAATGTTATTTGCTTTCTATTATTTTGTGATTAAATTCAGTTTGCGGGTATATAGAATGAGGAAGCATGAAAAAGCGAACGTAAAAGATGATGTATGCGACCGACGATCATGATGAACGTATTTTTATTGGGCGATAGATCATGAAAGTCATGCTAAGCCATTGAGTCATAGATCATTTAGAAAGTAGACGCTTTAGACGTCGGATCACGAGATGCAGCCTGTGCAACGAGCCGCGAGCTTCGATCTTATGATTTGTCGAAGCGTTTCGTTACATGATCGCTTCCCGATTTACGACTGTTAACACATCGATTTGGCATAAAATTTCAGTTTTATGAATTTCTCTACTCGCACATTTGAGCTTGTCGATCTATTGACGTCACTGCGATGACAGGCAGCGAAGACGTGGAAGTCACTAACTAATCTCCACCACGAACCGAATTAAGGGATGGAGATATATATGATCTTCGTAATATTTGCAATCAATCATTGCTAATTCATGTTAGGACCCAAAAGTTAGAACGTAATATGATGTAATGATAGCTGTTATAATTTGTTCAGTTCAAGTAACGCAAACTATGATGGCAATCGTACTACAACAACAGTCCAGTAAATTTGGCGTTAAAAAAAGGACAACCATCGTGTTTTTGGGTAGGTAGCGACTTTTTTCATGGGTGTCATGGGCTGGTTGGTCGTGAGTATAGAACTAAGTTTTCGGGACTGAGGGTGCCGTCATTCGGCCACCATCCTGAAAAGTTGATTTTTTTTATCTCCGTACCCGTGAATCAAAGGGAATTTTTGTAGATACCATAATTATCCATAACCTTTATTCATAGCTTTTTAGCATAACATTTACAATAAAAAAAATTGTGGACAGAAAAATATGAAAAATTAGGGGATGAAAAACTTTAGATGCAGTCTTCATGATGTGCAAGCTGTTCGTAACTTTTTTAATATTAACGTTACGCCAAAAATATATTAATTAATAAAAGTTATAGAAAATTGTGCTATCTAAGAAGATTATCTTTTTTTTGTCACAATCACCGTTACGGAGATATATTAAAAAACTAATTGCATCCTTCTTTACAAGACGGCGGCCGAATGACACCAGTCCCAGTCCCGAAACCTCAGTTTTAAACTCACAGTCAGCCCCTTACGAACCCCCCTTCCCACCCAAAACGCTGCCCACCCCAAATACACAGTCTCATGCCGAACTGACTGTACGTACTACTGAAACTTTACTTTTCAGAAAATAACACAGTTTGTTGCTGCTACTAGTTGACAAGTACATCTGATTGCACATTTATAGTAAACTCAATTGACCTGTACCTAGTACCTAGCGGACAATTGTCCGCTATTGTCCGTGAGTGGGGCTGTAAAGTTTTACTAGGTACAAGTCAACTCAGTTTACTATATAAAGAATATTTAAAAATATTTCAAGCTTGAAACGCTTCAAATTGTACATATCAAAACAGTGCAAATACATAAAGAATATTTACAATTACATGCAGTATAAATTTGAAATAATTTTTTCGGTCATATCTGAAAATACACGTTAGAGACACATTTCAAGTTGTTACGCAAATTGCAAATTTCACTTTATACTAATTAACTAAGGCTCATATAATGGCCTGTGTAAAAATAATAGCCCTATAGGGCAAATTTCATGACTACTTTTACAAATTAATTAACAAATTTCATAAAACCATCATGCGTAAAAATTATTAACAAAAAATCGGTTGTCTGTAAAGTCGGTTTACTGACGATAGTTGAACGTGACAACGTCTTAAGAAAATACTGATGGAATGGTAGCATTTTTCAAAAGAAAATTTTAATTTCATTTGTTTAATAGATTTGTATGTATATAGAGAAGGAGGTAATTAGAAATCACAATGAAATTGATCAAGTTAGATTTATTTATACGCATAAATACAATTATGTCAATTTTTTTTTACAATTTAATAGTTTTTACAAGTATAAATGTGCGTTGAGCAATTGTTTTACAACTGTTAAACATGTGTAATATTTAATTTCTTACAATCTGTGTTATTCTGTTGAGAATAGGACGATGATAGGAAAAGTAGGAAATGAAAGGGAGTGTTTCGAGTTTAATGTGTCTTGAAAAAATCAAATCGATGGTGGTGCCTCCTAGTGTTGTTGAGTTATTAACGTCTGATGCACAATCGACATTAAACATGTCTTTCATGAATTTGATGAATGTTTCGTCATTTTTCACATTTGTGTTGAAGTCGCCACAAAGAAGAATTGGTATATCGGTATCAACTTCCATGATGGGATGTACATAGTGGCTGTTATAAACATACGGAAGAAGGAGAGAGACTGTGGGATGTATGATTGTTATTCATACATACGTACCGAAAAAGATTGATATGAATGAAAACACAAACATGTGCTGTGTAACACTGTATTTACTTGTTGTTGACGGTTCGGAGTCTATGTACAAAGTTGTTAAAATCGGAAGCGATACATTGCAGGTAGAAGAGAAAGTTGGGGACGCTTGTTGACAAGGGTTGCGGTTGGTAGGTAAAACCGAAACCCGAACATGGTCCGGCGCCTTGAAAGAACTAACTTTCAACATGACAAAGTATAACAATTACAAATATGAAATACATAATATGTGTCTACATGACAGGTGCATACATTGACAATGAAATAGAGTACAGAACACATAGAAAAAAAGGGGTAAATTTAGACACTGCACATTTGTTTATGTCGGAAGCACACACAGCTTAGTCACTTGCAGGTTAATCACATCATGCGCGGTTCTCACTGTCACTACGCGAATGGGGCTATGTAGACCGGGATGAACAGTAATAACGCGTCCCAGTGGTCCATATAATCGGGGGTGTGTGGTCTTCCTTAACGACCACCAAATCGTCCACCTTATGCTGTTGCGGCTGGCCTTGGTCGATTTTGGGCGATGATGAAATTGACCCATATGTTCTGCTGTCCACCGTTTCCAAAATTGCTGCTGAGTGCGGCTGAATTGTTGCCACCTGGAGAGCCGGTTCGTTGAGACCGTGGTGACGTTATCCTCTGGAATAACAGTTAGAGGGGTTCCAACGAGGAAGTGACCGGGAATTAAAGGAGTCAGGTCATTTGGATCTTTGGACATGGCGGTTAACGGGTACGAGTTCAAACACGTTTCGACTTGTATTTGCAACGTCTGCATTTCTTGCAAATTAAATAAAAATATACCAGTAACGCGCTTCAACTGACTTTTCGCAGATTTGACCATTGCTTCCCCGATAGTCCCCATATGTGGTGCGGAAGACGGAATGAAATGAAAATTGATGTGGTTAGTTGTCAAATCATTCAGCAAATTTGTATTCGAAGCCCGTTTGGCTAAAGTGACATATGCTTGGTAAAGCACGGGATCATCCCACCACAAAGTTTTTTCGTATCGTTTGTCTTCGGGTTGAAATAAAATTTGATGATACATGTTACAAATGTCCGCAGTAAAAGCGACCTCATGCGTCCTAGATCGAATTATTGCATCGGAAATGTCGTTTTGTACTTTTGACCCTGTACTGAGACAAGCATTTATGCTTTTTCCGACTGATGGTTTGACTGACCCATCAAACACTACGCAAATCTTTTCAGTGACCCCGTCAGTTTTGGAAACCGCATGATGAGGCAAAAAATGATGGGGTTTACTTTCGATTTTTTGCTCTGTAAATGAACCTAGTAAAAGCATATGATCTAAATTAATGTTTTCTTTTATAAAATTATGATAGTTGATTTCTAACATAATATTTTTTGCGAACTTAAGTTCCGATGAGTACAATCGTTGAAGCGCGATTTCTTTCGAATTCCTCAAAATTGGGAAACTCTTGCTAAAGGTTAATCTGACTTGAAATCGTCCGTTGGACAATCGAGTGGCATTGTTAATAAAATAGTTCTCCTGTTGCATTTCAGAAGCTGTGAGCGACTTGTCATCGCTTGAATAACTTTCAAGTTTCCAGAACTTTTCAACTTGGTTTTCTAAATTGACATTATTGACCGCGCAATGTAGATTTTGACGAGTGTTACTGGTGGGGCATCCATGCAATGGCCTTCCTACAATCCAACCTAAGAAGTTTTTTGTAATATTAAGCCATGTCCTATCGTTTGAATTTGACCTACACATGACAGTTGCCAAAATAATCCAGCTCCGATTAACAGATCGATTGGCTGTGACAAATTGAAATTAGGATCGGCAAGTTTTACCGCTTCAGGTATGTCCAGCTCATCTTTAGAAAAGGTACGGACAGGTATGTTCTTCGAAATTTTTGGGATTACCAGACAATTTAAAGCTGTTGTAAATGAGTAATGCAACGACTCGATCTGTACCTGAACCTTTTGTCTAGCGGTCGTATTTGAACATTGAATACCTGCTACGACCACATTTGCATTTTCTGTACTTAAACCCAATTTGTTAGTGGCGGCTTCAGTAATAAAATGCGATTCTGAACCCACGTCTAACAAAGCCCGGAATTTTTGAAATTTGTTTTTACAATCCTTTATTAGAATTATTGCTGTAGACAAAACGGCTTGTGGAAAAAGGGCGGATGAGCAATAAACTCCACTGGTACTAGGCTGGTTTTCGTTTGAATGGGAGGGTTGGTCACTATGTAAAAGTGTATTATGTTTCAATTGGCATAATTTACATGACATAGATTTACAGCTATCGGACGTATGCGATGGTTTGAGACAATTTTGACATAATTTCAACCTATCTACCTGAGACCTTCTTTCCGAAACACTGAGTTTTGAAAAGGTAACACAGTTGTAAATTAAATGAGATTTTTTACAAAAATAACAAGTGGATTGTGTACTATTGCGATTTACTGCCGCTGTAAATGTGGACACCTTTTGTGTTTTAAGTGTATTATAAAAAGGTAGCCATTCAGTATAAATTCCGCTAAACGGTTTAATAACATTCGGGAGCGACTGCACCGATGGTGACGGTGTGCTCGTAGGTGCGTTACCTTGCGGTGCAGGTGAAGATGTGTTAACGCGTTTTTGTTCAATAGCATCTTCGACATCTGCACATAAATCGTAATACGCGTTTTCAAAATAAAGTCTTGTGGTAGCTTGTTCTAAATCGGGGGTGGCGTCATCAAGAGCTTCAATTTGAGAATGGATTTTGTCAAACTGAGCCTTAATACGTACAAAATCGCGCAATCTTACTCTTAGTCGAGAAGCGGATGTACTTAGATTGTTTGTTTCAAACCACAACTTGAAACGCGATATTTCGTCGTGAATGCGATTTCTTTTTAAGAATAAAATTTGTAAATTTCCTGCATCCTCTGGTGTAGGATTTGAGTCCGAAAATGTTTCGGCATTGTCGTCACCTTCCGCGCCTGCCATGTGTGGAGCATCGAAAGTTTGCGAACGCGTCATAACCATTTGAAAAACCGCTTAGTTGAAATACGTAAAACTGGTACAGTTCGGGCAAGGTAAATGGTACTTGCCAATGAAATTTAAATAAAATGACGTACAATTACGGTCGAATGCGTGCTTGACCGGAAATAGATAAAGAAAAGGAATAGTTGGAACCCACTCACCGCAATAAGGCCCTCTGGCACCTGGGACGGCTAGACTGATTCGCTGCTCTCCTGTCCGGTTGGGAATTTCCAATGGCTGGATCCCGTCTCCTGATGCAGGCGTCGAAAATTGCCAAAACCGTAATAAGATCACCTGGAGCCTGGGTGAATTGACTGGATGGGCTCAATTCGCTGCTCTCCTGCTCGGTAGGGAACTCCGATGGCCGGTAGGTCACGTCTCCCGATATAGGCGTCGAAAATTACCAAAAACGTGATAAGGTCACTTGGAACCTTGGATGAAACGACTGGATGGGCTGGATTCGCTGCTCTCCTGTCCGGTAGGGAACTCCGATGGCCGGTAGATCACGTCTCCCGATACAGGCGTCGAAAAATGGCACCACCGCGTTTTATTGTTGAATTCACAGCACTGGATCACACATGTGGAGAGATCCGGCTCGAAGGACCAATGTGGGATGTATGATTGTTATTCATACATACGTACCGAAAAAGATTGATATGAATGAAAACACAAACATGTGCTGTGTAACACTGTATTTACTTGTTGTTGACGGTTCGGAGTCTATGTACAAAGTTGTTAAAATCGGAAGCGATACATTGCAGGTAGAAGAGAAAGTTGGGGACGCTTGTTGACAAGGGTTGCGGTTGGTAGGTAAAACCGAAACCCGAACAGAGACGGATGGCGAACGCTGCCGAACGCGAAGGCCGATTGTGCCTCTTTGTCGCTCGTTCCGCGTTCTCGCTTGCACTTCAAGCCTTACATGGAACGCCTCAGAGCGAGGTAACGCCAGAGCGAGGTAACGCCGCATGAGTCATGTTTTTTCGTGCGTGCAGCCGGCTCAATCGAATTATAAGACGTTGTCACGTCAAAAAAAAAAAGAAAACTATATTATATAGGAGTATAGGACACACATATATAAATCAACATGGTTGAGCTATTCAAATCTGTTTGTTATCATTAGGAGACTGTCAAAGTAATTTTAAATCGAAACATGCTCGTTTGCCTAACTCTCGGCTTTAGGTACGAAGACAACAAAATTCTGTACGTTAAGGCGAAACCGGACGACCAAGTGTGCGAGAGAGACAAAACATACCGAAATTTATTTCACTGTTCATTTAAACAATATTTGGTATAAAAATAATTTTAAATGATATTCGTTTATAGTTATATCTTAGAAAAAGATATAACGTTCAATTTTTTTTAATATATGATTTTTTTTTAAGTAATAAACATAAATTTTGGAATTTTCAAAAAATTAAAACTTTCATTAGCCGGCCCTAATACTACAATGTCTACTAAATTTGTTAACAACATTTCCACTTACATATTTCTAATAATAAAGTACGAAACAGTAAAATACCATAGCCTTTTGCAGGCGCCGCCAACTAGTTTATAAGCACGCGACTTACATCTGTAGAGAGGATGACGTCATTCTTTTGGAGCTGCAATACTTTTAGATATGATAGATAAAAATATCTTTTGATATTTTAAAATAAAAAATAGTCTAAAACAATATATTTTTATTTGGTTCTCTTAAAGGCATATTTCTACACTTTCGGGGATCTACCAGTTCTGGCAGTAATGCTTCATGATAAAAATATTTTAATTTAGGGAACATTTTATTTTGCCAAAAGTTGTCATCTTTAAATATACGTTCAACGTACAAATCTTTCCTTGTCCATACAACAAAATCACAAAACTCACGATTACTGATATGCAATTGCCCTTGGACTTGATAAAAGTAGTCGTGAGTTCTTTTTAGACAGCCTTGTTTTTTGTCTATGTAAAACTGCTTTAAAGTTTTAGAAGCCTCCTCTACAGTTAAATTTTCAGCACTCTTTGGACACTTAACTTCAAGGATTCCATTTTCTCCAATGAGACCATCCGGAGAAGCAGCTAGGAAACCATTTTCCAAATCAACAAAGAGGCCGCATTCAACTACAACATTTTTTGTTTTTTCTTGGTAAGCGGTTATCGCCGTTTTTTCATTCAATATTCCATAATTAATGGCTGGACAATTTATTAAACTTTTATAACAAATTTGTTCTACCAACTTGGCCCAACTACTAGATTTTCTGCGTTTTACCACCGAGCCAAAGAGTGATGCAGTTAATCTGTTTTTCCTTTGGTTAAACCATTCCTCATTTTCTCGTTGTCCTCTGGTAGTTTCTTCAATATTGTCTTGTTCTTCCTTGCACGATAGGGCTATATTTTTGAGAAATTGTTCTTTTTCTTTTTTAAATTCTTCTTCATCCAAATCTAGTTTATGGCACGATTCTCCATAATCTTTACAACCGTCATTGTTATTTTTTACTTTTCGTCTAGGTTTTCCTGAATTAAATAGCGATCTTCTGGTGTTACTTTGTTTTTTTAAGCGTTTCTCCCCAAGCCGTTTCACCAAGCAAGAAGGACTTTTCCCAATAACTTTTTTCATACTATTATAGTGCCACATAAGACCATATTGGAAATCAAGACCTGCACTTCGAGCTCGTATAGTATAGGCTCCTCTTTTCCCACGATCAATTTGTTTTCCACCAACAAACTTTGCCACAAGTGACATAAAGTTTTCAGCCAAATTGCTGGTATCATTAGTAACAAGCCGTGGTGCTTTTCGTAACAAGGGCTTAAGACATTCGTGCACATAATTATATGCAGCAAGTTCATTATCTGTTAAAACCTTTTCACTTTTGTCTGAATGACAAAAATAATTTTTACAATTTTTGTGAATGCCGAATACATGGGCTGGTCCGTTTCTCAAATCCTCTTTTAATATTTCAGGATTCTGATTCTCTTTTGAATTATGAATTATAGCACATCTTGCCCCTATCTTCAGACGTCTGACCACTCCTGGCGTAAGCACTGACCTAATAATTTTAGAAACGCCTTGTACTTTGCAAAGTGCTTTGGTATAGTTTTTTATAGCATGGTTTGCACATTCCAGTTTTTCAATATTTCGTCCATATGAAACTTTCTCATAAAGTCGTGCGAATACACTTGAATCACCATCTCCAATAAAACGTCTATATTCCAAACCATGCAAAGTTTTACTTTGTCGAAAAGCTTGTACTAACATATCGGCTTCCATAGCAGCAGAACTTCCATTCCAATTTTTGAAACAATTTTCGTGTCCTTCAGTCATATTTTGTTTTTTTCGGTAGAGACACATAGCGCAATATTTATTAAGTACGTCTAAATGCAAAAGTTTTTTGGTGCGTTTGCCTATGACACACGCCACCCCCGAGTTGGCAGTGTATCTGTGCCCGTAGCTACGGTGAGACCATCCGCCATCGACTATAACGGTGATGAAAGGTGTTCCATCTGAAGTTACATCACCGCTTTCAATAGCCAATCTTTTTTCTTCTTCTCCTGTCTCCATCATAGATTCGAACAGAATTTCATGCCAAACCTTTAGAACAATAACAAGTATAAAGACTTTAGCCATCAATCATTCTTTTCATATACCTATTACTTACTTTACCCAAATTCATTTCTATTTTGGAAAATGTTTTCTGGTCTATAGTTTTAACTCCTATAGTTGAAAAAATTTCTTCCATTTGAAAATGTCCGTTCCCTGTTGAGATTGTACCCCAGACGGCACTTCCACTCAATGATAGTTGACGTGTGGTGGTAATTTTTTGAAAGGTGCTTGTTTGAGGCATACATTGCTTGTTCTCTTTTGCGTCATCATGAGTACTTGGAGTTGCTGTTGGAGGTTCACTTGCAACAGTTTTAGTAATTTTGCAGTATGGACATTGGAATTGTAAAAGCCATATTAAATTTTTACAACTAGACTTTAGCAATTTGAAATAACCGTCCGAACTCCTTAAGCATTCATGACGATGATATTCCAGTTTTCGTAATTCCTTCAAAAAATGTTTACCGTCAACTACAAATCTACCACATATATATCATTAATGAGGGGATCATTTCCAGGATTTGGTGGTATTTGTTCGACAACCATATTTTCTAAATCAGTGATAGGCTCCCTTAAAAATAAAAATAAGGATTGCACACATTTGTTATTATGTATAGTAAATAATTATTACTCATGCTGAATGATTGTTTGATTCGGTGGTGACTCTTCGTCTGGTTCATCAAATTCATATATATTACTCGTGACCAAAGTATCTCTAGGAGAAATAGTTTTGCATAAAATTACTTCAAATAAAAAAAAAGTAGTATTAATAATAATGCTCGTTACCTTGCGTTCGCATGTTGCTGATCGTTAGACAGAGGAACATCTTCACATGTTTTGTTTGTTTTATAAGTTGACCTGGAAATCGTCAAATTTCAAAATATTCTGTGTAAATACGAGTAGATAATATGTAGTTAAAATTAAGTGTGCACCTTTTAATATTCCAATTCAGGAGTCCAATGTTCACTACTCGTTTTTTTCTCTTTGAAGATAAAGTAAGTTGTCTTTGATTCCTGCGATTTTCATTCCCTGTTTCATATCTATTTACAAAACTTACGTTGTTAGTAATCGTCAAAATACAAACTAATTATAAAGAATTAATTAATTTCAATTATTCAACATACGTAGTATCTTCTGTTACTGAACTTTCCCCTTCTGCGTGCGAGGTAGGTACATTGTTGTTACCTTCTGAGGTCAGAGAACTATAAAAATGGTACAAACATTTCAAGACTAGTAGATATTTTAAACATTATCAATAAATATTTACCTTGTAGATTGGTTGGTATTTTTCTCGGTGTTTGAACTTCTTTCCTTTTTTTGCTATAGACACGAAAATTTGGAAAATTAAAATATAGAATATCATAACTCTATTTTTACTAAGTCTTTACTTACATTAATTGTATAAGTTATTTTCGCAGTAGACCTTTTTCTTTTTCTACTAAGTCGTAAATGATTTTTACCCTTAGTAGAGTATCTGTAGTCCATCTTCCTACAATTGTAATAGTGAGTAAACGTATAAAACTTTTTTATTAGACGATTCACATACTTCAAATTAAAGTCATTTCCATACATTTGCCATTATGATTCTTATTATACTTGTACTTACATGTAAGTAACTATTCTAAATTCGTACGTTTTATGTTGCTATGTATTTTTATTTAATATGATAATGTACCGGTAGTATTCTTATTAAATTTGCCAATTGAAAAATTGTTTAGATTTGTGGTGGAATTTATAAATTTGTTTTTTTCTTCGAATAACGAACGAAATAAAAGAAGGAAAAGGTACGTCCGTAACCACTTTTTAATTATTTGGTATCTATATAGATTAAGCAATAGTTACTTAGTTTACTTACCTGAGTTTTATATAAATAAAAAATTAAGCAATTTTGCACCACGGCTGCACCACAACACAACGGCTTACAAAAATTGGAAAATGAATATCTTATCCTAAATGAACAAGATCGGGTTTCTACTTCCACGAAATTCGTCTGGTGGCAGTTTTCTTGAAGTTGTGATGGGAGAGGGGGAAACAAATTAACTGCTTCCGTGAGAGTATATCGGGCGGCGCAACATCAAAGAAAAATGTATTTTTCTGTTTATGTTATTATTATTGGTTATAATTATTAAATAAATTTATATTTACGTTCTGTGGATAATGCTTTATTTATGCTGGCTACCAGATTTTTTTAAATTATCACAATGTGTCGGTAAGTATGTGTATTTCAAAAAATAAAACAATTTAAAAAAAAATTGAACGTTGTATCTATTTCTATGTATTTATTTTGGCTAATGTGTCCAAAATATTTTACTAAAATTCATTACTTTTTGTAAAAATCGTGAAATAAATTCCGCGCCATCTATTGAGTTTTTGCTAGTACTAAATCGTGTCCGGTTTCGCCTTAATCATCAACCATTAGTTTTGTAATTTTTCGACGTTGCAGGTTCTCACTCAGATCCGTTTGAAGTTTATAAGAACGGTATCTTTGAGACGAAACGCAAAACAAGCAAAGAGCAGCAATGTCTGTATAAACAGCAATAAATTTTTAGGAATTTGAATAATTAAAAATGTATGTTAACTCTCGTTAACGTAAAACAGATTTCATTTCAACAAAGGGCCGAATACATCAGATATATATAATATTACAACAAAATGTGTAAGTTGATTAGAATAAAAACTCCAACTCATGGCAGCTCACTAATTAGTTTAATTTCGTGTAGTCATTTATAAAAAAAATATTTTAATCGCATAGATAAGTAGTCACTGAGAAATAATAAAAACACAAAGTGCACAACGTAAAAAATTTAAACTATGAATTGAAAAGTCGCACTCGTAGTAAAATATACCAAAGCGAAACGTTAGACATGTCGGGGTTGAGTGTTGACGCTTTTATGCCAAAAATCCAATGATACTGTCTTTCTAGTAATTCATAATCCTAGTTTTTAGAATGCTGCGACCAAAGTCGAAAAGTACTGGTACAACCGACCAACATTTTTTTTAACTACCCCTCATTTTTTTGTGGATAAATAGCAGCACTGCACAACAAACTTAGTTACAAACTTGTGTGTAAACGATGAAGACGTGAACATTAATTTTTTACTTACAGAGTTTAAGATCAAGTTCATAACCGACAAGAAAGCAACTTTTCTTTCATCCTATTACATTATATTTAAACAACTTTTTAGTACACTGACACCAGTTGAGACACAATCTCATTGTACAGAATTTTCTGTCATCCTCAAAATTCTAGTATAGTCTAGAATTGGTGGAACTAAAATTTTATAATAAACATCAAAGAGTTTACCATGTTGTTATGTGCACTTCGAATTTTATACCAATTTAATGCGACACTAAATTTAAAAGTAAATATAGAGTGAATGCAAGTAGTAACATGGGAATAAAAGAAAGCGTCCTCGACCCTTTGACACGACATTAAATTGAAAACTAAATTTAGGACGAATGTGAGTTGCACGGCGGAAACAGAAAATCGCCAACGATAACTTGACGATTTTTTTTTTAATTCCCATGGTATAATCGTATTCGTCATAAATTTAGTTTGAAATTTAGCGCCGCCTCAAACGAGCTTTAAACAATCGTTGTAAATTTAGAACGAAAATGCGATTTTTCCTATTTCCATTGTTATGAGTTAGACTTGGTTAGGTATCGTGTGAAGATGATAATGGATATTTAAATTGAATAGTTGACACTATAATAAGTGTAAGTAATCATTCGATTAGGTAAACCACTGGCATTCTCGAATAATTTCCCTTGTGAACTTTGAACTTTGCTCTTTTGTCAATCTGACAGCGTTTTAGATTCCGATTTGGCCAAATCTGTCCCACAATAAACTAAAATATTTTAACGACATCAAAATAATAAGGGCCGCATTTACGGCGCATTCCGAGCTGTCATTGGCGACTTGCGTATAAAATCTTGGTTTCAGGAATTTCGTCCTAAATTCCTGGCCGTGAAAAACAGTTCTGCGATGCAGACTCCGGGGAGCTTTTATACTGAGGATTAGGCCCATTCTCCCTTTATTTCCCTTTCGCACACACATACCCACATCTTCCTGTTCATATCCTTGCACTATTTCCCGTTACGTCAGCGCCTTTTTCATCGTTCCCCTTTCCAATTGGCCAAATTGTTGTCCTTGTTGGCAATCAACGTTGTACTTTGTTTCTCCGCCACACGTCTGCGGTCTCCAACTTTCTTACTGTTGCTCTTCTCGCCAGATATAACAAAAGATCGTAAGAGTTTGGAGATGAACGCCAGTAAATTATGAACTTGTTGAAGAAAACAAGAGATGCTCAAGAACAGCAGTTACACTTAATGCTGCGGTAAAGTGCACGCCCTTATGGATTAGCTTCCAGCGCAACTTCATCGCGTACACGTGCAGCATCGTTTACTTTCCAGATATTTTAAACCCTCTGGATCTCGTCTTATCCATTACAATTCACACGGGCTGCACTCAGAACGAGCCCCTCTTATCAAGAACGTGAATTTGTCGGGGAGCTTCAGAAGTTATGATTTTCTATTATTTGCCGAATGCAAATTTGCACTTCCCAGCATAACTCCCGCTTAAACTAGCGCGGCACACCTGCCTAATTTATTCCGTCTCTTATTTATTATTATTGGGCGGGTCGCCAGTTACGTTGAAATTCTCCGTTTCATTTCCACGATGGCAATCCCAGAAGCGCTATGGGTCCGGCCGTAATGAAAATCATATTTCAGAAGTTTTAATTTCGACCGGCGTGTAGGCTTGCCACTAGCTTAGGAACCAGCAGTTTATAAATAGGCCAGTCTGACACACACTCCCCGAGGATAGTTTTTCATTATTTATGTTAAAACTAGAACACTCTAGAAGAAAGTACTTGATCAAGAGCGGAATACGAAGGATGAATTGCTTAACATCAGGACCAGAAAAGAGGACACATCTATAGTTAAAATAAAATCAAAAGTAAAAGAATAATAATACCACAAGGTTAATTGTTTTTGATGTTACATGGACGGTTAATTTTTTTATTTCCCAATATTGGCATATTGTACATGGCAAGACATAATTCGGTGAAATTGTAACAAGAAGTTTGTACAAAATAATACAATTTGAGTTATTCATTGTACAATTTTTCAAGTTTCCAGAAACATGTGTTTTCTACCAAACAATAAAGTACAAATATAACTGAAGTTCTAGGTGATAAAACTGTAACGATTGCGTTTGCTGAATCTGTTTTATCTCGGATGGTGTATGAAATATTAAACCACATTTATGCACGAAAATCGTGATATATAAGGAGCTAACACTAATTACTATTAAGAAATAAGAGAGTAGCTTATTAACTACATGTTATGTAACATACAATTATAGCTTTTCGTCGATGTTACGCTACAAATATGGAATGCATTTTTAATCTTTTCTGAACTATACGAAAATAAAGCTAATTTCTGGGTACTTTAAATCCAAAAGACGCATTTTTACTCGCATTTGTAACATAAAGCCATGTTTTTATTCATAGAACTATATCTTCATTTTTGTTGTACATTGACTGAAAATTTACCAATAAGTTTTGCGGATACATTTAAACCGCATTATTTTTCGCTATTTCAAAAGAAAAATCATTAATACAATTTAGAAAAAAGGACGAATCCTGTATAGATTTCTAAACGCATCGAGTAGAGTATGTGAGTATACAGGTACCTGTACTATCTGCATACCGCTGCAGTTTACGTAGACCTTTCTCGGACATTACGAGAAGTCCGCTGCAATTTACATATAGGGATTATAATATTCCCTCTGTCGCTGCAGTTTACATTCGCCAAAGTTTTGTAACTGCTCGCATGGAAATTCCACGCCAGGAAAACAAAGCTCTTATAATTTAACAAGCAACTTATTCAGACAAAAACTAAGTACAGTTAAATTACTTCTTAGTGTCGCAAAAGAAAGGGCAGACAGTTATACTTCTGAATGCTGAGGTTGATGTATTTCCACTGTTCAACAATGACCGACGTCTCCTTGTAAGCCAAATTGCTTCTTCAGTGGGTATATGACATGGCGTGTCCAGATAGTCACTTGTGACATACTAGACTTTCGCAAAAAGGGTTTCACAACTTGTAATGGAAGAACTCAAAAATGTTCCCTTGGAAATTTCACAAATTCGTTCTAAACATCCCTGAAATATGTCCCATAGCGTTCAGGTTTATCACCACCCCATTACCATCTGTCTGGAGCCCTAAAAGGCGTCATGAGAAGGCAGCGTTTTCTGGACAATGAAAGCCTAGAGGGATTTGTTCGCGATTGGCTCTACTTTCTATAAAAACAGGGTTGACAAACTTCCTATCCGTTGTCCTAAATGTATTTCTGATCATATTTGATTTGCCCTGTTAACAAAAGTTCTAATAGGCAAGTAGCTCAATATAGGTAAAATAAAAACAATTGCAAAGTCACCTCGAAAGTATGAAACCGAAAACTATTTACTATAGCTGTTTAAAAATTTTTAGCGGCTTAAGAAAATTGAGATATAAATATGGTAAACATACCATTGTAATGCCATAAAACATAAAATAAAAAATTAATTATTAAAATGACAAAACGATTAAACTACGACTACATATGTACTTCCAAACCACCACAGAGCTGCTGAAAACAATATAATAAAACAAATCTGAATGCACAATTGAGAGCACAAAATAAATCTGTAGTAAGCTCCGTCTTAAAATTGAAAACCTACGCAGACAATTCTTTACTAAAAAATATTTCTTCTCCATACTTTATTTTTGTAGATCCTCATTATCTATTTTTAACTACGAGCTAAATTACCTGTCACAGAGCATTCGTTATTAACAAAAATAACCTAAAAGCTGAAGTTTATCGCAACGAAGAAATACCGTAGACCACTTAACATTTTATTCCAAACAATTTCCAATTTAAAATGTTTTTGTTACCAAGCCCACCACGGAAACAAATTTTATATACGAGTATTTATTCGTGGCTAACCCTTCGGCTAAAAGTTTCCAAGTAATTTTGCTAATAAAACAGGAATCTTGCGGTTATTAAAAGTTAAAATCATGCGTAGCTCCCCCTATAGCACAAACTTTTCAACAAATTTAACTGCAATAAATTCAAGCTCTTGGCGGTTGCAACAACATCCAGTGCGTGTTCCGGTACTCTATACATGGAACGGGCAACAACAGATAGGGTTCGCTCTCGTTTGACCCCCGTCGGGAGGTAATCACCAGGCTTAGGGGAAAGTAACGCGTCGGAGAGACCGTATTTATTAACAGAGAAACTGTTAGACGCCTCCAAACGTGATTTTCCACTTCACACACGCGACCCATTGTATTACCACTAATTAAAATCTATTCGGGTAGTCAAAAGTACACTGCCGCTAATGGACCATACAGCACATGGGGCTGCACCCACCTCTCTGGAACAATTTTATAATGTAAGAGGACACGTGGAGAGGTAGTTGCACCCTATGACAGATAATTCTAGGGCTGCATAAGAGTTGATTTTCAAAGAAAACAAAAAAAAAACACCACATTTTTAACACATTTTTTTTCAAAACATACGTTAAGTAATTAGAAATATACAAATCGATAACATTCAGCTTTAACAAAAAAGGTCCTTTTTTACAAAAATAATTGTAGGGCAACTGAGACAATGTTCACTAAAATAGCTGCCATAAGTCAACTGATACATTTGATAATGATCATACTTAAATATACATCTGATTAAATTAAGTGGACTTGCATGTACACAGACTGAACATAAACCGTTATTGTGTCTTATAAAATTTCCAATTATAATTACTTATACTACAATCGAACTTTGAAATTTGGTAAACAAAGGCTGCAATATAAAAAAATTGAGCTCATACTTGACGGTGTGTACAACTTCTGCCAAAAACTGTAATATCAGCACTACTGGCTTTTGGCGATCTGACTTCAACAGTACTGCCACTTTATAACACGAGAATTATGATGAGTGTTATATACCTGCATTCAAAACGCAGCCAACAGTACAATTTCGTAGTAGTCTTTGACATTTACAATCATTTCTGTTTTAAATTAGCTGCTTGGTTTTCAAAATTTGGAAATAAACGTCAATTATAAATTTAAAATTAAAAACAAACAAATTCAAAACAAGATCTCATCAGTGAACATTACTGCACAACCATGAAGCACTCGCTTGTCTTTTCGTCGTTTGAACACACTTTGCATCAATTCTCATGAAATGTTGGTTCTAACGTAGTATCTGACACTATGTCAATGTTGTTATACAAAACAGATAACTCTATGCTTTACTTTAAGAAAAAAAAGGTATGAAATATCAAAGTTGGAGTTACTGAATTCTCTCCATCGGATCTTGTTTACTGAGATTTTCGATCACTTCCCACAAAAACAAGTTCAGCGGCGTTCTTTCCTTTTCCTATTTTCTATATCCAAATGTTTGGTCAAAATGATTTCTCACATTTAACCAAAAGCTAGTGGGCTCGAACCCCATCTTGTAGAAACCACATTCGCCTTCAAGTGTCAAGACGCATCTAGCAAACATTTCATTTCGTAAAAAGTTTAAATATCATTCTGTCTCTACTTAGATTTCCTTCAAAAAATTATGGCCCGATCACAGCATTTACAAGAATGCCTGGAAGTTGTTTTGCACATAATAATGACAACTGTGACAATTCTAATTGCCGAAGACAATCATTTTGTTCAGGGTCTTGCACCACCATAAAATGATAGGGCTGGAATCCATTTGTTTTCAAAATTCTACGGGCTGATGCCTAACTTATATCAAGTTGTCGTAACAAAACTCTTTGACTTGTATGAGGATCTTCTTTCAACTGTTGCAATTACTTGGTCGCCCGATGAACTCGATTACAATACTTCCTTCGCTTACGATCGTGAAATAAATAGTGACCACGTTGAAAATTAGTGTTATTAAAGGCATGATTTTTTATTCCAAAGCTACCCTACATTAGAAATTTAAAGAATACAAATAAATATCTAGGCTTTCATCAGTCCTCCCATTTTGATCATATTAAAACTAAGACAGTCTATATCTGGCAAGATTAAAATTAATTATAAACATACCGTTAAACGGAAAGAATTTAATGAAAGCAGTAAATACATTTTCTGATTCACTTCTAACATAGTCTTTTGGAATAATTAAATCGTCAAAAACTTGTTTGGAAAATCGAGGTAGTGGAGGTCACTTTACAAAAAGTGATGAGCGGATAAATGATAGGTAGTTACGCTAGGTTCTAGGGGGTGGGGTGAGATTAGAGAATAACAGCAGATGAATTTGTATGCTGTAGTTCTAAGATCTCAAAAGTTTTTTATTAATCTAATCAATGCATATTATTACTTGGTCTTAGTACCCGTAATGATAGAAGTCTTGTCTGAATGCCGGCCATTTCCGAGTCAGTGGTGGGTCTTAAAATGAATAATCTAATCAATACATATCATTATTTGGTCTTAGTACCCGTAATAATATAAGTCTTGCCTGAATGCCGGTCAATTCCGGGTCAATGGTGGGTCTTATAAAAATAATAATAATAATTCACCTTACGTATTTTTGGCACAGTAACCATAAAAACTAACTAACAGTGTCAGTTATTTATTTTAAAATGTAACACTTTTTACGGGTGATGCTTTTTAACGTTGCTCATAGCATCATTAAAGATAGTTATTTGTTGTATGGTGGGAGAAAATGACAGATCTTAGTCGGGGAATGAAATGTGAATCACTTAAAAAGCTAAAAACTTTTATAAGCTATTAAAACAATCTTTTTTGAAAGTGGAAACACTGAGATAAGCAAAATGAATTTTCTACGTAAGTATTTAAATTTAGAAGAGAAAAATAATTTAGCCATAAGAAGCAACTACCAAGATGTAGAATATTTCAGAAATTCATATGGAAAAAATATATATTCAGGTACGATTCAGACTATATTTCTGCAGCAGAAACATGTCCTGGCTTCACATTTCTTGTTTCGAACGGTTTATTTACCAATGTAAGTTAATTCAAGTGAATACTATAAAACAATTATTTTATATTGTTAAAGTATAGTTGCATAAAAAGATGAATAACACATATTTATGAACGACTTTTAGCTGAATAAGTTTACTAAGTACTAAAATAAAACCTAACGCAATGATGTCTGAAACTATAATTTCCATAAAAATATATTTAAATGACATCATTTTTCAATTTGGTGTTATGTTTAATTAATTTAATAAACATTTAGGTACGCAAGACTTATTGGTCTAATAGAACTAATTTATATTAGGCAGACCCAACTCCAGAGAAAAATAACTACTTGGTATAAGACGTATGACAAGAAATAAAGAGAAAACGGTACAATTAAAAAAGGGTTAGGTCGCCCTCACTCGATTTTGGTAAAATCCCCGGCTTGATCTATAATTTTCAATCACTCTTATATTTATTGCATTCTCTTAGTAGTGTGCTCGACAAGAATCGTTGTTTTTTATACTTATTTAGAATAATAAGCAATTAAAATAAATAATACTCCATGTCTAAATTTTAAACATGATAATTCAGAGTTAGTATATTTATACAGGTTCGATCAGTAATTCTGCCCTGTACATGTCATATAATATTGTTAAGGTGTGTTGAAGTTAAAATTAATTGGCATCTAACACACGCCCATATTTCAGTTAAACAAATCAATTAATTTTAATCTGAAAAACTTTTGACAGTGCGATACGACAGTCAACGCGCAGATCACAGACTTAAATTTTAAAAGCACAGCTATGACTCTAATTCCATTTTTTAGTTATTTTTTTATAATCTAGTTTAGAACTTATACTTGTCAAAAAAATCATTAAGCTCGTCTTTCTGTAAAACTACTAACTAAATATTTGCATCATGACAGGAAACCGAAAACTAAAAAATTCACACATAAAAGAAAACCATATAGAAATATGGGCAGTCATAAAACTTGTATACTTTAGTTATAGACACACCAAATACTTTAAGGAAGCTACAAACGTTTATAGGCGCAATTAAAATATCCCGAATGACCAAAAGCTCAAATTACCGCAGAAAACAATCAGCGAAAGCTGTTTCGGGGCCCAATCGTATTGCGGTCCGAAACGGCTTGCCAAGTTCGCTCGAAAGGCCAGGAATTTATCAACATGTTAGGAATTGTTGCACGACCATCAAACTGCCCTTAATATGGACAAGGATTATTGGAATAACGAAACAGGGTGAAGGCAAGACCGTCTCCGTACATTTATACAACAGGCAGTGAGTTCGGTTCGACCCCTCGGTCAACCGCATTGTTAGGGTATTAGAGAGTAATGAATATAAATGTAGTCTAGTGAACTGGACGGCACTTGGTGTACAACCCGACTTATCCTTGCTCGCGTTCAGATAAATCTCGGAATAGTGACCTGAAACAGGCTCTTATCTTTATGCTCGAACTCTCCATGCATACGGATTAAATTCACAGGGAAAGTACGTAAATCTAAAGCGGGCGTAGGCACCAGCACCTGCGGCTTTTTCTCGACTTTACTGTTTCAAGAATCAATCCGCAGGATTTACGGAAAAAGAAAAGAGCGTTTTTTCCGCCGAATAGCGCATATCGTATTCAGGGTGTGCACCATCAACAACATTAGCAGACAAAAGGACTGCTGGGCCGCGGCTCTCATTTGGGTATACGGCGCACGTCGCACACACAAAGTATTAATATCTGCTGCAGCACACCCGATGACGGTTTCCACAACGCCGCCAACGCCGCCGCCGCCGCCGCTCCCATCGCCTATGAATGCGAACGGCAGATCTCGCGTTATGTCGAAACTACATAAAAAAATAATTACGGATTTTGCACCCTTAGAAGAACGTGGGGCTGGAAGAAAATTGTGTGCTAAGAGGTCTTCTGCATCAAAGCCTAGGAAGGTCGGCTCAACAAATATCCACCAAATCCCATACTTGCACAGACAACACAATTCAAACGTTAACTAAAAAGGAGTGGGACAAGTTACCGAAAAGTCTCATCAAACACTACTAATTAATAAGCATTCGCTGCAATGTGATTAGCGTCTTAAAAGTGAGCAAAAATTGTATATGTGAAAACGTACCACTATTCTAGAAAATTGTTCACTACATACAAAACTAAAAATTTTGGTACTATTAAAAATACTAAAAAAAACACTATATCTTCCACAGAGAATACTTTGCTAGCTTATTTCGTTGGATTAGCAACTAAAATGAAAGCCTCGACTTTATGGAGCCAGTATTCAGCGGTGAGGGCAACACTCCAGTTGAAAAATGGCGTCGACATATCGAAATATCCGAAGTTACGGGCATATCTGAAAAGATAAAGTGTATAATATACACCCAAAAAATTGAGGATTGATCTGACATCACCTGAAAGAGTGATTTCTAAGTAACTTCGAAAATTTTTAGATTTTTAAGCAGAAATGAAAATTCAAAGGTTTCTAGTAAAGAAGAGATTTGCCAATTTTTGAACGAGACTCCTGAAGATAAATAATAAATTATAACTTCTGGGAAACACTAAAAACTAGGTACGAAAATGTCTACTTATAGATTGTTATAATATTGGGAGTGATAAACGCATGTCGATACGATGAATTGGTGCATTGCAAGCTTAATGATATCGAAGATCTCTCGACTGTCCTACCGGTGAAAATTTCTAATCCAAAAACAAAGCCAGAGCGTTACTGTTTTGGGAGAACTTTATTTACATATTTATAGAAAATACGCAGCTCTTCACCCAAAAATTTTTTATGAACGTTGTTTTTTAGTAAAATATCAAAGTCAAAAATGTTACAGAAGTGTGGTGGTACCCACAAAATTGGTAGTTCCGTAGAAGAAGTAGCGAAATATTTACAGCTTGTAAATACTAACGAATACATCGGGCACTGCTTGTGAAGGACTTCCGCAATACTTTCGGTGGAATTTCGCTCAAGAGACACTGGGGCTGGGAAAGCACTACTGTAAAGAAAATATTAACCTGGAGAAGAACACCACTCCTCAAGAAGTATTACGGTTTGCCGGACAATGTTCAACCAGTGCATCTGTCACAAATGACGTTACAAATAGCACTAACACCATTGATAATATAGGCATGATCAATTTTCAAAGTTGTAGTACTTGTACTTCAATATAAATTTCAATAAATAATTCGGTGTTTTGTACTAGTATGAAATGAAAACTTGAAGAGTTTTTTCTGCCTAGGCAGAAAAAGTGTTGCCCTGACAACTGTCGCTTTTCATTATTTATAACAAAATTACCTACTTTATTGGCTAAAAATAATAAAAAACAGACTTTTTTCATGTTAAAGAAAAAATTAACAGTTATTTTGATTTATGTTTCATTTTACGTTTTTTTTTTGACGTTCCACACACACTGACGACTTTTTTGATAGATACCCTCAGAAACTAATGCACTGATAGTAAAATTTTAGGGGTACTTTAGGAGTATGATAATACTATATTTGTAGAACAAATTGTTCCTTTATTCGTGGTTATCTAATACAAATCCGTGACGGCAAACAGACCGATAGACAGAGGGACAGACAGACAGAGGGACAGACTGACAGACAGAGAGACAGACAGACAGACAGACAGACAGACAGACAGACAGACAGACGGACGGACTGACACATGGATACGAGAGACCTATTGTTTCGTACTCTAGGGGTCATGAAAGGTCGAGAAAACGTAAAAGTAGAGGGTCGGCCGACGTACTCGATTACAATACTTGCTTTGTTTATGCTCAGGAAGTAAAAAAAAAAATCAGGTAACGTAACAAACATTTTAAAATCTCAGTACCAGTGATTTGTTTGAATAAACAGGAAATATACACGGTACAGAAATGAACTGATAAAATACATAATATCGAAAATCATTTCTACAACTGTCTGGTATGTATTTTTAATTCTTAATTTGACTAGTTAAAATACTAGATAATAAAACTGAGTATGTATATAAAATCTCAAGCTGCAAAAAAACTCAAGGCAGTTAAATCCAACAATACAGGAAATTACTGAAATCAAACAAATGTTACTGTTTGCGAACGAAAAAGCGAAATTGGGGAGGAAGAAAGATAATAATCATCTGAACTGTGTACACTCCATATTCGCTGTACCAACCGTTGCTTATGTTTTATTTTACTCATCACCGTTCAATAGATGTTTTGTTGCCGCAATTCCTTAGTTTAATATTAAATTAAATGTCAAACAAATGTGACAGCAAAAATAAAACACATTACACATTATTTGCTCTTGTAAATTTTAAATTAATTATTCCAAATATTTGGCAACATTTTCATAAGAACTAACATGTCAAAACTAAGAACGCTGAAAGCTTAAAAATGCTTAGGTCAAAACCGTAGTTTTTCTAGAAGTACTTACCATGCTTTGAATTATTGAAAAGACAGGCTATCACCATAAATAACCGTTATGTTCATTGATTTATGACCAACTGCAAACATGATACTCTTTGAACACCCGTCATTATAGTGTACACTGGTAATATGGGTTTTGTGATTTTTTTCTTGAAACATGATTAAGCTTTGGAAAATTATCTACGATCACTAGTTATACATATATTATTATAGATTTACTGATAATAATTACAACGTGTTCTAAGACTCTGGTATCGCTAGAAAGGTCTTTTCTTCGTTAATTTAACTTTACTCGTGAACTTGTAGATGTTCTGAAAACAAGCAGGAAACTAAAAGTTTGAAATAACGTGCGATCAATAAAAATGTTCTCTAGTTGACGCTGAACTTTTAGCGGTCCTTCTTATTCTCCACTGTTTGTAATAGACAAGGACAACAAGAGCTTGTTCGTCCAGTGCGAAATTGAGGAAGTTATTTGTTGATTACTAGTGAAAGACTACTCATTAACTAATAATTAAATACTAATTAATTATTATTTTACATTTATAACATAATTAAACGTTCTTTTTCTGAGTGATGATACAGTGTAATTTATTTGCAATCGGGTTAACAAAATTATCTTTATAAAAAATAGTTGTTAAATGAATATGAAATAGACGTTGCAACAAGATTCTAAATATTAATAAAACGAATTCTTAAACTTTCCATCCTGTATGACTACAAATTTCAACACTTTCAAACAAATGTGCCACCGATTAGCCTGAAAGTTCCTCCGACGACCGTTCTTTGAATTGCTATTACGAGAAAAAACTAATTACGAAGTTATGGTTGAGTAACATGATATACGTTTGAAATTTTCGTGACTGGTATAATAAAAAAGAAGCGACAGCAAAATCGTCGTTAGTGATGTAATTCGAGTGGGTCTAAGAATAAGGAGTGGCCATCCATTACGAACGATAAAGTCGTTTCTCCGCCAATATATAAGTAGTGCTTCTCTTATTGTTCCCGAATAACGCTGTCCATTACAGCTGAAGACGTTACACAAAGGAAAATGACAGAGAATATAAGTAGTAAATCTAGTTGGTGCCTGCAATCTGGCTTTGCGGGAAGAATTATATCTCCTCTTCGAAATTTCAATTGAATCCGCCATGTGTGAATATAGATTCCTAGGAACGATTACAGTGAAATCCGTACGTGATATACGAACTCGGCAAAGTAAATTATCTTAGATCATTCTTCATAAACGGCAAAAAAGCCGACGGCGTCATATTCTCTCGGTTCACTTGGTAATCATGGAACTCGCTAACACAATTGGCGGATGCGCCGGGAAGGCGCTGACACCTCCCGCGTAATCACCGACAATTTACACTAAACGAACCTTGGAATATTCACAAAACAGCTCACTTTACTCATAAATACTTGGTTGTGAACGGACAATTAAACCGCTTTGGCGTCGTCGTTTCGTTTATATAACTATGCGGACTTCGGTGTTTTCGAGCTGTAAATTCACGGACAAAAAATGTTTCACTATTTACACGACATACAATGGAAACATATAAATTGCATAATAATATCTGTAACTTCCGACCGGAAAAAACAGCAAATTGCAAATAAAATTCCAATCAACAAATGCATTAAGCGTAAAAGTAGAAAGAGAAATGTAAGTCTGCTGAATTGATGAAAAAACCCTGAAAGAAAAATAAAATGGCTTTAGCTTGTCAAAAACGCTTAATAATATTGTCCATATCTAACGTAGTTTTACGGACAAACCACACTTTAGGAACTGATGAAAGTTTTTAGCACTAATGTTATCATCATCAAGTAATGTATAGTCGTTTCGAGTTCTAATGATGATAACTTCATCTGAAAAACGCGATCAACATTTTGTTCCAAGTTTAATACTGTCGAAGTGTTACTTCAAGAGAGTACAACAAGAAATAATTTTATAACGAATAATTCGCAAAATTAATTACTAAAAAAATACAAATATAAATCCGAATATTTATGCACACTTTTAAGCACAATTTAATTCATGTTTGCCTTTTATAACCAACCACTGTCTTCTTAGTGCGCTTAGATAAATTATTTATTACCTGCAATATCGAAATCTGAAAAAGTAGTCGCTAGATCTAAAATAATAATACATATTTACCACAACATCGTGGCATGTCATTTAATACACAGATATACAAAATAATACTTCAGGACTTGACGAATAAACCTCAATTGTCTGATCAAATCTCAACGTCACGACTGCGAAGTTTTCACTTCCTCAATGTGCTCGTTCTTCCGGAATCTACTATTATATTATAATTTACCTCACCATTTATGGTGTAACACGTACAAAGTGTCCAACAGACTATGGTACAACTATAATAATAAATACTTAATAATTAAACTGTACCCCTTAATATGCGAAACCCACCGGAATTTTGCATTTCCTGTGCTGATAACATTGTTTGTTCTATTATCTTTCATAAGGCAGCAGACAATCTGGCATTTTTTTAATTTGTTAATACTACAGATGTGTAAAATAATTCAACCATCGGAAAAGCAATTTACATTTAACTCCGCTACACGAGACGGTAAACCATATCGAGACGTTTTATTTTCCACGTACTTTAATGGCTCCTTCTCTCAGTGTGTTTTCCTGAATTTAGAAAAGTGGTGCTCTGTATTTTGTACGTTTTTACGATTAATTCTCTCCATAAACGTTCCCAGTTAAAGAAATGATGTACCTATTCTTTCAAAATCTAAAAATCACTGAAGTATGGAAAAACTTGTTTGGGTAATAAAAATGTATTAGTTAATAGAAATGATTATCACAATCAGTGACATTTGCTAAAAACCTCGGTTGATTTCTTTCTTGTGTTCCTCCGGATTCAAACTATACAGACAAAAAATTTTACCCCCAGCTTTTTAGAGTAAAGGAATAGGAAAATTTATTGTTATATAAGACTAAATTATGTTACTGAACACATAAAAATTGCTGATGAAGTATGATAATAGATCGCCAGGTTTTTATATTTCATAAGAATGTTTACTAGTCTGATTTCAATTCGACCTCTTTTTGAAAATTACTTCTTTTGTTGGTTACTGTTTAATTACATTGCATCTTTACTCTTTCATTTTCAGTTTATTGAAAAAGTCATCTTACAATATCTCTATTCGGCTGGAATTAAATGTGTAGTTTGTTAAAGTGTTTGTTTACATTACAGCATAAATCATGATGGGGAAATTTTTGCATTACAAAAACACCGTTACGGACAAAAGATATTTACCATAAGAATAATAGTTTAATAATTTTAGTGACAACGTAGCGTTAGCATCAGTTCTGATGAATCGTAAAATCTTGAAATTTTGCTAAAAATAAAAGTAAAATTTATTATGGGTCCCGGGCAATTCTCGAAATGAAGTTCACTTATTTTCTCTGAAAATTTTTACACTAGATCGCAAAATCGGAAACTTTGTAAAATACAAATACATATCTGGGTACATCGCGTGTTTAAAAAGTACTGGATCTAGCACGATTCAATTTTTTTTTCTTTCGAAAAAATTAAAACGGAACAGAAAAATTATTAGACAATTCGTAGAGTTATAACTTGTCAAGAGGTATTCCGTTTTTATGATTCTATTGAGAGAGCCATAAACATACAACAGGATTTAAATAGTAAAAAAGATTTAGACAGTGGATAGTCCTATACTGTTGACGGTAGGTAACTAGATTTCAAAGGGCGGGTGGTTATTAGAGGTGGGACAAGTTAAATGCCAATAAAGCAATAAACACGGAATCTAGCTGGTCCCACTATACCATGGGCTTATTTCGGACTAGCAGCGAAACCGGCGGATGCGCCGGGAAGGCACCGCCACCTCCAGCATAATCACCGCCAATTTACCCTAAACGAACCTTGGAATATTCACAAAACAGCTCACTTTACTCGTAAATATTTAGTTGTGAACGGACAATTAAGCCGCCTTCACGCCATCGTTTCGCCTACATAACTTTGTAGAGTTTGTGCGGCCGATGGGTTGAACATCGCCCTCACCCCCGGGGACAGGCGGACTCCTTAGAGAGGTCCTTAGTACTCTAACCGCATCCTTTCCTGCTCCATTTACTCCATAACCCATCTGTTAATTACTCGAAACTAGTCTCTCCGCGCCCCCTTCAAGACATGGTCGCTCTTCCAGAACTGATTAGTTAAACAACCTAGATTATATCAGCATGTGTAAGTTTTAATTCGTATCTAAGATCGAATGGGATTAGGCCCGAAGTAATTTAACGCTATTCGTAATTCAGGCGAAGTTATTCGGGCCAACTATTGTAATTAACTCACTTAATACACGTATGGGTACGAGGGAGGGGACCCTGAAACTGACTTGCTATAACACCGGTGCTGTATTTGGACCGACGTTTAACGTTCTCTATTTGCGAGTTTCTGGCTTTGCTGCCCTACTACCCAATAAGACAACGCTTTTAATTTAACCCTACTCTAACCACTGTATAAATTAGACATCTTGCGCCGCCTGATGTGCTGGAAAAAAGCGTCGCTCATTATGAGAAATTAACCCAGCTAGCAGTTTACGCGCACCCATCTTTGTATAAAATGGCCATTAAACTATTAGTAACGCTCATATATTTTTGATGATAAATAAATCCTAAAACCCAGTGTTTTTAGTTAATATTTATTACTTTGAAATAGAAAATAGAAGAAAAATGACACTGCCAATTGTGTCTGTGACAAATACATTGTGTAAAATTAAATTTAACGATACTCTGCTGCTATTAGCAAACTTCTTTAAAACCACGTGAAGTTTAACATTAAGCAAACGAAATTAAAAATTAAAAATGGGGTATTCGAGTCACATATAATAACACAAAAAAATTTTGAAAGATTGTAACAACATGTAATTTTACCAATTCGAAACATGGAAGCCATACTACGATATTTCTATAATAAAAAAAAAAATGCATCTTCAAGGTCGGCGGAAGCTGCACAAAAGCAGTACTGGTGTCAGAATTAACAATAGGATTATTTGGTGTTTGAAATCTTACTGAAATATCAAAATATGCTGTGTTATGCTACCCCTGTTACTTAAACGGATTATATCTAAATAATTCTTACTAGGTATTTTTAACGTTATGTTACTTACTACTACATCTGTGGTTTTCACATGGTCAGCTTTACCTGTAACAATAAAAGTACGTTAATCAGAGAAAATTACTCATAATTTACAATACAAACATTTGCTTTTTGAAACTCTATAAACAACGGTAATTCTATTTCACACCAATTTCACACCAGATTTATTCAGAAAAAAGTTTAAAATTGTAAAACGTCCAAAAAGATCCTTCAGCAAAATAGCACATAATAATATGTATTATATTTTGAAAATCTGTATCATCAGGTTCCTTTAAAACCTACTATTTAATCATAACAGGAAGTAAAGAACAACAGTGAGTATTTTAGACTGCAGTTATTTCGCTTGACAATTAGTGTGGGCACCAGAATTCTAGAATTGGAGAAATTCAACACAACATAGCTAACTCTGACGAAGGTAGAAATGGTAAAATAAGCATACACGTTAAGAGAGTTATAAATCATTGCCTTCATGAAAGGTAAATTATTTTTTTTTAATATGTATCCAATCCTTAAAGCTGATGTGCTACAACCAGGCATTGTTAAAATTATACAAAAAAAATTGCATACATTATTATCATTTATTGTTGCCCGGAAGTAATATTCACCTGTAAAATTTTAGAGATTAATGTACGTATAAGTGACCATGCGATTTACATTTATGTGTTTCACCGCTGTCTCCAGAATACTCAAATCATCAATTTAATTTACCTTCGGGAGTTTTAAAAATGAGCGGGGATTCCCCTTCCAGATTCATCGTTCGGGAATGATGCAAGTATAAATAACATAAACAAATGGTTATGGGGTGGGAACATAAATAATTCCGGTCGCATCAATCCATCCAAATAATCTGTCCCCTACGGCTGCCTCGACCACCGATAAATCCAATATAACCCCCGCTTGTCACAATCACTGTTTGTCAATCGCTCACTTACCGACTGAGTCATTGTTTGTGGTAACGCCGCATGTCTGTACGATTGGCGAAGCTTAACATAAAGTCACTTCCGATTATCGTATCGTTTTGCAGGTTACTAATTTTGCCGTTATTGATGTTAGCTAGAAGGGGAAATGTCCGGCATGACGGTCGCGTGGTTGGCTACTCAAATTTTGAATCACGTACGAGGTAATTAAACGATAATTGCAGGTTTTATTAATTAATAAGCTCCCCAATTAATCATGTAACGCATTGTTTCGAAGACAAAGCGTATCAACATTTTAAACGAAATTATATTTGGATTTTTCCACAAAATGGAGAATGATTAACGTTTATTTTCTCCACAAAATGGACAGTCTTCGTTCAATTATTATTAATTTAACTGATAAGTCTAGAATTAGAATCTACAATACAATATTTACTACAGTTAACCGGTTATTAATATAATGAATAATAATGATAACAATCGAACAACAATCGATAAAAACGAATTAATCGTTATGTTTTGTTAAGTGCATATTTTCAAGATATTGCTAATTACTTCCTGAGCGTAAGATAAGGAAGTGTAATAATCGAATTTATCAGGCGACTGGCCACTTTCAGGTTTTTTCGACGTTTCATGGCCGGAATTTTTCGAAAAAGTTGGATTTGTTCTACTGTACGAATGTTTCAAGTGAGTTTTTCATAATTAAATTTTGTAATAACGTCATGAACTTTTTAGCAAGGTAACACATACTAATTTAGTTAAGTACAGTGTAATACTATTACCAGCAGCACTGGCTTTCCAAAATTTCGGAAAATAAAATAAGCCGTTTTAATTAATCAATTAAATAAATTGCTTCACTCATTATTCTTTGAGTGCCTTATTGCAATTCTAAAAAATATTAATGCAATATAAACCAGAATAAGACTCAGATGCTATTTTACATATTTTAGATAGGATTTATCCAGCAAAATTTTGGTTAGTGATGTATTATATTTCTAAAATATAATTATGTAAAATATCACAATAATCTAGCATTTCGCATTATCTATCTAATAAAATAGCAAACAGACGACAGAACTGGTGGAAACGTAAGATCTGCTTTTTCATACTCAGGGAGTTACGAAACTTTGAGAAACCATGAAATTAGCCGTTTGCCAGATGGACCCTATCACAAGCTTACACCCAGGAAGTGAAAATATAAAAACTGAATTAAAACTACTGTTCTCCACAAAATGTAACGAACAAAAATCTAACTTTAATTGTATTTGCGATACCTTTTTGAATAATAATCGACGTGACATTTCATGTGAAATCTTACAACGGAGATTACGCTGAAGGTAACTATGCTGTGTTAGAACAAAACATTACACAAGTCCATCTAGCCCTATTAATGGGGGTAACAGCCACAAAGTTTTTTACACCTCTTTATAGACTTCTCAACGTTGCATTGAACTTAGTTTTAATGTGGTTAAAAAACTGATTACACAGCAATCCTTAAAACTGTGGCTTCACAAAAAGAGACTTCTACAGATTTTTTAAAAATAATTCGTGACACATCAAATTTACAAATGTTGCGGATTTGCCACTTCTTAGTAACGACATACATACTCCCAAAGAGGCGGAACGAACGAGTGCCCATTTATGAAAGCTCTGTATATTCAAAACGTTACATAAAAAAATGCATAACATTTCAATTTTCGTTCGCCGTATTTTTATTCAGTTCTAGGTGCCTATATGCACATGTACTTTTTATGTTTCCTTTGCTTTCTTTAAAAATATCATCATTTAACCACCAAAACATTTTGAATAGAATTGTTTGTATCTGCTATTATTAAATTTCCTTATTATTGCTTACTGCAAGCGCATCAGCACGAATCTACGATAAAAATTTGCATTTTGATTATTTGTAAGGATGGAGTCACCGATTTAAAACCGTAAGCTTGAACCTGGCTGATTTTTGCATATTTTTTCGTACTGACGTTTTTTTCGCACATTTCTGCCTCCCTCTCTGAATTAAATTGATGATTTGAGTAATTGGGAGAAGGCGGCGGCTCGGCCTGAGCATACATTGTTGTAACTGTCGGGAACAGTGGTAATCCGAATAATGAAGCAGCTTATAAATGTGTGCTGTATCCAATGTACCCTTTCGAGTCCTTACAACTTGTAGAGTTGGAATCAGAATAACTGCGGCGCTGCGACACTACCGGTTGCCGTATTTACTTATTTATGCGTTTCGGTATGACAGTCGCGCCCATTATTCCCAAATGCCGGCCTAAACTTGACTAATTTCCGCCTCGTGCATCGGCTGGGAGTTACGAGGGAACGAGCCAAAAGACGGATTTCATTTCGGCAACGTGTGCATGATGGTGTGTCTATTGGCGTACTTACGTGCCAAACGACCAAGTTTTCCAATTTCAGTACCGACCAGAGACGGATAGTTTACGACTAGTTGACTGTCACACGATTTCGAATTGTGTGCAGCTCGTTACGGCACCCATAAATTTCCGCTGCCCGGAAAAAAAGCGCACTGATGCTTCGAACGGACAATCGCGATTATTCTCGATGCAGTATTTGCGATACGGTCTTGAGGTAGCTTTACAAATTGCTTCCCTTTTGTAATAAAGATAAATGGCATTTGCAGTGTAAATTTCTACTTCATTTTTTTCGTGTAAGCTCAATCAATCACTGTTTTCTCGGGGGACCGCGCACGTGTCGAGTCTAATCACTTAACAGTTTAGCTTAGGCTAGCTTTCCTTGCAACCCCCTCAGCAATTCTCCTTAAAAAACTTTTTAATTCGCCTTCAGCGCTACCGGGAAAATCCTGCAGAAAGCGCGGGATACAAAAACTCGGCCGTTTTAATGCGGTACGACGCGGATTTCGTTTAAACTCACGAAACAAATTAGCACCAGATGCGGGTATCGGTAGTAATATAGGTAAGCAGAATCGAGTTCGTTCATGGTAATGTAAACGCGGTTAATAGAACAAAAACGTTTTTTATAGAAATATCACTTTTAACTAGTAATAAATAACTAGCAACATTGTTACTATCAGCCTGACGTAATTGGTTAGAACGTTATTTGTATTCGAAAGCTTTTATTTAGATTGGTTTTCTAGCCATTGGAACATATTTACAATTTATGAAAGACCTTGTGTGCCAAGTCAGCATCTAATAAATTCAGGATATTTTTAGCGTGTTCCCTCCTTTTTAGGATAACAATTTGTTAGTTTAAAATGCAAAATAAATGAGTATGTCTACGCTGAAATCGGAAGTAAGAACTTTCCAAATATTTGCGGGTAAAATGTCAATTATGCAATAACACAACAAACATTATTTAAATAAAACCGCATAGAACCTAAAAAAAATATAATCTTCTTTCCAGAACTTTTGCACTCCTAACTATTTACTTGGCGACCGGAAATTTAACATACAGATTTTTAGCAAAAAAAATTCCATTGTATATATAATATCTTACACTTTAACTTGAACTGAAAAACCGATTGCTCTAAAATCTTGCAAACCTTTTCAAGGTTAATCAAACAAAACAAATTTGATGAGGTCATCATCAAAATTTTGCTACATAAATCGTATCTAAAATGTGCAAAATCTGAAGTTTGGGCCTATACTATGTAATAGATAGTTTATCAATGCATTCATATTTTTCAGAATTGCTTATACAGTGACTCAAAGAAATTTGTGAATTAAGCAATTTATTTTATTAAATAAATCAAGAGCGGCTACCTAAATTAATAAGTGTTAAAATGTTGATGACGTCATCACAAAATTTTATTATGAAAAATTCGCATATTTTTATTTTATTTTATTTATTATACAGTTTACAGGAAATGGGACGTACACTAACACCCAGAGGGTGGTCCATATGCATAACTTGCTTTCTACCTGTAGTTTAAGAGTCCACACATTTTGTTTGATTGTAAATACTTCAGGACCGAGGGAAGTTTTATCTAAATAACCTTAGATCAATTAATTTCAAGAAACTTCGAAATGTTCTTTTTATTTGACAGAATACAACACAAAATTTATTCGTATTTGCAATAAGGTTCCGAGTTTTCTTCGTACAAAAAACAGTACTTTCGACGATTACCACACGTTTAAATAAATGATACTGTATTTTAATAGTGGAATAAATCTCTTTGCTACCTCTTCCAAGCAACGGATAGCGATTGTGGTAAATTGGTACACAATAAACAATAATTTTCTGCTTTAAATGTAGACAAGACGGAATTATCTGTCGGCGAAAACTTAAAAAAAAAATCATCACGTCTATACACAATATTTAAATTCCGTGTACGCTATTGTTCTTAACTTGAAGATAAACGCTTAATTTAGTAAACTGCAATATGACGCATATATCGGTCATACACAGTAACCAACGCAAACTTTATTTTTTCAAATCACAATGCATGTTTTAATGGATCTTGATACATCATTAAATTACGATTAGGTATACTTATTTATGTGTTGCTTTAGTTTTAAAAGCAAATAATATAAATTATCTAAATGAAGAGATGTATCACAAACACAATTACTCTATTAGTCTTAACATTTAACGTCAGAAATCTTGAACTACAACATTTTTCTTTGCTACTTATAGAAAATGGTTCAATTTTTCAACTCTGAAAATACTTGAGGTCTTTAGATTTCTTTCTGTGATGATATATAACGATTTGACATATCTGCGACCCCTAGGTGTTTACATTAAAAAAATTAAATTAGGAATGTTCGTGCCTCTATGACGCGTGTTACTCTATCAACCGCGACAAGTTGTGAACTAATACAAAGCTTTGTGTTCAACGTGAACGACAATTCGAATGTATGCTTCAATGGTTGTTTTTGAAACATATCTTACTAGTTGTTTGTAAAATGAAGTGATTTATTAAAATCCTTTTAAACAAACATACATTGGGAGTTTAAAAAATATAAGTCTGCGTCTCAATGCCGACCCCCTATGGATATTTGCAACGTACTAAATTAAGCTTCCCACTTCAAACTAAAATCAAAGGCGTTTACAGAGTTTCAATATTTCTATTCGTTCTCAGGACATAAATAAGGCCGCGGGATTTTATCTGGAACACCTGTATATTATCGTATTTAATAGTGTTTCCATACAATTGGCTGAAAATAATCTCAACAAACCTGAAAACATTTCGGATTAATTGGTAATGGATCTGTGATTGGTTGTTTACTGCACAAATATTTAATAAAAACTTGCAATTAATCAAGGCACTTAAAAATCAAATTCTTAATGTGACTCTATAGAACTCATATATATAATTTTTTTTTAAACTTCAAACTGATTGTGAACAACAATTTTTATAACAACTGACGTTCAGGTCAGTTTTCCAAAAAACAGGAAATAGTATTTTTGTTGTCATGATTTACATTTTGCTTGCAATGCTCCCCGCATCATAGCTACTCGGGTGAATTTTGTCAGAAAAGGTATCTCATTCCTAGGAACATACAATTATTATACTAATTTAAAAAAAACACTAATTTGTTTCACAAAATGGGAACAACATAGACACAAGGAGTTTATAACAATGGATGAAACTAAATTAGGAAAATTAAGCAGCACTACTGCTATATTAGCTGCTACATTTTTCTAAAATACGTGAATTTTAAATATTTGCAACGAAAATATACATTTTAGTTGACGTAAATAACATGCAGTTTAATGTAGAACTTTAACTAGTACCAATTATTCACAATCGAACTAAAAGCTATTACCTACGTGAAACAATAATCTCCCACTATTTTAATTTTTTGCTAATTAATTTTAATTAAGCACAAATGTATTCGTAAATAATTTAACATTTTCCATCAAACATTACTCGCCATTCCAATTCATTTGTAGCAACAACGCGCTACAAACTTACATTCAACATGCATTATTCCGAACTTTATAAAACAAATTACTACTACTACTAAAATAATGCATTTCATTTGTCAGAACAATTATAATTTTTTATTACATTCCAGTGTTATGTAGGACGAATACTTTTATAATTAATGTATAACATGTTTTAATTTTATTTTTATAGAAAATAATAAATGCCAGTTTGAATATATTTCTTTTTTGATTTATAGTAAAATGTCAATCTACAATTCCACTATATTGCAAAATTAGACTCGCTATTTTGTAATCAGCAATATAAAGTGATACATTTTTTCAGCGCTTATTATAAAAAAGTTGCTATTTACTTGAAGCGCAGTCAATTGTGCTGTCTTTGAACAAGAATTTATTTCATACATGTGATATATAATTACACAACATAAAATTAATTTTATTCTTCAAAAAACGTTAGTTGAAAATCAACATTTACACATATATATTAGAGGAACATTTTTAATAATTGAATTTCAGCGTGTTTGACAGTCACTTAAAAACTTAATAAGGTATTGACAAAGAAAATTCGTCGTAGAACCACCATTTGGTCTCTTCTTGAAATGTACCCAATTAATTGCAAAAAGGGGGTTTAACTTCTAACTGCAAATGCAAGAATTAAAACAAAAACATTTAAAGCTTGTTTACTTTTATTGTTCTCCCATTCGTTTTTTTTTCTTACTGTTGTTAACTGCTTCGATATAAAATAATTAAATACGTTCAATTTTTGCTTCTAAGAAAGTTCTACCAACGTCTTAAATAATACAAAAAGAACCCAAGAAGTGCTGTAAATGTATTCGTGTTTAATAAAAAAAGGAACTGTATTATTTAAATAGCTGCCTGTCATAATGTCAGATATATCAGAAATTCTAAAGAAAAACAAACTTCCTAGCAGCTCCTAACTCGACAGGCGTGTATAATTCTTAACCATATCGTAGCTATCATACATAATCTACAATGTTTGCCGTAGTTACGCGTCTCAAAGTGCTGCCGTTAACGAGTACTAAGACGGATCAATAAGTACACAATACGTACAAAGTAAAGGCATTTTAACTGAAAATTTGCAATTTTCAGTTATTTGTTAATAAACGTCGCCATGGAATTCGCGAGCACAAATCCAATAGAGTACAACAATAAAACTAAACCGATTCTATGAATTTCAAAATTAGATCGTAAACATTTTATTGTTGGAGGATTGTAGATGATGGTTCAAATAAAATTTAGCAGCAAAAAGGGAACAGTAATAACGGGCCATAAACTGAGCTAGGCAACATATAATGGTCAGTTATAATTTAGAAGCACATAATACGTGATTTTTCCCGAAAGAATTGCTCTTTTTATTCGAGGAAGAACTTTGATAAATAACTAATTTCTAATTTATTCAGACGCGATCGAACGTTCGTTCTGTTCCACCAATTAAACAAACAATTAACTCAAACTAATTTGAATTTCCGACAATGTAATCAAGAAGTCTACAAAGACTTCATCGCTACAAGGTGAAAACTCCTTAATAAAGTTTCATATTCAGCGAAACACGAAACTCGCATGCTGGTAGCAGAAGAACTTCACCCTGAAAGAAATTTTAATTTAATTTTCGAATGATACCATAGAAACCATCTCCTTGAATAATTTAATGCAATTCATTCACGTCTACACCTGAAGTAGACAGGAAAAAACTTCGTATGTACCGTTTTCCGAACGTCGAATATGCAAAGTGAAATTCTGTAAAACATGCTTTTTCTGACAGCTTGTACAGGATACGGAGATGAATTTATTATTTATATCTCAAGGGAAACCTTCGTTATGTTCCATTTCGTACCATTACGAGACTCATAATGCTTTTATAAACATTCGCACCTCTAAAGCGGAGATGTAAAATAATGGATTTTACAAATTCGAATGAATTACATATAAAGGGGAGGATGCCAACCAAGCCGTTGTAAGGAAACGGTGTTTACATATAAGACGAGATTTTTCAAATACACATAAAAACGAATAACACCGCGAATAACGTAAATAAATTTTTAAGCATGAGCAAATCTTGCGTATGTACTCTGGCAAAAAAGGCGAATTTATTTTATGCAACGTGAAGAGAAATTTACATAAAACCCTAAGCAAAAAATACATTAAGGGAGATTTCAAAATACTAGGCTGACGGCTACATCTGGAAAAGTTTACATTCTACCGTGCACACTTTCACAAGATTTATACAAATGTTAAACTACGTTTATTGATACGTGCAGAACAATTTTGTCAATACTACCGCACATTCGAAAAAACTTAAATAAAGCTGATTTTGATTTTGAAACCTGTCACCCATACTTTTAATTATTAGCCCCTCTAATGTTACAATATAAATATTAAAAAAACATACTGCGGATTTTTGTAGACTCTATTAAGAAATGTTTTTACAGTTTGTCATCACCATAAAATAGCTACTAAAAAAAGTGCGGAGATCAAGAACAAGGATACTTCGAAGCTCTTTTATATGAATAAACAATGAAAAAGGACAGGAGAAAAAGAATAAATATAATATAGGTGAAATAACTACCAACTATTTGTAACCCTTGATGGAAAAAAATCATAAGTTGGCCGAACAGTTCTGCTTAGTCTTAGTTTCTTTATGACTGGAAACACGCTCAGTTTAAATATAACGACGTAAATGAAATATTTTATAAAAGTATTCACAGGATGATTTGGTTTTTGAGATTTTCATTCTATCGCAACAATTTTTAAACGGAACATTAAGGTCTTACGAAAGTTTCATAAGAGTAAGAGCTTCCAATAAAAGTTCAATCCAAAAAAGTTAAAAATAAAGCTAATTTACGTATTTTTATAATTTTCATCCGACGTTCCAGAATCATATACAAATGTCACAGGTGTATTTTAAAGTACAGAGTTCAATTTAAATAGAAATTTGTCCAGTATCACAAATGCGTACAGCATTACAAAGTGAAAAAATGTAATTCTGTTTTATACAAACACGTACTCTAAAAATGTTTTTAAATCTAACAAACGTAGTCCATGTCGCTTGGCAATTCTATAAAAAATGTTAACGAATGAGATTCATTTATCGCAACTAAACTTCAAAGAACTAATCTAGCCATTAATTACAAAAAACACGCGTCGTCAATATCTGCCGTTACATCAGTGTAAACGACATCGGATTTTATTTTGATGTTTGTTCTGTGCAAGCGTTCATGTCACAAATTAAACCTGTATCGATTAAGGGTGGATATGGCGCTCACCCACTCGGTACAGGTCGTGAATATCTCTGTGACAGTATCGGTCCTTGTTTGTACAGGCTTCATTTAATATGACAGAAGCTTATCTTGTATATTCAGACCGACATATTTTTGCATAAACATGAACCCTGGGATATGGACAGGTTAACGTGTTTTTAAAACTGCCCCCAACTCGTGGACAACAAGAAGGGAATATTTTAATGTTGGGACTAGATAGGGCTAGTATTTTATTGCAAAACTCGGTATCCCCGGCACCTAAGTGCTGTTTAGTACATTCCTGTGTTTATTGCATACCACAGACATATTAGATTTACCCGATGGGGGCCGGACGACGCTGTGCATACACCAAGCTCATTAAGAATATCTGTCGAACCCTGTATGCATTACCACGTCAAATATTTAATGAGGCCCCACTTCGCATCCTGACGGGAAAACCGAACAAACGGAATGGATTACTGCGTTTGTGGAAAATGCCACAAATTCTAAAGTTACATCGGGAGATTAAAATTTTGTCCGCAGTTTTCGGCAGCTTTATTACTTACTTCTGTTTCTATTCTGTGCAAGAGTTTACAGTGTGAAGTCAGTGTTCCCGTTTTAAGTGCGGTTCAATATCGGATTTCACGACGGAGCTACTGCAAAAAGAGCGTTTAAATTAATATGGTCTGACAAAGAAACTAAAAATGAAAATGTTCAACAGAAAATGTTGCCTGTGCATTTTTGGTTTTGTATTCTACTTTGAACACATGTTTTAATTATTCACTTTTTTTACAATAAATTCTTAAAGCCCAACACAACTAGAACAATAATGCATAGATTCGTGAAAATATTAGTAAGGATAAAGAATCGAAGGATACAATTTCGAATCACAGCAAACAAATATATCATCACCTCGAATCAACTCTCAGAATTTCATATTATTTACGACTGAATCCCAAGAACCCGTCAAATGAATTTCATCAAGAAAACAGATATTTTTAGTTAGTCTCTTTATTGGATGACATTAACTATAACTTATGTTTAGATGTTTACGATAAAACTCAAGAAAAAATCACCGTTTGTTCAAGATTCATTGTAAAGAGGATGTGTGTTCTTGATAGCCTGGAACTTTACGTAGATGTAAAATAAATTGCCGATTTAAGATCAATTTGTACATAAGCACTCTGGCAAGGGTTTTGTCACAGTTTCATATCGAAGAGATGAGGTGGACAATTTTTTTCATCCACCATTTCTTCCTAAATGAATAAAAAAAGATCAACATTGCGAGTCAGAAATGAAGATGCGGAAAAGCAGTATGCATGATAAAATCCGCTGAAGCAGCCAGATCCAAAGAAAAATCCACGATGAACAATAACGCAATCGATGAAATTAAAAAGTTGCTTGCTTAATTCTCTGCCAAAAAAAAATCAGATGAGGCAACGAAATATCCAAGGAAGTCGTCAGAGCCATACATTGAAAATATGGAGTCTAACGTAGAAACAACATCATTATTAGAGCATTTATTGCGCACAATAAAACACCCACCCCGAATTGCAGACTCCATAAAAACGTCTGTTGATTTTTTCAGATATTAGCAAATAACTCAAATAAATTAAAAAATATTAATGAAGTACAAGATTTGAGCTGAGGCCATCAACTTTTTAGAGATTAAAACGTATAAGAGTGTTATTTAATAAATAAAAAATGATTTCATTTTTTTGCCGGAATTAATGTCGTGATTACAGAAACGTACAATTTTAATTCCGCCATTCCGGGATTACAATTATAAAAAATTGAAATCCGTATTAAACGTAACACGATCCGGTCGAGCTAAAAACTCGTCCTTCTGTTGGTGTTCATCTGGAGCATTACTCTTGAATTTATCGAGTCCTATCTCAAAAACTAGGTCGGACAATTGTGTCAGGCAAAAATTACGTTCTGGTCGAAATGGCTACAAGAATTAATCCGCACTCCAATCACCTGAAAGCTTCGACGAGCCAATTACACGGAAGCTGTCACCGGAGAGAGTTCATCCCCGGAGAGCCGCCCTGGGGGTCGAAGCCCAACTTTGCCGTAAGTGAAATGTCACCGTCTCTAAGTGAGAATATTCGTCTTGGCGACGGGGGGACCAGGTGTTCGGGCTCTTCTCCTAGATGGATTTGACGTCAGTTGATCCCAAGAAGACCGGCCATCATTCAGAGGCATTCATTCCCCGGGAAATAACGGAATGATGGGAACAGACCTGCTGTCTTTTCATCAAATATAAAGTATCGAGCTTTTTTCAAAAACATCAGGATTTCGATGTGGTAATAACGTTTCTGCAACGTCGACTCCATTGACACATATTGCTCCCTTTCTGTCAATCGACTCGCGGAAGTATCTTTCTAATAAAGGAGGTAGTTTTATTGATTTTGTGCTAAACGATGGAAGATCAATTACGGGAAAGAACCTTTAGAGATTATAGACAATGAACGGACCTTAGTGAGACTAGAGCTCGCTTGAAAATTACTCAGCGGATGAGAGGATTTAATCAGTGAAATATTGTAAAATACAAAGGAGGATGCAAACTGAAAAAAGAGGGCAGTCAAATATAAATAGGCTCATTGTGTCTACATATATAATTTCTCTTGTGTATTGATAAAAATATTTATAAGAATGCTTACTGGTAAATAATTAGAATAGTATTCGAAATTGCCAATAAAATATCTCTACTTTCATTAAATAGAATATTAGTCACTTATTTGTTGTTTTATTCATCCCGTTCTACGATGTAGCAACTGTTTTAAACTAATTGCTGAGAATTGCTCCGTAAACATTTTAATACCACTATTTATAAATATGACTAGTGGTTGAGGCATAACAAATGCTATGTGTGTGGGTGTTTGAACACAACAGATACTGTTGTGAATTGCTGAAAGATAACAGTATTGTTGGCATTTATATTGTTACAACATACAATGTCAGAACTGACTGTACAACAAATTCAACAATTTTAAAACTTAACATTACTTGAACTGAAACTGATCGAAATATGTAGGTATGTATGTAATTTTCTATAAACATGCTGTAACATTGTTTAAGCAAAAGCAAGGAACTGCCGTCTGAGTACATTTAATTGTATGCACAACACAAAAATTTTGCTATAGAGGAATATTTATCCGTGGGAACTGCAGATCCCAGTGAACTTAAAGAACCTAACAGTTAAAAAAAAATTCTCGTCTCTAAAACTAATTATTGTGTACCACTGGCACCACATTTAAGTACTCTGTACGCTATGATGCAATACTAGCCAAAGTCACCACGAATTGGTAGATACACGAAAATTCGTTAAATTTCCTTCCTGTAAACACAAATGGAGGAACAATTACGCGCAACCATCTTTCCGAGATTATAGACAATAAACAGATCTGTGCAGACCGGAGCTGCTTCGCTTCGGTTCAGACACGTTTTATATTGGCCTATAAGATTTTATTCAAATTGGAAATGAGTTTCGTTTCAATGTGCTTCCGGATATATAATTGCATATTTAATGGGACAGAGACATATAAACGCAACATTGTTGCAGTTAAAAAGTTCTTATAGTAAACTGGGCACGAAAAAAAATTACGAAATCACGGTCTCTCTCACTCCTTTTGGCTACATTCAAATGTGAATTCTTTCAATTTACATCTGCTGAATATAAAGTGGAATAAACACATTTATATGAAACTCTGTCCGTGATACCTCGCCGTTTTACACCCACTTAAAATATAACCCCGAACAGAAACAATATTCGATGCTATCCCTTTTTATTGCTTTATTATACCGAGTTTAATTAACAGCGCAGTAGAAGATGCAAAAAAAATCCACAACAGTTCTCGTATAATTAATCAAACACGATTTCATTGGATCGCCGTTTCCTTGCCAGCTGCAGTTTACATGTTTTCGTCTTTTTTTGTAAAAATAAATTTAAGTGTTTTGCAAAAATCTGCAGTTCTGCAGTATTTCTCGGAGATTCTGAATTTACTTAATAAAGAGAAAGAAAAAAAATGTTATTGTTATCACTGTTTATATATATTTATTTTTCATATATGTTAACAGTTAAAATATAAAATATCCGACGTAAGTCAACATAGGCTATCCTTTGAAAGAATCGCAACATTGGTTTACAGTTCAGATCAAATTCACCAAAGTTTCAAGTGTTAAAACAGTTGAAAAAACTTGCTACTAGTTAAATCTCGACAAGATGAACAGTTTTATACAAATAAATTAGAATAGATTTAGATTACATGATTGAAAAATTTGCGTCCAAAGTGAAAAACCTACATAAAAAAGTCTTCTAAAGTTATTTAAAAAGAACTTTCCTTCTCCCTGAAAAACAGCCAATTCTGCATGGAGTTTAAAAAGTATTCTTCAACAATGATTTATTCAATAATTTTTCGTTGGGAAGGATACATGAATTTCAATATGTAATACAACACTAACTACATATAACTTTACTCTGTTTCAGTAGTTTCAGGGAAATTAAATGGATCTATTTAAAAAAACAGAAAACATCTGACGACTCTGAAGGCAGTTCTATAAAAATTAAAATGATATTCTTAAAATATTAGCAAAACTGCTCGTTTCGGCTAATTTTTTAATTGACATTTCAGTTTACAAATATTTATATTTTTTGTTTCGTGCACAGCATGAAAATCAAGATATCTTATTTCGTTTTTGGCTACTCAGTTGACATGTATTGTCAAAAAATATATATACCACGTGAAATTTTCGAGGTATATTAAATATCTTAACACTGCAAAAAGCGATGTAGAAGGTGGAAGATTCCACCAGGATTTGGCAACCATAAAGGAGCTATATCATCAAGTTTGGAAGAGATCAACACATAAAATTTTGTTAATCGCTATAAATCACTCAGATTTATTGAACAAATCGATTTCTTAGATACATCGTAAAATTTGGTATGATGTATGTTTAAAGTGAGATTTCCTTAATAATACGATCACCAAATCATTTAATACTTTATTGACTTTATACATCATATGTTTTTATCTTTACTAATAAATTGTTAATTATCTATAATTCAACATGGAAGACGCAATGGAGTGATGTTTACAAAAATGAAAAGATTAAAAATGTAAAAAAAATATCAAAATTGTTGCATTATTAAATATAAGTGATACCTATTTATATCAAAGGTACACACAACATCTTCATGTATAATTAATGAACGGAAATTTAAACGGATCGCCGTTTTCTTTCCAGGGGCTGATTACACGTCTTCGTCTTTTTTTAAAAAAACAATCTCAAGTGTTCGCGAAAAGCAGTAAAGTCCCGTGTCCGGGGAACTTTAAACTACTCAATTTTCACATGCAAATTGCAAAGCACGCTGGGTAAAATAAAATAGTGATGAAGTCGAGTTTGGCACAGCAACTCATATGTAATCTAATCCTCACCGAGTTCTGGCTAAATGAAAATCTTCGCACGCTTCGTCGTTCCAGAATGAGGTTAGGTTGGAGTTACGTTTACGACGCAATGAACTTTAAAAATATACTTTTCATAAATTGAAACGATCTGCAGATACCTATGTGGTTTACATCCTTAAGCTGAAAATACGACAGAGGAACGCTGAATTTGTCTGGAAGGAAAACATACGAGAGAGTATTTGTGTCATAACTCTGTCAAATAGGCGAAGCTGCTGTGATCCGCAGCGACCACCGGACAAAAAGAACTTGTGCAAATAATGCCTCAGTGGATAAAAATAGTTTCTGCCTGTGGCAAGTTCGTAAATTTACTCGCTCTCAGTCAGTGCACTTCTGGAAAACAGGCCGTCACAGCTGACGCCGGAAGTGGAATTTCCACACGAAATTATAGAAGGTTTCGACAGTTTCGAAACCTTTTGGTGAATCCTAGGTATTTGATTTCCCAGTTGCAAGTGAGTACCCGAACAAACGCTCCTATTTCGAACTTGAGACAGATTGGCTAAATTTCGAAGTTTAGAATGTTTTATCTGACAACGGAGTCAACGCTAAAGTTTCGATTCAGCGTACGCTTTTCATCTCGATGAAACGCTTTGTGCGGGTTCGAGCCAGATATTTTATACAGATCATTTGCAACGCTCAAAATTAAACACCTCCAAAAACAATATCCACTCGTATAATGCAGATATTTCATTTTAGTGTCAATAATATTAAACAAAATTCGTTAATTACGATCTAATCACCGTCTGTACACATGATATGTTAAAGAAGAATGCCAATTCTAAACATTGGCGGCATTGTACTCCTGCAAATTCAATTTAATGTCAGCATTCAATGGATACTATTTACCAGTAACAAATCATGATTATTATACGATGGAGACAAACCTTAATTGTGTTTAGTGCTTTGTCTTGAACACTTCAACAGGTGTACATACATGAAGAACAATACCAGCGGTAGTGGTGGCAAATATTGGTTTGCAGATGTTCGTTTGGAGTATCGACATCAATTTTTGCGTTTTTATGGTGTAAATATTACGTCCAAATTAGTTAAATAAAACCACAAGAGAGATCATTTTTTATACTGTTTTGTACCCCTGTTCTTCATTATCATCAAACTTTGTTAATTTCTTTAATAGGAATAATTTTCTGACAGCATATCTTACATACTTCGTTTTGTGCGTAAAATGTTATCGAATTAAATTATATTTTCTTTTCTCCATTACTACACAATCGAAACCTAGTATATCTTATGCCAGTTACAACAACATGAGAAAAGTAATTGGAGCTGACGCCTGCCAACAAATTAAAAAGACAACAAAAAACTACTTACAAAAAACATAAAGTTCAATTTCCATGGAGTCGCCAAAAATATGTTTCCTGATACAGAAAAACTATATGTTTTATTAGAAACGCATTCGTTTTTACAAATTTTATAGAACCCTTAAATATTACAACATTAATTATCTTTTCACCCACGTTCAACCATGGACCACTGACCATCCGACATTCATTAGTCCACAGACAGATGATATGTTACAGACAGGTGACAATGAGACCGACATTTTCGTATTCTGAAAGCTGTAAACTAAATGAGAAAATTCAAAGTTACCATGATATATAAAAAGGAACATTTTATTCATTTTCATTTCATTCATGTATTTTCTATAAATTGTTGAAATTAGTTCCGAAGAAACATGCTAGATCATTTATCACTTCAATATAGGTGCCTTCAATATAAGTGGTCATGAAGTTGCAAATTCTGATATTTCCTCCAATATGCCTTCATAATTAATTAAATAATACTTATACAATAATAAAGTATTATTCAAACTGCTACTCAATCTACGACAATGGATATTCACATCGAAGTTTTTGCGGAGTAGTTAAAATTAACTAGAATTTAACTCCAAAGTGCTTTTTGATGTATGTAGGATTTTAACAAGAACAAAGTGACATAAAAATTACTTAGAATTTGCCACGCAACGGCGTTACCAAACTCAGAGTTTAAAAATCCAACATATTTTTAAATTTAGTGGGTACCTATATATTAAAAAATTAATAATACAAATGCATCGACTAACTACCAAAGTACATTTAGATTTACGGAACTTCCCTCGCCTCTAAAGTAGAATCAAACATATCCAGTTACTTAAGTAAATCATAAAATTTGAATTTGCTAACTTCATTTTTTATAAGTTCCAATCAAAAATAGGTTTGGATTATTAAACAACAGGTAAAGAAGCGTGCGTATCTCTCTAGTAAGTTTTCGTAAAACAATTTTGTATAAGAAAGAATACATCAGTTTTAATAGTTACAGTGAGGAAAAATGTTTTTGTACACCCTGTATAAACAATTCCAGAAGATACGAGTATGAACCCACTGATAAACCACAAATGCAAACCCATAATATTGTGCCGACTTTGATAAGATTTATCCACCAAAATTTTGAGAATGTACCAACTTTTTAAAAAGGAGAAAAAATAGAAAAAATGTCACTAATTGACCATGTTTACAATAATCTTAAAACATTTGTAAGATTTCAGGGCAGCCGGTTTTATAGCTTCTAAGTTAAATTGTAAACTGCTGCTGTAATATCAAGAGTAAGGACGGATTATTAAACTACAAGTACGGAAGCATGTTGTTTTAAAAATTTAAACAGAAAACACACCTAAATTTAAATTAACTATCCCCTCTCTGACTGTTTACTAAATACTCCCCTATTTTTTTAACTCTCCACAAAACATAACCCAACATTTATTTACCAAATATTTTGTCATGGTACCTACTGAAGTAACATTCTGCGCTCTATTTACAAACACTAGAAATCAAAATAAATCACACAGATTCTACTTACGTGCTGCCTTAGTGTACGTTCCTTATCCTAAACAAAGCCCTGTTTATGGTTTTGTGGTCCAAGATCAGAATCAAATTTTTACATCAATTGGAAAACGAAATGAAATCAATTCAAAACGATAAACATCGCCTAAACGATAAAAAACGTACAAGAATGTAATAAATTTTAAATTAACACAATTTTCGCAAGGTCCCCAAAGCACAATAATTTTTCAAAATCTGCACACCATATCAGTACCTCTAAATGCAATTTATGGTGTAAAGTATTCCTTTTGAATTTCTTTACCAAATTTTTGACAATGCCACATTTTAAATTAGAATATTTTATTCGCCATTGTTGTGCCTTATTTTTAATCAGTCCAAACATACTAGTCCATCTATAACTATAATGCAGTGTTAGCTTTGATATCCATAAATTTTAATTGTGCGCTTCAGCTTAAAACTTACTTACTGGCGGTGAAATCGCATTAAAAAAGCGAAACTGGACACGCCGCAAAACGTGTACAAGCTAAATTATAAATTTGGAGAAATTTGCGAGTAGCCGTGACAAGTTAATGCCTGTTTAAATGAAAAAACACTGGAGGGTTATAATTCTGTAAAAACGAAAACGTGATATATTTATAGCATTCAGCCATCGTAAATATAAATTAGAGGCTTATGAAATATCCATTCGTACAGTTTAATTAAAACGAAATTACCGTCAGTGGGTACAAGCAACGATTGATGCGTGCATTACTTCATAAAATCGCTAATTTATGACGTGCATCCATCCAATACACGTGCTTAAAGTGTCCCAACAATTATCGATTTATCATTTCATCGCTGAAGAGTTGATGAAATTTTAATAACGCAGCTACTGTTTACCACAAAATTAATTAAGTTTTATGTTTCCAATTTCCAAATTACCAAACGATCAACTTAACATTGTGTGAACTTTAATTTCATAAAGTATCATCGAACCGAATATTTTTTTCAATTGTTTTTCGACATTGTAGTCATCACACGTTGCATTAATTAATTTAGTATTCCACATTCAACGCAATATTGGATTTTAATTAAATTATAATTATTATTCCACAAAATATGGAATTAAAATTTGTTCCGCTATGTGATACAAATATGGTGGATGCGCCGGGCGAACGTAAATCACAAAAATCATTACGTTGTGCAGTCACTAATTTCTCAAATTAATGAAAAATAAATAGAATGTTGTTGAAACTGGTCCCATGGAATTAATTGTCGACTAATCAGATTGCAGCTATGCTACTGCAGTTTCTCAGGTTCGCGCAATTGCTGCAAAGTCTTACCACCGCTATGTGTTAAATTTATGAATTGTAATTTTCCCACTGCAAAATAACAAAGCGGTTTGTTATTTACAGGCGAGAATTCTTACTTTCTGGAATTAGTTCTGCAGCTTCCAACAAGTGTTTTGTACAACAATGGGAAACACTTGATCACAAGGCCTTAATTGATGCAGTTGCATCTGCACGAACAGCATCTGCACGGTCACGATATAGTTTCAGTTCATTTGAAAGTAAATGGAAGAGAAATGATCGATAACTTCAACAACCGTACACCTAAGTTACACAATAAATTAAGCTTCAATTGCGAAAACGTCAAAAAATGAGAAATTCCGAAATCGTGTCCAACAATTTGGTATTTTTCCTTCTGGGTCTCCTCTTTTTGTGCTTAAAATTACATTTACTTTGATTAATGTGGAGCAGCCGTGAGAAGTACACACAAGTTGATACTAAAACGAAAAAGCAGATTTAACTGACTTTCAATGTCATGAAAAATGGTCGGAACAAATCCTGTTCCGGCGTAAAAAAATGCACTTTCGAAGCGGGTAAACGTCATAATAAATAATGTATACTTTATCCGCCATCTATATAACTCAATTACGAGAAGTAAATTGCTTCTCGGATGTTGTTTTATTAGTTTATAGTAGTAGTGAACATTGTGGCAAAATAAAGCCGGTTATAAAAGGATGTCTGAGCTGGTCGAACAGTTTCAACCACCGTAAAACCGCCTGGCGACGTCGAGACGCTGGCGCCAGTCATATTCATTACGAGCCATCTGCCAAGAAGTGCGTTTTAAAAGTTCGACATTAAACCATATCCAGTTTTCGCACCTATTCAAAAGGCGAAAAGCAAAACATTTTCGATATTTACGACAACGAGAAAACATAAAAATAAACGGCACCGAAAAGAAACGAGCGACGCTTTCATTGTGGCTCATCAACTCCTATATTGATGCCCGCCAGTTGAGTCCTTGTGAGAAAACATCCAACGTCCCAAATCAGAGGAAATTCCACACAATTCGTCCTCTACATAAAAATAATATTACTCGTTCGTATTATTGTTCCTGTGCGCTGCTCCTTGACTTGGGCTTTATGCACAACTCCACAAAACACAAGAAAAGCATGAATAAATACGTAAATATTTTCACAGTGAAAAACACTGTTAGTATTTTCGTTGCATTACAAAATTTTTAACAATATAATAAAAGGATATTCGCAATTTTTTTATAAACTGAAGTATCGAAAGAGTTGCGTGCCCTGCAGGTAACACATTTGAAAGTATTGAGTTCTCATATGGAGCTTTAACACCTTGCAAATTGCAGTTACAAAACAACTTCAATAGTTTTACTATTTCATTCTGTGCAGTTGTCTATACAAAACACGTTAAGAATTTTTCCAAGACGTGCAGTAATAGGTATACTATAGTTTCGGTAAGTATGAAAATACAGATTGTCTGCTCAGTAACACATTAGCCGATAAAAATTTATAAATAGTGTAAAAATGGAGACGGGGAGTAACACATCTTTAAATGTGTAAGTAGCTCAGTAAGTATTAAATAAAGTAATAAATTGGTAATTACGTGTACGCAGTTACTAAATCAGAATCAGTCCGATAGAGATATTGGGTTAAGTAGTGCTCATACATATAATTTTTATTTAATTTTAGCGGAACTCAAGTATTTTTGGCAGTTTTCATTTTTATTAATTTTTTTTATAATTGACTGAAATATCTAGTAGTATTTTAATATACTGTCGATTTTGGGTAAAATAAAGAAACATTCTGCTACGATTTTTTTTAATCCAAATATAAATAAAATAATTCCAAAGAGTGTATAGAAATATTAAAAACTATGTTAACACTTACTGTAGAATAGAGATAAAATAACGTTTAACTTTTACCGAATGGTGAAAACAGGCTAACTATTTATCTAACTGCCCATTCAATCATTTTACCGCTGAAATAATAATTGCACCGCATATTTATATAATCTACCACTCAAGAAAATTTTGTGCTAACGATGTAGGATTAAATCACTAATCATATTCCATTATTCTACTAACTAAATTTTACTGCCACAATAGTTTCCCATTTTTAATTGGTACGCCCTGAACCTCATCATCATCACACTCTTAAATATCAACAATTTTTGCAATCTAAGTTTACCAAAAATAAAAACGCCGACTATGTTTCGTAGTAGTCACATCTGCACTTCTCCATAATGGACTATAGAAATCTAAATACAACATATTAATTACAGTCATTAAGCCCGCGGTGCTCGATATCTCATTAATTTTTATTACTCCTATTAGCGATACGACAAAAAGTCAAATATCGTAATTGTACGGTTCTTCAAAGACTATACATGAAATTATTTTTAACTATATAAAGTGTTCTGTTTTTAAGATATAACACACAACTTCGTTTTTTTAAATGAAACATCTCATATACTTTTAGATTGTCATTAGCGTCTTCCTAGGCTTTACAACTACACTTTATTTTTGAAATTCCAATGCGACGTTACCACGTTGTTCTAACTTTCTTGAAACTTGTTAATAAATCAAGAGTTTTTCTTCTATTTCTAATAATTAATGCAACAAACAGTTTGTGTATATTTTCACCACAAAATAATACTTACGATTTTGACAATGGAGTGTGAAATCTGTTCTCGACGACATCGACATAGGCAATCAAATCACAGCAGTTTAATAATAACACTTTAGCCAACTTATTTAAAACTAATTTAACAAAAGAATTTTTTTATTTGTGCAAACAAAAAATTATTAATCTAGCTTTCTAAAGTCGTTCAGTACAGTACTATAACTCATTGTCACTACCGAACTCAAATGAGCGTAATAAACAAAATATGTTCCGCTATCACAAATTATGTTATTCACATGTGTACAATTTTGATAAAATATTATAGCATCTAATACTGTAACTCAAGCGAAGATGCCAAAGGCTTGCATTTATTCATTAGATTAGTGATGTAGATTTTATGTACAACTATTATCATGCTTTAATTCAGTGACACGTCACTTCATGAAAATAAAGAATATTTAGTAAAAATATGTTGTAGAGATTATTAGAGTAACATTGATTATATCACCCTTTCTCCGAGTTTATTCTTACATATATTCGAATTTACCAATTAATTCAACGAAACAATAATATTAACGTTACATAAACAGTATCGATTCCCGTTCACTAATAGCTTAATGAGTGGAGGGTTGTAAATAAACGAAACGCCAAGGATTTGCATAGAGTTAATTTAATCCCAATTCGACCTGAATTCATGAATAATTCAAACGAGTGCTGTTCAAGACAAAAATGATTAAGTCGCGCAAGGAAACCATCCACCTGATACCCCTCGGAGAGGTACCGGTATGAAGAGCAATTTTACGCATGGACCGTTTTGTCCGGCAAAATATGCTCTTCCAGTTAACGAGATTAAAACAATCAACTCGGCCCATCTTTTCCACCACATTAAATTCGAACAAGGCAAAACGGGTCATCATACCTCGATTGTGTTTCGCCCGTAGGTATATAAAACCAATTACGTTGATTTTCGCTCAACAATTAACCTTTCCTAATTTTTCCGGCGCTCACGTTCCGCAATCTGTCAGGATAATAAAAATTTTGCCCGGAACATGGACTTTTTTATTTTCGTTTACTCAATCTCGTTTTCGGACTATTTTTCAAGTAAATGGCAGCCAATGAAATGGCAAATTTTTTATGCTATAAAATTCTACTACTACTACTATCTAAAAATATGCAAATTGTTCCCGTGGAAATATTAAATTTGAAACTGTCAACTGACTTCTCCCATTTTCAATTATTACATGAAAACTTTACGACCCATTTTTGACAACAGTGGCCCCTAATGTAGATGACTGTTAAATCAGATTTGGTGAAGACTTTGCAAGAACTAAAAATCCGATTTATTCTTAAAAAACGACCCCTGCAGAGCTGGTCCTCAATTTAGGTCCACCCAAAATTGTGTATAGTAAAAACTCAACTCGAAAATACTAATATAGAGGTAGAAAACAAGTATTATAATAATTAATGAGATATCGAGAACCCCACGCTAACTGAGCCACCCTGTATGTCGATTTATGTTTAGTTTTCACACAAACAGTCTCGATTTCATTTCTGTAAAAATCTGACGAGATTTTTTGCATGTTCATTAAACACGTCACCTAGAAAGAGTTAATAAATCTTTGGCTGGAAAAAAACTAACTCTGAAGAAGATTATTCACTAATGTTTTTCAACTTTACTTCTCAAACGTAAACTAGTGGAAGGATTGTAATAGGATCACTTTGAATAATTTTACTTTCAAGTTTCGGTATGTTTATCGTTTGCAGATATCTTTCTGTTGGTTTTCGTTTTATGTGCAACATGTGTCAAAAGTTATGTATGAATCGACTGTTAGTTCTGATTATCCAACGAACATATACTAAAATTCTGGAAAATGCACTGCAATTACTATTGCATTGTACGAGATTAATTTCCACCACAAAATTAATAACGATATCGTCTAAAGTGAAACGACGAAAATCTTTAAAAAATATGTCCCAATAAACATTTTATCGTGCTTCTAAGGCAAGAAAGCTCTGTGTAAATCAGATTACAATTTTTTATTAGATCTTGTCTCCTGAAGTCTCTTTTTTACCTTCTCTCATAGCACTCATCAAGTTGTTTCATTTTACTAGTAACCATTTGTAAAAAAAATCATCATCTTGTCGGACTAGAGTCTAGCTTTGGTTAAAAACAAATAGGTATGTGGGACGCACTTATGGTACCACTCACAAGCGTGCAAGCCCAGATTTATGTGTCGGTGAAATCAGTGATAAAAAAGTTTGTCAGCTCTTAAAGGGGCCACGAAAAAATATTTTTTTAATCTATAATATTCTTAAAATGGTGTACAAATTTCATTGTTGAAATAAGATGGAGCAGCACTTTTATTTTGATTGAAATAATTCTTTATTGAAGTTAAAAGATGCGTTGATACCAAACAAAAAAGTTGTACATAAATTTGCATGAACAATAGTTTTAGAGCTAATAAAATATCGAGGTATGTTCTTTTCAAACGAGGTCAAAGTTTTTAGAGACAATTAATTTTTCAATATTCATCCAATTATTATCAAAAACTGACAGCACAAAAGCAAAAAACTAATTGCCAAATCTTCCATATCCCACTGTTTTCGACTACAACAAAAATTCTCTAGATCTAGTTATTTTAAAAAGCGATCTTTCATTTAAATATTTCTTGTTTTGCTACACGCTGTATTTTACATAAATTCTACTACGTCATGATTCGAGTTTCGTTCTCTTGACATTCCTCCAAGTACGTTGTTCCACACACGATACCGTTTCGCAAATTCTTTCTTTGGCATAATTTAACTCCGTATTCCTCATATAGAGTAGCAATATTTACCACACACAGGTACAGCTTTTACATATCTTTAATCTATCTATCTATCTAATCTAAATTATTTTTTACTATTCCTATATGTCCTTGGCCAAATATTTATAAAAAATGCTATATTTAGAAGCGAATAATTTCATTCAAGGATTTAAAACATTATTCCCTCACAATTTGTCAAAAATTTAATTAAATATTAATAAAAGATCGTTTGGTTGAAAGCAGAAATTTTATTTACGTAATATAGCATTTTTATTATAATTCAAAGGCCGGTATGTTAATGCCCACCAATAAAAACTCTAATCTACATGCAATTACGCTACATGCGATGGCCCGTGAATTTTTTGGCCTAACTTTGTACATGTTTGAAGGAAATAAAACCGGCAGCGGCGAAAAAATATTAGTCGGATCGACTTAAAGTTGGTAAAAATGTATGCGAATGGTTAATAAAAGAAAAATTACATAATTTTATTGGTACGATAAGGTTTTTCGAAAGCGTCGTTTCACCTCCGATTCCATTCGAATAAGCCTGGCCGTATTTCCCGTTACAAGTCGATCCCTTAGGCCGGCCGTGCAGTAGGTGCGATAGGATCGGCATTCCAGGTGATATTTTTGTGTTTCCGTGCAAATTAGGGCCATATAGAGTTCTCAAATGGTATCGCGATAGCGCAGGAATTCGGCGGCCAGGGTGTTGTACACCCGAATCCCCATTATGCAAATCGCGGTCGTGATCGGGAGTATTAAAAACACATGCGTGTGCCTATTCGTTTTTAGTTACCTTTACGGGAAAAAGGGGCTCGGCCACCCGTGAAAACGTTCAATATCGAAAGCTGCGCCGGATGCCTTGAATTAGAAAACGCGGAGATATGACGGCGCCTTTTCTTCTGCCCCGAATCTCGGATGCTGCATAAAATCAACTTCCCAACTTGATCAAGACCGATGAATCAAAAATAAACAGTCCGTGGGAGGGGTTTTGGAGATGTTTGTCTACCATATTTTTGTCGAACATTAGAGCGTCGAATAAATCAAATAGTAGAGACTAACTTCATTGGGAAGTTTGGCCACAAACTGCTTTCGAATTTAAGAAGTTGTTTGTGCAGTCGATGATGGTGACGCAAATTTATAAGAATGGGGAAAACGATGTCTGTTTTATTTTCTTGATTACTAATTTGGGTCTGTCAGTGATGTTTGGACGCACTTATCCTGGCGAATATTGCAGAGTGCATAAAAATAAGACTTCCATTTATCTTGTCCATTGTTTATTGGCAATTTAATTCGCTACAAAATTATCCTTGACTGAAAAGTTTTAACACAAACATCCAATGCGTGTAACGATGATCAAACGAGCTGATGTGCAGTAGAAACTGACGCAGCTGAAAACTAACAACATCGCACTAGCAACTTTATAATATGAACAAATTAGGTGTTAAAACTGTAGAAAGCGTAGACGAAAATTAGTGGTCTATCGTTCTACAATAAATAATGTCATTAAGCAATACTTTCTATTAGTCGAAAAGAATATGCAAAGAACTTGATACAGTTATCGATCATAGACAACGACTATACTCCTAAGGAAATTAGATAAGTTGTTTCTGATACGTACAAGAACTTTCTGCTAATGCAATACTATATCTAAATACATACATCTAGGAGCCGTAGATTTTTTGGTACCGATAAATTTTAATTACATACGTAGAACTTATCATACTACATTTTTTCAGATACTCTCATTACTCTCTATAAGCAATTTAAAAAATAAATCCAAATGACTTAAGCAAAAGTATCATCTAAGAGATATTTTTTACTAAAGCCTTGAAATAACAAACTACATAAAAAATCTCGAAACAACCGGCAGATTTTGGAGACTATATCTTTAATACAATAGCAACAAAGAAACAGGTGACACATAGACATAAACGATAAACGGACATCTTCGTGTTCTATAAGCTGAAAAACGTCCAAAAAACATAAAAATGGCCTTATTACAAGTTCTTCACTAAAGAGTACCTAATAATTGGAATAAGCAAATTACTGACAAAAGCGCTTAGAAAAATTTGGTCGAAGATCGTTTCAACAGAACTTCCCATAAAATACAGTAGAAAATTACTGTTGAAGCACCAAAACTAACGTGTAATAGCAGTTGGCATTGACATTTGGTTTTTTCTATTCTAATTCTATTTTATTTAACAAACATTTAACAAAGCACTCATTATAAGTGATCGACTTGCTGCTTCGATAGCAATTTTTTTCCATTGCTTAGGTTCGACAAGAAAAATCATATCAGTTTGCCCAAAAGTCAATATATTGAACAATGTTGGACTATTTGCAAAGAAAAATATTCGCAACACAGGATCATGATAAGGAATTACTAGAGAAATAACAAAATTTGGTGTTAATATTTAGATCGCTAGTGTAAAATGTTCCTTGTTTCAATGAAGAATTAAGCACTAAAATTGTTTTTATTATTGTTGTTTATTTTTTTTATTTTTTTTAGTGCGGTTACTAATTAGACATGCTTTAATTCACATTATTGTTACGCGGAGACTCGATATTAATATACTAAATTCACACCATCAATCTTCCAATCCAAACTAAGAGTGAAGCTACGAAAACACGATAAAAAATTCGTGAAAGAATAAAAACAAAATCAATATTTCTTAAAATGGTCAATATTTTCTGATCAAATAATATTCTCTGCAATTAACTGATTTCCTCTGTAAATTCAAGATAGATATTCATAAGAAATAAAAGTAAACAAGTTTAAAACGTTAATTAAGACTCATACTCTAGTATTTGAGTTATAAAATGACATTTCTGACCAAGCTGCAGTCTATTTACACAGCTAGAAATTAATTTTGCTTGTTTAAACACGCCATCTTGTCGAAAGCTCTGTCTACCTATTACGTACGATTGTTCCGCTTGACTACTACACATAATTCGACCGTACGAAAACCAAAGAGAGAAAAACCTGAAACCAGTTCATTAACTGAATAGGATATTAGTTGACGTTATGTAGTATAACGACGAACGCAGTAATTACCTGCACTTTAATTTTCAATTATCTGGCGTTTCATGGAGAGCACTTTCCGACGAATTATTAAGCTTTTGAAACAGACGGCCCGTTTACCACGCAATACAGTTATGTGTGCTTCTAATATCGTTTGGCAAAATAATTTACATATCAACTAAAGCTATGACGTTTATTTCATCGCATATTTTCCGGAACACCGGAGCGGAAACATTTGGCATGTTTAATTAACCGTATATTCGGCAATTTTTCCAACCCGTTCGCCTTCGGCTAGAATGTTTCCAAAAACAGATTCCCGTTTCGAAAACGTGAGCTTTTAATCTCGATATTTAATTAAAAAATTCTGGTGAATTTCCCCCGGGAACATTCGAAAAACCTGTCGCTAAGTGAACACATCAATCTGCAATCACACAAACTGGCGGATTTCCAAAGCCATGAATCGTTAAATAATTCGATTTCGGGTTGCTGTTGTTGTTATGTAACAGGTGAACACAGAGGTGAGTGCCGACTAATATTAATAGCTCTTAAAGGGGGATCGAGGGAGGGTTGCCAAGGCTTTACCTGAGTGCCATGAATAAATGATAACATTAAAGATGGCGCTCGTCAACGCTCCTTTGCTGCTCTGCTTTCAATTCAATTTGCAAGCAGACACTGAGAACTCTAAAAGCCCCACGTTTCACTGAATCAATCCATTATATGCAAACTTGATTAATTAAATATACCGTCTTCCATTTTGCATTCTGAACGAACTAAAACTGTTGTGATGGAGAAAAATCACAGCGACCGTACCTCAATCATCAATTCTATCAGTGCTTAAAAAACCCAGCTGAGGCTGTCAACAACGTTAAAATTCATCAGGTCAAGAGGATAACAAGGTGAACAATATCAGTAAAAAAAGTCTGACAAGGGTGCCTTTTACTGATAAATATATGAAGTTTAATAGCAATCTATACTGTATTTTATTTGTTTCCTACGTTCCTACCTTTCCTAGTATTTTTACTCAAATAGTTTTGATGATTAAGTCAATATCTCCCACATCGTCGTCATTACCCGAAGTCCGATCAGTGGAAAATGAAAATTCGAATACGTGCTACGTGATTTTGCGAGTGTAGCCATTATCTATAAGCATTTAAAATGTATTACATCGTTTACTTTATTACCACTTTGTATATTGACTAAAGCTACAAAACGCGAAATACTGAAAAGTGTTTGATATTGTTTGAATTCGTTAATGAGGTGGCCAATGCTTCCATTTTAATAAAAACGTTCGTGGTTTATGTGTTTTAGCGGTACAACTTAATAACGTCCATAAATATGCAAATATTTAAAAACAATTTTAACATCACTCCAATTTATTCACGCAATAACTATAAAAAATACTTTCACGCGATGGCCCCAACGAACGATCTGATAAATGCGCTTGAAAGGTGATATCTTAATAAAAAAAATATATACGAAATGTTAGGAAAATGCGCTAGCAAAGTTTTGATGATGTTGTTTCTGAAAATTTAATACGTTACGTTAACGATTTCAGTCGTTATTGTGATGAAGTTTAAGATAACGGTCGTATTATGCAAGCAGGTAGCTTTTATTTAATTATAAAATGGAGTTTTACGACACTTTTAACTTGAATACACGACACATTATTGGAAAATGTTTTTTATTACAACATAAATTTGCAAACAATGAGTTTCAGGCACGAAGTCTATAAAATGCATGATGACTGCCAAACAAAAAAAGCTCGGTATTTATTCGACCGTTCTGATTGCAATAATTTCCTTTTTCTCTCGAAGTAGTTTCTCCGAGTAACGTTCCCTGACTTTTCCACACGCCAAACAATGATAAAAATCAATGACAACTAAGCTCCCTATTGCGTGTTGAAATCTCAGAAATTGCATTAACTGTAAAAATGCCTCTTTCTTCGGATAAAGATTTTATCAAGAAATCCTCAACAACCGGCTAAGCCTCGATCCAGCGACCACATTTTACTTTAAAATATCTTCGCTCGTTATTTTATAATCCATTTTCAGCGGCTTTAATTATAAGACTGATAATGCTCCACAAAATTCTAGGGCGAGTCGCAAAGTACGAATAAATACATCGTATCTAATAAATACAAATGCCATTGACATTTAGACTGTACAGTACACTATAAAACATGTGAAGGTTTTACAATATTCTTTTAAATCTACATGATTTATATACACAGTGCAGCCCGTAAAGTCAAGTCCCTTATAACTCCGGAACTGCTGTAGCTTCGAAATTTAAAACGTGTATGTGTCGAATAACCCCTTCTTGATATGATACCAATATTTAAAAAAATATATCCGGGCAAAAAAAGAAAATAAATAATTTTGGTTAGTTAATTCTTGACATAACTGGTAAATTAATCTATTACATGGCGATCCACATTTATTACACCTTATTATCTTTAAAATGGGTTTCTCCAACACTTTTACAGAAAACAAAGTAGACGACAGATTTTACTGGTCTCAAGTAGGCCAAGGGGCTCATATCGAGCATACGTTAAAATAACGCATGTTTTTAAAAATTCAATAAATACGTTTGTTTCTTTTTTTCATCGACGAATTGTTTTGAAGCTTTGACAACATATGTTGAATAAAATATCATTTCAAAAGAGTAGACACTGGACTCCCCACGCCATTTAAGTTTTTTTACCTATGTCATAGTTTTGGAATTTCAATGTCAAAGCGTGTCACTATAATGACTATCAGATATTACCATAATTTGACCACTCATTCATGGATTTTAAACTTGAATGCTGTACCTACAGCGGTTCCAAATTTACAAGAAGGAGTCTGTATTTACGGACGCACGGTATATTGGACATCGGTACAAAAATTGATGTAAATATGACTCTTTTTATTTTCCTACTTATTACTGTCGATTTTTAATTTATGTGAACTGTAAGCGGTTGAAGATATTTTACACGCATCGTTTAATACTAATATAAGTAAAATATTATACGTTTAATACAGTATACAAATACAAAAAACTACAATTAATACAAAATTTTGATCAGATTTGTACACTATAACACAACTAATAAACGTTACTGTGTTCTCAAAATTAAAAAAAAAGCTATAGGCGGATATAATACGTGGCTTTATACTGTACTTCTTTTGAGATAGTATATGTAAATAGTTGAAAATAGTTGCGGAAAACAAAAAAATTAATGAAAGGCAAGCAATACTGGTCCTGCACCTCAATAAAAATTTATTGAAAAATGTTAACGTCATTAAGTTCGTGGTGGAATCAACAAATAAAGTTCAGTTGATTTTGTGGAATCCTTAATGAAATATTAAATTCGCAAAATTTATTTTCTTAGACCAAATATCTTTAAATTTAAAAATACAAGTTAAGATAAATACTTATATCAATTTTGATATGTATAATATACCGGACACAACGAAACTGGTGAAATATCATTAATTTTGTGTACGTAACAACATGTCAAGGTCATCTAGAATTGTTGCCTTTTGTGTGAAATTAAATTAATTTTGACTTCCATTTGGTAACTTGTCGCTTAAAGTTTACATACAGCTTATATATTCTGCCTCAATTTTCAAAAGAACAAAAAGTAGGTATAGTGCTCCAACTGCTGGTTCGTTTTTACGACTGCATCTTATTGTGAAGGAGTTAAGTGTTGCACAATAGGCCTCTGCCGCAAGTAATTCAACGGCCATAAACCATCAAGGGACCAACTGTCTACACTACACAGGGCCGTATGCGCCCGTAAACCTTTAAGATGATTTATTGCACGACTATTTACATTTTCAATAGAGTTCTTAATACTTGCGGTAATTGAGATTGCATTGTCATAAAAACGAAGTCAGATTTGGACCACTATACCTAAGATTTTTAATATTTTCGAAGAAAGAATTTTTTTGCACGCAGTATTTCAGAGCATTACAAGAAGTCATTTAGGTGATTAAGTTGAAAAACTTTTACGAAAATGAAGTTTTGACAGTGAATGACATTCAGTCTGCTTAGCAATACCATTATATTCCTGATTAAATAATGTGCGAGTATCCCGAGTTTCTTAGAAGCAATATCCTGTAAATATATTTGAAAAATATATCTATAAACCTACAAATAATCATGTACTTACTCATTTTGGAAAGGATGAAGTGACAATTTCAATTAATTTCGTTTGACCTAGACGAATATGTCCCAAAAATAATCCCTCAACTTATGATCAGAAGTTATTTAGTAATTATTCTATACTTTTTTCATTACATAAAAATATAATTATGCTATCGTGTTAGTAGTGGCCAGATACAATTGTAACAAGAAAATACACAGAAAAAGTTTGTAGAGAAACACACAGCAAACGAATGTGTCAAAAATGAACTGTTTTTTACAATTAAATTTTGTTATACACAAAACTAAAACATGTTTGATATTTTGAAACAAGAAATAAAATATGCAAGAGTGGTGAGAAATATATACACGTTTTTCTCAAAATTGTGTAAAATTATGTAATAAAAAACTTACATACGTCCCTGTCAAAAAAATGTATTTGCTTATGGTAAATCGTTACTAACACTCTGCAGAGAATTTATCAAAGAACGTTTGGTATTTTCCTGCCTTTGATCTAAAAAACATTTCACTTGAAACTAAATATGTAATGAATGAATGATACATTTTTTACTCATTATATCTACCTAGGGTAGTTATTTTGAGTCAATAACTTCAAGATTGTATTACATCACCACACAAATTTCGTCAAGTTTAGTCATTAATAAAAAATCACAAACAAACCAAATTGAAACACACCATATTTTCTACATTAGAAAAATGGACTGCAAATATAATTGAATAAATTTTGTAATCAATGACACAACATGTACTTTGATATGGAATCTGTATGTTAAATACATTTAACAACGAGTAAAACGAAAGACTAATTTACCATCGAAGTCAAACTGTCCACTGCAAATTTCATTTTTGAAGTCAGATGAGTGTTATTATCATGTTATGATATTAACAACGTATTTCAGGTCAAAGTATGGTCCAAATCACTACATAATTAAATCCAATAATTTGGTTGCAACTCATCACTTAACTTTAGGACTCAAATTTATTTTTCCTTTAAATTTAATACACGCCTTGTTTTATTTAGCTAACTTTGCACATCGTTTTTTATCATATTGTTGTGTTCTTTTATCTTCACTGCTGCTTTTTTCAATTACCAGCTTAATTATTGCGTATATTTCCCTCCACCATCCAATTTAGTGCGAAGGAAATTGTGTTGGGTTCGATATGAGTTTAATCATTGATAAAATTTATTTTGCAACAGATTGTATAGGGTCCGAACCGAACCCTTGTCATATAGCACTCGCAACACGCCAACACACAACCCCATGTTTTTTTTACACAATTCAACCCCGTTTCCAGCAAATATTAAACCCGATCGGCCCTCACATCAGTAGCGATAAATTATATCAGGTCGGACATTTTAAGAAAATTGAATTCTGTTTACAACGCGATATCTTCGAAATTTATGAAGAGGAGAAATCAAAGATGTCCGAATCGGGACCGATTGTTGCCTTTTTACGTAATCACTTATTCTTTGTGTACAGAGAGCAATATCGATAGCCTTGATGGCTTGGATGCTCCCGAACAATACAATCGGGACGTGCTACCGTACCATCAGATAAAAAGTAAAGTATGATTATGTGTTTATTTCGTTATGGATTAAGTGGAAAACAAGATGCTTATAGGAATGAAACCGCGTCAAGGGAACGATACGGTTCGTTTCTTTATTACGTAACATAGAGGCTATGATCGTTTGCATGCATTTTTGGCCCCAAGTGAAATCTTATCTCGTAATGCTGTGAAAGATGTTTCACTTCGCACCAAATAGATAGAACACTCTTTACGGTAAGCGCGAGACGAGTAATTACATTAGCACGAAGTACTTGCCCTGTGCTGGACCTGATTTAATCGATTTTCCAACTAGAAGAGGTAGACGTTCAGTCTGTCGCAAAATCTCCTGTTGGATAATAAATTTATGACGTATGGTTTAGGGATTATGTTTTATAGTATATTTTTTAAAAGTTTGATCCCTTTTGGAAGCGAGTGGGATCGTGAAAGGTTTTGTGATATGATATGGGAAATGTCCCCTAAGATATGGCCGAGCAGATACGGAGCTCTCTCGAATTCATAAATAATAAATGGCCGATCAAATATTCATGTCTTTGTGATCTCGCGGCCTTCTGAACATCGTACGCGTGTTCGAATATGGATAGCTTGACACTTTAAATATGCAAGAAATCTGCACGCTCAGTGGTAATGCAGAGGGTGAAAAGTAATACTAGGCTTTATTAGAATTGCTGGATTCGTCTCCTTATTGGTTCTGCCAAAGAATTATTTCCATGGAATTTATGAATTATATATGCAAAAAATGTCGTGTCTCTACCGGGTGTTCCATAAAATATTGAATGTGCAGAATGGCAGAGTAAGTAAGTTTAGTTTTTTCAGTTCTGAATTTTAAAATATTACGAAACTGTTGTTAGTAACAGTTAAGGATGTTTGTCTCATTTAAGATGACTCCTATAATAATTTTTATAACTTCGAACCTTTTTGTACTCTATTTAAAAAATTATAAAAATACATTATGTTAAAAATATATTATGTCAAAACAAAATCAGTTTTACAACATCTTCATTGCTTCAGCGTTTGAAGTAAATTGTATTAGTTAGTGGATTTAAAAACCATGTGCATGGAACTAAAAGAAATAAGAAATAAGTGAGATTTACTTAACAAAATTTTGAAGTGACGTAGTCACATTTAAAAATCTGGTTGGTAGTACTGAAGAAGGTTAATCTTTGTAAAAAAAAAAAACAGATTCCAGTTGGAAAAAAAAAGACTAAAGAAATTTTACACGAGCTAAAGAAAAATACGGAAGAAAACTTAGAGAACTGTTTATTAGAAAAGAAGTACAGTGAAAAGCAGAGAGCAAAGCAACTAGTTGGAAGAATAGAAAAACTCACAAGACCGAAAAACAAGTTAATGAATTGATTTGGTAGTTTCGAAGATTATCTGTGCAATAAGAATGGACACAGACGACAGACGCCAAACTGACATACAAACAGACAGACAGACAGATGGTAGACAAATAAAAAGAACAGACAGACAGACGGTAGACAAACAAAAAGAACAGACAAGCAGGCAGACAGACATACAGACAGGCAAACAAACGACAGACAGAGAAACGGAAACTAGAGACCTATTACTTCCTACTCTAGGAATCATAAGACGCAGAAAGCACATGAAAGTAACAATTCGCCAGATGCACCCTATTGCAATACTTTCTTAGTTTACGCTCGAGAAGTAAAAATCATTTAAAACAGATGTGTGATGAACTGATGATAGCATAAGTTGATTTGCAGTGACGTGATGGAAATTCCACAGCAATACTCGATTGCCTGACCCCATCTGCACACCAGCCGACTTATAATGTTTATTTAGGCAGAAAAAACGTAACCAATTTGCTACCGCGACTGATGTTTTTTTATGGCTTTTGTGAAATCAAGACTACTGCGCCCGTCAAGATACAAGATCTAAGTTGTTTATAACGGGTGTTTAATTGAAAAATCACTCAGAGTGGGCGTTGGAATATTATTTGACAGAAACGACATGTCTGTTCTTATAACATATAAGATACAACAGGCCATGTTTCTGCCAACCCCTATTTTGAGTAATTTTTTAATTGAACATCCGTTATATACCAGATTATAAATATATTTTTTGTTGTGTCTAGAATTAATATTACATTTACCTTTTTTTTAAGTTTATGACGTTATGGTTAATGTAATCAAATCTTCTGTATCATTGTTATGTAAAATAAAAGGTAGAGAAAACATGAAATTAGTTATTCGTTAAATGGACCCCATTACAGATCATTTTACGCGCGAAAAGTAAAAAGAGTGGAATATTGATCATTTCTGTGTTGATTTAGTGTTCTAAATATGTTGCCTGATTTTTATCAGTGGTAAATTGGTAATTAATTTAGTAACATTCGGTGAGCGTGGCAAATTTATTTTACCGATGGAAACTAAATCAAAAATAGTGGTGAACCGAATTCGCGCGCAGCTTCCATTTTTTTTACAACTATTAACAACGTTTTAACAACTATTTTTGTTCCAAAAAACTCGTCTAGTTATTTAAAAAAAAAAACTCCCTTGTGCCTGAAGCACAAGCCATTAAATAAGGCCAGTTTTTTTTTGGTCAGAGTAATTAGACGAATTTTAATTTGCTTTTTATAATCTGCAGGATCTTTTCTATTGTGGAACAATTAATGCAGTAGTAGGAGATTATCTATTTAATAAAACTGCGCATAAGATAACACCCAACAGATGACAGGCGATGGACAGATGGAATCGGAACACCTAATTTTTCAAATTGCAGAGAAACATGTAATCGATCATACATCAGATGGACAGTATTGGAGTATTTCCTGCCCTAACTGACTCCCGAGAAATAAAAAATTAAAAATGTGATATTTCTATATTACGGCGTCTGTTTTTCTAATTGAACACCATTAAATTAACGCATCGGCGAAAAACAACAGAAAAATTTTTACGGTATTTTAAAGTACAATTCTGTCATTATTATGTCATGCCATGAATCAAACATTTACTAAAAAATAGAACGAAAACATAATTGTAGCAAATTATAAATTATGTTGTGCTTATATTGCGCGGCCTAATCCATAAATGTCAGAAAACCAAACTTTTAGGAGAAATCCGGGCCGTGTCATCATTGAGCACATCAAAATCCACTATAAATCGTTTGCTAATGGTTTGTAGTGCAATCAATTTTTTGGATAAATATTATTATGCATAAAAAATAATAATAATTACCACCGTCGGAAAAACAAAACTTTAATCTACGCTTCTCTGGTGCTACTTTTTAAAAATTTTATTCTATTTTATTGTATGTTATTTTTTTAATAATAAATCGAAAAAATTAACACTAGGGACGCAGAAAGTAACCTTTTTCCAGTAGAAACAGAAATGTCATTAGGAGATCCGTCGTTTTAAATTTATTAGTAAAAAAATGTAAGGTGATAATTTAGAACCATTTCCGTGGTATTTTCATCACCTTACTATATGGCAACCAGCGTAACCTTAACGTAGCAAACTACATTAGAATCAGTAGTGAACTTGTGGAAACAACACATTTTTATGAGTTTATCAAAACATGTTTCACTGTATAATATAAATAAACCAGTGTGTAAGAGACGGATCCTTAATCAATGTTAACAACAACATTTTAAAGCATACCTTTTCTCTCAGCATATCCCTCGTCCTGGTGGCCTGCGTCCGACTCCTGTGCAACTCCAACTGCAATTCCAGACATCTTTCTTGCCAATTAACGCTGCCGGGATCAACGACGCGACTCGGCCCAGAATCCAAGCCGTCCAGCGGTGGCAGAGCCGAAGAGGTGACGTCTCGAGGTCGACGCGGAAGCAGACGCGGCGACGACGGCGTCGAATGCGAGGACCTCGTCAATTCGGTCAATCGTGACAGCGGATCGAAAATTTGGCTGAGCCGTCGCGAATTCGCACTCGAATCCTCAGCCATTTTCACACTTCAACAACAAACGAAACTAGCTTAAGTCACCTCCATTACGAGAACGAATTGAAACTTAACAAGGAAAACACTAATTTAAACAATCTAAGGTTTCTGGATGGAAGTTACGAATCACAACCGCGTATTTTTGGTGGTAGTGGGAGAGGAAAAAACTTAGTCAACCCTTTGTAGGAATACTATGAAAGTCTAAACGCATACTGAGTGCAGACATCTCTAAGCTGAGAAATGCATGGCCATTGACCTTATAATAGGAGCTATAAGTTGTAAGGTCGTGTGTATGTACTCGGTATCTCTCTCTTTACTAATAAACATTGAATCATTCATTCATTCCGTCGTATATAAACACGGCACTCGTTAAACGCACTTCTATTTAATAAATTCGATGACATACTCATATAACAACATCGATTTAACAAATATAAACAACACTTTATAATTTTCAACACCTATATACTTATTTATTTTTGATTTTTATAAATATTTCTTCTTCGAAGACTTAATGGACGACGGCGTCTTTTATATCTGAAACAAAAAGCAAACGGTTAATTTATAGAATCATTCGCCGACACATTAATTGCTACTACATCTGCTACTAAGTACTATTTAAAAAGTGACGATTTGATTTAAAAAAACATCGGCGTCTTTTAGCTTGATCTAAAAATCCATAACGAGGATGACGTATTACGCAAAACCAATGCGTGCCGTTTTACATGCTAAAAATTATTTAGGAAATAATTCGTGTGTGGAATCGATACTAAAGTTGTTTTCAATTATTTTTGAAATACTGAAATACTTATATAGATTTAAAATTCTATTAATTCTGATCAATTTATACAGGAATTACTTTGTGATTATTTTTGAAGGAAAATAATCGCAAAGTAATTCATTTTAACAAAAAGTGACTTAAAATAAATATTTACAATAACGGTGTAACTATATCAAGAATATCTTAAATCGCCTTAATTAAACCGCTTAAAGCAACCTGCTTAAATAAATATTTTCCTTCAGCTAAATTCAAGAAGCTCAGTACAAACAACTTTTGGTAAAGCCTTAGCTAAGGTTTCGCATACATTTCCCTTTGCTCCCTGTACAAAGCTGAGGGTATTATTCAGTATTTACAATAATTTCAACTCGTGATCACGATATCATCCAACTTACAAGTTTCGTTGTTGGAAACTTAAGCCTTATAAACTGATCATTTATTTAACCGTATGTATATCGACAGTAAGTTCCTTTACTAAGCTTTTAATAAACATTAAGTTGCTATGACTTGTAGAATGTTTAATAAATTAGCAACAACCGTTCAAGCCTACACAAGTAATATATTGTCATTTAGTAACATTATAACACCCTGGTTTTGGAGTTCAGTGGGTGGAACAGAGGAGGAACAAGAAAAGCAACACTCACCAACAATGTTTTTTGCTATCAAATGTCAATACGACAGAGGTACGATAAGGTAAACGTTGTTGTTAATATTAAATCCATGTAACTTCCTGTAGCTGTGTTGTCTTTGCTGCCTCTATAATTACTTGTGTTAACACACATATTTTCCACGCGTAAACACATCGCGTGCACAGGACCCGTAAAAAGCACCACAACAAATATATTTTCACTTTATATCAGATAATTTAATGAATTAATAAATCTTCAAAATCAAAAGTAAAAATATAACATTTACTGCAGAATTATGTTAACACTCTACTGGCATGAAATATTCATAACTTGTTTTTCACTAATTAAAGTCGAATTTCGCATCATTGCCCGGTTTTACACCACTATTCGCCACACAAAGGTCAAAAAGTCGCAATCAACGCATGTGGAAAAAACGACCATCAAACATGTTTCCCAACACTGTCATAAGCTTTTCCCGGGGAACAGTTTTTGTATGCGTTTTTCCGACAGCCGAGCTGTGATAATAAATGATCCTTGATATAAGAACAAGGAAACTGACCGTAGATTTTTTGTTCCAGAGGCGTAAAAGTGGAAACCCCGTGTTTTGTCAGGTTCGAATGAAATAACGAAATTTACTAAAGACACCGAACTGGCTGAAATGATTTTTCGTCGAGAAGACAATCCAGAAAATTGACTGAGATGACGGCGATGTCAACAACTTTTTTTCTCGTTTTATTGTTCGGTAAAAGTGACGCCTAAATTCTCTGCAATTTAAACAACGATTTGATATGAGCCGACCGTAAACAATTTTTATTATTATGATTCCATTATCGTTAAATTTCCTTTGGTGGAATACACCAAAAGGTATATTATGAAGTTTAAATGAAGCAATATAGCAAAAACAAAGTTGAGCAGTTTAGTGAAAAAGACACGATGAAGATGGCCCAACGCCGCGAACGTAATCAATTAAGCTCTTAACAAGTGGTGTTTTTATCGCTTCGCGTTGGTAACAACACGTGTTTATTATGCTTAGCACATGTGTGTATCATTTATATTCCTCGGGATGTTACAATGTGTGCATCCTCAGAAACGACGCAGCCAACAAACCAATCTGAATATTCTGCAGTCGACGCTAAATTATGGAAAATATGAAACTGAAGCACAACATTTACAATTGCAATCCCCCGAGTCTTGTACCGAGGTGCAAATACGCCAGATCAATTTCAAACTCAATATAACTTTCGTATTGGTATTGGAAAATCTCAATTTCTAAAACTGTAATGCTCCAAACATGTATATTTCATATGAGCGTAACTAGTTTTGAACGGTCAGATTGGATCCTGCAATTTAACATTTTAACTTGAAAGAGCAACTCGTAAACTGGATGATACTGAGTAATCCGAAACAAATTTTTTGCATTTTCGAGTCTGTTATCAATATAAAATATTTTTAGAAAATTTATACTTTTTGAATTCAATTGAGTAACGCTTTCTAGTCAGTAAGAATTAACGGTTGAAGTCTTTGCAAGAAAAATCGCCAACAATTATTTCAATACATAATTATAAATTCAATAAATCAATGTTTCCCCAGAGTTATAATCTGTAGGACATTTGGAACAAATCTAAAATCAATCCGTAACAGCAAATTTTACTGTAAATTTTTGAAGCCGATACCCTTAGATGTTATACAGGGTTATTCACGAGAAGCAACTAGAAATGTAGTTTCAAAACCATCGTTGCTGTTTCATACCATTTTAAAAAAAATAAAAGATAATTTAATTAAATGTTTTGTGGCTATTGTTGCGAATCCACTTTGTCGCGAAGTTTTGTGTGCGACTTAATTTAATCTATAGAGAATTATTCACAAGAAGCTCTAGCCTAAAAAATTAAATTTAAAAACCATCTTTGACATTTAACATAACATAAGAAGTGCATAATTTTAAAAACTCCGAAAAATCACTAAAATTGCGGGTAACTATTTAAAAGAAACTAACTAACAAATCACACTAATACAACGATCTTGTTGATAAGGAAAATGAGACATTACAGATTGAGAAATACTAGATCTATCACTCCTACTTATACGTCGGTTCTCACATTTTCAAATCACCCTCGTAAATATAGGTGATGTTTTTCCGTACGATGCGAATTTCCTTTGATGAAATTAAACCTTCCCGTCGGAATTAAATTACGTTTATATTTTAGGACGAAATTTCATTGTTCCAATTTTCGAAGTTTGTAATTCTAGCTTTTATCAAATTGAAACCGCATTTCCCTCGCTAAAACTGAGAAAACATGCTCGGCCTAAATTCAATAACCGCGTAATTATTTACAACTTGTCAAGATTTCCTAGCAGAAAAACGACGACCAATTACCCCAATTCAATTTAAAAATTCGTTTATTGTGATTGGGCGGTTGACGGCAGAGGGACGAAGAGGAGGCAACATCGCATCGAGATTGACCCTATTTCCGGGTGGCCGATGCTGATCATCATCTCCGGCCTCTGATGACCTGGCCGGGCTCCAAATTACCCTTCCTCTAATGATCTATTAGGACCCAAGGGTGAACCAACGGGATCTCTTGGTGGAGACGAGCTGCACTCCCATCTATTATGGAACTATACAACTGCTAATCCGTCGTTTCACTCCATCATTTGCGAGGCAAATTTTTAGCGCAATTTCCTCTCGCAGGAACTAGCCACTTTTTCAAAAAGAGCACGTCGAGCTTATAGGATTACTCTTCCAGGAGGAAATCTAGCACGATACATAATTTGCTAATATGTGGTCATTGTCGCTACTCCAGCTCTTCGTTATTACTACTATTAGCTAACTTGGCAATTTTTTAATTTCGATACTTGGTGTCAGTCTAGTTTACAAATATTAAATTCGCAATTAGGCATGAATTGCAAGTAACTTAATTTTAAATTTAACCTCGAAGAAATTCGAATGTTTTAGTGAAAACTCAGCCCAATAACAGTGCATGTAATAAATAACTTTAAATTCAAATAACAATTATTTAGTAACAATTTTTTATTAAGAGCGGAACGACGACTAGTTTAACGTCATGCACTAGAGTTCCAAAAGTTTAAAATCTTGTAATAAAAAAACTGCTTTAAAATTATTTATACAGAACTTCCATTGCCACTGAAGTACAATAAAAGAAATCTAGTTTCTTAGATAAATTTTATTTTTATTTATTTAGGATTCCTTCTATAACTTAGAGATATGCGTGGGTTGTTAAACCATAAGTAAAAAAGCATGTTATGCGTATGTTTTAAATGAATTTTTCCAGAATAAAATTTTGCGATAAGGTCATCAACTTTTTTTCAAGGACACATATCAAATTGAATAGGTGCAGTGTAATACTATTAACAACAGGATTGTATTCCCAAAATTTAAGCAAATTGATGTTAAGCGTTGTTGCTTTAATCAATAAACTTGCATTCATTTTTTTTAGTCATCCTGTATACGCAGTTCTAAAAAATATAAATGCAATGGTAAACCACAAGTGTAGTAGACTCATAATATTTTACACATTCTAGATTGAATTTATTCAACAACATTTTGAGATGTCGTCACCACGTTTTTGAGAGGGATAAACAAATCAATTTTCTTTTTTTTATCATGTATACAATCACTTTAAAACATTTGCAAGAGTATTCGTTTTTAAATCAAACTGTGAAATGTTATACAATTTTGATTTTTTTCCCCAAAAAAGCTCCACGCCTAAAAAATTCTAAACGCAATCAGAAATAGAATTTTAAAATCATCTGTGATATTTCATATTATTTAAAACAAAAAGTAAAACATACTGTAAACTCACTTGATATACACCTTGTAAAACTTTTATGACTTGAGCGGCTTTAGCCAAACCACCCTTATAAGTCAAACTGGCTATTCTAAGCTTTGTGAACCCCAACCGCAAGGATTACTACTGTCCATTGTTGCCATAACGGAGCTGTGAATTGAGTTAAGTTATACAATAGCCAGTTTGACTTATAAGGGTGCTTTGGCTTAAGCCGCTTAAGTCATAAAAGTTTTACAAGGTGTATGTCAAATGAGTCTACTGTAGTTATGTTTTGTGTAACAACTTGACATAGTGTCAGATACTATCATGTTAAAACTGGCATTTCGTCAGAGTGTATTAAAACGACAATAACATATGATTGATATATAGTTAGTGTTTCGCGGTTGTGTAGAGAACATTATACGTATTATAAGATCACTTTAGAAGCATACTAATAAAATTTTATGACATAATTAGGATTATTTGGTTGAAAATGCCGAATCGGTTTTTCGCATTAGGGTCCTTGTAAACTTGTAAGCCATGTCGCGTGCCTACAGAATTTCCTGTGTTCCCCAAGCAGACGGTTTTTCGCGGTCGTACCTGAATAATTTATGGTTTTAGAATTTTGCGAGTTGGTTGTAAAATATTTTTAGAATGTATTTAAAGTGATGTTGGTTATACACTGATGAATGAATTTGTTCGTTTTGACTTTAATCTAACAATTGACGCTTATTTCCAAATTATCAAAACCAAACAGCTAACAATATTTTATTTAAAAACATAATGATAGTAAATATCAGAGATTGCCATGTAATTGTATTAATAGTTGCATTTTGAATTTTTTAGGCAAGAATCTTCTCTTAAATAACCATGCATAAAATTTTCCTACAATCAGTTCAGCAGTTGAATCCTAAAAAAGTGGTGGAAAGATAATTGTATTCTCCTTAAATTTGTTCAACTAAATCTCCCTCTCTCTCTTGCATAAGAACTACAATAAGAAGTAACGGTTTGTTAAAAATCAAGAAAATTCGTAATATCAAATAAAAAATTTTGCAAATTGAAGCAAACTCTAGAAAAAGAAGAAATATTATTTGGCAATAACTCGAATATCAAATAAATCAACTATGTTTCATTAAAAAACTTTAATTTTTCGTGATAATCCTATATGTTAAAATAAAAAAACGGGTCGATTATTACAGACAAACCAGCAGTATGTTCCTCCCAATGAGATTTTCTGTCTCAATAAAATTACGCGACGTCCATCAATGTCAATCAAATCAAGCGGACATCATTTTTCATAGTTAGTGTAGCATTAATAAGCACTGAGTTTAGACACTTTCAGGAAAATGACATAAACCAACATTTTTTTTTATTTAGTTAATACAATACACTGCTTCACTTATTAATTTTTTTAAGACACCCATATAAAAAAATGTAAAAAATAAGAATCTATGAAGAAACTCCATGTACAGAACCAGCCTTTTTTAAAATTTAAAAGGAGATTAAGTTTGCAAAATTGTTAGATGACAGTATCCAATTGCAGAGCAATCGGTTCTTTTGTTTCTACGAATTTTGTTGTATGTACCTTTTTAAACTTTTCTCCAAGATCAAAAATAAGACTCCATTAATAAACCAGAAGTATAAAAGCATATTGATTAGCACATTTTAGATAGGATTTATTTAGCAAAATTTTGAGAATAAGTCAACACAATTTGGTGGAGATAAACAAAAAAAATAATTCCGTTTAAAAGATTGTCCAAGTAATAACATAGCCACCAGAGGATAGATGGGCGGTACTTGATATAATACTGCTGCTACATGAGGAAAAAGTGTTTTTAGCAACTGATTTTTGTAAACGTAATTTTATATTAATATATGATTAATAAATGGGACTATTTACTTAAACAAGTTATATTTATTCTTATATTAAAAACTAAAATAAACATATAAATATTGTATGTCTACGGTGTCAATTCCAGCGATGTCAGTATTACCAGAACTATGTTATCCGTTTAAGCTAAAAACAACATCGTCCACAAAAAATCCAACTTTTCTAAAATTAGCCACCCACAAAACAGTAAAGGACTAAAAAGAAAACCCTTAGTCGAAAATAAGATTCCTTAAGTCATCTCGAAAAAGTATCCCAGCCGTCTTTCACTTCTTACTTGCATCCGTTTCATAAAAAAGATTTTCTTTTACCTAAACCCCTTCTTTTTCAGGGCGATATTATTTTTGGAACGGTCCCCGAAAGAGGATAAACGGAAGTTGTTAAATATACGATCTTTGTTTGTTTTCGTCGTTTTGGTCCAGACATCTTCGTTCCAGCTGCATACAAGCAACTTTCATTAACTATGGCAACAGTGAGGAATATAGTAAAAATAGTGCCGCCTTTAATTGGATGGTGCGGTAAGTGGCTTCGAGGATTATTCATCTCAAAGTTAGTAGAAAGAAGGAAACTTTCATCACAAGTCTAATTGAATTTAGTAGTGAAATGGTTTTACCTCATCTCGAAGGTAAGCGCTTTGGGCCACGATATCAATCTCGAGTCCAATCTTGTTCGCTATCTGAAGGGTTCTTTTAAAAAGGGGAACAATAAAAAACGAGCCATGACGTCGCTTAAAGCTGTAGGTACCCGGGGCAAAAATACCTGAGCACACAAAACTGTTAAAATATGCTGGGAATAAGTTTAAAATTCGCGCTGAAACCGTTAGCGGAAGTGAGATAAGACGGATATAAACAAGTGGTGGTGGCGGTGCCGGGGGCACGGTGCGACCCTCCCTTCTCTACGGACCGAAGAGATAAGCGATAGGCGTAATCGGACACATTATTTACCGGGGACTGCTTTTTTATAAGGGGGTTCAGGTGAACTCTACGACAACCTGCAAATTGGGATTCTGAAGAGAGAACTGAAATACGGCCGAGTTGACGAAGAAGATTTTAAAATGGAACACGCGGAAATGTTTTGTAATAGAATTTGGATTATTGAATTGATAACAGACGCGAACAAAACCAGATGGGAAGAGCTGTCTGGATAAAACGATGCAATATTATCAGAGAGAAAAAAAAAAACAGCAAAACATCGCCTGAATGGATGGTGAACCCTTATTTTCTCTTTTACACAAATGTCTGAAACAAATCGAAACCATCGCAGACAATCTTGCTTTTAGTGCTCTATAACGATATCGAATGTTATCTTAATTTGGTCTACATACAGACCCTCATCATCTTCTGCCACACCTAAAATAGTTCGATACCGGGAAAGACTACCAGCCACCCTATCTAGACATTTATGGAACGCGTATCATATGCAAAATGCTCCTTTGTCATATCCATTCCCATAAATTTGGGATTTTAGGATATTCGGTCTTATCATAATCACAACTTTTGTATAGCTTTCACCTACGGTGGAGGGTCATTCCTGATAAAAATATCTCGTCGGATCAGCGCATGCTTTTATGTTCGAAAGGAACTTGAAAGTGTGAAATCGTATTTTTGCCGAAAATCCACAACCATATAAATTCCTGAACAATAAAGAATCCTTGTCCACCTATTTTACGCAGGCCTTTAAATAAAATTTCTTGACAAATAGGGTTGTGAAATCTTATTGCCCTTGCATATTCCGCTCTTCCAACAATTTCCTTTCCATGAAAAATCGTCAACTCTTAAAAAAGCAAAGCGCGACATATAAATCAACTACAGTCAGTAAAAACGATTTATTTTCAGAAAACAAGAAAAGTATCTGAAAACACGTTACTTGCGACACTCAATGGTAAGTAGACTATCGACGTTTAAAGCTGAAGTAATAATGCCCCACGTTTTCGCGGATTAATTCAATCGACATTAGGTAATTTTAGTGAGTTAATTAATATTCGCTAAGATTATCAGCTTATTTTTTATCTCCTGAATTGTTTCTGGCAGATTCTCAGATGACACATCAATCGTCTTTTACGTTTATTCGCTGGATATTTAAATATTTTACTGTTTTCTGGGAAGTTTTGTCCAACTTCGGTACACATAGAACATCACAAATTTAATAGTGTATGGGACCAACAATCTGTAACATCATATCATTATCTGTATTTTACTTTTTTAAGGTAATTTAAAATAAAAATATGTATGTGATGTTAAAGTAAATGTAAAAAAGCGCGCAACGCGTGTGTTTCAAAGGAGTTTCTGCTTTACAAAATTCTGTGATGACGTCATCAAAATTTTTACAAGGACACTTGCATCAATGTGTAGTATAACACTAATAATAACAGTATTGCATTCCCAAATTTTCTGGAAAATAGAGTAAGCCATTCCTAATTAAATAAAAGTAATCACAAGTATAAACACATCATATTTTGCACAATTTCGATAATACGATTCGGCAAAATCTTCAGATGACATTAATGGTTAGGAAGGGTTAACGATAACTTTAAGATTTCACACATTCGGTTTTGCAGTTTCTGAATTAAGGAATAAAATAAATTGGGTCATATATTAATTCTTTGAGTCACTCTGTATAAGCAATTCTAAAAATATGAGCGCAATGATAAATCACAAGTATAGACTCATCATATTTTGTACATTTTAGATAAAATTTATTCGGTAATCAATTTTTGCGGAGCATAAAGACATACCTACATTTTGATTAAAAATTTACCATGATTACGATAAAATTAAAATTAAACTGCAAAATATTGTTACACAATTTTGATTTATTTTTCCAAAAATCTGGATGTCTTGAGTAAAAATTCAACAGGGATCCATAAACTACACATGGTGGAGTATGCTACTTTATACAATTTAAAACCCATTTACTATGTATAATTTTGAAGTGACGTCATAGCATTGTTGGTGAGAATGATTAAACAAAGTTTGATTAGCGTTTTACATGATATTACACGAGCGTTTGACATAATACACATATAATGTTTGATAATAATGTTAATTTCTTAAGACGATATATACGAGTATATATATATATATATATATTTAATAACAAAAATATAATTACGATCCAGTCTACAACTTTGGTCTATTAAGTAGTTTAAGTAAAAATGGCAATCTATTAAAACATGTATATACATATAAAATTTTTTTAAAAGTTTCCTTCCATTCTTTCTTCCCTTTTTTTAAATTTTTGGTACAGTTCTGTTATTTCTGTAATTGTCATTATATTATCTATAAAGTTTTCTGCGTTACTTAGACAAAATATATTTTGAAATTTTCAGGAAACGAGTTCTTTGTGTATGAATGTGTTGTATTCAAACCAAAAGGCGGTAAAGTTGTGTACTATTTTTGAAAAGAAGATTTATTTGTTAAAAATTTTTACCAACGCGACTTTCTTTTTAACTCGGGCGATATCTCAGACAATGAGACACCGCTAGAATCGAAAAATTGAAAGAAAAGTCGTGTTACCAGTTATCTACAATTTTCAAAAATAATTTCAATATTAGCCATAACTGAAAATTTCCAAGAATATGAAAAACCTCGCTTGGTGAAGCACAGTGATAGAAAGACTTTTTTAAAAAAAAAATTAAATGTTAAGAAACAAACTGGTTCGAAGCTGTTTACACACAAATCACATTATTTACAATTTTGCATGACGACCAATTCAAATAGAATTCAGGGGTAGTTTTGCACAAATGCAAAATGAGATATGACATTTAGTTGAAAATGATAAATAATAATAAGTTTAATTTCAAATTTTTATTTAGAAAAGGTACGTTTCATTTTTTAAGATACAATAATTATTACATGTACAAACAATTAAGGAAGCTTTTGCCTTCTAACTATCTGTCCCCGCATTTTTTCTATTACACTGCAGGCCTTCCTTTTGTGACTGTGTTCCATAGTTAGAGTCTTGATTACGCTTTCCTTACATTCTGTACCATCACATCGTCTCACATTGAAGGTGAAATTTTTAATATCACACCGGGTTCCGATACAGTTGTTATTTCTTTCAAAAACATACCCTCTTTCCGCACAAAAATTTTCAAATTACTTCCATGCATATCCTTTTGATTTTTCAGTGTTAACTGGATTCAAAATATTTATTGCCATATCGATTTTGCTCGAGCAGACTTTGCCAAACCGGCCAAAATGCATTTTTACTTTTTTATATTTTACGTTATAAGAAAAAAAAAAGAAAATATTTGATTTTTCATCATTTTTGTGTAAATTACGTCAATCTTGTAATATTATTGGAATAGAAAGATAAATACACATTTTTTTTTTCAGAAAATATTCTGCAAATATCTGCTTGTGCAAATCAAATTGTCTCCTTGACATGCACTCGAAATATTACTATTGACAATTTTCTAGGTGACGCCCAGGTAGTATTAAGACAAAATTTTAAATATACTCTAAAGTGTAACGCGATAAATAACAGAAACATGTAATTCAAACGCCGTTAAAATTAAAAAAAAAAAACTTGTTTCAAATGAAATTCATAACAAATTGTGCAGAACATAAACTTCTTAAAAAACTCGCTACATTTTCAATATCGTTGCGAAATTTCTCCCATAAGTTGCATGTCATCTGAACTGAATAAATAGGTAACGAGTTATATCATTTTGCTTACAAAAATGTTGCTACATTTCTGACAAATATCAACTCAAACGGAAAAAATATCATCACGTCGACGTCGAGCATTTAGATCTTCTTTTTTTATATACTATATGGCCGCGACACACTGTCTGGATAACACATTGTTTATTGGCATTCTGGTGACCAGCAATTAAAATCAACAAGTGTAAAATTGGATCGCGCATTTTTATGTCGTAAGCCTGCAATAACTAAAAGAGTAGATTTTCAGAAAAGCGTTATACTAATGAAAAATAAACAAAAAACACATCTCTTACGACTGAATTAATACCGCTGCGGCAATAATAAAACATGAGAAACTAAATAAAATGTATTTTATCCTTGTCGGTCGCTTTTTTACAGATTAAATCTACCATCCGTTTTCCTCGTTTATTTTTTGCTACCCCTTTCGACCAACGCTTTTAATTTCGGTCGTAGATTTATTTCGCGGCGCGAGGGCTGAGATATTTATGCATGTGGTTTATTCTGCGAACGTATTTTTAATCACCATACTTACGTCGAGCGTATTTTTTCGCTGGCTGATAAATTGAAGACTTGGAGGGATCGAGAAAAATACGTCAATCGAAATAGGTAAAAAGAAATTGAAGTTTTAAAGGAGCCAAACTGGATTATAAATTTATAAAAGAGCGTTTTTTACACCCCATTTAGTAATTAAATTTAATTACGACCTAAAGAACTGCCTTCCTCCGAACATAAAATTGCATTTTTTTACATTTACTTCGGCATTTACTTTGGACCAAACCGTTTTACTACAACCATTTATACGCCAAGAAAAAAGGAATTTCACTTATTAATCATAAAATTTCCTCTTTTTTACGACTCTGTAAAAAGATGGAATTTACTCTTCGTCTGCGGTTTACAATTAGGTGGCTCGGCTCCCTTCGTACCGCAAATTTATTGAATTTCATCGTTTCATTAAAACTTTTAAAACACCTTTCGTCAAAGCACGAAACAGTCAATGTAATCAAGTAATTTTGAATTTTTAAACCCCCCAACAAAGGAGGGAGATCTGTTACATGTTTTCGGGCAATTAATGAAACTTGTTGTGATATTTTTTTAATAAATACTATGTACGCCTTGTATCATTTTGGGCTTTTATTTAAGGAATTTAATAGATTTTACTTTAAAATTTGGCTTGAATACTTTTGAGCATTCTGGATAACTTACGTCACAATACATCATGATGTTTTGTATTAGATCCGACAAACTACTATTTAAGTAGATCAAAATCAATATCCATTTTCGTTTTCATTCCTTTTGGAACAGTTACGACGACGTTTAAAATTATTTGTATATAACTGATCTTCAATTTACAACTACGGCAAATTTATTTGTTAACTACAACCATACTAAAAACGAAATTGTACATTACTAGTCTAGTTAAGTTCTGACATGACATTTTAATAATAAATCAACGAATCTTGATCTAAATTAAATTTCACTACCAACCGCGTCAATTTTGCCAACAGGAAATAAGTTGGAGCGACAGTTTTACCAATTTCGACCAAAATTTGTTCAGACCAACTGAAACAGTAATTATAGATTATGATTCAACACGATGTAATTGTGGTAGTGTAAATAAGTGTAGAACACAACAACAGAGCATGGTATATCTCTCAAACAGATCCTTAAAATTTAAAAGGTCAAATAGCTGAACAATATACTTCAAAACCCTCGTAAAAGCGAGTTCAAATTAATAATACACAAGGCAAGTACATGGTAATTCAAACTTTATTTTAGCATTGCCAGGTACGTGATAAATTGATATCATTATACTACAGCAGTCAGTCGCACTGATTCTAGTGTAAAGTAAAAGATTCACTTACCGATAACAAAACTGTATACTTGAAGCGAAATAACGAATCTATTCAAGGAACTTCGTATGTGTGAGCAGAATCCGTACGTTTTGTGTGTTTAACGAGTATATCACATTTAAGTATCTATTTTCACTTGTAAGTACAATTGTAAACATAACGCGTTGCGCCTCCTAGACTTTTTAACGTTTTAAATTTTGAAATTAGATTTAAGGAGTAAAGTTGATGACTTTCAAAGCAACGGCGTGTGCCTATATTCTTGTACCTACATCTGGACATTTTAAAAAAGAAGCAATATTTTTCAGCATATTACCTACCGTAAATAATCCAATCAATGTTCGCGCGACATCTTGTTTTGTGAGTGCGGTATCCTAATGCAAAAAAACCTTTATCATTTACGAAAGCTCAGTCTAAATTATTTTGTCAAAAATTCTAACTAATAGTTAACTATTTCGAGTCAGGTTGACATTTAAAATTCATGACGTGACCCAGCGTTTTTATAAAAAGTAATAATTATTTAGATTACAAGTCATGAAAGTTATCTTTTATTGGACCAAGGAGCATATTGAAAGGAAAGCCGAGAATTTTCAATCTCATGAGTCCATTAGAAAAACTTTCATGACGTCTTTTGTACAAAATTAATCTTGAAACAGCGCAAATTGTTTAAATTATTTCAAATTCCCGTTTTTAAATTGTTGTTTGTGACAGTATAATCAATTATGTGGAAAATATCTGATTTGTGTATCAATGGCATGTAAACAGAAATAAACAATAACGATTTAGTATTTTCGATTGCATGTACTGTTTCCTTAATGTAAAAACTGGAAAAGTGTACAGTATTGCAATGGTCAACTTTCAAGATTCCAAGAAGCTGTGAAAGGGTAACTTTATTGACAGTTCTAGGAAAAATTCTTTAATTTTGTCAAATTTTGTGGCAATTTTTTTCTAGATTTTACAAATACACTGTATAATTTAGTAGGCATACTATGGCACTTTTTTTTGTGAAATCTACTTCCAGAATTTCTTTCTTGGTTGGGATTGGAACTGGAGTTTGAGTTGATTGAAATTTAGAGAATTGGAAGTTCTATGGTATACCTAAATATAAGAACTTCATCCCATACAACACACATTTTAAAAGTAAAACTCAGCAACTCGAAGTACAATGGTATGTAAATCTTATTAGTACTGTATCACCTGTGCGTATACGGATTGTACTAAAAAATCTAGATTGGATCATTGACTGTTTCAATTTACAAAGATTATAGGAGTATAAAAGATGGGTTGTAAATTTTGATAACGCTATGACATTGTCCCATTTCAATTAACCAATATAAATTCAACACAACATTAAATGAAATTTCCTTATTTGGGATTCCAGAAAATTGATGATACAATCTCAAAATTTATTCAACAAATATTTCACTGAAAAGTACCCACTGAAATACAGACAGAAGTGGTTATCTTTCGAACATAGGGGAAGTTTGTTGCAAACAACTTTGTAAATTCCCTTGACTAAATAATATCCGAGTAAATAACATCGAGAGAGTAATAAAAAACACGATCAAGGATGTCCATGGATTTTTGAAAGTTTGTCTTCGGTGGCTGCATTTTCAATTCAAACTTTCAAATTGACGGTAATTTGACAAGACCAAAATTGTATCAAAGGCAAATCTTCAAAAACTCATAGCTACCTTTGATCGCGTTTTTTATTGCTCTCTCGGTATAATGTGTGAACAAACTATATTATCATTAACAAGCATAATATCATTACCATACTTCAACCTAATATCATTTAACCTAAAAGTTACAAATAGAGCTTTAGTTCTTAGTTGTTTCGTGTGATCGTCTGAATGTTTCGTGGATTGTTAAATAATAACAAAACTGATAACTCACCTATCAACCACATTTTATCTAATATATCTTACCATGTAAATAGTACAGAAATACTTTTACTGCAAACGATATGTTCTACCATTTCCTTCCATTGTTTAAATCTCATTCATTTTTGCGTTGACTTGTGTCGATTTTCAATGGTCTAACATTATCTTTATGATCTCGACTTGGATTCTCATTACTTATTTCCACACTCCCAACTCAAAGTATTAAACTGAAAATAACTCTCCGACAGCTATCATACTTACAGAAATGCTATAGACCATACAGAACCATCTGCAATTACCCAACCTGACCTTAATGCGACTACCGGTAAGTCAACAATCACTATAAAACCGATAATAATGCAACACACTTTACCATATATTCAAAGTGAAAGAGGGACTCCGCCGACCCGAAAAATTCCCTTAACAGTAAAAATTTACATACAATAAACCGAATAACGCACATACAATTCACAACCAAGAACGGTTTAATCGCCGGAAAGTGTACACCGTACCCACGAAATTCGTCTTATTGAAATCCAGCATCCTTCACTGACATTCTCGACAATTCAACATCCAACGACTATAGAAAAAGCAGGAAAAAAATCGGACGCCTCACAAAGAAATCAAATCGAATCTGGTCGAGGCGTTTTAAAACCTTCTCCTTTGTGATGGACGATCGATCCGACCGTGTTAAATTCAATATAGGCATCACACGTCGGTACCTCCACCATTAAAAATTCGTGTGTGAGTGTACGAAAGCGGATCGAAAGAGACGGAGAAGATTATAATGCGAACTTAACTCGGAAAGCCAATAATGACGTGAGAGGTTCAACTTCAAAAAGAGAACGAGATCAGACAAGCCGAAACTCCGGTGTTAAATCGAACGGTGCGTTAAGAGTTGGTTTTGAATAGATGAAACGAAAATTCACCAGTGTGATGGAATGAAATGTGCTTTCTACCAAAGCGCCGAAAAGCCTAAAAACCCAGCTGAAAATTGCAAGCTGATAGTTTACCATGTTTTCTGAAAGCTTTAAAACGGCTGCATTAGAAGAGAGAATTAAATATTTTTTTACGTTAAATACACTGCACCACATCAGTAGCTGTTGGAAGTCGTATCGGGAAAAGTAAATTAAATTAAGTTGACAACTACTTCTATTTCGCATCAATAAACATCAGCAGATCTGATTCATCCTGGATTATGTTTCATATAGGTACACAGCTAATTACAATGAAAATGTACTGTAAAAGGGGCTGGAAAAATCTGCAATCCAACTGCCACATGTAGGCTAATACGCAAACAGCGTCAGATACCTATTGAAACTTTTTAGCATCTCATCCCACTCTTTTTTAGTAACGCTATAAAATATTTTACTTTTGTGAATAAATGACAAAAATAAGCTACATCAAAACGACAAAATGTACGTTATACCACTCTGCGATGAAAAAGGTGCAATAAACTTTGCACAAGTAACAAAAAAATGTAGGTAGTATTATTTTACTGGATGTTAAAATAAAAATGGGCTTTAATGAAATTATGAAACAATAAATAATGCGGCTTATTTAAAAATTAGCAGAGACGGTCATGCAAAGAGGGTATATTGGCATTTGGCATTTGTAATTCAAGAAAAGAAGATTTACTCTCTAATTTGTGAGTATATGTACACAAATCAGTTCGTTCATTCCGTTTATCTGAGCAATTGACAATTTCATTTACATGCATAATTAAAACGACTATTCTATTATTCATTCATTTATCGGTAAAACTCATTCAACGATATTGTAATGAGTGACTGAAAAGTAATATCCGATACAATGAAACCACTGACATTCATGTAGTATTGACGTAATTTCAAGAAAAGAATGTTTGTTACTTTGTTCATAAAGGATACAATTCAGAATATGAATAGTTGTACTAAAATGTTAATCAACAATTGATACACCCACAAGTACAAATACCTTAACAGCTTGAAATAGCGATAAAACAACACTAAAACTTTTCAATATACTGCTTGAGACGACTTCGTCAATTTTTTAGTGAAGATAATGTTTTAATTTTAATTTGTTTAACCATAATGTTACTGTAGTCTTACAATTTTTGGCATTTCTTGTACAAGTAATCCTAAAAATTTTTAAAATATTGTTGAGCCACAAGCAAGGTCACAATTTTCATTAAGTTAATTAAATTAATTTTGATGTCTATGACCCAAACATCACTTTACCCTAGAATTGATAACCCCGAAAAATATCTCTTCACGATTTCGAAATAACGGCGAATCTGTGGAGTACTTCCTATAAAATAAAAATTGTTCTTCATTGTAGTACGATCGTTTACTGATAAGTGATAACCAAGATACATTTTATGAATATTCGCTAAATTGATATTGAAAAAAAGAAGAGAACTCAGAAAGACTTCGTACGTACTTTCTACGTCAAATTGTAATATTTTATTGATAATTTTATTTAAGCAATAAGAAAGTACGTAACTCCAAAAAATAAAAATATATCTATCTTCAAAGACCATCGAATTTTCAAGGCCCTTTTTACTTCCCCGCCCACGTAAGCTAAGGAAGTGTAGTAATCGAGTCCATCGGACGAAATGCCACTTTTATGTTTTCTCGAAGTTTCATGACTCCTACAGTACGAAAAAAGTAGTCTCCCGTGTCCTTCTGTCTGTTTGTCTGTCTGTCTGTCTGTATCCATTTGTATTAGACTCGTAATCTCCGAAACTGCTGGACCCATTGTTGTCAAATTTTGTATGTATATTAAACATATCATGTAGTTGCTTAAATGCTAACCAAAATTTGGCTGATCATCCCCACCAACAATGTTACACAAAAATATATTCATATACTTGTAGTGTACGAACCCACTTTTAGTTTTTTTCGCTAAACCTTCCAATTTTTACAAAAACACTTGCAAGGTATAACGTTTTATTCCCGACACGGTTTGAATGTCTCCGTGGCGCAGTGGGTGTATCGGAGATAATGGCGATCTGCGATACTGCAATTGTGGTTCGATGCCGAACTTGGCCCTTTCCTTTTTACTTCCCGAGCTAAGTAAGCTAAGGAAGTATTTTCATCGGATCCATCGGACGAATTGCCACTTTTGTTTTCTTGCATTAGTATAAATCTGTGACTACTTTTCTTTTATGCTGTGACTAAAATTATCCATGTTGATGACGTCCTCACAATTTTTTTATTAGTCAAATTAATAACGAGCCACTCCATTTTCACGAAAATGTGGAGAATACGCACGTCTTTATATAATAATGATAAAATAAGAATGATGATATTCAGAACATTTTGTTCGATTGTGGTTTCATTAAAATTTTAGTCCTGTTTTGAGAAGATGAACTGATTCAAATCAAACTAACTTCTACGTGACATTCTTTCAATGCATAAACATAAATAAACACACAGCTGCAGATTGATATTACCTACTGCTGAAGGACAAGGGGTGTTATTTATGCCCCTGGTTTTTACTTTAGAGCGGTTATCACAAAATGAAAATCGTAAAATCAGATTTTTTCAAGAGTTGGATTTTTCAGATTATACTTATAGCCTTCGACCAATTTTTTATTGATAATTTTTTTTAATTTGGCTCTTGCCTCATTTTTTAGATTTGCTTACACAGGATCAATAAAAAAAATTGATGAATCAGTCAATTTATCTTGATTAAATAAAGAATTGCAAAACTGAATGCTTTGAAATCTTGCAGACGTTTTAAAGTTATTGTGAGCATGGTACATTGTTAATCAAAATCTATCCGTTTATTCCTCCCAAAAAATTGATGATGACTTGTGATTTATCATTGCATTCATATTTTTATATACACAGGTGGCTCAAAAAAATTAATGAAGAAACTACATATTTTATTGATTAAATCAGGAACGGCTCACTTTATTTTACCAGAAAATTTTGGGAATACAATACTATTACTTTTAGTATTACATTGCACCAATCCAAGTTGACATACGTGTCCTTGCAAAAAACTCAACTCGAAAATGCTGGATATGTTTCGTTGTACTTCAGGAGCGAACGAAGTTCTGTCGAAACAACTTTCAACCAATTTTTTTAGTCAACATTTGGTTGTTAAAATTTTACGATGACGTTATTAAATTTCTAGAGAGAATAAATCGACAAATTTTACTCGATGCTGAGTAATCACTGCAACATGTTTAAGCTTTTGCCAAGCCGCTAAAAGGTTGCGTGTTTAAACACACTGTAAAATTTTATTTTACAAATTTTCTATTTTTACGATAACCGGCATGCACAATATTTCAAACCCTAGATAATGGAACATGTCACAAAGAAAAATGGAGCGAACAAAAATTATGGGATCATCGAACTATTGGTGGAGACAGACAGACAATTTTGTAGTTAATGTTTTACCATTAACAGGACAACACCTACACCTAAAATTTCACCGTAACCAGGCCAGTAGTTTCAGATAAATTGCTCTAACAATATCCCCAACAGATAGATACAGAGGCACGGAAAACCGACATTTTCGTATTCTACTGGATGCGAGACGTTAACAAAAGATAGATTTAGACATTCGTCAAAACAACACTTTCATAATACTTCCTTAGGAAGTAAAAATACGTAAAAGTAAAAAAATATAATATACACTCCCCGACAAAAAAACACGGATACTTGAATATTTGTAAATTTAAGCTAATGTTTACGGTTATATATTTTTTTCCTTTTTTTCTGTTTCCCCATGTTCTAGAATAAAGTTACGTTTTCTGTTAATGAATAGATGAATGATTTGATTTTGGAATATTTTTTACAAAAGTTCGACCAGTTACAGGTAATCAAAAAATTCAAGTGTCCGACTTTTTTTGTATGGCAGTGAATATAGCAGTTATGAATGTTATGATTAATATTAATTGCCAAAGGATTGTATCTTATACCTACACAGCAAAATTACCGAAGAAAAAAAATTGAGAAATTATTTCCACAGAATTTTTTTCCAACATCGAGCAGCTTCGAGACGAGGAAAGTGCAGATTTTTCATTTTTGTTTTACTTTTACTTTTAATAAATGAAGTGAATACAATTAATTCAAAAGTGGACAAGCTTTCACTCTGGTTCTCAAACATATAACAAAAAATACGCTTTATTATTTATATTTAAATGAGAGTCAATTGAACTGGTACAAAACGAAAAAAAGCAGTAACAGCGGGAGTAATGGTATTAATCTCTTGAAAACATCTCCTTACTAAATTATGGTTATCTAAAATTTATTGCTCACTTTTGGCACGTAACTTTAAACAAACACCAAACGAAATCCACTAATATTGTGTAACGTATCCCGCCTTCCTGTTTACATGTCAAAATTATTTTACATGTGTTTGACGGAATCAGAAATTAATTATTCGTACCAAAGAGCGTCATAGAAACATACAATTTTGCATTCAATTTCAAACTTACACCGGTCGCCGAGCATACAAAAAGACATCCTTACGGAATAATCACGTCTGCCGTCACACAACACAAACGAAACTGTAACACGAATTAAAGCTCTTCTAATTGTAGACAGCGACGTACTGATATATCGAGACGGCGAGCGTACCCTGCTGATATTTTAGGAACTCACTAATGGCCTTCCCCTTATTATTTTCCTCGGTTCCCGTTCTGATTTCAGTTAATTTTTCCAATTACCAGCTCTTAATGCAGTCATTACGAACAGTTGTTGACCATTAAAGCGGGAAATTGGACGGTGAAGACGATAAAGGATTAACAAAATTAAGAAATTAGCCTGCAACGCCCAAAACTTCCTGTTCGGAACCTAATGCGAACGGTGATTAACATTTGAAACTTTGGAATGGCTGAAAGAAAAATGAATTTTCCGAATCAGAGGGGTATTCCTACTAAGTGCTGAAATTACATCACCGTTTCAGACTCATAAAGCAAAACGTTCTGACAAAGGGATAGTTGGCGATTCAACATCGCATCGTCTAAACAGCGAATTTCAAAAATACAGACACGTCACTTTCATGAATATGGGTCATTTAATGCGTCGAGACGCAGCAAAATCTGTTTCTAAATTAAGGTCACTACATCCTGTTACACACGCTAGCATAAGTTTAGAAATATGAGTTAGAAGGTCCTAACTCCAAAAGTATTACTCGAATTTGTTATACGCTCGACACTAATGAAATTTAAAACTTAGTCTATGACAAATCTTATCCTCCTACATAATTACAACGATTTTATAAAGTCGGCTTCCCACCTTTATAAATTCTGAATGAAAGCGAATTTCGCATGAAATTTTGTAGATATGAGTTACTTAAAAATTCTGAAGTGTAAGTGCCGTTCGACGTTTCTAAATTTTAAGGTGACGTAAAATAACATACTCCTGCACTTGTGAGTTATGAATCCGTGATGAGTTTTCACTCGAGGCATCTAGATTTTTGGGGAAAGATCTAAATTGTATAACAACATTTTAAAATTTAACTTTGAAATTGCAAAACCGAATGTTCTGAAATCTTGCAAACGTTGTTAAAAACTTAAAAAGTTGTTGATCAAAATTTATTCCTTTAACTTACTATGCTTAACCACCGCTTGTATATTTAACAAATAATACGAAATAAGTATGTTCCCAACACCTTAAATTCCACAGACAACCCGAACAACATATTTTGGATGACAGAAATAAATATATAAAGAAAACAACTGCTAATGTAAACTGTTCTACATTGTTATTAGTACCTAACAACTAGTATTTACATTATTCTTTCTCCAACACATTTCTTACTGTTCAACATTTTACAACACTTTTCTTAGAAACCTAGATACAACGAGATTAATACACACTTTAAAATGTATTAGTATAAACAATGACAATGCTCACTACATCACATTAATAATCCATTCATTTACGTATAGAATAAATTTAACCAATGTAGATTAATCATAAATAATAACGATAATAGCAACAAAACGGTTGTTATGGACAACCGATTAATATATTATTATAAATAGCAACTCGAATATAATAGCTCTTTGTGTATCAAGGCACAGAAGGCTATTTTTTATCACAAATATGGTTACAATTAAATTATTAAATAACCACGTTAATGATAAAAAAGTACTTCAATGTCGAGGTATACATCAATTCCTTTCTAGTAATTAGGTATATTTCAGCGTTAAAAACAAGCGGCGTCATATTGCAACTTTAGTTGTAAGACTAAATTCACACATTGCCGCTGTCACCCTGGTGTCGGCAAACGTCGATTTTTTAGTTCGAGGTTATAAGATAAAATCTACCTGAATTATGCTTCCAACTACATTCTGCACCCAACTATTTTCAAAATAACACACTCTTTGTACAACCTGTAGATAGTTAATTTGGCATATTTAGTGATTTGCTTTGAATTTGACTTTTTCAGTAGCCTATAGAAAATTCTGTATATGGACACAGAAACAAGTATTACACAACGAATTATATATCTAGGAACATGTACAATGTGTTTCAAAATGATCTTCATCTAGTCGCCTATGGTTGCAGATTTTCATCAAGGAAAAGATAGGAGTTGAAGCGATTTCAAAGCTAACTAGATGAAAATCATTTTGAAACACCCTTTAAAAAGAAGATATTATGTAATTCGATATATACGCCTATGATAGAGAGCCTAGTTAACAGGAGCAGAAGACTGAAATAAATTGAAAAATAATTGTTAGAGACTACATGACAGCTAATTTAAAACACAAATTTGACGAATCGTTTTTGGGCTCTTTCTGATCTATTTATATGAAAGCGACGTAACCGTGTCACACTACAGGCTAAGAAATATATAGCGAGTGCAGAACACAACATAAAATACTATGAAATATTTCCAATTAAGAGATCAGAGATCAAACGTTTTAAAAATCTTAACATTTGATTAAATTGTTCAACTACATTACTGATGCGAATACTAAAACTTTGTTGTTCATGATAACACCGATGTGTTTGGAGCGATATCATTAATATAATAAACGTAAAAACAATTCGTTCCATGTAGTAAATCTAATATATTTACAATGATCAGCATTACAGTTTGATCACAAAACTTGGCTGTATCAATTTAATTTTTTTTAAATCTTTAATATCACTGAGTTTGAGAAACGTTTTTAAATCATCAAGAAAATTCAAAATATGAACATATCCAAAATATTTATAAAGCAAAAAAAGTGATGATCCAATAAATGACTAAACAGTAGTAGTAGGTAGTCCAGAGAAACACAGAAAAGGCGTCAAATAGCAACAGTTGACGTTTACAATTTGATGTCGATAAGTAATGATTCTAACCATGTTAATAACGAACTAAGGGGCAGATTTCAAGTTGATTTAACGACATCGCAAAACCACATCTCTATGGTGATGTCGCAAAAATCTTGGAATGTATTAAGAGTTTTGCGACATCACCATAGCAATGTCGTTTTGCGACGTCGCTAAATCAACTTGAAATTGGCCCATATAATCTTGTAGTTTAGGAAGCACATTTAATCATAATTCACGTAGATTAATTTAACATTTCCCTTTTTCACAGAGGTCTTAGTTTGGATTATTATTGAAGCCAAATCGAGTTGTAGATCCAAATAATCACAACCTAAGACTGCATATTTTTTACAAGCAAAATTTTGACAATTCTAATAAAACTTAAAAAGCGTCGAGTAAGAGAAGATTCCTGAAACGAGAAAATACTTAACTCTAGAAACGAACACACTCACTTCAATAAATTTGAGAAAACTAGGATAGAGGACTTTTGTGTTTACCTCTTTAACAATCTACAGAGTTAATCACTAAGCGCAATAAAGTTATCTCCATTAATTACTAGAGATTGAAAGAAAAGTTAGACTGAAGTTGTATTCTCTGAATGCATACATTAGAATTATTTTGAACTATACAGCTCATTTTAAGACGTAACATATAAACATATAACCTATCTAGTTAGTTTTTTTTTTCTTTCAATGCATATCTTAAAAAATGAAAAACTGCAAAAACCATCAATTTTAGATATGAAAAATACATAACAAAAAATTTTTCCAAGTTTATTTATATAAAATTTTCCTCGCCCCTCAAGTACAGTCGATCAAATGCAGGTTCTTCGAGAAATTATAAAATTTAATTTTCGGAATTTTTTAAAATAACCACTATTAAATTAAATTAAAGATGTGTGTGGACTTTCAAAGTACAAGTAAAAAAGTATGCAATGTAATTATGGATGTATGTTTTTCCATAACAAAATTTTAACAAGGACACAATTTGAATAGGTGTAATGCTATACTAACATTCACAGCACTGTATTCTTAAATTTTCTGGAAAGTGGGGTGGATCGTTCTTAATTCTATCGATAAAGAAAACTGGAAACGCTGGGGATCGAATCGAACCCGATACTTTGATTTACAAAGCTAATGCTCTACCCACAACTCCAAGAAACCTGCTTGTGGAACGTCGTATTATGAATCTACAAAAGAAAATTTCACCAAAAAAATTATAAAATAGTAAACCAAATCAACGTGGATTCATAAACCACAAGTAGGTACAAGTATAGTACAGTACAGTCTATTATTTTATAAAATTTAAATAATTTTTGGTCATTGTTTTATCATCTACATCTACACGATGTTACTACATATACAATTTGATAACAATTGGTCCAATAGTATCGGAGATTATCTATGTAATATAAATCGACACAGACGACAGACAGACACACAAATGGAAACGGGAGTCCTATTTTTTCGACTCTAGTGGTCTCGAATACTAAACACAATGTGTGCCTCAACAACAGAACACTTTGTATAGTTGAAAATAATTTCAGTATATATGCTACTCAAAGAACTTTGCAAATTTAATCTTTTTTCTATTTCTAATAATTAATACGCGCTTAGTGACTCACCTGTATATGAAATACTTTTAAATTAAGTATTTCCGCACCAAACAATGGTTTAAACACAATACACATTAAACAATCTCACGTCAAAAATGTTCCACTAAACTGATAACAACCCCAACCTGTCCCCTACTATTGTTTCACATGACAACTACACATTATTTCAACATCCCGGAATTAAGAGACAAGGATGTCCATAAAATGAACACAAAACCTGTATCGATATGAATGCCGTATTTGGCTCTAGCATCCGTCTGCATCCATAACCAACAAAGTATTACCAACCTATAAAACCTAAATGGACCACATTACCGAGGGTGTACTTACTTCGCAGCAGCTACTTTACGAGCAATGTAGCTATGCAAATGGTATTTTGACATCGATTTTCGGAGAGATTGTGATATTATGTGCACTGTTTCAATACACTGTTGCAGATATACAACACGCTGTCAGCCATTCACGATATACGAGACAGTTATTTACTGCGACGATACTTGGATTTTACTGGAATTTAATACCGTTCGACGAATAAATATCGCAAAGATATTCCTGCAGTGGTCGTTGACAACCGCTTTCCATGAGTGAACACGAACAGGATGTAATTGCACGATACCAAAAGCCGCAAAGTACGTCTCAGAAAACCCAATCGATATGATTCGTGGTAAGAAAAAATAAACTGACAGGGAACAATTCTACGTTCGTTAGAGGATTCAGGCGATTTTTGACCCCTGTAGTTTTGCCTGGACTATCAACGGAGGTTTCAAGGTTTCCCAAAAGCAACAGAGGGAAATTTGTAAACAGTTAGCTTAGCAACCCTAAAATATTCACAGAGTTGGTTGTAAAATACAGTAATTTTAAAATTACACAGTGATACTAAGTTATACTTAAGATTTTAACGTGTGGCGAAATTCGGAATATGTACTTGAAAATTATACTGATTATTTTTCACTATTCTATAAAATTTAAACAACATTTTAGCGTTTTGTCACCTACACAATACATATTTCTAACATACATATAAAATTTGACAACAACAGAGGTAGCAGTTTTGGAGATTATGTTTTTAATAAAAATCAACAAAGATAGACAGACAGACAGACAGACAGACAGACAGACAGACAGACAGACGGAGGACGTGCGGACGGAAGCGCGAGACCTACTTTTTCATACTATAGGAGTCATGAAACATCGAGAAAACATAAAAGTAGCGACTCGTCGGATAGGCCGTATCACAATTACGCTTGGAAAGTAAAAAACAATGCAGTGGGTTTAGCATTATTTGTTTTAATTTATTTTACTTCACACAGTACTAAAATCTAAGACCTCTATGACTAAAATACACTTTATTCTGGTTTTTCCATGAACTATGATGCCACACCCTGAATAGTTGTGAGTTATGTAATTAGCTGTAATTTTAGAAAAACTGACATTCAACAGTTGAAACTACATTTTCTTCTTGTTCTACTAAAGTGTATGGAATTAAAAAAAAAATCGATTTTCTCGAACCCTTATCCTTCTGACGTGGAACGAACCAATAGTGACATTTCACCGATGTGGAAAAATATCAAATATCCGTTTACTTCCGCCTTCGCTGTTTTCAAACATACCATCTCAAATTACGAGCTTAATAAGGTGCAATTATTTAAATAAGCCTGATGAAGACTGACGGCAATCCGTGGCGAAAGTTTCAAAGCGTTTTATACGATGATGACGATTAAAATTCCTCCCTTGCAAGCGAACTGATTCAATATTAAGTTTGATAAATTCACGGCGTTGTATCCTGATAAAGCTGCAATGTATAGGTATTGTTTCGGGTAGAGACAATAGGTCTTTTGAACGTGCCCACCAGAATTGCTAAATTGTGTAGAGTAGTAGTAAAATGTGCCCTGGCGGACGCTCTCACTTCGCTTAAATTACGTTATAATCCATCAAAGTGTTAGTCTTGGCCGGAAAAACAATCACTATAAAACGAAACCATCACCGAACAGTCCTGTGACGATATTGATAAAACTGACAAGGTTCAAGCCGAGGTCAGAGACACAGAAATTGGGGTTGTTCGAGAAGCAACTGTGACATTTTCAACACTTGGTTAAATTCAACAGTTCGGATAATAATGGATGCGTACTAATTTTATGCAAGCGCTTCCGCACAGTCGTAACGGATTATCAAAGCAAATACAGTTCCGCATTTAAATGTTGCATATTCACAAGGATTCAGCACGAGACGCCTTTCATGCCATAAATTCTTGAAAATGGCAGAATGCGATGTTATGAAATAATAAAACTGGCTAGCAACGCATTTTTAAATTCAAATATGGAAGAAATAGGTAACATCGCTCAATACACATTACTCTCGCTACCATTTTTAGCTTCACAAAGCACGAAGTGGATCCCGCAAGAAATGGACGTCGCCAGAACCGTATTCAAAACATTTGACATCAAATGGAGTCCTGGTTGTTTTACTTTCAAAGTTTCATCATTAACAAAATACATATAAATTTATATAAATGATTACAGGCAAAACATTAGGCATCATATAGTAACAAAAATTACAAGTGAAACTAAAAAAGTGTATAGTCAGTGACTAAACTAACATAAAAACGAAAAAAAAATCTCTTGATATCATTTCTCGTGTTCACGGCGAGTTGACTTATTAATTTCCAATTCTCCTATGTGAGAAAAACACAAAATTATTAGTACTTACTAGAGATGTACCGACTGCAGTCGGCCGACTAGTCGGCTTTGTCAAAACCGGTTAAAATTAGTTTAATCGACCGAAAATTGGTGTCAAAGTGTAGATAATCTTCCGCTAGTTACGATTCTGAAATCGCCGTCACGATATATGGTCCAATAAACACGCAGAGCGAATTCAAAATTTCCAAAAATTTTCCAAAAAAGTGGTTAAAATTGGTTAAGTATTGTATAAACTGCCCTAAATTGTGTTATTCTTTATTTTTGTACTGAGTTACTACAAAAAATTAAATGTTAAAATTATCCAAAAAAATTTAACACATTTTTTGGAAAAAAAAGAAACTTCAGTTATTCCTTTTATTAAAATAAAACAAGTTTTTAAGATAGTCAGAGAAATAGAAAAAAAAAAACCACTGTCTGTTGCATTTATAAACAGTCGGCCGACTGTAGTCGGCACATCTCTAGTACTTACGTTTCCATAAAGAATTAAAAACGATTTGAAAACGGCATTGGTATTGAATACGAAAGTGTCCACATTAATAGTTTTAAGGTGTAATTTCAAGTTGGACTTGCGAAATCGCAAGTGCCGTTGCTATGGTAACTGCGATGGCAGTTGCGATTCGCGATTTGATTTGTTATCGCGACTGCTGTCATCGCATCTTCCATGGCAACGGGGACTTGCGAAATTGTAAATTCAACTTGAAATTGGCCCGTTAGTTCACAGAAAACAATTAGTAGTATATGTATATGTCAAATTGTGATTTTAATTTTGCAATTTACGGTTGTGGTTGTGTGATAAATTAAATCAAAAGGCCAAAAATGATTCGAATAATTAAAAATGCTTTACTAGGCAATACATGCCAGTTTTTTTATTCCATTTTACCAACTTACTAATGAAAAAGAAACTGAAAACAAAAGAACACGAAACGAAACTGTGTATATTTTATGCTCTAACAGCCGCCGTTACACTTTCGTCTACCTCCAACACCACTTCCAATGACTGTGAGGGGGTATCAGTGGCATCTATTCCCTAAATTTGCCGATGATCGAGAAAAAATTTGGCGTCGAAGCTATAGACTAACAAGACTGACAGAAGCAGAAACAAGTTAATTACAAAAAAAGTCGAAGTGGACCTAAACATAAAAAATACATACATATTACAGACAGACATTAAAAAATGAAATCCGAAAGCTGGCCCCTAATTATATGCAAATGGCAGCCAACACAAAAAAGAAGAAAAGGAAGAGCGAGACATAACTAGAATGCGGCAGTAGGAGATACCACGGAAGGTAGAAACCTTGAAGAAAATGTTTGGGAGGATAGAAAACAATGAAGAGTAAGAAGTAAGAAGCGAGAAACGGCGAACACTGTAAATTAAAGTCGTTTAAAAAAATGAGGAACTACTTAAATAGAATAAAATACCTCGAAAAAAAGTTGGATTGCCAATCGCCACACGTTTTTTCTAACCAAAAATGAATCGCCTTTATCCTGTAGCAATATTTAAGTAAAATTAATTTGATGATTATTGGTCACCAGTGAAGGTCGTAAGCTCCAGGCCTTTAGGAGCTGAAGGCCGGTGTGACAATGGCGCTTTACCCGTTACTTTCCAACACACTAGAAATCCTTTGTACAGTCCTCTGCACCAAGTAAAAAGCTAACTTTTTTGTGGTTTCTCGGAACATTAACTACATTCACGAGTTTTAATGATCACACTTTAAAACAATGCCCTGGAAGTAGCGGACAGTATAGTACAATTATCATTGCAGAAACTGGAATTATCTATTTTGAAATATATAGTTTAGCATTTGAAAACCACTTATTTACGTGCATTTAAAGTAGTATCCATGTTCCTTGTTTGATATTCAATTTTCTTGTTTCCACAATTGCAGCCAAGGACACCCGATGTTCACTACAACAAAAGTCACCACCAACTACCTTACTTTAAAACCCGAGTTATTATTTCTTTGTTCAATTCATTCATTTACACTTTTCTAAACTATAGATACATTTGTTTATCGACCTGCCACACTGTTTTGTTAATTATGAAATTATTATGTAACGCCAGTTACACATTAGTTTCTCTATCATCTGTTTGGTTCTTGTGCTTTTGTTATAAAATAAGGGTCCTATGTTGTAATATATAAATGTTTGTTTTCAAATCACTATTTTATAATCACTCAATGATTCGGGTCTTCTCTAATTTCTTTCGTCGTCTAGTATAACATTTTTTTTATGTGATATGTAAGTAATACATATAATAATAAGATAATACAATTTAAATAGTGAGAAAATTAATAACAGCCGATTATAATAAAATTTAAAAAATTCGTTACATATAAAATAAATATATACATAATAAAATATATCATTTCATACAAAAAATATACGAAAATATTAGAGACCCTAAACGAATATAGAGTGCTAATAAACATTCCTTAATAAAAATTAAAATATTCAAATTTTACACAGTAAATCGAATCATATTTAAATTCTACTTTTTAAAACTAAATAGTTTTATCAATATATTAGAAGCTCGGTAATGTGAACTTGCTTAACCACAAAAAAAATATGAACAAGTCGAAGATGTAAACAGAAATTTTTTTACTGTATTGAGCGCCGAATAGTGTGTTACCCGACATTGAACATATTTTTTTCTTATTGCATGCATTTATTCTGCCCAAATGATTTCTAAAAAATCTTTCCTTGTATAGACACTAGTTTTAATCTCAATGTGAAGTGCGTGTAAAACAGTTATAATTTTCTCGTATTATTACGAACATCAAAATATTAACCGAACATGAAGCTGAAACAGAATAATAGACATGACAAAGCATACTTTACACCCAGCCGAAAAGTATTCTACATACTTTAAAAACGGTTAGTTATTCAAATATGGAACAAGCTGTATACAAATAGTTTTTAAAACAACGACAAGAAAATTTTCCTGGCAGCTGTGAGATGATTTGTTAAACCTAGACCAAAATTCAAATTTTGTTACCTTCACGATTTAAAATCCACTATGGGATTCGACTTTTGAAAAACGTTTCAGAAAAACTGTCTAGTCAACCAGAATTGGCAGATCCTTTCAACACAATTACTTTGAAATTCGATTTAAACAAATTCCAATTTTACAACGCGGTTAAGAGTGGATTATTTTGGAAACTTCTTTGAACTAAAAATTGCAAAACACATTGTACGACCTGTACAAATGCCACAAAATCACATAAATTGGTGCCTCTTGTCGCAGGGAAATCAAAGAATTCAGGAGCTTTCTAAAATTTTACATACCCGCTCATTTACAAAAATTCTAAAAATGGATGGCTGACAACGGATATTTTTAAGTACTGTTGGTTAGCTATACCTAGTGATATCTACTTAATTTTACTTATTTTGCCCGTTATGTGTTGGTAAAAAACTCTGCAGTGTGAATATTTTCGTTAACATGAACAGCTCTCGTTTTTTCGTGTCCATATTATTGAGTTTCTACTGTAGTAGCAAAAATATAATTATTTGAAACCGAACTTTGAACAGACTGTAAAAGTTGATTGAGATTAATGATAAGACCGTACAGTCTCCGCATAATTTTCAGAGGTGCTGCCACATCTAACTGCGCTAGTAGCATATACTTATATAATTTCGAATATTATGATCAGTACGTACAAAATATCATGTCTTTCACTGTTTTCAACAAATATACAAAAAAAAAACGTATCGCGGTTAGCTTTGTTTTCAAAAAAAAAAACCTTCTTTCTTACACTTCATATCTTACACATATGTAGTTTCGTCACCAAGGTAAATAACTTTTTAAAATCTTCTGTATTAACTGCTCTTCACTTATCACTCATCTCAGAAGCTATACCGAAGCATTTGCCATCGATACAATGGAAATTAGACACTGGGGAACAAAACTGTGCACTTGTATTGAAATTTTCTACATTAATATACATAATTTGTTTAAAAAAAAGTTGGTGTTACAGTCGAATGCAAAAATGCCTCCAAAAGTTATTTTCAGTAAAAAACGTTTCCATTTGACAATCTTGATTCTTAATTAAATGAAACTTACAATGCGATCTTCCCTATAATTCACTTGATATTTCACAACACGCATCAAAAACTAACATGACTTGTTCCAAAATTTTATTTATTGAAAGACATATACCATATGCGACTAAAAAATTGAGTATAGTGTTAAAAGCATTACACACTTATATCTAAAATACTGCTCCATTGCGTACTAAGGCCCGAATTCTGTAACTTAACCTTTTAATAAGGGATCCGTTTGTTAAAGGCATTAGCGTAAAGGAAATGTGAAAGTGAATCCTTTAATATCTTATCCTCTATTGCATCCGTTGGGGAGAAACTTGTGCGTCACTTTGACTTTAGGTAAAGGAACGAACGGATGTTTTTATTACGATACTATACGCTTTTAGAAAAGGAACGCTTGCGTTTATCATTGTGTCAAGAGAGACGAAATCTATTGTACATAACCTCAAATTTTCACAATATCGGTATGGTTGGTGTGACGGGCTGGAGAGATTTTTAAACTTAAATTTTGTTAATTTATGAGATATGAAATTCTTGTCGTGGTCTTTGTGCCTGACATACAGTAAAAGTATTATTTATTTGCTCGTAGGTTGGTTCGTGATGATGGTAACACATTTAAAAAACTTAAAAAAAAAAATAAACATTTTATGAAATCATGTACATTTTTGGAGATATCAGCACTGGCCCCTTATGTACCAACACACTGGAGTGGCAACTGGTCAGGGGAGTCTGGCCTTTAATGGATTTTTTGGTCTTTTATAAGTAAAGGCTCCTCCACAGGAGTTGTTTTTGCAAAGTTGTTTATTAGTTACTAGTCTATTTGGAGCATCGTAAAAGTATTTGTATTTCCACCAAATTGGGCTTAATTAACTTTAATATGACGATTTTAGTGCTTTTTGCTAACATTAACAAATTAAACCATGAAACTATAAAACTGGACAAAGACATCATTGTTCTGACTCATATAAACCTTTATTGTAATTCCTCTAGGATAAATAATCACAGATTCTCCATTTCTTCCCTTTTATTTAGAAACGGTCACTATATAAAACTAATGCAACTGACAGATAATTTGCATAAAGTGACACATATGACTATCCGTTGCACAAGGGAAACTATAAAGGACTTCACCTTTATGCAACGGATCTATAAGGGTCCTATCTTTATATAAAGGATAATCCTTTTACCAAAGTGCCTTTATACTTTACAGAATTCGGCCCTAAATGTTTTTCAGTGCATTCAGAACGTTTGCACTACCTACATCACACAAACAGTGACCCTATTTCGGACTATTAAACTATCATTTTCCTAAATATTTTAATATCGGATTAGTCTCACGAGTGCTGACAGGAGTGAAGAAAATTGTCTCCTAATCAATCACACAACTGAAGACAAAACAAAATGTTCCTTAATGAGATCGAAATCTTAATTACAAACACAATACTTCATCAATGTTAGACGTGCTGTCCTACATAGTACATAGTCCTGCCATTTGCAATTTACATAAAACAATAAATCCCCAAAAAGCAATACGCCGGTACGTACAAAATATACATTCATAATTACTGCGAAAGAACAAAAGTTGAATAATGAACCTCCCTGTGCTGAGACGACTAAATGTAATTAAAAATCCATTGTGTGTAACTCTCATTAAAACACCATTTTCTACTTTTCTCTGGCGGGTAGTGGTCTACCAAAACACAGGTGGGTATTAACCACCCACGCACAAAAAATGACCTGGATTGTATCCAACGCAAAGATTATTTAAATTTCAAAATTAATTTTGCTCGCCGAGTGGGTAGAAAGAATACTTTATGTACGAATATATAATTTCAACAAACAAAACGTGAATCAATAAAAGATAAAAGTGTAACCTGCTTTTTGATAAGTCTTAAAATATGAGTAATATGTATGGTAATTATGTAAATGATGTTTACGACTTTATCGGCGGAAACTGTCGACATTTTATTATGCGACCACCTCGACTAAAAAACTGCAAGTTGAGAATTTTTAAAATATACGTTACTTACTTTTGTTATGTATAACGTATCCATGCCATATACACAGTGTATTAGTAAATCTCATCGTGGGAAGTTTTAACGTGCTCACAAAATTTCTGCAAGAAAATTCAAACTCGTGGTTCTTTGAATTGTGGCGAATCAAATTCTGATCATTTACCGATGCTAATGTATAATTTTTACTTAAAATGTAACATATAACGGCACTACACAAGAGTTTGCATAGACGACAAACCTGAAACGATTAATAAAATATGTTCTACACCAGAAAAAACAACTCAATCAAATACAGTAAAATTATTATTCAAAGAAAAAAGTTTTGTGCCGTTTTTATCACCGATGCAGCACCCTGCTAAATTATATATAATATCTCAGTTTCTAAAAGCCTATCGAGGTTTCAGGCTCACAGAGAATCCAAGATTCACGGATTTACGACAAGGGCCAAATTTTGTAACATTTGCGACATAGTGTTTACATGTTGGTGAGACAGAGGCGTATTTTCACCCACGACACAATTCGCTGTAACACGCATTGATCACATACGTTGTTAATTTCGTTTTTCTATCAAGCATTGTTTTAGTTTGTTGATTACTCTTGTATCTCACCTGATTATGCACCTTTTGGAACAAATATTTCCGACTCTATTAAAATACTGCTACCGAAATTTACTTAACCCTGCAGTGGTGACGTACGGTCTCTCAGACCGACTAAAATTTAAATTTTGAATTTTAGCGCCTACGCACGTCATACGTCATTCTGCGTCAGTTTAGCTTATTTTTTTAGTTCTCCGAACCTGCAGTGTGCATCATAGCGTGCAGGCGTTAATAGCTGTCAAGTAACTGCCAATTTCGGACTCTCAGACCGACGTCACCACTTATGCTACACTTTGTTAAATTGTAATATTGAAAAAGTTTTTACTTGTTTTGTGTTGAGAAGTGAATTTATTGCTAAAGGTAAGTTTTAAGATGCAACAAAACTGTTGTCTTAAGTGTAAACAATTCTAGAAGATATTTGCAAACAATAATGAGTTATGAAGCGGACCAGCAGAGACTTCAACGTCTGATGGAAGAGTGTTTTTCTGATGAAAATGATTGCGAAGCTGACGACGCGGTAGATGATGAAGTTGAAGACGGTCGTTTTGAAGAACGAGAAGAAAATACAGATACAGAGCAGGAATTGGAATTTGACGACGTTGAATCTGATCAAGAATCGAGTGAAGAACGATAGGTAAATACGAGGTTGGTTTTTATTGGCAAGGATGGAACTATTTGGAGAAAACATTGTAAGCAAAGGAAGGTTAGACGAACAATAAAAAATCTTGTGACTCAATTACCAGGACCCATTGGTCCTGTACGGTTAGTCAAAACACCACTTGAAATTTTTCATCACTTTTTTGATCAGAATGTATTAGATATAATAGTTGAAAATACAAACAAATATTTAGCGACTGCAGAAGCTAACTATTCTCGAGCGACTTATACTCGTCCCACAAATTTTATAGAAATTCAAGCATTACTGGGCATTCTGTTACTTAGTGGTGTCAAAAAATCAAATCACTTGAACGCTGAAGATTTATTTAAATCGAATGGTACTTGCCCCGAAATATTCAGACTTACAATGTCGTGCCAAAGATTTCGAATTCTTTTGAGATACCTGAGATTTGATGATATAGACACTCGCGCTGAGCGAAAATCTTTGGATAAGCTGGCTCCTATCAGAGAATTGTTCACGGCTGTAGTAGACAACTGTAAGAAAAATTACAGCCTCTCTCATAGCACAACAATCGATGAGAAACTAGAAGGCTTTCGGGGCCGTTGTTCCTTTCGCCAATATATTCCTAGCAAGCCCAATAAATATGGCATTAAAATTTATGCTCTTTGCGATGCAAAAATGTTTTATACGGCTAATCTAGACGTCTACGTTGGAGCCCAACCTGAAGGGCCATTTTCACAAAATAACAGTGCACTTGCAGTTGTCGATAGACTGTGTGAACCAATGAAAGGAAAAGGTAGAAACCTTACTACTGATAATTTTTTTACAAGCACTGAATTGTCTAAGCTATTGCTGCGCCATAAAATTACAACTGTAGGAACAATTAGAAAAAATAAGCGTGCGTTGCCACGAGAATTTGTTGAAGGAAAAAATCGGCCGATTGGTTCTAGTATGTTTGGTTTTAGGGATGATTGTACTCTAGTATCCTATATTCCCAAAAAAAATAAAAACGTTCTTCTGATTTCTACTATGCATGACGACGATTTAGTCAATGAGGCTACAGGAAAACCACAGATAATTCTTGATTATAACGCCACTAAAGGAGGAGTGGATACTGTAGACCAATTGTGCGCTAACTATAATTGTGCCCGTAATACCCGGAGGTGGCAAATGGTGGTTTTTTACAGTCTTGTAAATATTTCTGCAATAAATTCAGAGGTAATTTTTCACGCAAATAACCCCGAAGATAGAACTCTTCGTCGACACTTTTTAGAAGACTTATCTTTTGCGCTGATAAATAACCATTTGAAAGCACGAGCTTTATCCGAAAATTTACCAAGAACAATGCGCACCAGAATTCGGGAACTTTGCCATCTTGATCCTGAAGCTTCCACATCACAAGAACCAACAGAACCAGGACGCTGTGAATTGTGCTCTTCCAAGAAAAACAGAAAAACTCGATTCTTCTGTAAGAGCTGCAAGACGTTTATGTGCCTAGAACATTGTATCGAGTGAGCAATATAATTTGTAATCGAGTTACATTTGAAATAACATTTGAACAGGGTACGTGTGTCTTACCAAATTCTGACGATTAATGATGTCTACAGTTCCGCCGCTTACTTGCATTAATGGGTTTTGGAAATTTTATTAAAATGAATGCTAAAAATTTTAAATTGTACCGAGTCGTTCAGTTTTGCAATTCTGCAGTTTTTAAAATTCATCCCTATTTTTTACATGATTTGAATATGTATTCGCCTGTGGTATTCGCAGTAAGACCTTGACCGATATTGGATGTAACTTGAACCACTGTTCAACTGCTCGTTACGTTTGAGGTTAAGTTGGTTGTGTTTTCCAAGTGTTTTCGAACTGAATTGTGTCTTTTTCTGAATTCTTTAAGTAACTGAAGGGCCGTAACGAATGATTTTTTGCTTTTGTTGTGTTTCGTACTGAAAATCCTTTTAAAAAAACAGTTCTTTTCAGAACTAACTTGTGTTCATTTTGGGCCGTTTTTTGGCTTAAATTTTCAACAAATTCAATAACTTGATGAAAAATGGCTTTTACATTGGAACATAAGACTTTTATGATTGAGTCTTACTTTCGAAATGGTCAAAAAATCGACGGACAATGGCAATATTAATTCCTGACACGTGGACCGAATTTAGAGAGCAATTTTCAAACAATATTGTGGATTATGCTAATTTTTGCAATTCATTAAAGCGTAGTGCACTTGCCGAACAATATTGAAAAAGACTTGGGATTATTTGTTTATCGATTACAATGTGTGCAAGAATGACATGAGGGGAATTTTCCAATCAGACGTGAATACTGTGAGTGGTTTTTGAACACATTTGATGATGAACTGCTAGAGAAGACATTTTTTACGGATGAAGCTTGGTTCCACGTGAGTGGTTATGTTAATTCCCAAAATATGCGAATGTGGAGCCAAGAGAAACCACCTTTTTATGTTGAGGCCCCACTTCATGCACAAAAAATTGGTGTTTGGGCTGCAATTAGCCAAAGACGCATCATAGGCCCATTCTTTTTTAATGGTAAGAAAATGAAAACCAAAGTTTTTTAACTTTCTTCCTCAACTTATCATTTTTTAGGCAATTTAACTTCTATTTGATATCTGGAAGAAATTTTGGGGCCATTCAGAAGAGAACTCCATGATGATGAATTAGCTTTTGGTTTTTTCCAACCATTACGAGAGTTTTTTGACCAAAGAGTTATTAGTCGAAATACTGAACATATCTGGCCCCCAAGATCATGTAATCTTACACCTGCTGATTTTTTCTCTGGCCGCATTTAAAGAACACAATTTATTGTACTCCTGCTAATGATTTGGAAGATTTAAGGAACAGAATAACTGAAAAAAATCAACGAAATAAACAACAATGAGGTTATATTGAACAATGTCATTGATGCAGTTTGAAGAAGAGTTTTGCTGTGTTTTCAAGAAAATGGGGAACATTTGCAACATTTATTGTGAATAGGGACTTTAAATATAGTGTTTAATGCTCTAATGGAAATTAATTGTGAATTTAAGTGTCATTTTTTTTTTATTAAAAAATAAATGAAAATTCAAAATTTTGGTTTGTTTTTGGCTGAAAAATGTGTTTGCACAAGTCGATTTACCTCATTAAAGTGAAATCAAACCATCATCGATTTAAAGGTCGATTCCTTTACTGTGGTCTGTTTTTGTGGAATTATATTCACCGAATTCGCCCCCATATTTCAGGATACGTTAAAAAAAAAAGATGAGTTTTACTAAATCAAAAATCTGAACATTTAAATGGTTAATCATTCATTATTCAAATTCAGTTCTGAGTTCACGCCATTTTTTTCTTTCCATCTGTCAATTTAATTTATTTGAAGTTATGTACTATGTGGATCAATCATCGACGTGACTTTTCCGAAACAAATGAAAATCAACAAATGACTCGATTACAAATTATATTGCTCGCTCGATATAATGATCTGTGAAGATTGTTTCGGTAAAAATTTGGTTTGCGATAACTAATCTTGTTTAGAATTGATAAATAGTTATTTTTCTTGTAAAACTGTTTAATTTTATTTCACAAAAATATGAAAATTGTACTTTGTTATGTCTTCTAAAATTTGAATTTGCAAAAAAAAATTGAATTTAATTTTTTTCTTAAATAAAAAACTAAATCTGACAGTTCTGTTTACAATCAATAAGCTGTAAAGATAGTATAGTTAATAAATATTAAAAAAAAAACACGAAAAAGTTGAAATGTCTGTGAGACCGACGTCACCACTGGTGTCATGAAATAGCACGTCACCACTGGAGGGTTAACTGGAACCACAAGGAAATAATTTGGTATATTTTGAAGGCCAAGGATAGGTGAGATTTAATGTAACACTATACTTTATTATATCTCGTTAAATAAAATAATAAAAAAGAGCTCCAGGCTAATGTTTACACCACAATGACTTAATGAAATGTGTCATAAAACGATAACTGCGCATCAGTAATAATAGTCATGAATTTTAAATTGTTAAATAAACAATAATTATTCTGTCGAAACCTAATCAAAACAATGTATAGTTAAATGTGTGCATTACTAATATGAGAAGAACTATTCACTCTAAACTGATGAATATTAACTACTTACAAGGAAATTGCAGCAATACAAGTTTAACCATTAGAAAAAGTTTCGTCGTCGTTAAATGACGAATTGGCCAATCAAGCTAAGCAACTATTCAAAAGTTCGAAGTTGAAGACATTTAGATTTCGTATAATAAAAATTAAGACTAACTTTTCCATTACTACTCATTTGCATGACTTTAGTGCGAAAGACTTTTCAACTTCCGACTGCATTAACTTTAATTATCCCCACGTTAGACTTAACTCACTAAATGTGAATTCCTACACAGGAAATTAACCTATTTAGTTAAGATTGCATTTAAATTGCTACTTTCCTATAATATACAGGCGGGGCCTACGTATGTAACATCAACGACTTTGTAGTGTATCTCAGTAACGCGACGCTAATGACAGTTCGGTATATGTTGTTAGCAATAAAGGCAGTAGTTTTACCTTGACCTTTTTGAAATAGTATGAATTTACAAATTGTCGAAAGAACATGTCTCGTTAAAAATGTGTACGAAAACCGGGAAAGTCGAAGAAAAAAGGGCGTAAAGATTGGCCATACGCATAAGAGTCTACTGTCGTAAAGACAAATGATTGCCAAATAAAAGAAAATAAAACCAGTGAACTAGAAACGAATGGAATTAGAGATAAAGGAAAAAAGATCCGGGGAAACAAAAGGAATAAGATGTGTGAGCAAATAAATCGGGCCATTATTTAGGGAAATAGATACGTTTGCAAACGACATCCCATTTCTGTTGTAAGATAACTTTTTCCCTGTATCAAATAAATTACGTTAAAGTCAGCTGTTGAGAATTCCGACAGGCGGCTGTGACCTTTATTGTTTATCCACGATTGAATGCACAAATGAGTTTGCGGGCAGCAAGGACAATGCCGGCGTAAATAAATCATAATCAATCAGTCATTTTCACTCTTAACTAATTAAATTCAAATAAGAAATCCCACACTTGACAAATGTAGGTCAAATATAACCTACAACATGATTCTGCGGCTACTGTGCCGCATTGCTCGCTAATGTCAAGTCTTCAGGGATTCGCAAATGACGAAAAATTGAAAACAATTTAAAAATACCGCAATTTTGACAGCTGATGCCATAAACAATGTTAAAATTTAATTCGAGAACTTACCGATAATGAGCATTTTTCTTAAAGAAATTAAAATTTGAAGTTATAAATAGCATCGAAAACAGTCAACACAACACAAATGTAAGACACAGACACGTTTTCACATCGTTACAAGTTTTAAATTTTATAAATTGTTGGAAAACTTTACACCACCCTACACACAGACTTCCATGCTGATTTTCAAACTAAAATACGCGCATGCGCCAACAATCAGCTGCGATAGATTTAGGGTTCTTGCGTCAAAATCCTATGCATATATCCATAACTGTAACAATCCATACTCATGCATATCCATACAATAAAAAAAGGTTACTTTTGTAGGCTTTTAGTAAATTTTGTGCAATTTCCAGGCCTGGGAGGCAACGCCGAAAATATTTTTAAAATTCAATTAAAAAATACATCATTTTTGAAACTTTATTTGAACAACTGTGAAGTCGTCCCACTCCAGTTACACTTGATATAGAGACAGAGGTGTTACACACACTAATTAAAACACCTAAATGAACGTTATAAAACTAAATTACGCAGCAGAGAATAAAAAACTTACATCTAAAATTAGGCACAAAACGTAATGTTAAGTGAAATCCAAGAAAGCATAAAAGTAATTAACAAAAATTAAAGGGACATGAGCAATGCCTCGTTACAATGAGAAATGCATTTATTTTCCATGACAAACTTACACCTATAATATACTTCTCCTCCCATGCACTTTGCGTCAAAACTTTTTTAACAGATTCACGAACTTTAAAATATATATGCCATTCCTAATGTTGAATTGGTCTTACAACACTTTTAAAACCTCCCAGTATCTCTTAGTAACCTCATATAAGAAAACTGTTAATAAAAATAAGGCTAGGAACACATTTAAAATTTCCTCAGTTAAAAAATCACCCTTACAAGTGTCAGTCTTCATAAAAATTCATTGGAAGAGATCCCAATTTACGCGTTATCCAAATCCATATTGTTTATATCACTCTCCATCACAACTTCACTAGCCATTCTATTATGATCAGGAATTTCCTCTTCATTGTTATTTCGATTTTCTGTTTCTAGATTTTCTAAAGGTATAAGACGCCGCGGTGGCGTCCACAACACTAAAGCGGTACACGGGCGCTGAATTTTTGATAACAAAGACTGAGGCAAAATAGTGTCACTTTGCAGCTTCCTCATTTCTTCACACATGTAGAGTCGCCTTGTTCTCTCGCTCTCTGATTCTTTTGAGGAAGTTGCAGTTTCAGAACTTATGTGAAGCCGTGACATGTGCTCTGCCATTTTTTCTTCCGTGATGTGTTGCTTGTAAGCCTGTAACCTACAAACACCAATGCACCACAACCTACAAGGAGAACAGATACTTACGTTGGAGAATCGGTCTTTCGTTTACAACGTAATGTTGATGAAGAACTGCCACCAAACACATGATTTTGTAGAAGCGAAGTACTGGGTGTAGGTCGTGGGCTATGTGGAAACGGAAACTGAGCTGGATGCGGTGTTTGCGTTGTACAAAAAGAGAAATTTCCTAAACCTATTGGAGACTGTTGATAATTTATAGACGGGCTAAACTCTCCATGGGATCCTACAGAAGGAGCTGGTGCTGTTTCAAATGGAATGCGACTCCAATCTATTGGTTGAACATTCAGAGAAGGATACGGCTCAAAGCCAAACACTGAAGGACGATTTTCTTGGTTAGGATCTCCTGTCATGTTATTCATACATGCAACCACTTCTTGAGCTTTATTTTAGAGAAAAAAAATCTTGGAGGCTCCTCAGAGGTACCTTGGCGTAAATTTGTTTATTTTTTGTTGATTAAAAACGACCACACTGCCGCAAGTCTAAAACACGCAACTAACATCAGCTGTTTGACATTTGACGGACTGCTGGTCGGTTAAAGAAAAATCTAGAATTTTTGTGAAATTTGGTTTGGATGCCCGATGGAAACAAATTATATTTAATTGAAATAAATAAATAAAAAGTTAACATGTTTAAATAAATAAATTGATTATACTAAAAATTAATTAATTTTTTGTTGGGCTCTGAGATGTGAGCGAGTGTGAATTGTGATGATTGTGAGTTGTGGACATTGTGATTTTTTTAGTGATTTTAACTCCTTATATTGGTAGCTCCTTGGTGACATAGGTTAGGTATTTCAGTTGCCTAACCTGCCTAACCTTTCATTCTCTCTCTTGCTTACAAGCGTTTGGAAGTGCAAAACGTGAAAAAATGTCGTGAGTTGTAATTCTTCTTATTTTTTGTACATCCTTTAATAGAATCAAAAAATAATATCAGCTTCATAACTAAAATGTCATTACCTTTATTACTTGACAAATATTTTTTTCATAAATTTAAAAATACATTCCAAATTGGTCATGTCTTGTGAAATAAATTTTACTTTAATTTTACAGGTCGAAGGTATCGCGCGACACCCTTTACGAATGCGTTAATGGGGTCTTAGAACATTCAAAGCAGAAGAAAAGAAATTTCTTGGAAACGGTGGAAATCCAGATCGGACTGAAGAATTATGATCCACAAAAGGACAAGCGTTTCAGTGGCACCGTCAAGTATGTACACCTGACTTGAGCTGTTTATATTACACTAAAGAAAGAGAAATGTAAACAGTTCACGTGTCAGGAAGCTAGAGCATTCTAGCGGACCTGCACCCAGGGTCTTAAAATAACTGGGGAGATATGTTCTTGAGACATATCGCCCAATAATATAGGTTTGATTAACGCAGGATAATCTCATCCCGTCATGGTGGTGAGTTTTATGGCCCCGATGTGAACTTGTTACCTCTTTCAAGATCATAAGTATTTGTTTCATTGTTGCTCTCTTCAGGTTGAAGCACATCCCTAGGCCAAAAATGCAAGTATGCATGTTGGGAGATCAACAACATTGTGATGAAGCTAAAGCCAATAATATTCCATACATGGATGTTGAAGCATTGAAAAAACTCAATAAGAACAAGAAGCTTGTTAAAAAACTTGCCAAAAAGTATGATGCTTTCTTGGCTAGTGAGGCTTTGATTAAACAGATTCCTCGTCTGCTGGGTCCAGGCTTGAACAAGGCTGGTAAATTCCCTGGGTTGCTTTCGCATCAAGAATCGATGACTCAAAAAATTGATGAAGTAAAAGCTACAATCAAATTTCAAATGAAGAAGGTTAGTTTAGTACTTATTGGTTGCATCATTAAGCCAACAATTTAGCATTTTTATTGCTTAGTTTGTATGGAATAATGGTGCTAAAGTAACTGCAATTATAACTACCATTTTTACAAATGTAACTGTGGCTTTAACATTGCATACATTTCCATGAGTAGAATTATTATGTTCAGTTTTTTTAATTAAAGTTTGGTTTCTAGGTATTGTGCTTGTCTGTTGCTGTTGGTCATGTAGATATGACAGCTGATGAACTGGTTCAAAATGTCCATCTGGCGATCAACTTTTTAGTTTCTTTGTTGAAGAAACATTGGCAGAATGTTAGGTCTCTTCATGTTAAATCATCAATGGGACCACCTCAAAGATTGTATTAGTGTTTTATACAATATAACGTACTTTGTATGTAATAAAAAAAACACACTGTATTAATTGTTTTATTAGTATTATCAATCAAATGAAAACAATTTTTTGCATTGGTAAATCAACATCAAAAGTAGATTGTGTGTAGTTACCCCTATGAGAATGGTTAACTTTTAATTTGATAGTAAAATAAAAATAAATTTACATAAGGCTTTAGAAAAACTGAACCCGGAAATTTGAATTATGATGTACAGCTGTAAAAGAAACAAAAAAAAAAAGGATGGCTACAACTGTATAAGGTTGCTGCCGTATTTTTCGTATAGGTACTAAGTAGAGATGTACCGACTACAGTCGGCCGACTGTTTATAAATGCAACAGACAGTGGGTTTTTTTTTCTATTTCTCTGACTACCTTAAAAACTTGTTTTATTTTAATAAAAGGAATAACTGAAGTTTCTTTTTTTTCCAAAAAATGTGTTAAATTTTTTTGGATAATTTTAACATTTAATTTTTTGTAGTAACTCAGTACAAAAATAAAGAATAACACAATTTAGGGCAGTTTATACAATACTTAACCAATTTTAACCACTTTTTTGGAAAATTTTTGGAAATTTTAAAGAATCGTAACTAGCGGAAGATTATCTACACTTTGACACCAATTTTCGGTCGATTAAACTAATTTTAACCGGTTTTGACAAAGCCGACTAGTCGGCCGACTGCAGTCGGCACATCTCTAGTACTAAGGCAAGCTGATTTACTGACTCCCTTGTTAAAGTTTGTCTAGAATTATAAGAATTTTATGGACTCCCAAAGTTAATTCGTTTTACAGCCCTGTTGTCAATTTTATTGTACAGCTGATGAGCGGGACGAACTTAGGTACAGTAAACATCGGCTTGTTCCTGACAGGCTCTTTACCTGTACAATAGAATTGACGACAGGGCTGTAAAACGAATTAACGTTGGGAGTCCATAAAATTCTTATAATTCTGGACAAACTTTACCATACACCACTGTACGATCACAGACGCTACCTACCTAACAGGTAAATATATATTTTGACAACAGGCACGTAACCAGCCTTTTATTTTGGAGGGGCCCAGCCCGGGCACTAATTTCAAATAAGGGGGCCTTTAAAAAAAGTGTTCATTAGTATAAATCAACATTTTACTTGAATCACAACCAGTATATAAATTTAATGGGGTGCAAATAGTTGAAATTGACCAACACCATGAGAATGCATTTAAAGTCTGCGTGCCAATACTGCATAGTGTGTAAAAGGCATATCAGTTGTACCGGCTAATTGCTTAAAAAAGTTATCGACAAAACTGTTCACAGCACTATCGCATTACTCAGAGAGTTATATTACAAGATAAGAACATAAGACTACTCACAGATAAAATTTACTTTTGACCTGAAATTTCGAATTTTCTTTACTTTTTAAAATTTAAAATTAATTTAAGGGGGCAACAGGGTTTTGCAGGGGTGGCCTGTGCCCCCCCAGGCCCCCCCTTGGTTACGTGTCTGTTTGACAACGACTAATGCAGATCATAAAAGTCCACTTTCGTTCTATAGCAGCATGTATTAAAAGCATTTGTTTATAGCAAGAAGGCCCGAAGTCAACTTGCTCTGTATACTCTTAAATACTTTGAATTTGGACCTAATGTGTCTAGCAATGAATTCATTAATATGAATTAAAGTAGTAATCTTGTAATGATATTCATTTATTTTGAAGATTTTCTAAACTGTTGTGGTGTCCTGAATTTTGAAATTTAAATTTCACGGTAAAAAAAACAACGCCACAAAATCGCATCTGAAAATTCAAAATAAGAATGTCAGTCAGTTAGGATGAACTCTTTGATTCCTCTATAACGTCTTCATCCAACATTTTCCTTACCAGTTTCTTGATTTCTTCTTGTGCCAATGGTAGTATTTGCGAAGCTTGACGGATCGGTGGCGCGCCTCTCGTATTTATCCGGTGTATGTTTGTGTATCAAGAGGATTCCCCAGATGCCAAAGATCCCAGATGCAACATTCTATTCCAGTTTCTGTAGAAACTCTCTTGCGTCTTTCCGTTGATCATTGATTAGATGACCAAGCTCTAGGACAGCAATTTCTAAGTTGTTTTTTATTTCTTCATCATTGTTTTTAGAAACATCTTCATTTTGATGAAATAACTTCGTGACTAGTTCACAAACGGTAAGATCTTCCCCACTCTTTATGTTCATGAATGTGGGAAAAACATTTGCGACAAGTACGTGTGCCAGGAGCAGTATTAATTAAAGCACTCGCAATCATAAAATTCTCCTTCGGATTGTGTGGTGGTTGAATAAAAGGACGTGGGCAAATCGTGTTTGATTTCTGCACTGACTGGGACAGTTATTGTTTCTGCATTCCCCCTAATTACTTTCACATTCTGACACGCGATCAATCTTACCGGTTTCTGTTCGACACAACGCTGATTCAAGATGAACTCTTCATTATCAAGACGTAGAACTTTCTCCACTGGATCGATCCATGGCAGCTAATCAAATCCATTTCCAGAATAAAGTTATCTCCTCAAATCGAAGTTCTAGAGCAGCAAAAGCACAATATTTGCTTCTGTCTTCTTCAAACAAGGCTTGAAGTATCACTTTTCGTCCACTTTTTTGTTTCTCGCGTCCAGTTTTTCTATTCTTCCGCCCAATTTCTTTGTTTCTTGTGTCCATCTGCGCAAGCATAAACATCATCTTCTTTACTAGTTCCTCTATTGCGGCAGTTTGAGGTCTAGTCTCGATAAGTATAAATCTTCATAATTCTTGTAAAATCTTCGATTTACTGGGATTAAATCGGCGGGGGTAAAATTCAACGATTTATTTATTGAACACACCAAAGTACACGACTTTTTTTAACGTTGGCCATATGTATGTGCTAAATACGTGTCGTGTTTTTAGTACGTAAATCTCTAGGTTAGCGTTAAAAAAAGGCAGCAATAATGTAGAGCAAACGTGAACGTAGATTGACAGGAATAAGCATGCCTCATTGTATCAATGTTAAAAATTTGCCTGCAAAAAGAGCTGCACAGAAGAACTATGATCATTTTCGTACTACATCGGGAGCGGTTGAATAAAACGATTTACGAGTATTTAAAATCGGCGTGGGTAAAACTCAGCAATTTATTTCTTAGTAATACTGTTACACGACTAACTATACAGCGATATGTCGTACAGAATGATTCCGGCTAGACTGGCATGGGTTTGATTAGATCCATTCTCTCATTGACTGGACTCGACTGATTGCTCTAGATCAGGGCTTCTTAAACTTTTTTCGTTCACGACCCCATTTATGATTGCGAGTTTCCTGGGGACCCCATGTAAATATAAAAAAAGGTATGTGTGACTCTACACAAATACACATCTAGATGTTATAAAATCGTGTATTTAAATATTTGACATTAAAATCTCTCGCGACCCCAGAATTTTGCTACGCGACCCCATTTGGGGTCGCGACCCATAGTTTAAGAAGGCCTTCTCTAGATGATGGTCTCTATTTAAACAGACACGCGTCCCTCCCTCAAAAAACAGTTCGTCATAACCGCTTCGAGCTTGTTATCGAGCCCGCCACCGAGGTTCCCACAAAACCGCTAGGCACTTCTTTATTCGAACGCTGGCGCCGCCGTGACCGATGATGAGTCACTGATCATCGCCGTACATAAAGTACAAATCTTAGTTCTCCAGATTTCTTTTTGTGGGCTATCTCAAAGACAAAGTTTACAAACAAGAAGCAACGACACGTAAAAATATGATTGAGCGAATCAGAAATGCTTGTGCCGAAATTCAAACATTCAATATGCATTGAATTCGGAGGTCATCATTTGGGCACTTACTTTAACTCACAAAACTTCCTTTAACTGAAAGATGATGAAGCGAGGGGACTCATGTAAATTAAGCACCCTAATAAGTGAGAGGCGAAGAGACTCACATAAATGAAGCAGTCTGATAGGTGAGAGACGATGGAACTCATCTAAATGAAGCACCTTGAGAGGCGAGGGGACTCACACTCAGCTAAATCAAGCACCCTGATACGTGAGAGGCAAGGAGACTCACGTTAATCAAGCATTTCGAAGGTAACAGAAAACTACTTCGTCCACCTCGTTATTCCTCGGTTACGCTAAAAGTCGTTTATTCGCCAGCCATTTACATTTCTATAGGTAGCAATTTCCAAGTTATTCGAAATTTACAACATGAATAAACTTTTTTGACGACTATACGTTTGTCCACTGTGAACAGGGGTATACGTCTTCCATCGATTCAACTTTATACATTACTAGCTATTACCCGGTATGCGTTGCAGTGTTCCTTTAACAAAGATAATGGGTGTGAATAACAACTTACCAAAGTTTCATCGCAATCAGATGAATGGTTTACGAACGCACACGGGACAAACAAACAAATAAGTATTCATTTTTATATAAAGGGTGTTATTCAAAGGTACGTACAACAAAATGGACAGTTCTTGGCGAAGTCTAAGAAGTTTGAAAAACTTATTTTGTGTTATCAAAATTATAAGGGGAAAATTAACCTTTATCCAACCTTTTTAGACGCTACTGAGGGATAAATAGGTAAGATTAATTTATTTTAGTAAATTTTAGCAACAGTAACGATAAAACTTTTGTCAAGACTAAAGTTGCTATAGAAACGAAAGATGATTTTTTATCAGAGGCGTACGAGTTTGGACATACATTTTAATAACTTTTATCTCTAAAAGGAGAACACTTTTACATGAACTTTTTTTAACTTTTGGCATCCATAGTTCGAGACCAATTGCCAGTTTTATTTTGTACGTACCTTTCAATAACACGCTGTATATAAGGGAAGAAAGAAGAAGTGATGTAACTTGTTATGCTTTATTGTGTCCTTTGTGAATTTGCTATCACTATCCTTTTAGAGGTTGTGTGCCTAAGTCCAACTACTGATTCCACTAATTTTCGGAATAACAAAAGGCTGATGTAAAAACTGGTAAATCACATGGAGGTAAAATGAGAGGAGGGAAGATAGTTTGAAAAAGTGCCTGGTATCGGGCCTTCGACTAGAGTCGTAAAAGGCTCCCCACCTCTTACGAGAAACTGATTGCTCCAGTGGCGTGCTGGAAAGCGTTTGCCGGGTTCAATGAGGCATGCCCTGTCCTGTCATTCTACCACGATGATAAATCAGGAAAAGTAGATGACCCACGTTACTTCCTTGAGGTACATTAAATCTAACAATATGAATCCACCAATCCACTTATATGAACGTATTGTTGTTGGCAATCATAAATGTAATGTAATCAAAATCATGGTACAAGAAGACATGGTATGATATTGCGCATTTTGATACGTCCTGTGGATGTCATGAGCGCCAACTTTAAATTCTGACTTGTTGCATGTTCGTATTAGCACTATCAACGAACGGCGCCAAATTCCAACCTTCAAAGATAATGTAACGGGCGATAAATTTACTTATTTTTGGAGATGTTGGTATGAATCAGAACAATCGTCATTGTCGTAAAAATCAAGGTTGTCCTTGTGAAACTTGGATTTTATGATTTCACACCATTCTAATCAAGGTTTATAATTTCACAGTTAAATATTGGCGCCGTTTGGCTGCACACGATGTCTTTGTCCAGTTTTATAATTTCATGGTTTAAATTTGTTAATTTTAACAAAAAGCACATTTTGCTACTAAAAATCTTCATATTACAGTTAATTAAGCCTAATTTGGTGGAAACACAAATACTTTTACGACTCCCCAAATAAACTGGTAACTTGTAAGCAATTTTGCGAAAACAACTCCTTTGGAGGGGTCTTTACTTATAAAAGATCGAAAGATCCAAAAAAGACCAGAGTCCTCTAGCCAGTTGCCTGTTAGTGTGTGTTTGTGTTGTGGCACAAGGGGGTAAGTGTTGACATCTCCAAAAATGTGCACGATTTCATAAAAAGTTCAAAGTTTTGTTTTTATTAATATTTTTAAAGTTCAATTTAATTTTGATGATAAATCGCCCTTTGTATTCTCGATTGGATAACGTTTTGAGATTTAGATCTATTTTTAAAGATTAATTTGCATTGAAATTATTAGTTAAACAGTTATATTGTTTGATGAACGCTGTCCACGCAACTACTATAATGTTCCTTACCAAATTTTTGAGTTGTTACAAATGTTTGAGTTGTTACCAAATTTTGAGTTATGTTACCAAATTTTGAGTTATGGTACCAATTTTGAGTTTTGTTATATTTTTGTTTTAGATTTTTTTAAATGTTTGTTTTATTATGCTTTCAAAGATTTAGTTTCAAAGTTATAAAGTTTTCTTGAATTTATTTAAAAATGTTTTAATACTGAAGTTCATTTTCTGATAATTATATTTGCATATTAAACTACACTACAATTTATTGTTATTCCAAATTATTCGCATATGACTAAATCTCTTTTGTACATACTCATTTCTAAATTAAATATAATTATTCATTTAAGCAAAATGCATATACTTGAAGTAGTCCCTTTGTCCAGTCACTAGAATGTGTTACCATCATCACGAACCAGCCTACGAACAAATAAATAATATTTTCACTATATGTCGGGCACAAGGTCCACGACAAGAGTTTTACAGTTTTATATATAATAAATTAACAAAAGTTAATTTTGAAAATCTCCCAAGCCCGTCACATATAGGAGAAAATTTGGCGCAGTCGGTAGGATTGGTTTTTGAACTGGATGTATATGCTTTTGTTTGTTTGAGAATTGTGCGTTCTTGAAAAACTGAAAAATTTGATTTTTAATATTTTATTCAATAACTGTTGAGAAAAAATGTTGTTTAGAAAGAGAAAAGAAATGGTAAGGACTTTAGAGCGTTATTATTGAGAATTTGTTTTTTGACTGGTAATACCTGACTACGGACCTGGCGCGGACGATTTTAACGACCATAATTAACACATTAGCCACACTCCAAAGTGACCGTGAATGCGTGCGGGGTGTGTGGGATGGCTTATGAGGTCAGATTGAACTATTTTACGATCGAGCGAAAAATGCGTAAATTTTACTTCCTAAATACTTGCTTATGTAGGGTTATTGCAATCGACGAAAATACTGAGTTACGTAGAAATTAAAATTTTTAAGCTAGCAAAATGTCAGTATCAAAGATACAGTTTAAAAAAAAAGGGCGATTGAAAAATGTGATGGATAAGTGCATTATTTTCATGAAAAAAAATTTTTTTTTCTCATTAAATTTTAGCAATGTTATGAAAACAGTAAAAATGGTGTTTCGTGAATAATTTATATTCGGAAATTATCATTCAGTAAATGATAGATAAAGAAATAAAATCATAAATTTTAGTAGATTGACAGATCTAGTTATATCCGTAAAAAAAAAGAGGGCAAAATCGCAGTTATTTTATAAATATTCCAGGTGGTGATTATTTTTAATTAAAACAATTGAAAGAGGATTGACAGGTGTTTAAGATGATTCCGTTGTTTCCAGTTTTTTTTAAGTACACACTGTATTTAAATTTGTGCATTTTGGTAGTAGAATGAAGAGTTATTTTGTAAACACAGTAACCATAAACAATTTTTTTTTTTAAAGGAAAACAGTATTACAATGTTGCGCAAGATATAAAGCACATCACGAGATCAAGCACATATTAAGAGTAACTTGCACTTTTGTGGTAAAATTGTTTGAAAAGGTGAAATTTCCGTATTATTTAACACCCAGCTATAAAACTTCGTACCTCGTAATTTAATTTGAAGTTAACGAATCACAAACGACGAAAAAAAAAAGAGAAACATTAAAATTTCAAAGTCTGTTCTGAAATGTCCATTTTTTTTTTATGATGTATTTGGTCTAAATTAGCCGGAAATCTATTTTAACGAAATTCATTTTTGAGAACTAAAGTATTCAAAAAAAAAAAGTAAACTAGTTAACTCCGTCTAACCCCAGAATTGGTAATAAAAATAGGCAGATCATCATGACGAAGTTACATAAATTTCGTCATGCTTTATCTTAGAATTAAAATCTCGCTTTCCTTTAACGTTCGGAAATAATCGTTCAAAATTGAATAGTAAATACATACAGACGCATGAAATATATATAAATGTGTACTAAATTAAGGCCTTAAAGATTGTAAAAAAAAAACAAACATAAACTTTTATAATAATCCGGAAAATATCGAAAAGAAAAATTATAACACTGGAAGAATGAATATGCGACAACCGTATAACAGAAATTTAAATCAGTATCGACCAACTGGTTTCAGTTATGGCTTTGCTGCGAATATTTGCAAATATTGTCACAAGGCAAGAGGACATTACATTACATGCCCTAATATAGTTTGTTTTCAATGTGGCCAAAGAGGTCACATCAGGTCAAATTGTGCAAATCTGACTAATTATCGGCAGAATTTATGGACGACACAAAGACGACCAAATAATAATAATTCGAGGGTTGGATTTTATCAAGCTGAGAAACCTCCTGTAAATATCCGGAACACTCGTAAAAATCCATTCACTAAGCCAGTGTTGGTCGAGCGAGAAAAGGACATCAGTCACACATTAAAGCCAAGTAATATCAATAACCATAAAACTATTTTTAAAATTAATTTAGGCTCCGAAAATTTAAATGCGTTTATGATTTTTACAGAATGTGGGAAACAGTTGCATGCAATTATAGATACCGGATCGGAAATATCACTTGTAAAAAGTCGAGTAATTTGTGAATTAAATTTAATAACAAAAGTAATTAAATCTGATACTGAATTGGTTGACGTACAAGGTAATGCAATAACTCAGTGTGGGTCGGTTGTAATGGTCTTAACAGATAAAATTAATTTAACATTTAATCATAAGTTCATTGTAGTCCAAGATAATATTCGATTTGGTGGTGATATACTAGTAGGTTTGGATTTTATGTCTAAACATTCGGCAAGTATTTGTTGGAAGCGTAAAATTTTTAAACTTTATGATATTTCATTTACTCTGCTCACGGAAGATGAGGTCAAGGTTGGATATTTAAAATTAGATTCTGAAATTGAGAAACAATGTCAATGTTCAGATTGTTTGTATAATAATTCAATAAGGATCAATAATCGCTATGAAAAAAAAATTGAAGACAAGATAAAGATGCCGTTAAGTGAACAAGAAGTTGGCCCAATAAAGAAATTAGATGAAGATATGCTCCAGGTTAACAATATACCTGAAGGAAAAATGTTAAGTTCCAACGTAAATGTTTTTAATTCTAGTGGCGAACACATTTTGAGTCCAGCGAAGGAGCTAGTGTTACCCGATAAAGGGGTTGTTGGTTGCTCAGTAAAGGAGCTAGTGTTACCCGAGAAAGGGGTTGTTTGCTCAAGGGAGCTAGTGTTACCCGATAAAGGGGTTGTTGGTTGCTCAGTAAAGGAGCTAGTGTTACCCGAGAAAGGGGTTGTTTGCTCAAAGGAGCTAGTGTTACCCGAGAAAGGGGTTGGTTGCTCAAGGGAGCTAGTGTTACCCGAGAAAGGGGTTGTTGGTTGCTCAGTAAAGGAGCTAGTGTTACCCGAGAAAGGGGTTGTTGTTTGCTCAAGGGAGCTAGTGTTACCCGAGAAAGGGGTTGTTGGTTGCTCAGTAAAGGAGCTAGTGTTACCCGAGAAAGGGGTTGTTGTTTGCTCAGTAAAGGAGCTAGTGTTACCCGAGAAAGGGGTGGTAGGCTCAATGAAGCCAGGGTTCCCGTGCAATGGGAAAGTGATGTTATTAATGATGTTGTTAAACTGCAGTTATTTAGTTCTAAGGAGCAGAAGTGGCGCGATAGTTCTGTGTCCTCGAGGACTGAAAAAAGTTTTAGGTCAGTAAAGGAAACTGACAGTTGTTTAATACTTGACAGCAAGGTCAAGGAAGTTGAGAGCTCGAGTGAGCATGATTGTTATAGGCCGGTAATAAAAGATGCCATGAAGGCACAATCTGCTGAATGGTCTGATCAACCGTGTCACAACTTTTTGTCAGAAAGGACGAATATAGGTGTCAATAACTTAAAAGTTAGTGAAAAAGTTAAAAAGAAATTATACGAAAAGGAGATTGTAGAGGAAAATAGACCCGACATGATCTTAGTCGATGAGTTAGGAACGGATGATAAAATAAACAAAGGATATCCATTATACTTAACATCAAGAACAGTAATCCCTCCTAACTGTCGCAAATTATGTCAGGCCTTAGTCACTTATTGGGATCCGTTAAAGTTAATTATCGTAGAACCATTATCACCAACTATTGAGTCGTTATTTTGACTGGCAAGAAGTTGTAACAGAGCAGAAAAAGAGATTGTGATTTTATTAGTGAATGTGTTGCCACATCCAATAGAATTAGAAAAAGGAACTAAAATTGGAACTTATTCATTTATAAAAAGAATACAAGAGAATAAAGACGAAGATGATTTAATAACAAAAGAAATCTCTGAAGAAGAAATTCAGGAATTATTGGATATTCTAAGGTACCCCAAGGAAGATAAAGAAATCGCAGAACCATTGGAACAATTGATTAGAGAGTTTGTTGACATATTTAAAACACCAAGACAACCTTTAAAATGCACTAATAAAGTTCAGCATAGGATTATCACAGAAGATGTTCCACCCATCAGTAAACGTCCATATAGAGTACCTTATCATCGTCATGAGATCTTAGATAAGGAAATACAAACATTGCTAGATAATAACATAATAGAAGAAAGTACTTCACCATGGTCTTTTCCAGTCTTGCTAGTAGAAAAAAAAAGACATCCAGGAGAGGAGCCTGAATTCCGATTGTGTATTGATTATAGAGAACTTAATAAGATTACTAAACCTGATTATTTTCCGTTACCAGTCATAACCGAAATAATTGACCAACTTAGTGGATCAAGCTTATTTTCTGTATTAGACTTAGCAATGGGCTTCTTTCAAATACCTTTATATCCAGAAGACCAAGAGAAAAGTGCCTTTAGTACACCTACCGGGCATTGGGAAATGAAACGTTTAGGAATGGGTATGGCAAATTCACCGGCAACTTATCAAAGATTAATGTCTACCGTATTCTCAGGAATGATAGGACTTGAATGTCTCGTATATATGGATGACTTAATTGTTTTTAGTAATGAAGAGATAACCATCCATTTAGATCGATTGAGAAACGTATTTTTACGAATGAGAGAGGCTAATTTACAGTTTTAACCAACCAAATGTCAGTTTTTTGTAAAAGAAGCAAAGTATTTAGGACACATCATATCAGGAAAAGGATGCCAAGTAGATCCTGAGAAAACTAAAGCCATAGAATTGTACCCTCAACCAACAAATCCACGTGAGATTAGAGCATTTTTAGGACTTTGTGGTTTCTATCGACGATTCGTGCCTAATTTTGCAAAATTATCTAGGCCTCTAGTTAACTTAACAAAGAAAGATGTGGATTTTTGCTGGAAAGAAGATCACGAGTTAAGTTTCCAACAATTGAAACTAGCATTAATTACACCTCCAGTACTAAAGTATCCAGACTTTAAACGTCCATTTATTCTTGTAACAGATGCCTCAAATGTATCTTTAGGAGCAATTCTTGCCCAAAAATACGACATCGAACATCCTGTGTGGTACGCAAGCAGATGTCTGAAAGGAGCCGAAAAGAATTATAGCACCATTGAAAAAGAATGTTTAGCAGTGGTATGGGCAATTAATTATTTCAGAATTTATTTAATAGGAGTTCATTTTACTATTTATACTGACCATCGACCTTTAAAATATCTATTATCTATGAAAAATCCTAGTTCTAGACTAGCTAGATGGGCAATGAGCTTAACAGATTACCGATTTACAATAGAATATCGTCCAGGTAAACATAATCACGTTGATTCCCTAACAAGATTAGATTACCCATTAGATCCAGTAACAGTTGAAAATGAAGAAGAGGAAGAAGAATCTTCATGTTTAGTTAGAACATTAAGACATATTAACGACAATTGCACTCCAATTTTATACGATCTAGATAGATTAAAAGAACTACAAAGTGAAGATAAAGATACTCAGAAGTTAATTACTATTGAGGGATTTTATAAATAAAGAGAGAACTGCTTCACAACGATATGATAAATTGCTAGTACCAAGGACATTAAGAAGGAAAATTATAGAACTTTATCACGATGCACTAATAGCATCCCATGGAGGGAGAAAGAAAACATTAGAGAATATTTCTCGTGATTTTTATTGGAAGGGCATGACTACAGATATTCGAAAATACTGTGAAAGCTGTAGTTCATGCATAGCAAGAAAATCTTCTGGCAAGGTAAAGACAGAAATGCAACATATGCCAGTTCCTTCATGCCCGTGGGGATTTGCTTCTATGGATATTGTCGGACCATTAAATGTTACAACATCAGGCAATCGATATATCCTTACATGTATGGATTATCTGACTCGCTATCCAGAAGCAATACCAATGCCAGATATGAAAGCAAGCATCGTAGCTAAGACATTTGTACAAAATATAATTCTACGATATGGAACGCCTAGAGCTTTGTTAACAGACTGTGGAAAACAGTTTCTGTCAGAACTTTTTAAGGAAATCTGTATTTTGATGGGTATTAAAAAGATTCAAACTACTCCTTATCGTCCGTCTACAAATGGAGTAATTGAAAGAATGCACCGTGTGCTAAAGACTATGCTATCACATTATTTAGATGAACAAAATGCTGACTGGGATGAATTATTACCATTTGCCTTAATGGCATACCGAAATCGAATTCATGAAGCAACAAAAGAATCTCCTGACTTTCTCATGTTTGGAAGAGATATGGAACTTCCATTTCATGCTTTTGTAAGATCTGAACAAGTACAGTACGAAATTTCTGAGTCATATATACCAAATTTACTGAAACAAATGCATAAGGCACTCACAGAAGCTGCTAAAAATTTAGAAGGATCCATAAATCAACGTTGCGAAAAATACAATAAAAATGTAATTACGAAAGAGTATCAGCTAGGAGATAAGGTATGGCTATATACACCATCTATAAAAGGCAGTGCCGAAACCAAAAAATATTTAGGTATAGGCGAACCTTGCGTTATGCGCCCCTCCCCTACACATAAAAATGCAATTTTACAGAAGAGTTTTATTTATATTTTTTAAGTATGCAAAACAGATACTATGTAAGTTCAAAATAAAATAAACATTCAAAAACCTGTCGCACCGGTTACATGTTTCTGAGCTTCCGTTCAAAATAAAAAAAAAGATTAATATGACATAATTCTTAGTATAGTTTTGGAAATTTCATTCTACCATATAAAATTTTATTGACGATAACAAGACGGACAGTAGTACAATGGTAAGAAATATTTATGGCTCACACCAGTTCACTCGAATTTGTCTGAGATCATTTAGCAGGTAGTTGTACTCATAAAATAATGATCATTTCCGTTCATAAGTAACGATGGTCCCTGCCCGGACCTGGATTATTCTGGTTACTATCATCTGGGGATTACCGGCACGCGACAACTTAAGTTGTAAATATCTCTTGCTATTGTTCTACTGTCCGTCTCGTTATTGCCAATAAAATTTTACAGGGTACAATGAAATTTCCAAAACTATACAACATAATTTTTGGACGAATTTGGCGCCCCTTGTCGTTGGCGCCCCTAGGCAAGGGCCTACTCGGCCTATAGCTAGTTTCAGCACTGATAAAAGGAAAGAAATTAGCTACAAAATTTGTGCCAAAATGGACTGGACCCTACAGAATTGTTTCAAGAACTGGACCAGTAAATTATGGAATCATCGCAATTGGTTCTGCTAATGAACAATTAGTTCATGCAGCGAGATTAAAACCTTGGAAAATAAGAGCAGCAGAATCTGATGACCAACTAGAGAATGAAGAAACTGAAGATATTCAATTAAAACTGGATTATTCTGATGAAAGTGATGATCAAGAAGAACTTGATTGGATCGAAGGGCCAATTGATGTAAATCAACTATACGAAACTGCAAATCCAAATACACTAACGGTATCCACAGAAAATGGTGAAAATCTAGAATTAAAAGACCCGTTATATGTCTCATTAGATGACATCGTTATAAGCGACGAACAAAATGTAAAAATCAAACAAGAAAATGATATTCAAAAAGAAATAAGTTCTGCTGAATCAGAAACTTCTGATATGAGTTCAGACAGCTTAGACTCTGAAATAGAGGAGTTAAATGAACCAACCTCATCTATCGTGCGTAGTCCACCGCGTCATGCTTATCATACAAGGAGCAAAGGACAAGCTCAAAGAGTATCCGTGGGTATTACATAAACATATATAAAGAAAGTTCTAAGTTAAACGTATCAAATACAGATTTGGCAAGTTTAGAACTCTATAATTACTTTTAATCCAAGATAGTAGTTACGTGGTCTTATTATTTTTAGGAACCATCCAAAAACGAAGTGGTGATACTGACTACAAAGAGGCGTAAATATATATATCTTATTACTGCATATCACGGAGATTAAAACACTTGCCCCTACTGGCATAGTATAACTTTTCAATTATTAATCTTTTTTTTTAAAAGAGGACTCTCACTAACATAGATATTAGGATTTTGATTTTAGTATAAGGCTTTTACTAACACACATTGGGAATGAGTGTGATAGATCGACATATTATCGAGTGCGTAAAGTCAAGAATCAACTCTTGAGCATGGGAATGATGTTATCCGAAGGACCACATGCCAGCGAGCTTGAAGTCCGAAACAAAAAAAAACTTAGCTGAAGGACCATCAACTTTTAAGAATTTTGAGAATCGATTGAGGTTACTGCAAAATTATCTCAATCTAGACAGTTAATGAACAGGAGTCCTTGGTGACACGACTCGATTGTGCTGGCAAACATGAAAATTGGAATCCTCCCTCGATATGGTCGAATCTACATTCCCTATGTGAAGACGCCTTTCCATCCATGTTTCAAGACGGATAGAAGAAAGATTATAGTAGTTAGGAATTTTAGGTAAGGAAGTTGCCTGGTCAGAAATCAAATGTATGCTAATTAAAGCATAGCATTTGCTTCCCTAGCAGGGAGGAGATGTAACGGGCGATAAATTTACTTATTTTTGGAGATGTTGGTATGAATCAGAACAATCGTCATTGTCGTAAAAATCAAGGTTGTCCTTGTGAAACTTGGATTTTATGATTTCACACCATTCTAATCAAGGTTTATAATTTCACAGTTAAATATTGGCGCCGTTTGGCTGGACACGATGTCTTTGTCCAGTTTTATAATTTCATGGTTTAAATTTGTTAATTTTAACAAAAAGCACATTTTGCTACTAAAAATCTTCATATTACAGTTAATTAAGCCTAATTTGGTGGAAACACAAATACTTTTACGACTCCCCAAATAAACTGGTAACTTGTAAGCAATTTTGCGAAAACAACTCCTTTGGAGGGGTCTTTACTTATAAAAGATCGAAAGATCCAAAAAAGACCAGAGTCCTCTAGCCAGTTGCCTGTTAGTGTGTGTTTGTGTTGTGACACAAGGGGGTAAGTGTTGACATCTCCAAAAATGTGCACGATTTCATAAAAAGTTCAAAGTTTTGTTTTTATTAATATTTTTAAAGTTCAATTTAATTTTGATGATAAATCGCCCTTTGTATTCTCAATTGGATAACGTTTTGAGATTTAGATCTATTTTTAAAGATTAATTTGCATTGAAATTATTAGTTAAACAGTTATATTGTTTGATGAACGCTGACCACGCAACTACTATAATGTTCCTTACCAAATTTTTGAGTTGTTACAAATGTTTGAGTTGTTACCAAATTTTGAGTTATGTTACCAAATTTTGAGTTATGGTACCAATTTTGAGTTTTGTTATATTTTTGTTTTAGATTTTTTTAAATGTTTGTTTTATTATGCTTTCAAAGATTTAGTTTCAAAGTTATAAAGTTTTCTTGAATTTATTTAAAAATGTTTTAATACTGAAGTTCATTTTCTGATAATTATATTTGCATATTAAACTACACTACAATTTATTGTTATTCCAAATTATTCTCATATGACTAAATCTCTTTTGTACATACTCATTTCTAAATTAAATATAATTATTCATTTAAGCAAAATGCATATACTTGAAGTAGTCCCTTTGTCCAGTCACTAGAATGTGTTACCATCATCACGAACCAGCCTACGAACACATAAATAATATTTTCACTATATGTCGGGCACAAGGTCCACGACAAGAGTTTTACAGTTTTATATATAATAAATTAACAAAAGTTAATTTTGAAAATCTCCCAAGCCCGTCACAATAAGTTAACCCATGATTAGAAACTGATCCGAATCTTAACCTCCGTTATACCCTCACATATCACTGATAAATTGACATTTCACAGCTTTCGAAATTATCAGAAGAGCGTTTCAAGCACGGTTTTCAAGTCAATGTGACATCACGTGGCTGTTCCGCAAAGCAGACGAAAATTCATCCACCGGAGTAGCATACCATGTCTTCTTGTACCATGATCAAAATCAATATATCACATAAATACATGCATCTTAATTTTTATAATCAAATATTATGATCCCTAATATCAAAAGTCTTTTGAATGTCCAAATATCCTACATCATCCTATCCATTTCCATGTAATATCTGCGATAAATACTACCTAGATTAATTGTGGTAGATTTCCCTTTTACAAACCCATGCTAGTCAGTGAAAATTATATTCTGAATTTGAAAATAAAATGCTATGCAACACAATTTCAAATACTAAATAATATTAGAGTTACGCACAGTACGTACCAAAAATTCGCATTGTAAAAAAATTGGTCTAAACCATGGAGATAGAATGAGAGAAGGGAAGATAGTTTTTGCACTCATGACCTTTTTTGATAGCTTTCGCGCATTCACCAGAGTGCGGGAGGTCGAACTTCCCGCACACGTGCATTTAACTTCCCGTTGCCAAGGAAACCTTAAAATACTCGGGTAGTGTCAACATTGTGACGTGTTGACGGCGCTGTCAATGGCGTTGTTTATAAATAACTCACAGTTAATCTCTTCAGTTTAAAGGTTTATTCGTCGCAAAAAATATTGTACACAACACGTTCGTGAGCCTGCTTCCCGCATTCACGCAAATGCGGCACTCCCTTCGGTCGTGCCTCAAACAAGCGTTCATGCGGGAAGCAGGCTATCCCGAACTAGTTGCGTAAATTACTATTTACAATTTATCTTGGAAATTACAGAACGTTATATACGAAAACTGAGATGCAGAAGTGGTTATATGCTTGAGTAATATGCTGTGATTTTTATATAAATACAGAAAGTGTAAACAGAATAATTGTATCTATATTTAATCTCAGTAACAATTCAGCTAATGTGCCTAAAATTCTGACAAGACGGTAATGTTCTGGTTACCGTTGCATTATACTTAATTATCCCAATTGTTCAATTTACTCCTAACAAAAAGTTGATGACGTCGTTTATAAAACATGTTGAATGAATTATTAATAATGACGTAAAAAAATTGCAACTTAGTTTTTGCATCATTATTAGGGCAAACATTATCTGATAACAAAATGTTTATTATTATAACTCATTTTTTGAGTTGAATGCATTGTTTTTGTTTGGCCCATTTCGAAATGTCATCACGAGGTTGCTTTTTAAAAATTAGTGGAAGTGGAAAGTGGATAAATCCTCTTATAAATCATCAATCATTTAGTATGCGATATCAAGTAATCTAATTGTGGAAATAAGGCCATAATAATCTGTTTCTGGAGTACGTGTCTCATTACTGTAATAAAACAATTGACAAATTTATATTTACCGAAATTTAATTGTTTGTTAAATGATTCGTTTGGTTTACACATGGCAAACAAGTGATAACAAAAGAAAAATATATTCCGAAAAGCCCAAGGAAAGACGAAAAACAAATTATACGTTATTTCTATAAATAGCGTGCACGTATCTCCATGGGGGCTTATCGTCCGAACAGTGCCTTATACAGAGAGTATTAGACGCTGTTAGTGGGTGCTTTACATCGAAAAAATAATAATGAAGCTACAAAATTCAGTATTATTTCGTTGCGAACAAAACCTGATAACAAAAGATAACGTATCAGTTTCAGTAAGCCTAGAGATTGGGCTTTTAGTTGCTTTATATTGTTAATCTCGCATTGTTGTTTATTAACAGCAATCTCGTTATATCTATAAACCCATACATTCGAGTACCAATACGTAATTTTATTCAAGTGTTTAGCAAAAAAAAATGGTAAAATTGAAATTTAGTCATTACTCATACGTGTGGTGCTGAACCGGCGATTTGATAAAAAGCTTCCTGTTTAACAGTGCAGAATAAGCCAATTCGCTGATGTGACAAAGTGAACATGAACGTCGTGTTGTGGTTTATAGTGATTTTGATACATATTGTTTTTGCTGAAATTAGCCCTCAAAATGAGTTCAGTGTGTCGACCGGAAGTAATTTAACAAGTTACACAAATGAAGATTACCGGCCTACAACAAAAGTTTATCCCGTAACAAGAGATGAAGATAAGTTTTCAAACGTTACGAAAGATGTAGACAGCAAAACTAGTAATAAAAGTAACGACAAACTTCTAAAAGATGAAAATAGTGACATATTGTTAGAGCAAAATAATGTTATCAGTGAAAGTGGAACTTCTACAGATATCAATGATATGTATTTCAAAGAATTCTCAATAGCCAATGACGTTGGTAGCTCTAAAGTGTCGGATACTACCAACGATTTCAGCAGCTCCCTGCAAAAAACCACACAACAGGATTCAATTATCGAAAATACTCTTCCAACTACGGATCTGTCAGATTTAAGAGTCACAGATGATGAAAATAAAAATCTGGAGGATGATAACAGTGAATTTTACGAAGATCCTGAAGCTTCATCACAAAGTTACTTCAGTATTTCGTCACTATCTATGACTAACACTGGCCCTGAAAATGCTTTTTATGATAGGATAACAGAAAAAGCAGCTTTTTCGTATTCGTCTATAAATGATGAAAATATATCCTCAACGGATGTTATGAGTTCCACTAGTCCGGATTACACCTACACCCCTTCAGTGATGAATCATGTCAGAGCTTGTGAAAGTAAGACTTATTTTTGACTTTCTAAAATAATAAATTAGTACCCATATACTCAACAAAACTAATTCACTGTTCGGCAAGTACATAAGTGGTTGTCTGCGTAGAAATCTTAATATATATTATTAGAATAGAGGGTAGTGCTGTAAATTTGATTAAAATTAGTTGATTCTCGAAGAAGACCATTTATAAGAGAATAGTTTTTATGTGGCATATGAGTTTTAAAATTTTAATTTTGTTTAGCAAATCCACCTGCAAATTTGTCTTAAATTTTCAGTTTTTACAACCTCTAGGGAAGGAAGGGCTTGTTCGTTCTTCTTTATTCATCCTTTGTCCACCCACAGATTCTGCTTAAGTAGGTCAGAAGTCGGCCTAAAATTCATTAATTTCCTATAGCGGATATAATTAAGAATCAACGCTGATAATAATTAATTTGTCGAAATTTCAAAAAATGTTTTTTCATAGATTTTACGACACTGTAAAATTTGTTTTTAAAAATTTGATATTTTTTACGATGAGTCGCACATACTCGTACTTACATGCATGTTACTAAATCGCAAATATAAATTTCAAGTAAGATTAACATAATAACATCATTTTCACGATAACTTTATAATGTGTGCAAAATTTCCGCACAATCAGTTTTTACAATTTCAAAGTTATATTGCACAATTTTGATTTTTTTTTAAATCTACATATGCGTATGATAACTAAAACATCTGCACGATTTCAAAGCATTTGCTTTTGCAGATTAAAAATTAAATTGTAAATAATTTAAATTTTTTTTCCAAAAATCTGGACGTTTCTGGTAAAAACTCAACACGGACTCATAACCTACACGTGTAGAACTATGTTATTTTATAAAAATTTAAAACCCATTTACTATGTACAATTTTGAGGTGACGGCATCACATTATTGCTAGGGATGATTAGACAAAGTTGCTTTTTACGATCTACATGATCTTTATAATACACATATGTATAAAATTTGACAACAATCGGTCCAGTAGTTTCGGAGATTATCTGTCTAACAAAAATCGTTACAGACGAAAACGGGAAACCCATGTTTTGGTACTATAATGGTCACGACGCATCGAGAAAATATGAAAACAACGAGGAGGGTAGAATAATTTAATTTAATTATTCTACCCTCCTCGGAAAACAACCAGTCGCCCGATGGACTCGATTATAGTACGGACTTCCTTAGCTTACGCTCGGGAAGTAAAAACTAAATTTCTCAGTTGGTAGAGGAGCATATGTAACAAATTCCACGAGACTTGTTAGAAACTAAGTAATACCTACGTGTCGGGTTACCAGCTTATCAAATAATATGCGCCAAATTCTTAAAATACCTCATAAAGAAGATGAGCCGAAACATTTTATAACACTTACATCATCGCCGAAAATAGATAAATAAATTAAGAAGTTTAGATAACATCTACAAGATAAATTTATAATTATTATACCTACATACATCACCTACATTAAGCGATCCCATATTTTAATAAAGATAACAACAAATTTTTGTTTTCTTACCCGGAGGAGATGATCAGCTTGAATCATGGAAGTTCACATTGCGAAATGGATTAGAACAGTATTACTCATTTCTGACAGATTCTAGATGTGATATGAAAGATATGAATGAATATACTATGTACTTAATTTTAAAGTAAATAATTTAGATATGTAATACTTAACTAAAAGCATTTATTCTTGCTAAATTTGGTTAGAGAAAATTATAATTAAACACATCGACTTAATCCCGATGTAGCCATACAGTTTCAATATAAGATAATTTTTTCCAATCTATAAACTAAAAACATGATGTTATCGATTTGTTTTAGGAAAAAAAAAACATCTTTTTGCTAAATTTATAAATGGTAATAATATGAGTAAAAAAGCAAACCGACATTGTAGAAGAAAGTAATTAATTATTTATATATACATATGCAACACATATTAATTACACTATTTCTGGAGACATATAAGCACACCTAAAATAATTACCTTTGAGTGAAGAGAAGTTTGTTGTAATGATATACATATATTAAGTACAAAAGAATAAACATAAATAATTGACAGAAAACCTAAATAGTTACTTGTTGATCATCTTTTGTCACTAAAACGTATGCCTGCATTTGCATTAACACGATATGTCAAAAAATTGGTGGTCCAAGCTTACTTCGACAGAACTTCCCTCGCCCTTGAAGTACAATCCAACAAATTTGGCTTCTTTGAAAAATTATTATAGAAAATTTGTGTTGTGATAACATTTATATAGTAAAAACCAGTGGTGTAAATGACACCTCGAACCCCCTGCGCTGCGGAGGCACAAATTCCAAGTAGGTGCCGTCCGCGGATATACAGGCAATATGAAATGTATTCAAAGCAAATAACCAACGGAAAAGAGTGTATTATTATCAGTGTACATGATTAGATTAACTTCGTTTGTTTATGTTTATACATCGAAAGAATTTGTGTTTATACATAGTATAAATTTGTTTAATTTGAACAAAATTTCCTTAAAACAGAAGACTAAAATTATTAATTAAACCACAATGAAACAAAATGTTTTGAGTATGATTTTTATTATTCTTATTTGATCATAATTAAATAAAAACGTAGGTATTCTCACATTTTCTAGAAAATAAGGTTCTCAATCATAACAAATAAGGTATATCAAGGCGTAATTCAAAAAGTGCAAAAAAATAAGCACATGACCACATAGTCATGTGCTTAACATAAACATATTTTCTGATACGTATTTATTTAATATACCTATTTTTCGAGAACGACTTTAGGAAGTGTACGGAAAGGATAAATAAATTTTAGTTAGCTTTATATAATCATTAAATCACTATTTGTGCCCCACCATAATTTCAAAAACTTCTGTTACGTAGTTTTTTGGATAAATTGTAAAATTTCTTTGCACAAATTTTACTTTTTTAAGACAACCAATATGCGTAGAGTTTAAAACAGGGACAGAACTAAATCCCGATTATTATGATGTTATTTATTTAAGTTTTCAAATAAATGGATACGTAGTTTTGAAGATTACATCTTTAAACAATTTTCGAACTTCGAACTTTTGTTCAGTCTTGTTCCTAAGATACGTTTTACCATTTTCCATTAGATTGTACTCTACGCGAGTTACCTATTAATTCAAATTTGAGGCAGCAGGTATTCGGGTACAGTTCCACAGGTTGACTTATTAAAAGAGTTACTTAATTATACAAGTGTAACATATTTCGCATGAAATTTTTTATCATATTACACTCGATATTACACAAGAGAGCCATGCACATTTTATTCATTTTAGTCATTTTAGGTACGTTAATCATTATAAAACTGATAACGTGATAGCGAAGGTATTTCACATATAAAAAAATTAAAAAAAAACATGTTTTAGATAACAGCGTGAAATGATATTTTTGTTGAAATACGAGTAGGTATACACATTTTTTTAAAGGAAGCAGATGCAGTATGATGATTGATGACTAAACCAGAATAATGAAACAAAAACCAAGTGCTGACAATAAATAAAACGAGCAGTGTGTAAAATACGAATATTATTTGTAGCCGCACGTCTAGTAATTTCTAGCGATTCTAATCAGATGTCATTAAAATAGTGCTATATCAAAAACGAAACGTACATTGTGAATACTAAAAAATATTAAACATATCTCTTAGTCTAACACTTGCTGTAACAAAAGATATGGAAGTTTGTAACAATATTATCAATAATAATAATAACTCTACAAATTGGTGTGGCGGCCCCTGAAAGAAGCGCTCTTGACGTAAGAAATGTATAGACCACGTGAAAAATATACACTTGCTTTGCAAAATCCAACATAAAACATTGTCAACACAAAAGATGAAGTTCTTGATACAAAAATTGAATTTTTATAGTTGTATTCAGTAAAATCGATCTACATATTTATTTGTATATGTTCACAGTGTGGTGAAAAATCAGTTGAAATGAAAATGCTGTTTTTAATGTTGAACTTAATAAGATTGGTTTGAATACAAATACTTAGTTGATAGATACATATTTAACTTTTGATGGTTACCTAATAATAAATGGTGTGATTAACATAATATTAATATTTATTATTTATTTCTTTCTTCATACAGACATAACTCTGTAAAAGGCACCAAATAATGACATAATACGCGATTTTCAGGTTAAAAAATCTCATTTCGCCTAAATTTCATAAACATAACTTATTTATTAGCGTGTTTGCGCAAATCATTTTCTTATAAATTTTTCCTTATGCTTACACTTATCCTTATAACTTATGTCTTATGATTATAACACTCATAATCGTTACATCTTATATTGACAACAATAGATTTTTTTTACAATGTCAATCAGTGTCATTTAGAACTCTAATTATGTCGCAACTGAAAAAGAAACTCTTTTTGTATTAACTGATACACTGAGTAGTTCTGAACATCTTCTGTATTGCCACAAGTCGCCCAAATTTCTAAATAATTCATGTGCAAAATTAATCAATTTACGTGCCAGAAAGTCAGTTCTGCTTGCCAATGTAAGGTCCTAAGCCGTCAGCATAACTGCTACAATTATACTTATAACTATAATTATAAATTATAAGTGTAAGCATAAGGAAAACTGTATAAGAAACTGTTTTGCGCAAACATGCTATTGAAGCAGTGAATTAGTCATTTAACTTAATTATATCATTTTCTATAGTGATGTCAGACGGGGCGAAACACATTTCATAGAAATATAATGATAATTTATTTTCCTTCCTACAAAAAATAAAATATAGTGAACCAAGAGCTATAAGGTTATACGGCCATCATAAAATTAGTTGACCGCAAATAAATACCCCCTTTGTGTGGTTCGCACTAAGCTTACCGGTTGGCAATAAATCATCTTCTAAACATTTCTTGCTCATATTTAACAGGGCCGGCTTTCAAAGCGAGTGGTTATTTCGGAACCCTCAGCGGCTGCAGGTAGTAAAGAAATAGTGGAGTGGTGGATTTTCATATTTAGTGAAAGCCGCCCCTGAACGAAACCACAAGAGCCGGTCGAGCTGCAATGAACACGTTATTTACGACCCTAAAACCTTTTCTATTGTAAACAACTTAACTTCGATACAATGGGATGCTTTTATGATGGCCATATAACCTTATAGCTCTTGGTTCACTATAATACACATTGGTTTTGGCTCTATTATAAATATCATTAATGATAACAAGCTTCCTTCCTCGTAACTGTGTTATGTTCATGCACTGTTATGACGGACCACATAAAATATTTATAACTCTTTTTCTTTCTTTTCTGAAGATCTGTAACCCACGTATTGTTGTACTTAAGTAAGAAGTTCATCCTTACTTTTCAAGCCATACCTTCAAATATTTAAAAAAATACAAGGTTAGGTATACGTATTAGAAACATACCGTTTTCCTAATATTTACTGTTTATTAAGAAACAGGTATTCCCTTTATTAAAATACTAGCTTTTCGCAGTGGCGACTCCTCGGGGTGGGCAGGGTGGGCAATGCCCGCCCTATTTGATTGTTTACAATACGAAGTAAAATATTGATTTTTTTCATTTTTAAATTATTTTATATGTATACACAAATAATTATCGTCATAAACCTCATTTAAGCCAACGGATTTTCTTCATTACATGCCGCAGTTTCCGCAATTGAGAAATTGCAGTTGCAAAAAAGTGCGTCATATCTCGGCGTTTTAGGGTTCATGTGAGGATGGGCTAGTCCACCCTGGTCCACCCTCTTGATTATAAGCAACGCCATACGTTCGGTTTTCTATGTACATGATTGAGAGTAAAGAATTCGAAACGCACGTCTTTGCATATCCGTGTTTTCTTGCTTCAAGCGGGGCAGGACGCCCTGGCGTCAACGTATATCTCAAACGCTTCAGAATCGGATCTCTGATATTCGATTCAAGGATTCAATAAATTAATTTCGATTTTTTTACTTCTTTTATATTGTAAAAGTATTATATTACTCCATTGAAATATGGGTAAGGTGGTAAGGAGAATAATGTTATGCGAAAATTCTTGAATACTGTTTTTATAGAAAAGAGCAACACCATAATAATTAATAAATACTTTTTCATATAAACGAAAATTACTTGGAAAACGAAGTGAAACTATAGAAAATTTTCTTAAATTCGGCGTTTATTCGATATGATAATTTTCTTGGCTACACAAAAACATACATTTCGGGGACAAGATGAATCGCAAATTTCTCTTAAAGTAAATTCGATGATAAATTTAAAAAGTTTTTGGAGGAGTCTTTGGTAATTAGTGGTCTTTCTAAAACCAATCAGAACGATTATTTGGGAATTATTTTTATTTTATTTGTTATTGTTAACTTTGTTAGTATTTTGAGAATTTATTTTTTGTTTCATTTGGCATTTTTAATTTTGCTTTTACAATAATTTTCTAAATTGCTGCTTTTTCTAAGTGTAGCTTATCTCAAAGGTACAAATTTAACGTTTTCCCGTCACGTTATTTCAAAATCTTTACATGTTGGGATAATTATTTGAGTTTATAGTTCTATAAACTCCTAACAAAACCATTTATGTGCTGAACCTTTTTTTTGCTCCTCTTTCCTCTTCTAGCAAGAGTCTTCGACGTTCTCGTTGGTTCTTGCTGAACGACATTGTAAGTAACATTTATAAAATAATATATATATGTAATATACATAAAATATTTGTTATATTATATTGATTGACATGCAGCACCAAAACAAAAACACGTTCTCACAAAAATGATTAATTATACAGGGTGTCTCAGAAATAAGGACATTAATTTTAATCAGTTATAGAGCTCATTGAACTCAACAACTTTTTTTAGTAGAGTTTTGTCAAGAACTTTTTAATTATCAAATTAAAAATTGTTAAAGTTATACCCTAATTAAGGTTACCCGCCCATGGATCCTCAGTCACCCATGGACACTAATAATTATTATAATTAATAATAATTTATGGTCAAAAACAGTTACTAGGATACGTATTTTCCTCATCTTGTCAATGTGACAAACATTTAGAGAGAAATTGAAAATCCTGCTCCCTAATGGCGTACGGAATTTCATCGGCCCAAATGTGGGTGTTGAACACCTTCCCTCGTGTAACCGACCTCATCAGTTGATAGTATAAGAGATACAAAATTTGCCTGTTCGTTTATTTTTCTATTAACCCACTCACAAAAGTTTTGCCTACGTGGTAAGTCTGTTAGTTTCAATAACTGAACTTTCTGGTCCTGAAAGGGCTACATTTGTTCTCTGAGTATCCTCCAAATACTACTCTCCGATACATCACACTAGACAGTGATACGTGCTTGTGCCCGGTCGAGCTTCGACACTCTTCAAAACAGCCTCTTCAATATTAGCAATTCTATTACTACGTAACTTACCCCGATCCTGAGGTGCAGGTTTAAAAGATCCGTACTCTCAAAAATGCTGCAGCGTTCTTAAAACTGCGCACATTTGGCAGACGACGATTTGGGAGGTTTTCTGAAAAAATTCGTTGGGCGCGAGTGCCGTTTCCCCGAGCTTCACCGTACGTTAAAACGATATCGGTGCATTCCAGATTTGAAAACAAAGCCATCTCAACATATTTCGTCTATAAATTAGAAATCTGTGCCAAACAAACTTTAAAGAGACAACGTTTAATAAAAACATTGACATAAAAATGATTGTCAGTGTCAAAACGGTTGCTACGGTACCTTCTTCATTGTTGTAGTGTTGCTATTATTTAAGTTATTATTTAAGGTGAACATAGACGGCTCGTCAATATATGGGTGGGAAAATTCGAAATTCGACTTGAGTTTTCGAAAAAATGCTAGACAAAAAAGTTGTTCCGTTTCACGAGTTCTGTTACTGGTTAAAATTAATGTACTTATTTCTGAGACACCCTGTATATATGTATATATATTTTTTTCATACATGTTATAACCCACCTATAATGCTTTGTCCACCCATCAAAAATCACCACGAGCTGCCACTGGGTTTTCGCCCGCAGCTTCGCTCGCGTAGACGATTCATTGTGTTGAAAAGTATTATTGCTACGTTTTAACTAAAAAATGTGTTGAAGAGCATTAATACAAAATTTCAAGTAAAAATTGCCATAAAAATATGTTTCCTCATACAAACTTTGTCACCCCCTGTCATCTTCTTAGGGGTGGAGTCTCGAAAAAATCTGAAATACGTCTTTCATTATTTGTGTTGAAGAGTATTAACACCAAGTTCCACGTAAAAATGTACATTTACAATAAAAAATAAAAAAATCTTTCCCATACAAAGTTCGCCACCACTTTTCGCCCCCTTAGGAGTTGAATCTCGGAAAATCCATAAATACGTGTTCCATTATTTGTGTTTAAAAGCATTAATACCAAGTTTCACGTGAAAATTTAAATTTACAATATTTAGAAATATTGTTCCTATACAAACTTAGCCGTCCAAACTTAGACATCACTTTTCACCCCCTTAGGGGTCGAATCTCCGAAAATCCTTAAATACCGATTTCCTTATTTGTCTTGAAGAGAATTAAAATGTATCAGGTATCAGGTTTCAAGTAACGATGTAAATTTACAGTAGACATATATTGGTCCTATACAAATTTTATCACCCCTTTTTAACCCCCTCAGGGGATGAATTTCGAGAAATCTCTTCTTAAACGATGCCTCCAGTATAAAATGAACATTCTCTCCAAATTGCAACTTTTTAGCGTTAGCGGTTTGGGCTGGGCGTTGATAGGTCAGTCGGGACATTGCCTTTTATATATAAATATTATAGATTAATAATAATATAAAGCCGTATTAACAGATTTTATTACTTTTGAGATAATTTTAATAGGTAGTGGATCTAGTAGAACGATATACACTTCGCCGCAAAAGTAACGCATAATTTTCAAAAATTAAAATTTCGGAAAAACATTTTTTCCTATGTATTGTGAGTAAGTTAAACATATGCAATGATTACGAAAAATAACTTTTAGTTGAAAACTGAAGCAAACAAAAAACAAATTAAATTAAATAATAAAATTTAACACCTGTTTCTCTCTCATCTGTAAAACGACAGTCACCTCCATATTTGGAATGAATAACGGATATTTAGTAATAGCCCTCTGGCAATGATAACTGCTTGACATCCTCGTCGGATGCTTACCATGTCGAATTTCGTTTTGATCAAAATTGTCCCATATTTCTACCAACCTGTTTCCTAGTTCTTTTAGTGTATTTGGTCGTGGGTTTGAAGCTCTTAACTGTCTTCCTCAGATGTTCCACACATGTTCGATGGGATTTAACTCGGGATTCTTTGCAGACCCTACCATAGTCGTAATATTGGTCTCTTCAAGGTAGTCACGTGCAGTCCCAGCAATACGCGTGTGCGCAAAGGTACAACATGTAAAAAAATATAGTTTCAATATCGTTGTCCAGATGTAACAACGTTCGGTACGCGCCTTTAATGATACGCTACACCAGATAAGCACGGATCCTCCACCAAATTACACTGTTCCCACAATAGGTATTACACGGTGCACCCGGACGTCTGTACACTTTTACTAGTCGATTATTGTTTACCAGAGAAAATCTGGATTCATCGCTAAATAAAACACGACATACGTAGAACTTGAAGTAAAGTTTATGTACCTATTAACAAAATGTAAGATGAATAAAGTACATTTACTAATTATAGAATTTTGGAAGATGAACCCACTCGAATTCATGGCAGAACTTCCATCAGCCGTCGAGGATGTATTCTTTATAACTGATTGTAAATAATTTGTTCCCCGTGTACTAGGTTCAAAAAATTATTCTGACGAGGCGGATGTATTCTTTGTAACTGATAGATACTAATTTCCTCCGCTTATATTACGTTCAGAAAATTATTCTGATGTCAAAATTTTTGCGATTTCTTGCTTATTATTTAGGGACTCTCCTATGTAGCCTTCAGCTACACGGCTGGACTTCCAATCTCCATGCGGTTTTAAACACGTGATTTCAGCTCCACTTCCACCAACAATGTAGCTGAAATGCGTCTAGACGGTGGCCGGTGTCTTGCTCCGGATGTGGTAACTTCAGGATCGAAGCTATCTTCTTGGGTATCGTGCCAATTGTAGGTATACCCATCACTGCTCGATGGCACTTTCCACCTATATCCTTAAAAAAAGCGTTACTCTGGTATGTTCTTTGGACGCAGTGATATATATGTATTTCCGGTACATGTTGAGGTTATTTTCATCAACAATTGTGAACAATCGGAGCTTCTTCGTTTTATTATCGATTGAAATTCTGATATGCAGTAAAGTCCCGAAATCTTCAAAGTCATCAATTTTTAGTTTTACCGTTTCATCACACACAAGCTCCGTATACGCCGATAAGTAAAACAATCCACATAAAATATCAATGTAGCTTCTTCATTCACTTGAGTTTAACATCTAATACCAACCTTCATGTGCGAAGCGTGAGCTAAAAAGTTTCGACTTGTTCCTTTGCAAAGTTTTAGATATTTACTAATAGCTATTCCTTGTCTTGCAGCACTTGTCGCACTACTGAATAATGTGACCACATCGCAGAACTCTTCATTATCTTAGCTAATTCAGAAAAATATGCCAATAAATGCACTTTCCGAATATCTGAGAACTTTATTCTTCTCACACCAGTAAGAAATCGTTTATAAGCAACTTCATAGGCTGGTCCCGATTTTGTTAGCCTAAGATTCTCTGTAGCTGCTCAGGTGGAGCGCATTGCAAAACCAACTCAAGCTAAATAATTCTATCGCCAATATTTCTCTTTTAATGAGAAATAACAAATAAATTAAGCGATAGGATTACGTGCAAACTGTTTTTTGAAATTTTGTTGTTGACAATAACATCGTAGTAACAGTCTTTAGATATAACTTAATTCATTCATTTTTAAAAACTGAAAATTCTAATTTTTTTAATTATAATACTTCTATAATTTAATTACAGACGTTTGAATAAAAAATAGTATGTTTTACTCGGAGAAGAGTGAGTTTTTGTGGCTCGTCTATATTTGCCGGGTGATCATTGATTTGCCGGCCTCCCTTCGGTCGGCCGTCAAACTTACAGAGTCGGCATAAAAAGTTTCACTTTTGGTCCTTATAAAATAATATACTATTTTAGTCTTTAACAACAAAAAATTACAATCTTTTAGTACGTTAATGAAAAAAAGAATAGCTTAGGTGTTGATAATGAGTTAAAAAGACTCATTTCAAAAAGATTTAAAATCATGATCACCAAATTTTTTTGAAATTATAAATTACGCATTAATTTTGTGACGAATATTATATACTCTAAATATTTTTTACTCCTATAATAAATATTTAGGTAATATTCAGGACCGAGTTCAGGACTAAATTTTTAATATGTATCTTTACGTGAACATATTTATTAGTTTATTATAGACCCTATTAGCTATAAGAATAAAATTCTTGTTTTCTCCTCTCTAATGTTGATATTTACTTTATAATAATTGTTATTTACAAAAAAGTTTTTCAATATACGGATGAAAATCTTCAAATCATAGTGTCTTCTAAATATGCAATTTGTAGATAGACCTTTTCCCGTTCTCATACCAATTTGATCCATGGAAAAAAATGTTGCATTCCAGAATTATAAAACTTCCGAAATTGTGCAGAAGGTAAAAAATAACATACTAGAAAAAAAAAGAAGAAAAAGATTTATAACGACGAAAGAGATCTTCGACCTACGAGCTCTCCGATAATATATGGTTTAAATAATTTTATTTTTATCATAATACTTATATTTTTGCAGTTTCGGTACAACATAGCTATTGAAAACAAGCATTTAATTTTCATCTGTCAAACAGTTGTTTGACTGAAAATTTTTATTCAACGCCTGAAACACAAACTTTTTGAAGTATACCTACATTTAAAAATAAGTGAAAAATGTGCTTTGCTTGAGATACTTTCTTGAAGACAGACCAAAACTTCAAAAATTCTTGTACGGAAAAACTCACTAGAAATGTATGCATAACATGCTTACTTACCTGTACTTTAACAATCCACACATATACATATAAATTTTAGCTCATAGGGATCATCATCTATAAAGTCGCGATCTTTTCTATAGAACCACTCCCTAGTGTAAATTTTCAAAATTTGTTTGGTGTAAGTGACCTTGACGGGTTTCTGGGGGAAAACATAGGTGTCAAAAATTTGACAGGTTAGATGGCCCCATTGTCAGTGTAGATATTTTATTTTAATAAACAGATGAACAGAACATACAGTCTGCACAGGATACAGTGCGGCATAACTGAGGGCAATTGAAACATTCGTGTTGTGCTAGTTTCGATTGCCATATCAACTATCGCTACCAACCGCGTTCGGCGGAAAGTACTAGACGACAGGGCTATCAACTTGACTTTTTATCGAGTGGTTCCGTAGAAATGACCGCTACTGTAGAAAAAAATCTCAAAGTTAAATTTTATAATTTTTCGAATCTGTATTTGTTCGACAGTACTTTAGGAGCAAGGGAAGTTCTGTCGAGACAATCTTGGATCATTTTTTGTTTGGAATTTGGTTTCATCGATATGGTTCTTAACTATGTTTGATGGTAGTGCGTTGACCGTCACAGCGAGTCTTAATCAATTTCATACTTTTTAAGGACTTATTGTTTAGTAGGGAATTTTTAAGTATTAACACTTGTTACGAAAGTATTGCGATTTCTGATTTTTTGTGTAGTAAACTTCCTGTTAAATTTTTACGACATTTGGTAGTAAATGCTAACTGTAATCGATCACATGAATGGTTTTCAGTTATGACAAAGTGGGGCTTAAGATATAAGTAAGTTTAATACTTAATTTCACGACACTTTTGAACAATCATGTTAAACAATGTTTGATAGCTATAGAAACAACTGACTCAGTGATCACTTTACTTTTACAATTTATCTTAGATATACATAACAGAATTCTTAGAACTTTTGATAAGGGCTACGAATGATTTCGATTTTTTTACAGTTTCAAATTGTCTTTAATACCAGAATTATTTATAGCCACGTTATCACGAGAGAGCAATGAAAAACATTATTAAAGACAGCCATGGATTATTGAAGAGTTTGTCTTTGATGGAATTTTTGTCTTGTCCGATTATTTATTATCGTTAATTTGAAAGTTTTGAGTCCAAAATGCAACGATCAAAAATCCATACTCGTCTTTGATCGTGTTTTTTACTGCTCTCTCGGTATAAACTACAATTTGTCCATAATAATTCTGGTATCACGGTGACTCTGAAATGTCTTTTGTTAATTATTTTGGCGCCTTATTACCACAGTGAAGCACACTTTTTTCACATTTCAAAACCGCCCTTGATACCAAAATCATTTATGGACAAGCTTTATGTTATATGTATCAAAAAGGTATAAATATCTGTTCCCATCAAAAAGTTTAACAACATACAAACAAACTGACAAGTAAAATTTTGAAATAAATAATGGATTTCACAAATATCAGGAGTGAAAGAAAGCTACGAAAGTTCGTCTTTGCTGGAATTTTTTTCTTTATAACATGGGAATATTCTCAACAAGGCTGTCAAACCAGTTCTTTTGAAACCGAACTAGAACTATACTTATACCAACAGTTTTTTATTTTCAGTTCCTTACATAAATTTTTCCAATATCGAGCCGTATGGTTTCAACGTCACTTTAGAATGGGAGGCTTCTGATTCCACTTGCTCCGACATCGAATACGCTATCTTTTTAAACGAGACACAAGTTGATCTTACAGCAGACCTTACGGTAACCATCAGCGATCTACGTGCCTGCAGTGAATATACAGTTTCTATTGCGGCAATTGTTAATAATGAGACAGTAGCAAAAAGTGAACCAGAAAGTTTTACCACGGTAATCCCAGACTGTAAGTAGCAAAATCCTTTAATACATGAATCTACTAATTATGAGTTTCAGCATTCACATCTTACGGAGTACAAAATTTAAGTGTAGTAGAAACTCCGGAAGACACTCTCAAATTAACATGGGAACCACCAGTTGACGAAGTAGTTCAGTGTGTCACTAACTACTATTTGACATGGTGGGACGCAAACACTGAAACGCCTGAAGACAGCGTTAACATTACCGAAACTTCGTACACTCTCCCCTTAATCGGATGCATGCATTACGTTTTTATGATATATCCTCAATCCGGAGCAAATCATAACGGCCACGAAGACGCCGCAAATTACACGGTGGATCCCATTCGTAAGAAAACCGATGCAAAAGTAGGCAATAAACAACTCTAATAAATTTTAGCATTTAATAATACGATTGTCCAATTTTCTCACGGGAAAACTTACTCAAATATAACGTGGCAGATAGATGACAAAACAAAAAATAGGTGTGACATCGAAGAAATATTCGTTACGTGTAACGCACCTACGGATCAAAACATCGACGCTCCCTGGATCATTCGCAATGCTCAAGCTCATGAAACAATTTTTGAACAAAACCCAAACTACAGATACGGTATAAGTATCCAAAATTTATCTTCTTTTACGAACTATACGTGTACCGGTGTTACCACAAATGCGGCTGGAAATTCTACGGAAACCGAGTTCGAGATCACTACAGATGAAGACGGTAGAAGATACACAAAATTGACTCTATCCGAATCTAAATTTCATTTACAGTGCCTTCGGAACCATTAGCACTCGAGATAGATGAGATTGGTCCCACTACCTTTAGAGTAAAGTGGCAACAACCCGCAGTGATTCCCGGCATTATGACATCGTATGGAATACGGATTAACGCTAGCGGGTCCCAGCAGCAGGTCACGAAAGAATGCTCAAACAATGTCACAAATCACCATTTTGACATAAGTGCAGACAACACAAACTTTACGTTCGATGAAGCCATTCCGTACTATAAGTATCAAGTTTCGATCTATGGGACCGATGGGGCTGGTAATGGAACTGAGGCAACAACTGACGCGCTTACAGCATCAGCAGGTAATCTAAAATGTCACTAATCTACAATGTATTTTAAATATCAGAATTTCAGAACCAGACAGCGTTGCAAACGCTCGAACAGAACCTCCTAAATATTCACAAACTGAAGAATATAAAGGTACCGTGAAAGTTGTGTTTGACCCTCCCTGCAATACGAATGGTCCGTTCAAACACTACGCCATTAGATACAATGGCACAAGAACCAATTTGCCTATTGTTGACGAAACAATCACAACGACTGCAACAGAAGAAGAAGTGTATCTTTTGCCGGAACGTAATTATTCGTTTACTGTTACCGTAGTAACGGAAAACTTTACGTCGTTGCCGGTAGATATTCCTTCCATTCAATCTCAAGCTGGAGGTGAGTAATTTTTGTAATTAAAGGGGAAACAGTAATCATGTGTTGCAGTTCCAATTTTAACGGCAAATATGACACCACCGGAAGTTAACGACACCACAAAAGCTTATTTTACATTGCCTAAGAGTGTGTTTAACAATGAAAATGGCGAAGTTATCGCTTACAGTTTGATTTTGATGAATACATCCACACAAAAGTGTACATACGGATTTTGGCAAGGGACTAATGAAAGCTGGCCGTCGTTGCCTGAAAATGGACATCAATTAACTCCTAATTTTTGGAATCCTTTTGAAGGTATATACTTCAAGTACTGATTTTTTTGAGGCTGAATATTCAACAAACAACATGAAAATTTTAGGTGGTGTCCAAAGTGTTGATTTTATAATTGGTAAAGACAGTGACTGTTCTGGACCAAACTATTGCAACCAAGCTTTAAATGAGGGCACTAAATATTGGTTAATAGTGCGCGCTCTCACCAGCGCAGGCTTTAAAGACAGTTCGTTGTTACATTTTGAAACAGGTAAACAAACTATGTTATCGATAATATAATATTATCTTATCTACTATTACGGAAAATAGACATATCTGCAGATATATTATGTTAAATATTTTTAGAAATGCCACTAGACGACTTACAGTTACCTCTTATTCTGGGATTAATATTTGGTCTACTACTCTTGTTAATATTAATAGGGTTCTTATTTTTCCTCTGGAGAAGAAGACGAAGAAAGTAAGTTGTTGGTTTTGTAAGTATCGTACTATATAACTGAGGGATTTTAGCGCTACACCTGAGGAAGAAAAACGACCTTCTACAAATCCATTCCCAGCACCTGTTCCTGTACAAAAATTCATTAGCTACTATGCAAGCATCAAAGAAGACTACAATATAATACGACAACAATTTATCGATCTAGGTTTACAAAGTAAAGAATACGCCGGTGAGACCACTTTTGCAATCTTACCGGAAAACAAGCGTAAAAATCGATATACAAACATTCTACCATGTGAGTCAATGACACATTTAAGGCAAAAAAATACTGTAGACGTATATATTTTTAGTTGACGCAACACGTGTTTCTCTAAAAATTGATGAAGACGATGAAATTAGTTCAGACTATATTAATGCCTCATATATTAAGGTAAAACAATGATTAAAGTATTACTATTTTGGTAAAAATTGCAATTTCAGGGCTACACAGGTAAAGTTGAATACATAGCCACTCAAGGTCCCCTGGAACTGACTGCCAGAGATTTTTGGAAAATGATATTGCAAGAAAACGTTACTGTTATAGCAATGGTTTCGCAATTCGTTGAACAGACTAAAGTTAGTGTGCAACTGATAAATAAAAATTAAGGCTAATTTAAAATAATCTTGCAGGAAAAATGTTTTCATTATTTTCCAAACAATCACGAAAATGTCTATTTTGGTGAATCTTTAGAAGTTAAATGTACTACAGAACTGCATTTTGGAACATACTGTGTTCGGACACTGCAAGTTCGAAAAAATACAGAACAGCGGGACGTTGTTCACATGCAGTTTTTAGAATGGCCCGACTTCGGAGTTCCACAAGGTACTGACAACATGTTACAATTTTGTACTCAATTGAGGGAAAAAGTCAACAAGGAAGGGGGTCTTATAGCTGTACACTGCAGGTATGTTTGATTCTTTTATTTAAAAATATTAATATAAAAAATACCTGGCATAATCTAGTGTGTTACACGGAATAAATTATAAGCAGGAACTTGTAAAAATGAGTAGCAACAAAAAATGTAAATCTATTGTTTTTTCTTCATTTGCTCTTAACGCTAACCGATTGATAAAAAGCCGACGTTTGGCACAAAGAAAATTCAGTCTCAAAAATCCAATGCTTTCGTATACTTACACTAACGCAACTTAAAATAATACTTGTTTTCACAGCGCTGGAGTTGGTAGAACTGGGACGTTGATAGCAGCGGATATACTTCTTCAGACCATCGACGATCACAGAGACATTAATATCTATAAGACTGTTTTGGACCTAAGAAAACAAAGAACAAATATGGTACAAACAGAAGTAAGTACAACTTGTACATAACAAAATAAACGAAAAAACTACTTGAATTATTCCAGAAACAATATATGTTTATACACACATGTATAAAAGACTACATAGAAACTCCTCCCAGTCAAACAAATGGTAAGACTAAGCTCCTATTAAAATTCGTGTTAAAAAATATATGTTCCAGATACAGGAGGAGAACGCATTTATGAAAATATGGATGTAATAAGATCTTCATCTCTGAAGAAAAATCTAATTGAAAGCGAAATAGAAAGCGCTTTATAACATATTAACTTAAATTTGTACTTAATTTTTTAAATTTATGTATACTTATTACTCTCATGTGTTCCAGCTACATACGCTATCTATATCGACGCTTACATGAAAAATTACGAAGCTGTGATCTGTAAATAGAAAAAATAAATTTTTGCTACAAATACCTGCAGTTTGAAGTCGTCACTCTTGCTTCATCATAGCATGTGGAGGGTGATGCATCCACGGTGGCACGTCAGGTCTCACATTTAAATTCACATTTGATGGGGGCATCGGATGTGAGGGGGTTATATTCAAACTCACATTTGATGGTGGCATCGGGTGTGATGGAGGCATCCTATGATTAAGCATCATAGACATATTATGATGTGGCATGTGTACACTTTGCATCATATGATTATTGTCATGTTGAGTCATGTGCATTGGTAATAATCTGTGGTTTTGTTGAGTACTGATTAGATGATGATTGGAAAGCATTGTTATATTACTTTGAGGTATTTGTGGTCCTGGTTTATTTATGCTATCCATGCTATTTACCTGCTCTGTAGCCGGATGGATGTTTTGTGCTGCCACTTTCTGAGGCTTCTTGGCAGATTTACCAGATTTTTCTTGTTTTACTTCCTTCTTTACTGTCGGTTTTTCTACAAGAATTGATTTGTTTCCTTGTTTTTCATAACAAAAACCCATATCAAAGAGGAGTCTACGCAGTGTCATAAGAGAAAAATTTGGAAGTTGAGCATCCTGATTGACGTGCTTTAAAATAGTATTTAGTGATGTAGTTATGTTTTTGTATTTCAAGTCATAAATTATACTTCTTATACCTTGGCGCACGGTATTATCGTATTTAATATCTCTACTGTTTATATTGACATTTCTTCTAATTTTTGTTGTTGATGGCACTTTGAACCCTTGACCACTCGCTTCTTCCTTGCGAAATTGAAATATACTCTTTTCACTACATCCTGTAGCTTTCGACGTACGTCTTACGATTTCTGTTACACAGAAATCTGGGAACTCCATACGAAAGTATTTAAATACGTTTAAAATTATTACTTTTTCTTTACAGGAATACGACATCCCTTGTTTCATTTTTTTAATCTCCATTTGAGCCATGATGGTTGGTGTAATAATAACAATTATAACCTAACTTGTAATCACCACGCAAGTTTAATTTAAAAATTCAACCTTTTTTAAATATAAAATGCGGGTAGATTTATAAACGAATTTGTTTATGTTTACACAAATTTGAATTGTAAACAAAAAAATTTGTCTACTGACATGATGGTATATATTTGACAAATGACACCAATGACACAGAGAAAAATGACAACTGACAGTTCTGATCAGGAGGAATTCTATGGTTCTGATTCTTTGACAGTAGAAATCTATGGTAGAAAAGTAAATTTTGATTAAAGCCAGTGGGCTAAAAATCTAGATGAATTTCAAATATTTTATAATGTTTTAAAAACTGATCTTGATCAATAGTATGTACTAATTATTCTTAGATAAGAGGAAGTTAATCTTGAAGTTTTATTAAAAAAATTTTAAGACAACAAACTGTCGTTTCAAAAATTGTTAGATGTCACTACTAGTTGATTATCAACCATGGCCAACTCTTGATACTTCAGTAAAACTTTCATTAAACGTCTGTCGAGTGTCGACTATAATGAACCAACTGCGTAGAGAAAGAAAATAGAGAAGGTCGTGAGGAAAGGAAAGATTAAAAAAACACCAAGTTTCACAGAAAATTTATTTCTCTATGTATGATTTTCGGATTTAGGCATTTCAGCCGTGTGCGTTTCTTGAACCAAAGTGTAGTTCGTAACGTAACTCTTAAGTTGTGGTCGACGAAACATAAAACATTTTCTTTCTTCACCATTAGTTTTAACAGTAGACGCATAAGGACAAGGACAACAATTCTTAAAACGTTCAGCAGCAACTTCATTATTGAGGTCATCTTCAACTTGTACATCAGACAATCGTCTTCTTTCCAAATGAATTTTACGAACGTCAACACAAAGGCAAGGCACTTGTGATTTCGCAACTTCGTTATTTTTTTCAACTGATGCTAAATGATCATTTTTAGTCTGACTAAATTCGTTAACATCGTGTCTCAACAGAGGTCTTTCTAGAATTCTCGGCGCCGTATTGGATTTTGATCTGATGCTATGTTTACTCTGTCGTGGAGATTCCAATTTTTCTCCTCTCAAGATTGAAGAATTATCACGATGTATCTTTTCAGTTAATGAAGAATTTTTTACGACATTTAAAACCTTGAGGTTTGTTGGTGTTTCCCCTGAAGTTTGTTCAAGGACAGGAAGAGGCAAGTGGGAACTTTGAATACACTGGCACTTAATTCTAACGGGAGGAAAAAGTGGTTATTGAAATAACTATAATAAAAAATGTGACTTCCAATGAAATTAAAACTGTGTGTTAAAGGGAAGGATATTTTGTACTGTCACTGTCTCTAGTCCTACGAAATCTTTCATTTGCTACTTCTCGTCTTAATTGTTTATTTTGTTGACTATATTCTAAAGCTTTTTCTTGGTACATGTCTAATTGTTCCGATGTTACGAGACTGAAAAAATATCACACAAAAATGGTACATGAATACGATGTCAAAAAAGTACGAAGAAATAATCAGATTTTTTTTTTGAACTTAGAAAGGACGGAACTTAAAAAAATGTTCTGAGAATCAAAACATGCTATGCTACATCTTCATTAAATCACTTACAACTTATCCTTAAGATCCTGAATTTCTTGTTTTAATTTCTGCACTTCTTCTCGCAAGTCTTGATTGAGTATCCTTAATTCTGTTGAGCCATGTTTAGCATCATGTAGATCTTTTTCCACACTCTCAACTGTGCGCCTATCTCTTGTCGCTGTATGTTGTAACAATTCACGTTCACTTCTTAGCTGACTAACGTTCCTCTCCACCTAAAAAAAATCTTTCAAAACAATTCTAAACTAAGTTCAATATCACCTGAATTCTTTCATCATCTCTTTCCCTTAACTGTCTCCTAAATTTCGAATTTTCATTGTCCAACTTCAAAGACAGCTCTCTCATATTCTGCAAGTCCGAATTTGCCTTATCACATTGGGTTATACACTGCCTTAACTGAATCTCCAGACTTGCTATTTGACTCGTCAAATCGCCGATTTGTTTCTCATAACTATGTATAATCGAATCCTTATTTTCTAATTTTCGCTCCAAATCCGCAGCATGATCCAAAGCAACCGACAACTGTACCCTACTTTGAGTCGCTTCAGTTTCCAAAGTGTGATTGTTAGTTTCTAAAATATTTGCTTCATGACTGAGCGACCTAAACTGGTCCAGTAACTCGTTTCGTTCGATTTCCTGAAAAAATATTTAAATATTGATTTAATCAGTTTGAATTAATTACTTTATTCGAGATTTGATCTTCGGTTCTCTTCACTTCTGCAACGTAATGTTGAAGCTGCGTTTTCAGATCATCGACTTGTCGTTTATATAGTTCTAATTCCTTTCTCGAATCTCGGCAGTCACACGTGACTGAAGCTAACTCATCTTGAAGTCTTCGGTTTTCTTGAATAGCGCTGTCTTTGATCTTTTTCACAGTGTCTAGTTCTTGTCTTATCGTTGTTAGTTCCGTTTGGGAAGTACGAATTTCGTGCTCTTGACCGGCTGTTTCGTCAATAGCCATGCTGAAAAAGAGATCGGCGTTTGGTTTTACATATACCGTGTGTTATAACTATCCCGAAAAAACATTTTTTTCTTGTCTGAGTATGCAAAAGTCTATACATGAGAAATCTTGACACATTGTTTGCGTTACCGTAATAATGAATACAACTACATATATGTTAAAAATGGATGCAGTGGGCAAACGTACGAATACTCAGAATAAACTCTGCATTTTACTGTAAGTGTTACAAATTAATCAGTAACTAGAGTGTAACGTAAATTAATAAATGCCTTAAGCTGCTCTAAATGCAATGTAAAAATTAATATATACGTTACTGGTAGATCGTTTACATTGAAAATAAACATTAGAATTTCGCAACAATAAAAGCATAGTGGCAAGTAGATTTTTCAAATAAATTGTTAAGGTGACATTCACTTTGTAACTACATATGTTGAAGCAATTCATAGATATTAAATTTGACTTATGTTTTGAAATTCGACAACATATATCACTAAATATACCAAAAATAAACAAATATTTAAGTAATCACTTGACACATTTATCAAGAGTGTTGTAAAATCACTTGTTTATAACGAAATATTTCTGTTATCGATAATACGAAATAAGAAAGGTACTATCCGTACTAGATCTATTACAGTCACATGTATTTGAAGACAAAAGTTATTACATGGTGGAAAAATTAAAGATAAATTCTGAGATTATTATTTAGATTACTGATTTTATAAAACGAAGCGGTGATGAGATACATAAATAGTATATTAACGAATCATTTATTAGATCCCTGTATATTGTACAGAGTGAGTCACTAAGCGTGTGTTCCTCAATACTCCATTATTTATTATTACACATATAAAAAAAGTGAAAGAGCAAAGTTGTACAGTTCCTTGAGAACCATACATTAAAATTATTTTCAGCTGTATGGAGTGTTCAATTTTTGAAGCGTAACACACAATCTCCTTAACATTTTTTAGCAAAGGAAGGATTCACAAAAAATCGCAATAGGTTTATTTTAAAAATATGTCTCACAATATTTTGTAGAGAGATAAATAAAGATGCGCGCTTTGTTGTGCCATAAATAATGGAGTATTAATACACAGAGTGTTTATAAAAAAATCGAAAACGTTACGATTTTAAAATATTAATATGTATTTCAGTTTTTCGAATAGAACACCTGTATCTTATTCTGTTTTTGTTCCTTTTCTTTTTTGTTAAGTGTATTCTATGTCATATTGAAAGTTTACAGTTACTACAATTTTTTTCTTTTTAAAAAGATACACCGACATATTGAAAGTACGAGACAAGAAATAGAATAAGATGGAGCAATAAAACACAGGATGTTCTATTTGAAAAAAACTGGAATATTAATATTTGAAAACTATAACATTTCATACTTTTATTACATATTTTTAGAAATACTCTGTATATTAAAATTTGATTTAATTACTGAAAACAAATTAAAACTGGGAAAGGTGAGGCTGATGAAAAGTGTACGTACTCTTACGTGAATCGCCTTGTATACCAAAAATGAGATGTAGCGTAATATTTTCGAAAATTAGAAAATCAGATTCGATTATTATACATAGTTATGAGAAACAAATCGGCGATTTGACTAGTCAAAAAGAACAGCTTACGCACAAAAAAATCTATAGCTGTTTTGCACAAGACGCATTAACTCTTCGGTAGCGATATTAATGTTATATCATATATTAGATCCAACTAATAAAAACATTACCATGTTCATACTATTTCAAGGAAATTAGGGTGGACAATCTACAACGTAATCGTAGAAATTATCGGTTCATAAATTCATGTTTTTGGGGCACCTTGCGTAATCAATTTCAAAAAATAAAACTATTTCTGAATGTTCCGTTTAAGAGTGTATTTACTAACTTTAATTTTTTTCAAATGTCCTCGGTTTTTTAGTTAGTTTATGAGTTACTCAATATGACCAAAATTTCGAAGGAGTTGGTAACTATATTATACCTAACTCAAACTGTAATTTTTTTTATGTACGTAAAGTTAAAAATTTGAATGACTCATTAAATCACTGGTAAAGGGTATGTCGGCCAATACTGTATTTATTATAAAACTTAAACAATTGTACAAACAATTAAAAGGATTTTTGTCTGAACGTCAAAATAGTTTTAAAATTGTAAAAGTTTACCTTTTCGTATCACTATTACTTATTTTTTAGCTGTATGTTTTTAATACACTCTTTGACCGATACTGTAATGTCAAATTAGCCGTAACGATAGAAGTATTTTCCCCAGTCACAAAAAACAACAAACTTCCACATAAATTCTGTGGTTATTAAAGTCGTAGACAAAACTTAGTGAGGAAGAAACTTTATTTGTGTCAAAATTTTCAGAAATTAATTATCTATTATATACATATAAATGTAGTGACCAAAGCTCCAAAATTCAAAATTACTTAAATTGTCTAATAACAACAGATTAACCCTTCAAAAATTTTATTAAGTCTGACTTTTGTGTGAAAAGAACAATGTGGCCCAAAGACTGCCTAATAACAATAGACTTTAATTTTACCGCTTTGTCGGAAGTCGAACACTTAATTAAACTGTTAAAATCACATTGCATTAACCAAGTGACACTCAAGTGGTGAATGATGTTAACATACGAATGCAAATGGTTGTGCCTTTTTGAGAAAGAAACAGGAACACTTTAATAATATCAGTTTCAGGCTTTTATTCTATTTTATTTTAGGAAATAAAACAAAAAAGCCATTAAGAATTAAAAACTTGTTCATCGACCCTAACTGTATAAAAGCGATACCATTTATAAATTTTATGCATTAACTTTGAGATCAATAAATTACGCTTAATGTTATTTTTAACATTAGTGAGATAATTAGTAAAAGGTTACAATACGAGTTGTGGAATTTCAAAAAATACGAATACAAACAGGTAGAGAATAGAAATTAAAACGCACACACTAGGTGCAGGTCGAAGGTGATCGCGAAAATTTAGGACTTTCACTGATTGGAAGTTTCCTTTGTGTAAACAAAAACAAAAACATAAAATTCGTACGCCACTAATTGCGTAATTGCGTTCTAGTCGTTAATATCAATTAACTTGTTTGTTTTATTCAACAACCAATTTCCACCTTGAATTAATTAAGAGGACAACTATGATCAAAAAAAGTTTGTAAAAGTAAAAGACAAACAATACTTTAATTGCTTAAATGAATAAATTTATAAACAATAAAATTGGGTATCTATTCGCTTCAGTTTATAGAGCGAGAAATTCTATGCTAACTTACTTCCACAAAACAAGTGTGTGATTCAATTTACAAGAAGTGTCAATACTGATTACCATCAAAAACAAACCGACTATACTTTCGGATGATGGTCAATTTGTTAAAAGAAAACGTGGTCGAATTACCAAAAAGCATCAGTTCAAAGACACTTTACGCAATGAAAAGCTTCGGAAATACTTAATTCACGGCATTTTAAGTAGATGCGATCCTTTACTGATAATTACGGTAAAAATGAATATAAAAAAACTGACACTTGAAGCCGGTTTTAAGAACATGTTACGAAACGAAATTCCCAAACCTGAATGCACTTCGTTAATTTACTGTACAAACATGTGCAGACTATAAACCAATTTATGTCTCGTTCTTCAACAGGTACCAGTCCACAGGTACTTAGTGTAAAGTCATCTTACAACATGTGCTTAAAATATGAAAATTGCCACTCGACAAAAATAAAAAAGAAACTGTGAGGTTAACCAGGTGTTGTTTTGTTACAACGTACTACTCTCATGTAACAATTAATTAAATAATTTTAGTACTCGTAATAATGATCTAACTACATAAAATTTCTTCTGGGCTATTGTATAAATCTTAAACAATAAGCGAAAGTTTTGACAATGAGGTAAAGCACCTTATTAACCACCTGACATCGCACGTCGACATATGTGTAAACTGATCACACTTATAAAATTTGGTAAATTTATGAGGATTATTTTGGAATGAAAGCCGTAATAGGAGCTTTCTGAGGATAAATCACAAAATCGAAAATCTGTATAAAACCGAAAAATAACGCGCAAAATACTTTCCATAATATATCACCTTGTCAATTGAACTTGATTTAAGGAAATTTGCATTTAAATTCACTTATTATGATGCATAAGTTAGAGGAATGCATATTTTAAAATGAATTTATTTTGTTGTAAAATATAAAACGAAATGCGTGTATCGGATGCAAAACCAATTGACTAATCTTTCAAAGAAATTGTAATTTGGTTGATACATGCAAGTTATTCTAAAGAATGTTTGCATATATTTTACCTTCACTTGCGTTTAAAAATAGCGGAAGCCACAAAATTAGAAAATAATGTTACAAATGATCGATTTGCCTTTGGCGTAATGTTAAATGATATAAGTTTCATTTCGACAATTCAACATAATACTATACTTTCTGTGGACTAGGCTGATCGTACAGTGAATATAAAAAATATTTTTATATTAACTGATGGTGGCCGTTCATGGATTGATTATTCTGAACTCACAAATTTGTGTAAACAATTGTAAAAAAACAAAAACAAAAAATGCAAAAACTATATTGAAAAATGTTTTTAAGATTAATTCGTCACAAATTAAAAACTCGTCTAAATAATTAAAATTGTTACATGAAGTCCTTACTGACTTGTGAAGTATGAATATATGATACAATGAATAAAATGTGCCCGTTTAAGAGACGAACAGCGAAAAGTGTTATTGCTAACGTTTTTATTACTTTTTGCTGTAGGAACTATAGATTAAAATTCTAAAATGTATTAACAGAAGTTTGAAAAATATAACCAAAAACTGTTAAGACATATTAAGAGACTAGAGAGTTTGCTAGAAAATGAATAGTTATTTATTATTAATATCACTACCAATCATAAATAATGGCATAAAATTGGTTGAAATTAGTTCAAAGGTACCCGCAAAAATGTATACTGCCTTGAAATTGAATCTTAATGATGTTTATCTTTTGAACATGTGTATTATTTTACATAATTGTATTTAGCAATATGTTCAGCAAATGGCCGATACTTCATTGTATTTAATAAATTATCGTTCGATATTATTTATCCACATTAGTTACAAAGGTATTTTTACGATGACATTTAATGCAACAACATATTATTTATCGACGCTTTGTAAATAAACCACAATCAAACTGTATATACTAAAAATTTGAAAATTCACATTTATTTAGTACGCAGTAACTTGCTTAGGTCTTGTAATTATGGTGTATTAGATGGGAATGATTCAAAAAGTACAAAATTATAAAAAAGTTGTTTCAGTAGAAATGAAAGATCAACAGTTAATAGGTTTGTCCATTTCCAGTAGGCTGCATTAGATGTAAAACTTGTAAACACTTAAATTCAAAATAAACTAAAACACAACACACCCATGCATTTTTACATATGTATTAAGTTCCTTGTCTATTTTAAAAGTAAAAAATGAATAGATTATAAAATATTTTTTTGTTATACAGTATTACACGTGTTCCGGTATACACTACCTTCATCTAGCAGATAAGGTCACTGCAAAATTTATTTTAAAAATCTTCTATTTTATTAAATTTTAAAACATATATTTAAAAAGACCTCCTTTTGGGATCATTTTTATTTTGTTTTTTGTTCTGTCATATAACCTAATATATATTTTTTTTAATCATACAAATTTCCTTATGGCTAGGAAAAAAATTAAGAATAGGAAACCTGTTGAGACATAAAACCAAGCAAACTTACACTACGACAAGACAACTTATTAGCAAAACAAAAGATAACAAAGTACGATATCTTTTCATTGAAAAAAATTGGTCTAAGGTTATTTAGACAGAACTTCCCTGTTCCCTCGCCCCTGAAGTACAGTTCAGTATCTAGTAAGTAAGACTGCCTATTTTTTTTTAATTTCATAAAAGTATGGGTTCAATTTAGGTACCTATGCACATTTAACCAAGAGCATTGTCAAAAACAATGTATAATAAAAACAACTATCTTTAAAACCTCCTTTTGTAAAAACTTAAAAAAAAAGTTTTTCAGTTCGAACTAAAACCAAAATTATGTAGAGACATTTTTTGTGTATATCCTGCATCAATGGCGTTTTCACATTAAAAAAACTGACCAAAGGTTATTTCGACAGAACATCCCTTACCCTTGAAACATAATCCGACAATCCAGCTTCTTTGAAATGTATAAAATTTTTTTAATAAAATAAATAACGCCCCCGTAGACCCTGTGCAGTGCCAATACAATCTTGGAATTTGCGCTCCCAAGTACGAATAAGAAAAATATATTTAAAGCAGATAATCAATGGGATAAAATGTCCTCTCAGCACTAATAACAAATTTAATTTAACTCAAGTGTTTATGTTTATACATCGAAAGAATGAGACGTATAAATTAATTTGATTTGAACGAGTTGTCTTCTCAAAACAGAGAACTAAAACTATAGTCATGCCATAATCCAACAAAATGTTTTAAATATTATAATTCTTATTTTATTATTATTAAATAAAGACGTGCGTATACTCACATTTTCGAGAAAATGAGGTAACTCGTTCTTAACTTCATTAATAAAAAAATTGTGATGACGTTATCAACGTTGATAATACTAGTCATAGCACAAAAGAAAACTAGTCACAGCGCATTACAAATGCAAGAAGAAAAAACGAACAGTCAAGTACCGTATCGAACGTGCAACCGCAGGTCGGCGTTCGAATCCTTATACTCCGTGTTGGTAATACAATGTTATACATTGCAAATGTTTCTGCGAAAATTTGAACGTTTAGAGACAAAATTGAAAGCGGATTCGTACACCACAAGTATAGGAGTATGTGTATTGTTGTATCACATTTAAAACATAAAATTATAAAATAGAATTCAATGAAATGACGATTGGCTAAATTTTGGTTAGCGTTTTACCACCCACGTGATATTCCTAACATACATACAAAATTTGGCAGCAATCGGTCCGGTAGTTTCGGAGATTACGTATCTAATAAAAATGGATGCAGACGACAGCCGACAGACAGACGGAAACGGGGGACAACTTTTTTTCATCCTCTAGAGGTCACAACACGTTGAGAAAATATGAAAGTGGAAATTAGCCTGATGGATTCCAGAAAATTTTGTGACCCTTGGGTTTTGATAATTCATAATAGTTTAATATTAAGATTTAAACGTATTTTCATTTCATTTCAAATTTTAAAATCAGAATAAATGTATCGGGTGATCATTTAAATCTGATGCCTTTTGTAATGACTTTAGGTTAGATAAGGTTGTCATTTCAACTGTTTACAAGTCACGCTAATCAAAAGACGGTTTAGAAAGGCAAACCAGATGATCTTTTTATAATTCCACATAATGGTGTAGTGTTTTAAAATGTTTTAATCAGATTTTTGTTTTGACGTTTAGCACAAATCAATGTGACAAGTCTGATTTAACAGCGGAACTAACAACGTGCGACATATGCTTTGTTTTCACATGTCAATTTTAGTCAGATTTAAAAGATCACTGGATATCTTATTAATGTTCACTGTCTATTAAAATAACAAAATCCTATAACGTGCCGGCCACCTGAAAACTATTCGAAACTTTCACATACACAACCACGGCTAAAATGTAAAAACTCGGTAATTTTCTTGAAATGTAGCGAACCCGCGATTTTGATCATTTTAATCTCTGAAATTTAAAGGTACCTAAACTTTAGTTGAAATAACCATACATCATTTACACACTTCTTAAACAACGCTGTTCAGTTTACCTGAACAGGGGTTTGGGCGTAGCCAATTTGTCCACCCTACTCCCACCCGTTTTAGGGTAGTTTACCTAATTTTTATTATTTCATGCTCTCGGGGAGTCGTCGAGAAGTATCGAGAGGGTAAAGACGTGCCGACCCGAGAGACCGGCAATTTTTATATTATTTGTGCGTTATTAAATAAACCGTGTAACTACGAGTAAAAGGTGATTTTATTTCGCGCAAAACATTTTGGTCCTTCGAGCCGGATTTCTCGCGGAATTAGTGGTACTGTTCTCGCCTGTATCGTCGATAAAAGCTTCACGTCCAAGACAATCTTGAGCATCGTGGCATCCAACGACGACAGCATCCCCAGAACTTCTGCAACAGCTTCACGTCCAAGGCAATCTTGAGCATCGTGGCATCCAACGACGACATCCACAAAGCGTAGACGACTTCTTCAGCAGCCTCACGTCCAAGGCAATCTTGAGCATCGTGACATCTGACGACAACCAGTAAGTGCAGTTCATTCCTTTTTTCATTAGTCCTGTATTTCGTATCAGTGTCAAGTAGATTATCGTTGAATCATTAGTGAACAATGACTACTGAACAACTTTCTGGTTTAAATATGAGGCGGGGAGCGCTAAAACGCAAATTAACCATGGCTCAAAACTTCATAAACGATTTAAAGTCATCTAAAGAAAGTACAGCTGATTTGTCAAAAATACAAGAATATTTAACTAAAGTCAGGTCATTTTATGACGAATTTTTCGACATTCAATTTCAAATCGAGGAATTGGAAACGGTTTTAAAACAAACATCTACCGCAGATCAATGTATCACTTTTGACAAGGAATTTCATAACGTTGTTTCCGAATTAAAAGCATTGGAAGCCAAACATTCGACCAAATCTGCAAAAAATTATGATATTTCTAGAGTTCAAAATAGCGCGGTTAATGTAAAACTGCCAGAATTGACATTACCCTCGTTTGATGGCTCATACACAGAATGGACTTCGTTCCACGACACATTTTCCGCTCTTGTTGACGAAAATAATGACCTTTCAGAGATTCATAAATTTCATTATCTAAAGTCCTGCCTAAAGGGCAAGGCAATAAAAATCATTGAATCATTAAAGGTAACTAGTGAAAATTACGAACCCGCTTGGAATCTGTTAAAAAACCGGTATAGCAATCCAAGATTAATTGTGCAAGATCACATTTTTGGCATTTTAAATAATTCTAATATTAATAAACCCTCGCATGAAGAGTTAAGAAAGTTATTGGACAGTGTTAATAGCCATTTAGAAGCGCTCACAGTTCATAATGTTGATCACGCTAAATTTCGAGACATCATGTTAGTATCAATAATTTCAGAAAAACTAGATTTTGTTTCAAAAAGAGAATGGCAGGGTAAATTAAGTTCGGAACTTCCAACTTGGGAAGACCTGAAACAATTTTTGGAGAAACGGTGTGAAACGTTAGAAACACTCCACTTAATGTCTAGTAAATCGAATAATAATTGTCAAGAAACCCATCCAAAAAAGGGGAATATTAGAGTAGCAGCAATATCAACAAATAAAAACAAGAAGGCAAATTTTAATACCAATTCAAACAAATCAGTAAGGTGCCCATATTGTTCCGATCCTCACTATTTATTTCATTGCGCAAAATTCATTAACCTAATGGTAACAGATAGGTTAAGGATCGTGAGGTCCAAAAAACTATGTTCTAATTGTTTTCAGAACAGTCATAAAGTTACGGAATGTAAATCATCGTATGTCTGTAAAATTTGTAAAGGACATCACAATACGTTGTTACATGTAGACAATCCCGAGCCAAACGAAATACCAAATACGAGCAGTGAAAATAATCAAGTCGAATCAGATCAATCCGTTGTTCTTAAGGTAAATTCTCGACAAGTTTATTTTAGTAAGGTTGTACTTCCAACACCCCAGGTACAAATTTATGATAAATCGGGAAATAAACATCAAGTGAGGGCACTGTTAGATAGCGGCTCCGAATTAAATTTTATTTCAGAGCGAAAATTATTAAATCTTAAATCACAACCGAACGTTTTGTCAATCGCTGGTGTCAACCGTTGTAATACTAGTGCCTCACAATTAGCAAGTATCAAAATTAATTCTAATTACCGACATTATGAATTAAACCTTTCATGTGTTATTTTGCCACAAATCTCGGAATTTTTACCATCCAGGTCATTTTCAATCGCTAATTTAGAATTTCCGCACCACAACAAATCACCAGATCCCGCATTTCATGTCAAAGGGACGATAGATTTATTGTTAGGTGCTCAACCCTTCTTCGAAATTTTACAGCCTAATCGGAGATGTTTGAATAAGGATTTTATTCTACAGGAAACTAAATTCGGTTGGGTAGTGGTTAATGCTCATGGAGATAATCCGGGGGTTGTAAAACAGGGTTCTTCTTATTATGTCCAACCCGTCCTAGAACAGATGGTTGGAAAGTTTTGGCAATTAGATGAATTTAAAACTTCCGTAAAACTTCAATCGGCCGACGAAATCCTATGCGAAAAGAAATTTATGAAGGGTCATAAACGCTTAGAAATGGGAAGGTATTGGGTACCACTTCCGTTCAAGGCGGAAAACCCAAACTTAGGTACATCTCAGGAAGGGGCCATAAAACCTTTTAAATCTTTAGAATGCAAATTCCGAAAGGACGAGAATTTTAAAGTATCCTTTTCGGCAGTAATTACAAACTATTTACAACCAGGTCATGCGGAACAAGTTCCTGAAGACGAAATTGATAATCCACATAGTTATTATTTACCACACCACGGTGTTCTTAAAGAAAGTACCACGACACAATTACGTATTGTGTTTGATGCATCATTTAGATCATCTAAGCATAAAAGCTTAAATGACGAGTTATTAGTTGGTCCAAAAATCCACTCGTTTTTATATCCAATGTTATTACGTGAAAATGTCACACATTTTAATGATCTTAAGGTACTAACAAATATTATTTTCAAAATTGAAGAACGACGTCAGGCCGTCTGTTCGAAGGCAGTAGTACACAATAAAGGTCAATCGCCATCAGATTTATTATTAAGGTACTCATCATTTTCAAAATTAATAAACGTAGTAGCTTTTTGTTTACGATTTTACAACAGAGTCAGATATAGACAAGGTGTAAATGGCGCACTAACTGTAAAGGAAATTGAAAATAGTCGCAACGTTATTATTAAAATAGTCCAACAGGAATCATTTCCTGAGGAATTCAAGTGTCTCATAAAAGGTAATGCCTTACCAAAATCTAGTCCTTTAATCAAATTAAACCCCTTTCTAGACGATAATTTACTAATTCGAGAAGGGAGGGGTCGTGGAAAAAAGTCTATAAAGGCTTATATTTGTTTGTTTATTTGTTTTGCCACCAAGGCAATTCACCTAGAAATAGTTACCGACTGTACTTCGTCAGCATCAAATTTTAAGGGAGCCAATCGCGGATTACGAGTCATACATTTCGGTGTTATTAAATCTGATGCATTTTATCCCACCTCGGTCACCACACGTTGGTGGAATTTGGGAAGCAAGTATTAAGACCATTAAATATCATGTAAAACGAGTTATAGGGCAGTCATTGTTCACATATGAAGGAGTGTATACCTATTTGACATTGATCGAGGCGTGTCTTAACTCTCAACCTATAACTCCCATTATCCTCAAATCCCGACGATCTATCCGCACTTACCCCCTGGCCACTTTCTGATCGGTACTGCACTTACGTCACCTGCCGAACCTGATGTAAGCGACATCAACATTCATCGACTGGGTCAATGGGAAAAGATCCAGCAGTTACGACAACATTTCTGGAAAAGGTGGTCCAGGGAGTATTTGGTCGAGCTTCAACAACGATCGACGTGGGCAACTTCCGTCCGATCGGCCACTGTGGGCGACATCGTCATCGTGCACGAGGATAACGTACCCCCGTTGTGTTGGTGTCTCGGTCGAGTTGAAATCATACATCCCGGTCGGGATGGTAAAATAAGGACTGTGTCAGTGCGAACCAGAAACGGGATAGTGCAAAGATCAGTGCGGAAATTAAGCCCGTTACCAATGTAATGCGCAATTGGGCTATACATGTGTATATATATTTCATTTTATTATTGTACTCTTGTTAATTTCAATTTAATTCCTGTTGTATGATCTTAGTTGACATGTATTCATTTAATTAGGCATTTTTTGTTTCTTTATTATTATGTATTATTTATGTCAATAAGTAGGTCATCCTTGAAGTTAGTACTTCAACGGGGGGACTATGTTCAGTTTACCTGAACAGGGGTTTGGGCGTAGCCAATTTGTCCACCCTACTCCCACCCGTTTTAGGGTAGTTTACCTAATTTTTATTATTTCATGCTCTCGGGGAGTCGTCGAGAAGTATCGAGAGGGTAAAGACGTGCCGACCCGAGAGACCGGCAATTTTTATTTGTGCGTTATTAAATAAACCGTGTAACTACGAGTAAAAGGTGATTTTATTTCGCGCAAAACAAACGCAATATTTGATTACAAATTATAACAGATGTACTGCACGTAAATCGAATTAGAAAAGTGATAATATGTTTCCATATTACGACACTACAAGTATATATAACAATATTATTCGATAAAACTCATTTAACCACTCCCTGAAAATTTAAATATATTGTATAAAAATGTCCAATTACTATCAATATTAACATAATTACTCAACGAACCTGCAAATTCAAGCGTTTAAAGTTTCGTTCAGCCTTCGTTTATGATTGAATAGCCCTTTCTCTACAACCATTATCTAAATAGCATCTAAAAATCAGCCTTACAAAAATCGCATTCATTATCACAACAATACAATCTGCGTTAGGTAATTTTTCTAAGTAATTCTGAAACAATACGAAACAGGAGTGAGTTACAATAGATGCAACAAACGCTTTTATAAAATGGTTTACTTAAATTGGTGAACAAGAAACAAAGGTGTGGAGCAATCAACTAGCTACTAAAGAGGTAATTTATATATTTAACACAAACTTTTGCCTAATCGTCTCATCATGTAATCACTGAAAACAATGATCCAATACGTCTTTGTTGCTATAATAATGGGGCCTGCACTACAGACAACCGTCCCACTTAATACATTATTGGTAAAGCGCGATTTCTCAATAGGTAGCTACCTGATGACACATCTGTAACATCACACCGAAAATTTCCCCATTGCGTACATGTGTTTCTAAATACACCTATCAAAAATAGTCGAATCACAATCATACTTTCTTCTCTGCCGTTTCAATACTCAGTGAAGGCATTATTATCACGTAACTAAAATCAGCTTCAGGAAACGCAAGACTATATTTTACTTATTAACAGAGTCCATTCAAGTTAAAAAAGAAACGTAGAACAGATAATTTAAGGAAAAAAAAAAGAAGGAAACAAGAGAGTTCGAAAACTTTTTTCTCACTGAAAACTGCCTCACCGTGTACTTGATAGTGACCTCTAACCAAAGTTAAAGCCATTTATGTAGTTAACAAGAAATTAGGAAAAACCATGATGCACCGAATCTGTATATGTGTCTGTCAAGAACTTTTAAAAAGTTTGTTACAGTGTTGTACCTAAAACACTTTGTTAATTACAGTGGGATCAATTTAACTTATCCCACACATTCGAGTTAATTAATGAATCATATGCCACATTCATTTAACTTATCAGAGTTATCATCAGAATTAAATTACATCGCGGATTTTTAACACAAATTAAAATTTTGTCATTTAGTTAAATTGGTTTCAAATAAATTTCGAAGCAGTAGATAAAATTATGTACGTTACACCCGAGTCAATGTTTTATGATCGTACTCGTGTGATTACACCCAATTCGGCTAGCGTGTCACTGTGAGTGGGTAAATTTCACACTACGCTAGGCAGTGATGCTGTTTCCCCACTATATTATCATCTTATCTTTACAAACTTTGCAAAGATTCAGTATTTTATTGTAAGGGTTATTTTCTGAAAATTTGTTTTAACTGTTATTCTATTATTATTATATTTGTATTGGTAACGTTTTCTTATTAAAAGAGGAAACAGTTTTCGAAAAATATTTTAAATAACAAGTACACAAGTTTTCCAAGATCCAAAAAATTAAAACCAAACATTGCCATTTTTCTCAAGCGGTTCTAAAATAATAATATAAAAAGATTCTGAAACTGAAAACTTTGAAATCTTGTGAAACATAATTTAAGACGCTTTTTTAAGTAAACAGAGAACACAGTTAAAGATATGAATAGTATAACCATGATCATACTTTCTTCGCCGTTGCTTCAACTACCAATTAAGACATAACGTAACCAAAATCAACAATCGCCTGAAGAAAAATGAAAGCGCACCCTAATCCACCCTCTTTCGCTGGTGACATAATGCTTACATAAAAGCCACAAACCAATACACATCGATTGGATAAGAAACCTCGGTAACCAATAAAAACGGTTTCACTTTCATTGGGTGGCGCTCTCTTGCATTGCAACAACATTCAAGACCTCGATGACCCGGTCAAGTGAAAGCAAAAATAACAGTTTGAACTTTACCAAGAACTTTTGTGCCAGTGACATTGAAAATCGTCAAGACAACACCAGCGAGAACCGGACTGGACACTACACCCTCTTCGAGGATGCGAGGTGGGGCTGGTGCGGCCTTCGTCTGCGGACGCGAAAAGCTGGGGACCGCGACAACGTGACTACCGGCAATCAGTTCTTCTTGGGCACTGGTGCTGGTGCTAGTTGGGACAGCATGGGTTAGCGCGGTGCGTTTTTGCGGTGGTGTGTGGATGTGTCCGAGTAAAATGGCAGGAAGATTTTGTTTTCTTGTAAGTTGATCAGCACGAAGGGGGCTTAAATATCTAGTAGTCTTTACAAATTAAAGTTTAAATAATTTTTTAATTTGTGATTTTAAAATTACGAAAGGGAAATTTTATGAATACCGATCTGTTTTATTGCGATAACAATTTTGAGATAGGTATCTGTGTCCCATAGTTAGAAAACCGCTTTTAAAAGGAATGAACACAATTTTGCAAGGACTAGGGAAAAACAGAGTTACGAGAAATCCTTAACTCGGGATTTTCTGTTCTGAAATCATGTCAATGCTATTTTTCAAATTTAAGTAGTTATTTAATGGAAAGATCTGTAGAGCCAAATCTGTAATTCTGGTGTCCGAATTTGACTTACATATTTAAATATTGAAAAGACTTTTACTAATTTCGCTGCATTTATCATCTTTGTAAATAAATACTGTATTGTGTAGCTTGTTAGAAATGTTACGGAAAACATCTATGCCGGAAAAATATACTTTTTGAAATTGTTTTGTAGTATTAGATATCTTAAAAATAAGAAGTCTAAAATTACATTCCTTAGCACTCCTCTTGCTAGCATATAAAAATTACAGTGTTTTATTAATCCGACAGAAGTGATGTCGAAAATGTGTTCATTTTAATTGTTCTTCTTTATAATTCGAAACAGGTATGTTAGTTATTAAGGTACTTAACCTTGAAATAACTAATAATGAATGCTTTTTATGTCCTGAATGATGGCTAAAAAAATATTGCAATTGAGTAATTATGTCAAAATTACTGTCACGTTTTCTTTGTAGCTCACTGTTCTTAGAAAATGAAAATGCGAGTTATTCCTTTTCGTTTTTTAGCGACTTTATTAACTAAATAATATCCGGAAATGATGAAGTTATAGGTGTAAAATTTATTCTGTAGAATGCACACGAGAATCAAAATTTGTCTATTCAACATCTGGAAAAAAAAAACAGATATTATCTCAAAATATCATTAATTAAATTCTACTTCAAACAGGCATCACAATATGTGCTTTATCATCCACTGACATTTATACTTGCTTTGTCCGAGAAAAAAATAAGTTTGCACCATCAAATTTTTGCAGTTTGACTCATTCGAAAATTTGGCAATGTACGACCACTGTTTTAGGAATTACAGAACGTTAATTAAATTTTAATTATTCGTCCCCTACAGAAAGTTGATGACCTTATTTAAAAAAATTGGTCTAAAGTTATTTATAAAAGTACAAATAAAAATGTTGTGCATATGTTTCAAGTGAATTTTTCTATAATAAAATTTTGTGATCATCAATATTTTAGCAATGACACATATATCAGTTTGAATACATGCAGTGCAATACTAATAATAGTACCCTATACTTAAATGTTGGAGAAAATAGGGTGAACCGTCTTCCATTTGATCAATAAAATAAATTTCCTCATTCATTAATTTTTTTGAGTCATCTTGTATAAGTAATTCTAAAAATTATGAATGCATTGGTACACTACAATAAATTCAAAATATTTGGTATATTTTACAAAAGATTTATTGGGCAAAATTTTGAGATGACGTTCTCAACTTTTGAGTTAGGATAAATGGGTAAATTTTGATTAACGATAGCTATCGTTTTTTCAATTTCAAAATTAAATTGAAAAATGTTATACAATTTTGATTTTTGTTTTCCAAAAATCTGGATGTCTACGGTAAAAACTCAACACGGATTCATAAACGACAAGTGCAGGAGCAGCTTATTATAAAAAATTTAAATAACATGTACTAATGTAAATTTTGTGGATGACGTCCTCCCCTTGTTGATGTGAATGTTTGACCAAATTTTGGTTAGCGTTTTATGATATTCCTAACATACATACGAAATTTGACAACATTCGGTCTGGTAGTTTCGGAGATTATCTGTCTAATAAAAAACAGTACAGACAGACAAACAGGCTGACGTAAATGGGGGACATATTTTTTCGTATTCTTGGGGTCACGTCGAGAAAACATTACCCCATTGGCCCGATAGACTCGATTACAATACTTCTTTAGCTTACGCTCGGGAAGTAAAAATTAATATATTTATCCGCTTGTACAGCATGTGACAAAATGTAACAGTCGATTTTGACTATTGACACCGTCAAAATTAGGATGTCATCCACATTTCTTTTTAAATGGCAAATCTAGTTTTGTACTGCTTGTTTTAGGTGAGGGCAAAAAGCTACACGCGTTCAAGTGAAATTCTTTCAACAATTTTTTACACACCATACACTTCAGGAAAAAATTTGAAAATCTTTAGCCGACACTGTCTGATTCATGCAGTTTTCAAGTAGCATTTATCTGACTTGCGCAGTTCTTACCATACAAAAATCTCTCTGACGTTTAATTATTACAAAATTTGTTAAAAAAATCGTTATTTTGCTTCAAAATAGTTAAGAAAAGTTGGCATTTTAAAAACAAAACTCCAACGTCATTTTCAAATCTAAAAACGTAAATCGCGTAAAATGTTTTAGTTGAGTTTACAATCAGTATATAGCAATTAAAAGTTCTTTTCAAAGTCAGTTTCGGGTTCGTATATGAACATACCTAATAAAGTTTAATTCCAACACAATCAACAAGAATCTATATGAATATAATAGAAAATTAGTTCCATTCCTAAATTGTAAGACGTATAAGTTTTTCTTTCTGTCAGAGCTAGTGGAACAAACAGTTTGAAATACATGTAAATATTATAGATTTCTATGACATGGTTTCCAGTTCAACTACAATAATTTTTGTTTTATGCTTGTTACTTATTGTTACCTTTGTTTATTTTTTTTTCTGTATACTTCTGTAATTTTCAAAGTATACATAAAATCGTAAATCCAACTGAGCAACAAAGTGGATTCCTCACAATAGGCTACACTTGATTTGTCAAAATTTGGAACTAAATTTTTTCTGTGACTTCAGACTAACTTAAAAAAAATAATTTATGAACTGCAAAAAAAAACAACTCAACTCAGACTTATAGTTGAAAAGCAAAACTGATGACTGCGGTGCAATTTGGATAAAAAAATATGATTTTCGGTAGTTATACTATCATAGTATTATACATTATATATTTTTTGGAAAATCCTAAAGAAAATATCTTGCACGATAAGCTCATAAATATAATCAGTGTTAAAGAATTTATGATGAAATAATTCCTTTCACGTTAAACTAAACAGTTCCAGGAATATATTTTTAAGATTTAAAGTTATGCAAAGTCATAATTTTATTCCACTTATAACTTCTTATACATTTATACAATTTTCGGTGTAATTTTTTTATATCAATTTGTATTCTTATAAATACCAATCTCCTGGGAAACACATAATACAAAACATTCGTTGTTTTCTTCGCGACTCCAAAAATCCCTATTATATTCCAAGAATAATCATTTACATAAAATAACCTTAACAACTTTTCTACACTTGGAAGAACAAGGTAAATTCCACTATCAATTCTTGTTAAAATCAATTTATCCCACAACAGATTCATGTGTCATAATTGACCTTTTATTATTATCGTATACATGTCTAAAAAAGGTAAATTAAAGGATTTCTATTCCTAAATGTAAATCATAAACCAAAATGTTACCGCATCATTTAAAAAATACCGTACATTTTTAAGAAGTCGCAACATTAAAAATTCATGTAAATATGTAGTTGCATAATACTTTTAAAAATGTAAAATTTCATTTCCGATGATCTTATTAAATTAAAAAATATGTATTGCTTAATACGTAACAAGATTAAAATAAAAACAAAATGCAAAACTGGTCCCCTGGAATTTCTCGCGACGATCACGATCCTGTAAGTACTCGTACAGACATTCGTTTGACAAAAGGTCATAAAGTGACGTGGGCTTGAATATTCTTACACCTTCTGCCACCAACGTTTAACGTAACAAACAAAGCTATTGTACGGTGAAAGTTTCATTTATTCTACACTTCTATGCTTTTTTTCACCACCATTGTCTCGGCCTATACGTATATGATTTAGTAAATTGAATTATCCTTTACATAACTTTAGTTCCGTCTTTTAAACATACTCTTCTCCGTACAATTATTACACAAACTATTTGCGACTTGATATACACATAATTAACGCATCGTTATGTAAGTGCAAAAACAAGACCAACCTTTGTTCCATGAGAAAATTATTTTTCCAACCGCAAACGGCTAATTTATGTTGATTACTTCAAGCCGATTTAAATTGCTTTGTTTTCAGATGTTATCAACGCTTCTTTTGGGATGTAATGCAGCGCTGGGAGCGGTTTTGCCGCCCCCTTGGGCAAATCCTAAACTGAATCCATGCGCCACACAACCTGGGGGATGGCAGTTACTTTATTGGCCCCCCGACGGCAAGTGCTATAAGATTTTTAAGGTGGGTACTCTGGGTGATGTAGCCGTTTAATGATATTATCGTTGAACAAACGACCTTCCACGAGAGCGGTAAATGTCAGGTAATTAAATCAGAATGGTAAGACGCTGCCGCGAAGAACATCGAATTACGTAATGTGAACATCAAGACCTTCTTATTAAGTCAGGAACCGGAAACAATGAGAACGAGTTAAAATTATGTAAACGAAGGGAAAAAAAATAGCAAACAAGTTGGCAACCTTTGCAACTGTGGTCGGTTTTTAATTCTGCTATACGAAAAACGCACTATTTTGAAGGTTTAAGTCGTAAAAAATTCAACAAAATATTTTTTAATCTAACTTAATGAATGTTTTTACATTATGCAACCTGAGCAAGCAACTGAAACTAAGAGTTAAGAAAAGGAATTTTAAGTTTTGTTTCAAATTTTTTATTTTTTATCGCATACCATATCGCTAAATATCAATTTATGTTACCATGGATTGACCGACAAATTCAACTTTGGCGGTCGAGTCCCCTAAAATTTGATTTTAGGGGATTAGATTCCTGATGTAATGTAAATCTGCGCACCAGCCATTTTTTTGGCTTTTCTTTCGTTGTTTATTTATTTACAACTTGTCATGGGCAAACAAATGGACCGCTCTCTTAATTATAACAGGCTAATGTTTAATAAAATTTCTGCGAACTTTTCCTGCAAAGAAACGAGTATGTCATGCTATTAAATATTATTATATGTGCTTGAGTTTTAGCATAATTCTTCAATTAATCAGAATTTTCGTTTTATATTTAAAGTTTATAAAACCACCTTATTATTACAGATAATTCGTACTTTCACATAATGTATTTTTCTACGCCTGCAGTAAAACGGATGTGTGTCGTTTATTAACATATTTGCACGAGTATCACACTATACTGTTTTTTTACTCACTGAGAGTAAATGATTTTTTCACATACTTCTTTATTTCAACTATATGTAAATGATATCAGACATACTATTTTAAATATCTAACAAAAACATTCTTTATATTATATAAGAATATGTATGTATTTAATATTTTTTAAAATTAAAAATTTTCTAAACAATGTTAGTGTTTTAACAAAATTTCGATCGTATATTTTATTGCTCTCTCGATAGAACAAAAAATGTTAGTAACATAAAAAAATCTTTTTCAAACAAATTGCCGTGGCCTTGATTGGTCCTTTGAGTAAGGAAGAAGTAATAAATCCGCCAGAATGATAATCAATAATCCGTGCGAAAGTAATTTCCAAACTTGCTAAATGTTAATTCGACACTATTGTCAGTTACATTTCTATATTTGTATGGTAATTTGAACTTTTATAATAATGGTGATTGATGTATAGTGTACACATATGTATAGAGTTTTATACAGATTATATAAAAAGTATTAGATATTACTGCACACTAGAAACGCCAATTTAAAAAAATTCGTTTGAACTGTATTAATTACAATCATTACTTCGCGAGCGTAAGCTAAGGAAGTATAGTAATCGAGTCCATAGGGCGAATGGCGAAAAAAGTGGTCTCCCGTTTTCGTCTGTCTGTCTGTCTGGTGTCTATATCCATTTTTATTCGACAAGTAATCACGCTTTTTTACATTTACTTTAACATTACATACACATTTTTATTTAAACGTATAAGGGTTAACATAAAAAAATTAAATTCGCAAAATCAAATCTCATAATTTTTCGAAAAATCTGGATTTATATTTACCTTCGACCAATTTTTGAGATGTTTTTTCATTTTCTTTCATTTCTGAATTTTTCTATTTTTCAAAGTTTCGATTTCATAATTTTTCCTTTTTGCAACTTTTAAGATCCGGCTTATGGAAAGAGAATTAAAAGTTAATCGCAATTAATTCTAAATGAGGTCCTTTGCTATGCAACGTGCATGTTTTAACCAATCACGGGCTCATATTCTACATTTTAGTTCTATGTTAAATTAATCGAGGATTAATCGACTCTAACTTTTTCAATCTTTCTAATTTTTTGTTTCCTCAATTTTCTAGTTATTTATTTTTATTTTTCATTGTCCTGATTTTTATTTTCATTTTCTTGATTTTATTCACAATTTTTCGTTTTATTTCCTTTATTTTCTCAATGTTTCTTCCGATTTTACAATGTTTCGTTCATCTATTTCATTCTTCAAATTTTTCATTTTTCAATTTCACGATTTTCCAATTTTCAAATGTTTCAATTTTGCAATTTTTGGATTTCTCAATTATCCGATTTTCCGATTTTTTAATTTCCAGTATTTCGAATTTACAATATTTCGTTTTTTCGATTTTATAGTTATTCGATTCATAATGGCCGTTTGTACTGTACTTTTAAACACCTGATTAACGTTATGCTTTGTTTAATTTGACAGATTTATTTGCCTTTTTTTATCATACGTGTAGACTTCTTTTCACAACAAGAAACTTAAAACATGTTCGAAAATGGTACATTTTTGTAGAGAAATATCTATTTTGCAATTACGCTCCGCTCCTAGGTCTAACAACGAATGAAAAATTCATCACAATTGAGATCGGGGCGGGTGGATGGGGTTTTAATCTTTATTATTTTTTTTGATATATAAAGTTTTCTTTCAACAACAGAATAGTTAACATGTTTTCAGTTTCGTATATTAAGAAAAATGGACAAAATATAAGTCCCGCCCACCCACTCCTTCTCAATTGTGATGAATTTTTTATTCATCATGAGCTGAAGGGTGGAGCTTAGTTGCAAAATTCTCCTTTCTCTACAAGAAATTACCATATGAAATATGTTTTTAAAAGGGTAGAATTTTCTAGAGAAATTTTGATGTTACAATTAAACTCCGCCCCTTGGTTTGATTAGGAATGAAAAACTCATCACAATTGAAATCGGGACGGGTGGGTGGGGCTTAATTTTTCTTTTCTTTATGTACATAGTTTTCTTTCAACAATTTTTTGGCACAAAGAACAAGAGATATTATAGTAAAAACATAGTGTCAATATATTATTCAATAATGTAAGCCACGTAGAATAACTTGTACTTTCTCATTTTTCTCGAAGAGAGAGATGAAAAACTAAAAATGTAAAAATTCAAAATTCAAAACGCGTGAAATTTAAAATGGAAAAACTGCAAAATCTAAAAATTCGAAAGTTGGAAAATCCGAAAACTGTAAAATTTAAAAATGAAAACTTGAAGAAATATCGTAGAATTGTAGAAAAGAAAAACAAAAAACTGAAAAATTGTAAACGGAAAAATTGACGAAACGAAGAATTGAAAAAATGTGAAATTGAAAAAACAAAAAATTATAAAATCGGAACATTGAAAAATTGAAAAATAAAGAAAATAAAAAACTGAAACAAAAAATTGCAAAAGAAAAAATTCAAAAGTTGAAAACTCGAAAAATTTAAAATCGAAAAAATGAAGAAACAAAAAACGAAATATTGAAGAACTGAAAAATTCAAGTCAAAAAAGCTGTGGGACCGTTATTTACGCCACTGGACTAGCAGAAAACAAAAATTGCAAAAAAATATATAATTTTTCGAAAAAGTGGGATTTATTTGGCTGCATTTCTGAGGCGAGGGAAGTTCTGTTGAAATAACCTTCGCTCAATTCTTTAACAATATTTTTAATAAGTAGTCATAAAAAACCTTCGTTCAAACTGATTCTAAAACTATACCGTGCCACAGTTTAGCTGTTCTATTAAGTATAACATATCACCGTAACAGTTGTTTCAAAACACAGAATTCCAAAATTCAAGAATAAAATTTGACAATACAATAACGCTCAAAACAAGTTAGTTGAAAATTCCAGACAAAATTTAGCCGCAAGATCATTTCAAAATTTTCACGAAATTCTTATATGGTTTGGCATTTAAAAGCTTCTAAATTTTGAAAAATCAAGTGCAAATTAAGTTTTGTTTGCGACTTTATAACTAGATTACAGGACCTTTAATTTTTTCCAAAATGACACCATGTTTTTCTTTTCAAGTACAAAAGAGTATTTTTTTAAATACATACAGGGTGTCCCAGAATTCGCGCCATTCCCGTGAATGACATGTTCCCTGTCCCGAACTGTGCCGTAATTCGCAAAAAGAATTGTCCAGGCTATAACCGTGTGAGAACTGGAAGGCGATTAAGTTGACCAATAGAGAGGCTGCTTTTATATCCGAACGTTTCTATGTTCAAAGTTACCTATGCCAAGAACAAAAAATCGGGTAATACTAAAGTTGAATGAATTTTTTCCGAATCCCCCTCCGTCAACAAAAGGAAACAGAAGTGTGGTTATAAATTTAATCATTTTGACAATTGTTTGTCATAAACTGTCACGAAGTTCATCACTGACCTGAAGAGATGCTTCTGCGCCAAAGATGACTGATTAATATACACAGAGACGTCAAGGTTTACTTTAAGGCAAGTAGCATGGGACAGAAGTTATTTCTGCTGCCATTCTAGTTAAATTGTGTTTAACTGGGCTGTACATGTCATAAGAGAAGCTGTTTCATTTCATCGTAGGCAAGTAATACATTTGTTACTATTCTACATAGTGTAGATACCGAAGAGCAGGTATTAGAAGTCATTTTCTTAGAGCCCCGTGAATAATGTGTTGTTCTTTTTAACGAAAATTAGTACATTTTCAGAATTCACTATGCATCATATGCCTGATATTAAGTTTATCGTTATTTCTAAAAAAGAGTACCACATGTCCATTCAAAGAACGTTATTAAGTGTACTAAAACATAAATATCGCTTTTGATTAATCGGTGCTTATGATTTTCAATAAACAGTATCAATTTTTACTGAACAGCTTTGTTGCTGATACCTAATCTAAGCAACGAAAAAAGAGACGAGATTCCACTTCTCTGGTGTATTAAGATCATAGGTATGTGCTGTGGTGTCAATCATGTGGGGGAGATACTGAAAACTGAGACTTATTCAAGAATAATATTGATGTTGCACATGATGATTCAAAACAGTTTCTTTAAAGTTGTGAGTACTTTCTAGAGATTGAAAAGATACGAATAAAAATTATAACAAAAATCGTTTAGTTGCAATTTTTGTTAAGAACAATACAAACTATAAACAAATCAGTACCAATACCACTAAGTTATTGATGTCTTATTCATACTAGTATAAAGAATATTTGGAAATGATGTTAATTTATGGAGAATGTAAGGCGATCAGGTAACACAAACGGCCCCACTTAAAAAAACAGGAACGGAGTTTAGTGATAATTTTATCAGATGCATTAAAATTTTTACCACAGTAGTACCATTGATATATTCCAGCCCATAGATTAATAGTAAATCGCTCCTGATATGCTCTCACCCTAGTGAGATGTGGATTTGCGTGTGCTCAGAAATGCCAATTGTGTGCATTAAACATTCCTTCTCGGGAAAATGAACATTCGTCGGTGAAAAGAATGCGCCGTGTAAAATCAGGGTTTAGTTCATTTTGTCGCAGTAACCATTGAGCAAAATGTACTCGTCGCGGGTAGTCGGTTGGTCGCAGATGCTGCACTCTCGTGTAATGGTAAGGATGCAGTCTTCTCTCTTGAAGAATACGATGAGTGGTCGATCTTGAGCATCCACTCATTTGCGCTACGTAGAGGACACTTCTCCTAGGATCCGCTTCCATGTTTTCTAACACTTGCTCTTCAGCACCTACACGTACATTCCGTAGAGCCCCAGCACGGCCTTTCCGACTAGGTTGAAAAGATCCATCTTCTCTTGCTCGATGTAACAATCGGTGAAACACATGTTGGTCTAGGTGCCGACGATTATTCACGGGGCTCTAAGAAAATGACTTCTAATACCTGCTCTTCGGTAGCTACTCTATGTAGAATAGTAATAAATGTATTATTTGCCTACGATGAAATGAAACAGATTCTCTCATGACATGTATAGTCCAGTTAAACACAATTTAACTAGAATGGCAGCAGAAATAACTTCTGTCCCATGCTACTTGCCTTAAAGTAAACCTTGATGTCTCTGTGTACATTAATCAGTCATCTTTGGCGCAGAAGCGTCTCTTCAGGTCAGTGATAAACTTCGTGACAGTTTATGACAAACAATTGTCAAAATGATTAAATTTATAACCACATTTCTGTTTCCTTTTGTTGACGGAGGGGGATTCGGAAAAAAATTCATTCAACTTTAGTATTACCCGATTTTTTGTTCTTGGCATAGGTAACTTTGAACATAGAAACGTTCGGAGATAAAAGCAGCCTCTCTATTGGTCAACTTAATCGCCTTCCAGTTCTCACACGGTTAAATCCTGGACAATTCTTTTTGCGAATTACGGCACAGTTCGGGACAGGGAACATGTCATTCACGGGAATGGCGCGAATTCTGGGACACCCTGTATGTTAAACACAGTATTTTTTTATTTTTTCCATGGCGTATCACTTGATATGTAAATCGTTTGATTTAATGGTGTAAATGTACTTTAATTGAAATTATGGTGATGTCATTTTTACGAATGATATAATAGCTGTGATAAAGTAATTTAAAAAATTTTTTTTTAATTCAATTAATCAATTTTTTCAAGTATATGCAGCATTAAAGTAAAACAAGTAAACTGAGGTGCAGTTATTTGACCAGTTTTTTTTTTACAGTTTAGAAGTATTAAATTAAGTGGGCTATGTATCAAGTGTTGCACCATAAAAAACTAAAAACGTATTCTATTTATTGCACTTAAATAAATATAGTCTATTCTACTTGAAAACAAAAACTTGATTTCATTAAAAAAAAAAAATACAAAAAAGGTATACATATAATATGTATTAATGGTATAGATTTCTTTGTGTTAATCAACCGTTTTAAATACCAAAATTTCTCAAATTACTGAAATATTAAGGCGAAACTGGAAAACCGGGAACACCCAATATATTTAATCGACATTCGCACTAAAATACAATAACTCCTCCACTAATATAGTTTTTACGTTTGTCACACAATTTGACACATATATAACCGTTGATTGCCATTTTCACAGAAAATAACAAAAGTTTTGATTGGATTTAGTTTAACTCAAAACATTCTGATATCAAAATAACATGTTGTTACAATATCATTGATACAGAATTTTACTTACACGGTTTATATCATCCTTTACAAAAGAGTTACACACATATGTAAAAGAAACGTCTAAAAATTTAATTTGGTGTTAAAAGTTGATTGAAATCCTATTTATTAAAAAATGCACACACTTTGATAACATTATTTCCGAAAATAAGTATGTACCAACATATACATAGCGAATCTGATGTAAAGACATCAACTGATGTTTATTTAAACCACAAATAAAATCATTATCAAAATATCTAACTAAAACAATCCCACATCATTTCAGACCGGCTATCCCTGTTCTGAAGACATGGAACTTAGCCCCTCACCCACGAAATCGGGTGAGCAAAAATTCTCAGCAGAATGCCGTTGCCCGCCAATGAAAGCCCAATCAGCACGCGACGGCAAGTGTTACGACTTGTACGCCAGCGGCCCGTGCGAAAAAGGCTTCTATTTCGCCCCCGACACCAAATATAACAACAACAGGTAAGTCATATCCATTTCCCCACTTCAACCATTTGTTTTTTTTTTAATTATAGCAACTCAAAACGTCTATGGGGCGTCTGCACTCAGATGAAAACCTGCACCGGCCCCAACGAAATATTCTGGCCACGAGATGGCCATTGCTACCACAAGCTAACCAAAGGACCTTGCTCCAAGGGCCAACTTTTAACGACTAACCCTGATAAAATTCCAGAGTGCAAATGTACTAAACATAGAGAATTGAGATATTATAGATACAGTGATGGAAACTGTTATCAACACTTCACACGGGGGCCATGTAAGGAAAAAGGGCATCTTTTTCTACCCGACCGATCCTGCGGATGTTATAGTTTCTTACCGCATTTCCACGACGATACAAAGCAATGTTTTGAGATAGGTTCGATCGGACCTTGTAATACCGGCGAACACTATCAGCTAGATTCAGAAACGCGACGAGGATCCTGTCAGTGCAAAACTGGCTACATCCGATATTTGAACACTTCGTCGTGTTACAGGCCTTTTACACAAGGACCGTGCGAGTTAGGGCAAATCTTGATTAATTCAACTACTTGCATGGGGCAACCGTGCGACAGAGGACATCTATATTTTTTAAAACAGGATACGTGTTATAGAATTGGGACACGAGGGCCTTGCAAGAAAGGCCGTATTGTGACGTTCGATTTTGACACACGCCCGTCACTGGATGGAATTTCGTATAATGGAGTCTGCAGTTGTGAAAAGCACGTCTACAGCAACCAGTGCGATGAAGAGGAAATCACCCAGTGTAATAAAAGTGACGGTATGATAATGTACCAAAATCGATGTTATAAACTTTACGGTCAAGGGCCGTGCCCAAAAGGAGCGTGGATGGCCCCTAAAAGGTACAAAAAACAAGAGATTTGGAACAGTGATAGTGAGAACGAAGGTATTTGTGAGTGCGTTCCTGGTTATACTAGGACAATACGGACGTCAAGGAATGTAACAGAAATGGCTTGCATGCCACCAACTGTGATTTTAGCTGAATATTTAAACAGAAATTTTTCGTCTGTAGGTCAAATTGTAACTTTATAATTTTACGATTTATACTTTTGTAATAAAAACGTGAACCTACCTTAGTTTTTTCTTAAGGTCGTTTACAGTCACCTCTAGGGATGCAATGGTTTTCTCCCTGGATTTTAATTCTAGTTCCACCCTGGCTAGTTTTTCGGTTTTGTCATCTAACGTTCCCTAAGATCAAATAAATCAAAATGTTTTATTATAGCTCTACAGCAGCTTACCAATAATTCATCTTTTTCGTGATCTAGTTGGGCCAACTGACTCTTCATGATTTGAATGTCATTTCTCAACATGTCTACTTCCTTGGTGACATGTCCACGATCGAGATCACGCTTTTTCAAGTTATCTATAGCACCAGCAAGTTCCTTTTCTGACTGGATTAGTTTACTCTGACTATCTGATAATGATCGATCAGCTTGCTCATGTAAATTTCTATAGAAGAATGATTATCAACGATTGCTGTTTTGTTATTACATTATTCCTTGATAATGTTACTTACTTTAATTGCGCATATAACGCCCGCTGTTGGTTTAGCTCGTTTTGTGCCATACGCAGCTGATCCTTGAGTGTGTCACACTGTTCTTGTAAAGTATCAATAGTTGCTCTTCTTGAGCCTTGATTCTGGGCCAATTCACGACGTTCTTGTTCTAGTTTATGAATTTGTTCCTCAGCTTCCAACAAACGTCTCTGAAGTCTTTCTTGATCGGTAATTTGAGATTCGGATACATTCTTAAGTTTATATTTGAGAGCATCTCGTTCTTCCTCTACTCTTTGTAAATCGGCACGTAGCAGATCACGTTCGCGTTCTGTGCGTTTACAATTGGGCTAAAATATCAAAACAATTCTTGATATGAATATTTCAACCAAATAAAATAATCAAGAACATTGTTATTGAGAAACGATTCAATGCAATAACATCCGATATGTTAAGAATTTTGGACTCGACAAAAACTAGCACGATCATGTTTAAATGAAAAAGTGAAAACACTACTATAATAATAAGCCCTTCCTGGTGCATGATATTTTCGAATATCGTAATATTTGTTAGTCCTGCTAAAACGTTGTGAGGAACAATTTTTCATGATTTCTGTTAATGATAAAATTTTACATTGCATTACTGTCTGGGAAAAATGGAACGGCTCAAGATTAATACATTGAGATAGAGTAAGTTTTTCTCGTGCTTCAAAAAACTACTAATTGAAAATCAGCATTCTACCTAGAGTATTTATCTATGTTATAGGTATGTATGCATACGAATAATATTGTGATGGACTGAGTGTAAATAAATTTAAAGTATTCTTCTCATTTTTATGGCGTAGAAGATTCTATCCATAAAGTATTCGAAAGCACGAAATATTAAAAAAAATCTTTTTAAATATACATTCATGAAATTCATCTAAAATTAATAGAATAATGAAGCGTTCTTGATAGGTGCTTATCAAACTATTGCTAAAAGCTTAAAACCTATTTACTTTTTATTTTTTATGTAAATATATTAGTATGACCACATTGCTTTTATCAAGTAACAAAAAATCAAACAGAACAATGAAATCACTTTTCACATTATTCAGCTGTTATAGTTAATGGGAAATTTATATGTATTCTTGTACATGAGCGACAAAACGTAAAACTGAAGATAATATATTAAGAACGAAATATTTTAATTTGATGATTTACAATTGCCTTAGCTTAACTATGTCACACTCTACCTTTAAGCATGGTCCATCCATGCTAGTCTCTGGTAGTTCTCTTATACTTTCCAATCGTGAGAGCAAATTGAATTTTTCTTTGGACAATACTTTATTTTCCTGTTCCAGTTCTTTTATATCTTGCTCTTTCTCCCTAAGTTTTTGCACTAGATCTGAACCCTAGAATTCAAATTGGTCTCAAATTGAAAATTCTGGAGAATTACTTACTTTTTCACTTTTGCCGCTACTACTAGATCTGCTTGGAATATTTTTCACTTGTTCTAACACTTTGTGATATTCTTTCATATAATACTCCTTTTCTGATTTTAAATTTTCAATGCAACGTTGCGCCTAAAAACATGTACTATTATATAAAAAAATTTCGAATTTTAAAACTGATAGTTCAAACTCATTTACCATATTTTGCTATGAACAAACTTGAACAGACTTAAAAGGATATACAATTTGTGAGTCCACGTCAACTTACATAATTTAATTTTAGACTAATTCACGTTTACCTGTTGTTCCCTATAATCCAATTCCTTATCTAATAACTCTTTCAAATGTCGTGAAGATGAGCAAGCGTCACAATGGCAGTTACAACATCTACCGCTTCCTGGAGTTACTTCCATAGGTGTATTGGTTGGAACTTGTAATGGTGATGACTGCGGCAAAGTTTTAGGAGATTCACTTTTAGTTGGCTTTCTAGAGCCAATTTTTTTCTTTGACTTGTTTTTTGTTCTAGTTGGTGATGGCTCTGGTGATGACATCTGATTAATTACGCCCACGTGATCTTTTTGTAGCAAAGAACTCTTTCGTCTAGTTGGATCTGACTGAGACGGTACCTCAGTAGATGAAATACGATTGATTTCACGGTTCTGTGAAGATCTTTGCGGCAGCGGACCGGTAGTGGGTTGTTCAGTGCCCTAAATGAATAAAATTTATTAAATATGACCATTAGCGTAAATGGATGCTCAACCTCAGAGGAGTGGACCTGCTGTTCAACCTTTCCATACTGTAACGAAGATTCTAATTCTGCGATTTTCCTCTTTTGTTCGGCCGACAAACGCGTCAGTCTATCAATTTCCATATTCAGATCATGTTCTGTAATAAAATCAGTTATTTTGAAGTTAACTACAGCATCAATTAATAACCAATAATCGTGAAGTTATTAATTCTATCTGTCAGACGCTTCTTCTCCTCTAGTGAAGTTTCCAAAACAGTTTGCAAATGTCGCTTCTCTACAATTATTGCATCTAATTCTCCACTCAATTCTTGTTTCTCTTGCTTGAGTTGAGAATTTTCTCTTTCTAAAGCTTGAATTTGAATAACACTTTCGTGCATTCTGCTCTGTAAACTTAAATTGAATGATTAACAAGTCATCACAGAAAAAAACGAAATAGTACCGATTTACTTTCTCTGTGTTGTTCTTCACTGTGTTGTTACATTCTGCTTCAACTGCTAGCGCTAAATGATCAATATCCTTCATTTCTTTTTCAAGCATTTTATTTCTTTCAGCCAAGTGTAAAGCACGTTTCATGGCTTCATGTTGCTTAGCTAATGATTCTGAAATAAGGAACACCTCAATATTTCAGATTTAGTTTAACGGACAAAGCACTCTTATTAGAAAAAATATAAATGAGCATTAAGAATTAATCTAATAGTACACAGTATGTAACGGTTAGTGACAGTTTGTGATGACTCAAATGTGTTTCTCATAGTATTTGTACTGTAGGTACACAGTCCGTAAACCACTTGTGTATCATTTATCAAAATTACTAATATCGGTTTATATAAATAAAAGCGATTTGTCATTTTATCATAGCAACAATTTATTTTTCCTAACATTAACTGTATATTCTACGATTTCTCTACGATTTTCTGATGTCATTTGCTAGTCACACGCGCAACATCATAATTCAATTATTATAGTTCAAAATTCCAACATGTTACACATTTTGCGGTAAAAAAATATGACAGATTTTTTTGTGTAGGTAATAAGTATATATGTACATACCTAATTAAATACTATTTTTTCTAAGTTTTTTTTGGGTACATTTAATTATTCAATTAAGCAATGAAATGAGACCTTAATTCAAGCTGATGACTTACCTTGAGTTTAAAAATGAAACTTTGTACTACTAGTAGGTAGTGAAAAAATACATAATGTTACAGTTAACCTTTTAAAATACTAACATACAGAAGTACTTTTAGTGCCTAAGGAATAAAAATCATATAACCACCCTATATAACATATCTCAGTTTGACTCTTACCAGACACACCATATGTATTAAAAAAAAACACTCGCACATAAACAACACGCCTGTTATTGCTACTTACCTTTTAAGCGATTTTCTAAAACATGTTTTTCCTGCAAGATTTTATTCATTTCTTCCTGAAATGCATTTACTTCTTCATGTGACTGCTTTGTACAACAACAATCTTTTTTTATAGCAGTAAGAGGGCGCCCTCCCTCTAGAAGACCATTTAATCTCTTAATTTCCTTATCTCTGTTACTTAATTGGCACTGTAGCAATTCATTGGCTTCAATTAGTTGAAGATTGTGCTCTTTTAATGTTTTAAGATCTTTTGACAAATTACAAATTTTTTGATCAGCTAGTGCCATCGCGCTATTAATTTCAAAATGTTTACTTTTTCTGTCAAACTTGTCCCCTTTTAAGGAGGTAGTTGACTGACTTCGTACAGTTGGTTTACTTTTTTGTTTTGAGTTTAAAAGTATTTCACAACGATTCACCAATTCTACTTCTAGTTGTTTAATTCGATTTTTCAATGTTTCTACTTCTGAATAATAATCCAAATTTTCTGTTTTCAACACCTCCAAACGTCTTTTTAGATCTGTAAAACAAGAGGTAGTTGCCATCAGTGATTAAATAGAAACATTTTACCTTTTTGAATCTTTTCATTTTGCTCCTTAGACTGCAAAAGTGCTAAATGCACTTCATTACACTCTTTAACGAGTTTAGCATTATCGCATTTATACGGTTCTGCGCCCAACTGGAGGTTGTCTCGTTCCTTAAAAATACGAAAATTCCGTGACACCAAAAGTCAAAATGATTTTTCTCAGTGACGTGACAGTTACCTCGATTGCATTTTGGGCTATTTTCATGTATTTCTGAAGACTTTCCGTTGTCGTTTTTAAATCTGCCACCAATTTTTCAATTAGAGGGGCAGATTCTGGGGTAAATGATTGGTAGTAACCCAATTCGTCCAATTCTTCACGAAGTCTCTTCACTTTGGACTCCATTTTTATTCTATGATAATCACGTTCACATTATTGTAAAATAATTAAAATTAAAATGCTAAGCTTAAAATATTTGGGATTTTAAAAATTAGGAACATAACCTCAATTCTATTTGTCAACAACTAACGATCAAAATTTGACAAATGTTTAAAATTGTTGCCAATAGCAAATTATTAAAAGTTAAAATTTTTCAAATCGAAGTAGACATTTTTCTGATTACAGATTGGCTACAGTGGCAAAGGCTTCTGGCTTTTTAATGGAAACCGTATCACCAAAATATTGTCATGTAGATTCTTTACATATTTTTGTAATGTTTCGTAACATTATCTTTCAGTTGGTTAAAAAATGTTACTTAAACTTTAACAAATACCTATAATTGTGTGCTCTGGTGACGTGGAAGCAGCCGTCGCTATACTGAAATAAAAAGCTCACACACGCCTACAATCCTGTGAGTCAGTGTTTGCAATGAAATACATGTAATTGTTCCAAATAAAAGTTATTTTCTATTCAACAAGTTTATTTAATAACACTAAGGAATCGCTGTAGTATACTTATACCATGCCACAATTTACCTACTACACATACACAAAAATCGGCCGACGCCAATTAAAAAAAAACAAAAGCTTTAATAAATCAAACTAGCAGCAGTAAAACAGTCAGTAAATAAATTAAAATGATTATAGTGTACAGGGGGTGTAGAAGCACTGTATAAAAATAAAATTTTGGCTTTTTTTTACAAATGAACCTACATGGGATTTCAGTCAAAAATCCTAACCTATTTAGCATAATAACTGAAATCCCAGTCTAGTTTGACAAATTAAAGCTTGTTTACGAGTCATGCACCAATAATAGTGAGCGCCTCAGCTCGCTCTTCTTCCAATTCTTTTCCAGTGGTTTCCAACATTTTTTTGGCAAAGTCATCAGTGGGTAGATCCTTTACAATCTCCCATTTCTTATTACTGATTGTGACAGGGAAAGAAAAGACAACGTCTTTTGGCGTTCCATAGCTACCATCGCTTACCACCCCCATAGAAACAAATTTTCCAGATGATGTCCCATTAAACCAATCTCTCATATGATCAGATGCAGCTTTGGCAGCTGACATTGCAGAAGACATCTTTCTAGCATTGATAACAGAGGCTCCACGTTTTTGCACAGTTTCGACAAAAACTGATCTCAGCCAAGCATCATCACTTATAGCTTCCCTCACGGAGAGATCTTTGCCTTCATTCACCCGCACTTTTCCATGGGAAGCGTCAGGGAACTGAGTTGAGGAGTGGTTTCCCCAAATAATTATGTTACTGATATTGGCCACGGGTAGATTCAGTTTGCCAGCAATTTGTGCTTGTGCCCGGTTTTGGTCCAAACGAGTCATTGCAGTGAAGTTCTCTTTTGGAATAGATGGCGCAAATTGAGAACAAATAAGAGCGTTGGTGTTGGCTGGGTTTCCAACTACCAAAACTTTGACGTCTTTGTTTGCGTATTTATCGAGGGCTTCACCCTGTTCTTTGAAAATCTTCACATTTGCGGCGAGAAGATCTTTACGTTCCATCCCTTGCTTGCGAGGCATGGCACCAACCAAAAAGGCCGCAACAACATCCTTGAAAGCTACAATTGGGTCGGCTGTGGGAACTACTTGTCTCAATAAGGGGAGTGCGCAGTCATCGAGCTCCATGACTACACCCTCCAAAACGCCCATCATGGGTGGAATGTCGAGGAGATGTAGAATGAGGGGCTGATTGGGGCCAAAGACATCACCTTTAGCAATCATATACAGAAGGGAGTACGCAATTTGGCCAGCGGCTCCAGTGACGACGACACGAATTGGTTCCGACTGTAATAAACGAAAGTAAATTACATAATAAGTAATTTATTAGCTGGAATGTTTCTTTTTATCGAAATTATGTTTACAGAAAATTGGATCGGTTCGACTTACCATTTTATAGTTGTTGTGTGCCCCTTTCTCAAAATATTTGTCCTCTGAGACCTTGGCGGCGTCTTTCCCTATTTATCACTAGTTTCTGAATGATAAATATGACGTCCTTTGACCCCTCTCACGATTTTCCACTCAACACAACACATGAGAAGGTGTAATGTCAACAGCTCGTTTGTTATTGGTGAATAGTTGCCGCGAAATTTATACCTGCCACTCACAGAAAAAGGAATTTTTAAATTTTTACAAAGAACTAGTTCGGTCCACTTACATTATTGTGTAATATGTATATTAATTTTTTACAATAATTCTGTACTTATTAATATTAATTATAATGGAGTATTTTAAAATTTTTGTAGAGCGTTATTTATACGCCGCTTTCAGCCGTGTTATCAAATTCCGTGCATTTTATTTTGAATGTTGTTATTTTGTTCTGTATTAATAATAATCACCATAATTATTTTTTATTATGGATAAAATATAACTAATCATCATAATACAATATACAGCTTGTCCTCAAAGTGTAAAATAAATTCATTGAAAAAGTAAAGAATTAAATTTGAGAATACATCACTCGTATATTTTCACTCACACAAATGCCAATAACTAAATGATCCACGGAGCAAGAAGTTCCGCGTTTAGGAGTATGCTTTAAGTGAATAATGAGGGGCGCAGGGCACGAAGTCCCCTGCTTTCATTAACAATCCGACATTTCCTTAAAAACACTTACAAAAGACGTTGAATGTCTGCACAATTATAGCACATAGGTAGGTAAAGGTAAATCAGTACTATTTTTTAATTACTAACATGCTTATTAATGAAGATTTTAGTAACCTACGCATAAATCCTAATCTTTACGGTTATTAATTATTATGGTTATCTTGGTTATTATGGATAATAACGAACAGTTTTAGTATTTACGCATTCATCAGGGACTTAGGCAGGCAACTGATTAGGCACGGGTCTGGCAAACCCGAGGTACCCACCCGGTCATTTGAACGCCAGATATTATGTCCGCTAACACTATAAACTGGATTTCATGCTTCAACTACCTTCGCGGGGTGTGGCGAACGTATGTAGTATGGAAAACAGTCGGGGAACTTGGCTTGATCACCTGGTCCACGAGGAAACAACCCCTATAAAGAAACCCTAAAATCAAGGTAGAATAGCGTATGCTGAAGACTACCTGGTCCAATTGACAAGGATGAAAATCCTGACCATGGCAAAGAAGAGGATCTTTGAAAAAGCAGCGACAAAGAGAATTAAAAGACCGGAGGCCCCGACTAAATGACGCTGCTAGGAAAACGCTGAAATACCTTCTCACTAAGAAGCTCTCCAAAGAAGAGGCCCTAGAGAAGGTAAAACAGCCCTTCTCTAAAGAACCCAAGGACGAAACCTCCAGTCGTAAATGATCGAAAAGGGTCCGACCTGGAGGTGATACTCCTGATGGATATGAAGCAAAGAATGTAAATTGGTCAGATGCTAATCCCTTCAGGCCTTCCTTCAGTCCGGCCCTCGCTGGCATAAGGGTACTAATCATTCCAAATGACTTTCCATAGAAGCTTCTGTCGATGGTCCAACTCAAGGCCGTACAGGAGTGAATCGTGAACAAAATGATATAACTGGAAAAAGGAACTGTATGCACAAACCATAGATCAAGGTAGCTATCCGTAACCTGTCCCGTCGAAGAGAAAATCCTGAAACTCATTGAGGTGCAGAACGAAAACCGTAATGTATCTCGCTTGAGGGTGCTCAGAATAAATCCTGTGGGCTTTATATTCGAGCTCACTTTTTCTGTAGACCCCCAGTCAGCAGAAAAGCTGAAAAGGATGGACCATTTGGTAAACTACAACTAAAAGTTCAACTAAGGCTGAGAAGTAGCAAAGCCAAAAAGATTCAAGAAGTGGAAGGAACTAGACATGCTACAACCATAGCAGGAACTTCCAAGGAGTAGCATCATCTGCTGACAAAACCGAAAGCGAAAAGTTAAAGGCGGTGAAAACTATCCAAAACCCTAAGCCAAGGCTCTAAAAGCCACGCCGCAACCCAAGGCAAATTCTAAAGACAAACAGGTGCCTTAGAAAACGCAGAAGGGGAGCGTCGTTAAAAAACCCAAACCAAAATCACATTACAGTTTTCTGAGAAAGTCAAATATTTGTGAGTAAGCGACTAGTTTGGAATACTAACGTAAACAAAATTCTGACGAAAACAACAGCGGCATTGTGAACATGCGGTCAATCTTTTAGTAAGACATGGGGTCTAAAGATGATCTCTAGTGGTCATACTTGACGGTTGTCAGACTTATTGTCACCTATGCATCAATGGTATGGTGGACAAAAACCTTAGAAAAAACGGCGCAAACCAAATTGCAGGCAGTGCAAAGACTTGCTTGTCTTAGCATAACGGGAATAATCCACTCCATCCCCACAGCCGCCCTAGAGGCAATGCTAGATTTGCTCCCTTTACACCTTTTTGTTAGAAGGGAAGCAGTATTGAGCGCCTTAAGGACTTTACAGACAAAATACTCAAAATCGGGAGATATGGTAGGTCACATCAAGATATTGAACAAAATTCGGACAGAATCGATGATCATACCATCGGATTTGATGCCAGTTGAGTTTGATTTCGGGTTGAAGTGGCGATCATTCTCAACCATAAGGTCAAACCGTTTCTAACCCAACTGCCAAAACATACTCTCGTTTGATATACAGACGGGTCAAAATCGGAGCAAGAGAGTGGATTAGGGATGTATGGTCCTAAATGCAGGATCTCCTTACCTTTAGGTAACAGCCCCACGATTCTACAAGCAGAAATTTCTGCTATAAATCTCTGCGCACAAGAGTGTCTTCAAAGGCCTCTGGAAAGCACTAAGATTTATATAATATCGGACAACCAGGCAGCACTACGTAAGCGCTTTAGAGACATCCTCCTGCGCGTCTAAAACTGTCTGTGACTATAAACAATCTCTCAACCAACTGACTAGCAAAAACAGGGTTACTCTGTGCTGGGTGCTAAGACATGAGGGAATAGAAGGAAGCGAAATAGCGGACACCCTTGCTAAAAAACGTGCGAAAGCTCCCTTCATTAGTTCAGAACCCTACTGTGGGCTAACAAAAGCCCACTTGGCTTGTGAAATTTATGAGTGGGAAAAAATTGAAAGAGAATCCCACTGGAAACAAGTTCCAGGGTCCAGGTCAACAACATCTGTAAAAGTTTGCGACATTTCAATAATCAATCATCTCGTAAAATGGGCAAGACCGAGGTTAGGACGTGCCGCGTGTCGAAACAGCGGAACATTTATATTCTGTTTCGATGGCCTATCTCGCAAAAGGCTGCAACGTTTGGGAGGGACGATACTAACGCACTTTCAAATAACTGATGTAGCTCCTAGCAGGAGAGCTAAGTTTCTTAGATTCATACTAGAAGAAGGGTCTCGCACAAAAGATCAGACTTGGTCGTACTGTGGATAAGACGTGCGCAACCTATATAATGTATCTAGTTATCAGTGGCGGCTCCTCGGGGTGAGCAGGCTAGGCAATGCCCACACTATTTTATTGTTTACGATACAAAGTAAAATATTGCTTTTTTTTCCTTTTTTTAATTTCTTATATGTATACACAAATAATTATTTTCATAAACATCATTTAAACCAACCGATTTTTTTCATTACATCTCACAGTTTCCGCAAATGAGAAATTGCAGTTGCAAAAAAGTGGGTCAGATCTCGGCGCGGCGTTATGCGGTTCACATGAGTATGGGCTAGTCCACCCTGGTCCACCCTCTTGATTGTAAGCAACGACAGACGTTCAGTTTTCGCTGTACGTGATTGAGAGTAAAGAATTCGAAACGCACGTTGCTGCATATCCGCGTTTTCTTGCTTCAAGCGGGACACGACGCCTTGCCGTCAATGTATATCTCAAACCTTGCAGAATGGGATTTCTGATATTCGATTTAAGGGTTTAATACATTAAAATCAGAATAACGAATGATGAGAATAACTAACGCATCGCCGTCAGCAACGGAGGAAGACAGAAGTTAAACGGTCCGCCTATCCCGGAAATACGTGCTGTCAAGACACCAAAAGGGTTCGGTAACATCCACCTGGCCCCCGGGTCCCTAAAACACATGTAGGTAGACACCGAAAAAGCCACTGTCGATTTTCCCGGCACGCCGCCATCCGAAGCAGGGCACTCCTAATGAGGGGAGCAAGTTCGATCGAGATGAACGAGCTGCTAGACGAATACGAGGACTTATTCGATGACAACGGCCACCGACTCCTTTCGCCGACGGTGTTCGGAGAAGGGAGTCGGTGACCCAGGATAGCGCTGCCACCACCGCATCACCGCCATACCGCGTTACCCCTCAGAAGAAAAAAATCCGGGTAGATCGGATGCTTGAGCTGGGGACTGTCGAAGACTACGACAGTCCATGGGCCGCTCCCGTCGTCAAGTATGGAGGAAGAATCATAGAATACCCTCCCTGTAGAGTTTTCTGTGGGTAGAATGAAGGCTTCAAGCATGGAGGTAGGATGACAGCAGTCATTTAACTAACCTTGGGATGACTGGAGGGAACATTTCTCATTTAACATTTATTTTTTTATAACCAATAAACACTGAAGGAACGCCGGCAAAAGAGCTCCACGCAAGTCATTTCTGACCCCTTCCGTACCCCCAGTAACATTTTATATGTAATAAATATTGAAGTTCTCACATTTAAATAATATGGGTTACGACATATTTTTTTTTAGAAAATCAATATTGGTTTTAAAGATTGAATATATATTTATTTTCAATGTTTAATATGTACTTATTTAATTCAGAACATTTAATAAATGTTCTTCATATGAAAGGGGGTATGGATATAAAAAAAACTTGTATGGAATACAATATAAAATTTATTAAACACAAAAATACATTGTCTGGAAAAACAATGTATTTGAAACGTTGAAAATTTGTACCAGGTGATTTTTTTTTTAATTTCTGCTGTAGTTATCCATGACATTTATGTCAGCAGTGAAACTGAAACTGCTGACATAAGCTTCATGGGCAACCAGAGCATAAATTTAAAAAATCACCTGATGTGAAACACAATATAAATTTTTTAAACATAAAAATACACTGCCAACTTACAATGAAATAAAAATACATTGTCAATGGAAATAACAATGTTCTGCTACATTTCAATCGTTATACAGAAATATTTATTTAATAATTATTTGCTCTATAACCAATTCATTGAAAAGCGATATAATTAATTAAAATAAAAAAAATCATACCTCATGTTTTTTTCGATGAGAATTCATTCTTGCTTTTGTCTGCGCTTAATGAAGTCCTACCATTTTTTAAATTTCAGTAGTTGTGGTGTTTTTGTGACGTTTCCGTGTTTCAAAATTGCATACATGTTTTTTTACGTCTTCTCTTCCTGGCAAATAAAGATTATTATCAGTCTGAAACTAGTTTATAAATACTATAATAATAATAATAAATGGTTACCAATTCATCTAATTTCTGCGTATCGCAAAGCGAGATTTTGAATAGTGTCAATTTCACAATAGCTAGTATTTTTTCAAATCAATTTTTAATATTGCGCCAATAAAAACCCTATGAAATAAATTACCTACAAATTGTCCCAACATGGTGCTCTTTTTCATTTTTTTGTTCGGTATCTTGATAAAAAGACATTTCATAAATATGTAATATATGTTGAAATTCATATAATTATAAATTTATAAATATAAAATGAATATTATATAAATATTTGTAATATCTAGTCAACATTTAATATTATTTCAATCTTCTATAAATATTAAAAAAAAATATTGCTTGCTACTGGGGACTCCATCGGGAACGATGAGTTATCGACAGAATGGATTCGCAGTTAACAAATAGTAAAAGAATTTAACTCATACCCATTCATGACCCCTACCACTAACATTGTTTAAATACATATAAGGAATTCACGTTCGGTAGATGTAACTAGATTTGGTAACTTTTTTTTTTAAGCTGTGTAACTGCGGACATAATTGTTCTAGTGTATAATGTATTACTGGAATGTCAGAAAGTAGGTATCAAAAATGTGACATGTAAGTAAGTAAAGGTCAAATATCGAAAATGTGATGGTTTTGTGGTAATCTGGTGAATCTATTTTTGAACCAACGAGAAAATCGCATCCCTCTAAAAGCCCAAAGAGCAACCCGCATGTAAAATTTTGAATCTTTTCCCTTCACTAGTTTTTTTAGGAGGACAAGTTTTGATGTCATCATCATGGATCCACAATTTCACCATGGATCCGTTCTGGTATATCCATGTCTCATCCAAGAAAATGAAAAGTAAATCTTCACCACAATCACGCAATTGGAGATAGGTACCGCCTTAGAAATTTGATTCTGGCAGCTATAACGTGTTTAAAATGTGAAAAACTTCGCCTTCGGAAACCTAAATTTATACGTGTATTACGTACAATTATTTTCATTTTATGTATTTAATGGACATGTTAATTTTTGTATCGCATGACGAACTACTCGACAAGCGCTTTAGAGCACGCCACTGGAATAACAGTTTCTCTGAGGAGCTGGAAGAGCCATTTATAACCCCAGTCGAAAGCGCGGTATCAGGTGCTTTTTAAACTATCTTCCCTCTTCTCATTCTACCTCCATGGTTTCAAGTAGAGTAGGTTTCACAACGAAAGGAGACTGCAGGTGGGAGTGCGCAGAACACAGTTTTGATTTGATCTTACAGTAGCAACGTTTCATTTGTATACAATACAATGTCATTACGAGGGGTTAGCTAAGCTGTTTACCCACAGAGTACCCCATCGGCTTGGCACGCGTCGCCTTTATTCAACCAGAAGAAGGGTAGCTAAGAACCGCTCGGATTACCGGTTTCCTACCTGCCCAGTTTTAAAATTGCAATTTATGGTGGGTATGAACCGCTGTGAAGTTAATTGGCACAAACACGAATTTGACTGAAACCATCATAAAATTTTATTTTACAGAAATGAAACGTCGTTACTGTTCAAATATCGTGAAAGCAGTGACAGCGGCGATGAAAATTTAAAAACATGCTGGGTGTAATCCGAGGGATATTCAAAATATGTATTTTGACTTTGAAATATTAAAATATTGTTGGCTAATTCTTAGCACTTTTATCCCCCCTTTTATCTAAAGTGTAGGAATACGTTATTTTATAAAATATTAGCATCTTTGATCAATATATACCTATAATATTAGTTTCTGAGGAAAGCATAGAGATAGAATCATCCTACCTCTATGGTGAAAAGTAACATTTTAGGTACAAATTCAGATTACGAAAGTGTACGAATATATATTTTATATCTATTTACTTTATCTTTATTACATTATAGGAATTCAATACAACAATACAACATTATACATTAGAAAGTTAAATGTACCATCTTATGCTATAATCGTTGCGCCTCTGTGGTCTGAAGGCCACGCATCGTAAGCCCCGCCCCTGGCCTCTTTCGTTCTGCGTTTGACTATACATATGCATATCAATATTGTGTTGATTTTTTTGAAAGTTACGAATCACATGTAATTACCGGTTCCGACTTGGTTGTTACTGTTACCGATTTAACAACATTATTCATAACATGTTTAAGAATCGATGAGAAACACGCGTAATCAAAAATTAATAAGAGCCCGCGCTTTTTTGAACATGACAACTTGAGCGCAGGTTGTTGGATTTCCTGTTGGCGACAAAAAATAAAAAGGTCACGTATTTTCTTGTAAGGTAAGCTGTCAATTTATTTTTTTTACAATCACTGATAAACTTTTTTGGAAAAAATTCAGAAAAATTTAATGTCGTGTTAATAAAGTGGCAGTTCGTGAAATATCAAAATTTTTGGTGAACAAAACTCAGAATGCCCGAGAATTACTATTGGTAATGTAAAATTTAAATATCCACTATATTTTCGAAATCTGACCAGTGTTTTGATCGTCGTCGCACCAATTAATGTTTTTAAACTATGTCGTGTTTGACGGAAGCGAAATTTGCTTAATAATATTACATAACCTCAAAATTCTTCACGCTTTCACAATTTATGAATTACTTTGCAGCCCAGACAATTTCTTCAAGAAAATGACAGATCTAGAGTCACCCAGGAAAAATAATGATTGTTATTTCTATTATTATTCAACATGTGCAAAGGTGATTATTTCATAAGCTGTTGTGAGTCCATATGTGATTTTGATCTTATCGTAGGGTGATAATTGCACGTTTCGCCATGAACCATCTGCGTTAGGCTGTGAAACTATGTGTTCCTTCTGGAAAGAAGGCAAATGTTTGAATGTTCATTGCAATTTCAGGCACATGGAATTAAGAGTAAGATTGTGTCAGCTTATGTATTTTATCAATATTAGTTACGTTTTTTGTAGAAAAATCGAAAGGCGATACCTTGTTATTGGGAATCTCAACCAGGCGGTTGTTTGAAACCTCACTGTCCTTTTCTTCATCAAAATCCTAAACCTCCAGTTGCCAATGAGTCGCTTGAGAGCAAAACGGATTCAGGAACAGGTATTTATATTGTTACTTTTGCATCTAATGGCTGACTTAGGTGACTACTTTGCAGAGTCTGCAGATAATTCAATGACTGAAAAGCTGAGTCATTTAAGTGAGAAGAATTTTAAGAACACTCCAGTTGATTCTTTGGTTGTTAATTTTGAAGAAGGTATGCAGCTAGTAAAGTAATTTTTAAGATACAAGTAGCGTTTATAGTGTTTTGGAATGTGTTGTTGCGTTTGTTTGTAAAATATTTATGTTTTGTTATGTTCCTATTAACTTATGCCATGGCCAAAACAATCTCCACTGAATTATCATAAATTCTGAAGAGCTTAACTATCGCTTGGTGCACTAAATTACCAGTATTTATTCTCTTCTAATTTTTAGTGGAATTGTTCCTAATGAAACTCTAAGGGTTTTATTTTGTTCGAGGTGCATTCTTGTATAGTTTTTCTGTGGGAAGTGAGGGGGATAATATATATTATATAACTATGTAGTATTTATTATTAGAATTATAATTATATGTAATCTCACTAATGTTATTGTACATATAGCAAAATTTAAGTTGCATAATGACAAGTATTTTGCCATATGCACAAAATCTGACTGTACTGTAAAACAGAAAAATGTTAATTTTGTTATATGGTGTCTATTGGATCAGAATTTAGTTATATTTTTTATATACACACACAACTGCAATTGTTACATGAATTTGTTTCTATGGTTGTCTTGAAAAAATCAAATTTTTTGGTACTTATTTTCTAGCAGTCTTCAGTTAATTGTACATTAAAAAAGAAATTAAAGTTGTTTTGTACCAAAGTCCTTGTTTTTATTTTCTGCAAGAATGCATCCCGATTTTTACTGTAATAATATATTTGATTGTGATGTGTTCTTGCAGAATCTGATAATGAATCAGCTCCAACTAACTCTCCTGTAAAGTCGAGCAACCGGGTTGTAAAAGTGAAAACTTTGGAAGAAATTAAACTGGAAAAGATCCAAGCTGAATCTGCTGCATATTATTCTTATTCAGGTACGTCTTGCAATTAAAATTATGTTATAGTCAAAGTAATTTTATTCAATGCTTGTGTCTTTACGAAGTTGTGATATAAAAATTAAGGTGAGACCTGGGTTATGTAAACAGCATTATTCTATTTCTTTTTTTTTGTGAGCACATACGCAGTATTAATTTATTCATAGGTTTTTGCACTGTTCTGACTTACAGCTAATTTTGTTTGATTGTGTATTCTAGAAGGAGACGCTGTTTCACACGACGCAGATGATCTACGCCAGAGGATATGGGAGAGAGTTTCAAGTAAAAACGTACCAAAAAGATTAGAAACAGTCACAACATCAGGACGAAAACGGCCACAAGAAGCAGCCAGCACTGCACCTGCGTTCAAAAAACAGAAAAAAAATGTCGCGAATGTTAGGGAGATTAAAATTAAAACTTTGGACGAAATACGTGCTGAACGCGCAAAGAAAGCCCAATTTTCTCAGTCTACTGTCCAAGAAACAAATACCCCTCCAGCTATTTGTGATAGTTCTGTGAGCAGTAGTACTGAAGATAAAGAAGAACAGAAAAAGTCTAGGTCCATGAAATTCAAATTACAGAGAAAGCCGCTGTTTATTCAAGAAACAAAGAATGAAGAAGAGTCTGCAGAGACAGTTAGGCAAGAACGTGTAAGTGATGCAGGAAGTGATAGAGTATGTGACAGTGAACAAGACCGACAAGACGTTAATTTGAACAAAAGTAACAACAACAATAAGGCACTCGATGAGATCTTGTTGTTACAAGATGATGATGATATGTGTAACGTGAGTTTAAAGGAAGAAGAAAGGCTTTTAAATGAGTTAGATGACTTTTTACAAGACTGAGACACTGAAAGCAATATAGGTTCATTGTGAAGTAGTGAAAAAATTAGATCTTTATTTTATTTTAAGAGATTAGCTTTAATTGTATTATTTTTTCATTCTATACATCTCATTACTAATAATGTTGTACAAAAAAACTTACTCTATATTTTTAAGAATTTTGAAGTAAAGACCATAGATAAGAAATTTGTTTTGTGTAAAGTACTATTAATACTATAAAAATTTCCCCATCCTGACATTTTGGAGTAACAGAAATTAAGTATATACTTAAGTATGTTAAAGTCGAAGGCGTACGTATTTTTTCTTCCTTCTTTGTTGTGGTGCTGTTGTATTAGTGAATTTTTTGCTTCCAAATTTGCAGTAGGTGCTTAGTCGAGTTTCCTTCGCTATATATGCTGCATTGTCCCATACGACATGGATCATATACTGCATCATTTATTGATTTTCGCAGAATTTATTGCGTTTTTCAACAACGTTTAATGAATAAACCTGAAGTTCAATGTTAAATGTGTAGATTAACTTTAAACCATTACACAGTTGTTGCGTAACTGGCAACGCTCCAATTTACAAGAATAATTAACTACTAGCTGTCGCCTTTTATGAAAAGAGGATTAAATATTATTATTGAAAGTGAAAATAAGAACTTCTGGGTACTTACATCTTAACGAGTCCTTAAAATATTTATCTGCCGTCTGTCAACTTCCGATGTACAAAATGAAATTTTTTTCTTGAGATAACTACATATACACGGTTGCTAAAAAGTATGGAAGCAGTTGAATATCGCGAGAACGGTTTATTAGAACTCATTGAAATTTGGCACACAAGTAAAAGTGTTTGAACTCTATCCTCTGAAATAGGTATTATTCAAATTTCCATCAACACTTGTTCTGGAGATACAAGGATAACCTGATTCTTTTAATGGCATGAACTATCAAATTTAATATTTTTGAAAAACGCATTTTTTTAACACATGCCTTTCTTTATTTGTACTTAAAAAAAAACATAAAAGTAGTACAATTTCGAAAATGTGAAATTTATTTGGATTTGAAAACGTTGTCTTTATCTATCATTAATTCTTTACCATTTGTGCATTGATAGAAAAATGAAATATAAGTTAATTGCATGCGGGTTTTCTATGGCCCATGCATGGGTATTACGAACATTCGTTGTACCATTACGAGTAAATATTGTTTCATCAGTGATCAGAATTTGGTTAATAAAATTTTCATGGTTCATAGTTTATTCCAAAAGCTATTCTAAAAATCGTACTCTTCGGGGATAATCAGAAGATATTATTGCACACGTTGGACGTGATAAGGATGCAACTGATTTTCACGTAATGTACTTTGCTGTGACATGACTCGATGAGCACTTTGTCGGGTACTAATTGCTGTATTTTCGCCTGTTATTTATAGAATTTCCTCCTCTAGATCTAACTACTGTTGGAGTCTTGGTCTACCGTCGTGTCCTCTACGATGTTCTTGTAATTTTCCAGTTTCTCTAGTTCGCTGCTGCATATTAATTCTCGACGCCACAGCAACATTTTAATGAAATTCTCCATAGAGTATTAACATGCCTACAAGCTCATTATTTTCAAAACGATAATGATATTTTTTGTAAACGCTAATCTTTAATTAGAAATTTTGGACAGGACCGTCTCTAAAAATTTATAAAAGGATGAAATCAATAAATATCCAAATTTTACTAACGTAATTTAAGCTAAATCGCTGTAGAGCAAGGTATAAAACTACGTGTTAAAAGGAAAGTCTCAAGTTAGAGAACACCTGATATAAAATAGAATATATGGCAACTGTTATAGCCAGGAAGTGAGAATTTTCGACACTACACCGACTACACCACAGACAAAATTGTCATAATGTAGAATAAAAAAGTGCTCATGACATAAAATAATTAAAAATTTCCCTCATATCTCTGCTCATCTATAGCATTTCCTGCGTTTATCAACTGCCTCAAACTACTCGTATTGCATTAAAATTCAATATCTTCTTGCAAGTTGCAACAGAATATAATTATGACAGTGTTGATTTAATCTTCCCTGCTTCTATTAACTTAGATAATCATTAGTTAATGTTGCTATCCAGTGTTCCATACTTTTTAAAATCTCATTCGTGTATTTATTTAATGTAAGGGAAGGTGTTGTACTATGTACTCTAAACAAACACAAGTTTAAGAGATGCAGCTAGACTGCATAATATTAGTAAATCAACTCTAGGCACGTCATCAAATTACACCGTCAGTTTGGAAATACGAAGTTTGAATATACGGCAACAAATGTTGTGAAACAAATTTTTACTGTAGATGAGGAAAGACTGCTGACAGAGTACAGAGTTTTCGGCCCGACTTAACTACGGGTTAACTATAGTCTTTGGGTCTTGGCCAATTTGCCATTTCTATTGAAACACCACTTGTTAATCGTAAATTTGGCAACGTTCATATTCAGACAATCTTCTAACTAAAAGCCGTTGTCAATCAACCGAAAGCTGTTACCAATTGCTAAATTTTTAGCAATTGTGTTTCAATAGAAATGGCAAAGACAATAAGTAAGAACTGCGTGTATTGACTTACTTACTTATTTGTCTCTTTTTTTCAGCTAATTTGTACATCCTGTGTCAATAGTGAATGGTTCTTTAATAAAGTAACAACCACTAGTTAAATTAATAATTTTAAAGTGAAATATTTCAGAATGGTCGTTTTTGGCAGTACATGTATGTTTAAATTTTATACAAAAATCGTTATTTAACTCTGTTGTTATTCATCTGATAATGAGTCAGGACAGTTTTAGGTCGTTACTATTTCGGGCAAGGTTAAGATTTCAATTTTGGACTACATATTTTTACTTCTCGAGCGTACCTAAGCAAAGGAAGTATAGTAATTCAGTCCATTGGACAAATTGCCACTTTTATGTTTTCTCGACGTTTCATGACCCCTACAGTACGAAAAAAGTAGTCTCTCGTTTCCGTCTGTCTGTCTGGTGTCTGTATCCATTTTTATTAGACACATAATCTCCGAAACTGCTGGGCCGATTGTTGTCAAATTTTCTATGTATTTTAGAAATATCATGTAGATGGTTAAATGCTAACTAAAATTTAGCTTATCATCCCCACCAACAATTTGATGACGTCATTTCAATGAATTGTGTTTTAAAATGATTTGAATGTTATATAAAAATAAACTCCTATACTTTTAGTGTGCGAATGCGCGTTCAGTTTTTTCGCTAAACATTCAAATTTTCACAAAAAACATTTACAAGCTACAATAGCGTTGTATTACCAACACAGGATACAAGGCTTCGTAGCGTATGGGATTCCTAGAGGAACGGCGACCTGCAGTCGTGGGTTCGATGCCGAACTTGGTCCCTTTCTTTTTTTTTCATGCATTGGTATTGAGCTGTGATTAGTTTGATTTTCTGCTATGACTAGTATTATCTATGTTGGTGATTTCATCACAAATTTTTTATTGGTTAAATTAAGAACGAGTTACCCCATTTTCTCGAAAATATGACACGTCTTTATTTAATAATGATAAAATAAGAATTATAATATTCAGAACAATTTGTTCGAATGTGGTTTGATTAATAATTTTAGTCCTTTGTTTGAGACTCATTCAAATCAAGCTAATTTCTATGTGACATTCTTTCGATGTATAAACATAAATAAACAGTTGAAATTCAGATTGCTATTACCTAGTATAAAGGAAATTTTATCCCGTTAGTGTTAAGTGATTTAAATATATTTTACATTGTCCGTATGGCCTAATGGCTACCTGGATGTTATTTATGCCGCTGGTTTTTACTTTACAGAGGTTATCACAAAACGAAAATCATAATATCATATTTTATATATTTTTTATTCTATTTTATAATCACAATCTTCTTTATAAGGACCCAAATGCGGGCATAAATTGGCCTTTATGGCACAAAACAGTAAACAATTGCTAAGCAACGATTGATTATTCATTTACATTAATTAATTATTCAAATAAGCTTCAATATTCAACAATTTTATTAAAGTTGCGAAAATAGTATTTCATCAAATCATCGCCTGGCTAACTTCAAATTCTTCCCAAGTTTCTTATGAATAAACGTTTTCCATTTCTTCAGTATGCATTTTGAAAATCGAATTATTTAACAAATAAACAACGTGATATCCATAACAATATCAAAATAATATGTATTAAACTTCGCATCGGCACAATTCACACAATCTTGCCAGAAATACTCAATATATCGTTAAAAATATTTTAAATATTTTCGAAAGTAAATTAGAATAAAACGTTGTATGTACCACGGGCATAATCGTCGATTGTGGCCCTCGGGAAATTAAAAGCCCTCCTTCATCGGGCTTTAAAGATTTCCTCGTGCCATAGTCTCCCTAATTATGCCCTTAATACATAAATAACTATAAAGAGCTGGATTTGTCGGATTGTACTTTACGGGCGAGAGAAGTTGTATCGAAAAAACCTTTGACCAATTTTTTTCTTTTTTTTTCTTTTTTATTTATTCTGATCAATCACACTTAATTTACAACATACCTAAAGTTCTTACGTATTTTTAGCACTAGGTAGGTATATGGGAACAAAGTAAGATAGATAATCGTATTAATGTATTCTCTCTCTTCGTTAACTATCAATACAAATACCTATTATATAACTGATTCTTCAAATTACCTAAATAAGTATTAAATTTTGAAAATGCAGAGTTATGGTTTGAAGGTTTCTGTTGTCAATCAAAACAGCAATGTGTTACACGTGGGTCGTAGGTTAGATTTTCTGTAATTTTTACTTAAAAAGGAAATATTTGTGTAGCTGAAGAATCAAATATCTATAATTTTTAAAATTTGATCTCTAGCTTCGCATTACTTACTTTATCTCGTTGTCTTATTCGAAAAGAAAGTTATAACTAATAAGTAAATCTTTTTGAACATTTGAATTATGTCCATCGGTGGACAAATCTGCCTTTCATTTTATCGGAACTAAACGCCTTTTTACTTCCCGAGCGTAAGCAAAGGAAGTATTGTAATCGAGTCCGTCGGCCGACTCTCTACTTTTACGTTTTCTCGATCTTTCATGACCCCTAGAAGACGAAGAAATAGGTCTCCCATTTCCGTCTGTCTGTCCGTCTGTCCGTCTGTCCGTCTGTCCGTCCGTCTGTCCGTCCGTCTGTCCGTCTGTTGTCCCGGATTTTTATTAGACAGATAATCTCCGAAAGTACTCGACCGATTGTTGTGAAATTTTGTACCTATATTAAGAATATCATGTAGATGGTAAAACGCTAACCAAAATTTGTCTAATCATCCCCACCACTAAAGCGATGACGTCACTTCAAAATTGTACATAGTAAATGGGTTTTCAATTGTATAAAATAACATAGTCCTACACATGTAGTTTACAACTCTGAATCGACTTTTCACACGAAACGTCCAGATTTTTGGAAAAAAAATCAAAATTATAAAACAACATTTTGAAATTTAATTTTTAATCTGCTAACCAGAATGCTTTGAAATGCTGCAGATGTTTTAAGGCTATAAAGAGCATCATAAATCTTTAGTCAAAAAATATTTGCTTATCCCCTCCAAAAACTTAATGACGTCAGCTCAAAAGTTTGTGGAATAAATCATATCTAAAATGTACAAAATATGATGAGTCTGTACTTGTGATCTATCACTCCATTCATATTTTTTGGATTTGCATATACAGGGTGACTCAAAAAAATTAATGAATGCGTAAATATATTTTATTGATTTAATCAGGAACTACAAAACCGAATGCTCTGAAATCTTGCAGATGTTTTAAGGTCATAAAGAGCATAATAAATGTTTAGTCAAAATATATTTGCTTATCCCCTCCAAAAACTTGATGACGTCAGCTCGAAAGTTTGCCGAATAAATCATATCTAAAATGTACAAAATATGATGAGCCTGTACTTGTCATTTATCACTCCATTCATATTTTTTGGATTTGCATATACAGAGTGACTCAAAAAAATTAATGAATGCGTAAATATATTTTATTGATTTAATCAGGAACTACAAAACGGAATGCTCTGACATCTTGCAGATGTTTTAAGGTTATAAAGAGCATAATAAATGTTTAGTCAAAATATATTTGCTTATCCCCTCCAAAAACTTGATGACGTCAGCTCGAAAATTTGTCGAATAAATCATATCTAAAATGTACAAAATATGATCAGTCTGTACTTGTGATCTATCACTCCATTCATATTTTTTGGATTTGCATATACAGGGTGATTCAAGAAAATAAATGAAAGCGTAAATTTATTTTACTGATTTACTCAGGAACTACAAAACCGAATGCTTCGAAATCTTGAAGATATTTTAAAATTATCATAAGCATGGTAAATTTTTAATCAAAACGTATTTGGTCGTCCCCCCTAAAAAATTTATGACGTCACCACAAAATTTTGCTGAATAAATCCTATCTAAAATGTACAAAATATGGTGAGTCTCTTCTTGTGATTTATCATTCCATTCAAATTTTTTCGATTTGCATATACAGGGTGACTCAAAAAAATTAATGAATGCGTAAATTTATTTTATTGATTTAATCAGGAACTACAAAACCGAATGCTTTGAAATCTTGCAAATGTTTTAAGGTTATAAAGAGCATAATAAATTTTTAGTCAAAATATATTTGGTTATCTTCTACAAAAAACTGATGACGTCAGCTCAAAAGTTTGCCGAATAAATCGTATCTAAAATGTACAAAATATGATGAGTCTGTACTTGTGATTTATCATTCCATTCATATTTTTGGATTTGCATATGCAGGGTGACACAAAAAAATTAATGAAGGCGTGAATTTATTTTATCGATTTAATCAGGAATTACAAAACCGAATGCTTTAAAATCTTGGGAATATTTTAAAGTTATTATAAGCATGGTAAACTTTTGTTCAAAATGTATTTGTTCATCCCTCCTAAAGAAATTGATGACGTCACCCTTAAATTTTGCTGAATAAATCCTATCTAAAATGCAAAAAACATGATGAGTTTGTACTTGTGATTTATCATTCCATTCATATTTTTTAGATTTTCTTAAGAGGTGGTTCAAAAAAATTAATGAAGTCAATTTATTTTATTGATTAAATTAAAGGCAACACTCATTATTAGTATTACACCCCAACCAACCCAATTTGGTAGACACAAAATTTGTTAAAGGAAAAACTCGGTTGAAACATAAGGGTAGCACGCTTATTTACATCGACTTTTACATTACAGACCTGCATTTGTTTTATGCGTTTACTTGGTTCCGCAAATGTGAAATAGACATGTTTATAATCAACCAATTGTGAATTTCACCGTCAAGAATTAAAATAAAACCCAATGTTTTATATAATAAGCGGAAGTCGAAGCAATAAAACCGATGGTCGTTTTGTTTAGTTTCTCTGTTTGACTCTCACGTATGCTGTTACGCCTGTCATCTTAAATTAAGAATGTTTATACATACACGATTTTCAGTTGCCTCTGATACGTATACGCCAGTAAATTGTTTCGTTATTTTATTGATTATTACAAATCAATATTCAAAACGACCCAATTCATTTTCCCGAAAATTTGAGAATATAATAATTTTATTCTTAGTATTACACTACATCTATCCCAACTGATATACGTGTCCTTGCAAAAATGTTGATGACGTCATCGCAATTTTTTTTAAATTCCCACTACAAAAATGTAATGAGAAAAATAAACACAATAGGCATGCAGTCGTCAAGTTTCCGACAGCGAGGGAAGTACTGTCTAAACTCTTTAGACCAATTTTTTATTTCTATACTTGTTTTTACTTCCCGAGCGTAAGCAAAGGAAGTATTGTAATCGAGTCCGTCGGCCGACTCTCTACTTTTACGTTTTCTCGATCTTTCATGACCCCTAGAAGACGAAGAAATAGGTCTCCCATTTCCGTCTGTCTGTCCGTCTGTCCGTCCGTCTGTCCGTCTGTCCGTCTGTCCGTCTGTTGTCACGGATTTTTATTAGACAGATAATCTCCGAAAGTACTCGACCGATTGTTGTGAAATTTTGTACTTATATTAAGAATATCATGTAGATGGTAAAACGCTAACCAAAATTTGTCGAATCATCCCCACCACTAAAGCGATGACGTCACTTCAAAATTGTACATAGTAAATGGGTTTTCAATTGTATAAAATAACATAGTCCTACACATGTAGTTTACAACTCTGAATCGACTTTTCACCCGAAACGTCCAGATTTTTGGAAAAAAAATCAAAATTATAAAACAACATTTTGAAATTTAATTTTTAATCTGCTAACCAGAATGCTTTGAAATGTTGCAGATGTTTTAAGGCTATAAAGAGCATCATAAATCTTTAGTCAAAAAATATTTGCTTATCCCCTCCAAAAACTTGATGACGTCAGCTCAAAAGTTTGTGGAATAAATCATATCTAAAATGTACAAAATATGATGAGTCTGTACTTGTCATTTATCACTCCATTCATATTTTTTGGATTTGCATATACAGGGTGACTCAAAAAAATTAATGAATGCGTAAATATATTTTATTGATTTAATCAGGAACTACAAAACCGAATGCTCTGAAATCTTGCAGATGTTTTAAGGTCATAAAGAGCATAATAAATGTTTAGTCAAAATATATTTGCTTATCCCCTCCAAAAACTTGATGACGTCAGCTCGAAAGTTTGCCGAATAAATCATATCTAAAATGTACAAAATATGATGAGCCTGTACTTGTCATTTATCACTCCATTCATATTTTTTGGATTTGCATATACAGAGTGACTCAAAAAAATTAATGAATGCGTAAATTTATTTTATTGATTTAATCAGGAACTACAAAACCGAATGCTTTGAAATCTTGCAGATGTTTTAAGGTTATAAAGAGCATAATAAATTTTTAGTCAAAATATATTTGGTTATCTTCTACAAAAAACTGATGACGTCAGCTCAAAAGTTTTCCGAATAAATCGTATCTAAAATGTACAAAATATGATGAGTCTGTACTTGTGATTTATCATTCCATTCATATTTTTGGATTTGCATATGCAGGGTGACTCAAAAAAATTAATGAAGGCGTGAATTTATTTTATCGATTTAATCAGGAATTACAAAACCGAATGCTTTGAAATCTTGGGAATATTTTAAAGTTATTATAAGCATGGTAGGTAAACTTTTGTTCAAAATGTATTTGTTCATCCCTCCTAAAAAAATTGATCACGTCACCCTTAAATTTTGCTGAATAAATCCTATCTAAAATGCAAAAAATATGATGAGTTTGTACTTGTGATTTATCATTATATTCATATTTTTTAGATTTTCTTAAGAGGTGGTTCAAAAAAATTAATGAAGTCAATTTATTTTATTGATTAAATTAAAGGCAACACTTATTATTAGTATTACACCCCAACCAACCCAATTTGGTAGACACAAAATTTGTTAAAGGAAAAACTCGTTTGAAACATAGGGTAGCACGCTTATTTACATCGACTTTAACATTACAGACCTGCATTTGTTTTATGCGTTCACTTGATTCCGCGAATGTGAAATAGACATGTTTATAATCAACCAATTGTGAATTTCACCGTCAAGAATTAAAATAAAACCCAATGTTTTATATAATAAGCGGAAGTCGAAGCAATAAAACCGACGGTCGTTTTGTTTACAGTTTCTGTGTTTGGCTCTCACGTATGCTGTTACGCCTGTCATCTTAAATTAACAATGTTTATACATACACGATTTTCAGTTGCCTCTGATACGTAGGTATACGTGAGTAAATTGTTTCGTTATTTTATTGATTATTACAAATCAATATTCAAACGACCCAATTCATTTTCCCGAAAATTTGAGAATATAATAATTTTATTCTTAGTATTACACTACATCTATCCCAACTGATATACGTGTCCTTGCAAAAATGTTGATGACGTCATCGCAATTTTTTTTAAATTCCCACTACAAAAATGTAATGAGAAAAAAAACACAATAGGCATGCATTCGTCAAGTTTCCGACAGCGAGGGAAGTACTGTCTAAACTCTTTAGACCAATTTTTTATTTCTTCTTTCCTGAATATTTTTTTTTCATAATTTTTTTAGTCGTTTATTTCCATTGCCGGTGTTTTTGTTCTAAAAAGACTGCCCTTTTTTTCTTTGAATAATTTACATTCAATTTTTTACTTCCCGAGCGTAAGCAAAGGAAGTATTGTAATCGAGTCCGTCGGCCGACTCTCTACTTTTACGTTTTCTCGATCTTTCATGACCCCTAGAAGACGAAGAAATAGGTCTCCCATTTCCGTCTGTCTGTCCGTCTGTCCGTCTGTCCGTCTGTCCGTCTGTCCGTCCGTCTGTCCGTCCGTCTGTCCGTCTGCCGTCCCGGATTTTTATTAGACAGATAATCTCCGAAAGTACTCGACCGATTGTTGTGAAATTTTGTACTTATATTAAGAATATCATGTAGATGGTAAAACGCTAACCAAAATTTGTCTAATCATCCGTACCACTAATGCGATGACGTCACTTCAAAATTGTACATAGTAAATGGGTTTTCAATTGTATAAAATAACATAGTCCTACACATGTAGTTTACAACTCTGAATCGACTTTTCACCCGAAACGTCCAGATTTTTGGAAAAAAAATCAAAATTATAAAACAATATTTTGAAATTTAATTTTTAATCTGCTAACCAGAATGCTTTGAAATGTTGCAGATGTTTTAAGGCTATAAAGAGCATCATAAATCTTTAGTCAAAAAATATTTGCTTATCCCCTCCAAAAACTTGATGACGTCAGCTCAAAAGTTTGTGGAATAAATCATATCTAAAATGTACAAAATATGATGAGTCTGTACTTGTGATCTAGCACTCCATTCATATTTTTTGGATTTGCATATACAGGGTGACTCAAAAAAATTAATGAATGCGTAAATATATTTTATTGATTTAATCAGGAACTACACAACCGAATGCTCTGAAATCTTGCAGATGTTTTAAGGCTATAAAGAGCATCATAAATTTTTAGTCAAAAAATATTTGCTTATCCCCTCCAAAAACTTGATGACGTCAGCTCAAAAGTCTGTGGAATAAATCATATCTAAAATGTACAAAATATGATGAGTCTGTACTTGTGATCTATCACTCCATTCATATTTTTTGGATTTGCATATACAGGGTGACTCAAAAAAATTAATGAATGCGTAAATATATTTTATTGATTTAATCAGGAACTACAAAACCGAATGCTCTGAAATCCTGCAGATGTTGTAAGGTCATAAAGAGCATAATAAATGTTTAGTCAAAATATATTTGCTTATCCCCTCCAAAAACTTGATGACGTCAGCTCGAAAGTTTGCCGAATAAATCATATCTAAAATGTACAAAATATGATGAGCCTGTACTTGTCATTTATCACTCCATTCATATTTTTTGGATTTACATATACAGAGTGACTCAAAAAAATTAATGAATGCGTAAATTTATTTTATTGATTTAATCAGGAACTACAAAACCGAATGCTTTGAAATCTTGCAGATGTTGTAAGGTTATAAAGAGCATAATAAATTTTTAGTCAAAATATATTTGGTTATCTTCTACAAAAAACTGATGACGTCAGCTCAAAAGTTTGCCGAATAAATCGTATCTAAAATGTACAAAATATGATGAGTCTGTACTTGTGATTTATCATTCCATTCATATTTTTGGATTTGCATATGCAGGGTGACTCAAAAAAATTAATGAAGGCGTGAATTTATTTTATCGATTTAATCAGGAATTACAAAACCGAATGCTTTGAAATCTTGGGAATATTTTAAAGTTATTATAAGCATGGTAAACTTTTGTTCAAAATGTATTTGTTCATCCCTCCTAAAAAAATTGATGACGTCACCCTTAAATTTTGCTGAATAAATCCTATCTAAAATGCAAAAAATATGATGAGTTTGTACTTGTGATATATCATTCCATTCATATTTTTTAGATTTTCTTAAGAGGTGGTTCAAAAAAATTAATGAAGTCAATTTATTTTATTGATTAAATTAAAGGCAACACTTATTATTAGTATTACACCCCAACCAACCCAATTTGGTAGACACAAAATTTGTTAAAGGAAAAACTCGGTTGAAACATAAGGGTAGCACGCTTATTTACATCGACTTTAACATTACAGACCTGCATTTGTTTTATGCGGTCACTTGGTTCCGCGAATGCGAAATAGACATGTTTATAATCAACCAATTGTGAATTTCACCGTCAAGAATTAAAATAAAACCCAATGTTTTATATAATAAGCGGAGGTCGAAGCAATAAAACCGATGGTCGTTTTGTTTACAGTTTCTCTGTTTGACTCTCACGTATGCTGTTACGCTTGTCATCTTAAATTAAGAATGTTTATACATAAACGATTTTCAGTTGCCCCTCATATTACTAGACAGCGGATTTCTGTCGGGCTACGTCACGATTATAGGGGGGGACGTGCTGGATTCCATAAATATAATTAACGATTTATTAATCAAACGGCTAATTAAATGAGAACGGGAATTAACAGCAGAGTGCAACGAAACAACGTTATTCTAATCTCAAATAAACGAAGTGCAGTCCGCAACGGCAATGAATTCGCATCCCGTGCGAGCCGTACCGAGTTTGGCCTTGCCTAGCCCGACAGAAATTCGCTCTCTAGATATTACACACCGGCGCCGTATACGTGAGTAAATTGTTTCGTTATTTTATTGATTATAAGAAATCAATATTCAAAACGACCCAATTCATTTTCCCGAAAATTTGGGAACACAATAATTTTATTCTTAGTATTACACTACATCTATCCCAACTGATATACGTGTCCTTGCAAAAATATTGATGACGTCATCACAGTTTTTTTTTAAATTCCCACTACAAAAATGTAATGAGAAAAAAAAACATAATAGGCATGCAGTCGTCAAGTTTCCGACAGCGAGGGAAGTACTGTCTAAACTCTTTAGACCAATTTTTTGTTATCTATATTTTGTAAAAGTTTTTATTACCTGATACCATTTTAATTTTCTCTGCTTTTCAGCTATTTTTGTAGATAACTCTTTTAGTTTTTCCTTTTTTGCAGAGTAATGAATTAATAATTGTTTGTTCCTTGGTCGTTTTAATTTATTTTATGTGTTCCTAGTTTGTGCATTTTTAGTGATGCTTTCAAGTAAATTTTAGACTTTTTCATTTATGAATTCTCTTAGAAATTCAACTTTTTTAACTTGTTTTGAAAACAAATCGATATCATTTCATTCTGCACGTCTACAAGTACTCTCTTACTTGTTCTTCTTTTAGTATCATGTTTAAATTTCAATTCTTTTGTTCTTACTACCACATTAACAGTTATAGCGGGACATTTTTTAACTTTGAGCATATGAAAAGATGTATAGGTCTAATCCCTATGTTAACTAATAAGTATACAGTAAAAAAAAATCACATCAATGCATTGGAAGTATGCAACCCATGTTACATGTAGATCCTTCATTAAAAAACCTAATGGCTAATGGTTAACTTGAATTATTGTTATAATAATAATTTGATATTACACGTGTTAAAAGTAAGTTTGTATTTGGTAAGTATGGGAGTAAAAGTAAAATTTTGTACGAACAAAATAAAATCACTTTTAACATGAATATTATATAGTATTTTTTATACAAACACTGTAACAAGCAACAAAAACGTTTACTTAATATTAATTTTTATAAACGAAATGAACAACTTGGGGGCAGATGTGAATAAATTCATAGAAACTGTCAGTTTGTTATTAATTACAAACAATATGTGGCATACGTATTTACAAGCATGAATACTAAAGAAAACGAAGAAAACGATGCGGTACCAGAGGGAATCGAAGAAATAACTAACTCGATTTGCTCCCGACAAAGTCGAGGCTATTGACTTTTATAAACCATTTTACTTTGAACATCAGTGTTTAAAGTAATTCACTTTTAACACTAGTGGCATAAAGTGACACTTTTAACGTTTCATGACAGATGTCAAAAAACCTACTTTTAATAGCGTTTGTCTAAAAAATATTTTACAAAAATGTAAACAATGTTTATACTCGATACACCACAAATGAAATGGAACAAATTATGTTTTAACCGAAGGAAAGAAGAATAAGAATATGCAATGCGGAAGAAAAGCCAATGTTTTCATTACGTCATTGCAACTACTTTGGAATTTCTTGTACTAGGAGGTACAGAATCAGGTGTGCATTTCGTTACTTAACATTGGTTACACAGTACACACTTCCAATGCATTGATGTGTATTTTTTAAAACTTGACATAGGGATTAAGCCCATACTGACTTTCATACGTTTAAAGATAAAAAAAATGTCCCAGTATAATATTTGCAGTGTGTTTTGGTGAATTAGTTAAAACGTATTTACCTATAATCTATTGATGTCTTTCCTTGATTTCGTGTAGAAGCTGTTCCATTGAGAAACTTTTTCGTTTAGAGTAGTTTACTTCCCTTATTCTGATAAGTTTAATAACGCTTTCTCTTCTTACCTTATTCTCAGCGCATATTGCGGTTTTTCGCATTATTTGTTTTTTCTTCCTCTACACAAACATTCGATTGTTTTTGTCTAATTCTCGCTCTAAAATCACCTGCTCTGACTAGATGTACATGTCCAAATTGATTAGTTTCTGATCACCTTTGTTATTTGTTTTTAACATGTTTTGACTTAGACACTATTTTTACATCTTAAAATCTATTTAATTTTACTTCTGCCTTTTTGTTTTCATTTCTGTTAATTAAAAATGATCATAGTTGTTTAGACTTTCAAGTCTCCTTCTTATTATTATCTCTTGCTGTACCTATATTTCACTTTGTAGTTATTGTATTTGATTAGTAGTTCATTTCTAATTTAAAATTTTTGTTTCAACTTGCTTGAACTTGGAAATCCTTAGTAGATAATTCGAAAAAAATATGTTTTCTGATTTGTGAGTCAATCAGTGTGCCGTACATCGCAAGCCATACCTATTTCGTAATACGGATTAATTTAATAATAAAAAACACGATCAAAAACAGCTATGGATGTTTAAAGATTTGTCTTTGATTGTTGCATTTTCAATTCAAATTTTCCAATTGACGGCAATCTGACAAGATAAAAATTCTATCAATTACAAATCTTCAAAAATCTTTGACCGTGCATTTTATTGCTCGCTCGGTATAATCAAAGATTGTCTAACTAGCTTTGACTTATCAAAAACCATACTCCTTTAATTTACGAGATTGTCAGTAAATTAGTTAAAAAATTAATACTGTTATGAAGTGATCATGAAGTCTCCAGGAGGAATGTGTGGCTGTTTAAATAGCGACCGCCATCGCAAGCGGACAGGCTAGTAAAATTCATTCCAGTCGATTAATTTAAGCTGTATTTGTTACTTGTGTAGTTGCGTATTATCGAGAAATAGATTGTTGAGTTTTACCTCCGGCGATTTAATTTTCGTGAATCGCAACAATACTTATCACACTCTCTGCAAGCAGTTAGGAAAACTGAGAGAAAACTACTGCGGTACAAACAGTATCACCTCTCAGTGTATTTCTATACTAAAAATATAAAACCTACTATTTTGAAAGATATTTTATTTTAAGATCAGGCAAAGTGTATAAGAATGAAGGATTGTGTATGTACAGCAGCAAAGAACAGACAAAACATAAATATATTTAAACTAAGTAATGAGGTAATTTTTACTAGAAGAAAGAGGTGATCTTAATGGTGAAATTTGTGCAAAACATTTACCCATTCGAACATTTATTCTAAAACTTGTTCCAGTAATAATCCACTGTAATGTTTATTTAGAAAAAATTATGTTAAAGTTATCTCATAAAAAATAATTATAAAATTCTTTGGAAGATACGTAGATTACGACAAAAGTACAGAGCTACCTCATTTTTTGTTTTAGGAAATAACAATTAAAGATATGTAACAGTGAAACAACACGTCTTCTGTATGATTTATTTACACACAATAAAAAAGAATTTCATAAAAACAATTATTATAAATTACTAAACTAATATTCACATTAAAAAATATTTTTACAAAATCACATGCACATAGTCTTCTATTTAAAAATTAAACATTATTTTTCTTTGATATGAGATATGTTCTTACATAAAATAATGAAAATAAATTTCGCAATTTACATGTTTGTAAATGAATATTAGATCACATATACACAAGAATGATGAAAATATGAATTGTACACTAATTCTTTGGAATGCATGAGTTTTGACTCGCTTTAGGGAATTAAGACAATTCTGGCAATTAATTAATATCTCGTCAATATAAGAGTCGTCCAACCAAAATGGTCCTAAAATAGCTTGATTACCGATTAACTCCACATTTTAAAAACCATTTCGGTACCACAAAGCGTTAACTTGAAAAAGTTCAACAATACTAGAATGGAAAGGGTAAGACAACATTTATGCCAAAATTATTTAGGTCCACCAAGGTCACTGTAAACGCGGCCAGTATTGCGACGTCATGTCAGCCTGCCCTGGAACTGCTATAGGGACAGACACGCCAGGAGATATTAAACCTGCAAAGATAAAAATGTTAATTTAATGTTGTTTGAAAAAAATAGCTACCAGTAAAAAAAACTTTTTACCTGTCGACGAAGTTCCATTTGTGTTGTATTGATGTCCATTCATTTGATAAGGTTGTGTAGGACTGCAGGGAGACGGTCTTGACCCATATCCTATCCCTAAGTCATAACTAGGTGGACGACCCATGCAGTAACCACTCATTGCTCCGCCCATTCCCGGACTTTCCCTTTGTTGCAAACAAGCTCCCGGAGAAGGTCCCATACTCGTGCTAAGTCCTCCATGACTAAACGTTGGCATTGAAGACATTGAACTACCAAGAAATAGATACACTTATTAGATTAATTACACTTTTTATACAAACATTATAGGAGTAGGTATCGAAATTCGGCTTGCGAAGTCCTTTGGTTATCACGTTAGATATTTTTTTATATTTTGAATCACAGTTTATTTTAATTTCAGTTATTGTTGATAACTAATTAACGATATTTTTCAGATCGCATTTTTCATTTTTTAAAAATATAGCTAAAAGTTAACAAAAACACACCTGTACGTATCCGAAATGGACATCGGTGGTGGTATAGGCGAATACATCGACGTATTGTTAAAACCCTGAAGACGTGGTGGTGACGCAGCTGGTCCTGGGTGCTCAGCAGGTGCTGGAGCACCCCGACGTTGATTACGCAATTTTTCTTCTCTTCGCCACTTTGCCCTTCTGTTTGAGAACCACACTTGAATCCTTGCTTCCGGAAGACCAATTTTCGCCGCCAACCTCTCCCGTGCAAATACATCGGGATAATGTGTTCTTTCGAATTCTGGAATTGGGCGACGGAGATACTTAAATTGAGAAGGATTTTTTTATTCATGAAATTACCTTTTTCGAGGCTGTCTATCTGGTCGTTCGTGAAAGACGTCCGGTTTCTTTGCAACTTCCTCTTTAGCCTAAGTCTAGCTTGATCGTCGTCCGGTCCTATACTTGAGCCGGCATTTGAGTTGTCCCCGGAGTTGGTTTCGTCCGAATTTATTCCATCGAGGTCCGTTACTGTGAAATAAGAAGATTTGGTTATACTTCTCTGTGATGTCCCACTGGATTTTTAAATATACTATATTAGATGAATTTTTTCGGAAAAAACACTGATATGTTAGAGTATAATTTGCCGCTGTGACGGTGAAAGTTCGTCTTGCCAAGCCAAGTAAATAGTGATTTTACATGAATGAAAAAACTGTTATGTAAATTCAAACACGACACAATAAAATTTCTTTGGTTTTTAGATCTTCATAAAGCGTTGTGATCTATTAGCAGTCTATTTTTGGAAAATTTTAAAACGCATTATCAGGTGTAGGTATTTACTACATATATACCTTGCTTGTCGTTGATTTTTAATATTTTTAACGTGTGCATTTACAGTTCTGCAATATTTCAGATTAATTACTTTAACGTATTTGAAAAAGACGGTTTCGTTTTTTATTTCCATTTTTTAGGGGTGGACAGCTCTAATGATAACTCTTTGAAGACATTGTTTGTTCACATAGATAGCAAGTAGTTATTTATGTGCTTGTATCTAACATGTGTTATTTAGTTTATTAACTTCCATTTCCCTTGAAAACTATGAAATCAATCCATTTTCTTAACGATAAAATTCTACATTTTACTTTTTTTTATGATAAAACATAAGGTAAAATGAAAATGGAGTACATTATTAAAGGGCAGATAAAGGAGCTGTATGTTTTGAACTTGGCTTTAAAAAAAAAATGGAATGACGTCATGAACTTGTTAGTGGGGTTAGTTTTGTTATCTACAGCGTAAAATGTTTTCATACATTTTTTGGGACATCTGTATGAAGAATTCAAAAAAATATGGATACACAAGAAGCATCAAGTTGTTAGAAGGAATGGATAACTGAATTCTGATTAGTATGTATATACTAAGCGTAAAACGTATGCAAAATTTCAAAACAGGCGGTTTTTTTTCTAAAAATCTACATAAGTATGGTTAAAAATGAAGTAGATTAATAAACCACAGGCATTAAAGCATATTATTTGCACATTTCAAAGTGGATTAACTCTGCAAGATTTTTAAACGACTTCATTCAATGTTTGATAGGAATAACAGATAAATTTTGCTCAATGTTTTATCACCTACACAATAGTCTTACGACAAATTTAGTACTTCATAACAATCTATCCAACAGCTTGGGAAATCATCTATCTAACAAAATCGCCAACAGACGATAGATACATGACAGTTTGTATTTTTTTTACGCGTAGGTATAACTAATTTTGTAATTTTTGTCAATATTATTTCTTTCGTTAACAAAGCCATTTGCGAAGTTGACTACTACACCAGTAAAATTATTCTATTGATTAATATACGTTTCACATATAACATCCGAGAACATTCGTTAATAATGTCTTCTAAGCTAAGACTGTTGCTATAGTTCCGATTTTGTTGACAGCGATGTTTAGACTAAATTAAACAATCCTAGTCTTTCTTTATCGGGAAGTTGAACGGTAAACGAAGGTCGCTAGTGCAGCTGATGGAGTTTGTTGATAAATTCAATTTCACACTGGACAATAGTCCCAATTGGTGTAATGTTAGTTACATAAAATTTTTACTTCCCGAGCGTAAACTAAGGAAGTATGGTAATCGAGTCTATCAGGCGATTTGCCAGTTTTATGACCCCTTGAGCACGAAAAAAGTGGTCTTCCATTTCCGTCTGTATAGGGTCTGTCTGTTTGTCTGTTTGTCTCTCTATGCTGATTTTTATTAGACAGATAATCTCCGAAACTACTAGACCGATTGTAGTCAAATTTTGTATGTATATATATGTATTAGGAATATCAAGTATATGGTAAAACGCTAACCAAAATTGGCTAATCATCAACAATTTGATGGCGGTATTAAAATGGTTTAAATGTTATACAGTAATATATGTACTCCTATACTTGTGGTATACGAATCCGTTTTGAGTTTTTTCCGTAAACGGTCGAAAAGTATGATATCATTTTACCACTTACATAACATGTAAATCTCCGTGGAGTTATGGTTTATGTATCAGTACGTAGACCTGCGGGTCACACGTTCGATGCCAAAGCGGCCAAACTTTTTTTCTCGTGCGCTGTGACTAGTATTATATATGTTGTTGACGTCATCACAAATTTTTGTTGTGGAAAACCTCACTTGAAATTTAATTTGAGGAAAAGCAACCAAATTTAATTTCCTTTTAACGCAGGTGCTTGTCATCGAAACGCACTAATAGTGAATTCTTTCGAAGTAACATATAAACATAAACAGTCCAAATTATGTATTTAATGACTAGTGAGACACTGAGAAAACATGTTTTCCCGTTGGTTATTTGTCTGAAATATATTACATTTTGTCCCCTTTTGTGCGAAATGCGCCTCGTTGCAATTGTTTAGAATTACTTATACAGGGCATTGATTACAGAGTGACTCAAAAAAAAATGGATGAGTCAATTTATTTCATTGATTAAATCAGCGGTTCACTCCATTTTCCCGAAAATTAGGGAGTACAATACTATTATGATTAGTATTACTCTGCACGTATCCAAAGTGTCCTTGCAAAAATGTTAATAAAGTTAGCACAAAATTTTGTAAAAGAAAAACTCATTTGAAACACACCTACGCGTAGCACGCTTCTTCGTATTTACTTTAACCTTGCATACATATCTTTGTTGAAACTTGTAGGGATTCTCATAAAAAAATAATATTCGCCAAATCAAAATCCGTAATTTTTCGAAAAAGCTAGATATGATTTATTGTACTTCAGGGGCCAGGAAAGTTCTGTCGATTTGTCTTCGTTATACAGGATTGATGAATTATATACAAATGACTTTTAACTTTGCCATAGATGTTTGCAATGCAAATGGATCCTCTGAAGTGTTTGTTATACCCAAATCAGGGTGCCAAGTTTTTTTTTAGGTGATAAATAGTTATCCAACTAGTAACTGTGTTTTGCAGTGTTGCAACTAAGGTGTAATATAGTGTACTTCGAAACGTTGAGAGGTAATTTTGTTGTAGTCTTCTTCTATCTTTGCGTGGTCGCTGGATTAATCCTAAATTTTACAGTCGTCGAAAAAAAGTGATTTTTAGGAAATCAGTTTTGGGATACTACTGCTTTGGAGAAAAGTACTCGCAACAGAACTTTCAGTTGAACAGAATCACATATACTGTAAAGATTGTGTTTAAAACGTAGTTGTCCTTTGGATAAGTGTCAAGTGAGTTTGAAAGGCGTAAATGTCTAACATCTGCAAGTTTATAATTTTATAACAGCAAACACGATTGTTGAAGCAGTACCTGTAGTCCTCCAGTAATTAAGATGTGTATGTACCTGCGTTGAAAGAAGAAATTATAATTGCGGCTAGTGGTTTGATTGACACGGGTAGGGACGGCTGGGACTTGCTAAAGCAGTGCGGGAAAAATTTAGATCCGCGCTTTAGAATGGTCCAAGAGTTTTTTTTTACAAATTTTGCATCATGGTGGAGTGATACCTTACAAGAATAAATCCTAAATAAAAACACGAAATGGAAATAACACCTAAGGCAAAGAACAGAAACCAACTATGAGCAATATAGACAACAACGTGATTTAACAAAATAAAAGTTAAAGAAGCCAAAGAGAAATCTTTGAAAGAATTTGGAAAACCATTCTACAGAGTATTAAAAACAATGAGATCAGGTAAAAAAGATCAACCTAACCATGTTCAAAAGAAAGATGGCTCTGTAGCAATCGAGGAATAAGAAATTATGGAACGCTGGGAAGAAATTACCAAGGTCTGTTATGTACAAAAGGCGTACTCAAAAATGCAGTGAACACAAACCACCATTAACCAAGACAAACATAGAGAAAGATGATATAACATACAAAGAATTAAAAATTAAAGCATGACACGAAGAGATAATATCGAATGATTGGGAATTAAAAGTCATTCTCCCCATCTACAAAAAAGGAGATAACAAAGATTGTAATAATTATAGAGGAATTATGCTACTCAGCTCTGTGATAAAATTATACGAGCAAATAATTGAATCTAGACTTAGACCACTCATCGAACCGACACTAGAACAGTCGCAAAGTGGGTTCAAGAAAGGGCACAGCGTACAAGATCATATAATTACCCTTAAAGATATTACGCACAAGAAATTCTAGCATCTAAGGGGAAAACATGCGTAGAATTTTTAGATCTTGAAAAGGTTTTTGATAGTGTACCACGGGGAAAAGTCTGGAATATGTTAGAAGAAAGAAACATCCCTGACAAGTTAACGAAAATAATAAAGAGCCTATATAAAAACAACAATAGTTAGGAAGGACTACGACAAGGTGTCACAATCACAATATTCATGGACGGTATCATCAAGAATGCAAAACGAAGACAAAAAAACTTTTTGTAAGATACAAAAAGATAAATTGAATAACAATATCCGAGTGTGCGTTTGGCGATGACGTTGCTATAATCGCCAACAGCGGGAAATAACTTGAGCAGAGCCTTAAGGCACGGAAAAACGTTTTAGACATCTATCTTTTTGGAATTAGTATTGTATAATGTTATAGGTTATTATTTTTATATAGTATATATACTTCGGTTTTTTTTAGTTCTATTTTCTTATTTCCTGTTTTAAAATTAAGTTGGTTTGTCCTGTGATTGGTGTTGTAAACACTGTTGGGCGTAAATAAATATTATTATCATTATTATTATTAATATTATTATACATTCTTAAGGAAAAAAAAAAATATGGAGGAAAACAAAAATTAATGTTGATCCTAACAAAGAGATTGATAAATACGACACAAACGATGGAAATGAAGTTCTTAGGAGAAGTCAGAGGCGCCACAATTATGGACAGAATGAGGACTACAGAATTAAGGAAAGATTTAGATATATCGGATACGAATTTATTGACCAGAGACAATTAGCATGGGTATCGACAGGCAGGTGAAACAAATATGGATAGCTAAAGCACAGATTAAGAGAGGTAGATCAAAATTGACATAAAACAATGAACTGGGATCAATCTTGACTAAGAAAGGAATCACGTGGAGAGAAGCTAAGACGACCGAATGAAATGTAATTTGTGTTGTAACCCCACACCGAAAGGTAAAAGGGGCACTTTGACAATATTGTATATACGATATTCATTTAAAATTAAATGAAATTTATACTTGGGTACTGGCGCCCTGCTGTACCATGACTACCGGCGCCATTAGAAAATTTCCGATTTCTAGATGGTTGGATTAAATGTAACGACGAAAATTAATTGTAGTTGGATTCTAAGGAACGTTGTTCGCAAATATTTCTTTTGTTTGATAAGTTTACAAAAATCAGATGTTAATCGTGGTAGAGAACCATTTTTTGATGATGTGGTTTACGTTTTCTGATCTAAAATATGAAATATTCGATTCAAGTCGACTGAATTCGTCAACTATATTGTCCCAGTTGTTTACTGCGGCAGTTTGCTTTCTGTTCTTTGCAACTAAAATTCAAACACTTATCCAAATGTATCATTTTTTGTCTCAGTTTTTTTGATAACGTCATATTGTCATTAAAGTATTGGAAATCCAAGCAATCCAACTAAGATATACTTTCTCATTAGACTGGTTTTTATTAACTTATACTTATAGAAAAATTAAAGAACTAAAATAATTCTTATATATCGCACCAAACAATTTGCTTCAACAAATTTTTACTTGGATCTTAATTGCCAACACAGTAACTACAGCGACTCTTGGTACATTGGTACTGAACAAAAATGGAGAGAAGTGATGGCGAAGGAACAACCAATTTGATAAATAGTAAAGAATAGTAATAAAAAGAAAAAGTAAAATAAGCAATGACGGATTCCATAAAGTAGTATTTATAGGAGGGCACTTGAAAGATTATTGCTAATGAGTACAAAATGAAGGAACCAAAAAAGGATGGTAGAAAAGACAGAGAGGAAAAGATATTGTCACGGTGCATATACTAATATGAATCGAAGCTCACATAAACTATAAAGTATTAATTATTTATTTTAGTGTCCCCAAAACATTCTGCTAAATTTTTGAATTGCGTACATAAATATCATTAAAACTAAAGTACGAAAATATAAAGAGAAAACCCGTCACAACATTTTCTGTGTCAACATTTTCAAAATTACTTAACCAAGATTATTAGATGCTTCACTGGCTCTGACTTTTCACTGTGAAGGAATTGAAATACATCACATCTTATATTCATGCCAGAATACAAAATTATTGAAGATAATTTACGTAAGGACTTCTAAATTTAAATCAGGGCAAAGTCCCTGTCTCAGGGACATCGCATCAGCAATAATTTTCCAGACTTAGTTGGTAGGTGTACACTACATTGATCCAAAGTCAAACAAAAGTAGTTATTACAAACACATCCCTTGTGTTGGACCATCTTAAAAATTATCAAAGAGACACCCTCTCCACGATCTCGGCAATAGCGTTAAAGCGACACCGCTGTTTTCGCCTTTGCTTTGATTTATGTACTTACTTAAATAAAGCCTCGGTAAATATGATTTAAGTAATTATCCTGAGATCGTGGCGGTAAACACATCCACGTCTTGTTTGTGGGGATTAAACGAGCAAGAGTGGGGTGGGAGAGCTAGGGAACTCGCAGGGGTCGGTGGTGGTTCCTCTCGCTTAGTTTGGGTGGGCGTCCCGTAAGATAAGACATCCCGATCTGCGTTACGGTGGAAGCAGCCATCCAGAAACTGGCGATAAGGACCAAAGGAAAGAGTCACGAACGCAGGGGCGGCGGTAGAATTGCGCCCATGGCTGTAGGTAGGCACCTACACCCTCGACATACTGTTAGGGGGAAGTATTTTGTTTTTCCTTCCTTCATTAATGCGTTATTTATAGACAGGCATTAATGAAAGAGCCTCGTATTATCCATTTCAGATCAATACCGCACGACAGTTTTCGTGATTTTCTAGCCTAACGCGAAGATGAATATGTAGTGACTTTTTGTATAAGTATGTAGGATTTACTTTACTATTTCGAGGGAACTGCCATTTGCTTTTCCACAGATTTTAAATTTTCGTATTTTTTACTTCCTGTTCGTAAGCTAGCAATTAACTAAATAATTTCAAAGTAAATCCATAATTTATGATCTTTTGCCTCAAAGTAAATGGGTAAGTACTAGTGCCAAAATTACTCACTCGGAATAGCGTAAAATTTCGAAATTTTTCCACAACAAAAAGATAGATATGTAACCGTAACCGTTACATTTTTTTTATTTAATTATTATTTGTCATAACCTTCAACGTTTGAACATTCCGCAACTTACGAAAATTGTTCACATTTGAACACAGCGAAAAAATACGGTATATTTATTGTTTCTCATTAATCCTTCATCATTAAGGTCAGGAGATCATAACTTTTACAATTCAGAAAATTCCAGATCTGTATTTAAAACGTAGTCTTCCCAGTTAAAAAAATTGGTCGAAGATTATTTCGACAGAACTTCCCTCGCCACTGAATTACAATCTAGCTTTTTCGAAAAATTATAAAAATTGATTTTGTGAATTTTATATTTTAGATTTTAGACATTACATAGGTATCTTTATTTTTAAAGATATCTATGTAATGTCAAAGTGAATGTAAACAAGCGTGCTACGCGTATGTTTCAAACGGATATTCGATATTCATTTCCAAAATTTTGTGGTAACGTCATCGACATTTTTGGAACGACATGTATTACTTTGGATAGGTGCAGTGTAATACTAATAATAACGTATTGTATTCCCAAAATTTCGGGAAAATGTAGTGAGCCATTTTTGATTTAATCAATAAAATAAATCGACTCTCAAAAGACTATGACTAAAAATAGTCACCCTGCATAAGTAATTAAAAAAAAAAATGGTCTAAAGAGTTTCCCTCGCTGTCGGAAACGTGACCACTGCATGCCCTTTATGTTTTGTTTACATTTTTGTAGCGGGGTATTTTAAAATAAAATGAGTATTAATGTTTTCAATTTTGTCATTATTTGACATTGACATCTTTGTCATTTTTTTTGTGATTGCTATCATTGCTTATTACAAAAAAATTAAATTGGAGGAAGTCGTCTCTGGGGTGTATAATATGTTGCCTATGCAAAAATTGTCAGGCGTAAACAGATAAAAGGAACACCCTGTATAGTACTTGAAATTTAAGACAAATACGTCTGCAAAATTTCAAAGTTTTTAGTTTTGCAATTCTTGATTTAATCAATAAAATTAATTGACTCTGTCATTAATTTTTTTCAGACACCCCGTATAAGCAAATCTAAAAAAATATTAATGCAGTGGTAAATCACAAAATATAGACTCATCATTCTTTACACATTTAAGATAGCATTTTTTTAGCAAAATTTTGCGGCGGTGTCATCAAATTTTTAGGGGGGATGAGCAAATACGTTTTGATCAAAATTTTACCATGCTTATAAATATAAAACATCTCCAAGATTTCAAAGCATTCGGTTTTGCAGTTCCTGATTAAATCAGTAAAATAAATTCACGCATTCATTAATTTTTTTTAGTCACCCTGTATATGCAAATCCAAAAAATATGAATGGAATGATAAATCAGAATTATAGACTAATCATATTTTGCACATTTATGATAGGATTTTTTCAGCAAAATTTTGAGGTGACGACATCAATTTTTTAGGGGGGAATAAGCAAATACATTTTGACTAAAAATTTACTATGCCTATGATAACTTTAAAACATCTCCAAGATTTCAAAGCATTCGGTTTTGTAGTTCCTGATTAAATCAATAAAATAAATTCACGCATTAATTAATTTTTTTGAGTCACACTGTATCTGCAAATCCAAAAAATAAATCACAAGTACAGGCTCATCATATTTTGTATATTTTAGATACGATTTATTCAGCAAAATTTTGGGGTGACATCATCAATTTTTTGGAGGGGATAAATAAATATTAGGGATGTACCGACTAGTGGCCGACCGGTCGGATAAGCCGACTATTCGGCCGTTTTTCATCGTCGGCTGCAGTCGGCGACTAGTCGGCTAAACAGCCGATCGGTCGGCTTTTTTTATTAAAACTAAAATAGTATATAAAACAATTAAACCCGGTTTACAGAACCTCAATTACATATTTAATTGCGATTTAATTTTTAACCCCGCGTTAAAGTATCATGTGCCCGATTCTACGCCAATCAGACGTCGCTAATGGCCTTGTTAAATGCGCGATCAACTTAAACTCAGTTAAAATATTGTATAAACTGGCCCTAAATTGTGTTATTCTTTATTTTTGTACTGAGTTACTAAAAAAATTAAATGTTAAAATTATCCAAACAAATTTAACACATTTTTTGGAAAACAAAGGAACTTTAGTTATTCCTTTTATTAAAATAGAACAAACCTTTAAGGTAGCCAGAGAAATAGAAAAAAAAACACACTGTTTGTCGCATTTATAAACCGGTTTTAGCAAAGCCGAACAGTCGGCCGACTAGTCGGTTTTTACTGGCCGAACAATCGGCTAATCGGTTAGTCGGCCAGACCTGCAGTCGGTACATCTTTAATAAATATATTTTGATTACAAATTTATCATGCGTATCATAACTATAAACCATCTGTAAGATTTCAAAGCATTCGGTTTTGCAGATTCAAAATTAAATTGCAAAATGTTGTTTCATAATTTTGATTTTTTGCCAAAAATCTGAACGTTTCGGGTAAAAACTCAATTCGGAGTCATAAACCACATGTGTAGGACTATGTTATTTAATGCAATTTAAAACCCATTTACTATGTACAATTTTGAAGTGACGTCATCGCATTAGTGGAGGGATGATTAGACAAATTTTTGTTAGCGTTTTACCATGTACATGATTCCTAATATAAATACAAAATTTCACAACAATCGGTTCAGTACTTTCGGAGATTATCTGTCTAATAAAAATCCGGGACGGCAGACAGACGGACAGACGGACAGATGGACAGATGGACAGACAGACGGAAACGGGAGACCTATTTCTTCGTCCTCTAGGGATCATGAAAGATCGAGAAAACGTAAAAGTAGAGAGTCGGCCGACGGACTTCCTTTGCTTACGCTCGGGAAGTAAAAAATGAATGCACTGATAAATTACAAGTATAGACTCATCATATTTTGCACGACATTTACGATAATTCCGCAAAATTTTGGGATGGTCTCATCAATTTTTTACGGGGGGAAAAACTTTAAATTTTGATTAAAAATTTACCCAGTTTACGATAACTTTTAAAATACCTGCAAGATTTCAACTTACTTACTTGTACAATTTTGAGGTAACGGCATCACATTATTGGTGGGGATGATTAGATTTATACTTGGTTAGCATTTTGCCATCTACATGATATTCACAATACGCATATAAAATTTGATAATAATCGATCTGGTAGTTTCGTCGATTATCTGACAAACAAAAATCGACAGAGATGGCGGACAGACAGGCAGACAAATTGACAAACAGACTGATAGGCATGTAGATGGACGGAAGCGGGAAACTTGTAGTCTAGGGGTCATGACACATCGAGAAAATATTAAAGTAGCCCGATGGACTCGATTACAATAAATACTTCCATATTTACGCTCGGGAAGTAAAAATGTTAATTTTCGAATTTATTAAAAATCTTGTACTTATTACTTGTTTATGAATTTAAATTTAATTTTATATAAAAAATAATAATTTGTCCACAAGAGTTAGATTTTACAAATGTTGAATTTAAATATTTATTTAAAATTTTCACACCGTTATTTTCTCAACACGGTATTTGCAGAAACCTCTTTATGTCATTATTATATAGATATTTTTCTCTTCTCTAGGTAAAGTATGACGCAATGACGGAAAATACAGTGAGGTTATGACTAAAATGCTACTCAACTTGAGCATTGATTAAATACTTGAGGTAATTTTTACGATTTTGTCAAAGTGGAGTTGCAACAAATTTGGCTACCTCACCGGATCTATTCCCGTTTTAAAGTAACAAATAAAAAGTATTTCACTACTGCACGTGGCCTACCTAAGTGTCTGGTAACTTACCATTGTTTGTGTTTATTGAATTTTGTGGGGGATCTTCTGTAAAACGCTTACTAATTCATAGTCATAATCAAAAACGCACAATATCTTCAGCGAAACTCTAGAAGTTGTTTCATTACCTTTTACAAGCTACTGATAGGTACATCTTTATTATTTATCTAATATTTTATATATCGTTTTCAGCTATGCTTTTTTTGATTTACTTTAGTGATTTCTTATTAAGATTTCTTTTTTTTTGGCGTCAACAATTATTATCAATTAAAAAAAAATGCAACAAAGTTGTTGCTATTTAACCAAATTGACTGATTGGATTTACCGGCTAAAACAATCAAAATACATGTAATAATACCCACAACACAGGCTTTATTCAGCGCATACATGACAGATTTTATGAGAAATAATCCGAATCTGTTGCTACTAAAAAATTTAATCTTTTATCATGAAAATTTAGTTGTGAATAACAATTTTTATTAATTGTCGAATATAAATTAATTTCCATTTTTTTGTTATTTACCATTGTTCCGAGTCTATTTACAATTTTGTCTGAGTATTTTAAAAATGATAAAACAAAACATTTCTAATTCTATTTATAGCACTTTTATTGTGTCGGCATGTTTAAATTTTATCAAAAAGTACTTTTTTTGTTACCTGTAATTTTCATTTTATTATAAAAATTTTGAAGAAATTCAACAAAGGTTACATTATCAGAATTACCATTGTCTGTTTAGTAGTATTCATGTTGAAAAGTTAAGATAAAATTTCAGTGTGACAGGAAAAATAATAAAGCAATAAAAATTCAAGAAAAATTGCTATCCATAACGAAATATTAATGATTAATAAATAAAATTAATTTTTAGCAACACAATAAGCGAAATTACAAAGACTTTATGGTGGATTGTGTGGAATTTATGTACTGATTATTTAAAAAATCGCTGTATTCTTAACGACTGATAACACCGTGATAAAATTTCATATAAAACGCATTGGTTATGGTTTTATGTTCATGCTCATCACTTTACCAGACTATGCAATAGATATGGATAATGGATACATCTACGTTTCGATTTATTACTCATCAGTCATCATGATACTCTTTGTAATCAGTTATAAAATATATAAATATAAAATCTGTCTAATTTTTTCTAATTTACTATGTGTCTTAGTAATGTGTTAATCTACGAATTAATAATTGCCACAAAATCCAACCTTTAAATAAATAACACTGAATATATTATATTATATACAGTCAATACAGCAGAACGTGAAATATGTGTAAAGTCTCTGCTGCAAATGAACTTCTCTATTATCTCCCCTCCACTCTTTTGAAAAAATAGCTGCGTGTCGTTTTGTCTCCACACCCTTTCACAGCCACCTTTGATTAAATGATAAATATGCAGCCCTGTCGGACGGAATCGCAAACATGAATGCTCCGGAAAACGGCCTTAAAAAGTGGTGTAAATGAAAACGTTCGCCATTTGTGTAATTCGACACTGTGAATGTTGACATATCAATATATCAACGCACTCTCGAACCGAGTGAGTGGCAAAGGGGCGGTCCAAACCACCCTTTTTCTAAAATGTATCATATAATTCCCAACATAAAGAGCCATAAGTATCGGTTATGAAATATGGCAGCCCTCATAATAATAGATTATATTCCTGCACCAAATTAGTATTGTCGGTGACAACTGGCTGTGAATGGTCGACTAATCAAGCGGCACTAAACGATGCCGAAGGGCTGCAGTTATATACAATTACCGATAGGAGCAATCGAGAATGGTTGTGCGGCGTATAGCTTGACTTGTGCCACTTTTCTGTAATAGGGTATTGTCTTAGAGTCGCTACCGAATTCGATCTTTTCGGTCTCAGTGATTTTTAAGTGCATATCTACATACAATACACCATGCCGTGATCTCTCATAGTAGAAAAACTGTGTACTTAATTTACTAAAATTTTCAGAACTGTCATAAGTTATGGAAGTTACTTAGGATTTATTAAGGCATTGTACATTTAGTTAAGCAACGCATTAGAAAAAAGTGGAAATAAGTACTTATCTTGGAAATGATAGCGGATATGCATTTGTTCTCCATATTATTCTAAAAATTTCGTTAATGGAAAACACTGCGTAAAGAAGTGCAGCACATGGTAAGTCCACCACTGGGTTAATTAAATAAAAAACTTTTAATTTACAAATTTGGTTTTTTACCATTTAATATCCATGAAAAATTAAGCCCTGTAGCAATTATAGTTATTAGAGAGTCCATATTTTATTGCAGTGTAGCTACAATAACCAAAATGTAGAAAATAAAATGCTAAACAAATTTTATCACTTTCTGTTTAATAAATGTACTTTGTTTCAGCTTTGTTAGTGAATAGTACGATAAATTAATCAGTGGACAGCTGGAGGTTTCAGTTAATGTTCAAACTATGTAGTACGATTATTTTACGATACTGACATAGTTCAAGCCTTCAAGCCAACATATGCAAAATGAACCAGTGTGTAAAGAAATAATTATTTGAACTTTACTAAAAAACAACGTCACGCCTCGTAAAAAACGGCTTCCTTCTGGTTCGCCGAAGTGCCGTTTTACATATTAGTTGCATAAATAATCATTAATTATTATGTACCGTCAAAATTAAAAATGTAATAAGAATATACAATAGACTCCTCTGGTAACCAAAACAATTAAAAAATAAATTTAAAAAGCTAAAACAAAATTAACTGCGATTACGCGTGTAACTGTTAAATATTGAAATGGTAATAATCATTTATAAATAAAATCAACAAGAAAAAAGGGCTTTTCAGTTTAGGCAAATACACTACCGGACAAAAAAAATTCGGACACTTGAATTTTTTGCGATTACCTGCAACTGCTCGAACTTTTTAAAAAAATATTCCAAAAAGCAAATGGTTAGTGTATTCATTAATAGAAAACACAACTTTATTCTAGAACATGTGGAAACAGAAAAAAAGTAAAAAAAGTTATAACAGTAAATACCTATTAGCGTAACTTAATAAATATTCAAGTGTCCTGTTTTTTTGTCGGGCAGTGTATTTATGTTTTAGAGTGTTAATTTTCTAAATTAAAAATATACTTATATTTTGTGCCGTTCCGAACATTTTATCTTAAAATAATAACGAATTAACTATAAAAATATTATGGATATTACTTAACTATTGATGTATAGAATGTACAAATGTTTAATGCTGTTTCAATTAGGAGGTAATTGTTTAAAGAGAAAAACAGTTTTGTACAATATTTTAGAAATTTGCTAGTAGGTAACTCTTATGAATTAACTAAATAAAAAAATTAAGTAATCATATCCCTTAACTACAAAAAAATTGGCAGAAAGTTATTTCAACAGAATTTATCTCTCCCCAAAAGTATAGTACAACTAATCCCGCTTTTTTGAACAATTATAATATTCGTTTTTGCAAAACTTTACTTTTTTGTGATGACCTTTATACAGTAAAAATAATATAGATATTATTATATTATTGTCTAACATCTAATAGACATCTTAAATTTGATAACAATCAAACAATCGGTCGAGTAGTTTCGGCGATTATCTGTCCAACAAAAATCCACACAAACGACAGACGACAGACAGTCGGAAACGGGATACTACATTTTTCGTATTTTAAGGGTCATGAAACGTCAAGAAAACATAAAATTACAATACTTCTTCGCTTACGCTCAGGAAGTAAAAAGTAGGTATAGTATCTTTGGATTATGCTGTAAATAAAACGATAATGACATGTAATTTAAAAAAAAAAAACAAACATAATTTGTAGATGAAGTATCTAGTAATATTGTTATCTATCTGTTTATAGAGTTTGTTGGCTATGAAACTGGCTTCACACTTTTTTTCTCCACCTAGATGTACATGATTCATAATTCTTTTTAACTAATATTAAAAAATACATAATTACTACATTTCTTTATTTAACAACACAATCGTACAAAATTAAAAAACTTCTGATCAAGCTATTTGGATTTAGTCATTTAAAAAAATTCGAAAATTACATTAAAAAAACTATGTAAAAACATTTTTACTTTCCAGCCGAACTCCAGGAGTTTATAATAGAATCACTTGGAGAAATGATATTTTCTTAGCGTTGCACTGCTCCAAAATACAAAGGAGCAGGTTTCCCCTTGCCTTTCGGTCTCTGCTGTTTGATTATTTTGAAGTTTGATATGTATGTCTAGAGTATCTTATACCTATGTATATATTTTGATTAAAAAAGCTGGTGCGTTAGTGCTATTAAAAAAATATGTTAAATTAATCTTTATGAAACTATGGTCAAAGGAGCACGTCACGGTTCAGATTCCACATGAAATTTACTGAAGAAAATTTTGATGTGACGTCATCAATTTTTTATAGGAAACGCTCTAATCAGTTGTGTTTTGTCATTTTGATGATAAAGTTAAAGTGAGTTCAAAATTGCAGGGTAATCGTTTCTAAAGATTCGAAAATTGATTAACTTGTAATAAGTTTTTAACAGTCGACAAATATCAGATACAGACACTTAAGTAGACAGGGCAAAACAAACAGCTTTGAAACGGCGAAAAAATGTGAAACGAAGTAAATATTCACTAAAATCACTCTAATTAGATGCAGGAACAGAAAATTAAAGTTATCATCCTCTCTCAAATGATTATTTACTAACGTGACAATAAATAGAACAATTAAACTAAGACTTGTCCAGTAGCCCTTATTTTCTTGAACTATCCTAGATTCTCAAACTTTTTTCTGAAATGGAGGGTCCTGTTGTTCCGCTTGTAATCCGACGTTTCAATAGGGAAAAATACATGTAAACATACCCAAATTTCACAGAGAAATCGTTATTAATGCCATAACAAGAGAAATGTTCCGAATAGTACACGTTCGGTAGTGAACACATGTCCCTTAAGTTGGTAGAAAAACTGTTTTAGGTTTGCGCAGTGAAGCGAGAGCGGCTAGATTGTGAATATAATTGAAAAAGGTGGCCGTTTAATAGGGGATTTTCAAATAAATTATTGTGCATTGACGCGTACATTAAAAAATGTACTTATGAATCAGCTTTAGACATAAATATAGCGCAATGACATTAGCAGGTATTAATTTTATTTATTTAGCATATGCGACGGAACAGTGTAGTCGACGTTTTCTCATTTCGTTTTAAATATCTGCAAATCTTGTCATCTAATAACACTATTTATTTTTTTAACTTGTCTCTTTATCCTATTCCAATCAAACCTGCTTTGATAACACAGTCATTTGTAGATACTGTATAATAGAAAATATAAAACATCATAAACGGTGAAGCCAGTTTTAGAAATATCGTCATCAAGCCTATTGATTACTTTTTATCGAAAGTATCTTTGCCCGAAAATTTAAATTACCTCTTTTGTAACACGTTTAAAGTTATCGTTGTTGTCCTGATACAGAGATAACTTTTTAATGGTCGGAAACCATCAGGTCTACACGTGAAGAAGTCGTCGCTAATAATAATAAGTTGTCAGGTCTGAGGAGGGAGTCGGGTGAGCAGCAGCAGGGGTACGGCAACGGCAACGGCACACTACCAAAGCAAATTACTCACACTCAAATGATTCCATTTCAATATCAGGACAAAAGAAGGGCTCCCGCTACACAGCCACCGTCAGAGTAACATGCATGTATCTGATACCCATAGATAAGAGGAGACAGGCAGCAGACAGAGACAGAGTCTCTTCGCCGCCGGAACTTGAAGAAAACAATCATCTCTTTATCGCTGTAAATATTTACTGGCTAAATCTGAGAGCTTTTCGATTGTTGAAGGCCAAAGAACATCGAAAATTGGAGCAGCGAGAAGCAGATGAGATGGCTTAAAGCTAAGTAAAATACTGTCCGTTAGATTTACATTTTTCTGGTATATTAATTTTATTTTGATTCCTGTGGTATGAAAGTCGTACTTAATACCTCCAATGTGTCACAGAGTTCGTACTAAAAATTGATAATGTGTGGACACAATTGGATGGGTACATATTAGAACATAAATAAATTATAATGCAATATTAAGTGCCTATGATTTTTTTGCCATAATAACGATCTTACAAACTTACCAAAATTAGTCCATTTTCGAGAAATTGTATAACTCTCTTATTCCCATTTTCATATAGTGTTTCTGTATAAAAAAATTAATTTTACTTTCCGAGTGTAAGTTAAGGGAGTATTGTAATAAGATCCATCTGACGAATGGATCTTATTGCATGGATTTTTCTTTTTTGCTCGACGTTTCATGACTCCAAGAATACGAAAAAGTAGGTCTCGCCCTTTCGTCTGTCTGTTGTCTGTCCTCTGTCATATGTCTTTTATCGTCTGTCGTCTGTCATCTATGTCGATTTTTATTAGGCAAATAATCTCCGAAACTACTTGACTGACTGTTGTCAAATTTTAAATGTATATGTATTAGGAATATCATGTAGTTGGTAAAACGCACCAAAATTTGTTTGATCATTTCTTCCAATAGTGGGATGACGTCATTTCCAAAATTTATAATAGTAAATGTTATTTAAATTTTATAAAATTACAGACACTTGTACTTGTGGTTTATGAATTCGTGTTTTTTACCCTAGACATCCAGATTAAAAAAAAAAATGTATAACAACATTTTGCAATATAACCTTGAAACTGCAAAACTAAGTGCTCTGAAATTGTGCAAACGTTTTTAAGTTATCATGAGCATGGTAAATCGTTAATCAAAATTTATCCGTCCTCCCCATCCAAAAAAAAAAAAAAAATAATGATGTCATTTAAAAATGTTGACGAATAAATCGTATGTAAAGTATACAAAATATTATCACTCTATACTTGTGATTTATTAATGCATTCATAGTTTTTCGAATTACTTATACGACTCACGCTATTTTATCGAAAATTTGAGCATACAGTATTGTGACTACATCTAAATAACTTTACTTCATCTTTTTAGGTTACATATGGGAATACTGAAGATTCGAGGCTTTCACACTTCCCTTTTTTGCTTATTCAAGTGCATTCAAGTCAACCTATCGTTCGCATAAATCTGAAAATAAATATAGAATTTTTACTTTCAAAAGATTATGTTTTATTTGCGTTATAGAAAAAACAGCCTGCATTTTAAAAAGCAGTAGGCCTAAAATCTTGTGAAATTATTTTGTAAATGGTATTATTAAATATATCACTTTTTCATAATCAACCTTAAAGTTCCTTTGCATTTAATAGTATATTACATAACGAGAATAGTAAACAGCCTATTACGCACGAGTTTAAAAATTGCGCACGAGCCCCGTAGGGGCGAGTGCAGTAATTTAACGAGTGCGGAATAGGCGTTTGCATTCGAGTTATGTACTATACTTTTTCTACGACCACCAAAAAAAGCACATTTTAACAAAAAATGTATTCCATTTTATCATAATAATTAACATACTACGCAACATTGAATAAATAGTCCATAAGGACGATGCTTTGAACTGTTTCGAAATTTCGCCAAAATAAGCGAGACAGCAACATTCTCAGAAAACGATTTCAGTTTGTTCTTTAATCTCCAGTCCATAAAATTTGTAGAGATTATTTCATATCGCTTTTTAGATTTTGCTGCCACAAGGTAATCTGTCGCCTCATTAAGTCATTATCATTAGCTTTGTCGACAATATTTGGTGGTGTACAAACAATCTCGGAATCTGATTCAGATGAAATTATGTTGTTGTAGTAATAGAGAAACTCACAATCCACAAAATACCTTCTTTAGACTTTTCTCTGACATAAATTTTGTATTTTGTCAACAAAAGTCAAACGTGCATGCCTGCCACTACGCATATACTAAAGAAAAAAGTTCCTATTTGCAGATAAATAAAGGATTAATTTATTACAAAAAAGAAGGATAGTATATGTAGAATATAATTCTTAACTAGATTTATCTTGAAAATAAAAAACATTTTCATATTATCACTGTAAATGGTATAAGAAGGTGAGTTGTACTGCCAACATATTTTTAGTAAAACAAATAGTTCCCTATTCCTTACACACAGCCATTACACACAACTGTGCGTAAAGAATCATTTACACAGTGACTAGATTGTACAAAATTAGCTATTTACAATAGTGGGAGTAGAAAAAGTAATTTTAAACCATTGTTACAATAATTTATTGCTATGACAAAAATCGATCCAATGTTATTTCGACACAACTTTTCTCGCCCCTGAAGTACAATAAAACCTATCCAGTTTTTCCGATAAATTACAAAATTTGATTTTGCGATTTTTTTTATGAGAACCTCTATAAGTTAAAATAAAGATATGTATGTAAATCTCAAGTAAATATAAAACGTGCTACGTGTAGAGTTTTGTGATGACGTCATCAACATTTTTCGGGAGGTGTGAGTCTGGCTCGATTTTTGTTAGACTGATAATCTCCGACACTACCAGACCGATTGATTTTATATGTGTATTACGAATATCATGTAAATGGTAAAACGATAACCAGACTTTGTCTGATTAATTATCTCCACCAACAATGTGATGACGTCAGCTCAAAATTGTATATACAGTAAATGAGTTTTAATTTGTGTAAATAACATAGTCCTACACGGGCAGTTTATGAATTCGTGTTGAGTTTTTACCCGAGACATCCAGATTTTTGGAAAAAAGTCAAAATTGTATAATAATATTTTGGAATTTGATTTTAACTCTTCAAAACCAATTGCTTTAAAATTTTCCAGACATTTTAAACTTTTAGTATTGTAAAAAATGATGAGTGTATACTTGTAATTCATTGATTATTTCTTATTTTAACTTTATAGGGGTTCTCATAAAAAATAAAATTCGCAAAATCAAATCTTATAATTTTTCAAAAAAGCTGCATATGTTTTTTTGTATAGTGAACCAAGACCTATAAGGTTATATGGCCATCATAAAAGTAGTTGACCGCAAATAAATACCCCCTTTGTGTGGTTCGCACTAAGCTTACCGGTTGGCAATAAATCATCTTCTAAACATTTCTTGCTCATATTTAATAGGGCCGGCTTTCAAAGCGAGTGATTATTTCGGAACCCTCAGCGGCTGCAGGTAGTAAAGAAATAGTGGAGTGGTGGATTTTCATATTTAGTGAAAGCCGTCCCTGAACGAAACCACACGAGCCGGTCGAGCTGCAGTGGACACGTTATTTACGACCCTAAAACCTTTTCTATTGTAAACAACTTAACTTCGACACAATGGGATGATTTTATGATGGCCATATAACCTTATAACTCTTGGTTCACTATACTTCAGGGACGAGGGATGTTCTGTCGAAATAACTTTTGACCAATCTTGGATTGTTGTGTGTGTTTTTGAAAATAAATCATAAGTGCACATTTACAATTCCTGTGAGGAAGTTGGTATTCTAAATTTTCAAGGTATGTAGTTGATTTTTAGTAACCAATTACCTTGAAATTTTGCACATATTTTGGGATTATCTTGTGGAGATTACTTCAAAACTGTGCCAAGCAAATCTTATATAACATGTGTAAATTAATATACGTTTATACGTTTGGTTAATTTTTCGTCTTTAGAAGGTTTTACTTCCCGATCGTAAGTTAAGGAAGCATTGTAATCGAGTTCATAGGGCGATTGGCTGCTTTCATGTGTCATGACCTCTAGAGTCCGAAAATATAGATCCCCCGTTTCCATCTGTCTGTCTGTTTGCCGTCTGTGTCGATTTTTGTGGTGACTCAAAAAAATTAATGAATGAGCCAGTTTATTTTATTTATTATATCACTCCACTTTTCCGAAAATTTGGAAATACATTATGCTATTATTACTATTATACTGTACCTATCAAACTGATATACGTGTACTTACTAAAATGTTGATGACGTCATCACAAAATTTGTTACGGAAAAACTCATTTGAAATATACGTACAGCATGCTTCTTTACTTGTATTTAAACAATCCACAAATAGCTATATTTTATTAATAGGAGTTATCTTAAAAAAATATAATTCACAAAATTAAATTATATAATTTTTCGAAGAAGTTGTACCTATGTGTTCGCCTGCATTTCAGGGGTGAGGAAAGTTGTGTCTAAATAAATTTAAACTATTTTTTTATTAGTTATTGCATTTCTAAAACACTATTCAGTCTATAAATTATATAAATAATCTAATTAAAAGTTAAAAAGTCGCTGAATAACTTCATCCCAAAGACAATCTTAGTTTAATTCTCTAGCATTCTATTTTATTATTTCCAAAGCATATTTGAATAATTTATTATTTTGTTAAAAAATAATTGACACCTTGTGGTAAAATATAAAGCTCACAATGTCCATGGAGTTTTTCTAACTTTTACAGATCATAAAATGTACGTAAGTGGGTTTTTGGAATGCCTTTGTGTTTGGATTTTTATCAAATATTGATGTTAACTTTCGCCGTACTTTAACGTGATACAGTCGACAGTTGCTTTCTTATAACTATCTACCTTTTTTGACTACGTTCATACTTACGTTATATTACTTTGTAAAGTTAAAAAACTGAGGTATTTATTCTGAAACAATTTGCCCGGAACAGAATTTGAAACTTTGAAGACCCTTATAGTATAGAAATCAGTTGCATTTTCAGCGGTATAAATGTGGTGAATATCGTCGTTGGTCTTTATCTGGTGTTTAACAAAAAATTTTTCTGGTACATCAGTAGACAGAAATCTGCATAACCTTTTAGGCAGACAAAAAATGTGTTTTGCTCTTGTCAATAATGTAGTAATAATGAACCATTTGCAGGCGGTCTCTTGGGCGACGTTCCAGAGGGTGAGTGCTTAACAAGCCTTGACCTAGAACCGTGTTCGTGTTTATTTGCGGCGGTTGCCACCTAAGGACGGCCGTCCCCAGCACGTACTCCAAACCGCCACGCAATTATACGTGACATCTTTATTATTCCTGTCATGTAATCAGCGAGGTGCATTTGCTCGTTAAACGACAATTTAACCAATAAACTCTCACTTTTTCTGTAATTGTGGCAAGGTTAAATATTTCCAATTCTTGGAAAAAAAAATCATTTCGGTAATCTTTGGACTAACCGATGCAAATTCGATAAGCTTCTGGTAGCTCCTGGGCTTCGGCAGAGCTTTGTAATATTAACAGGTAATCTACAGCATAAAGCTGGCCGAACTAGTGAAAGAGGGGATTAACAAGACAACTGTTAACCACGAACGACTTAAGTAGTTAAAAATATATGAAGCGAACGTGGACTAACAGTTATCCAATATTTGTTGTTCTTTCTGTGAGCAGGAAGCCGACATGACATGGGTATACCTGTTGGAGGTAATTCGAGTCGGCACTCGGTTTATGCTGTTCGAATGTATGGTTTTTAATAAACAGGAAATGGGTAGTTATTTATTTAGCTAGTTACTGAGGGTTTAGTAACAACTACATAACAGACAAAATCTGAAAATAATTGATTTGAATAAATGTTGAAAGTAATTAAAAATAAACCTAAAAAATGTGCGAGTCGAAATTGTAAAACCCGCTCTAGAAGCATGGAAATTAATGGAAAACATGGAGTCGAGTATGTACTACTTTCTTAGCTTACCTTCAGGAAGTAAAAATGGCATATTTTTTAATAAATTATATTTGTAGCGTCTTTTGCGTCAACTAAACTGAAATTTGACAGGACGTAACGCATAGGTATTGGGAAAAACATTAAAATCATTTATGTAAAAAATCACGGTGTCATTTTTTCCGTCAGAACCCTCGTTTTTTCATACTTATATTATGTAATTTTACTTGTTGTCTACATTTCTCATCTTTCTCATTTTTTCAGTAACAACTGGGGATAATTTTTGTGAAACATATAGGTAGTATAGCATAATAGATTATTCATTTACCGGCCATTTTTAAAATTCGGTACATCCGTAAGACGGAATTTCATCAAGTTTTATGATGGTTTATTTCTAATTTTGAAATGCTGTGCATTCTTTGCGTTTTTTACAACGACGTTTTGATGCCGAATTTGCTATTATTAAAATAAACATATTTCATGGACTTGCATGTTTTCACAATAAATACACCTTAACAAGTCTGCTCTTTGTGCCATGACACCGTACACATTATGGGTCAATGGTGTAGTTCCTCCAGAATACTTAATTACATCTCCCGATAATTAAATTTAGTATAAATCTACCAGCAATAAACAAGTCACGTTCTTAACATCACCGCTCTACACTATAAATACGATTAGATTCCCGTGATAAGCGCCAGTTAATTGTTCGCTCTAACCTAGTCAAAACCGCAAACCAAAAATGAAGGTAAGTTCAACTAATATAAAGACCATTCCCTCTTTAACCCTATATTTAATCAGACAATGTCGACTGAAAAAAATATTGTATTAGACGCTGATAAGTGGGATATTTACACAATCATAGACGTAGGTCAATACACATTACCACCACAAGTTCTAATAAGAAAATTTTCAGTTTACTGTAGCCTTCATCATAGTCATCGTTTCTATGGTAACTGCTGACATTCCTAGACAAAGAATAGAAATCGTTAAAAAATCTGCTCCCTACGTAGCAGCAGGATGGACACCATCAGGCCAACAGCTAAATTTGCCACTTAGAGCAACACCATTACCAACACCTGCCCCTTCATATGGCCCACCATCACCACCAGAAGTGGAAACTACCACTACGGAACAGCCCACAACAACTGATGCAACTACCGAAAGTTATTTATCACAACAGGCAGAAAACTTAGAAGCTGCTCCTGAGAAAGAGAAAGAAAAATTGGAACAGCCTCAAGGAGGGCAGTTTTATGTAGTTTTACCACAGAACCAAAATATTGTTTACACTGTTCCTAGAAGTGCTGCTTTATTAGCAGTGCCTAAATCTAATTTGATGGCTGTAACACCTGCTCGTCTGCAAGCCATACCTTTTTCTTCGACTGTTTCCTCTTCCATTTATTCACCATTTAGTGCGTCGTATATTCAGATATATCAGTAAATTTGATACACTTTTTTCAATGAACTTTATTTATTGAAAGTTGTACGTACAAGACTGTTGTTTTTGGATAAAGTTTATTTCTGTACTGTGTATTAGCACAACGTTTCATTTTAAACATCCTTTTATACGTGATAAAATTTAGAATTATCCCTAGTTTTATCGAGGGGTATTTAGCTTTTCAGAAATTATGGACAGCCAAAAAAGTTTAATCCTAGGTAGAACTCTTGAAATTATTATTTTTGTTTTTTTTTTTGTTTTACCGAAATGTAGCCACAGAAATATTTTTTATTAAAAAAAATTGTTCGAAAGTTACTTCGACACAACTTTCTTCGCCCCTGAAATACAACAAAACATATCCAGCTTTTCCCGCAATTTGGGAATTTTCTTTTTATATGAGAATCTCTAGAACACAGACGGCGAACAGACAGACAGACAGATCGAAACGGGAAACCTATTTCTTCGTACTCTAGGAGTCATGAAAGGTCGAGAAAACATAAAAGTATCGAGTCAGCCGATGGACTCGATTAAAGATGGGCTATTTTAAATTCAAGATGGTGAATCATTAGAATCTGACAACGGACTGTCAGTCAGTAACGTAACATGCACACTTCAGAAGGGGGTGGTTTTTTAAATTTATGTTTTAGGGTAACATAAACTTAAGTGAACCGGTCAACACGTTAGCACGAATGCGAATGAATCTATGAGGCACTAATTTAAACAGGTACTTTTACGCAGTTAGAAAAATTCACTATGACAGAGAAACGATGACGGACAATTGGAAAGTGGACTTGGCCCGACTGATTTTGTGCTTTTACTCAGATTTACAGCTGTGTTGATCTTACAGTGAACGATGTATACAATACTCCCTTAGCTTACGCTTGGGAAGTAAAAATGCTTCAAATTTTGTCTTTTTAAATGCATTTATTGAAGTTTATTTCGTAATTTGATACAACCAATAATAGTAATAATAATATAAATAATAACAGTTATTAGTGGGATGAATAGGTACATAAAGTTTAATCGTTGTCTTTTAATTATTACGAATTTAAAATCAATAAAATTTAATAAATTGTAAGACACTGTATCTAAAGTTTGTTTTTAGAAATTTGATATTGTTTACGGTAACCGGCATAGTACAGTTACCAATGTTACCATTAAAATAATATAGATACATTGTTAACCTATAAATAAACGACCATTCCGCTCTATAAACGTCAAACAAAATTAACATACATCAATCAAATTTTTGAAACAGGTAAAGTATGAATTGTGATTAGCGGTTTAGCATGATAATTATGACCTAAAGGCTGTACAAAGCTAAACCATAAAATTTTGTTGTACAATTTCGAATATTTTCCCAAAATCTACATGTACAGGCACAATTAAAATTACTTATATCAATAAATCACAAATATGGATACCTGCTATTTTGTACATTTTACATAGAATTTACTTGACAAAATTTGAAGATGTTGTTAGCAAATTTTGTTGTAATAAATGAAGTTCAAGAATAAGTATTCATACAAAAAATATATACTTACTTCGTTAATAAATGTTAACACTAAGGAGAACTTTTTGTAGTGAAAATATATATACTTTTATTTACATACATTTTGCCTGCCACACGTGAAATCAGTTTTACTTATGACAACAAATTTATTTTTAACAAAAGTTTTTATATTAATCTTCTCACAGACAGCGTTTACGTTTTGGTGCGGATAAATACAATAACTTTGATATACAATGTCATAGTACATAGTACTCATTATGTTATTGTGTTCTAGAATTTCAAGCAAATTAGATGAGACAAATAATACTTAGTAATATTGTAGATAGATAATCGATAAAGAAAATCTATTCATAGATACATTTTTATTCCCGAGCGTAAGCTAAGGAAGTATAGTAATCGAGTCCATCGGACAAATGGCCCTTTTTATATTTTCTCGACGTTTCATGACCCTTACAGCACAAAAACAGTAGTCTTCTGTTTCCGTCTGTCTGTCTGGTGTTTGTATCCATTTTTATTAGACACGTAATCTCCGAAACTGCTGGACCGATTATTGTCAAATTTTGTATAATATACATATATACAGAAATATCATGTATGTGGTAAAATTTTGCTAATCATCCCCACCAATAATTTGATGACGTTATTTCAAAGAATATTATTATAATATGTTTATTTGATTTATACAACAATATAGTCCTACAAGTGTGATGTACGAATCCGCTTTGAGTTTTTCCCTAACCGTCCAAATTTTTGCAAAAACATAATGCAAGGTATAATAACAGTTTACCATTAGCGTTAAGAGATCCCGGTGGTGATCTAGTGGTTACGAGTCAGGAATGCGGACCGGGCGTTGTGCGTTCGTTTCCAAACTTGGCCTTTCGTTTTTTTTCTTTTTTTTCTTTTTCTCTCTCATTGTGTATTATCTATGTTTATGATGTCATAACAATTTTTTTTTATGAAATCACCCCACTTTCTAGAAAAGTGATCGCCAAATTTTATTTGCAGGAGATACAAAAAGTTCAGAGTCGGTTAAAAGCTAATGGTCAACAAATAAGTGAATTGTGAATGGCAATAAGACACAACATTTACGATTCACCACAATTAACGAAGTTGTCACAAATTCTGTGAAACTAGTAGGACTTAATGTGGACAACAAGCTAATGTGGCAAGATCAGATAGAAAACTTGGCTCTAAGATTGAATAAAGTTGTATATCAGATACGTTAGTTGAAATTATTTTGCAACCACGAGACCGTAATCACCTTTTCCTATTCAAATTTTGAAAGTCTATTGTCATATGGTTTCATTTTATGGGGGTCATCAAGCCAGAGTGTAAGAATATTTAAAATTCAAAAAAGTGCAATAAGATTCATTAACAACAGTAAAACATATGATAGTTGTAACCCATTTTTCAAAAATTTGGTATTTTTTCTCTACCAACCCTCTGTATGTACAAAACATTACACGTGAAAGAAAACGCAGATTCTTTTTTAAAAAAACTCAGTTAAACATGGCTATATCGTACAACGCGTCACTGCAACGAATTCCATCTACAATTTCATCGCATAGGTATATCGAAGCCAAAAGTCATTTAATTACATAAATATTAAACTTTTTAATACTCTACCATTCCCAATTAAAGTACTGCTATTTAAATGCTTTAAAAAAGCAATCAAAGACATTTTCCTGCGGAAATGTTTTTATACAACTGAAGAATATTTTGCTTCTGTGGTGTATATATTTCATGTATTCTTTTGTTTATTGTAATAAATCGATAGGTACCCGACTTATGTATGCACTCTGTTCTGTAGTGTAAAATACCAATAAACCTTTTCTTATTAATATTATTATTAAAAGCTGAGAATACGTCCCTCTTCATTTAAAAATGTAAAACCTTCTCGAGGGTGCCAAATGTTTTTTTTTTAATGTGAAACCCTTCTCGGGGGTTCCAACTATCTTTTTTAAAAATGTAAAACCTTCTAGGGGGCGCCACATGTCTTTTTTAATGTGAAACCTTTTCGGGGGTCCCAACTGTCTTTTTTAAAAATGTAAAACCTACTCGGTGGCGCCAAATTTCTTTTTTAGAATGTGAAACCTTCTCGGGAACGCAACTGTCTTTTTTTTATGTGAAACCTTCTCGGGGGGCCTAATTGTCTTCTTTAAAAATGTAAAACTTTTTCAGGGGCCCCAGATGTTTTTTTAGAATGTGAAACCTTCGCGGGGGTCCCAACTGTCTTCTTTAAAAATGTAAAACCTTCTCGGGGCTTCCAACTCTCTTTTTTAAAAATGTATAACTTTCTTGGGGGCGCCAAATGTCTTTTTTTATGTGAAACCTTCTCGGGGGTCCCAACTGTGTCTTTTAAAAATGTAAAATCATCTCGGGGGCGCCAAATGTTTTTTTTTTTAAATGTGAAACCTTCTCGGGGGTCCCAACTGTCTTTTTTTAAGAATGTGATACCTTCTCGGGGGCCCCAAATATCTCTTTTTTAAGAATGTGAAATCTTTTCAGGCCTCCCAACTGTCTTTTTTTAAGAAGGTGAAACCTTCTTTTTTTTCTATTACTCTGTGACTAGTATCTTCTATATTGTTTTTACTCCATAGAGGTTGTCATGAACAAGAGAAGCACTATTTGTTGGACTGTACTTCAGAACCGAGAAAAGTTCTGTTAAAATAACTTTCAATTAATTTTTTTGGATATCATGTGTGTTCATTTGAACGCCTATTTCTGAAAAATAAATAAAGCCACATTTTTCAGCGAGCAACATTTTTAAGATGACAAAAATAAATTTTCTTTAATTTTCGGTAATTACCAATTAATAAATTAATGTTTGCAAACTTTTAAAAGAGTTATACGTTGATAAATTAAAACATGTGATTAATCAAATTTATTTTTTAGGACTACTCATAAATATAAGTAAAGTTATAAAAAGAGGTGAACTGTTAAATTGCAGATAAGAGCAGACTCTGTGCTGCTTAAATGGCATCAACACTTTCGTCATTTTCACTGCGATGAGACGAAACGCAAAATCTGCATTGAGAAAGTGATTATTAAAAAGGTTGTATTTTGACAAACAAATAAATAGGTACATAAAAAAGTAATTTTTGACAGTGCTACAGTAATACTTTTTAATTACTTCAACGACGGAATATTTGTTGAAAAAATATCTTTTGCGTCTTTTAAAAGATTAAATCCGCTGGTGTTTAGACCCGAGCCGGCCAACCACTCGTGCCAAAGTGCAGATATTAAATTTGTGGAATTTTGCGGTGTCCTGAATCCGCTGTAGATTGTGCAGAATGGAGAATAATCAGTTCTCTGAGTAGCACGCAAATACATTCCCCGAGTGCTTCGTCCGCTACTATCCCTTTAAAGCTAAAACAAAATTCATTTCAGCTAATTTCTTCTCAATTAAATTAAACGATATAGATTGGCAATTAAATTTCAGTTTAATAAGCAACCGGCACCGCATCGCGAGTCGATCGCACAAAAAAACAGCTTCGATTTCTTCGGCAGATTTGTAAATAAACCACTTACAAATTGATCTCCTGTGGAGTTATTGTGTCTAAAATCGCATAATGGTGTAGGTTCGAAAGTTGTCTGCCGTATCGTACATAAACGGTATTTGAGTGAACTTCTCGAGTATGGAGTTGAATCCGTTGACAAAGCCGTCTTGCTGAGGATCCGGCTGTCTACAACGTGGGAGCCTCTTTTGTTAGGCTTCACCCGTTGATCCCAACCACTGTTAAGATATTTATCAAAACCGGCACAGAAATTCGATAAACATCCATATCGTGTGTTAGTTTTCAGCACTGATTGGGTCAAGGTTCTACCAATAGCTGATATTTAAAAGTAACATGATGTCAAATGAGGCTTTGTTGCAAGTTTTAGCGAAGCTGCGGTTGCACTGTGACATCCATTGAGCGTTAAAATACCGCGGAAAGTACCTACGAATCACATATTCACATGCATTTATAACCATTTTCTAAATTTCGCTGTATACCTATTTGTTTAGGAACGATGATATTGTGATGTGTTCGTAACACTGATAAGTTCCGGAATTCCGTAAAAAATCGTTTTGAGATGAACCGGAAGTGACGCCCTAGTGCGAGTCACAGCCGCCTTTGACGCCCCGAATCAAAGTGTCAACAAACAAACGACATTAAGAGACGGGACAACCAGGGAGGATCGCTGAATCAATACCCTGGAGACACTCATCCGTGACGTCATGTTCAATTCTTGCTCAAATGCTTTTGAAAACGTCATCGAAAACAGTATTAGTGTAAAAAAGCGTTTCTTTTCATTATTTTTTCTAACCTTATTAATTAACACATGCATTCGATCCGATGTTGATGAAGTCTGTAGGCTTTTTTGTTGCTCCACTTCACAACGGCATGTAGAGGCTACAACAGTGTCAGGTCGACATTGACACTGTTGTAACTCTCGCAATATCAACTGGGAAATATGAACAGATACAAGGAGTATAACTTTTGGAGCGAAAAAAAAAATTGGTCGAAGATTGCTTCGCCAGAATTTCCCTGGCTCTTGAAGTACAATGACACAAATCCAGTGTTTTAGAAAAATTATAAAACTTTATTTTGTGAATTTTATATTTTTATAAGAACTACTTTAAGTTGGAATAAACATATGTATGTAATGTTAATGTTAAAGTAAATGTAAAGAAGCGTGCTACGCCTATTTTTCAAATGTGTTTTTACTTTACAAAATCATGTGATGAACTTGAACTAATAATCAGGGGCGACTGCTCCCAAGGGGCACGAGGCCACGTGCCCCTCCAAAATTACAACGTCTACAAATACACTGGACATAGCGAAATAGAAATTTTCAATATTTAAAAAATTATCCGGAAATTTGTGTTAGAATTATCAAAACTAATTTTTTTTATCTCGCTCCATTTGTATAAAATGTATCAAAACTTACATCTAAAGATGTTGTTGTTTTGGATATATGATATGTTGCTGAAGTGCTGATAAAAGCGGAGACTAAATCATGCCTCATTTAGACGTTTTGTTTACACCGTTGCCATGGAAACCGTGGGTCTTGTCGCTGTATTTAACTGGAATCGGGTCCTGCTCGAACAGTGACCACTACCAGTAACTCAGTTGGGGGATTTCATTTTCATTCTGCGCGAGTGAAATTGTTTGATTTTAAATAAAAATATTGAATTCAGTTGAATATTTAATTGTCCTCTGTCTTACGATGGTAAAATTTTAATGAAAAATTTAGAGAGAGCCATCCCCGATTTATTAATAAAAAAAGTGTTGATGACAAAACGAGAGACTTTCATGGATATTTTAATAGACATAACAAGTATGGTAAATTTTTGTGGATCTGCGGTTGTGAAAATAATAATAAATTGTTTTGTTTTGTGTGTCTCCTCAGTAATGACTTAAAACCAAAGGTATGTGGACAAGTACTTTTTTACTTTTATTGAATGTATTTTTGTATTTCCGTCACACAATTTCGTCTATTAATTGGTTACAAATAATGACGGTTCCATGTATGTATATTTTTGCTGCGGTTCTGTTCATTAAGGAAAATGAATTCAATTATAACTCTGCACAACATCAATATAACACGCCCAACAAGAACGCATACATCATCAATTATCATAGGCTGAAGAGAGCTAGAGAAGCCACTAGTTACTATGGTGTAAAGTTTTTTAATAAATTGCCAGAACATATAAAGAATTTGCCTTTAGTTAATTTTAAAAAGGTAGTAAGAACTTCATTGATAGAAGGAGGCTTTTACTCCCAAGATGAATTTCTTAACCATAATTTTAGTTCTTAGGTGGAAGGTGGAAACTTACTCAATAATTAATAATTACCCCATTTCAAAAGCTCACGAGCTGCCACTGCTAATAATAACAGTATTTAGAAATTTTCGAGAAACTGGAGTAAGCCGTTCTCGATTTAAACAATAAAATAAACTGCCTCATTCATATTTTTTTTGAGTCACCTCTATAAGCAATTCTAAAAAATATTAATGTAATAAATTACAAATATAGATTCATCATATTTTGTACATTTTAGGTAGGATTTATTTAGCAAAATTTTGATATGACGTCATAAATTTTTTGGGGGGATAAAGAGATACATTTTGATTAAAAATTTACAATGGTTTCAACTTCAAAATGTCTGCAATATTTCAAAGCATTCGGTTTTGCAGTTCTTGATTTAATCAATAAAATAACTTGACTCATTCTTTTTATTATTTTTTTTTTGAGTCAGCCTGTCAGCAAATCTAAAAAATATTAATGACTATAGACTTATCATATTTTAGATAGGATTTATTCGGCAAAATTTTGAGATGACGTCATCAATTTTTTGAGGGGATAATATATCTTAATTAAAAATGTATCATGCTTATGTTAACTTTAAAACATATGCAAGATGTCAAAGTATTCGGTTTTGCAGAATTAAAATTAAATTCTGAAATGTTAAAAATATAATTTTGATTTTTTTCCTAAAAATTGGGACATTTCTGGTAAAAACTCAACACGGATTCATAAACTACACGTGTAGGCCTGTTATTTTATATAATTTAAAACCCATTTACATATACAATTTTTAAGTGACGTCATTACATTGTAGGTGGTGATGATTAAACAAAGTTTGGTTAGCGTTTTACACGATATTCATTATACATAAATAAAACAAAAATCGTCACGGACGGCGTACAGACAGACAGACAGACAGGCGGAAACAGAAGACCCATTTTTGCGTACTGTAGGGGTCATGACCCATCGAAAAAATATCACAGCAGCCAGTCCCCCGATGGACTCGACTACAATAGCGAACACTCGGGAAGTAAAAATTGAATCGATTTTACAGTTACCATTAATTTTATTATTGGTTTACAAAAACGCCAACGTATGTTGATAACTATATGTACCATTATGGACTCACTCAAAATTGTTATTCCCACAATACTCAAAAATATTATCACACCGTCGACGTGTTTCAACTTTCAACAGCTACGCTGACATATCCTGGAGCACAATTAAACTGTTTATTATTTATACACAGTATGAGTTAGTGCCAATGCAATGAGTAACCATTCGGAAAATTTCACTAACAACTCACAAAAAGCAGAAATTATTTAAGAGGCTCACTGTGCAAATTCACAACGTGAATATACAAATTGTCATAGTAGGTTTCATATTTTATGTCCCTGCTATATAATTACGCATGTTCGTTGTACAGGGTGTTTACAAATGATTTACATCTAATGGGTTACCAAATTCATTTATTAAAGTGCCGCTTCAAATTTTTAATATTTTTTGTCTTTCATTTACAAAGGAGAGGGAAAAATGTGTTCAGTCTTTTGAGCAGCATAAATTAAAATTATTTTCTACTATACAGAGTGTTTTGTTTTTGAGGCGTGTCACACAGCTTAGTTTTAACCTTTTTCTATATTTTTTAATGATTTTTGAAATTCTGATTAGGTATAGGTACGTTAGTTCAATTTTCTTGAATTTTTTTAGCCATGCAAGGATTGATAAAAAAAATTGCAATTATGTTATTTTTAAATCTGGTTTCAATATTTTATGGAGAGATAAACAGTATCACGTAAATTTTAATATACAGAGTGTTTATAAAAAAAATTGAAAAGTTACAATATAAATATATAATATAATAATATTTCTGTTTTTTCATATTATTACTGCATCTTACTTTCTGTTCTTTTTCTTTCGATATCTTGGTATGACTCTTAAAAAAGTAAAAAATCGCAATAACTATAAATTTTATATACTATAGAAAATACGTACCTACTTACAAAAAAAAAAAACAATAAACAGAATAAGATGTAGTAATAAAGTATGTGGTGTTCTATTTGAACAATCTGAAATATCGATATTGGACAATTGTAATAATTTAATTTTTGTATAAATCCTCTGTATTATATTAAAACTTAATTTTATTTACACCATAACAAAGCGTGTGCCTTTGTTTATTTCTCCACAAATTATTCAAATTATTGTGACACAGATTTTAAAAACAATCCTATTGCTATTTTTCTGTAAACACTTCCACTATTAAAAAAAATTCAAGATAAGTGAAACAATGTGGCAACGTGGCATCGGAATTTCAAAAATAAACTATGAGTATAATGAGAAAAGGTCAAACGGAATATGTAAAAATATACAGGATATTACATTTGAAAAAATTAAGTAGTGTATTACACTTAAAAAGCACAACACCTGTATATTTGAAAATAATTTCAAAGTATGGTTCTAAACGAATCGTTTTTAACTTGTTTTCTAACAATTAGGGCCTATTTCATAATCAACTTAAAGGAGCTTTAAAATTAAAATTGGATTTTTACCATGGAAACACATTGTTGAGACAATGGTTTAAAGCTCCCATTAGTTAAAGGTGTTTTACGTTTTGATTATGAAACTGGCCCTCATTGAGATATCGAGGAGCGGGCGTTTGGTGACTCACCTTGTATATAACGCAAAAGATTAATAAAAATAATGTTAAAAATCTCTGACTGGTATACGGTCAGGTTTTCCAGGTTATAGTGCAACACGTGAAAGCCAGTGTAAGAGTTTACACTTAAAAAAGCGAAAAATAGAAGAAAAACATTTTTATAATAAAAAAAAATGTGTAGTTACTTCATATTTGTGGTGGCGAAAAATCACTTTGTGAAAATTTAATATGAAGTGACTCGATTCAGTGTGATTAGAATAATATAAGATGATAAATATTATTTAAATTAGATGGAAAGAAATGAGTATACACGTATTTTTATGAATAATAAAAAACATTTACTTTAATCTGTTAGTATAATGTGGTAGGCATTTCTGTTAAAAAAATGTGGTACAGTGATGTTACACGAATGATATTCTATTAATTTATGAATATTAAAGACTTTTAACACTTAATAATCGTTGATGAAAATATGTCTGCTTGGGTCTATCAGCCTTAAAACTAAACTATAGTTTCAACGCCTAAAGCCTTTGAAACATCTCTCAAGCATCCGAGAACTTCTCCAGGTAAGTTTGCCACGAGAAGTTGTGTATTGAAACTCGGCATTTCCATACATGTTGATGGTAAATTACAACTGTTGCCGCAATCTGCGGTCTAGCCCAAATCAAAGGCTCCACCGGCTTTGTGGGGCCCTGAGTAATCTGCCCCCAGGGGGAGCGTTTGTTACAGTATCAGTTCAGTTGATGGTTAGCTGCAAGTGACACATTTGTTAAAAATGCAAACACGCCGCCCCCTTTTGGATGTGGAAGTCGCGCCTCGGGACATTCGCTAATTGAAATTTTAACATTCAGCGTTTAGCCAATTTGCTGCAATTGAATTTTCAACGCAACCACAAACGGCCGTTAATGAAATTATCACGCATTAATTAAAATTTGTTCAATTCATTTCGACGTGCTTTGTGCACCCCACAGAAGCGTTCTCCCGCGGTCATTGTTAAATTTCGCGATATTTTTTCATTTTTCGGAACGTTTCATGTTTTTCTGCAACGTTTAATTGTTTGCCGTGTTTGTGACTTTTTAGCTGGCGTAATTAATTGTACGCTTTTCTGTTTTCACAGGTCAGCAGGTACCCTTTTTAATTTTCTCTAATTACGTATGAATAACAGCGAGAGGGTTTATTTGGGATTTTACCTTTTTTGCTGATGTCGTCGGCCAAGATGGTGGGCGGTGGACTCAGTGGCTGAAGCGGAAACGAAGTGTTGCCCGGCGAATACCATGGCGTCGGTCTCCAACTTCCTTGGTTTCCGTTCAGGAGGCGAAGCTTATCGTATACGCTGTCGTTTCCGGTCGAAACCGGAGGATTCTGAGACGACTGCTCTTTTTGTGCGGCCAAATTTCGCAAAACCCTGTTTATCGACGAGACCTGAAAGGGTACAAGATTTTATCTTTCCTATCGAAAAAATTTTACTTTCCGGGAGAGTTTTTGCGGATCGACACTTTCACTACTTTACAACAACTTTATGAAAAGAAAAATAATATCAAAACTGATTCCAATTTTGAACGCAACTACACATATTGATATATTAATTGTGAGTCAAAAGAAATGACAAAGGTAACATATTTTAATTATAACTTGCTATTTATTTGTTGACATATGTATATAAGTATAAACAATTATTTATTATTGGCTGTTACACATGCATGTTTTAAAATGATATTAAATATTTACTTATTGAAAATTGGAAGCAACCTGTCAACTTACAGTAGAATAAAAAAAAATGTTTAAGGTTGTTATTTCGACAAAACTTCCTTTGCTCCTAAAGTGCAGCTTCAAAAAAATATAAAACTCCTATGAGTTAAAATTATTAATAGATATAGTGTGAATAGTTAAAGTACAGGTAAAGAAGTATCGTATGCATATGTTTCTAGTGACTTTTTCCATATAAAATTGTTTTGATGATGTAATACTAAGTATTAATAACAGTACTGCATCCCCAATTTTCGGGAAAATAGGATGGGGAACAAAGCATGCGCCTTGTTCATTAATTTTTTGATTCACCATGTATAAGCAATTTAAAAAAATATGAATGCATTGATAAACTACAAGTACAAGTATCAAGTATAGATAAAAAAATTGGTCGAAGGCTATTTCGACAGAACTTTCCTCGCCCTTGTAGTACAATCCGACAAATTTAGTTCCTTAAAAAAACATAAAATTTGATTTTACGATTTTTGTTTTGAAATAACCTCTGTAAAGTAAAAACCAGCGACTTAAATAACACCCCCGCAGCCCCTGCGCGGTACGGACAAGTAAAATATATTTAAAGCACTTAACCAACGGGATAAAATGTCCTTCAGCACTAGGTAAAAGCACTCTAAAATTCAAGTATTTATTTATGTTTATACATCGAAAGAATGTCACGTAGAAATTAGTTTCATTCGAATAAGTTTGTTTTCTTAAAACAGGACTAAAATTATGAATTAAACCACAATCGAACAAAATGTTCTGAATATTATAATTCTTATTTTATCACTATTATATAATAAAGATATGAGTATTCTTCACACTTTTGAGAAAATGGGGTGACTCGTTCCTAATTTGACCAATAAAAAATTTGTGATGACGTCATCAACATGGATAGTTTTAGTCAAAGCATAAAAGAAAAAGTAGTTACAGCGTTGTACCAATACAAGAAAAAAAAAGTAAAGGGCCATATTCGGCATTGAACCCACAATCGCAGTACCGCAGGTGGCTATTATCTCCGATACACCCCCTGCGCCACGGAGACGTATAAACTATGTTGGGAATAAAACGTTATTATCCCTTGCAAATGTTTTTGAGAAAATTTGAATGTTTAGCGAAAAAGTGAAAGTGGATTCATACACTACAAGTATATGAGCACCTATATTTTAACATTCAAATCATTTTAAAATACCATTCATTGAAATGGCGTCATCAAATTGTTGGTGGGGATGAATAGATTAAATTTTGGTTAGCGTTTAACTAGGTATATGATATTTCTAATATACATACAAAATTTGGTCCAGCAGTTTCGGAGATTACGTGTTTAATAAAAATGGATAAAGTACTAAATACCCCTCATAAAATAATTGACAGTATTTGCATTTATTTTTTGCCGTACTTTACAGACACCAGGCAGACAGACTGACAGACAGATAGACGGAAACCGGAGACTGCTTTTTTCGTACTGTAGGGGTCATTAAACGTCGAGAAAACATAAAAGTGACCATTCGTCCGATGGACTCTATTACAATACTTCCCGAGCGTAAGCGAATAAAAAATCAATTTTAATTAATGATTTACAAAATTGTTGTTACAACATTTTATTTTTTTTCCAAAAATCTGCATGTCTATAGTAATAGCTCAAAATGGATTCATAAATTACACATTTAGGAGTTTGTTATTTTATAAAATTTAAATTACATTTATTCGGCAAAATTGTAAGATAACGTCATCAGCTTTTAGTGGATTCGTAAATGGATTAATTTTGATTAACGATTTATTATGCGTCCGGTAACCTTCGGAGTATTCGGTTTTGCAATTTCAAAGTTAAATTGTCAAGTGTTGTTATAGAATTTTTATTTTTGTCCAAAAATTTGAATGCCTAGGTTAAAAACTCAACACAGATTCATAAAGTGGAGGAGTATATTATATTATAAAATTTAAATAACATTTACTATTGTAAAAGTTGGAGATAACGTCATATCACAACTAGTGGGGATGATCAGGCAAATTTTGGTTATCTTTTTACCATTTAGACGGTATTTGGAGATTATCGGTCTAATAAAAATTCACACAGACGACAGACGGACCGACAGACAGGCATACGATAGACACATGGAAACGGGAGACAACTTTTATCATACTCTAAACACAGTATAGAGATCACATCATCAGTATACGTGCTCTAATGGTCATGAAACATTGAGAAAACATGGAAGTGGCAAGTCGCCAGATGCGTTCGATTGCTATACCCCTTTGGATTAGGCTCAAAAAGTAAAAATTGGTTGAAGGTTATTTCGACAGAACATTCCTCGCCCTGGAAGCACAATAAAACATGTTCAGCTTTTTTGAAAAATGAGAAAATTTAATTTTACGATTTTAATTTTTTTGTGAAAACCTTTATACATAAAAATAAAGATGTATATGGGATGTTAAAGTAAATGTAAATGCTACATCATGTTTCAAATCACAAATTGACACTAACATTTTTGCAAGGATAGGTATATCAGTTTGGATAGATGCAGTGTCATGCTAATAACAACAGTCTTGTATTCCCAAATTCTCGGGAAAATGAAATCAGCGCTTCCTGATTTAATTAAAAAATAATTTGATTTATTCATTATTTTTTTGAGTCACGGTGTATAAGTCATCCTGCATAAGTAATTCTAAAAAATATAAATGCAGCGATAAATCACAAGTATTGGATCATCATATTTTTCACATTTTCGATAGGATTTAAGGAAACGTTATAAATCACTTATTACATTGTTCGTGGGGAGAATTAGACAAAATTTGATTAGCGTTTTACGATCTACACGATATTCGTGATACACATAAAATTTTACAACAATTGGTCCGCTAGTTAGAGATTATCTAGCTAACAAAAATTGACACAAACGGCGGACAGACAAACAGACAGACAGCCGGAAACGAGAGACCTATTTTTTTCGTACTCGAGGAGTTATGACAGATAAAAGTAGCCAGTCGCTCGATAAACTCGATTACAATACTTGTTTAGCGTACGCTCGCGAAGAAAAATCAAGTTTCATAAGATGTTATCGTATTTTAGGGTACAAATCCCAAAATTAGAAAATGAGTTGTCAGAGAAGTTTTCTATGGGATGAGTGCTCTACAATATCTTATGAAACGAATATTTTGTACTCCTACTATTTTTTTTATTTCGCATTTTTTTCCACTTTGAAATAAAAATTGGAAATTTTAAAATTTTGGAAATTTTAAAATTTTGGAAATTTTAAAATTTTGGAAATTTTAAAATTTTGGGAAATTTTGTAGTGGCTGGTACGACAAATGTGATTATAACAATCTTACGCTTCCTGAACTACGGACAATTGCTCATAGTAGCACTCAATATGTTTCGGCCCAGCAGTGTCTAAATCTATGCTTGTTCGGATGCTCCATAGCTCCACAAGAAGGTACAGTTAAATGAATCTGATGGCAGGTGGAAGTAACTTTGTAATGCACATTTCATCGTAATATTTAATTCTGCACTTCTTTTGACGTTTTTTTTATTTTTTATTTGACAGAGACATTTGCAATAACAACCAATCTTGTCAATATACATACATATATTACAGCAGTTCTATTTGGATTCTTTAATGACTCGGTTATAAAGCGTTTCTAAAAAATAAAACATATTTCAGAAGCACAGTCATGGATCTCACGAGTTAGTTTTCAGTAAATAACACAAGCGTCTGGTGCCGGGGGGCATAAGGGCACGTGTCTCCCCAAAATTACAACGTCCACACACACTTGACATTGCAAAATAGGAATTTTCAATATTTAAAAAATTATCGGGAAGTTTGTGTCATAACTATCAAAACTAATTTCTTTACCTCACTCCATTTGTATCAAATGTAACAAAACTTACATCTACAGTGGAGACCGAGACTAAATCATGACTCATTTACACATTTTGTTTACATCGTTGCCATGGAAACCGTGCCTCTAGTCGCGGTGTTTGAATTGAACAGTGACCGCTAGTAGTAATTCAGTTTTAAATAAAAATAATGAATTCAGTTGAATATTTAACAAAAAATCGTCCTGTGTCTTATGACAATAAAATTGTAGTGAAAAATTTGGGGAGAGCCACCCTCGATTTATTAATAAAAAAAGTGTTCATGGCAAAACGAGAGTTGTGTCCCCCTATTTCAAAAGGTCACGAGCCGCCACTGCTAAATAGATGTCTATTAAATAATGCCTCGAGATGACGCTATCAACCTCCTGAAAGGAATGAACGAAAAACATTACTTGATGTTCTTTCTATATCCCTGAATTAGTGTTAGTTCCTGTCGAAATATCGAAGTAGTCTGTTACGTAACCTCTGAGGCAGATTTAAACCATGTAAGTATGTATACGGCAAAACGGTGTGCACTTCCGAACGTAATGTCTGTAAAAACTGAGTTCGGTTGTTTGTACGGTTTAGTATAATTTAAGAGCGTAAAAACATGTTAAATGCCGTACATCATCTGATTTCTTTTAAATTATTACTACAGTTTATCGACTGTGTTTAGATACTGGTCTATAATTTAACAACTAAGGTGTTAACTAACACATAGGTATACAACTGTAACTAATATTGTGAATCTTGTTTATTCATAATTTCATGATATAAAATTTGTTTTGCGCGTATCCTGATCACTAAATCATCAAGGATCACACGTTATATTGTATCGTCACAAAGAAAATAGTAACTCCCTGACATTTGTAGTTTTTAAGTTAGAGCAGGTTAAACTAGCGCGGGACCTATACGTTAGCAGATTGTTTCGTCTACTTTTTACCTCCCTAGCGTAAGTGAATGAAGTCTTGTGATAAGATCCATAGGGTGACTACTTACTTTTATATTTTCTCGACGTTTCATGACCCCTAGAGTACGAAAAATGTGGGCGCCCGTTTCTGTCTCTCGGTCTGTTATCTGTCTGTCCGAATTAAAAATAGTTTGGGAAATACAAGTATTGTAAATGTTTTAGGTAACACTAATTTAATAGGTTAACACTGGCCATAAGTTTTGGTGGTGAATAATTCATAGTTTTGTCCTTCAGTTTAAGTGTTTTTTGCTCCTTTCAAAGTGGCTTAGAGTGATTTTATATACAGTGGGTATCGCTTTCAGTTGACTCTTACTCATTATCGAATCGAAGCTTTTGCTCTTGGTTCGAACACAAAGCGAACAAGTGGTTTAAAAGTGGTTTCCACAACAATGATTTATTCCCGCTATAACATAATTGTTCGACAACGTGGAACTTTTACGAGCAGCGCAACTTCGACATTATGCAGCATCGAAAATGCTTGACAGACGTCGAAATCGAGGCACACAAGACCACCTTGCTTGGGAATCAAAATTACCAATCCAAACAATACTTCCTCGACGAAAAACAATCGATAAGAGTTAGGACATTTCTGAGGGTGCGTTCTTTTTGCCGGCTGCATAATAGATCGAAGGAAAAAAGGTCATAATAATGGGACGTCGTGGGGTCATGGAGAATGGAGTGCCAATAGAGGGAGTCATGCTGGGTTTTGTGCAGCCCATTGACGGCATCGACACGGCCTCATTGCAATCAAGGGTACAAGACGATTGTTTAGATTTTAATTTCGAAAATGCCGATGTAATCTCGATGAGAAAGTTCGGGGTCGAACTCTTCCACCTAATGAACCCCAGCAAAAGGTGAAATTGAGATTAACCGAGCCGCTGGTGAGGGATTTATATTAAAATGTTACCGTCTGAGTGGAGTGGTGATAACGTAATAAGTTTTTGGTCGAGAGCACTGGTTGCATAGACTAAAGCGCGGCCCACACGTGCGGGTCACGTGGCGCTGAAGATTATTACACATTACGGCCCAAGACCCTTTCGTGATTGTTGAAAATTGGGTTTTATGAATAAAACGCGTCTAATAGCGCCGCTTTTTATTGCGTCAACACGTGACGATTCCAATTTTGAACGTAATCTGGCACTTAATTTTAAGGGTTGGACGAATTTCGTAGACGAGTATATAGGAAGAACGAGTTTGGTTTACATGGAATATCTTTTTATAGATATGTTACGCAACAGTCATCCTACACAACTTGTTTTACGAATAACCAGTTTTAAGCAAGGGCAATGCCCATCTTTAATTGGCTTGATATTTATTTTTGACAAAAATTTGATCATTTTTTGTCCATCTATTTGTCTGTCTATCTGATTATGTTATGATAACTTTAAAAGTTCACTTTTTTTTGCTTTCATTAGGAGTTACCATTTTGAAACGTTCACTCTTGGGTGATGACGTTAATTTCCGTGTGCGCAAGATTTTATATAGTCATATATAGGCTGATTATTCTAAAAGATCGTTCTTAAAGTTTCGCCTCCTTCTTATTTCGCCTAATTATTTGTTACGGTCTAAAAACAATAAAATAAAAATATTGTGTGAGGATCACATGCTTTAGTCGTATTCAATTAAGGAGGAATTCCTTCTACAAATTTTCGAGTGACTCTGATTTTGCTAAGAGCATATCACACACTTAAGAAAGTTAGGTTATGATTGACATCTGCGACAGGAGTAGTTATTAAACATCAAAATGACGCTTCAAAATTCACGAAAGTTCGAATTAACTTAATATATACATTCTTTTATAATCACCCTGTAGTTAGTTTTCTTGTCTTCTAGGTATACTGATATAATATCTTCAAAAAACAATTCTTTGTACAATTACGTTGATAACATGTATTGTTCCAGAAGCTTCTGTAAAGTTGAAAGTAATAATACATCTATCAATTTTAATTGATTGGGGCTACAAAATCAACGTGGCCAGGAATTATTGCTTCATATTTGTTTTTTTTTAATTTAAAATCAAGATAACCTTTTGTTTAATGTAAATAAACATATGTATCTCTACAACTGGAGATTTTTTTAGTGTCACAATAAAAGTGGATTCTGTATCAAGTGCAAATTTATTTTTACTTTCGTGATTATTTAGAACTAAATTCAAAATATACTTATTCGTTGTTGTTCCTAAAGAAATAATAGTAATGGTCAAAATTAATGAATAGCGCCGTTTTTATTGGGTCAGCACGTGACGTTCCAATTTTAAATGTAATGTGGCACATGATTTTAAGGGTGGAAGAATTTCGTGGAAAAGTGTATAGGAAGAATGAGTTTGGTTTAGGTCAAGGATGGTCCACGGAACGGAATGGACTAAAGCAAGAGTTTCATCCCGGTTTCTTGGCAAACAGGCGGTAAATCTATGCACCCTCTTGTGACTGCACGCTCGTCTTTACGGTTTACTGCGTATCACCCTCTCGCTGCCTTACATTACACAGCATAATTCCGAGCCACACCAACGGATTCGATTTTGAACACCCTCGCCTTATCTGACAATACTGATGCTGTGAAATTTAAGAAGACCGTTTCATACAGACTTATAAATTGGTCGATAGATCGAAAGAGTATTATCTAAGTTTGTGTCATAAATACAGCACTCTCAAACAATCTCATAGAAGATTTTAAAATTATATGAGAAGTATTTAGTATAAAGTTAATTTGCCATTGATTTCAATAGAAAAAATAGAAAAGACTTTTTTTTAATGATTATTTAAATTTTAAATAGCAATTTCCTAGTCTTACTTATTTAATCAATTCATCAAAAATCACCGATTTTCGTCTTTTATGTGCTTGTTTCTCTTTTTTTGTTTCAAAATAATTTAAGTAAAAAAATATTGACATCTTACTGATAGCGAGATTTTACTTTCTAAAGAATTCAGAAAGATATAGTCTTAAAATTAATAACTTTTGGTTATTTGAATACAATTTGTTGCTATAGGGTAAATGTGTACAAGAGTGCGCATATGTATAAGAGTACGCACTGATGATTTCTGCTTATTAGTGCCATCTGGGTAAGATGAAGTTATACCATTCAGAATTTAATATTAAACCTGAGATAAAGGTGCAAAAGTGACTTGAATATAGTTTATAGTTTGGTCGTACTGACGATTTTATGTTCACACGTTGTGTGGATGTAATTTTTACCGCTCATAGTTTTAGTTTTTTGTAAGGTACGTACCAGTTCTTTTATTTTACAGTAATAATTTTCATTAGTTGTAACTTTTAAGGTGTCGTTATACACTAACAGTTTTACACTTTCTGTCCATCAAAAGCTTTTAACTTTGAAAACATTAGGTTATGTACAAATGTACAAGAGTGCGCAGCGAGGTATTGTATAAGCGTGCGCATTGCTTGCAACATGTAGTCTAATAGTCTTGGAGATACATATCATACGGTAATGAATTATTTAACTCTACTACTTTGTACTGCTTCTCGAGTTGTGGGGTGGTGGTTATGGTGATTTTTTTTTTATTTTTACTTCCTGAGCGTGTTGTAATCGAGTCCGTCGACCGACTTTCTATTTTTACGTTTTCTCGTCTTTTCAAGACCCCTAGAGTACGAAGAAATAGGTCTCCCGTTTTATGTGTAGTCTGTAGTCACTTATTCCCATTTATTTTCACCTTAGAAACAAATATTTTTTCATAAAATGTAATGCGTACTCATAAGCGTTCAAATGCGCACTCTTGTGCAATGAACTGTCTAACAGTGCGCATTTACACATCTTGACAAAAATTGAAATTACTCTTAAAATATAGTGGTGTTGGGGCGTACAATTAAATATATCTGATCTCTAAACATGTATATAACGAACCCATATCATAAAATTTGTCTATCCAAAAAAATTAAAAAGTTGTTGACAGTTTTACACTAAGTGCGTACTCTTGTACACATTTACCCTATGTTAATAAAAATGTTAACGCTGCACCAGCTTCATCATTGATATTTTGACCTATGAAACATTGGTGCTAAATAATATGGTCTTGCTTTAGCAATCCGTCTTCCCCCACTCCAAAACTGGTATTTGTACTGAATACTGATTGATTATCTTGGTTTATCTTCGTTTGCTTTGTTGGAAGTGGTCCATTATATACTTTACTTTTGTTACAAAATAATTTTAGAATTGGTTTTTCATGACACAATCACATTTTCACATTAGTGTTTTTACGGATGATCAATAACAATTTTCTTCAGCTTCGATTTTAGCTGTCTTTTTACGTCCCGAGCGTAGGCTAAGGAAGTATTGTAATCGTGTCCATCGGGAGACTCGCTGCTTTTATGTTTTTTCGACGTTTCATGACCCCTAGAAGACGAAAAAAGAGGTCTCTCGTTTCCATCTGTCTGTCTGTGGTCTGCCATCTATCCACGTCTGTGTGGATTTTTATTAGACAGATAATCTTTTAAACTACCGAACTGATTGTTGTCACCAACGATGATATGACATGATCTCTGACTTTTAGAAGAGTAAATGTTATAAAAATTTTATAATACTATATTATACAATGATAACCTTTAAGACACGAGTATGAAAATTACAACACAAGCCTTGGGAGTGTCATACTGAATATGAGTGTCTTAATGGCCATTAAATGAGAGTTCTATACACTATTTTTTCTACGGAAAAAAACAATAATGAAAGACCTTTATTTAAAAAAATTATTATTGAATACCAGAAGAGATACCAAAGGAAATAAACGAAATAAACGAGCTGAAGCATCAAAAGGTTTGAAGTTCAACAGTTACATTTTGTTCTTTTTGGTACATGCTGGATTGTACAGTTATTAAAATGCAATTGCATGGGCAATTTTGTAATATTATAAGTGAAAGTGGTTGACGTTGAAGGCATGATGTTGATTGCGTTGGTAGCTTCGTTGTCCTCAACTGAATTCAGAATTTGATTTCTTACGTTCGCTTTATTTTGAACTGATTCATCAGTGTATGTTTCAGCGACTGCTGCGGATTTCCATTCGCCGTGACGTTTTAATGAAATTAGATCACCACCAGCGTCAATTAGTATTGTCGCTGAACTGCGACGAAAGCAGTGTCCAGTATATAAATTTGAATTTGGAAGATTTAAGAAAGTGGCAATCGCTTTTCCCATGTTTCCAAATTTATTTATTCCAGCGTTTTGTATGGCGCTTTTCCCGTGTTGATTTTAGTATCTTTAATTGTGCCTAGAAGGGTTGATCCAAAATCATTTACATTTCTATATTCCAACTTGTGCAGCTCATTTCTTCTACCAGTTTGCACAATAGCAAAGATGACCTTGTATAATAAATATTTATTGTCAGGGGTTTCTCCAATACATTGTTTTATCTCATTTGTAGAGAACGTTTTACCTTTTTTGACCACATAGCCGTCAAGGTCAGCTTTTAATAAGGCGTGTAATTTCGAACATTTCGTTAAGTCCACTTTATATGTTTAATTGATAACGTAGATTTTTAAATTGAATACTGAGTTCATAAGCTTGTTGATTTTAATTTTTTGGATAATTCATCGAAATATACAATTAAAACATTTTCTGAAAAGTTGCTAACCTTGCTTTGCTTTCCCCGAACTTTAAAACTTTTCATACGTCTTCTGGGCGTCCTGATGGCGTGTTCGGCAATTTCAGAGGTGGTGTTAAATTTTCAGTTTCATCAAGAGACATTTTCACTGATGTTAATTGTTTAATAGAACAAATTGGAAGAAATGTTGCGAAAATGTTATCATTGATATTATATTATTGTGGGCATAAGCTGCATTTCTGTCGATTATGAACTTGTATCTTATTGAACTTTGTTAAGGTACAGGTGGTGCACATGTAATGTGTGAATTAAAGTATAGAAGTAGAAAAAAATAACATACGCTTCCATTTGTAGTTCAGGAATTTTTACCATAGGCATCCAGATTTTTGTAAAAAAAATAAAATTATATAACAATGCTTTTACAGTTTAACTTTGAAATTACAAAACAGAGTGCTCTGAAACCTTGCAAACATTTCAGGTTATCGGAAACATGGTAAATCGTTAATCAAACGATATCTAAAAATTCTGTCAAATAAATTCTAAAATCCTATCTGAAAATGTGCAAAATATGATGAATGATATACTTGTGATTTATCAGTCCATTCCATCATTATAAGATTTCAATGTTATCGGTGTAATGTTTAGAAAGTTATTTGTCTATCAAAATATCCAACAGATTAAAAAAGAAATAGGTATACGAACAGAAACATAAGACTTCGTATTCTAGGAACTGTGAAACTGGTGTATATGTTACAGCTAATATCCGAAATCCGTTATTATGCATAATAACTAGACATTTTAGGAATTATGCGTAATAACTAAACTTGTCAGTTATTATGCGTAATAACTGAAATTTTCAGTTATTATGCATAATAACGGAAACGTTTAGGTAATATTGATAATAACTAACAGATGAATAGAAATTATGCATAATAGCTGATTTTACAAAAAACGGGACAAGATGATCAATTCAGGTTCTCATAGATCAATGAAAAGCAATGGGAATATGACGTTTCTGTTACTGTAATTTGTCCCGTTTTTTTTAAATCAACTAACTGTACATGTGATATGTAGGGGAAAGGGAGGCAGGGTGGGTAGCTTTTTTGAAAATATTATGCATAATTGCTGTTCCTCTGTTAGTTATTATCAATATTACCTAAACGTTTCCGTTATTATGCATAATAACTGAAAATTTCAGTTATTACGCATAATAACTGACAAGTTTAGTTATTACGCATAATTCCTAAAATGTCTAGTTATTATGCATAATAACGGATTTCGGATATTAGCTGTAACATATACATTACCCTACCATAAATATGTAGGGACATCTACATCTTCTAACTTTTACCAATCCCCCGATAGTAAACTAACAAAGTGTATGACCAAAGTAAAGCATAAAATCTAATAGTGTTTATGGAAATTAGTGATTATATTATGTACTTGTAAAATGTGGCAAATTGAACGAACATTGGTTACAAATGCAAAAAAAATCCGTATCTAAATCCAAATTTTTAGCAACGTAAAAAAGTCCATCTAAAATAAATTTAAGTTAACGAGCATGTGCTAGCCAAACATGCAAACATTTCCATTTTTCAGGAGTATCTATCCAAACCCTCATTCATAACCGTCACGTTAAAACGAATAAAATGCAACAACAATTTGTCATTTGTTAAAAGAAACCCGAAAGCGAATTCACAAAAACACTGTAACTTTCACATTCGAACCGTTGCCACAATAAATTTAAAAAAATGTACGATTTGAGGGATGCCATTAATTTTAAAAGCATTTTTAAGTCTGGCAAAAGTTTTCTCTTTGGCGGGCAGCTGGGTTCCAACGCTATTAATGGACAGATAAAGTTATTTGACGAGCCGCCGCCGCCACCGCCACCGCCGCATATCTCCGCTACAGATAGGCAAGGCGGGGGCGAACGACGGACCGCATTGATTGGAGCATCTCCCGACCAGTCAAGCGAGAGGAATCAACTTTAAAACGGTACTGAAACAGCATTCCCCCAACGTTACCCCTCAAACATTTTCTGAAACGTAGCATTCGGTAAAACCTTCATGATAACGCGGGGTTTAATTATATTCCACCATGGTGAAATTAAAACGAAAAGTGATGCTTCACGACGGCGGGTAAGAGGATTTTAGCGTGTTGAGGTAGAGTGGTAAGGACTACATGATCGTTCAATTTGGGAAATTATTATTACGGATGTGTTATATTGGGATTTTTATTAGTAATATTTTCACTTCCATTTGAAAAAATATAAGAAAAAAATCGTTGTGGGTTTGACAAATTTATCGACCGTGTACAAGTTTTTATTGATCAATATAATTATCTATATTGCACAACTATTTTTCTGTCTATTTTAATCCATTTTGATCAGATTTTTAAGTACAACAGGACATTGCATATACTAAAAAATTTAGTCCAAGACATGATTATCCTCTAGTTTTGTCTTAGCATAAAGAAGTCTTACAATTTTTTTCCAAATAGTTATTTTTGTAGACACATGTTTTATTTCCCATTAACTTAGGAAAGTGTTTTAAGAAAGTCAGAATGTCACGTTTTTTGTTTAATTATAACGTTAAGTAGGTACATAGTATCAAATTAATAATTTGTAAACTTTATTTTAAAAGTAAATGTTCCTGCACCTGACATTTTTAACATGCTAGTTTCTATTAATTTCAGTTAGACTAAAAAATTTTGCTATTTATCCCAAATATTGCATAGTTCTTTACATAACTTTTCTCTTTAAAAGTAAGTACCTTACCTACGCTTTTGTAATACAGTACAATCATAGTGTTTTAACAATATGCTTTTATTTTTTAAAATTGTCTGAAAAAAATGTGTGCAAATGTTAAATAATTAGTTTTAGTTTTTACTGAAACATACGTATTGAAGCTAGTAGTATTTATTGTGCTGCACAGTTGAAATGTGTGGGTAGATTTTTATCTAAAATAAAATATTTTGTTTCTATATTTCAGTTTGCTGAAAAAATATTTTTTATTTTAATTTCATTAAAGTAACTTTTATGTTGTTCTGATGTTTCATGACCCGTAGAATACGTCTCTCATTTCCGTCTGTCTGTTTGCCGTCTGCGTCTGTCCGCGTCTGTGTTCATTTGTATTATCAGTTTTCTAAACTATTGGACCGATTGTTGTCAAATTTTGTACGTATATTAGGAATATCGTACAGGTAATAAAACGCTGACCAAAATTTGCTTGATCATCTCCACCACCAACGCGATGACGTTATCCTCAAAATTTGCAATATTAAATGTTATTTAAATTTTATAAAAAAACACAGTCCTTCACTTGTAGTTTCTGAATTCAAATTATTTTGTATTTTATAAAACCGTCAATCTCCCACTTTTTGTTAAATATACACGTATTTGTGTGACGTAATTTAAACATGTTATTATTCTCTCAACAGCAAAAATTTTAACTAAACTAGTCCCAGAGCAGACACTGATTGCTCAAAATGTCTTCTAATAAGTGAAGTAGTGTATGTGAACTAAACGATGATGATGTACTTACGACATTGAAGAATTATTACAATAATGAAAAAAACATTTTATTCATAATTTGTGTCTTTAAGAAAGCGTATAAAGTTGGAAATTTACGGTCTTAAGTTGTAGCTTTTAATTAAAACAGATTTTCAACTGGAATGTCTTTAGCGGAGATGGATATGATGATACCAAATAATATTAGAAATAAAGACCATGCGCACTTTAACAGAAAAATCCATAACGTTTTTGTTTTGAGGAATAGAGACATCGCAAGCAATGGGAGATGAGGGACGTTGCCATGGAAATTTGCATGCATCCAATAAACGGTACTCAGAAGATTTACTCATCCTTCGAAAGAGGGAGAGTGAGGTCAGGTCTCGTTAAAATCCACTCTTCTCAAAGAACAATAAAGTAATATTGGTTCTCGAAACAGAAACAGAAAGAAAAAAATCACGAAATTTCCCAAGTCGTCGAGAAAAAATAATTACTAAACTGTTGGAGCTAAACTTTCGTTTGATTAAATTTTCCTTAAAATTTGATATAAAAGTCCGTTAACTCGGAGCCCTCTGTGAAAGCGCGATGAAAAATGACGCATAATCAGAGCCTGCAATATTCTTTCATAGTTTCCCATTTTAAAGAGCTGCTCCTTTATTACGTCGGGGTGTAGGGGGTTGGCAGAGGGGCGGCTGTCTAATGTGCGGAAGAGTGAAGTTATATAAGAGGCTCGTCACGCAGGTTAAACCGATGATTACAAACTGATTAAACCTGATGCTGTTATCGCAAGCTTATGCTTCCGTTTAACCGGTACTGTTCCCCCTTTTGGGGTGATCGATATGGAGCTCCCGTCACACTTTCCAACTTCCAATTTATGTAAACACTTTCAAGGAGGACTCCTCGGGAGAATAAATCATCGCTGTAAACACCACGGTGCAAAATACTTTGAACCTATTTTCACTAATAATAGATTTATCGTCAAGCAGATAATAATTTTACAAAGAAATGGATAATCAAAACACTATTTACATTTTTCTTCGATCGAGATGCAAAATCGACAACAGACTTCTGAAAATCATAATTAGTCAATCGTGTGAAAAATGTGTAAAAAGAGAAATAGGGAAGAATTTTATATTTATTCTTACACCCCAAGCATAAACTGGGGATGTATTTTGATAGGGTTCATTTGACGAATACGCAATTTCATGTTTTTTCAATGCTTAGAATATGAAAAAGCACCTGTTTCCGTCTGTCTGTCATCTGTCGTTTGTTGTCTGTCTGTCGTTTCTGTGTGATTTTATTAAACAAGGCATTTTCTAAGCTACTGCACCGTATATAATATCGATGGTAAAACGCTAACTTCCTTTTTAAATTGTCTTCCATTCTCTATGTTTTATCGTTTCCTCATTTTAGTATGAACATTATGACAACTACATCTAACCGAAATTTTCTGCTCATCTACGTTTAAACTATGACGACCTCATCTCAAAAATTTTGCTAAATTGATGCATCATCTTCAAATGTATAGCCTGACATGCTTCAGTGCTAAATCACAAGTATAGACTCATAAAATTTTGCACATTTAAGATTTTATTCGACAATATTTTAAGGCGACGTCATCAATTTTTTAGGGGGGATAAGCAAATGCATTCGGTTTTGCAGTTCCTGATTAAATCAATACAAAACAAATTCACCCATTCATTTTTTTTTAATCACCTTGTATAAGCAAATCCAAAAAACATGAATGGAATGATAAATCACAAGTACAGACTCATCATATTTTGGACAATTTAAATGGGATTTATTTGGTAAAATTTTGAGCTGACGTCATCAATTTTTTGGAGGGGATAAGCAAATATGTTTTGATTAAAAATGTATCATGCTTATCATAACGTTAAAACATCTGCAAGATTTCAAAGCATTCGGTTTCACAGATTCAAAATTAAATTGCAAAATGTTTTGATTTTTTTTTCACAAATCTGGATATTTAGGATAAAAACTAAACGCGCCGTCATAAACTACATGTGCAGGACTATGTTATTTTATACAATTTAAAACCCATTTACTATGTACAATTTTGAAATTACGTCATCACATTATTGGTGGGGATGATTAGACCAATTGTGGTTAGCGTTTTACCATCTACATGATATTCCTAATATAAATACAAAATTTGACAACAATCGGTCCAGTACTTCCGGAGGTTATCTGTAATAAAAATCCGGGACGGCAGACAGACGGACAGACCATCAGACAGACGGACAGACAGACAGACGGACGGACAAACAGACGGAAACGGAAGACCTATTAAAAGTAGAGAGTCGGTCAAGAGGTTAAAATGCCCAGTATCCGGCGACGAGTTGGCACATAACATCTACATTTACAAAAGTTATTGTAGCTCATAAATCTTACTCAAATTATGTTCGCAACTCACACTGGTATACTTATGTTATTAAGTTGTTCAACAATTTTTAAATGTTGCTAGATGTGTTTCTGCCAAGATGTTCGTAATAATTATTCAGCTTAATTAAGGCGTTACCTACTTCGAAAGAGCTTAAATTCATTTATTTATTAGGTCTACCGCAAGTGGAAAACCATATTTGCAAACGAAAATAATTAGTGTTAGTTTGTTTGAAGCAACTTTATGGTGACATGGTAAGTAGCATTATTAAATGACATTATACAAAACTCATTAGTACAGTAATTAAGTAATTTTTTAAGAGCTGCGCCAGATACAGCCACCTTCTTAATAATTAGCTCGCATATTAAACTTTTTAATTACAACATATCTCTTGTCACATCTTGGTGGTTGTCGAGTTCTCATGCATGTCTCCGTTTCCACGTCAGCAACCATAACATCACCACTACTACAGTTGTCAGGGTACATTACTTACGCTCGGTATGTTGTCGTTGGTACAGACACCCTCTTGCAGCAGTCGATCTCTGATCTCCCAGGCAAATATCGAAGGACACTCACGTTTGTACGAGGAAATTTTCGAGACGACTTCTGCAGTTGCTACTCGAGGTTTCGAACCACCGATGGCTCGAGGTCGGATGGAGCCAGTCTCGTAGTACCTGAGGGAAGAGGCCAAAGAGCTTTAGACACATACATACCTGAAATAAAACTAACTGATTTTTGTTAAAAGTGTACAATTTTTGTTGAGGTTCGCGGTATATGTTAATAACAATTTGTAGAATATTAACACTACAAGATCGGCGAGTGCGTTGTAGAACATAAGGAAAGGTTACCCGTTACTATACATCTGCTCAGACTATCTTTTATGGAAAGAAAATTTTTCGAAGTAAAAATACGTCTGCACAATATGATGCAGTAGGCAAAAAAGGAATCTCGGGTTTATTGTATACTAAACTATAAAATCGACCCAACTTTTTGTTTTCATGCTACATTAGAATTTTTATGTCATAACAGTCTTGTTATATTCCATTGTTTCACGCCCGCTTATATGAAATCTAAACTTGACAAGAAATAAAACACGGAAGCAAACAAATACAGACCAGTATAAGCAAAAAAATGTTTTAGACGTCGGGTCAAGGATATGCGCTATCAAACAAATATTATGATGAACAAAGACATAAAATAAGAAATCTGTACTTTTAACCATCTGATATCTGGTTTGAAGTGTGATTAAAATGAACAAAAAGTTATGTTAATGATATTGCATTTAGGTAAGGATCTAAAAAAACTTTATTTAAGTATACGTTGATTAGCTAATTTGTAATATTCAGAAAATAAATTCTCTTTTTAAAAAATGGAATAAAAATAGGGTGCATACTTCTCATAAAACATTAAATACGCCTTCGTTATTTTATGAATTTATTGAATGAATTAAGCAACATAACTTTTAGATGAATTAAAACTTACATGAATTATTTTCTATTGCTCGCTGAAAATTCAAGTTAAAATCAAGAATTTATTTTGTTCTTTTGATGAACTTTTTACTTTAAATCATTGAATTATATTCAGAAGTTAGTAAAATCTTATGTCATGCAAAACAGCACTTGTATTTGCAGCAGAATTTTCAAAATTTTAAAGTGCGTCAAAAAAGGTGGAACAAAACTGAATAATAATCATTTTTGGTTTGAAATTTTCTGATTATATCTGTTTACGGAATTTAACGAGGTTACATTAAAAGGGGGAATATATGTATTGAGATTTGGAGAACCTTTTCTTCTGTCAAATAGATACGGTTGTTCCAAACCTTCATTTTCAGAAGCTCAGTTGCGTCCTTGGACCAGAATTCTCCTCAGGTTTTCCTCTTAAGTCAGAATCACGATCACATCATGTTATAAAACGGAGTTCAATATAATAATACAAAATTCATCAGCTTTAAAAAAAGTGTTACATTAATATAATGTATATTCAAGCTACTTGAAAGTTGTGGTTTTTTCAATTCTGAGTAAAGATTTCTAATAATTTTTACAAGAGAAAATGCGGAAGAAAATGGGGAATTATTTGTAATATTTTAAACTGTAGGACTATATAAATATAATTTTAAATATTAGATTTTTGTTTAGTATATTTGTATATGTTTCATTTAAAACCACCATTATTTTTGTTTCAATTTTTTAAATTCTTTTATGTCTAAATTTTTTTGTGTTATATGTTGTCATTTTATTGTTACACCGCTACATAAACAGTGATATGCTGAGAAATAGGTATCATTAATCAATGTAACAAAACGTGGGAGAAATATTAGATATGCAACTAGTTTTATTTGGCATACTTGAAACTTAATACTGCGTGTAAGGGAGATGTAAAAGACTGTATAAAACCTTGAAGTTGTTTTTCAATATTTCGCTTTCTTCTGTACACTTCTGTGATAAGTTTTTACCTAGTAAACGCTGAATCAATAGTAGCAAAAATTTATCGTTAGACGAGTAATAGATTTTAAAAGTTTATATCAGGTGTGTAACATTTGCGAGTAAGTACATATCAAATAACACTATGGGTTAATGTTTTAGATTGTATTTTTTTTTTAATTCAGCTTGATTTAATATAATTATTCTTACATTTCGTCTTTTAACATCTACTTTGTGATATTTTTAATTTGTTTATAACTTTGTTTAACAAATTCTTTGCTTGCTTTGTTTTAACTAGTTTCAGTTCACGTAGTCTACAGAGTAATTAATTCATGAAACGAGGTCATTTATGTGGACCTTAATATATATCATAACCGAAAAAACTAATATTTATATTTGTCTGCATATAACCACATATCATGTGATCCACAACATTTTTATTTAGGGTAGGCTGTGGATCAGCGCACGTCGTGCAAGATAGATAGAGAGCTAATTTTTATCGGAAATGTTAAATACAAATTTTGTGGATCAGATAATGTTAGTAGATTAACCAAAGTGGTCGTTAATAGTTTTCTAGTAACTAATAGTAACTGATAATAATTAACATCCGTAAATGTGTCACGCTTAGATGACAGAAAACAGAAGAAAATATACACTTTTTTGCCTTAATAGCTGCGAACTTTAAAAATTGTGTTAGTGTGGAAGAACAAAAACAGTATAATTGATCTAAAATCATTTGTTTAAATTCTTATTTTCTGTGTCTCCTATATTCAAAATACATATTTTTGTTATCATAACAAAAACAGTAACATTTTGCTTTGTTACAGCAATGCCTGGTCTAAACCGTGGTTTTGTTCCATCAGTTTGGGAAACTGAAGAAGACGTATTACGCGACATTAGAGATTTGGATGAGTACTCTTCCAGGAATGAAGTCTTCCTAGATTTAATAGAATATCACCGAAAAAAGTGGAATTCTGTCTGTGCCGAAGCCAAATATTTCAGTTCCGTAGAGCCTAGGAGAAATTACAATATTGTAATTTTAAGAAATATACCTACACGCAACCGGAAAGCTTCTGGACGAGATGGCAAAACAGGAAAATAAATTCTTAGAACTGCATGTTAAAAATCTAGTATGATTTGAGGATGAAAGAATAAAATGTACTACTAAAAATCCCTGAATTATTTTAATTTAACAGTGAAACGACTGAAGTGTATATCGAATAGCAGATTTTTGATCGTATTATTAACGTTTTGTCTTAAGGCCTTCTTCTCTGTTCAAGTGTTGGCATTTTGTAATTGAACTTAAAACACCCACGAATATTGTTATTACAGCACCTTTCTATTATATATCAAGTTGTGAAATGGCTTATTGTAAATTACTGTTAACACTATCACCTTCTTTACTTATTAGTAATTACCCTTGCTGGTTTGTGTTTATATCAATCATTTTTCACGTTTAACTCGTAGAACATCATTATTGTTTAGTGAAAATAATTGTAGATCGTACGTTTTTTTTGTAACATATTTATTTTTGATTACCAGCTGCTTGCAAACTGATATTTTAAGACCCACCACTGACCTGGAAATGACCGGCATTGAACAGAAAGGAATAAATAAATATAAACGATCATGTCACTCAATAATTTTCAAGTAAGATTGACATAAACAAATGTTAAGATGACGTCATTAAGTTTGTGGAAGGTACGAACAGGTTAATTCTGATTATCAAGTTCACGACAACCTTAAAATGAGTACAAAATTTCAGCTCAATCGATTTAATAATATCTAACATAAATTACAATATTTTGATTTTTTTCCCAAAAACCTACATACAGGAGGTTAAAAATAGATATGGATTAATAATTCACAGATGCATTATTTTACACAATTTAAATAGGATTAACATACCAAAATTCTGAGATGTCATCAAATTTATGAAAGGAGTAAATCAACAATTCACGTGTATAGACATATACTTTCCCACTAGTTTTGGAGATTACTTATCTAATAAAATCGCTAACAGACGACGGAGGGCAGACAGACGGAAACGAGCGACCTACTTTTTCATATTGTAGGAGTTATGAAACTGGCAGCCGTTCGCCAGTGGTTGCGCTTACGGTCGGGAAGTGAAAACAAAACAATATTCACGTCTTTAACTAAAGAAGATAAAAGATAATATCTACATTTTAAACAGTGCAATATATGGTACGCTTGAGGTGTCTACTGATCTTTTCAAATACTCTGAAAGTTCACTACGTGCTCGTAATTGAAGAAGTTTTATTTTAAAAATTTACAACAGTGCTCAGTCGTTATTTTTCTATGAATTTAGGAGTAATATGTTTCAGTTGTAATATTTAAATATATTAAAAGTATTGTCTCTACAATTTGTTTTAGTTTTTGATTAAGTATGGTGAATATGTGTGCAGGTTGTTTAAATGTGTTATGACTTTATTATTTGTGTTTCTCTAGATCTTCTTTTTATTTAGCTTACATAACATCGTCCCCAAGAAGTCTTGATCTGTCTCTGTAAAAGTTTTTAGAAATTTCGTAAAGATAGCTCTCAGAAAAGTCTCTTCCTTCGTTTGCGTAGCTTCGACGATTGAGGTGAGATAAACTGGAGGTGTGATAGAATATTCTTCTAGGCTTCGTAATTCAACGTCTCTTAACACTAATAGTCGTATTAAAAATTGCTAAAACATTTTGAGTAGTGATAACTTTATTGCCTTTTGACAGTGTAGGATAAAAAATATTATACTAATTATACTAATTTTTACAATCTAGTTCTTTCCAGAACTATTTAAATTTGTAGATTATTTTGAACGTATGTACTTCGCAAATTTTGAGCTACCACAACGTAAAACTTAACCAACTAATAACACATGCTAAAGTGAAGACGTTATTTACACTCGTTTCAAGTTTTATGGAAGTTCCTAAAGAGAGAATCAAATAGACCTAAAAACCCATTTTTTTTTCTAAATACTTAATAGAAGAAACTCTCATAAGATCTTTCCAAATTTTGTGATTTGTGACAGTTCTTTATATTGTGGTAACTAGTGTTTTTATGCTTGGTTGAGGAAACAAATGGTTAATGTGTTTACAGAATTTTAAAATTTTTTCTAATCACAGTGAACCATTTTTTCCCAACCTCAAACAAAGACAATGCAGTTACCTGCCAAGTATTTTGGAGACGCATCCATTGGAGACCTGCAGTATCCTCGAGATGTCACAGGGCCGGGCTCCGGAATGAGCAAGTTCGACGATCTTCTGCCTGGTGGAATCCGGCAAGGGTCGCCCGCTGACGAACACCCCCCCTAGCTGGTTCACACCGCTATGACCTGCCCACAGTCGTGCCAGAGTTAGAGTCCGATTAGACACTATTTGATATTAATTTTTGCTTTACTACACAAACAAAATTGCACTTTACTGTGCACATCATACGGTGTGAGAAACAAGCTAAGAATGATCTCGTCAATTGACTACCTTGCACAGGACGAGGACACATACAACAGAACCAATATCACAACGACTTTACAACACCAAAACATATCGATAGGACACATACAACACTGTTGTGAAAAAGAGTGCGTGGGTGATGTCATGTTGTAGGGAGTGTAGAGGATTTAGTAAGTTACATGTAAGCATTCAGTGATAAAGTTTCGTCGACATTGAATCGAAAGTGGTTTGAATATAAAAAACAACTCTAGGAATGGATGATATTTTCAAGTAAGTTAAGTATAAGTAATTTAGATATTGTTCTTTTAAAATTTCGAAACTATTAAGAATTAAATAACAATGGAAGAAGAACTGACCATCAAACTTGGCAAATTTTTTTTTCAATATTCATTACTACTGATATTTTAGAACTAAAAAAATTGTGACATGTTAAAACTTTAAATGGATGGCCAGTACAATACATATACATCTCCGTCAAGCTATTCAGAGTTTTAAAATAATAATGAAAAATGCAAACACCTACCAGAATATTTACTTTTTGGTTGTTTTCAGTGTTTTTGTAAAATTTTGGTGATTTTAGTATTTCTTACCACAAAAATCCTTAATGTGTTATTTTATTTCAGGCTATTAAAAGTTACCTTATGACTAGTTTAAAGCTGGTTCATCTAAATTGTGTTTGCGAATACGAATGAGTTTACCAGGCCGAGCGTTAGCGAGGTCGTAAAAAAGGAAATCGTTACATTGAAAAAAATGAGATATAAACGATCAAGGAAGAGAAACTTGCTCCATGTTAAGTAGAAAAAGAGAAAGAAATAAAAATTAAAATAAAAAAATTGTACTATTTGTACTAGTTGTTTTATAAGTTATATTTTGGCTTAAAGTTTCATTTTTTCATAACAAATTTATTATTATTATTATTTTACATATAAAATTAATGATTAGGTTACACTTACGTTTGAATTTTACAAAAAAATACAAATGTAATGAAAACAAAATACTTTTACAGGTGTCTGTAAAGATGCAATTTACAAAAAAATGTAATATTTAATTTTCTTTAGTTGCTGATTTTTAATGTGCTAATTCAGATACATACAGAAAATACATACAATACATTTACAAAAATAAAATAATTTAAAAAAAAGTAGCAAATTAATTGGTTGAATATGTCAAATTTCTTTAAAATTGAATATTTTTGTTAGATGCACAGCGCGTCTCAAAGAGGAATTTAAGACTGTAACTTAGTATACTAACTAACTTTTTACTTATTTAAGTACTAATTAAAAAAAAGACGTCTTTATTTTAACGAACATTTGAAATGTTTTCCACTTGATTTGACTGTTGGATCTTCATCACATTAGAAACAAATTTGGATCTGATCGCAAGATTACATAAGAACATTTCAAAAATTTGTGAACGTCAGAATGCCTTATTTTCATTATATTAATCTTGCACATAATCTTTACTCAATGCTCTTATTCACATAAACTGAAATTTGATAGATGTACCAAGTTTAATGAGGGCATTAAAATAATTTATTCAGGAAATAGTTAAATTTTGATGTGGTTTATGACTCTATTTACTTATATATAGCATACTTACAACTTATATGTTACGAGCAAAAACTTTACCTGTTTAAATTATCACAGCTTGTGTCTGGTTCAGATATACTTGCTCGGTTACCTTTAAACGTAGTAGTTTTTGGTGTTTGGCGATTATTCCGTAAATACTTTATATTTAAATATTTATTATTATTTCAGTGCACCATTAAAAAGGACTGTGGGTATTCAAGTTTACTAAAATGTATGTACTAAAAACAAATACTATTTTTTTCTAAAAGTTTTAAATTTTGTACCTATTGTACAGCTATAGCATGCACCACACACCCTTCAATATCGATATGTTTTAGCTGTGCCGCCGGCGCCCGTTGCAGGGGTCCTCGTTACTTACACCCCTAGACACAATCTAACACTTCAAGATGATTACAACATCTTGATTACCTGTAAAAAAGAAACTGGTTGCAAAAAACACAAGTGTAAGTGTTGTCAGCGCGGTTTTCCGCATCAAAGTTTCTCGGGGGATTTTTCGCAATTTATTCAGGGATACGTGCGAGGACTAGTGAGTTGTTCATCTGTCGTTGGAGAAGTAAAGGAACTGACAAGTGTGAGGGAATTCCTGAAGAAATCACGGGAAACGGGGAAATTCTCCTAAAAACGTCAATCACCCATTTCTCTGATAAAACTGGAGGACGACAAACTCTTATTCTGATGTGAATTTTAATCAAATTCTGGTATGCGGGACGAAACTCGCAACGTTACGTTTTATTTAATAGATTTAATTTCTACGAGGAAAGCGGCGAAAAATCATGGAACATTTGCATAAAAAACGTTCAAGTGCTCGCCGCTCCCCTACGTTGCTGACCCTCTGTCGATACTAATAAATACAAATACTGAGCAAACATTATAATAGGTTCGGAACTGTTACACAGCAGTGGAGCTGACAAACATCGGTAAATGTGGGATGAATGGACTAATCCCGGACCGTGTCCGACGATATCCCATGCGTTTACAACCGGACATGTTCATTCCGCCAACGTCGAAGTTTGGGAGCACCAGAGAACCTGCTCAAGATACAAACTGATATATGGGATCCAAGGCTTTTGATACCCCACTGATTAAATGTTATATATGTGTTATAGCAGTTTTACTTAAGCTTTTAAGGGACACGTTATTTTAAAGCATCATGGTTCTCAATTTATTTATTTCGGTTTGAGCATGGCGATGCTAGAGTGGTAGTTCCAAAGGTTTATTTTTCAAAATCACCAACGTAATTAGTAACCCCACTGGATGTAGGTATATTGTTATTTTAATTATCTGTAAGTTATTGTATTTTTAGGTCATTTTAAACTCAGTAAAAAGTAAACAAAATTGAGCCCAAATTCTCACTGGACAAGTATTTGTTTAATAATGATTTGTTAGTAGTCTTCAACATGTTATAATATATGTACATAAGTCAAGCTAATAAAAAATTGCGGACAACGCTCCAAATTTTATCAAATTTAGAAAATCAGGAAAGAAACAGAATACTTAAGAAAGAGAATACTTAAATATACAGTGCGTTATTGCAGTGTCACTGTCAGTTTTCAGATCTGTATATACCCAAAGTCTTACGGTTTTTAGGAATCTATTAATTGCTAATTAATGAGCTGTCAATGTGGCATTAGATGTAGTATACTTTTAAAAATTTTGTTGAGTAGTAGCTATCAGGCAACTGATAAATTTAACAATTTTGTTGTATTTTTGTAAATTGTTAAATTGTTTTCACTGTTTCAAACAACACATTTAATAACAGTATATTCAGAGTCACGACAAATGTTCGATTTAGAACATTAGATTATGATTAGTTGAATATTAAGAACAAGTTGAGTTGAAGTAAATTATTTATTAGTATTTATTAAAGCAACAAAATTTATTTGTCACAAAAACATTTATCAAGTTTAGGCGACAATATTTGCATTAAAGGAAATACCTTTAAGTTGTAATATCTATTCCAAAATTATTGTTGCAACATAGAACAAAAACAGAAAAAATCTTCTGTTAATAAATGTGATGGAATGAACGGGAACAATAAAACACATAACCTGAAATGTTGAAAAAAATACTATTATTAAAAAGAGTGGTAACTAACAATATTACATCTTATGTTTGTATTATTAAAAAGATAAAGTTTTTCATATTTATTTACTTGGTACTTTGAAAATTAGTCAGTGGTGAATCCATCAGTTCTAAATAACGTTAACGATACTTCGACTTGTATCGAACTAAATTGGTCTCTAAATATCAGTTTATATGTATCTACTGAACCCGAAGTATAGCGACATAAAAATTTCGACTTTTAATAAGGTGAACAGATTTCCTCGTACGAGTGTTTTATGAGACAAACTAATGTTATCCTTCTTATGTAGATGTGGCTAACAAGGAAGGTAATTGTTCATTATGCATGATTTAAATTGTTCAATATGATAAATAGTAGGCGTAATATTTTTTTCCAAAAATTAACTGGCGCTGTCTATACCGATTAAGATAAAGTATTTTGATTAGTGTTTAACTACATATGTTTTTATTTTAAGATTACCATAAAAATTGATGACGCCCTTCTTAAAAACATCGTTAAGTAAATGTGCAGCGTAATATATATATATTGTTTGAGCTGTGGTTTAAAAATGTATCTTTATTTTTAATTTTACACGTAAAGTTAAGATACAAAAGATTACAAAAAAATTTTTCATTTTTTTACTAAATAGGAGTAGGTATAATACATTTATTATTAATTGGTACCAATGGTAAGTAAGAATTTTAAAGAAAGTAAATGTGTGAATCGATTTATGTTACATACGACTATTCTACTAAGAATAGCAGAATTAATAAATTAAAAATTGATGAAATTGTTGGTAAAATATTAAGCAACTCTTCAGTCTTCACTCACAATTTGTGAATTTAATTACAGACACGGTATTTATTCTACCTATCTTTTCTCAAAATATAAATTTCCATGTAAGCATTTTTAAATATAAGTATTGTTGCAGGACTTTTTGTTTAATTATTATTAAAGAGACGAGTATTTACAAATTTTTTGAAGGTTTCTCATGGTGTAGGACACAATAGCACGTGTAGCCACGCTCCAAAGTTAGGGCATAATTTAATTTTTCTGATATGTTAAATTTTTATGGACAGTTTTATTTATTTATGAATAAAAATCAAGGTATAAAATACAAAATGTTTAGGTGCGTTGTGTGTTGAATGTTGGGTACATGTTACCTAAGGTGTAATATTCAACACACAAGCAGACTGAGTAGGTAAACAAAGACGTCCAGAAAATATAACCTTTATATTTATTATTGGAAGAAATACAATACTAAATTAGCAATAAAATTGCTGTTATAAACTGCCAAAATAGAGTATGTGAAATCAAAACTATAGATAAATCGTAGAAATTGGAAATGCAAAGAGTAAAAGAGTACCTGTATAAATAAGTGATTCATTTATTACTTACTGTGATGAAGAAAATGTGTTTCACTGTTTTCTGTGTGTTATTTAAAAAGTGCATAGAAGACACTTTTAAGATTATTACATCCACTTCATGTTTAAAGAATGTTAAACTAAAATATAAAAATATAAGAAAATGAATTTGGCTGTGTTCGAACACTTTGATGATTCATATCGTTGTGGTGTTCCCAACGTAATAAACAAAGGTTTAATAAAAACTTATACCTACATAATACTCGTAAGTAACACTATGAATAAGTATGAATTTTATGATTTATTTTGATTGTGGCCCTTTTCTTAATTTACACCTACGAGCTCCCACTACATTTTGTAGTACAATAATAAGTTTTATGTAATAAAACTGCAAAAAAAGTTGTATGGAAATATCTGCCAGTTTCTTAGTTCGTAGCTGTAAAAAGCATTGATTATTAAGTATTATTGATGCTTCTGGTACAGATCTATATTGTCAAAGAAGCTTTCTGTGTCAAAATACCATTTAGGGCACTATTTATAGAAATATGCGTCTATTTCACAATTATGTAAAAACCAGCTTGCAGTAAAAACGTAGTTCGGATTATTTATGTATGTAAACCATTTTTGTAAAAGATAGCAAAATACGGATTTTTTTTTAAATTGTTGCTGTATGTATGTACAGTACACAATATACATACTTTTGAAGGATTTTCAACAATCAAAGTGAGATTCGTTTCCCGATAGATAATCACGTTTGTTTCATTTGTATTACTTACTAGAGATTTACAGTAGCGTGAATTCTGTTGGTTATTCACACACAATAGCCTGTTATGTAATTAATCTGAACTACTTAATTTTCTAAATAAACCTTATGTTTTGATGTGGTGCCTAGATGCCAGTTCAGAGCAATTATTTATACGGTGTGAAAAATTTAACTTTCTACCTCACTTTTGGAGTTTAAAAATATTTTACCACAGAGTTCGACAACCTCATAAACATATGTCAGAATTTATAACTTCAACTAATTCGCGGAGAACAGTGATATTTATTATTTTGAAAGTATTTGTATAGCAGTGCAAACATCAAATTTCCGGCAGCTAGGTTGAGTGATAACATAAACAAAAGTTATGTACTAAATTCTATTTTGAAGATTAACTATTAAACACACAATTTATGAATACAATTTTGGTGAGCTTCATCGTCCTCACAAAATATGATTTGACGACGATAGCAAATAAACACAAAGTTTTTGATCAATGTAGAATTTCTGGTCACAAAGTATTTTTATTTTTTAAGTAAAGGTAAGTAGGAGATGATTAATGGAATTATAGTTATTATTCACCACACAACTGAAACATATAGATATCCAGAGAATTTTTTTAATAAATTAAAAACAATATAGCAACGAAATCAAGCAGTCATTTGATAGAAGTTTTAAGCGTTTTTCTACCACGTATACTTATAATACGTACATAATTCAAGTTTGTTGTTAATTTGGTTTGTTATTTAGTTTTTCCATTGCCTCAAAGGATATTTTCTTTTAATACCGTCAATATTTCCAGAAAATGTTAATTAATTATGTCATTAACTATAACAATTATCTCGAATTTCTCTACAACAAAGAGATTCTTTTAAATCTTTGTTTAAATTCTCTCCATAATGGTTAACCATACTCTCCAGCCGTGAAAATAGATTAGAAAATGATTTAGTGCAATTTCTAATTAACGTATATCGATCCAAGCGTTTAGAGTTGGTGGAATAGCATAGTTTGAAAAGCTCACAGTGCAGTGGGTAAAGACACCCCACAACCGAGGCCGTAACTAACACAAGCTTACCACTGCTCAACAAAAGTATAAAAGCTCTAATCACAATTTGTTATGCCTTTCATAGAGCCGACAAGAGCTTATTTGACGATTCAATTTGTGGAGTTTGGCGAAAAGTCGGAAAAATTCAATTCGAAGATGTGGAGTTTCCATTTGGCGCGATGGCCGATCTGTGCGATTTTAACTTTTGTGTGATGATAAAAATTCCACATAAATATAAAGAAGCTCCAACAAAACCCCATAAATCAGTAAAATCAGTCTTTCGGCGGCACAAAAGGCTTTTATTCGCATCTCCACGTGACAAATGGAATCTGGTAGTGAAAGGTGAACAGTCCTCGATTTTTATATATCCAGAACACGCATGAAGGATTTCTACGTATCTTGCAGGGGTGGGCCAACGTCTCACGTCCCCATTCAGAGAGCAGAAGTCGCTTTCCAACACAAAGACACCCCTCACTGGGTGTATTATCATAGGAAGTCTCACTTGTCACCGCCACTGCTTCTTTATGTCTCATTGATATTTATTATTGTTAGTTTTGGAGCTTCCGCGGGGCTCTGATTTATTAGCTTGCTAGTTCTTTTCTCTCTTTGAAAAAACGTGATCTCGTCGATTGTTGAGAAAATTTCTGCATGATCCCGATCCGTCCCAGTGAAGAGTACTCGTAATGTTTTCGTGATTTTACCAAATGAAACCAAATTTAAAGAGGGTGAGCTCGGCTGGATCATCGGCCAGCAACTCAACTGTGAAATTTTCATCTTGAAACAGAATATCGATTGAACTGAGAAAGTTCTTTATGATAACCTTTGTAGAAGCTTTCTTTTTATTTTCTGTAGCCGCCGCTGATGCCCGAGTGGACGTAGGCATATATTGCGAGAGACGGGAGAAAAGGAAGAGATTCATGCATTTTAACGTTATCTCCACCAACACATTTTCTTTGTTATTTATGTTATTACTGTTCTTACGAAGCCCGACTCACTTCGAAAACGCAATTATTTACGACACTCCATGGACGCTAAAGTCTCGCCACAACTCTATTGCTAATACAATTTTAACACTCTCCCTCACAATCAATTTTTATGACCAATGAATTCACAGATTGGGTTCCAGACGCGTTTTTCTTAGGGAACCAACCAATTTTTGACGTATAAAACGATTTATTGTAAAAGTAATTTTGAACAAACGCAAAATATTACAGTAAACAATGATCATCAAAAAGTATGGTTTTCAAAAAGCGGCAAAAAAGTGTTCGCAAAATATTTTGTAGATTTCGTCTTTAGAGAGTTTTAAAAAGAAGGGTAAACCACACATGCATAATACTACTCGTATGCTGCATGTTTCGAATGACACTTTTCTAATAAAATTTTGTGATAATAACAATACTAACCCGTTCATAGAATTCTAAGGACGTTATATGTATTGTCTTTGACTTTGTCTTTTTCTATTGTAGAAATTCGTGCTACTGCCGAATGAATATAAGTTAGAAAGACATTTTTTTATTTACAATTTTATATTGTAGTGATAAATTAGAAATACATTTTCGGAGGTTCTGTTGCACATAACTATACATTATACCTAGTTGGTGGCAAATTTTCTTTGGTTTTTCAAAAAATAGAACCACATTATTGTACCGTACGCGGTACGGACACCACGAAAAAGAGTAACTTTAACTAGTTGAAATCCGGCTCTAAGGACTATTATGCGCCGTACGCGGTACGGATACAGAGAAAAAAAGAAATTTTAAGAGAAAATATACTGAAAATATATGCAGGTCATGTTGTATTTAAACTTGCATTCAATGAGTTAAAATAACCTTCTACTGTCGTCCTAAACCCTTGTTAGGTATGAACCAAGAGTTGGTGGGCGGTGGTTGAAACTGATCCGCGATTCATAGGGTGACGAACAAATACGTTATATTTTTAAGTGAATTCACATATCGGCTCTACAGGAATAATAACAACAAATATTTGAAGGAATTGTTGCATTTCACGTTTAGTTTTTAAATTTTTGAATTTGAATCAGAAAAAATGAAAATTTTGTACAACACTTTTCGGGAAAAAGTGAGGAGCCTTAGCTGCTGTTCTAATTTCGTTTAAAATATTGTTAGTTTTTGTTTGAATCAAGTTCTTGGCGTCTTGCGAATAGGAAGAGAGTGGCGTCAAAAATATAAGCACTATTTAATAGCAACTTTGCCAAAATCTGGAAAAAATAATTAAAATACGTATACCTAATAGAAAAAATCCTTTTGAAGCATTCAAATTCAAATAATTTAGTAGCAAAATAGACTTATAATGACTTAGATTTTCAAAACAAAAGTAGGGTGAAGAAAAATTAAGTAAAGAAATGGTAGATCCCACCTTAAAGTTTTATTTCGAGCGAATAGAAGTTAAAAGTAACTTTCCAAAAAATATCAATTCTATGTAAAATAACTGAGCTAGTATATTATATAAGTTCATTTGGTTTAAACGTGGTGATATAAAAAATTATGTTCCAAACTACCTATTAAATGTTTACAGCTCAAAAACGGATTACTTTAGTTCCCACATGAGTAGTGCTATGATGTAAGTTTCAAGGTGGTACATTCAAGTAATAGAATAACAGCTAAACATCAATTTATTTTATATGTTTCAGTAATCATAAAAATCAGTGAATGAGGTCTTTCGCATATGTATATACTGAATAAGGAATGCCAATTCCATGTCAACTCTTACCAACCGGAATAGGGTATCCCAAATTCATAAAGATGGTGCATTTTATACCGAGAACGTGATAAATACATGATCAAAGATATCTATAAATTTTTGAAAGTTTGTTTTTGATCGTGGCATTTTCAACTCAAACTTTCAAATTGACGGTAATCTGACAAGACGAAAATTCTATTAAAAACAAATCTTCAAAAATTCATGTTTGCCTTTGACTGTGTTTTTTTACCTGCTCTCTCGATGTAAAGATGAAACTTACGACTAATTGTTGCAAGTCGTTCATTATAAAAATTATAGTAAAAAAGTGTAAATTTTGGTTTTTATACTTATTTTTGTTATTTCAACAGTGTTGTAATTTTCATCTATGTAGTTAAAAGTAGATTTTTCTCATGAATAATTAATTGTAAATGTCATGACAAAATGCTATCAACTCTGTGTGACGTATTGAGTTATGATTTCAAACCCCAGAGAATACACAATGTTTAGAAACAGTTGTTTATCTGGAAAATTTCCAGGCCTTTATTAAACAAAGTTATCCAGAAAAAAATACATCTAATACTTTTGTGGTTTTTATTGTTTGCAATGTCTTTCTGAAAACGCAAAGTCAGTGGAAAACTTGCTTTAGTCGAACTGTAAACGCAATCCATATAGACGCCGGACCTGCTTCTTTAGCCCGTAAATATTCTTAAGTACCGGACGCGACACCCGAACAATTCAGGGAGAAAGCATTGGTCACCCTCGAACAAAATCACTTACGACATCAAATAACTAACGTCTTCACAAAAGACTCTGATGGACTCTGTACTGTATAGCAATTTAAAAGATCTTGTTCTTTTTCTTTTCAGGATTTATTCATGATTTTTACGTACTGAATAAAAGAATGTAACGAATATTGTATCCATAATTTGGATTTTGCAAATTTTATGATATCTATATATCTATTTTTAGATGGGAGATAAATTTATGTCCCGCGCGATGTAGTAAATCAAGTAAGTCGATAGTTATTTTCTATGGTTTGTTAATGTTTTACAATGCGTTACTATTTTACTCGTGTTATGGTAAATCATATATCACGTTTTAAGTGAAAAATAACAATTGAATTTGTGGGATAAAGATAATTTATGTTTAGAGTAATTGTAACGACACGCTTTTTGATTAGAGATGGTAAATCATTTTCTCCTTATCAAAGCACACGTGTTTACTTTGTCATATTAGCGGAAGTCTGCTGCAGATAATAAACTACACGGAAAGTGTAACGATTCTAGAACTGTAAAAGCTTGATAGTGATAGTTTATATAAAAGGTAAAGTTTAAATCTTTTTCTCTAAAAGGTCTGGTTTCTAGGTAGTATCGTATAGTAATTATTGTTGTTGTGGTTAAATTTTGCATTTTTTACAACGTACACGTCAATGGGAAATACCGAGTGACTATTAATATTTGTGATTATTTTTGTCAGTTTGGAAAAATAAGTATTTAAAATTTTATGATGGCATACCTACACATTTGTTAGACATTGATAACTGTGAACTGACATACTAGCATTGCTACCAATAATTCAGAATTGCCAACACAAAAATTTACTTCAATCACTACTTAATAGTCATCCGGTATAATTCTTATTACGCAGCCTCGCTTCTATTATTTCTAGAGAGGCGTAAAATTCGATAAAATAAAAAAGTGGTGGCACTATGTATTTCAATATCTACCACAATTAAACTTTGAGAGAGAGAATTTTAATGTGTTCTTTATTCAATACATATGAGCAATTTTACAAATATTTTAATTTGATAATATTCATTAGTTCGTGTGATAGGTAACATAACCCCATTTTCATTTAATTTTATGATAATGTTTTTATTCAGTTTGTGGTATTAAAATTCGAGTCTACTGAACGGCTGATTGATAACTCACAACCGGTTGCCCAAGCTATAAAAATAATGATGAACGTGGGAGACTGATAGTTTTATGCCGCATTTTATGCATGTATCCTTGAAGTAAAATATTTATTATGATGTTGCTACTGGTGTTGTATATATGCAAAAATTGGAGAATTTGTATGTACATTTTCCTTCGTTCAATATGTTACTACAGAATGTACGATGTTTTTAATTATATGGGCTGATTTTTTAATGTCTTGGCCATGTCGCTTAGGTAGGTACGTCAGAGGTCTGATTTCACTGTTAACATACGCATCGTGTCCAACTAGAGCAGAGAATTAAAAAATCACACGGTAAAAAACTACCGATTATCTATGTCTCTGCAAGAATTCAAACATTTGTTCAAAAAGAAAACTATTACATATTTGTTTTTGATTTTGTTATATTTTTGAAAATTGTTGCTGTATTGGCTGCAGAATAGTATACACCGTGAAAAATATTTTGGAGTAAATTGTAACTCTAAGTATTCCAATGGAGAAAAAAAAAATATTGATCATTAGTTCTGACGACTTGTTTAAAGTATCTCTCTCACTCAACATTGACTCAATATTATGTTAAAAATCAACTGGTTCATGCGACGTACACAAGCCATCGCTGTTGTTACCGACGCACTCAAAATTTCGGAGCAATTAATTTTATAGTCTCTAAGTTGAACTGTAAAGTTTTGTTGTACACTTTTGATTTTTTTTCAAAAACCCACATTCATAAGATTAAAAATAGGAGTGGATTAAGAAATCGGACAACATTTTTTATAACGTCATCAAATTTTTGGTAGATATGATGAGACACATTTCGGTTAGCATTTTACTATTTGATGATAGTCTTAAAATACTTCTAAATTTTCACAATAAGCAGTTTTTTGTGGTTTCGAAAATTACAACTCACGAGATCTTGTTTTACACGATGCTCTCACAATTCTTGCTTGTCTACCGATCACTAATCCACGTATCACCCCTCTGATCTAGTTTACTTGGAGCTAATTTATTATTATTGTTGATGTCGTCGTCATTGATATTACTATAGTTATTCTGTTACTATTATTTTCAACAGTGTTTCTGGTTCCTAATTTGTCATTTAAAATTATTTTTTTAGTCTTTACTTTTAATCTTTGTTCGAAAAACTGATTTCGCAACGTTGCTCTTTAGCAAAGTATTTTAAGATAGGTAATCCTGTTCAACAAAAATGATCAATTTTACCCAAAAATGCCAGTTTAAAGAATATGGTTGCTAAGCAAATTTATCTTTTTTTCTTAAACCAGAAAAAATAAAGTTACGCAGAAACCTACCAGAATAAATGCCTTTCAAGTGTAAATCGAATTAAAACACCCATACGTTATTACTTTATTTGTCACCACTTTGAGGAATCAGCTTTTGATTATTTAGCATTACAGTTAATCTACCTTTTTAGTGAGTATTATTTTAGTAGTGACACAACAATACTATCTGGTTTCTTACAAGTTCATACTACAATATAAAACATATTTTCCTTTTACATGTTTACATAAAATAATAAATATTTAAAGTAGCGTTTTCTGAAGATGTTTCCTTTTCAGAACCGTTCAAGAAGCAGAACACGTTTTTTGACTGTGAATATAACATGCTTGTAGTTAGTTGTGTAGTTGTAATAAATGTATCAAAAAACATATTAGTAGCTAACTATTTAGAAAACTACAAGATCAATGTGATGTTACTTAACTAAACTTTCTTTTCTAGGTTTTGTGCTTCATACTGATGAAGGGCTTGATATAAAATTCAAACATAAAACTGACAACTTCGAACAAACATTTAGGTATAATTTTTCTGAACAATGACATATCCATAATAATTGTTTGAAAATTTTATTGCAGTACAAAATACCCGCCTTATTTATTTTAACTTTGTTACAATCTTATTCACATCAGAATTTTTTTGTGGGATACAATAAATGGGTGTGCTAGTCTAACCGCTAAAAATGTAGTTCATTGTAAATTTTCGGTCGTAATGTATATGAGAATTTAAGCTACACATACATGTACTGTTGAAAAATTATGAACTTTTACGTTATTACCTTTACCTTTGTGTGCCATATCGTCCACGGATGTGATAGCGGATGGCCATGGTGCCACCGCCCCCAGCTGCTGTGCCGGGAGAATGATGATGTTATGTCACTGCACAAAACACAACACGCTGAAACAATACAGAGAAAATTAAACATCAGAACAGTGAGTTATTTTTGACGGCTTTAAATTCTAAGCAGCATAAAACACGTCATTTCATCTGCTGGTTAGTGCTGAATTCTTAGGGGTCTACCTCATTCCCCGTTGTGAATAACAAACGAAGGGAAAAACGACTTGCTAGTGCAACGCGAAGTTAGGAATGTTTTTGTCAATTGCACTTGATTTCAGTTTAACAAAAACACAGAGTTACGTGGTTTAAGCCTGAAAACATTTTGTCGAAAATATTTTTTCCTACTGATTTTGTGATCACTGGAACTGATTTGGTGTTGACGTTTGTAAGATAAAATTTGATAGATTCGTCGAGAAAAATCTAATTGCAGAAAACCTGCAGTACTTATAGGTAATTTAAAACATATAATTCTGAAAGCATAGTAGATAGTAATCTCTGTTCTGAATATTCTAAGTAATAGTTTTGCTGATAATGACGATAACATAAGAGACAAGGAACATGTAAGTTTCTGGAACAATTTAATTATGTTGATCAGAATAGGTTAGCACCAAACAAATTAGATCAGAGTAGTGTAGTCACTTTTCTCATGATGATCGGACCATATATCGATATCATACTAGACTTTTGTGGTTAGAGACAATTTTGGAAAACGCCAGACGTTGGTGAGTTTTCTAGGGATATCATTTGAATCTCTTGTAGGTTGTCTTATGTCGTTCTCGTTTTTGTCATCGGAAACTGATTTGTATTTCCTTATTATAATCTAAAAATTGGTGATATAAACTTAAAATTATGTTGGTATACCTACTTAAAAACTATTCAATTTACGTGATTTCTTAAGTTTCATGCATAATTCGTAGATACAAAATAAATCAGACTTTCTTCTGAATGAATTTAAGAACTAAATATCGTCATGTTCTACAACTGGCCAAACGACAGGCTTATATAATTCTTACATACTCAGGTGCCAAATCGCATTTTGTTTGGAAGTTAAGTAATCATTTTCGAATGAAAAATACGTACTACTTATTTAAAGTTCTTACCATCACCCTGATGACTTTAACAAATTTCAGACTTTGTTAATATAGCTGAAGAACTTGTTAATAAATTACATCCTGTTGAAAACGATTTCTTCAATAATTCTATAAATTTAAATACTTACTTTAAATTTCAAGAGAGTATCTACATGGAAGTTTATTTTTAAGTTGAGTACGACAAATGGCAGGGATCAAAACCGGCTACTTTCTTAACTGTCTAACTAAAGGTAGCTATTTAAAATTATTCCCCTCTTTAAGAAATTAAACCCAAATGAAATTCTAAAAACGAAAATCTACTTCAATAGAATAATGTAAACAACTGAATCGTTTGCCAAAGGACTACATTTAGGAGAATTTTTTGTTATATTTCCAAAATTTTTGTCTGTATGATAAACTTTTGCAAAAGCTTCATTTATTATATAACTTTTCATCTTCTGCTGCAAAATTAATTACCTCTTTTTTACGTAATAGGCAACAGGTGGTCTTTACGAAATAAAAGAATTCATCGTCTTTACCTCTGCATTACAGAGTACCTTAAAGTTCAATTTTCGGACCTATACTGTTTATTATTTATATTAATTTTCTTCTTCCTCACAAGGACCTAAATAGTTTCAAATCCACCTTAATTTCCTATCAGTCAAAAGTAAAACAGTTGTTTCCTCTAATATTTTTTATTTTAAATGATGCAAACATTTTTTTCTTTGAGAGAATTACTTTCTTCAAAAAAAATCGAGAATCCTAAACGTTTGATGTTTATCTTGATGTAGGTCTACTCTGGGATGATCATAGAAGTAAACTTGTATTGAGCTGTGGAAAAAGTATTTACTTTCTAAATGCGTTGTCTCCCATAGTTTAACCTAATATACAACTAATGTTATAAGTATTATAACTTAATTCATCAAAAATCACCTATGCATTTTGAATGAGGAGGACATTCGTCATCTACATTTCGCATATTTAAACTTTAAAGAAACTTTGCTTACATAACTGAATTGAAATTATTGAATTTTATAGACAATTGTAAACACGTTTTTGTAAATTTCAAAATTCTTACTATACCTAGTGCTTACATTTTTGTTGTAGACATTGAGTTTCAGTTGAATTTTTTAGGTTGAATCTTCAAAAGCTTATTGCAGATTGATAAATTCGACAAACTTCTGGATTATTAGGTAAACTGTTTTTGATTTAATCAATAAAATAAATTGATTTATCAATTTTTTGAGATGATCTTTATAAGTAATTTTAAAAAATTATTAAACCATAATGGAGAATGTTGTACAATATTTCAAATGAAAATTTAAAACACATATTGGGATGACTTTAGTAGATTTTAAAAAGGATAGATGAATTAACGTGCTAGATAAAAATCAATTGCAGATTTAGAATCAGCATGTACAACTTAGTAAAGTCCACTTATTCTTTTGCTTAATGAATTTTGTTGACTAATGAAATTAATCATGTCATCTCAAAATTTAATTGAGCTTATATGGTTTAATAATGTACCTTAATTTTTCATTTTACCTTTATGTAGTTACTGGTTATAATGAAAAAATAAATCAATAGTGTGTGTGTTTATTTACATTCATAGTTAATGGCGCATTTAATATGTTATTAACGTTTAATAAATAACGGCAGTTAAGTTTTTCTGCAACTATGCGTTGAAACTGACTTAGAATGACTATTTTGAACTGTAAAAGTAGATATGTAATTAATCTTTACAATAAATAAATTTATTAAATTTCAAAATTGCCTTTTATCACTTTATTGCACTTGTGCCTAATAATCCAACTTTGCAACAAACATTAAAGTGTGACTGCTAAACAATGGTAGTCAAAATGTTTTACTTTATCACTTATCAGATGGCTTATAGATTCTGATTATAAATAAATTGCGGTTCAAGGCAATTAGCGGAAGCAGGACCAACGTTGAAAAATTCCCTCTAAGTATTGTAATCGGAAGGCCGGACTTAATTTCATTAACTTTATCAATAACAGAATCGGCAATGAAACTAAGAGGCAGTTAAACTCCCCCTGTTCCAGAGATTCCAGAGTATAGCGACGGAAACGCGTTTCATACTGTCACATTCAATACAAAAGCGTCTCGGCGTCGATCGACGCTCGTCCACATTTACCGGAACCAGAACTCTCCCTCTCGAGGTGTTTATTATATCGGGTACTAAATGACATCAACCACTCTAATACACCGCCAGGGTCCTTACCTACAGAAATAAATTAAATAAGCTCCAGTTATACTGAGACTATTATTCTCTTACCCTTACAAACCTGAAATGAAATACCCAGTATCAGGGCAATTAACTATGTAGGTGCGTACTTCGTCGCGGCGAAAAAACCTACTTCGTTCAAGCACCGTTTTATTGAAAACATGATATCTTGAAATTTAAAAATATAAACAATAGGTAGCAGACAACATTCGTAACAAGCTTCTCTTATCTGGTAATAAATTAGAATTTAACTGCTTGGGTGACTTGAGTGGGAAGCGTATAACGTTGGCACTCTTTATTAACGATTATTAGGTTAGAGAAGCTTTATTTACCTTCGGAATTACAAAGGGATGGAGAAAGAAAACCCTCCAGATACCAGCTTAACTAATACGGTTATATTAGCAAGTGTTACGACTCGATATTAGAAATTTAATTTAGGACTTAATCAAAACTTTACCCCTATTTCATATGAGCTGCATTCATTATAAAGTTTCAAACTTTTAATTTGATAATGGCGAAGAAGTTAGATAAACAATGTTTCACGTTGGGTTAAGTTGTTGAAACTGTGCGAATTCGAGGGGCAAAAGTTGAGGCACGATATTGTGCTTTGGTATGCAACATATCATTGTTTGATATACTTATATGTAGTTAAAAATTAGTGATTAGTATCACTACGTTTATGGTGCAACGTTGTACACATATATAACTAGTATTTCTGGGATTTCTGTTGGAAAAATGGATTAGAGAGATAAATAAGGATAGAAAAATAAGACCGATGACAAGAGAACAAAGAGGCAGAAACGGGAGACACATTTATACTTTCCGATGTAGGCTAAGGAAGTACACATTGTAATAGAGCCCATTTTGGCAAAGAACTACTTTCGTGCTTTCTCGACGTCTGTGGTCTGAAGGCGCTTTTCTTAGACCGATAAATCCCGAAACTATTGGGCTGTATGTAGTGAAATTTTATGCGTATGTTGAAAATATCATGTAGATGGTAAAACGTTAACCAAAATTTAGCTCATCATATGCACTAAAAATTTGATGACGTTATCTCACTACTTTTTATATTGAAGACACTCAGTTTTTTGCAGAAATAAATTGGTCTAAAATTATTGATGTACTAAATACCCTGGCTCCGCATGTGTGCAGTGAAAGAAGCATGCTAAGCATGTGTTTCAAGTGAGTTTTTGCATAACAAAATTTTATGATAACGTCATCAACATTTTAGCAACGCCACATATATCAATGTAAATAGGTCGAGTGTAATACTAATAATAACTGTACTGTTTAGCCAAATTTGGGCGGTAACGTGTTATAGTCGGATTGCTGAGAGGAGACGTGTACGTCATCCTTTCGAAAATGATGACGCAGTTTGCTATCAACCATGGCCGTTCCTGAACATTTTGCTGCCCCGTGCAAAACGAAATTTTACCGCCCCATCAATTTGGAGCTACTTATTTTTAATGTAAATAGTTTTATATAATTTCATGTCGACTTCCTCGATTTTTTGCAATAAACTGTATAATAAAAATTTTTGTTCAGGATTTTTTCCCAGCAGTAAAACCCCCTTCAGATATATTTTTATTCATTTATTAACAACAATAAACTAAAACTTTTAGTAGTTTTAAAAATATGAGTTACACAGGAGATAAAATGGAACGAAAATAGACGTCACGTGTTATTACATAATAGGAGAATAACCAAGATTGAATAACTATAAAAAAATAAATTTTCACACATAGGGGTAACAACTAATAAAAAAAGTGACAACAAAATATGATAAAATAAGAATATGGTAATATCTACAATGATAAATATTAGAACACTATTATTAAAATTCAACTCTTCGAGCTTCTCTTGGGCAAAATCTTCGATTATTTTAATACATCTAATCGTGCCCAAGATGTTTTTCAACTGATATTATTGCAAGATTTGTCAATTTGTCCTGCGATATAGTGAATCTTAAATTTTTTTATATCTACTAGAGATGTACCGACTGTAGGTCTGGCCGACTACCCGACTAGCCGATTGTTCGGCCAGTAAAAACTGACTAGTCGGCCGACTGTTCGGCTTTGCTAAAACCGGTTCATAAATGCCACAGACAGTGTGTTTTTTTTCTATTTCTCTGACTATCTTGAAAATTTGTTTTATTTTAATAAAAGGAATAACTAAAGTTCCTTTGTTTTCCAAAAATTTTTTAAATTTGTTTGGATAATTTTAACATTTAATTTTTTTGTGGTAACTCAGTACAAAACTTGAAAAATTGGAAAATCACAACGTTAAAAAACCTAAAAATTAAAAAAATAAAGAAACTAAAAACTCAAAACGAAAAATTCAAAAATGGAAAAATTCTAGCATCGTAGAATTGAAAAAGTGAAAAATTTTAAGTCGTAATTATTATTATGCAAATCAAAAATTGAAGAAACTGAAAAATCTAAGGGCCAGTTTATACAATATTTTAACTGAGATTAAGTTGATCGCCCATTTAACAAGGCCATTAGCGACGTCTGATTGGCGTAGAGTCGGTCACATGGTAGTTTAACGCGGTGTTAAAAATTAAATCGCAATTAAATATTTAATTGAGGTTCTGTTAACCGGGTTTAATTGTATGTATTATATACCTACTATTTTAATTTTAATAAAAAAAGCCGACCGATCGGCTGTTTAGCCGACCAGTGGCCGACTGTCAGCCGACGATGAAAAACGGCCGAATAGTCGGCTTATCCGACCGGTCGGCCACTAGTCGGTACATCCCTAATATCTACATTTTAGTTTGGAGAAACTTCATTTTTGGAAAGCAAGAGGTTAGATAATTTTTTATATATAATATATATAATTTAGTATATCTTGGGGGGCTTGAGAAATTGGCATAATAACCTTTAAATATAAAACTTCACTATACAATTCACTATCATCGATAAGGGCAATTTTGAAGCAAACCTGTTATAATTTGAAGGTTGTTAAAAAATAAACAGCCAATCAGATTTACAAATTTAACTCGTTACTATGGAAATTTGGAATTCAACACCCTTTAATCGTACAACATATATCGTCGATTTTTTTGTTAGAAACGATACACTGTAAAAAAAACTTTGTGTCGTAGAAGCTGCTAAAAGCTTGTCTTTACTATATCTCATTTCCAACAAATAAAGTCGGAAATATATCTGGTACGATATCTAAAGTTTTGTAAGTTGAAAACAGTGGTGAAAACCATGTTCCAAAGTTTCCATAAATAACTGATATAGCGATTTTTTAAAATTCGCGACGCAAAAATTTGAACAAAATTTAAAAAGTAGGTATATCAACAGCCGCATGGCATTTATTCTACTCTCTCATCGAATATCATTCAATGGTTTTAGAATTAAAACAGGAATCTACTTTTTAAGAGAATATCCCATCTCAAAGGAAGTGACGCGAAAAAAGAAAATTATTTTATTACTTATCTTTGCAGCGTCATTCCATTCAAGGTATGGGCAAAACGTGGTACAAACATCTAGCCCTTGGATTTATAATAAAAATTCTTTTTTGTAAACCAGAATGTACCCTTCATATTGGCTCCATTATCATAGTCTTAACCGCGAAAATCTAGGAAGTTAAATGACGGAAATAATTTTGTAAGAATCCAATTAGAAACACCTTCCCTAGTACTGTCGTTGCATAGATAGAAGCGCAGAAATTGGTCATTAATTTTGAATATTGACGGATCTTGCAATAGAACTGATTTGCTCAACATGACTCACATCAGGTGTGCAGTGTAATATTTTTCAATTATTCTAAATATTTACCTATATAGTTCAATGCTGTGCATATTTTTTTTAAATAATTATTTATGAAGATGGCCTTAAAAATTTAATGATCGTCAAGCTTTAACAATAAACATTAATTTTGCTATACCTATAGAGAGTCCGCAAAAATTTCCGGGACGGTATACATAATATATATCCTTACTTGCTAACAATTACATTTTTAATAAATTTTTTAACGGACATTCGACAGACTTCAGGCGGACGCAGGCGGAAAACTTATATTTTCGTATTGTACAAATTGTGAAATGTCGGAAAATGTGTTCTCACGCTGAATTTATTTAATTACATTCAAACCTTTAGGATAGAGAGTTGTTTTTCACGGTGTTATTTTTTTTTTCGACGCTTTAATATATTTGGCGTCTTGTTCAAATTGATGGATTTCCTTGTTTAATCCTACAATGATTGCCAAAGAAGAAAGTTTCATTTCATCAAGGAACAGAATGATATAACTTTTTCCATAATTTAGCGTAACTGATCGAAAACTTTGAGTTTCTATAAATTTTAATTTTTGTCCCTTTATTTCATTTGTTAAATATCGTCCCAATACCTATTCAAAATTACTAAAAAATACGTCTGTTTTATTACTTCTAAAGAATAGATAGCTCGGGAAATAAAAAATGCACAAAATACGGAATACTAGAATAATGTTCTGTGGTAATGACGTCAATATAATAGCAGAGCACCAATTCTTTAAAGAGTAAAGTATAAAATAGCGTTAAATTCTGTCACGTTAATACTAAAACGACATATTTTTAAATTCTGACAAGTCTTCATTTTCTTACGAGCGATTCCAGTCTCGTCATACTAAGCCAGTCACTTATTCATAAAAAAAAAGTTTTGGTAAATCGTGACTGTAAATAGGTATGACGTTGTTACGAATTATTTAAAAGTCAAGACAGTTCAATTTACACTTGACAGAGTAAATATCCGATTTTTAAAGTTATTGTGTTTCTGAAATATGAATTAGTCTGTTTTAAATGTGGTTAATTTTAAATTAATAGTGAATATAAAACACAAACCGCAAATTTGACTATATTGTCTCAGAAGAAACAGCGTTCAATGTACAGCGCTAGTTACTTAAAAAGTAGGAATAATTTGCTGTTATTCGTTAAAACTTGTGTAATTTTTCTTGTTTTCATTTTTTAAACGTATGATTACGTGACAAAAACGAATTAACTCTCTTGTTAAGTTTTAAGTTTCTTTCATGAAGTTATCTGTCTACATAGTGATTTTTTAATCAAAATATATCTGTTTATAACCCCAAAAAATTGATGACGTCATTTCAAAATTTTGCCGAGTCTCTACTTGTGATTTATCATTATTAATATTTTTTCAAATGGCTTATAAAGAGTGTCTCAAAAAAATTAATGAATGGATCAGTTTATTTTATTGACTGGAAAACCGTAGGTATATGCTTTGAAATCTTGCAAACGTCTTAAACTTACCGTAAGCATGGTAAATTTTTATACCCCCCAAAAAATGTTGACGTCATCTTACAATTTTTCCGAATACGTTCTGCTGAAAATGTGCAAAATATGGTGAGTGTACATATACATAAATATAAGCATACTCGTATAAGTATATTTTATTTCCGTCGAAAATGCTCAGAAAATTTGCCATTTGAAAAATATATCAGCGACTATCAGAATTCCCCAACAATTGATAAAAGTTTTCAGGATTATTATTTATACAAGTATTTCATCCCCTGTAAAAACTTCCCCTAATCGATTGTTTTCAAGTTTTTGTGAAAATCATTTACTCTTACTTCTATTTTTTTTATCTAATTAATTCAAACACAAGTTGTATTTTTCAGATAAGAAATCAACAATTGTTGTCAACATACTAGTATTTGTGTAATAAATACAATAAATTTGTTTCATACAAGTCTTAATTTTCCTAGTGTGTGTAGGATAAATTAATAGGTACTGTTAAAGCAGTTATAGCATATTTTTATGGAATTTATTAAATATGTATTTATACATACATACATATATTACCAACAGAACTTTAAAAAAAGTCACAATAAGAAGATTTATCTCAAATAAAATTCAGAGTATCTCTTGAAAGTTATTAAGGTGACTTATTGATTAATTTTAGATTAATTATGCAAAGCAGGTAATTTTTATATACCTACCTAATTCATTTTAATACTTAAAAAAAATATGCTAGAATTACAATACAGCTACTAGGTAACCGTAGTAAATTTTCTATCAATACATTTTTATTTTTGTTTTTTTTTTTTACCCTAATAAATACTGAAGCAAAACAGTCCATATTTTTAAATTAACATATTATTCTGGATATTCAAAAGTTTTGATTCAGTGACTTCTTCAGTATAAAACTGTTTTTGGCACATATCTATCTAACAAGTTATTTATACCTAATACAACTTCAGTAGTACTTATAGTAATAATATAAATATAATAATTAATAAATTCTGACAATATTTCCTTACGATATAAGTGTTAATTAGCAGGTGGCGAATTTTCCGAAACGAAGCCCAAGATCAGATAAAATTTAAAAGTAAAAGAATACCACTAGCAAAATAAAGCAATTTTATTTTTAACGTGATAGCTGCTACGTAATCAAAAAACGAGTCTTGAAGATTTATGATTTAGTTATAATAACAATTTATTGATTATTGAAGTATCATGCTTTAACATAAATAAAAACATTTAACAAAGTACAGCTTTGTTCTTTTATAGTTATAAAGTTATAAAACAACACCAACGGCCGCCTACCTGACGTAGCGTTTGAGAGCAATGCTAATCAACGCTAAGTGGTTGAAGACAAATCACGCAGTGATAAAAATTGGCAGATGTGAAGAACAATCAAAATATTGATTGCGCTGTTATACTAGCAAATATTTCTTCGATAAAATGTAGTAATATCTGCATTAGTAAAAAATGTAAAAATATTGTTTTGATGGTTACATTAGGTATGTCGTTTAACAACGTCGGACTTCTTTTAACACTTGCATTGTGAATATATTTCTCAATTATTTCACTTTTTCAAGATGATAAAGCATTATCATTTACTTGGAGTGATAAAACTATGACAATAACAATACCACCCATAAGTAATTCAATTAGGCACCGCAGTTTATTGTTTTTTTTATTATTATTTTTTTTTTTGACAATCTAATCCACTGTGGCACGACACATTTTCATTTTTCTGGCGATTGCTCTATTCGTAATATCTAACTGGTGCTTGGTATCAAGGCGCGTGACTGTAAAGATATTTCTTTGATTTTTGCCATTTTAGTTAAAAAAAATCGCAATGTTAACATCACAGTAAAAATATAAACCAAAGCCAATTAATTATAGCTTAATTCGAAGCGAAAAATATATCACACCAATTTTACCTCCAATTCTGAATAAAAAAAAAAGTCATGTTCGAAAATTTGCAAAAAAATAACGATTTGGCCTTATATAAAAAAAATAATTATATAGTAAGACCCAATTAGTAGTATGTCATTGTCTCATTAAGAGTAGATTATTTCTTCATTTTAAAAAAATGTAGCCGTCCTTAAAAAATATTTTTTTCCTAAAAAACGTTGCTGCTTAATTTACTTATGAATGGTAGTGTAGGTATAATTAAGAAGACTACCTCATTTAGAATAAAACTCCTTAAAAAAAATTAAACGACTTTTTAACACAAACATCTGTTAGCTTCTTTGGGTTTTGTTGTGTTGATAAATCAATTAGTAATTATTTTATAAAAGAAGGAAAATGTATTAGATAGATTATTTATTAGATTTATATTTACCTATTTCCAGCGAGAGCATTTAACATGGCCCGTAAGGTATGCACTGAATTATTTAATTTTATATCTAGTTTTTAGTAGTTTGCAATTTAAATAAAATAGGCAATTTAATTTTAACTAATATTAAATGCTTTAATTAAATTACCACCAAGTCACCGATAAAGAAATACAAAAGTGGAAAAATTAAAGATAAAATCATTTTAATATAACAGGAGAGAATAATAGGTACCTCTTATGTTATCAGCAAAATTCTATTACAATTTTGGTTTGGTACTTATAAGAGTTCGATGCTCGTTTTTTTTTTAAATGCTCAAATGAAAACCGACAATTTTGCCGCCGGAAACTTCACATCAACAATGACTTTGTTTTCGCTTAAAACACACCACTTTATTTGATTTACCAAGTAATTACAGTCATTTTTTGTTTAAAAGAATATTTATAAAATAGCAAGTGGAATTTATTATCAAAATTTATAAAATGCTAAAAATTACTTTTTAAACGATATTCGCTTAACAATTTTTTCGCTACTTCAAAATCTTAAAAAATTATCTTCAGTATTTGTTCCTATTTTGAAATTAACGCACTCCGGACAAAATATTATATTAAAAAAAAGAATAGATAAACGGCACAAGCAATAACAAACTTACATTAAAGCGTCGCCGCTCAAGTTGGCAAAACTTTTAGAGCACCATGTGAAAAAGTACACGAAACGAACTAAACGAAAATAAATAGCACCACGCGATTAAAAATCACACCGTTTAATCGAAACGAAAGTGTAATCGGAATTATTTAAAGACAATTAAACAATTCCCAAATACTTGATTAGAACTGTTTGGAGTCAATGGGTTGTTAAAGACACGTTCAATTCCAACCGGTCAAGCAACAACTCTACTGTGTATACAGCACGAGAACAACTGATACTTCAAATCTATCATATGCCTAAAGCTCTACACCTATCTAGGTGTGTACAACTGTCAAAGCTCTCCGTCAGCCGGCCAATCAGCGCGCAGAGCTTACGTCTACCTCCAATAACAATCTCGGTAGGCCGAGACTAAATCATCGATCGCACAAACGAAATTGCTCATTCGCGCGTGATGGCTTTTCTCCGCTGAGAGGACGCCACTGGTCTAGAGCTTTCACTGGTAACTTGAGGTCTCGCTTGAGGGAGCTCACGTCGGCGGGGAGCGCCATTTCTGAGCGGGTAATCTGATAGCCCCAAGCTTATTTATAGGTATTTAAGTTGCGTGTTGGACATTTTTGTGGCAGGTAAAAATGGGGAAGAGGTGTTTGCTTACGGGTAAAAAGCTGACAAGTCGATGTAATTAAAAGAGATCGAGTTCCATGATGTTTCCACTACTTTTTAACAGGGATCTAGAGCGACGTGGCGTTATGCTGGGTCTGGGACTACTTGTCACGAATACATTTGAGGTATGTCGTGAGGAAATGTTTAGATAATGTTGTGTGATTATTACTCCTGGTCTACAACGTGTAATATAATTTCACGAGTTATGCTTTTATCTGTGGCAGTTTTTATATCAGTTTAAGTAAGTATTTGGTTCAGAGAATAAATTTGGGACCTGTGCATATAAGCCAATCTTTAACATGTTCCGTCGTTTAATATATGGTTTATTTTTGCATATGGCTGTGTTGCCGTATTTCGCATTTGTAGTTGCCACATTTGGTATTTTGCTGTTTGATGTATAAGATTATCTCTGGGAGAGTGCATCGTTTTTTTAGTACTAGCAGTTTGTTTCCCTCTACAAAAGAGTATTATTAGAAATGAATTGTGGATTCGCTTCAAAGGTTACACAATAGAGCGCCGCTATATATCAACAAAAAAAAACTAAAAATAAGTAAGTATTAATATTATTCCAGTCGAAATTGACGCTCTTTATTATTTAAGTATAACAAGTAAATTTATAATTTACTGCTAAAATAATAATAATAAGCATTCACGTTCGGTAGAAGTAACTGACAGAAACTTTTCTGTGGTTAAGTTGCAATCTTAAGATCACTAGAAATTTAAGATTGGCATCAACTGTCAATTCAAATGTCAAATCTGAATTGTGTGGAAAAAAAACGAAGTTTTTCTAATTTCAACACGTTTCGTTTCAAGAAAATCCTTAAATACAGCATGGAAACAATTTCCATAAAAGTAATCACGAGAAAGCTCATTTTAAAGGAAAAGAAACAAGAAATATTTCGTGGTTTTCAAAAAATTGGGTAAAACGAAACAGTTAAACTGGTGGAAGAAATATTCTCCGTAAAGTTCGCTAGTGTTGTCGAGTGTTTTTCGAATTTTAAAATAATACAGATACAGCGGCGCTTGTGCCGTTAATATTATAATCAGAATCAGAAAAATGACTGCGCAGATTTATATACCTACATGCTTTGTTGGTTCCGTTCTACAATTGGTTTTTAAGTTTTATATAATCGTTAGTGTTTTGTAAGAGGTAAAACACTCGGCTTTGAAAATAATTGTACGTAATACACGTATAAATTTAGGTTTCCGAAGGCGAAGTTTTTCACATTTTAAACACGTTATAGCTGCCCGAATCAAATTTCTAAGGCGGTACCTATCTCCAATTGCGTGATTGTGGTGAAGATTTACTGTTCATTTTCTTGGATGAGACTTGGATATACCAGAACGGATCCATGGTGAAATTGTGTGGATCCATGATGATGACATCAAAGCTTGTCCTCCTAAAAAAACTAGTGAAGGGAAAAGATTCAAAATTTTACATGCGAGTTGCTCTTTGGGCTTTTAGAGGGATGCGATTTTCTCCTTGGTTCAAAAATAGATTCACTAGATTACCACAAAACCATCACATTTTCGATATTTGACCTTTACTTACTTACATGTCACATTTTTGATACCTACTTTCTGACATTCCAGTAATACATTATACACTAGAACAATTATGTCCGCAGTTACAAAGCTTAAAAAAAAAAGTTACCAAATCTAGTTACATCTACCGAACGTGAATTCCTTATATGTAAGTTTTGACGTAGACATTTAACTAAAAATTACTAAACTATTGTCATAGCTTACTAGAGTCTTAGGGGTCAATTTCAAGTTGATTTAGCCCCTTAAATACTAAAAAATAAATTGTTAGATATTATTTCTACCCTTGTTGCCAAACTATTCTATACGTACGTTATTATAAATAATAATTCATCTGGTCACTTAAATTACGAAATGGTAAACTTTAATTCATAATTTAATACTGTCAATGAAATGAGTGTTGTTCCATCGCTTAGAAAACCATACTGCTTTGGCTATAGCAGTGTGTACTTGTGTATAGGTAGTAAACTAGCAGTTCTATGTAGAACATTAAATTTAAAATTAAGATTTGTTCTGAAAAAGTAGGTAGGTAATTAGCAGCCGAGATTATGATTTCTGTTAAACGTAGCTCTTACAAGACGGTATTTTTATCTTCGGCAGTTGACCTCTAATACTGTGGGTATTGTTGGTGATTTAAAAGCGACGGTACGGTTTTGAGATTTTATTTCGTTGTTTACTGTTCGAGGGTGCCAGGGAGAAGAAGGAAGGGTGTTTAAAATGGTATACAGGTAAGCTCGGTTTCGAAGAGGTGGAAGTAGGTAAAAACGGAGTTTAGAAAATTCTAGAAGGGAAAAGAGAAAGTAGGTAGGAGCGTAGGGCAGGTAGACGAAGGATAGGAAGTATTTACATTTTTACAATTATTTGAATACGCTCAGGTAGATCACCTGATTTTGTGGGAACGGTTGTTCCTACAGTACCCCCCTGCTAGTGTTTTTTTTTTTTATGAAAAACCGCTTTGCAGGCGCTCCGGGAAGCGCACCCGTCTTCCTGACCTCGTGGTTCTCGCTGTTGTGGAAGCTAGCATCTCGTCGTCGTCGTGGGGTTGATCTGCGAAGGGCGCTGGTTCGTCGATTGTGGGCGTCGTCCTCGTAGTGTCGCGGCCAAACCATGACGTGGGCGTGTCGTCATTGAGTATGTACGCGGGTTTGAGCCGATCTATTGAAACGGTGACATCTCGACCTTTGATGTTGACGACGAACGTTTTCGCCGATCGCCTTACGACTCTGTACGGACCGTCGTATGGCTGTTGAAGCGGCTGCTTGGGACCGTCGTGGCGTACAAAAACTTGTTCGGACGTGGCGAGATCTTTGAAAATGAAGGTCTTCTTTGTTCCATGCCGTGTTCCCTCACATGGCTTCAAGTTACGCACGTGTTGACGTAACTCTTTGACGAAGTTTGCGGTGCTGTTGTCTGCGCTGTTTTCGTCGCGTGGGATGCCTAGGAATTCACCGGGCAGGCGGAGAGGTTGGCCATATACGAGCTCCGCGGAGGAACCCTGGAAGTCTTCTTTCCATGCTGCTCGAATGCCGAGCATGACGGTGGATAGCGCTTCAGTCCAGCGATTATTCTGGTGGCACATGATTGCCGCTTTTAACTGTCGGTGTAGGCGTTCAACCATTCCGTTGGCTGAGGGGTGGTAGGCTGTAGTTCTCAAATGAGTGGTTCCTAATAAACAATTTAGTTGTTTAAATAGGTACGACTCGAATTGTCTACCTTGGTCGGTGGTTATTCGTAGCGGGGTGCCGAATCGTGCGATCCATGTGTCGTAAAAAGCTCGTGCCACGGTTGCTGCTTCCTGGTCGCTAATGGGTACGGCTTCTGGCCAGCGGGTGTACCGATCTACCATGGTAAGGCAGTAACGATAACCCTCTGAGTGTGGCATAATTACTATGTCCAAGTGCACGTGCTCAAACCTCGCTGATGGTGGCGAGAATGTACCGATGGGCGAAGAGACATGGCGTGAGATTTTCGAACGCTGACACTCTACGCAGTTGCGGGCCCATTCTCGACAATCTGATTTGACCGATGGCCAGACGTAACGTTGCGTCACCAGTTTTACGGTGGCTTTAACGCCTGGATGGGATAGACGATGAATCGACTCGAATGCAGCTCGGCGAAATGACTCGGTGACGTAAGGACGCGCTGTTCGCGTGGAGACGTCGCAGAGTACCGATACGTCGCAGCCTGGGATTCGTACCAGTTTGAGCTGCAGGCCTGTATTACCTGTTCGAAATCTCTCGAGTTCCTCATCCTGCTGTTGTGCTGCTGCCAGAGCTTGGAAATCAATCGAGGTTTCCACAGCCTCGATGCGAGAAAGAGTATCTGCGACAACATTTTCGTTCCCTGCTATGTGGCGAATGTCAGTCGTGAATTGACTGATGAAGTCCAGGTGTCGTATTTGGCGGGGCGAGGACTCGGTATTCTTCTTCTGAAAGGCATACGTGATTGGCTTGTGGTCTGTGTAGATGGTGAAAGACCGCGCCTCTACCATATGCCTAAAATGTTTGACTGCGAGATAAATGGCTAGTAGTTCTCGATCATAAGCCCCGTAGTTTGACTCGGTGGGACTCAGTTTTTTGGAAAAGAAGTCCAACGGTTGCCAGTGACCGTCAACCTTCTGCTGGAGGACTGCTCCGACGGCGAAATCTGACGCGTCCGAAAAAATAGCCAATGGTGCGTTTGGCTCGGGATGTGCCAATAATGTGGCTCCGGCGAGGCTCTCCTTGCACGCCTCGAATGCGGCCACCGTTGCTGGTGTCCAGTTGACCGGAGTTTTTCCTTTGACGTTGCCCTGGAGGAGGTCGTTCAAAGGTGCTTGCGTCTCTGCCGCCTTAGGTAGGAATCTTCTAAAAAAATTCAACATACCCAAGAACTGACGCAACTTTTTTACTGTACTTGGTTGCGGGAAGCTGCGAATTGCTTCGACCTTTTCTGGAAGTGGACGTGTACCTGCGCCGGAAACGAGATATCCTAAGAATTTGACCTCTGGCTGGCCGAAGACGCATTTCATGGGATTGATAACGACGCCGTACTCTCTCAAACGCTGAAACACAGTTTCCAAGTGCTGGAGGTGTTCTTCTGGTGATGCGGATGCGACGAGGATGTCGTCGATGTATGCATAGCAAAAATCGAGACCCTGCAACACCTCGTCCATGAATCGCTGGAACGTCTGCGCTGCGTTACGTAAGCCGAACGTCATGAATTGAAATTCAAACAAGCCGAATGGGGTGGTAATGGCAGTCTTCGGAACGTCTTCTTCTGCGACCGGGATCTGGTTGAATGCGCGTACCAGATCGATCGTTGAAAATGTGATTTTGCCGTGTAAAGATTGCGCAAAATCTTGGATGTGCCTCACCGGGTACCTGTCGGGGCAGGTTCTCGCGTTGAGGGCACGATAATCTCCGCATGGCCTCCATTCGTCGCCCTTTTTGGGCACCATGTGAAGCGGTGAAGACCATGAACTTTGGGAAGGGCGGGCAATTCCTAGCTGGACCATGGCGTCGAATTCTTTTCTTGCTGCCTGGAGTCGGTCGGGCGCGAGTCTTCGGGGACGTTGCGCAATCGGAGGGCCCGGCGTGGTTACGATGTGGTGGCGGGTGGAATGTTTCACCGCCTTAGGGGTTCCGTCTGGACGTGTGACATCGGGAAACCGTTGGAGGAGTTCGTGGAACGGTGAACTTCCGGCGATGGTTTTTACGGACGGGATCTCACACTCAGTCACCTCTCCGATGGAAGTGAGTTGGGTAATTTGATCGTGTAGTCGCTGGTTTCTTATGTCCACCAGGAGTCCGTAGTGAGCCAGGAAGTCGGCTCCGATAATGGGTTTTACCACGTCCGCGACAACAAATCTCCACGTAAAATCGCGCCGTAAGCCTAAATTCAACGACAACGTGATTGTTCCGTACGTCGCGATGACGGTGCCGTTTGCCGCGGAAAGTTCATATGCGGACTTCGTACGCGGTTTTGGTAGCAGGGCGTGCGGGAACACACACAGATCGGCGCCGGTGTCGATGAGGAATTTTTTTCCTGTTGTCCTCTCGGTGACGAATAAACGGCTCGATGTTGTTGTAGGGGTGGTGGGGCAGGCGTCAATGGCCGTCTTTAACGACTGCCCTCGGCGTTTCCCGCCGGTAGGGAACTGTACCTACACGGCTTGTCGCATCTTCTTGACGTGTCGCCGAAACGCCAGTGGTAATAGCAAATACCGCTGTCGCCTTTCGTTCGATGACGGGATCCCGATCGCGAACGCGAACGCGACGATGTCTCTTGCTGCGAGTCTGAGGGCGAACGGTTCTGGGGCTGCGATACCTGGGGGACTTCTATTTCAGCCAGCCTCTGTAGGAGGACCGCCACGGTGTCTTCCATCCAGGTTAATTTTTCCAACTCGGCTGATGACAGGGGCGCGGGTGAATTCGCGTTTGACGCCATAGTTTTTATTTCACTCGAAATTCCGCACAATACTCGTCGCGATCACTGGTAATACTCACGTTTTTTTCTTCTTTCAATCACGTCGGGGTCACCAGTTGTGGGTATTGTTGGTGATTTAAAAGCGACGTTACGGTTTTGAGATTTTATTTCGTTGTTTACTGTTCGAGGGTGCCAGGGAGAAGAAGGAAGGGTGTTTAAAATGGTATACAGGTAAGCTCGGTTTCGAAGAGGTGGAAGTAGGTAAAAACGGAGTTTAGAAAATTCTAGAAGGGAAAAGAGAAAGTAGGTAAGAGCGTAGGGCAGGTAGACGAAGGATAGGAAGTATTTACATTTTTACAATTATTTGAATATGCTCAGGTAGAACACCTGATTTTGTGGGAACGGTTGTTCCTACAATACAATCAAAAAATAAATCTAAATCTTACCCCATTTCTATGTATGCCTATATGTATTTAGAATCTATGGTCAATGTTGCATTTGAGACCGATTGACAACTTTAACAAAATACAAACGAACCAATCCCGACAGAAATGAAGTGTTTGTCAGTCGGTCGAACAATATGAATAAAAAATTACCCCCATAATAATATCGTTTATTTCACTAAAATATTAACACATTAGAAGCTGCAGGATTGACATTTTATTATATTAACGCTAGATACTTTTTTGACATTTATAGTTTAAATCGGCAGTGGTGCCCCCATAGGTCGGAAATGGTTTCATTTCTGACCGATTAAGTTCATTACTAACCGTAATTTTTCCGACCCGTTTTTAAAGTATGGAGTTGCTCACTTTCCAACTTTTCAAGTGTTAGAAAAGCTTCATGTTACTAAAAGATTGTGAATAAAAGCATATTTATTTCAGCATTTCGATGCAAAATCAACTTTAGTGTTCTAAAAACAGACCAAAAGATTTTTTCGGGAACTCTGAAACGAATGTTTTTATAGAAAATTACAGCTTTAATATTATACTTAGATAAAAACACATAAGCAAAAAAGTTCAAACTGAAAACATGAAAAATGTGTTTCAATAGAAACTAATGATTCTACGACAACTAGTAGCAAACAATTGATCGCGCGACAATTGATCGCAAGCAACTCGTCGCAGCACAATTGGTCGCACGCGACAATTGATCGCGGCGACAATTGATCGCAGCGACAATTGATTGCACGTAAATTGATCGCAGCGACAATAGATCGTACGTAAATTTATCGCAGCGTCAATTGATCGCAAGGTAAAATTCATCGGGAACTATTTTCTTTTATTAAAACTAAATATTTTGTATTCTGAATTTTAAGTTGCAATAAATTTAGCAACCAGGTAAGGTGTAAATATCGAATTAAAAACAATTTGAATATAGATAAGTGACGAAGTTTGTAGTTGCACTTTAAAAATTAAAAAATACGAGCGTAAACACCTTGTTACATAAGATTTTTTATTAATAAATTGTCATTTTGGTTATTTTTTTTTAAGAGATTGTTTCTATTTATCTCGTTTCTTATTTTACCTATTATATTATAGGAACTAGCTTCATTATAATAAGTACTCAACATAAAAACAAGTGTTTATTGTTCTTAACTAGATTACAGTTATTTAAAAAATCATATTTTTAACAACCTTTAAATTTTAACACATTTTGATACAGAATAATAATAGTACACATCTAGAGTATCCATATGCAGCGAATATAAATTCCACTGGACGGATATATAATACTTATTTTAATACCTTGTAAATTGCAACGGATCTTTTACAGGGTTTGAGAAAGGTTTACGTGTATTGTAAATATGTATATATTGCAAAAACTTTTGTTAGAGCGTCAAGAATAATTTTGTGTTACCGGGAAATCTAAGAAATGTAGGTACTTATGCAACTAAAAACTTATTTTTTAATTATTATTATGTGACTAGTATTGTACTGAAGAAAAATTCAGTTGTACCATATGTGGGTGTAAAAAATACATATACAGGGTTAGTCACGAGAAAATTATTTCTGAAAATTATTTTTACGCAACCCAAAATACAAATACCATGTACCACTTGATACTAACAGAATTTAAAATGAAATGCTTAATTCATGATTGCTTTGAGTTTGGCAATGTCATTTTGACAATTCTGGAAAAGGAGGTTACGCGAGTGTCCATGGTGGTACCGCAGCCAATTGGAGATCTCCGCTGGCGCCGCTAATAAGTTTGTCAGGGCTTGCTTCGAGTGCCTCTTGATCTTTTGCAACCGATTAATGACGAGAAAATTATTTCTAAAAATTCCTTTTACGCAGCAAATTTATTAAAAAATATAGGTATATATTTAATTTTTTAAACTAACAAACGTAATGAAAATAATACTTTTTCACTTAAAACTGTAACGAGAGTTTTTTCACGATTTATCTATAACTTTTTAATTTGACAGTTGTAATAATTTTAAAACCATTTTTTATTAAAGAAAAATGACGTCTAACACGTTTTGAAAGCTATTTTTTTCACTCGTTTAATTGACAAACTTTAAACTTGTGAGAAGAAAAGCTTGAATCACTTACTTGAGCGTCTAATCAATAAGACGAATAATCCAAATGAACATTACAGTAGCATACCGAGAGATGTGTCAGCATTAAAAAAAATATTTTACAATATTTTCACTTTTTTGCACTTTGGTTTAGTCGGAAATGAGCCTAATAGTTACCGTTTTTATGGAACTCGTATGTATTTATTTTGACACTTTTTTTAGAAATAATGAAATTTTTGAGAATATAGCACATTAATTTATTTTCCTCATTCTTAACAATTACTTATTTCTCTATAAACGCTATCATTTTTCGCCTGCGATCAATTGTCGCATGCGACCAGTTGTACTTGCGACGAATTGTGTTGCGATCAATTGTGACTGCGACCAGTTGTCGTTGCGACCAGTTGTCGCTGCGACCAATTGACGCTGCGATCAGTTGTTTGCGATCAATTGTCGCGCGACGAATTGTGCACGACGAATTGACGCGGTACCAAACTAATTGTCTCTGTCGCATGTATATATTTATTTTATATACTTATTTCGTTTATTTATTTTGGTTCTTCTTCCAAATATTTTTTTTGGAAAAATCGCAGAACGTAAATATCAAACGTTCGAAAAAACGAAGCAGAAGAATTACAAAATGTTAGAAGTAGTGAAAATATATCTACATACCTAAATAGGGCGAAAATATATTGCTTTTGCAATAGTATGTACAAGAAAAACATTTATGACAAAAGTTAATATCAGAGAAGGGGAAATTCTTAGTTTCTTTGTTATGTATAGTGAAAAGTGAAACTTAACTCTATTCTAGGGAGAGATATAGAAAACTACAAACAACTGAGACAATGACTTATAAATTAAAATTAATATGTACTTATTTCTTTTTAACAGCGTGTTGAAAAGTATGATTATGTGATGGTATTATTAAAGGTAAATTATAGGTGTCCAGATGATTTACCAGTATATCGCAAGGACAGAAATTTAGGGACAATGTGGCTCGAACCGACGAACTGCGATTGTGTCTGCAGTGGCATTACTTCATCACCTTTAGATCGTTCAAATACTGCCTTTTGTTGCCGACAATGAAGGTGTTTTACTACGTATGTCTTTTCATTTAGGTACTAAGTAGTCTATTAAATGTAGATAATTTGAATGTCCACATAAGTATTCAACGCATTCTCTAATCGGTACAGTATAAATCGTATTAATTTCAAAACATTTCATAACCTCGATCATTTTAATAATATTGTTGTATTAATTATTATTTGTTGCTCATATCCTGGATAGAGATACATCAAATTTCTAGTATGCACTTAGTGTATTTAAGCAGTCCACTTGTTGAAGATGATGTCCATCACTTTGCACTTCATACCCATACCAAATTACCTGTGTAGTTATGTCAGTAATATTATTGGTAACCCTGCTTACCTGTCTTCCAGTTCAGTTACAAAAATGTAAATTTTTACTTCACGAGCGATTTCTATACATTTCATAACCTCTAGAATATGAAAAACTAGATCTCCTGTTTCTCTGTCTGTTGTCTGCTGGCGATTTTATTTGACAAATAATCACCAAAAGTATTTTTAGACAACTCAAAATTTTATAAAATAGTTCCTACTTGGATTTTATGAAATACCATGCTTCTTTCTGTATTTATGGTTTATTAGTCTGTCCTTACTTTTTATCCAGGAACGTGTAGATTTTTAGGAATAAAACAAACTTGTAATGCTATATTTTTCGATTTAATTTATCGACTGCTTTGAAATTTTGCAAATGTTTTAAAGTTAAACGTGGTCATTTGCTAATCATTTTTTTTATTTTGCCCTTCCAAACCTTGGTGATGATTGTGATGAATGACCGAAAAAAAAGATTAAATCTAAAAGAGCTTATTCCTTTCTGCAGAAAATCTCTGAATTCAGTGCTACTGCTATTAGTATTACTTCGTAGGTATCTATTCAAATTAATATTATTTGTCCCTACCAAAATGTTGATGACGTCATGACAAACTGTTATTATGAAAAACGGACTTGCAACCTGGACATAAGCTAAGGAGGTATTGTAATCGACTCCATCGAGCTACTAGCTACTTACATGTTTTCTCCAGGTTTCATGGTCCCTACAGTACAAAAAGATAGGTCTCCTGTTTCCGTTTGTCTGTCTGTCTAGGGTTTGTCCGAATTTTTATTAGAAAGATAATCCCCGAAATTACGGGACCAATTGTTGTCAATTTTTATATGTTTAACAGGAATATCGTATAGATGGTAAAACAGTAACCAAAATTTTGCAAACTAAATCTTATATAAAATATATCAAAATAATATATTATTATACTTGTGATTTGTTAATGTACTCCTATTGTTAACTATAATGAATATTTAAAAAAATCAAAATCTTTAACAACATTTTGCAGGAATCTTACTTAACTGACCTTTCCATGAACTGTTTTGAAAAGAATTTGAATGATAAGCTTGAATATTTTCCACATATAATGGTTAAGGTATGGGTAACATTTTTACCATTTTTGACACAAGTGAATGCGACATTCGAAAGTTCGTCAACAGTAAGTTCACTTATGAAGAAGAGAACAACAGGAAGTACCTTTCATTGATTAACAGGTGATTTAAAATAGTTAGAATTTGATGTGTATTGTATAGGAAAGATACCATCAGTACATTTCGATACATCATTGCTGACTCCGATCAACATAGGACGGCAAGCCTCAAATTTTTGGTCAACCGACCTCTTAGCTGGACTAGTTGATAAAATAATTAGTAAGTTTAAATATAGGAAATTAGTCACTGAATCATCTACCTTTCAAACAGAAAGGCAGTAGAAGGCATTTTTAGGCATAGTCCCTTTGCTCCTTCAGTAACAAGAGGGGTGGAAAGAGTTTCCAGAGGTCTCGGTATTAATGATTTATAGGTACATCTAGACAGAGTCTTCAAACTCTTCTTGGAAACCCGAGGCATAGATAAAGTAGGATGAAAAGTCAGGGATTTATGAAATAAGTTGCAAGGATTAGACAACGAAAAATATCTCCGGCAAACAAACAAGGTTTGAAAAAGCAACTGTGGCTCAACATATTTTTGAGGATGACCACAGAATAGACGTGAACTATTTAAAGTTAAAGTTAGTTAAAGTTGTCAGTAATTATAAATTTCTAGACAATTTTGTTCGCGGGCCCATTCGGAACTCGTCCCTCTACCCCCTATTGGAGTCAGGAAAGCCAGAAAGTGCCAAGAATAGTTGATAGGATATAAATTAGCGTACTTGTAATTCTTTAGTTTAGAAAATTCTACAATAATCACAAAAAAGTGGTGGGGGAAGTTTTTGTTATGGTATATGTAGGTGTTTAGTTCTTTAGTCTAGAATAGTCGAAAAAAGTGCTGAGGGAAGTCTTTGTTGTCATAGATACAGGATTTTTTATAAATAATTCCAAGGGCGTAGTTGCGCACGAATATCAAAAATCCCGCTTTTCTGAAATTATGCCTCATTATGATAGTTTTCACTTGTCATTAATGTAATTTATAACCTGTTCTCCTATTCTTCAAGCTCAAAACAACAAAATGTTTTTCTCTGTTGAACAAGACACTTTGATTGTTGTCTTATTATCGCATTGGGACATTCGTAAACGGAGAGTGTGTATATTCTGTAACCCCTTGTAAGCAAGAATATCTGACCAAATACCCTAATTTGCAAATTCAAGAAACATCGTTAGAGACTCACATTAAAGATCTAATCAACAGATTTGTTCGAACTGGCAGTCTCAACTATGAAAAATCTCCTGGAAGACCTTTAGTATCTGAGGAAGTTGTTGATGATTTGAGGCGACTCGAGTAGAATCCGTAAATATCTTTGAGAAGATTGTCTCAGCAGTCAAGAGTTCCTGTTGCAACTTGAAATTGAGCAATAGGTCCAAAGCATTGAGGAAAGGATGTTACAGAAGGTTTTTCAACATTTACTGTTACTTCCGCAGGCTTTGAAGTACAAAAGATTCAGAATATCTTCACAATCTACTACTGAATGTACAATTGTACAATGTTGTGTTAAAGTGTTTGAGATACACATCGTTTGGAATACCTTTAGGAGGATACACACAATCATCTAGGAAACGTCAAGAATCTGCGTTGAACTTTCTCTAATGCCGAAATGTGACAATTATATATGGGACTCCACACAACCGATGAATACTTTACGTCAGATTCCGATAGACCTACACAACTCTGCATGGTACCTTGGCACCCAACGCAATTTATTGTAAATACACTGGCTTTAACATTAGCTCCACAGTTGCAACAAAATAAATATTCATTTTGTAAAGATAAAAAAAAAAGAAAATCAGTAAAGGAAATTTAACAGGGATACAATGCCTCGTACCCAGGGGCCAATCAGGGTAGCTAACAAAAAGACAAGAGTAAAACATAAGAATACAGGAGAGTATGTCAATAATCACGGTCACTCAACTCTTTTAAAAGAAACGTCCTCTAATTCAACGCCATTGTATTTAATCAAAATAAAAAAAATATTTATAAAAAAAGTTCCCTTTGCCCCACCTATGATAGACTAAACGAACCTATCTCTTTCACTGAAGTAGATTCTGCAAGGATTCTGCTTCCCTTCATTTTCTTCAAGAAAGTACCACATTCGGGCAAGCTTCTCTTTACACTATTCAACATTATCTGGAAGCAATACATCAATTTTCTAAAATTTTGAGTTTAGTAAATCTAGATCGACTCAAGTTAATATTGTAGCGTTAGGATCAGAAATCCACGAAGTTTTTGAGAACAAACAAACAGTACTGGCTGTGTCTTCTGATATCCAAAAAGGTTATGGTATGACCTGGAAACAAAAAATTCTCGACCACCTGGAGACTCACCGAAAATATCCTTCACTGCGTGTTCAACTTTCTACAAAATCGTAGGTTTTCTATTCGAACGCAGAGGGGTTTTGCAAAATGGGATTTCTAAGTGTGGCCTTGTTCTTTACAGCAGAAATGACATTCTGGGTGACGTTGCCCATCTATTGAAAGGCAGTCTCTTCGGATGATTTAGTAGTCTAGGTAAACATAAAAAATCTCGGTTACTTAGTCCACAGGAGAACCCAACTATTAGAAAGTTGATCCCACAAATATGACTTTCTTTTCTCTATGTTTTAAATTCAAGTGCTTGTACTTCATAAGCTTAACAGGGAAATTCCACCTCCTTTTATATTGTACTACCAAGACTACCAGGACTTAGTACTCTAAGTATTTACAACTATTAAGAACCGAATTTCGTGAACAAGCATTTACACTTTTTCTTTTCGAAATCTGAACAATAGCTTCCTATTATAGTTTTAGTCGTTCTAAGTAGTTCAACATTTCATCTTTACCCCAAAAAATTAATGCGAACACTTGTACGGGAGCAATTACTGTACCTTCATCCTTTTGATATAATTTTTGTTTCTGGCAGCAAAGTAACTTCAAACTTGTCACTGAGTTTTTTTTTAATCAGCAGTCATGCATTTAGATGTTTCAGGTTTTTTTTCATGCCTAAATCATGAACATGATATAAGTACAATATGAAAGACAGATTCATAAAAACCCACACGGTGTTCATGTTTAAAATTTGCTTTGCTCTCTCAAATTCAGAAACGAATTTTTTTATGACACTTTGATGTATCCACCCTATTCGGATAAATTTTCTTATCGACCAACCCTTCCAAAAACAAGTACTTAATCATTGATCAATATATTCAATTTTATACCATTAAAGGATTTCTAACTTAACTTAAACAAAGGTGAGTTTTTATGAGATATATATGCTTCCTTTAAAAATTCACAGTGTGGCATCGGCTGAATTTCTTAGCGTCAAAACTGGAAGATTTTTTTTCAAACAACATACTCATTGTCGTAATAACGGCTTTATTTATTAACAGCCCTTCATGTGACAAAAAACGTCATACGCATGTGAGGACAAATTTTTCAACAGATTTCTTTAATATTTTTTTTAAGATAAACTAAAATTTTTGGTAGAAGTAAGTACTGCTGATAAACAGTACAACAGTCATCATTATATTATGTATTAATATGTTTTTAGAGTTTCAGGGAAATTACATTTTTTTTCTAAAAAATAAAAGGATATTTTCTAATAGCAACTGCAACGTCAATAATTCTTGAGATAACCTCCTTAACTTCTTAGTCAAAACAAGTCTTGATATACGCAGTGAAGCAATAATGATCACATTACTACTTTGAAAATTTTGGAAAGCTGAGTGAACTGTTTATTTTAAATATCCAGCACGTGAGAAAATAGGTACCACAATAGCACTGCTACACCAGAGTTTTTTTTTTCAAAGCACGTAAAACATCTCGTAAACTATTGCATTTAACTGTCAAAACTTAATTTAGCTTAAAATTTCAGAGTAAGTGGTATGGTAATTTCGAAGTATATTTAACAAAATTGTTAATAGGCAACCGACAGAGAATAGAGAGACGAAAAGGCTAAAACCACTATTCTCGACTGTAATGTTGTAATGTTACGAAGTAAACCCATGGTCCTCTCCCGTACGACATCTATGGCTTTTTTAGTACCATGATTCATCATCACCGACGGCGGCGTTCGAATAATGAAAAGCCTAGAAGCGGTTTTCCGGAAGTTTCGGTGCTCCAGAACGACCTTGAAGCAGTGATCGGGAACTTTTCAGAAGGTATACGAGGCTGTTTAAACGGCTGTTAACGTCAGGAGCCGACAGTCCAGTCATATCCAATCTATTCGATTAATGAGTACAAACCATGTTGAGTGGGAATTATTTCCTGTACCTTACCACTGCTTAGTTAGTTGTGCAGTTGTGTATTCTATTACCAATAAAATAAATTGTGGAGTTTTACCTACCCCGATCTGATTTCCATAAACCGTAACATATTATCCAACGCGAAACAACCACGGAATTAGACATTCTTTGAAATGACTTTATTACAATATTTTATTTAGTTATCGCTTGAAACATAAAATAAAGAGCTTTCCTTTTAAATGAAAGAGGTAAAGAAAACTACCAAATCCTGCTTTCCTGATATAGTTTACGACTTTGTTTGTTGTATTCAACATATTTCAAGATTTAAAGTCTCTGTATGATACTGATACTTTATCATGAAGAAATTCTACAATTATGGCATCAACTTTTTTCGAGTAAATATAAACACATTCTTTGTGAATTGATGGAAATTGTGAACGTATAGTCAATTGCTATAGATAAAAGAAAGTATTTTTTTCCTTCAAAAAATTTTCGATTCACCAGATTGTCTATACTTAGTTAACCTTTAATTAGCAAAATCTGCAAACGTTTGTGCTGACCTGCTGGTGCCCAAAAACTTTTTTTTGTAAAATTAGAATTCATCTTGAAACGCCTAAACTCGTATCGTCTAAGAAGTATATTTTTTGAGATGCCTTTAAACTTATCGAAAAGGTAACCACCAAAACTTCGCATTTACGCAGCTTATAGCACAATATAAGTATTTATTAAAAATAAAACACCTTAAGTGGTATTTGTGAATCATCAATATTTTTGCTGTGTTTTGAAAACGGTACGGTAAGAATTAATTTCAAGAAAAGATTTTCCAACTTATCGTATTTATTCAAGTAAATAGAAAAAAAAAATCTGTGAGGCTAAACAAAAGTTTTGAAGATATGCTTGTATGACCACAAAATAAAAAAACACCCAATGCATGTAAGAACATCTTTGCTGTTAAAAATAGTCGATCAGTATTTAAACATGCTGATGGTAACATTTGACGAGAGCCAGAAATGTTCGCTAATATTTTTCCCAATTCCCAAATATGTAGTTTCACAAAACGTTCTCTAATAGGCAAAACATTCATAAAATCTCTGCATCACATACGCTTGTAAATTTTATACATTCTATTATATTTAAGGCTACGTGCCCGATTAAGAAAACTACTCTCTCGAGAGCTCTTTAGAGCTAGCTGTTCTCTAAAGTCGACACACTTGTGAAAACAACTCTTGGAGAGTGCGACTGACGTCGCGGAGAGCGAGCGTGGTTCAAAGTGGACAAGCAAAACTGCGTCTACCTGAAAGTAATTCTGATAATACGAACGAGTTCCAAAGTGCGACAGTATTATCCGACAGTAAACAGTTCTAGAAATTCTGAAGTAAGAAGCAAGTATTGTGAAAAGTAATACATAACTCAATTACAATTAATTAAATATCAAATTTATCAAATATAAGTAATTATAATTAGGTACTATTCATTTATTGCTTTATTACGGGATTAAACTATACACAAAGCAGTAAACATTTTTTTTATTTTTAATCACGCTTTTAAATTAACGTCTTAAGGTATTTAATAATAAACTACGTACTAGGTATATGCAAAAAATGTATTGCATATTTTCGTTTTCCAAAAAAAACCTCCTCATTATATTTTTTATATGGTTTTCCACAAATGCTTATAAAAGCTTTTTCTCAATTGAAACCGTATTACGGACATTTTACTTTAGAATTATTTTTACATACTCCAGCATTTCATATGAAATTGTGATCAATTTGGTTTACAAACACTGAAAAACAGTATCAATATTTTAAACGTATTTCTTGAAAGAAGAATGAACAAAAGACTCATAAAATCATAAATTCTTTGTAGATCCAGTAAAGGCAGTTGGTCTCTCTCGTAAACGCGCAGTGCAGTGGCAAGATTCTAAGAGTAATGTCTGATAACAAGCGTTCAACAGCTCTTTAAAAACTACCGAGAAATGATAGTTGCCAAAAATATCATCTCAAATGGACAAGCCCGTGAAAGTAACTACTATCGAGAGTTCCAAGCAAATACCGGTACACAGACTGAATGCTGCAGCAGCTCCATTGTTGAAAAGTTGTTTCGATACATTATTTAAATTTTGAGAATTATATTCAGATCATTCTAAAAAACGGGACTCATGAAGATTAAAGAATATTGTCGGCTTCCAAGACACAACAAAGTAATAAATGTAATACGAAAAATAACGAGCAACTGCAAGTTTGACTTCCAGTGTAGTCAGAGTCATGGATTTCGTTATCTGCTAAAAGGTTTAGTTCTCTTAACCATCCGGAAGAATCAATGTTCGAGTAAGGTTTATATTAGACAAAATTTTGATATTACGCTACTAATTTATTGGAAGAAATTAGCAGACTTTTTGCTTTATGTTTTATTTACTATCTTCATAACGATTCGAAACTAAGTACACTTGAAATTTCAGAATAAAAGGCGTACTGTCAATTGGATAAGCAAAACTGCATATGCCTTATTTCCGAGAGCGATTCCCATAATACATTTAGCTGTAATTATAGAACTCTGAAATATGGAAGGACAAATTAATACTTAAAGACGATATAAAATCGAAATCAGAGCCTCGTGAGAGTTACTCTCAATATAATTTAATAATAATAAAAAAAATTAAAAAATGGTCGAAGGTTACTTCGACAAAACTTCTCTCGCCCTTGAAGTCCAACAAATCTCGCTTCTTTGAAAATGATAGGAGTACAAAATTTTTGTTTTCTAATAACCTTTATATAGTAAAAACCAGTGGTGTAAATGACACCTCGAACCTTGTGCGCCGTGGGAGCGCAAATTCGAAGGGGGTGCCATTCGTAGACATACGGACAATACGAAATATATTCAAAGCAAGTAACCAACGGAAAAGAGTGTATTATTATCAGTGTACATGCTTAACTTGGATTGGTTATGCTTATACATCGAAAGAATGTCACGTAGAAATTTGTTTGATTTGAATGTCTCCTCAAAACAGGACTAAAATGATTAATTAACCCACAATGGAGCAACATATTTTGAATATGATTATGATTATTATTATTCTTATTTGATCATAATTAAATAAAGACGTGGGCAGTCTCACTTTTTCTAGAAAATAAGGTTCTTAATTTAACCAATAAAAAATTTTGTGATAATCTGTGTAAAGTAAAAACCAGCGGCATAAGTAACACCCCCGCAACCCCTACGCCATACGGACAATGTAAATATATTTGAAGCACGTAGACATAACTAACAAGATAAAATGTCCTTCAGCACTAGGTAATAGCAATCTGAAGTGTTTATTTATGTTTATATATCGAAAGAATGTTACACAGAAATTAATGTGATTTGAACGAGTTTGTCTTCTCAAAACAGAGGACGAAAATTATTAATTAAACCACGATCGAACAAAATGTTATGGATGCGAGCACATAGGTCGCCACACTTGCATCGCCACACTTGCATGTCACTAAAATATTCTGGACATTATAATTCTTATTTTATCATTATTATACCTATAAAGACGTGCGTATTCTCATATTCTCGAGAAAATGGGGTAACTGACTCGTTTGTAATTTGAGCAATAAAAAATTTGTGATAATGCCATCAACATGGATAATACTAGTCACAGCACAAAAGAAAAGTTGCCACAGCGCATTACCAGTGCAAGAAAAAAAAAAGGAAAGGGCCAAGTTCGCCATCGAACCCACAACGCAATGTCGCCGGTTCGCCGAGTAAGCCGCTGAGTCACTGAGCCCAGAACTTAAATGTCTCGTGGTAATAATTATGACGTTATTATAACCTACAATTGTTTTTTTCGAAAATTTGAACGTTAAGCGGATTAGTATACTACAAGTGCAGTAGTATATTTTTGTACAACATTCAACGCATTTTAAAATACGGTTCATTGAGTTGACATCATCAAATTGTTGGTCAGGATGATTAGCCAAATTTTGGATACCATTAACCATCTACATGATATTTCTAACATACATACAAAATTTGACAACAATCGCTCCACCAGTTTCGGAGATTACGTGTCTAATAAAAATATATACAGACAGACAGACAGACAGACGGAACCCGGAGACTACTGTTTTCGTACTGTAGGAGTCATGAAATGTCGAGAAAACATGAAAGTGGTAATTCGTCCGATGAACTCGATTACTATCCTTCCTTAGCTTACGGTGGGGAAGTAAAAATGGTCGAAATTTATTGCGAGAGAATTTTCCTCACCGCTAAAGTACAGTCGAATAAACACAGTTTCAAAAAATTATAAAGTTTGACTCTATGAATTTTATTTTTTCTTGATGACGACCCCTAGGAGCCATAATTAATATATGTGTGGATTTTTAAAATACAAGTAGAGAAGCATCATATGCATATGTTTCTATTGAGTTTTTAAGAATCCATTTATAAACCACAAGTATGGACTCTTATAATATTGTGTAAAATTTTAAGATGATGTCAATTTTTTTAGGAAGCGATAAAAGCATAAACTTTGGTTAATAATTTACTACCCTTATACGATAACCGCAAAACGTTTGCTAGATTTGAAAGCATTCGGATTTGCAGTCCAAAGTTAAATTGCAAAATGTTGTTCCACAATTTTGATTTTTTTTCAAAAATCTGCATATCTAGGGTAATAACTCAAGATGATTCCATAAATCACACACGCAGGAGTACGAGGTTATTTTATAAAATTTAAACAATATTTATTCGACAAAATCGTAAAATGACATCAAGAATTTTGAGTAACGATTTACCATGCTTCCGATAATCTTACAACGTTTGCAGGATTTCGGAGCATTCGGTTTTGGATTTGCAAAGTTAAATTGTAAAATGTTGTTATACAATTTTTTTTTTTTTTCCAAAAATCTGAATACCTAGTGAAAAAACTCAAAACGGATTCATAAACTATGGAGCAGTATGTTATTGTATAAAATCTCAATAACAGTTAGGTACTGTTGTAAAATTTGGGGATAACGTCATATCATTTTTGATGGAGATGATCAGACAAATTTTAGTTAGCGTTTTACCATATCTACACGATACATACAAAATTTGACAAACGGTTGCCGCTTTTCAAATTTTAATCAGTCTGTCTAATAAAAATCGACACAGACACAGACGGGTGGCAGACGGCAGAAATGTCTAGATAGAAGCAAGGGACCTATTTTTTCATCCTCTGGGGATCTTGAAACGTCGAGAAAACATGGAAATAGGCAGTCGCCCGATCGACTAGATTACAGTAGGAGTACTTCCGTAACTTCTGTTCAGGAAGTGAAAAGCAGAAAAAATGCGCCGTTACCAGTACCTAATTTGAGTTGCGAGAGGTTTAGTAATTGTGGTTTTGCATACAAATATTTCAGCAGAGGTTTGCATAATATTAAGGTTCGTGCCAAGGATTGATTTTGGTTCAGCTGTCACATAGATTTTTTTGATAACCAAGTGCGAAAACCTCTGCTGAATTTCATAATGAAATACTGATCTGAAGAGGTTTAACTTCGGTTTCTCTTGCCTGAAGTTTTCGTTCTTTCGCCCTTCACTTCCTGAAGATGTCCCTCACTAGAATGGGCAAAACGTCGAAATTTTTCCTAAATTCCACACGGTCCAAACCCAACAAATGTCTTTATATCAATATTGAAGTTTTTTCCTTATCAAAATGTTTTTGATAAGAAACCTTTAAGTAAACAATACGTCTACATTGTTTAGACAAAATTTTTAAGGAATATGTGGGTGTTTCAGATTGCAGCATCTTCCCAAGTAAAAAGGTTAGATGCAATAGCCTCTGTAGCATAAAATTTGTAAAACCGTCAGTTACTTTGTTCCCCACTCTTTTTATTAAAGTAGAGGATACATAGATGGTTATAAAAGACAGATTTTTTTAACAGAATAAATGTTTGCTTTTCAATTTCACACCGAATTTAATTCGTACTCACGTAGGTACTTTGTGCGAAATTTACCAGTTAAATTAATTATTAGTTGTTACTTTTTGAAAAATCACACTCGACATTTTCGTCGGCCCTTTGTTAGTTTTTTGCCTCAAGAAAACCTCACTGACTTAAACACCTGCTATATTTGATAAATTTGATAAACAATTTCTATCTGTAAAGCACGCTTCAGAAATGGTTGTAAAGATCGTGTTACCCTACAATTCGCAAAACGCTTCTAAATAACATTCCTTTTGGGTGGTGTAATTTGGCGATAAGGTGGATCAGTAGACCTTTGTGCGTGAAAATGAGGACTAAATTGGTACGGCGTCGGTCGGGAAGCTCGGCATTTCGTAACCCTACCAAACATTAATATAACAAAGATAAGGAAACAGAATACATATTTTATGAAATTATCACATTCCCTGCAAGAGCACAAATAATTTTAATGAAAATTCTGGCGTTGAATTTAGGGGAAAGAGTGACATCAGCTGTTACGTCCAGTCCAATGCGTCGCTCCCCAGTTGTGACGCTCAGCGCACACATTACAGGGACGCGGACGACGCCGTATCTGCAGACACATGCACGACGGTCCCGACTATGATTCACTGCTTTGGGGGTGCTGTTCAAATCACCGTGTGCCTTAATCCCAATTTGTTTCGATTTTAAATCTGGGTCATAAACGTATCTCCCGAACGACTTAACTGCAAAGCTGCGTTGAGAAATTTCACGTGTTCCTCCTTTCATTATTGTCGTACAACGATGTGTGTAGGAAAATCGCAGTGATGGGATGCTTATTCCCGGCAGGGATTAGTCAAAGTTTTAGAAAACGTGCGATATGGCATGCGAATTGTAGCATCAGGTGCAAAGACGTCACTGGGTTTTTTTAGACTAGAATATTTCAATATAAAACTCGATCCTAACCTTATATTTAATTTCTTTTTTGGCAGTTTCAGTTAACTCAAACATTCAGTTAGAGCACAAAGAAAAACTGTTTAACAAAATTTTGAAGAGACGTCATCAGGTTTTTGGAAAGGATGAATACATAAGAATACTACGCAACCATGGAAATATGCTGTACTGATGAGACCTAAGGAGGTCGAAACTGTAGTATATAGATTTTCATTGAATTGTCTAAATTAAATGTTTTTTTAAATTTTTTCAGACAGGAAACTTACAAAAGTATTTCATTCATAACTAATTGTATACTTACTTGGAAAGTGAAAACTGACATAGTCAAAACCACAAAATAGTGATACACACACAAAGATAAGAGACATCAACCTTCTTGGAATAAGAAAATGATATAATCTGAAAACTGTCAGAGTAAAAAAAATTATCTGTTTTAAAAAGTTGTGTACACACTGTCTTACTGTTAAAAATTTAACAGAACATATACAACCATGAACTTGATACATTTGTTATGAAAATAAAATCATCTAAATGGAAATACAAGGATAATTTTCAAAACGAGCTTCGATCATATAATAAGTATCTACATTTTGTTACTGAAGCTATAAATTAGTTAGGTGCAGAATTTTTCTTATTTTACTATGCAGCTTAATTTAAAACGTATCTTCATACCTACTACATCAACAGAAATCATTTAGTTTGTTGCAGAAATTTTACCGCAATTGTTAAATTTGTCATTCCCGTTATCTCAGGGATCTGATGTTATGTAGTGGTGTTATTATTATTTTCAAATGATAAAGTTTACCGTATATACACTGACCGGCAAAAAAAACCGGCCACCCTGAAAAATTTCGCAAAACCAAACTTTAAAAATTATTAATTTAACTAGTGATTGTTATTTTATTAAAGAACGATTCACTATTGACACATGATGTATAAATTAGCAAAAAAAGAAGACAAATAAACGCAGAATTAAATTTAATTTAACAAAATAATAGAAACAGAGCGACAATTTGAGAGACGTCTGTAAGAGTTAACGGCATTGTTTTTGCGTAAAAACATTTATTAACTGAAAAACTTATAATCAAATGATGAAAAACACTGTATTATTTTATTAAATTCAATTTAATTCCGGGTTTATATGTCTTCTTTTTTTGCTCATTTGTACAACATGTGTCAATAGAGAATGGTTCTTTAACAAAATAACGATCACTAGTTAAATTAATAATTTTTAAAGTGGTTTTGCAAAATTTTGGCCGATTTTTTTTGCCGGTCAGTGTATTTCTAAATAATTAGGTATAGTGTAATTTTTTTCCAAAAGTGTATAGCACAATAAAAACAATCTTAATGATATTGCACGCAATTTTTTAATTAATCACAGCTTTACATTTAGTCAAATATGTTAAATTATATTAATCTGGTAAACAAATCGTTCGGAATATTTATTTAGTCAAACAAAAGTACACGGTAGTTAAGATTAGAGGGACAATGCTGCTAAAAATTTCAATAAATTCAATGTTTCAAAGTAAAATAAAAAAGCAATTTGAGTGAAGTAAAGGACTCACACTTTATTTTATAATCAACAAGATCTGTTTTAAAAGCCGTTATTTTATTATATGTTCGAAATGTCTGGTACTGTACTGGTGGTCCTGTATTTCACCCAACTATAGGTTTACAAATTTTATTTTTTTTTATCAACTGAAAATGAAATAAAATGTGTAAAAAAGTGTTGTAGATTATTCTAATCGCAATTTAATTTTCTATCAAAATTCGTCACATTTGCAGTGTGCTAAATTAACCTTTACCCTTCAATTTCAACATCTCTATCCGTTCTCCAGATATAAGGCCCCGGAGTTTTAACTGGGACACTCTCTATATGTCACACCATATTTTTCAGAAGATAATGTAAATCTTGTGTGTTGTGAAATTCTTTACAGATAGGCGTGGAAGAAGAAGAAAGGAATGATAATATATTTTCAGTTATTCCACCAGTTACTTCTTCATACCAAACGTATAATTGAATCATGATCGATTATTATTTTTAAATTGAACGTTTTTACTGAAACATACCTAGACGAACGGAATGTTTCTAAAATAATTCCAATTTATAAGGGCAGAAATCATAGTGCTACAGAAAATTATGGGCCTGTCTCTATTTAACGTAGGCCTGCATTTTCCAACTTTTGAAAATTTGTTTTATTTTGTTATTCTGAGTGTTGAATCCAAATATGAATTCCATTTTTCTCCATCACGAAAGGATTTTTCGCAAAAAGACTTGAACTTTTTTTTTCAATCAATAAATAAGTACATTATTTAGACGTGATTCAAAAAATAAATTATTCTTAAATATGCTTAAATCTAACGAGAACACACAGTAAAATACTAAATACAAAAAAATCACCAAATTTTGAGTAAGTTATAGTCAAATTTTGAAATTTGTCGTTTATCCCAGTCAAAAATAAAGCGACTTAACGACCAAGCGAAACAAATAATTTTAAATGTGTTAGACTATCTTGACAGAAACCAAGGTGTTTTGGAATTTAAGAGAAAAAGGAAGACAGAACTGGCCACAGAAATGTTGAAAATTTCGTAAAGATCTGTCTACAGACTACAAAAAAGTCCAGGTTTAAGTGATTTTGAATACAAGAAAAGTATGTCTTCTAGAATTAGTCACATAAAGACAAAAGTGAATCCTGTAGATTTAATGTCAATCCGGGTGATTATCTATAAAATAGTTGTTTCTAAAGAGTACGTTACTATTAATTTGCTGCACGATCGAGTAATGGAAGAGATGACCGATTTTAACGTTAATTCTAGATCGTTAACAAACTGGATAAAGAAAATTGGTTTCAAATTTAAGAAAAATAGTAATAGATTATTTCTGATGTAAGGACCTTCAGTTAAATTAAAAAGAACAAAATTTTTACGTGAATACCACCAACACAAAGGAAAACATTTATATGGACCTCTTTTTCTTGATGAAACTTGGGTATTTAGTAAGGGTAACATGTGCCAAAACACATGGCAAGACGGCTCGGTAAACACTGCTATTGCAAAAACTGGAGAAGGGGGCAGATACATTGTGGTTCACGCTGGAAATAAAAAGGGTTTTATTGAAGGAGCCTCTTTAGTTTTTAAAACTAATAGCAAATCTGGAGACTGTCATGATAACATGAAGCAGGAAAATTTTGAAAAATGGTTCAAAGAACAGTTGATACCAAGTTTGCGGGAACCTTCTCTTATTGTGATGGATAACGCAAGTTATCATAGTAGAAAAAAGTTCCTCAAAAAAACAAAGACAAAAATTGTAGCATATTTAAATAAAAATGGGATTGATTATCCACCCAAGCTCATGTAAGACCAAATTTGGGGAATATTAGCTAACAAACAACCCCAAAAATGTTATCATTTAGATTTATACGCCCAACATCATGGGCGTTGGGTATTGAGGCTGCCACCTTACCACTGTCATTTCAACGCTATTGAAATGGCATGGTCGGAAGTTAAAAGAAATTATGATACGATCATTCCAAGAACCAGCTCTTCCCCTAATGATGTTTGTGCAACTTGGGAAAATGTGATTGATCTAGTTTCGGCTGTGCGTTGGAACAACTATGTTAAACATACTAATAAAATAATAAATTGTGCTTGGGAAAATGAAAAAATTTTTAGATATTTCCAGAACAGAATGAAATTATTATTAATGTTAATAATTCGGATGATATAGTGAGAGTGGAATTGAAGATGATAACAGTAGCCTTGAAGATTTAGATGTCGATATGTTATAACTGGAAACTTTCTCTTATTAAAGCTACCGTTTTTTCGTTTTTTAATGAAGTTCAATTAATGAAGTAATTAAATGGTCCAATTTATAAAAAAGAAAATTCAAAGTTTACCATTTTTTTTAGTTGATGTGTTTAACATAATAGCAGAAGATAATAGTTTTTGATGGTGTACTGTATTTATTCAAAATAAAATTGTTGTATGAAATATAACAATTGGAAACAGAGGACGTACGCTACTAATTAATGAACCCCCCAACTTAAAAATTCAATTTACAAAAAATTTCTCTTATTGACTTTCCGTTTTTAGTACCTGTACCTTTTTAAATAATTGCGAATTTGAAATTTAGATTTATCCATAGCAACATATTCGTAACATATAATAAATTACCTATGAAAAGTTACTAAAAAATATCACATTCTAAGTATTTTTGACTAGGGGTATTTCCACCACTATACATCATGGTATTTTACAGAAAATCGTCAGCAACATTGGAATAGACTTCTTTTAAATAAAAATAAAAATATTTTTAAATCTTTAGAAAGGGATACTATTCACTTTAAGGACTTATTAAGCATATTATAAGGACTGAATTGGATATTATTTGGACAAAAAAACGCTCACTATTTGGAAAACGTTTAAAATAAAAATATAAAAAATTACCGCAATTGAAAGAACACTTGACAATTACTAATAATATATTATTTTATTAAAATTAAATCCCATACCCCAAAGTTCGTACTTTTCGTTGTCTCATTAAACTTTGTGTAGTCATATTAGTAACAGTTATTTAATATTTTCCCACTTTATTTTAAGGGTTTCTGCATTTTTTGCTTTGGATTTTTGGAGATTTCTCTTGATTATAGCGCAGTACCGTTCAATCGGGCGTAACTCTGGACAATCAGGTAGGTTCATACTTTTCGGTACAACATTCACTTCGTTTTTCTCATACCAATTCATAACATTTTGAGCATAATGACACGTGCCAAGAGGTAAAAGGCGCTTTTGAAGGCATTTTTTCTATAAATTTCTTTATTCATAGATCCTACAGACGTCACTCCGTTTTCCGCAAGTGCAGTTTGCTTGCCATATTCAGAATTTCTTTGCAAATTTCGCAATTTTTTTTGTTTGTACTTTGGGTCTACATCCAATTTATTGGCCGCCGTATAATATTCTTGGCCACTGAATTGTTTAAAGTCTGCTTTGACATAAGTTTCATCGTCAATAACAACGCATTTTGATTTTGTTAAAAATTGGGTGTACAATTTTCGACTTCGAGTTTTGGCGACCAAATTTAGTTTTTCATCTCGGTTAGGACTGAAAATGAAAATAAATGTCTTCAAATCTTTTCATTGCGTAGTTTTTTGTACAAAAGAATGTGACACACCCACCTTTCTAGCTACATCCCTAATTGATTAATTGGGATTTTTTCGAAATGCTTGTACAACTTTTTGAACATTTTCTTTCGACACAGGACCTGGTCTCAGACCAGCTCCTGCTTTGTGGTCAATGTTCAAACGTTTGCGAAAATTTTTAAGAACATTTGAAACCGTGGAATCAGCGATACACAATAGTTTCCCTATTGCTCGATGTGACATTTGTTTATTTTGTAAATGGGTGCCCAAAATTTCTTCACGTGCTCCTTTTTGGTTTTGCTGCATAATTTAAACTAGGAAAGAAACATCAATTATATTTAAAGTTAAAGAATACAACAGCAATTACTTTGAATTCACTGACTGCCAAATTTGACATGTCAGGGTACTCTATGAAAAAAGTTGCGGGGACTTTTGTATGGCCAAATAATTTCGATTCCACTCCTTATATCGTTCTGTTCAATTACCTAATTAAATATGCTTGAAACAATTTCTGATCCTGATGTAATATTGGGCAGCAAATTGTCAATTACTTCTCACAATGAACACGTTTTTGAACGTATGAAAACACTAGGTTGTGTAAGAGAAATTCTTGACTTGTAAACCCCACAAACGTCTTTTTTTAAGCGGGACAGGTTTAGGTTATTGCTTGTCGTCCCACTCAAAAGTTCTATCCCGATTTGTCCAGAAAAATGGCGTAAGGGTGTCTCAGCTAAAAGTCCGTGGCCTAATGTCTTGATTCTTGGGAACGGATAGTGATATTGAAATTCTGTAAACGTCATTGTTTTTAGCGTGAAAGAGGAAGCTTAATTTTGTACATTGCAAATATGACCCATATATGGCGTCGCGCCGGTGTCGCGACGCAAACCTATATTTTTTTTAATTGCAACACATTTTTTTACGGATTTTGAGAGACTGTTAAATTACGACTACAGTGATATATAATACTTAGATATTTATTTCATTTTCAGTTGATAAAAAAATATCAAATTTAGAAACATAAAAAACTGAAATTTGGGTGAAATAAAAGCACTTGCACTTTATTTTATAATCAACAAGATCTGTTTCAAAAGTGGTTATTTCAGCTTATGTAGATAACAGACTAAGTAGGTATCCTTAGTGATTGCCAACTTCGTTCTCATCAGTTAACGAATTTTGCATAAAAAATATCAACACAGCGTTGAAAAATAATGAAAGTTAGTTCTTTAATGTACGGTAAAGGAAAATGGGGCGATTTTCTCATTTCGTCAAGTCCAGCCCTGGTTCATCGTACCCCCTTCCCTTGGGGCCGAGCAACACTATGTGAAATCAAAGTAGGCAGAGAGAAAAACGCAACTGAAGTAATGACATTAAACAATTAGCGAAACTACGTTCCGTAGAACGTACAACACGTAAAACGTAGAAAAAACTGTTATATCTATGGAAACGTAGAAAATGCAGTGTCCCTATTAGCGATTGAGTACATTAATAACGGATTAGAGAGTTTTGCATTACGTACGACAAAGCTCCGTTAACGCTAACCTTACGTCTTCGTATTAAATAGCGGGATTTACAATTGAGAGTTTTTGCAAAACGTCACGACTCTCCAACGTACAGGGGCAACAACAAATGCTAAAATAGGCTCATTTCATACAGTTTTGTCGTATGTCACACAGTTTTCATTGCACAAGCAATAGAAAATACAATAATGCATGTTTCAAAAATTTGCAATTTTGCTCCAAAATGATGATGAAGAATTTTACTGACAAATCTTGTTCAAAAAATGTTAATAATGATCCTAAGAATGGCTAAAAAAACTTTTAACCCATCGCAGATTGAATACAACTGATTTTCCTAGTGCAACGGAAAATTTAATTTAGCGGACGTAATTACGTCTTTTAAATAGCGTATGACAACTCTAAAATAAGCTGTTGCTAAGCAACCCAGACGTTAGCGTATACCTACGTCTTTTGAAAAAACGCTATACAAAATCTCTCTATTACGTTGTACGGAACGTAATTTCGCGAATTGTCTGTTACATTATTATGCAACGCACAAGTTTCAGATACATAAATATTGTAAAGTTCAAAAAGATTTCAAATATCAAATCAACCCCACTGAACCCAGTGGTATCAAGCAAGACTACAATAGTCAAGGCACCACGTTTCCACTGCTAAATTGCCCATTTCTAATTTACTCCAAGGAGGTAAGCATTTTGTGGTTATGACACTGGACATGATTTGAAAGCAATAAATTCGGTACCATAGGTAAGCTCCGTTCTACATATCTTTCTCCATTTAGTAATCTTCTTGTTTTGAATTTGGAAATATACGATAGTAATGCGATGACAACGAAATAAAGAATAAAGATTAATCAAAAACATTTTTTATTTAAGCCGGAATTTTAACAAACTGAAAATACATAACGGAGAGACGGAAACTACTCCATGCGAAGTGTATACCTGCACACACTTTTCCTATGACTATTACAAAGATTTTATCCTAAGCGTGCAATTTAATACACATAATAGGTAACCATTTTTCTAAAAGGTATACCTATACTTGGTGTTTATTTAATTCCAAATACTAAACTATCACATGACAGTAATTAATGACGTATAAACACGCGTAAGTACACATTCTATCAGATGTCGAAAGTAAATAATCGTTTTCTATGGATTCGTTGAATAGCCTGTTATTAAGGTTCGCCTATGGGGTTTACGGTGAAGATAAATTTGTAGGTGAGACTGTATGTGCAATCATTCCGCATGTCTTACCCTATTTCCGATATGATTAGACCGCCCAAACCCGCACCGAATCGTAACAAATCCCTCGGTCGGCGGTGGCTTGAGAAAACTCACGCCGCTTACCAAATGCCATCGCATCCTGTGCATAAAGAACATTGTTTGAATAGACTATTTATACACACACACACATACCTACAAGGAAACTGTTTCCATTTTTTCAATGGTGTTTGAAGAATTATTTTAAATTACATCGGAAAATGAACTGGTTTCGATATACGGGGTGGCATTGATACATTCTTAGCCTACCATAGAAGGACAAGCCATATCATGAAGTTAAATTTGATTTATTTAAATTTAAATTTATATACTTAACACAACGGTCATAAAGTAATTCCACCCCTCTTAAATAAAAGTCTTTGCCTTGGTCTGCAAATCATTGTTTCACGGTGACGATCACATCTTCATTTGATGAGTATCTATTTCCTTTCAACTGTTTTTTTAGTTTAGAGAAGAGGTAATAATCAGGAGTTGCTAAATCCAGCGAATGTGGGGGATGGTCAACCAATTCAAAGCAGAGTTCGTCAAAATTCTGTAAGGCGTTCAGGGACTTATGGGACAATGTATGGTCTTGCAGAAAGAGCACGCCTTTTGAGATTTTCCCGCGCAGTTTTCGGTGTTTTTTTCTCGTAGTTTAGTCAGTAATGAAGAATAATACAGCCCTGTCATAATTTTGCCAGTTTCTAAATAATCTGCTAAAATTATAGCATCCTTGTCCCAAAAAATCGATGCGAGCCTCTTTCCTAAAGATTTCTGTATCTTAAATTTCTTTGGGCGAGGGAATCGTTTATTTCCACTCTTTCGACTGCTCTTGCTCCTTTGTTTCAAGACTATAGTGATATTATGATGATTATTTGGCTTTTTATAAAAAATATTCCGCTTTAAATTTTTTTTTTAAATATCAGAATGGATGCTGTGTTAATCAGGTTGTAGGGATAAATACACTCGGAAGTTTACCAAAAATCATAGCTAATTTTCTGAATTTAGAAAGCCCGCAACTATACATAGGCCACTGCTTTCGCCCTTCATCTACAACACGATTAGCTAATCAAGGGGCAAATCTTATGGAAATTAAATGCCATGGAGGATGGAAATCCTCTAATGTAGTAGAAGGCTACATTGATGATTCAATCTCAAACAAAATGAACACTGTAAGAAACATTTTGACAGTTTCTAAACCAGGTACTAGCACTAGTGCTTCGGGTGTATATGTGAATATTCAACAACATATTATTGAACACTTAAAGGAAAATGTTACGTCAGTTATGCAGCCGTTAGGATCAAAATTTGACTTTAACAATTGTACCATTGGTACTATTAATTATAATATAATAGAAAAACAATAATTTGACAATTGTAATGTCGTCGTTATTTGTTTAATAAATAATCTCCATTTTAAAATACTTATTATTAAAATTTAACTTGGGATTATTATTGATTGAAGCCGCAGAAAAAAATGTGTATGCATTAAGTGTGTAAAGTAGCTTTATGACATTCGTCCAACAATTTTCGTAACTCGGCAAGCCTCATTACGAAACACTTGGTCTCATGTCGTAAAGCTAAAGTTTACACACTAATTAATACTTACATAAATAACTATTACGACAAAGGCCAGAAAATTTTGAACGAATTGCTGTTCAGTTTTTCATTATTATTCCTAACTCGATGAGACGGCTACTTAGATACAAAAATCAAAATAAAGACTATTTTTGAATTTAAGTTGAGGGCTGTCCTGTCAAAGATACATGTTTATTCATATGTGATATGTTAAACAAAAGTATTCTTTAAATAACTGAAATAGAATTAGAATTCTTTAAAAAATAAACCTCAAAATTCACGCACACGTGGGTCTAAGTAATATCTACACATTTAAAAAATATATCAGTATAGATTTTCTTCTTCATTACACTGACAATCAACTTTAATATTTAAGACCATTCTTAAATAGTTATTGTTCCGCCATGCGGTGATACCAGGGGCGGCTCGTGCTTAAGGGCTCAAGGGCGCGAGCCTCCCAATCAGCGCCATTGGTAAAAGTAATTTATTTCATAATGAACGTAAATACATTTTTCTGTAGCAAATCTGAACAAGAAATTTGAAACGTCCCAGACGCACCACCAACGTGGGGACGAGACGCCACGTTAATTCATATAATATGCATACAAACTATACACGACTATGACGTCCGATGTTTTCTACTTGTACACAGCACAGCGGCTCTGTAAACTTGAGCCACAGCAGCGTATCATCACGTTATAGGGAAAAACGAATCTACCCGATCAGTGTCTTAAATCGAGCAAATGCATGGGAAATGTACGCAAGAGGCTCAGCTTTGTCGAGCCCAACAGACTTGGGTGACTGCAGACGGTATGACGCACGACGTTTCCAATCAGCTGCAGTCTGCAGTAATTAATCGTCGATTGTTTGTTTCGGCGGCTGATGTTCTTGATGTGACTGTCATTTTGTGTTGTTTAGTGTTTAATTATTTAATAATATGACTTCAAATATGTCCGAAATTAACAGTATAAACTATATTATTAACATTAACTTCAAAAGCCTTCCGTTATCCGAAAAAATTAAAATAAAACAAGCGGAAAGACCAACTCCAGTATTAAATCTTACTCAGCGAGATAAAGTGGGAGCACGTTCTTTTACCAGACATTTTTCGGCAGAAATTTACAACAAATTTAAATGGATTTGTGGATGTAAGACATCAAACTCTTTGTACTGTTTTCCATGTGTTCTCTTTCATACTGATTTAACTGATAAAACTTGGTCAGTCACAGGATTTAAAGATCTCAAACATTTAAATCAAAGAGCGAGAAAACACGAAATTTCAACACGCCATATAACTTGCTGTACAGAGTTAGCTTTATTAGGTTCGGTGAACATTGCAGCTCAGTTAGATTCAGTCTATAGACAAAATATAATTAAACACAATGACCAGGTGACAAAAAATAGGTACATACTAAAGAGAATCTTGAACTGTATAAAATTTTGTGGAAAGTTGGAACTGGCATTAAGAGGGCATGACGAAAAAGAAAATTCCGAAAATCGAGGAATATTTCGGGCATTAATTGATTTTTCGTCAGAACTGGATACAATCTTGAGAGAACATCTAAATACGGCAACCGTTTTTACAGGCACATCAAAAACAATACATAATGAAATTTTGGACAGTATGCTAGCAATATGCCGTGAAGAAATTAAAGAACAAATAAATAAAAGCGACTTTTTAGCAATTCAATGTGATGAACCTACGGATATTTCAAATCAGTGTCAAATGGTTATTGTACTAAGGTATCTACACAACGGAGAAATTTTCGAGAGGTTTTGGACTTTTTTAAGGGTCACTGATAGATCAGCTGATGGCTTAACACACTACATCGAAAATGAATTGGATGCACTAATCGCAAACTCGCACTCTAAACTGATTGCACAAAGTTACGATGGTGCCAATGTTATGAGTGGTACTAGAGGTGGTGTACAAACAAAAATAAAACAGAAATATAAATATGCTTATTTTGTGCATTGTTATGCCCATCAGTTAAATTTAATCATGCAAAAGGCCACAAGTCAGAATGCCAAAGTAAAAATTTTTTTCTCAAATCTATCGGCAATTCCCAATTTTTTTTCAAGTTCTACTCATAGGACAGATGTGTTAGAAGAAATCGTGAACAGGAAGTTGCCAAGGGTTGCTACTACACGTTGGAATTATAACATACGCACAGTAAATGTTGTTCATGAAAATAGGGAAAAGTTAATTGAATGTTTCGAAGAAATCGAGGAGAAGTGTCAGAAAACAGTTACTTGTAAAGAGGCATATGGGTTACGAAGAACTCTTGAAGATCCAAATTTTATATTTTGGCTTAATTTATTTCACAAAATTTTTCCACATGTAGATATTTTATTTAATCAGTTTCAAGCTAGAAATAAAGACAGTGTTCAAATTATAAAAAACCTGGAGGAATTTGAAAAAAATATATTATCTATCAGAAATTCGACTAATGAGATAGAAGAGGAAATTGAGCAGGAAGTGGCCATTAATGAAAATAAACGAAGAAAAGTTAATCCTGAAAACAAAAACTCCGTCATTGCAAAAGAAGTATGTGATACAATTATTTTTCAAATTAAAGAAAGATTATCATACAGAGGTCATCTAGAAGCTGCATCTTTATTAAATGTCAATAATTATCTTGAATATTCCCAAAATTTTCCTAAATCTACGCTTGACACAGTTATTCAATTTTATCCGATACTTCAACAAGATAAACTAAAAACTGAATTGGAAGTTATTTATTCAAGGAGAGATTTTAAAAATATTGTGGGTGCTTTAAACCTGATTTCGTGGTTATCCCAAAATGACCTAAATGAAACTTTTAGCGAAACTGTAAAATTATTAAAAATTATTATTACAACTCCAATGTCTACCGCTGAATCAGAACGCTGTTTTTCCACGCTTAAGCGGATAAAAACATTCTTACGTAACACAATGAATGAAGAACGTCTTAATACACTTGCAATGCTGTCAATAAATAAAAATTTCATTCATAATATAAGTGCTTTTGATGAAAAAGTTATAGAACATTTTGTTTCGCAGACAGATAGAAGACTTAATTTTGTATATAAACAGTAGTTCTTATATTTTTGGACATTATTTCTTAGTTTTATTTTTTTGTATTTGAAATCTTTTTCTTTTGTGTGTGTTGTGTATGGACAGTAATTTTTGCATTTTATGATTACATCAAAAATCATCATTCATTTTGTATTAATATCGACACACTATGGGTGAGTATTTTTTTTTCAATTTTGTTAGAAATTATGAGCCCCCCAAATGGAATCGTCACGAGCCGCCACTGGGTGATACCTACATACGAGCATGAAAAAATAATTGCCTCAATTTTAATTGAAACTAATAAAAAAAAAGAATTATCAGTTAAAACAAATCAATTCAACATGTTGTTCATTGAAATTAAATAATAAACATAGTAGTAAGCCAAGTAGGTAAGTAAAAAAATAAATACTGAATTAAAAAAGTCTGTCAGAATTCACAAGTGTTTCTCTAAATTACAAAAAAAAAATCAATTTTCTTTACCATACACTGGAGCATTATAAAACCGTATGAATTCATAATGCACATATGTATACGACGTAACTAACTTTTCTTGATCACAATTAAGGATTATTTATTTTAAAACTTAATTGGAGTTGGTAGTTATATCTACAACTGAAATATTCAGAATATTTTATTTCCGTTTTATTAGAGAACCGATAAAACCAAGAGGTTTATGCATTATTTTAAACATTTTGTGTATTTAATCCTAAAAAATAACATCATTTTACAAAATTACAACATTAAAGAACTATTTAATTCAGTGGCGGCTTGTGACCTTTTGAAATGGGGGGACACAACTCTCGTTTTGCCACGAACACTTTTTTTGTTAATAAATCGAGGGTGACTCTCCCTAAATTTTTCACTACAATTTTATTGTCGTAAGACAGAGGACGATTTTTTATTAAATATTCAACTGAATTCATTATTTAATTTAAAATTGACCTACTGCTTGCGGTCACTGTTCAAACAGGACCCGATTCCAGCCAAACACAGCGACTAGAGGCGCGGCTTCCATGACAACGGGGTAAACAAAACGTCTAAATGAGTCATGATTTGGTCTCGGTCTCCGCTTACAACATCTGTAGATATAAATTTTGATATATGTATTTAATCAAACGGAGCGAGTTAAAGAAATTAGTTGTGATAGTTATGTTATGACACAAACTTACGAATATTTTTTTTAAATATTGATAATTACTATTTTATTTTGCTATGCCGAGTGCATTAAATTTGGCTAATGTGCAATATATACTTTGCAAATTAATGTTGTCTTAACAACGCAACGTTTTGTTTTTCACTAAAATAAACTATACCTATTCTTAATTTATTTTAGGAAAATTTACACATGCAAACATGAAATACAAATGAGCTGTTTAACTGTAACCATAGAAAAACTACGCTGAATCTAAGGGGACTCTGAGTTAACAGTACTTTGACAGATTTATTTTTCGAGGGGAATGATTATACAAACTTTGACTAGCGTGTTACCATTTGACGATGACAACAAAAAACACATGAAAACAGAAAATTGGGTAGGTATTTGTATTCTACAAACTGTAAAATACCAAGAAACATTAAAGTTATACATTATGATTTAAATGACACTGTTGAAATAAACTTCTTGCAGCTATCGTTCCGAAAGTAAAGTAAACTAAAGAAAAGTTAAATATTAGAATAAGCGGGACGTTGTTTCAAGTAAAATAGTACTAAGCTAACTGAAATGGTGATAATTTAATTATTAAACAGGTACTGATATAAAAAATGTAGAGGAAATAAAAGTTTCTTATAGTTAAAAACGCAAAAATGACAAAAACCATACAAAAATATCAAATTTTTTGTATACCTACTAGATCTTTAGTAATTTGATATACGTGTATGTATATACATGTATATGAAATTTATGTTTATTTTCAACGCAGAGGACGTATTTATGTTTAGTTCCGCAAATTTTTTGTGTTTATCTGAAGAAAAAAAATCAAAATATAAAGAATTGAAGCTTTATGAATATTTTTTTCTGACAACAAACACAACTGACAAAGATATCCAAAACAATGTTTAAAGTGTTAAGAAAAACAAAGCAGTAAAAGTTTAAAAGCGGAGTAACATGGAAAAAGTAAAACATTGTTTTCTAAATTTTTAGTACTTAATATTAGTGCTAAGAACAGAATATCGGGCATTGTTATAGTTTACTATTATATGTAAGTCAGGGGCGGCTGGTGCCAGGGAGCACAAGGGCACGTATCCCCCCAAAATTACAACACACTAGACTTAGCAAAATAGTAATTTTCAATATTTGAAAAAATATCCGGAAATTTGTCTCATAATTATCAAAACTAACTTTTTTATCTCACACCATTTGTATAAAATGTATCAAAACTTACATCTAAAGATATTATGTCTTGGATATATGATACATTGCTGAAGTGCTGATGCCATGGAAACCGTACGCCGAGTCGCTGTATTCAGCTGGAATCGAGTCCTGCTCGAACAGTGACCACTCAGGATTTCAATTTCATTCTGCGGGAGTAAAATTGTTTTAACAAAAAATCGGTATCTGTCTTACGACGGTAAAATTTTAGTGAAAAATTTAGGAAGAGCCACCCCCGATTTATTAATAAAAAAAAAGTGTTCGTGACAAAACGAGAGACTTTCATAGATATTTTAATAGACATAACAAGCATGGTAAATTTTTGTGGACGTGAGGTTGTGAAAAAAATAATAAATTGTTTTGAATTGTATGTCTCCTCAGTAAATAATGATTTCACACCAAAGGTATGTGGGCAGGTACTTTTTACTTTTCTTGAATGTATTTTTGTATTTATTTCCGTCACACGATTTCGTCTATTAAATAATAATTGGCAATGACAGCCTGTTTTATATCTTCATATTTAACTCATCAATCAAATTGTGTCCCCCTATTTCAAAAGGTCACGAGCCACCACTAATGTAAGTATGAGTTATTCGTATAAAACAATAAAACTGTTAAATTACGTTCGTAGGTTGTAGGTGCTAACATAACGAAAATTGGTATGTAGATCCGGTAAATCAAGTGAGACGAGTAGTACCTAATAATTGTAAGTAAACGAACAAGCATCTTATTCGATTTAAATTTAAATGACTAATCAATATCATGATCGTTTGTTTACGTTTTGAAGATCTGCCCAATTTGATGCGCACTTTACCCTCAAAATATATAATATTTTTCTTGCAAAATTTCCAACATAAATTTCGGTAGCAATTTTCGGAGTAATTCTATTACGTGTAACACAGCCCTAAGCCAAAAAAGTCTGTCGTGTTGTCCACAGTTTTGTTTCAGTCATTGACTCTGACTTATATATTTGACTTTTAGGTATGTGATCGGAAAATGATAGTAAATCGATACTAACAATCCACTTGAAATTGTCTCAGTGTGCTGGATTTCAATTTTTGCAATGAACTGTTCTACGTTGTGGGGTCATTCATACTTTTAAATGCTAATTTTCCAAATTAGTACCTAAACATTTTAAATAATAGCGAAAAACAAAATAAAATTAAAAATCAGATTTAAAAAAGGTTCCTAGTTTTGATGAAACGGTCCTTTTTAATTTTTTAAATAATTCTTAAATAAACTCTATTTTTCTATTTAATATCGATTTAGCTATTAAGTATTAAGTCATATTACTACAAAGTTATGATCATTATTCATTAATTCACATGCGTAATCGTATTGCATATAATAATATAACGAAATATAGATAATTGTTTGTCAAATCTTATTTAGAAACTTAAGAAAATAAAATATCACGAACAAAAACACATTTGTCGTTGGTAACGTTCATCGGCCTCTTTTAGTAACGTGTAAATAGTAATGTGAAATATTCATGGGGTCGTTATGATAGTAACAGTGAAGTATGTGCATCGTACTGTAAATTATTTATTACATTCACACCCTATTGGGTATTTCCCGCTTCACTTGCGTACAGGACACCATTATCCCTAATAAACATAAACATAATCGTAATCATAGGGTCGAGACAATTTTAAATGCAATATCAATCCCATTAACATACATAATAATAACGCCACATCCGTTGCGACCTTTCATGCAACCACCGTTTAGCAAAGCATTTATGCAAAGCATTTAATTGTTCTCAGCATTGACTTTTGCACTAACACAAACAAACACGATTTGCCTTCATAAATTTAACGTAATAGGTGTCGAGTCGGCTGCGAACAACATGTGAAGGCGCACTCCAATCTGCAGATGGGAGGAGTTACCCTTAATCTGGCCTGTCAGGGCGGAACTGACAAAAACCACGCCTGTAAAACACGTGTGTTACACTCGGCATCATGTAACAAAATAACACACAGGAGCTACCTTCTCTACTATTTCCTACCGCAAATTATCCGGCGTCGATCTTGCTGTATGGTATTTCGCTTCTTGAACATTCTTACAGTGAATCCTGGCTTTAACCACACCACAAGTCACTGTTCGAATAATGGTCATAATCATGTTTGGAATCACATATCGATATGATTTTTCGATTATTCGTAATAGTGCTGACAAGTATGGATTTTTAGCAACTTTCGTTATATTTTCTGTATACCTTTTACAGCAAAACACAGGCAGAATGACCACAATCTCTGTTATTAATTACTGTGGTAAACACAGTGCCAAGAAATAGTCTATATATAAGACCCTAACAAACTTTGCAAAAAAATTCATAAATACCGTTAAATAACGAAATTATAGATACCTACCTACGAAAATTCCGCGAGCATGCATTCCATACGGGCAAACAAAGCACTGCTACGTATTTTATTATTTTTAAAATTTGTGATTTGTGTTATCTTTATGTAATATCCGTTCGCAAAACTCCCGCACTGTCAGAATGACATTCTATTGGTATGAGAAATAATCCCCTAAAAGATTTTTAAGTTTATATGATTACCGCCTTGAATTTCAAATTTTCAAAATTAATGAATGGAAAATCAAATGTTTATTAGCTATTTTACCTTTTTGAGTTGCTGAAGTGTTCAATGTGTTTAAAGAACTTGTCAGTAATTCAAACAAATTGTAGCACCAGAAGCGTAGAAGTGGACAGTAAGGTCAAAAATATATATTATTCAAAAAAAGCTTTCGTTGTCGTTCGTGTGTCATACTCTTTCTTTACTTGAATTGATAAAAATTTTCAATTAATGTGCTTTTGACATTTTTATTTGACAAGTTATTTTTAGTTACTAATTTGTCACTAGATTGCAATTTTGCAACATATTGTACAGGTTTTTCGCATCTCACCATTGAGTACACTCAGGTCGTTTTTTCCAAATCTGACACTGACAGTACGGGAGTTTTGCGAACGGATATTACTTAAATGTGACTTCCGTGTCAACTACTTCACACTGCTAATGCCTCCTAGATTACAAACAGGACTATTAATCTCTAGCGCATAGATTGGTGCATTAAAAGCGTTAAAATCAGATACTATACTTATTTTGTGCTCATTGTAAAATAAATATTGACGTCGTTAAAAACAACAAAAAATATTTCCTTTTATACGTTAACTTTTGGACAGAATGCTTAGGTATATTTGAAAAATAAGGTTAAATAAAAAATAAGTAGGCTTTCTCATACTAAGCATCTGCTTTTTTTATCTCACTATTAGAAGATTTTTATGCATGTTTAAAAAGAATTTATTACAAAGCGAATTTTTTTTAATTTCATGTATTTATTTTACAGAAATACTTTCTAAGTATGCTCGAGTCCATCGGACGATTAGCTACTTTCCTCGACGTTTCATGACCCCTAGAATACGAAAAAATAGGTCTTCCGTTTCCATCTGTCTGTCTGCCGTCTATACCGATTTTTAATAGGCAGATCATTTCCGAAACTAGTGTCCCGATTGTTGTATAATTGTATATGTAAATTACGAATATCGTGTAGGTGGTCCCTAAAACGTTAACCAAAATTTTGCTAATCATCACCACCAACCATAGAATGATGTCATCCCCAAAATTTACATCAGAAAATATTATTTAAATGTTATAAAGTAAGATACCTACTTATACTACACTTGTGGTTTATCAATCCGTTTTTTACCCTAGACATACCTAAGTACATGGTCTGAAATCTTATAAACGTTTTAAGCAGGTTATCGTAAGTACAGTAAATCGTTAATCAAAATTTTTTGGTTCATGACACCCTCCCCTTCCCCAAATAAATGATGACGTGATTTTACTATTTTCTCCGAAGCTACTGGACCGATTATTGTCAAATGTTATAGGTAGATACGTTAGAAATATCGTGTGGACGGTAAAACGCTAATCAAAATTTGACTTATCCTCCCACCACCAAAATTTACAACAGTAAATGGTATTTAAATTTTATAAACTAACATACGCCTACACTTGTGGTTTATGAATCCGTGTTTAGTTTATACCGTAGACACCCGGATTAAAAAAGATGAAAATTGTGCAACAAGATTTTGTAAGTTAAATTTGAAACTGCATAACCAAATGGTTTGAAATCTTGAAGATGTTTTGTGGTCATCGTAGGTATTGTAAATCGTTGTTCAAAATTTAACCGTTTAACAAAAAATTGATGATGCCATTTCAAAATTTTGCTGAATAAATTCTATCCAAAATATACGAAATATTATCAGTCTATATTTGTGGTTCATCAATGCTTAATTAGTTAGACAGGGTGACTAAAAAAATTAATGAATGAGGTTACTTTGTTAATCAAATCAAAAACGGCTCACCCCATTTTCCCGATAATAATTTGAGTATACAGTACTATTATCACTAAGTTATCAGCTGTGTTACCCTGTACCTATTCAAATTGATATACATGTCTTTGCTAAATTTTTGACGAAGTCATCACAAAATTGTGCTATGGAAAAACTCACTTGAAATAAACGAATGCTATACCTATGCTATACCTATTTTTTTTGTCATCAAAAAAATAAAATATGCGAAATTAAATTTTTAATTTTTCGAATAATCGGTATTTGTTCACTTGTACTTCAGACAAGAGGGACGTTCTACCTAAATATCTTTACACATTTTTTTACCTTTATTATACAAGTATTTATGCATTCATTAGTTTTTATTGATTTGTATTTTCAACATGAAAAATGTCAATAAAATTTAATCTCTTTAATATATGTAGTTTCACTTCAATTTTAGTATATTTTACTTTTAATGTTCAAAATTTATGTTAAGTTGAAAGAGTACCGGACATTACAATACATTTACAGTTTACAAGAAACAGTTTTGTTCTACATTAATATTACTAGCAGTTAAAACTACTTTACAAGGTGCTTCAAAAACTACACTAATTCAACGGTCACTAAAAAATTCATTACGTCAATTTGACATGTACCTTTATCTTTTTTTTAATGCGTACATCCTTTATCCTAAATTAAGTGTCCGATTTGGAAATAAATTTTGTCCCAAAATAAGTGTCCAATTTCTAAAAAAAAAGTTTCAATACATGATCGTTTTTCAAGATGCTAGTTACGAAAGTGTGCGAAACGTTGAACCCAAAAACTCAATTTACACGGTTCCAACCCGGAAAACGATCATGTATTGATTCCGACCGTGCAAGCCTCCGAAATTATTAAAAAAAAAAAACGTTTATTGTTTAAACGTGGGGAAACATATTTTTTGTTGAAGAATTGTAACTATTCTTATAATAAACATAACATTTCACAATAAGCTTTCATTTAATATTGTACTTACAATTAATTTTAAAATACTTAATTAAAATTTTGAATTGTGTTTTCATTATATATTCTTATTTGTTTATTCTGTTGTTCTGAATCACAGAAAGATAAGTAAGGCAAGATTAACATGGCGCTCTGAACTTCTGGGGAAAACCAAGAAATGCTAACCATGTGCATAACAATAAAAAAAGAAAAAAATATTCACAAAAAGGACTATTCAGATTCCATTTTCCAACTTTTTTTGACTGCAAATCTGCATTTATTAAATGTTGCAAGAACTGCGTCCTCCATGCCAAATACGACCCACAGTTTTTGTAGAAACCGAATATCTTATTGCTAAAAATTGTATGACGCCGCGCTTAATCTTCCCATTATCCCATTTACTTAAAGAAGGAACTCGTACACCTACGTAGATGCCCTGGTGAATTTTTTGTACTAAATTAGGCTTTTTTCCTTGAATTAGGACAAGTAATTTTATTTCCAGGGCCATATTTTCTCCACGCCGGTATTTTAAACGAAGTCTCTTTAAATTTGTTTAGAAGCAAAGAATTATTGGTAGCAAAACAAAGTTTTTTTTTTATCAAAATGTTGCATTTGACATACACCAACAACGTTTTAAGCAAAACTTCTTCGTCTTTAAAAATATTAAGTTAATATTATTTTAGCAAAACACAGAAATGGGATACTTACAGGTTTGGGACAGAGGGTCAGAGGGACTATTACGAAATGAAGTAAAACTATGGACAAAGATACTTCCAAAATTATTTTGAGTAATGAATGTCCTATCGATTTGAAAGCTTATGTCTTCTATTTACATTTGAGTCCAATGAGTAAAATTTTGTTTTTGCTCAATAAACGTGTCTATAGAGTTAGTGCACCATTTTTGTATCAGCCTGTATAAGCACACCGATTGCGTAGGTACATTACGTGGAAAAAATGTGTAAATTTTGACAAAATGTTACGACGGTTTTTGACACGGACCACACTTTAGAAATAAAATCAAAAGTGCCTATAATATGTCTACGCCTAAACAATACCATTCTTGCCTAATACAATTGATAAATACAATAATAATTTTACTACTGTCAGTTTTCTTGAATTCTGTACCGAATTACCATGGAAACGGATAACCGCATTACTATGTCATAAACAGGCTTCGGCATCGAGGAAGTGATGCTCATTACCGTCCGATCGCCAGCTCTATTGCAGTCGTGGCCCACAACTTCGGAAATTCTCAAATATAGGAGTTCTCCTAGATGTTAAAATGCTTTAAAAATTAAAAGTTACTGTTCAACAACAACAATTTTCGTGATGATCTTGATCGGATAAATCCTAAATTGCATCAAACGCCACTGAGGTGTCTGATTGATTGCCCATCACTTCGGTTGCGCCTAACTCTGGTCATAAGTGTGTTTTCAAGGTGACTGGCAAATTTACTGGCCATTAAAGTGCATGATGGATACCGCTTTGTCTGACGTAATTGAATTTCGGATTTACAGGACAGCCGGAGAAAGTGTAGATAAATATATTTTGTTTTCCTTTCTTAACTAACTTTTGAGGTTATATTAGCCAGTAGGGGCTTGTTTGTAAGTTTTCTTGGCTTTCTGCCAATAAAACTAAAGAACTACTTCCGAGTGTTCATTTGAACAACCATACGATCCGTTGTTTGAAGTTAACAAATACAGTTTCAATTATAATACATTTTACTTTTTCCTTTTTGCTTACTGTTTACTGTTTAACATATACTTAGTTGTAGATACATATTTTCTATATATTTTTTTAATATATGTAAGAATTGTAACCACGGCATCACGTACCGTAGTAATGTGGAAATATAGAAAAAACAAATTAAAAGTCCCACCCTCGATGCGATGCCACTGATCAACCTTGTAAGCAGTAGGTGATTAAACGTTCTGATAAACATGTAAACACTTTAAGTTCCAATTAAAAGTGAAATCGACTTTTTTCTGGTTATCATTCGTTTATTCACGTATTGAGTCATCGTTAAAGGTCAGTGCGAAAAATTATTATTAGTTGTAGAAACAAATGCTGGTCCTGAGAAGGACCGATTTTCACCATGAAGATCGACGTTTTTTCTAACGGATGTTTGATTCTTGCCACAACGATTCCACATTGTTTATTAGAACAAAAATAAGAGCCACTTAGAATGCTATTACCTTTTTACAATAAATGTTGAAAATGTTGTCCTTGACTAGCAATACAGGCTTCAACACGTCGTAATAGTTTGTTCGGGTACGTAAAAAAACTCCGGGAGTTCCACGAACTGTTGCGGCTGCCACTTCCACTCGTTGTTGAAGCTCTTCGATACTTTCTGGACACTGTTGGTTTCCATAAACTAACTGTTTCATTCACCCCACAGACAAAAATCACACGGATTGAGATCGGGTGAACGCGGAGACCAAGCTACTGGGCCGATTCTACCGACCCACTGGTTAGGAAAATTTTATTTAACCATTTAGTAACTGGCCTAACAAAATGTGATGGTCCTCCATCATGCAACTACCACATGCGAACTCGTTCACCTACAGGCACTTCCACATCTAGTTGCTCTTCCAACACATTGTTTAAAATCTCGAGGTGCTGTGCCACGTTTAGTCTGTTTGGTAAAACATAAGGTCCAACTAAACGGTCATTTACGATACCGACCCACACATTTATGTAAAACCTTCGCTGAAATCGTACTTCTTGACGAGCGTGTGAATTTTCATCGGACCAGATGTGAGTATTGTAGCTTTTGAAAACAGCATTGCAAGTGAATCCTGTTTCATCCGTGAACGGAATGCAATTTAAAAAGTTAGGCACTGTTGTAACAACCATTCGCACTAAATTACATGGCGTGAAAAATCAGCGGGCTCCAAAGCTTGCACTTTTTGAATGTGGTATGGATGTAGATCTTGTTCTTTTAATGTACGATGCATTACACACTGCTCTTCCTTGATGCGTTCCAAAATTTGTTCTTCAGCTTGCAGAATTCTTTCGGTCCTATCACGGTAACGATCGTGAGTTTGAGGCTTGAAAGTACCATGATCTCGGAGATGCTGTACCACCAATGTAAATGTACACTGCATTTTTATAATATGAACAAAAGAACAGAATATCAAGATGCCAATTCGAAATTTATTTATTTTCCAAGTGCAGCCAGGACGCAAGTGTGTTGCGTCCACCGTCTTACCATATTTCAGTCGTGTTGCTTTCTTTGAAATGAAGACGGACAGCAGTTTATTTTACACCCATTTTTAAATAATAGATTTTTTATACAGGTTGAGATTATGCTATAAGTAACCTTTAAAGCTTTACGTGATGTGCTGTTTTCTGGAATGAATCAAATTTTTTCTTCATTTCTTAGTTAACAAAACTATCTAAAAAAGGAATTATTCTCTGGAACCGTTAGAATTATTGTTTCTGAAAAACCATGTATACAAACTTATCATCACCATTGTTACGCAAAGTGAATCTATACAACAAAAATTTAAGAATAAGTATACCTATTTACGCAAGGATAAATTGAAAAGTCTCCACCTTAGTAAAGAAAACAGAAGAATATCGCATAAACAGACGGACACAACTAAGTTCAATGCACTTAGTCCACCTATGTTCAGGTGCACTTACTCCATCCTTAAACGTTCTTTCATCCAACTGGTCAAAACAGGCGTTTATCTTCTTTCTAGCATGAAATTTTTTCTAGTTTGGAAATAAATTAAAGTACGAGGGGAGGATGTCTGGCGAGTCAGGGCATGGAGTACGAATTCAAACCACAATTCATTAATTTTTGCCAGTAATTAACTACTGGCAGGGTGCACTATACTGGTGAAACAGAATGTTTTTCTTTGCTAATCAGGGTAGTTTTGCTTGGATTTTTTTTTAGCTAGCTAAGTAGGGTAGCATAGTGTGCCCCGTTGATTTTGTCATTTTTTCCCCCTTTTAACATAATCCACAAAAAAAACTCTTGGCATACCAAAAAAACTAAAGCCAAAACTTTTCCTAGCAACAGAACTGTTTTGGCTTTTGCCAGAGCAGGGTCACCTATGGCAGTCCATTCTTTCGATTACTCCTGCGTAGTAAATCCACGTCTAATGCGCCGTAATAAATCGTTACAAAAAATCTACTGGATTGCGTTTAAACAAATCTAAACACTCTCCCGAAAATTTTTGCGTGTCAGCTTTTGCTGCAGAGTGAGCAGTAAGGACACATATCGCACGGGTAACCAAATCATCTCTAGACCTTCCACTAGGATCTAATATGGCCGCTCTGTTGAAATGCCCACATCAGCTTCAATCGCCGGTCGTTCAAGACGACTTTGTGCATTTTGTTCGATAATTTTGTTGTGGGAGTCATTTTCGTTCGTGAGTAACGATGGGCCCTGTCTGGACTTGGATTATTCTGCTTTCTAACATCTGGGGATTACCGGCACGCGACAAGTATAAGTTGTAAATATCTCTTGCTATTGTACTACTCTCCGTCTCGTTATTGCTACTAAAATTTTATAGGGTAGAATGAAATTTTAAAAACTTTACATACCCTATCTGGATTAGACCGGAAACTTTACAATGTATCCTCGTATACCCTTTTTGCAAAATAAGTCGATTTTATACCTATATCCAAGTGCGTCAAGATCTTCTCAGATAGGAATTAAAACAACGACACATTGTAAGCAACAGAAACTCAATCTAGGTATTTTCGGCTATAAAGACAAAGTCTCAAACGTCACTTGATAGATTTAAGTAAAACGAATTATTACTATTGAACCGCAGAAAGTCGAATTGTAAAAACAGATTTCGCAAACTGGTTTATATTTTTTTTCTTGTATTAGGTAACCAAGTCTGTACAAATCTGAATACATATGGACATTTGTCACGTAGGTGTAAACTATACTGTACTGTACCACCTAACGCGTGCAGCTAAATAATGCACCTAACACGATTATAATTACCAGGTTAACATATCAGAGACATTTCCGGTGATTATTGTTATAATTTCTCAGTGTTGATGAATGGTTTATATTCATTTCATCACTGACTACTTATATGCCAGCTTAGGAGAAAACGCAAGTCAAATCTCTGAAAATAAAAATAATCTGCCACCTTGACCTTGCCGAAATCAGTGAGGAAGTGTGGAATTATTTGGTACAGTATCATTAATATACTTTCATGCCCAATAAAAAATGCTGATTGTTTTCGGATTGGCGCTTCCTTAGTGAGCGCTTAATGGGGTGTGTAAGTCTGTTATTGATACAATTGAGTTTTTTTTCTGTGAGAGTAAACACGGCGGTAACTGAGTAAATAAGGTAAACATACCGGGAAGAGGATGTGAACATCGTCAATGGTTTGTTGAGTGGAGAAGAGGATCACTGGCCACCAAATGGAGCGCACCCAAATAAATGAACACCTAATCGAATCACTCACTACTTCACGGTCCCTTTGGACTTCACCTGCTTGCCGATCTGTCGACAGATATTTCAGATATTCCGGGTTTTGGAAGGTTTCTTTAACGGGGAAATTTATAAATAGAAAGAAGATTTCTTTGATGTTATAAGTTATAATAAATATTTATGTACTCCACGCAAGATATTATAGTTTTGATGTTGGTTTTGGTGTAAAATATTTCACCTTAATCGCTTATTATTTCGTTCCGGTATTTAAAGGCAAACTGACTTCCTGACGGCACTTAAATTTTAAATAATATTTTTGTAATACATATATGTACAGAGAAGTGTCAATTTAACGTGTCAAAATGTAGCTACAACAGAGAATTTACACCACAAAATGTATATTAAGATTTCTTGTTTCATCAGCAGTGATGTTAACTTTCATTTTTGAAACCATATAATTATAAATGTATTGATTTTATTTTGTTTTATAACTAACCTCAAAACTACTTTCGTTATAATACAGGGTGTTATTGAAAGGTACGTACAACAAAATTGACAGTTCTTCGCGAAGTCTAAGAAGCCTGAAAAACTTATTTTGTGTTATCAAAATTTTAAGGGGAAAATTAACCCCTATCCAACCTTTTTAGACGCTACTGAAGGATAAATAGGTAAAATTAATTTACTTTAGTAAATCCTAGCAACTGTAACAATTATAAAAATAAAAGACCCTTTTGTTGCCGTAGAAATGAAAGATGACCTTTTTATCAGAGGCGTACAACGAATTTGGACATAAATTTTAATAATTTTTATCTCAAAAACGAGAACACTACTCCTGAACATTTTTTTAATTTTAGCACCCATACTTTGAAACCAATTGCCGATTTTATTTTGTACGTACCTTTCAATAACACGCTGTATAAGCGACAACATGGATTCGAATTTTTAGTGAAAAACAAAAGTAAAGTTAGGTTAAGGTACTTACTTTAACTTCTGTAGTTGGGAGACTTTCATTAATTTCGGTCTTGATGCGACAACAATTTTCTTCTTGTGAAGCATTTTAAATTTTGAATTTTGTTGGCGCTTGCGTAAAATTCTGTTTTGACGTGACAGAGATGTCATCAACAGTCTGGAGTTCTGTCACTCACTGCCGCTATACAAAAATTTCTAGATGTATAGGGGGAATTTTATTTTGCCAACACAAAACAGCAGGTGGTGGACTTTTAATAAAAAAATTGGTCGAATGTTATTTCGATAGAACTTCCCTCGCCCCTGAAGTACAATATAATAAATTCAGATTTTTCCAAAAATTATAAGATTTGTTTTTCTGAATTTTATTTTTTTATGATAGATAACCCTTATAAATTAAAATAAAGATATGCATGTAATGTTACAACAAAAGTAAAGAAACGTACTACGCGTTTGTTTCAAGTAAGTTTTTCCATTACAAAATTTTGTGATATCATGACCAAAATTACTGCAAGGACAAGGATAGATGCAGTGTAATACTAAAAAAATGGAGTGAGTCACCTATAGGTATAAGTAATTTTAAAAACTACGAGTGCGTTGATAAAACAAAAATATTGACTCATAATATTTTGCATAATTCCGAGAGGATTTGTTCGGCAAAATTTTGAGATGATTGATGAAATGGCATAAATTTTTAGGAGGAGATAAACGAATAAATTTTAATTAACAATTTATCGTGATTACGATAACCTTAAAACGTTTGCAAAATTTCAGAGCATTCGGTTTTGCAATTGCAAAGTCACATACAAAATTTGACAATAATTGAATAGTTTCGAAGATTGCCTGTCTAATAAAAACTGGACAGACGGTAGGCAGACAGACAGACAGACGGACGGAAACAGGAGACGTATTTCTTCGTACTCTAAGCACCACTGTATAAGGTACTTTTAACAGCAGTCGAAAGAAAAAACTGTTGGTCTTTTAAGTATAAAAAAAATAATAGTAACAGTTTTGATATTAACTTTAACTCAGAATTTAAGAAATAACAATGGTATCATTCTTTGCCACCAAGGTAGATTAGTAATAACTTAAAGATTGAATTGAGAAACTTTATTATTCGAAATATTAGAATTAATCTCATAAAACTCCGGATAACGTTGTAAGGGAAATGTGAGCAGACGTTTCTGTTATTGTTATTATTTTCATTTTTAATAATTATTTAATAATCTTGCATCATTAACCTTATTACAGCTTCTGATATGTTTTTGAATTTTAATTTTAATTTCGTCCGAATTTCTATCAAAGTTTTCTGAAAGACAACGTAATTCAATGCTAAAATCTGTTTCAGTTAGCCAGTTTAAATTTAAATGGTGACTTTGCATACAAAAAGAACAATCTACTGGACTAAATACTTTTATTTTCAAACGTCATATAACTGACACTTATATGACGCTCTTACCGGGATTTAAGTGTCATTTCTATGACACCGTGTTTGAGCGGCGTATAACTACTACTTATACTCCGCCGGCGTATAAATAAAACATTTATACTCCGCCGGAGTATAAATATGTGAAAATCATAGTGGTTGTCAACCATAGTAACCATGGTAAGTGAAATCAAGGCAATTCCTTAATGAAGCAAGAATATAGGAAATAATCATTTCAAAACAAGATTAATCGTTTGAAAATAAAATATTGTATTTCATTCGGAGTTTAAGTGACTTTATGTGACTCGTATGGACTTAATTCGCCTCGCTGTCGCTCGGCGTTTAATCGTCCATACTCCGTCACATAAAGTATCACTTAAACTCCTAATAAAATAAATATCTATTGTTAAAAATCAGTTGCATAAGTATGTAGGATATATGATACCTGTGGATAGTTTATTGGACAGTGACATCCTTAATTTTATGTTAATGACATCTTCGTATAATCTGCATCCGGAGTGGATCGGGGGGGACGGAGGGACAAGGTAGATATTTCGTGATTGTTAAACAAAATGAAAACTTTCAAGATATAATATAAATATAACATCCTATACAATGGTATAAGCCGGAAAAATAAAAAATGTTGCAGCATGGTTGTTATAATTTTACAGTATTAAAACCAAGCCATGTTACGAAGTTATGAGTATAATATAATTTGGACGTAAACAAAAAAAAAAACATTAAACACTGTACCTACTGTAAATTTTTTAGATTCTGAGATATAAAAATCTACAAATAACTGTAATACAATATATACAGCCCACTATTTTTGGCGTTTTTAAATGCTGCAACTTCATCTTTATAAAAACGAGATTCTCATTATCGAATCTTTCCACTTTTGCTTTCACATTCTGTTTCATTTTGAGTAAGCGTGTTTAAAAATAATACGTTTAATTAATAACACGTTACCTAATGACCTGTTGCCTATTCCGTTTTTCTATCTTTCTGCACCCACTCAACCACATCGATTGTATTTAAAAACTATCCGTAATCCGATCTGAATCCAGAGATAGGATCAGCAGTTCGATTCGCTTAATTTGGCACCATCTGAAGTAAATCCGACATGACTGCGTTATTTTTTTATTTATTATCTTCAAGGTGGTCGGGCTGTCATATTTCCTTTCCTCGACCAAATTAACAGGTGGTTTTTATAAAGTATCTAGTTATCTATGCATCTGTATGCATGCCTTCGCACTGCAACAAACCGATATCATATATCGCTAGATCGAATTACACCTCTTTGCCGCCTCTTGCGGTCTCCTATAAAATTTTTTGCCTCTATTTATGTTAACGACAGATTATAGACGCTGAGACCGAGTTCACTTTTGCATAGTTTGATGGCAAATTAAACACGAACAAGAGGATTAATTAGTTAGAGCCTTAACCTCAATGAACTGAGAGGCGGGGTTATCTCGCCTTAGATCACAAAAGTAAATAGATTTCATGGGAAATCGGCAAAAAATAGCGAGATATTTGTGAAATTTGTTTCCTTTTATGTGCATTATAATAGGGTATTAGTGTTATTACTGTATTTATAAGGGCACAAGAGCTCTTCAAATCGGCCGTCCACCTTAAGATTAATAGTTGGTACCGAAATCCAGGTAAAATTCTATACAAACATGTCAATGAACATGTTTTTCATGGTCCTACTACACAAGCACATCAATAGATCCGGTTATTTATGTGAATTTCATGTGTAGTGGCCCATTCATGAATTCTGCAATATATCTCAAGGACCCTGACGTGTCTTGTATATTTTTCGGAAAAATGGAATTGTTTTACAGCAATAGTGATGGGTAATCACCTTCGTGACAAGCAACACACCGAACACGGTTGAAGACGGGGACACAATGGGGATGTGTGATAGTCCCGCAGCTTTTCCCAGCTGCTCTGGTCGAAACGACAAAATACCAACAAGGGTGAATGTCATTGTTAGGTGGTAATAGGGCTGCGGCACACTCGACTTTCTCATAAATTAGCACGAATTATGCTTTTTTGATGGTGTAAACGGACATTGTCACACTGGTTACAGTGACGAGACCGTTTTTGTGTGTGAAGGGTTAACAAGACAATTTAACCATAATAGCAGGGCTTTGGATTTGAAACGTGTTTAATTGAATCAATTAGAAATATGTGTAATGGTGTTTTGATGGAGACTGGCTTCTCTTTGATGTAATGTAGTCAGGTTGTATTAGGTCATCATCACAATATGTAAATAAAGAAAAATGCAGATTTGAATCACATCTAAAGTGATCCAGCTGCACATGTTCTATGCGAACAAAGATCTTTCAAATTTTCTCATTACGTGTAGTAAACATAAGCTAAGGAAGTATTGCGATCGAGTTCATCGGGCGACTGGCTACTTTTATGTTGTCTCGACGTTTCAAACCCCTAGAGTACGAAAAAATAGATCTCTCGTTTCCGTCTGTCTGTCTACCGTCTGCCGTCTACCGTATGTCGTCTGCCGTTTCTGTGCGTCTATGTCGATTTTTATTAGACAGATAATTTCCGAAATTGCCGAACGGATTGTTGTCAAATTTTATACGTACATTAGAATATCGTGTACATGGTAAAACGATGACCAAATGTGTCTGTCATCCCCACGAACAATGATATGACGTTATCTCCAACATTTACAATAATAATTTTTTTTACTTGTAGTTTATGAATCCGTGTTGACTTTTTAAGAGTAAAAAGTCAACACGGAAACATCTGGATGCCTAGAGAGGCATCCAGATTTTTGGAAAAAAATTAAAAATATGTAACGATATTTTACATTGAAACTGCAAAACTAAATCCTCTGAAATCTTACAAGTGTTTTGCAGTTATGTAAGCATAGTAAATCATTAATCAATATTTATCTGTTATTCCCTCCCAAAAAAAGTTGATGACACTGACATCTCAAAATTTTACCAAATAAATGTAAAATATGCAAAATATTAAGAGTCTATACTTGTGGTTTATCAATACATTTATATTTTTTAGAATTGCTTATACAATGTGACTTAAGCCGACATGGTTTATTGCTCTTCCCACTTTTTCGAAAATTTCAGGATACAATATACTTAATTGTTGTTAATAGTTTTACACTGCACCTAATCAGATTGATATGTGTCGTTGCTAAAATATTGATGACATCAATAAAAAAAATTATGTGGAGAAACTCACTAGAAACATACTTGTGCGATACTTCTGTACCTGTACTTCAACAATCCAAGCTTATAAATCATAATAAAAAAATACATCTATCAAAATTTAAATTTATAATTTTTCGAACCTGCATCTTTACTTAAGGGACGAGAAGATCTGTCGAAATAACCATGATTGTACTTAATATGACGGTTTTTTTTACATGATGTATAAATGTTTACATTGTATTGATGTAAAGTCTGTAACCTCAGTCATACACATACACATGAATAAATGGTCTTCTTCTTTGAATTAGGTAAGTTTTTGCTACATTTTATGTCGAAAAAATGTATTTTTTCAGCTTCTTATAGGTACTAACTAATTGGTTATACATATTTTTCTACTTACCTACACTTGCATTATATAGAACCAGTTAGGAGTACGGCGCTTAAATATACTCATAGTTACAGTTAAGTCTACGAGTCTGCCTCTTTTCGGATTGTTTTAAATTACTTGTAAATTTTGCTACTGCTTTCTTGGTTGTTATTTATTTATATATTATTGGGTATGTTTTATTATACTTGAGGAGCGAGGGAAGTTCTGTGTCACTTTTTACATTTTTTTTCATTGATTTTTGCATTTTCTATCACTTCTTGTCGTGGATTCTTTTATCTCTAACTTTTTACTTCCCGAACGTAAGCGAAGGAAGTATTGTAACCGAGTTCATCGGACGAACAACCACTTTTATATTTTCTCGACGTTTCATGACCCCTACTGTACAAAAAAAGTAGTCTCCCATTTCGGTCCGTCTGTCTGTTGTCTGTCTGTCTGCCTGTCTGCCTGTCTGTCTCTATCTATTTTTAGTAGACGCGAAATCTTCGAAACTGTTGGACCGATTGTTGTCGAATTTTGTAAGCATGTAGAAATATAATGTATATGGTTAAATGCTAACCAAAATTTGGCTAATCATCCTCACCAAGAATTTGATGACGTATTTTAAAATGAGTTGAATGTTATACAAAAATATACTCCTATACTCCTATATAAAAGTTCAATTGCACGGTATAGAAACGTTATATTACCACACGAGATACATAAGCTCGTGGCGCAGTGACTCAGCGGCATTTTCGGCAAACCGGCAACATTCCGTCGTGGATTCGATACCGAACTCCGCGCTTTCTGTTTTTTTTTTCTGCATTGGTACAACGCTGTGATTACTTTTCTTTTGTGCTGTGACTAGAATTATTCATGTTGATGACGTCACCACAAATTTTTTATTGGTCAAATTAAGAACGAGTCACCCCATTTTCTCGAAAATGTCGCACGTCTTTATATAATAATGATAAAATAAGAATTATGGTATTTAGAACATTTTGTTCGATTGTGGTGTAATTAACAATTTTATACTCATTCAAATCAAACTAATTTCTATGTGTCATTCTTTCGATGTATAAACATAAATAAACACTTGAGGTTCAGATTGCTATTACCTAGTGCTGAAGGACAAGGGGTGTTATTTATGGCTCTGGTTTTTACTGAACAGCAGTTATCACAAAACGAAAATCGCAAAATCAAATTTTCTAATTTTTTTAAGAAGCTGGATTTGTCGGATTATACTTATAGCTTTAGATCAAATTAATAACCTCATTTTCTAAAAAATGTGACAATACCCACATTTTTGTTAATTATGATCAAATAAGAATAATAACAATCATATTCAAAACATTTGTTCCATTCTGGCTTAATTAAACAAATTTCTACGTGACATTCTTTTTTAGATTTGCTTATACAGGGTGACTCAAAAAAGTTAATGAATCAGTTAATTTATTTCATTGAATAAATCAACATTTGCAAAATTGAATACTTTGAAATCTTGCAGACATGTTAAAGTTATTATAAGCACGGCAAATTGTTAATCAAAATATATCTATTTATTCTCTCCAAAAATTTGATGACGTCATCTCAAAATTTTGCCGAATAAATGCTACCCAAGATGTGCAAAACATGATGAATATTTACGTGTGTGTATTTATCATTGGATTCATATTTTTTAGATTTGCTTAAACAGGTGGATCAAAACAATTAATGAATGAGCCAATTTATTTTACTGATTAAATCCAGAACGGCTCACTCCATTTTTCCAGAAAATTTTGGGAATACACTCTTATTTTTAGTATTACACTGCACCAATCGAAATTGATATACATGTCCTTGCAAAAAATGTTGATGTCTTCATCACAAGATTGTGTAAAGGAAAAACTCAACTCGAAAATGCTGGATAATTATCAGTGTACTTCAGGAGCAAGGGAAGTTCCGTCGAAACAACTTTGGACAAATTTTTTTGTATTATTCTAGTGCTGTTTTCTCAAAACATAGTATATATTTTCTATTGTTTTACACTTTTACAACTTTTATATACCTTTTCTCGATTTCCTTTCGGACTTTACATTTTTTTTCTATTATTCTTATTTTTTTCTATGCTCCTTTTATTTTCTATTCTTTGTTCAATTGCATTTCAAAAATTTTTTTTAATTTTTGAATTTCTAATCCGTTCTTCTTTTATTACACAGAGAGGGGGTCAGGTAACAGTTGGATATCATATCAAAAACTGGAGTAAAGTTATTTAGAAAAAACTTGCTTCTTGATCAATAAAATAGATTGCTTCTTTCATTAATTTTATATAAAATTTATATGTTACTATTATTATTATACAGTATTTATTCGGCAAATTTTTGAGATAACGTAATCAATTTTTTTGGAGGAATAAACGGATAAATTTTGCTTAATGATTTATAGTGCTTACGATGACCGTACAACGCTTGGAATATTTCACAGTATTCGGTTTCTGGATGTTTAGGGTGAAAACTCAACACGAATTCATAAAGCACAAGTACAAGAGTATGTTGTTTTATAAAATTTAAATAACATTTACTGTTTGATAAATTTTGGAAATGACGTCATGGATGACGTTGCTGGGGATGATTAGACAAATTTTGGTTAGATTTTTACCATTTACACAATATTCCTAATATCTTGGGTGTTCACTGAAAAAGTCATCAAGTTGTCCTTGATTTTTTTGAAAATCTTATGATTTATGAAGTATGTCTATAATTAACCTAAAATTTAATCGATGACAACTAACAACTCTGTCAAATGTCTATTATATAGAACACTAAGGATTTGTTTTATCAAAAAAACACCACCAACTTGATGAGTTTTTTCAATTGAACACCCATTACATATAAACTTCGACAACAATCAGTCCGGTAGTTTCAAAGATTATCTGTCTAATAAAAATCGACACAAACGACTGACAGACGGAAACGGAGATCATTTTTTCGTACTCTAGGAGTCATGAAACGCCAAGGAAACATGAAAGTAGCCTGTCACCGAATTGACCCTATTACAATATGTAGGTACTTACTTCGCTTACTCTCCGGAAGTAAAAATCACTAATATTGGGAATACTGATTTGTATTATAACGGACTGATACATTTCACAAATTAACAATTGGTTTTGGTATGACGTCGCAAAACATAACTACAGATTATTAATTTTGATGGAAGCTACTTACGAATGTCGCGCATTTGTACTAATTCAGTGAATTTATTTTGTTATGAATCGCAAAAATTTAATTGTAGATTTAAGCCATTTTATGATTTTTATTTTAACATTTTAATATTACAAATTAAGATAAATCCTAACTAATAAGTCTTATATAAAAAGCAACATGAATCGATCTTGTCGTATAGTAATGAAAAAGCATGGAGAACGTTTTTGTCAAAACATTGCGATTGACAAACGTTACCAACGTAGAAAATAAGAATTCAACAAAAATTTACTTAAAAATCTATGATGTAGTTTAATTGTAAGTAAAATTTCTGATTGAATGACTTCTCTAAAAAAATTCTGTTACCCAGGTGTTTTACGTATATTTTCTGACAGCCTCTATTATTATTGACGTTGTCAGGAAAGAACACAAATCTCAATGTCATTCTAGTAAAAATGAAAAGTTTTCATTTTATTGCAATCATTAATTTTGTATTTTCTAAAATTATATGAAATTATATACCTCAGCAGTTTGAATAAAAACGTGGAAAAAAAAGAAACAAACTTCTAGAACACTGCATAAAGGATACATGCAGTAGATTAAGGAAAAATAAATCAAAAATCTTTAAACTGCCATCACGGGCATTATCTAAACTGCATCATTAATAAAAATCTGGTATGGCGAGTTCTCTCTAATGAATTGTTACTAGTCAGGAAGAATAATTTAAGGAGTGATCATGTCTCTCTATTGAATTGTCACTAGGAAAGGAGAATAATTTATGGACTGATTCTACGGGTTGTGCTAATAATTCACATTTTTTAATTAGATTACATTGTATAAATCATCTGCTTTATAACAAATGGCTTAAAATTGTATGAAATAAATGTATTAAAACTACTTAATTGTATTATCATTAATTCGCATCTTTAACTCGACACATTCATAAACCCAATCATAGTGTATTTATTCAAAAAGTTGAATATGTTAAAAATTACTTCTTTGAGATGTGACACTTATTTTTATATACTATCACCATGGCCATGTCCGGTCCAAATAAGACCTGAATGGAGAAGTTTCTTGTGTGATTTTTTCATAACGGTGACCCTACAATATGTGGAAAGGTCCAAGTGAGAGTATTAAGGGGTTCATGTTCTGGATCATTCATCATCGGTAATCAGACCCTCGGTTTACATCCACGCCCAGTGCTGAACCAGGCTGATAATGCACCTCTTGATTTATACTCACGGCCAGTATAGTCACCATCTACTACCAGCTCTTGATTTACACCACCATGCATCATGTAATCTACTAGACGAGGTAAATAACGATTCGCCGCGACGGTGTATTGCGCGATGTGTGCTAGATTACCGCTTATAAATTTCAGAATGCTGAATGATTTCTACAAATAAAGACACGAACGCTTTAATTACCAAATAAAAGAATTAAGCCGTAATTCTGCCTCATTTTAGAGCAAATTTCCATTTCCCTTCCAATCGGCCTAACCCCCAAACTGGCAAATATTGCATTTTAATACAATGAGCTCAAAAACAATAATCCTCATCTCCAGTGAAGTGTCGCTAACAAGTTTAGAGAACAGCAGAAAGTTACTACATAAAGAGGAAAAACAAGCCCCGGCGCAATTCGAGGAACATACCTACCATAGTGAAATATATACATGACATAAATACCTAGGAAACGACCGGGTGATTAAACAAACTTATACAAACAGGCAAAGAAGAGCGAAATGAAGTGCTCGCTTCGCTTGCGACTCAAACAAGTGGAAAATGAATTTCCTTCATCGAATCCATCCCAGTTAATTTACGAGAAGGCTGTTTATAGACAGATATAAGGCCACATATACAGGATCAATCAGTCTACTGGAGCCAGTCTTGCAAGACGGCGATAAGATTTATATGGAGGCTAATGCGATCGGCTATGGAGCTCAGAAAGAGCACGCAAGAGCTTATGAACGACCGCCTTCGCCTGTCATAAATAACCCAGAATTAGAGCACGGGATACGGCAAACGCCACCACGCCGCCACCGACCGCCAGGTGTCAGAAGCGCGGTAACATGGTTGCTAGCAGATTGATAAAAGTTTTGAAATTTTAGGCGCTCTTAGTCACGCAATTTCTTAATAATAATTTAGCGAGCTGAAAGCTGCAGTAAAAAGGGGACTGATTTATAGGAAAGCGCCTTTGAAATAAAGCACTGGCGCCAAATTTATCACTAGAAAATCAAATTGTCGACAACCCATAGACGATGGTTCTATTTCTGCCGGAAAGTGGCACAGGCATAACTTTCAACATTTTTTGATTTCTCGTTCAAGGGTAATGACAATATTGCCTTATTAGAGGTAATTTAAATTAGTTTAATTTTGAAAAAAGATAATTTTTTTCCCTTTATGTCTGTCAACATTTTTATAACAAATTTACGTTCTAATACTGTATTTAGTTTTACTTTAATCTTGCTTAGACTTGTTTCTCATTGTTTTCAATTTCTCTTATTTTGTTTTGATATTTATAACCCGGTGTCAAGAAGTCAAACATTGATATCAAATTAATTTTTGGAGATCCATTCTGTTCAAATTTATATTTAATTTGGGATAGTTGTCCGCCTCTTGAGTAATCTCGGATATTTTAATTTTAATTTTATGATTGTATTCTTTCAAGTGTTAATTCCCATGTTACTAGTTTGTTAAACATATACATAACCTGATGATGACGTTAAATAAAGTCGAAATATGTCGTAAAGTAACTACAGCCATTTAGTCTCCTAATCATATACTTATTACGTTCAAGAGACGGACAACTATCCCAAAAAAAATTGATATCAAATATTAATACGATATGTTAAATCATTAAGTTCGAGACCTTACGTTTTCATGTTTTTGCAGTTTATAAATGTAAGTTCATATAACTGAGTCATCGAAATATGTACAATTAAACGAAAGCTTGGAGGTTTTAAAGTTTTTCTAGAAATATTTTAAAACAGAGTTAATGTTATGTATGAGTGTCATTATAGTCTTTCGTGTGGTGTGCCATCGATCTATAATAATAAAAGTACCCGAGTATGTACATTTATTGGAAGGGTATTTACGTTCCATTGTAATGAGCAATAAAAAATTATTTACTTCGTTTTTAAATATTGCTAGAAATAGGAATTATATTACGATTTAATTGCTTTGTAAACGATTTTTCCACTAATGAACTTTTTACCAAATATTATTAATAGGAAAGAACCTTAGGAAAATCTTGGCATGAAAATACATGAAAAGTCAGCCTTTTGCTACAAAAAAAATTGTTCTAAATTTTTTTAATTTAACTTTATAATTTCTATATATATTTTTTACGAAAATTTATAATTTGATTCTGCTAATTTAAAACATAGATAAAGCGTGAATTGTTAAAGTATACGAATAGATCATTTTTTTCGACACTGGCAATGAATATAAACAACGAAAATTGTTTAGTCTGTTACATAATGCCATTAGGCAAACATTACGACGTTTTCATTTACATTTATATTCTTCATTTTCTGAGATACTATATACTACAGCATACCTACTGTAGGGTCCACTTGTCAAAAATTGTGAATTTCGTGTCCTCGTAGCTCCTAGATTATAACAAGTTCCTGATCCGTTTCCGAAACTACTGGGGTGTTTGTCGAGAAACTCCAGATGTATTTTAAGAAAATCGTGTTCATGGGAAGATGTCTATGTAGTTTATGATCCAAAACTGTGATGACGTCAGCTCAAAAATTTGGTAGGAAAACTATTAAAACGTACAAAAAAATATGATTCGACACCACCCCTGCTTTTGACCTTATGTATGTAAATTTTTGGAAAAAACTTTAAATCCGGACCCACATTTCCCCTGTTTGTAATTTAAATATTCACCCTATTTGTCTATTTTGACATATCGGAATTTCACCTTACTCTAAATTGCTTTAAACGAAAATAAAAATTGGCTACAGCTATGACAAATTTTGATAGCATAAGTTTTTCATTTTCATTTTTTTTAATTCTCCATATTCATCTTATGCTAGATTTTTATCGTAACATAACGTGGAATTGCCCAAATGAAAAAATTCATTTCCCTAATGAATGTAATATGTAATAGGTAGGTGCTGAAAAACGTGCATGCACACCAGATATTAAAATACTGTTACGATGATCGGGTATTTAAAATCGGCGTGATTAAAACTCAACAATTTATTTCTTAGTAACTCAAATTTACACGACTAATTACACAGCCATTATATACAGAATAATTCCGACTGGAATGGATTTGACTAGACCCTACTTCTTCCATTGGACTTCACTGACTGTTCTCGACTGTGATTCCCATTTAAACAGCCAGGCGGTCCTTCTCGAAAAGTCGCCGTCACCGCTTCTAACCTTTTCTTGAGCGAACGCCGTCCGGCCGGGCCGCCGTCACCGATGATGGGTCACCCATCATCGCCGCACATACTAAAAAACCGATAGGCGTCGTACCGGGGCGGCGTATGAGTCCATTTCGTAACAATACTACACATTTAACTCTGCTGCTGTTAGTTGTTATTATTTATTAACGAACAAAATATACATCATTGCAAGTAGTCTATAAAAATGTAGTTTATACTGCTGTACACAAATAGGAAACTTGCTTTTATCCCTCTACTGACGAATTGTTACTTGTTTGTATCTACAGCTACAGCTTCATTTAATATCAGGAAAAAACACAGTTACCTTCATGTTACTATAACAACGTGTAAGTATTAAAAACATTAAAAGATCGATGTACTTTTATAGTACGTAAACACTGACGTGTCAGAGCCCTTAGACCCACTTGAATAACGCTGCCGACCCATTTATCGTAATTTACCATGGTTGTCGTTCTTCTGTGAAGTGGCAAAGAGCGGAACTTACGAAATTATGTATGACTTCACTCGCCTTTGCAAACATCTCAATTGTGAGTATCTTCAGCTGCATTCAAATGCACACTTACGTGAACATGAATTGTAGTGCCAATAAAAAGGGTAATTGCTTTAAAATCGATGGCTGATAGTAACAGGTTGAAATTCATGATGGTGAACAAACAAATATCGATGTAGTTTCAGATCATTAAGCGCTTAAAATGCACCACTGTTAAATAAAGAAGGCAATGAAAGGTGTAATTGATAACAGATGAGTGTCTGCACTCAGGCAGTTTTCCACAGTGTTGGATACTCGGATTTTATTCGTCAAATATCCATCGTTAACTCAATTAAACATGGACTAAGATTCGATTTGTTCCGCCTTTTGCCTCCGGGCCAGCACGCTCGCAGATAATTACTGCAAAAACTCTTATCTTCGCGTCTTTTTTTATGATGAGGTTTTCCTTCTAAAGAAGTTCAGATTTTTAGTATGTTCTTTTTAAAGTATTAAAAACGTAAATGGTTTTAAAAAAATTAAACTACTTTAGCAATTAAAGATATTTCATCAAATTTCTACTTATTTCTTGTAAATTTATCAGGGGCGGCCGGTGCCGGGGAGCACAAGGGCACGTGCCCCCCAAAATTACAACGTCTACAAACACACTGGACATAGCAAAATAGTAATTTCCAATATTTAAAAAATTATCCGGAAATTTGTGTCATAATTATCAAAACTAATTTTTTTATCTCGCTCCACTTGTATAAAATGTATCAAAACTTACTTCCACTTGCATCTAAAGATGTGTCTTGGATATATCATATGTAATTTCTATTGAAATGCTGATTAAAAGTCCGGCACAGAGACCGAATGGACCGAATCATGGCTGATTTAGATGTTTTGTTTACACCGTTGCCATGGAAACTACACGTCGTAGCCGCCTGATATGCGTCTGATACAACTGGATTGTGAGCCCGTTGCGACCGTGCTCTGGAGGATTGAGTTACTATCGCGGGTTTTAATTTCCATTCTGCGCAAACATGTATGATAAATATTCTTGGATAATCTTCTCGGTAATACAGACATTCGGAAACAACTACACACCGCTTATATTAATAATATTCGGGCACATAACGCAAGGGTCGACAAAAATCGCCATATATTACGCCGATTAATTTTATGGCTGCACTGGACTTTATCAGATCATTTGAAAGAAGCAATGGTTTTTAAAGGAACGCCTAAAACTGTCCAAAATGAACTTTTAGATGCCATGAACACCGAAGGCAGAAAGGTATGTGGAGAAATCCTTTTTTATTTTTATTGAATGTATTTTTGTATTTATTTCCATCACACAATTTCGTCTATTAATTGGTAATAAGAACCTGTTTTAAATCTTCAAATTTAACTCATCAATCAAATTGTGTGCCCCCATTTCAAAAGGTCACCAGCCGCCACTGAAATTTATCAGAATCCTTATTTTTTGTTTAAAATTCCAAGCAAATAATAGTACGTAAAAATATTGTACCTAAACAAGGTTAGAAATATTCTTTTTTAACATAACAAAGGCGCAAGGATGGGGTAGTTTGTATACTGATTTCCATAAAAATCCAAACACCTTGAATTAGTTGACTGATAAAACTGAAAGTTTTACCAAATAGGTATGCATTAAATCGAACTAAAGAAATGATTAAAATAACAGACCTAAAGCTTGTGAAATAAAAAATGTATTCAATAATGTGTGGGTCCACCTTGATTTCTAATGCACTCATGTACTCGGCGAGGCATGCTTGGAAGAAGATGGTTTATGGTGTCCTGTGGGATCTCGTCCCAAGCTTCCTGAAGCCGCATACGAAGGTCATTTAAATTATTCGGGGATGCTGCAAGTTACTACACGTGTGCCCATGATATCCCACACATGTTCGATTGGTGACAAATCTGGTGAACGAGCAGGCCAGTGGAGAACTTCAACATTATGTTGTTGAAGGTACTCTTAGGTAAGGAACTGCAATCGGCTCCAGTACGATGTATTCTCTTCCATTCAAATTTCCCTGAATGAAAACTAGAGGGGACCTGCTACCTTGCGTTATTGCCCCCCAAACCATCACGCCTTGTGTGAGAGCTATATGGCGTTCAACAGCGAAATTCAATTTCGGCGTTCTTCACGTAATCGCCTCACCCCCCTACGTCCATCGTGAGCCCAAAGACAAAACCGGGATTCGTCTGAGAACACTACCCGATTCCATTCGTGGTCCCAGTTTGCTTGCTCGTTGCACCATTGCAACCTACAAGCACGATGTCTTGATGTCAATGGGAAGCAAAGATATGGTCGATATGAACGCAACCCAAACGACCTTATTCGGCGATAAACTGATGACATGGAGGACGTATGCTCCAACGCACCCATCCGATCAGTTGTAATTGCATGAGTGGTAGAACATCTGTCTCGTAGGGCAGCAAATCGTAGGTGACGGTCTTCGCGTGTTGACGTTCTTTGAGGACGACCAGATCCACGAATTTGCTCATGACTCCTTCCTCAGACCACCTCCTCCAACACTGCAACACCGTTGAAACACTACGGCCTATACGGTCCGCAATTTGCGGTACTGAAAAACCGGCTTTTCTCATACCGACAATGTGGCCTTTTTCAAACTCACTCAAAGGATGAAAATGAACCGGCTCACGACGTCTTGGCATTTTTCACCTTGTTTTATACGCGATGGCCCTAAAATTTTCTACACAACTAACGCAAATCAACTAGCAAAGCAAAATTCTTCTAGACGAAACGTTATTTGCAAAAGGTAAAAAGGGTAAGATAACGTTAATGGTTTTTGTTGAAATTTTAATCATTTCTTCCATGACTGTCTCCATATTGGACCCGATAATATGAACAAAATGGCTCAACTCCTTCGAGGTGTTCGGATTTTTATGGAAATCAGTATATGATAACCAAGGCGTCTGACCATCATAAGTGGGATGGTTGAATTGTTCTGGGGCTCCATACCACGTTATATGAACCAAATGTTGCATTTTTCATTATTTTTTCAAATTTCTTCATTTTACTCTCCATTCGATCTTCCATGGTTTTCATTCAATCTTCCATAATGTTTTCTATTTGGTCTTCTATGGTTTTCATTCGATCTACCATACATTCCTGCACTGATTTCTCCAACTCACTCTTTAGCTGATGCTCGACTTTCTCTCTTATTTTTTGGTCCATTAAGATTATATTTTCTCCGACATTTTGGATAACTTGCAAATTTGCTTTAATGTCGTTCATTCATTCGGTCTTGAATTTCTGTTATTTCATTTTTGTTTGCTTCCACGTCCTTTAGGAATCTTTCGGTTAGTTTGCTTTGCTTATTTATTTTCACGTCCATTTTTTCGTTCATTCTTTCATCTCTTGCGTCCATCTTATCGTCGATTGTCTTGTTTCTGGCGTCCATTTTTCGGTCCATTTTTTCCGTTCCTGTATTCATTTTTTCCATTTTTGCGTCCATTTTTCATCCATTTCTTTGTTTCTTGTATCCATTTTTGCGAGCATAACCATGATCTGCTTTACTTGTGCCTCCATTTTCGCAGCTTGAGCTCTAGTCTCAACAAGCATCAGTGTTCAAAATTCTTGTCGAATCTGTCCGTAAATCTTCGTAAAACCAATTATTAATCTCGAATCTCACTTCCGATACCAGTTTTATGCTACTCGGTAATCAAAAATCGGCGAGGGTTAAACTCAACAATTTATTTCTCGGTAATACAAATTTATATGCCTAACAACACAGCGATTATAATTCCTCAACTTAGACTCTAATATTCTCGCGCTGACTAACCTAAAAAGCTGACTGCGCTCGAGGGTGGTCTCTATTCAAACCCATACGATCCTTTCTGGATGGTTCGCCGCCATCACTTCGAGCTCATTCTGGAGGCGTCGGCCGAGACTTTCGCAGAATCGTTTCTAGGCGCTTCTTTTAATCGAACCCCTCCCGACCGCCGTCACCGATGATGAGTAACCAGTCATCGCCGTACATACTAGAAATCCCTTGAGAAAACCCATAGGCGTCGTAGTGCGGCGGCGTATGGGTTTATTTCGTAACAATATGATTACTGAAAAAAGTTGACGAAAGAGTCTACAACTAAGAATGCATTCTTCAATTCTGTTTTCTTTGACATCGGTGTAACTGTAGAAACTCACAACCTATACAATTTTGTTTAAAACAATTCATTCATTTCGTTTCAAAATATTTTTTATTATACCTGCATCAATCCTTGATTAAAACTGATTACCATTTCTTAACTGAAAACTAGTAGTAACTTCTGCATTTTCACTATTTGGTTGAAAGTCTATATATGTTGATGAAGTTAGTTGATTCAGCAACAGATGTGTTAAGAACACCAGCAATGCGCTTGGAAACAACTATTTTGTTTAGAGTGGATTCTTCAATATAGCCACTAGCCACGCTCGAAGATTTCCACCCTACTTGACGTTTCAGCTCATCCACGCTCACTCCACTATTTGCCATGATCATAGCCAAACTTAGTCTAAAAGCATGACCAGTGTATTTCTCAGCGTTTGAGAGATTCAGAAAATGGGCTACATGAAAAGGACATTTTCCAAAAGTATTAATTCCAACGATTTGCTTCGTGCATTTTCCATTGGCATACTTCAAAAACACTCTATCTGTAGTTAGATTTTCTGGACGGAGTGACAGATATTTGTTGAATAACTTGACATACGATATGTCAGAGTCATCAATAACCGCAAATTTTCGGCCTTTTTCCGTTTTAGATGGACGAATAGTGATTAATAAAGCAGGACCCTCTCTCTTAATGTCAGACATACACAAATCACAGAGTTCATATCCTCTACATGATCCAAATATACCACAAATAGCTACAACCTGAAAAGCAATAACATTGATTAACAAATTTAAATGTTTTTAATCATTTCGGAGGCTTTCACGGTCGAAATCAATACATGATCATTTTCCGGGTTGGAACCGTGTAAATTGAGTTTTTGGGCTCAATGTTTCTCACACTTTCGTAAGTGGCATATTCAGGAGCAGGGTTAAGAATACGGCAAAAAAGCACCGTAACTCAGTATGTCAACCATACCAGAGGCGAAACTCTTTTGAGGGGAAGAATTTGGTTACGGCCTATTTAAAGCTTTTGAAGACACAGCCATTGAATCCGCCCAACTCAAACCCAAAGTCTGGTTCCGCTACATGGCTGACACATTTATCATATGGCCCCATGGTCAAAACGCCCTTTTAGTCTTTCACGACCATCTCAACAGTCAACACCCCGACATTCAGTGTAAACATGGCAACATGGAAGTGGAAACCAACAATTGTCTTCCTTTCCTTGATGTTATGGTAACAAGGTTACCCGAAGGTCGACTTGGTCATTCAGTCTATCGAAAACCTACCCATACCGATAGATATCTTCACGCTACGTCTCATCACCACCCCGCCCAAAAACGGTCTGTCATTGACTCCCTAATTCATCGAGCCATTACGATTTGCCAACCGGACAAACTCCAAAATGAATTAGTATATCTCCAAACATGTCTTCGACAAAATGGATACGACCACCACACTATCAAGTCAGCCATCCAACGTCGACTTAATCCCAACTCTGAAAACACTTCAAAAAATCGCCCAACTGATCTCGTATCGAATGCATATCTCCCATGCATTTCTCAGGTCACCAACCGTCTGGCCAAAATAGTTTAAAAAGCAAAAAGTTAAAGCAGTCTTCAAACATGCAACTAAAATTGCACAAATTTTTCCTTCCGTCAAAGATTCTCGCCAAGTTCTAGACTGTAGAGGAATATACAGCATTCCCTGCTCCTGTGTTGTAAAATAGATAAGAGAAACTGGTATGGTTAACATACTGAGTTACCGTGCTCTTTTGCTTTGTTCTTAACCCTGCTCCTGAAGATCCCACTTACGAAAGTGTGCGAAATGTTGACCCCAAAAACTCAATTTACACGGTTCCAACCCGGAAAACGATCATGTATTAAATATGTTTTAAATTGGTACTTACTTGCAAAAACAAGAACGTATCATCTGGGGCTTCGGTAAAAAATGTACTTAACTTCTTCTGGAAATACCAACGATTTTTTAGGCTCATAACCTTTGTTAATTCCTTTCATAAAAGCATGGAGTTTATGAAAATCAACTAAATTAACTCCTTTTTTAATTCTCAACATTGAAATTTTAAGTGAATACGATTTATATTGACTTGACTGTAAAGAATTAAAAAATTAGTGGTAAAAATTTAATAAATTACCGTTTTACCATTTCATGTAAGCAGGCATCACTGTTTCGTCCACAACGTCGGAATTTTTTCTTGCCATCCATTTCACTAATCTGTCGTATTCTTTACAGTACGCAACTTGGAATTTCTCAGGAATTAAACTTAATTCTGCTTGTTCTGCCAATTTTTTTATATCTTCATTCATTTTGTACCAATTCAGGAAGGTTTTTGCTTGATTTTTTTGCTCAAACATAATAACGTAAACAAACAATTTCTGTATAACTCTGTTATAACTAACTCTATGGAAACGATTGGATTTCAAAACCATCACATACAACCTTTGATCATTACAAATTTATTATTTTCATTCTAATTTTCACATTGTAGTGCAGGTATAATAAAAAATAGCGTATAATACTTGTGTATAAGCTCCTTTAAAACACTAACGACGATAAAAGCACTCCGCTAACGCGTCATGCTTTTAAACCCGTCGTGCGTGTTTTAAAGGATTGCTTATACACTCGTATTATAATATACTACAGACAAGCGAACAAAATGTTGGCAATTTGTTGTTGGATGTTGGCAATATTTTTCTTGGATACAGCTATTTGTATCTGGATACATGTTTTCAACAGTATTATACTTGTCTAAACCAAAACAGTTCGTCGTTCCAAACCAAACTCAGTTTTGAACTAAAAACGGAAGAGACTGTTTTTGCTGGCGCTAGTGCTGCTTTTATCACAATAGCTGCACACACCCAAAAACGAAAAAGAAGGCGGTGCCAAAGAGACTTTTTAAAAAATTGAACAAGCCATGGCGGCAACTTGATGTCTGAATTACTTTTTAACGATGGTAGCTCGGTCCGCAATTTGGTCAGAAAAACAAACATTTAATTTTTTTAACGTTATGAACAGCTTACACGTGGCGCACTCTTACACATACAGAGTTTAAATGAAACTCTAAATATATATCAAGAATATTAACATACATATTGGTAAGTAAGTACCTAAACCAATATAGGTAAATTTTCTCAACTTGCCACATCATCACTATGTCCATTGTAACTTTGATTACCCCTGGGCAGAATCACTTAAAATTTAACTTTCACTATAGTTAAAATATCACTGGATTAAATGGCTCAAAAAAGCCACTCAGCCCTACTCATACGCATCCTCTTTCTGGCTAGTAGCCGGAAAATCGTTACAAAAACGGCCCTAATTGGTGAAATTGTTTCCTGATTAACACAAACGGTATTAATTAACGTCATTTGAATGGGCAGTGAGGACGCGAACGAGCGTAAACAGAAGCCGTGCGACAAAGCAGTGTCCCTGTTGACGGTAAGAATACCGATTGATCAGCCGAATGAGCTAGTATCGGGTGCAGACCGTGGAATAATTTAACGATGCGCCCCCTGGATTTACGCGTGGACCCCTACCTGCCCGATATTACAATATTTACGATATTACAACCGTCGCTGCACGTGTGCGCATTTCGATGGGCACTTGAACGTTCTAAAAACTGGCCGTTTTTTCGAATACTGATATATAGGTAGTTTGTGCTAATCTCATCAAAGGGGTGTCTTTAGCACCGTGCCAGTATTTACATACATATAGGGAGATGAGGTGCGTTTGAGGGATTGGTGTCGGTGTATTGGAACTAATAGGTGCTGAGCACGGCTCGCGACGCGGTCATTTCACCGGAAAACCGTTTGGTGTTGACAAATCAGGCGTACTTTACACTCGTATCGTCGGACTCAACTAACTGAACATTACTGCATTACATTGGCCCGAACCACCTGTTTCGGCAAGTCTTGTGTTTGCAAAAAACGACAAGTCACGGGAAGTATACGTGATAGAAAAGACGAGAAAGTCGAGAGTCTACAGCCCTTGTTTTGGTAAAATTTGGAAACAATTTAATAAGACAAATGAAACTTATCATAATGAATGTGCATACTAGGAATAAGGGTGGCCGATACGGTCTCTTCAATGCCAATAATCGATATTCCATTGCATCGAAATCCCACCATGCCGGAAAGTATCAAAATTGCACGTATCATTATAAACGCTATATATAGTTAAAATCCGAATGTATCGGTAAAATGGATATTGCAGTGTAATGAACAAATGTTACTCTATATACGTAGTTTTGTTTCATTTAAAAATCATACCCTAAAAACATCAAACGTGAATATTAAATGCTCTATTGTTTGATATTGGAGATATTAAATTTTGAAATTGTATTGAAAATCTCATGCGGCAAAGGCAGAGACTCTTAAATTACTGTTCGAATTAAAAATTGTTAACAGATAAGGACTAGTAGCAATATTTCCTGTTTTCAAAAACACGTCATTTTTTCCATAAAATTTAATGTTGAAAGATTCGTAATTGAAAATTCAACTTTTGTTTAGCCAAACAGCTGGAAAGTACATTTTTGGCCAGAAAATCTTGGCCAGTATTTTTCTGACGTTTAAAAAAAACACGATGTAGTCTATGCTTTATTGTCATAATGACTGACACTTTTATAAAATAAACTTTGGCATACGTCATCATCCACATTCCAGTCTACGTCAAGAGGACAAACATGGCAAATTTGAGGTTATAAGTACGTAAAGCCTGTTTTAGAGCTTATGTCACTCGAATGACAGAACTGCCCAAGATTTTGTGGCCGAAACTGTAAAACTAATAACAGATTTTGTAGGAAAAGTTTAGACCTCCTGCCTCATGTAAAATTTAACTTGACAGTTCAGAAAAAAAATTGTTCGCCCATAAAGCACAGCATTTCAAATCGTTTCGAGAAATTAAAAGATCTGATTTTGCGAATTTTATTTTTTATGAGAACTCTTATAAATTAAAATAAAGATATGTAGGTGTGTGATATTCAAGTAAAGGTAAAGAAGTATGCTACGCATTTTTTCAAGTGAGTTTTTCCATTACAAAATTTTGTAATGACGTCATCAACATTTTTGGGAGGACACATATCAATTTAGATAAATGCAGTGTAATACTAATAATAACAATACTGTATCCCTAAATTTTCGAGAAAATAGAAGTAAATCCTTTTTGAATCTGGATTTAATCAATAAAATAATGAAACAATTTAATCACGTCCGTCGTGTGTAGTAGCAGAGCTGCAACTAAATGAAAAGTATTTATAAGTACTAGTAATTTAAAATAAATAGCTGTAACGCTAGTCGAGACTGTACACGTAAGAGTGAAACAGAGGAATTAAACAAAATGACATTTTCTACGAATTGCAATAACCGGATCAGAATGCGATGGACTCGATTACTATACTTCCTTTGACTACGCTCAATAAGTAAAAATGGCCTCTCAGCAATAATAACAACTTGAATTGTTGTAACGTTTTCACGTGACAACTACTTAGAAGTCGCCTTCCCGCGCCGGTGCTCAAGTACCAGGAGCGAACTCTTATGACTTCTTTACCTTTTAAAACTCAATACTAAATCGGAGAAAGAGAGGGTGCCACTCAGTCGTTAAAATCTCAGAGAGATTAGGAGGTAGGGCTGAATCTACTCAAAACTGGACGATGATTTTGAGGCGCCTTTAAAAAAAAACTCCTAACTTAAACAATTCAAAATATGTAATTACTGAAAGGCTGGAAAATGTAAATGAACAATTTTTCGTAGTATTCTAAAATAACAGATTATAATTTAAATGAAGTAACAACAAAGTGGTGGTATGTGTTACAAATCTAATAATTAAGTGATTCAAACCTGTGGTTACATCGTGACAATGCTTACTGTAGTGGCGTTAGCAATTTTTGTTGTTACGCAAGAGTGTCCAAAATAGTACCTGAACTTACGGCTGCTTCAACACTTCCCCCCAAATGTAGCTATATTCGTAGTTAGCATTTACGTAACAGGTGATCTTACGCAACAAAGAGTACAAAAATGAACGATTCGCAGCTAAATGAACGTACTAGCAATTATACACTAAAAGCCGCTTATCTATTTTTACTATAAAACGACAAAACTTTTTTACTATAAAACTCTTATTCTTAGGCAAAACTAAACCCACTATTTCTGCGAGAGACTGGAATTTACGAGGACGCACAAGAAAGCACAACGGTTAAATTCAGAACCATCAAAAAGTGTCAGTAAATTAGAATCCTTTAACCGCCGAATATATGCAATTTATGAATTTTTGAAATCTTTATAGTAATTGTAATATAATGTTACAGTGTTTATGTTTATACATCGGAAGAATGTCATGTAGAAATTAGTTTGATTTTTATTAAGTAAGCCACAATCGACTGTTCTGAATATCATTAATATCATGATTAATGGTATATTATAATTCTTATTTAATCATTCATTATTAAATAAATACGTTCGTATTCTCACATTCTCGAAAAAATTGGGTGACACGTTCTTAATTTGATCAACAAAAAATTAGAACATGATAAATTTTATTAAATTTATTGTATCTAATAAAAAAAAGATTTGCCGTCCACTATTTTCAACCCGTCAACCGTGGGTCTGTGAAGCAGAAAATCCACTACTGAGCCACGTATGCTGTAAAACGATTTCGTATTACGAGTATGTTCGTAAAGAACAAGGCGATTAAACAATAAAAAATGTACTCGTAGTATTAATAAACAAAATCAAGATAAGACTCGTAAACCACAAGTACAGGAGTATATTATTTCATACATTATTCAATATAATGAGCGAACGTCATCAAATTGTTAGTGGGGGTGATTAATTCAATTTTGGTTAGCGTTTTACCATCTACATGGTATTCATAATTTCTAATAAAAATCCGGACAGACAGGTAGACAGAACAGACGGACGGTCGGATGGACGAACGGACGGACGGACGAACAGACGGATGCACGGACAGACAGAGAGACAATCGGAAATGAGAGACCTATTTCTTCATACTCTAGGGAGTCTAGGGGTCATGAAAGGTCGAAATTATAATACTTCTTCAGCTTACGTTCAGGAAATAAAAATCTAACTTTTTTGTTTTTAGTGAATGTTTGGACAGTTAAAACTTGGAGTTACAATAGATTCTGAGAATCTGAGCTGATTGGAGTGCTTTCCTACTAGAATAGTTCTGTAGAAGAAACCATTAAATCAAAATTAATAAATAAGTTGGAGATAGCAATCGAAGCAGTAGTGCTCGGGACCGTGTACACCTACCATTAAATAATTTTGCAAAATGGAATAAGTATGTACTCTGGTAAATATTAATACAAAATATTTTTACGAAAAGAGTTGAAGTTGTTCTGTTCAGTCCTCCAGAATACAATTAAACTCGTATTTCATAAGCAGCACATATCTAACTATATATGTAAAATATTACAGAATAATAAACCTATATAAGATATGACCCCGTTTAGACATCAAAAAAATCGAAAAGTAATCGCGTCAGACATTTTATTATTGTTTAAACTAATGTTTTAACTTATTATATTGATACTGTATCCAGATGCAAATTCTTATTAGTTTTATCAAGACATTGATATAGATAACACAGTTAATAATCTTTGACTTCCAAGTAGAAATTTAGCCGTACAAAAAATATCTGTATCTGTCATAGACAACGATTTTAGATTTAGTTTTCAGTTCTAAAAAAAGTTTTAATTTATTGTTTAACAATTGTAAAATTGTTGTCAGAAACACTTTTTCCCAAAACTATGCTCTAAAGTATTGTAGTAGATTGCATGTGTCGAGAAAATATAAAAAAGAAGACCTCCTGTTTGCCATTGTCCGCTGTCTGTCTATCATCTATCTGTTTACAATTTGATTTAGTAAGCTATACTCAAAATTAATGAACAGATTACTGTGAAATTCTATCATTTGTAATATAATATAAAATGTAATACGATAGATACATACTATATTTTAGATTAGAATAACTTACATTAAAAATCATTGAATCAAAAACTGTTTATCTACGTCTTTTAACTAAGTATTTATGTAATTTTTCCGAAATTCTGGAAATTTACCGAAAGATCAATAAAAAACACTATCAAAGGCAGCCATGGATTCTTAAAGATTTGAAAGGTTAAGCTGCGAATACAACGATCAAAGACAAACTTTCAAAATTTCATGACTATCTTTGACCGTGTGTTTTTTATTGGTCTCCCGGTAGTACTGTTGCTATTAACGTTGCCCTGTATGCATCAATTTTATTAATGATAAGGGTCAGCACAGCGTACTTTTTCACCCTTAGTTTAATATTCCATTTCAGCTTTTATTTTAACTTCTTGAGTTATTACAAAAAAATATATATAAGCAAATTTTATAATTTGTCTACGAAACTTATTAGTGTGGAGAGAGGAAAATTCCCTGTAACATAATAATAAATATAATAGCGTTCATTTCCCAATATTTGGAAAACTATTCTGTATCTATCCAATCTCTGAACAGTAGTTCCTGGTATATCTAACTCTTTTCAATCACAATATGACATCTATTGTGAATTCTAGTAATGTCGGGGAAAGCCGAGTTCAGCGGTCTTACCTATTCTGCATTTCTTTTACCAGACCACTTGGTTCTAGGTTCCTTAACGTCAAAAGATTTTAGTCTTTTTCTTTTCCAGTGACAGTTATACTGAATAATGAAATCTGTAATAGGTACTTGAGTTAAACTGTCTCTTTTTATGTGCCATATTTGTAGTAGGTCATTAAATAATTCTTGATTTCTGTTTAGTCATTTTGAAATTCAATTTTTGAGATACAATCAAATGTTCTTTCATATCATTTTTTTGTTAATTTGTTTTTGGTCCAAAAAACAATATCAACATTTTAATTTTGTTTGCGACCCCATTGTGTCACACTGCCTTCGGCGCAGTTGTTTTTGTGGTTGTCCTAATAGACTTCGTCACGTTAGGGCAGTGTATTCCTCAATCAAATGGGTATTTAATAGGAACATATTGCAATTCTCGAGAGATAAAGTCCCTTATTACGACACTTGCTCTCCGGAGACATTAGCCATTGATAATGCGATAGCAAACAGCGATAGTGGCTGGAGATAAATAGAACGAGATACAGCGGTCCAGATAACATCCCCCAGCGCCACCCCCGTGACAATAGGCGACTGCCTGACATGTTCATTACGTACACTCTGATGTGTATTAATGTGACTCGAATTGCTTATCTCGTTAATATGACGGACTTTGATGAGTTTTTAAATCACTATTGTTAATAAACACCCAACGGACCGAAAAAAGTTAACAACGTGCGACCCTTCCACTGTCCCAGCAGATCGAATTAAAAGAAAACTGAAACTGAGTGAGGATGATGGAGGTAATTGAGTACAAAACAATTGATGTCAGATTATTTATTACTCAACAGGCTTCTCTTTTTATTATGAATAATGTCTGAAACTAATAATTCAGTATTTTTGTACCGTATTAATCGATGGGCGGCGTTTAAAAATGAATGCACATGTTTCATTTACCTACTGTGTTCCATGTTGTATCAAATCCACTTCAACGTGCAGTAAAGCGATTAAAAAAATGGTAAAAATCCGCTTTGCTTATCGGGCGTGCCGATTTAAGCAAGGGTTTTGTTTTGTAAGCCTTTGCTTTGTATAACTTCATTTACACTGATTTAAATCGAGCCATTGAACCAAAAACATGTGTAGGGATTACACTCGAAGATTTCATAATTCGGTTTGGACCTGTGTAACCAACAACCGTGTACATTTTTTAAATTAATATTAAAGTGTATCAGTTACGCTACAAAACAAAAGTTAATTACTAATTACTAGCAATTTGTCTTGCTTTTTGTTTCTCAATAATATTACTTATGATTTTTCGTATATGAAAATTTTAGCATGCAAATAAAGTTAGAAGTAAATTTCAGGCAAATAAAAATATTTGTAAAGCAACGTAAATTACACGTCAAATTTTATACCTAATTATTTGTAGGTAATTAGGTACGTTTAACAAAATTTTGTATGCACTTATTGCATCGTATTTTATTGCTATGATTGGAAAACTGGTAATTATTATATAATAAACAAGTTATGTAAAAACACATGAATTTTTACTTTCCGACGTTTCGTGACCCCTAGAATACGATAAATAGGCATCCGTTTTCCGTATAAATAAAAATAAGTATAGGTATATATGGGGTATTCCATACCAAATCGACCACTTTTTAACCCGACCCCTTTTGATATGCCTGAAAGTTTTTCTTCCTTTTCTATCCTATAAAAGACGTTTCTCAGAATTTTTTCAATTTTTTTTACCCGACTCAAAAAAAGTTATGAATTTTTGAAAAAAACCGCTCATTTTTTTTTGAACTGCTAGAACTTTTTCAAAAATTGACCGTTTGGGACCGTTTTTTTTTCAAAATTTTTGTTTTTAAATGTACTTTTCGGAAAAAAATATACCAAAATTTTTAAAGTTCATCTTATAAGAAATTTTTCAGTTTTTTGAGAAAAACCATCAAATTTTCGAAGTTCGCCATTTTTTATTTTTTATTTTTTTTTCTCATAAAAAACTTCAATCAATTCTCCAATTATCCCCACTAATCCCGGAGTGGGCCGATTCTTTTTTCTATTTTTTTTATTTAATTGAAAAAAAAATCTTTTCATTTTCAATAGTAAACAATTTTTTTTTTTATCTATATTATTTATATTACAAAAGAAACATAATTAAATGATTTTCAGGTAATATATTTTTTATTTATAATATATATATATATATAATATAATAAGGATTACAACATCGATCGAATTGCTTATTTGATGCCATAATGTTTCGATGAAATTATTTTGATAAATGTAGATAAGTATAATAATCAAAATAATTATCGCTTCTAAAACAATGAATCAGAAGAATATTCATAAACTAGAGAAAATTGTTCTTTTTATTAATCAAATATAATGACAATAATCTTTAATTCAATACTAAAACGCACTGAAGATTTATGGGTTATGTTCTAACTCTCAATTTAAGACAACCGTATAGATTTATGGATTAGAACATACTTGCGTGTATCGAATAAACTGGCTATAGGTAAGTCTGTAATTGTCATACCCTAGTTTATCGATCCGATTGACGTATTAAGATTTGAATCTCAGTCATATTAATCGTAGATTAAGATTATAAATAAAAAATATATTACCTGAAAATCATTTAATTATGTTTCTTTTGTAATATAAGGAGTGTTCATTTTATTAAACGGACACCTTTAAAGTAACGCCACTTTTCTAATTTTTAATCTAAATTATTCTAGTTTTTATATATGAAAGCTTTAAGTTGTATCTATTAAATGCCATTTTTGTTTTCAAAATAACATTATTTCTTTTTAAAATGAAGCGAATCGCCATTGGGGCAAGAAAATTATCTTTGCAAAAGTGATGCTACGAAAAATTTCCGTTGGGGGGACTGCCTAAAATAACTAAATGTTCAAAATCAGCAATGTTCCAAATAATCAAAAAGTTTGGGGAGTTTAATACTTTAGAAGATTTGCTCAAATCCTGACCGAGAAAAGGCCCGCTTAACGAAAATATTGAGGAAAACATCATTAAACTGCTAAAATTAACGAAATGTATGTCTGTGTGGGAAATACCGAAGAAGCAAGGTGTTACCGTAGGTATTGTACAAAATATAAAGACTCGGAATAACATTAGAACGTATTAAAGCAAAAAATCCCAAAAAGAAGCGAAAAGCAGCGCACAAAGTTTAAAAAAAAAGCAGGAAGTTATAAACAATTTTGGTCAGGAACAAAAATCGTTGTGTTTTGATGGACAACGAAACGAAGGTTAAAATGGACTGCAATACACTACCCGGCTCCCAGTTTTATAATGCAGTTGTAGGGGAAGATGTCCTCGATGACATGAAAACAAAAAAAAATTGAAAAGTTTGGGAAAAAAGTCTTAGTGTGGCAACCGATTTGATCTTGTGGGCTAAAAAGTTTTAGTTTTTTTTTACGATTGGAACAATTCGGGGCGATGATTACAGGAAAGAATGTATAAAAACGCGATTATCGCCTGTTTATTGCAAACATCATAACCCTCCATTGTTTTGGCCAGATTTGGCTTCGGTTCACTACGCTGGTGCCACTCAGGAGCTTCTTAATGCCAATAATGTACAGTTTTTAAAAAAGGAAAATAAACCACCCAACTGTCCTGAGCTTCGTCTACTTGAGCGATAATGGGCAAATATGAAATCAGTGTTAAGAAAAGATGGCCGTACAACATCATGAGTTGGAGATTTTAAAAAAATGTGGCCTCCTGCTATGAAGAAATCACAAACAAACCTGTGCAAACAGTGATTCGAGGTATTCGCGCAATAGTTAGAAAATTGTATAGTTTCTGAATATAATTGATTAGAGAATAAGAATAATTATTTCATTTAACATTGTTAAACATTTTTATAACAAAAAAAAAATAAATTAGCCCAAAGTACTCGAATTAGTAGCAATTTTTCAGTGTCCGCTTTATAAAATGAACATTCCTTAAATAATATAGATAAAAAAAAAATTTTTTTTCTTTTGAAAATAAACAAATTTTTTTTTCAATTAAATAAAAAAAATAGAAAAAAGAATCGGCCCACTCCGGGATTAGTGGGGATAATTGGAGAATTGATTGAAGTTTTTTATGAGAAAAAAAAATAAAAAATAAAAAATGGCGAACTTCGAAAATTTGATGGTTTTTCTCAAAAAACTGAAAAATTTCTTATAAGATGAACTTTAAAAATTTTGATATATTTTTTTCCGAAAAGTACATTTAAAAACAAAAATTTTGAAAAAAAAACGGTCCCAAACGGTCAATTTTTGAAAAAGTTCTAGCAGTTCAAAAAAAAATGAGCGGTTTTTTTCAAAAATTCATAACTTTTTTTGAGTCGGGTAAAAAAAATTGAAAAAATTCTGAGAAACGTCTTTTATAGGATAGAAAAGGAAGAAAAACTTTCAGGCATATCAAAAGGGGTCGGGTTAAAAAGTGGTCGATTTGGTATGGAATACCCCATATCTATCTGTCTTGTTTGTCTGTCGTCTATGTGTTCGAAACTACCGGACCGATTGTTGTCAAATTTTGTATGTACAATTTGATGACGTCCATTCAAATTTATACTCATAGTATTCTGCTTTATGAATCCGCCTTGGTTTTTACTCTAGGCGTCCAGATTTTCACAAAAAAAAATGCAAAGTGAATCACATTTTACAACAGTGCAAGAGCACTGACGTGTGTAGAACTTCCTAGTTATGCTGTAAAATTATTAAATTACTAACGCGAAGGTCGCTGGGTGTGATTGACTCATCAAAAACAATTCACCCCATTTTCTCGAAAATTCGATAATACGGTAATGTTGCGCCCTTCTATCTTTAATAATAATAAAATAAGAATTATGATAATGCCAGCTAATTGTCCAAAATAATATTCAAAACGTTTTGCTCCATTGTAGCTTAATCAATATTTTTTTTAGAAGTATAAACATAAACAATCGAAGATACACACGCATTGATTACATGTGTTTTAACAGTGTACACAGATCTTTGTTTTAACTTCTAGGGGCTGACATTAAAAAATAAACAAATTCCTGATTTTTTTTAAATTTTTATAAGAAGCTGTTACTTCAGGAGCAGGGAAAGTTATCTCTTAATAACTTTAGACCAATTTTTGGAACTAAAATAGATATCAGTCTGCAACTGTTAACTCTGTTTTGTTAATGCATGTATCTACAGTTAATCACGCTACAAAATATTTAAATTTTAAGGCTTATTACTACCACTACAAAGTTGTTGTTTGCCGTCGGTGGTTACAAATGAAATTACTTTTTATAATATTGCGAAAATAATGTAACATTACATTCTTTTTTTTTCTCTCCAATGTCAGTTTATAAACCAAATTAAAACTCGTTAAATAAATGTGACAAAAGTTTAAAAATAACATAAAATCAGAAAACAAGTATTGATTGACTACCTCATTAAAAAAACAAGATTTTTTATAACGTTTTGATATATATATTTCATAAATGTGTTGTTGCGAAGGAAACCCATACGCCACCCTGCGACGACGCCTATGGGTTTTCTAGTGTGTACGGCGATGACCGGTGACTCATTATCGATGATAGCAGCGTTCGAATAAAGGAAAGTCTGAGAGCGATTTGCCCGAAGTGTCGGGAAATGTCGATAAGGAACTCCAGAACAACCTCAAAAGCGGCGATCGAGATCTGTCCAGAAGTAAATAGGGATATCGTTGTAATAGTTAGTCGTGTAAATTCAAGTTAGTAAGAAATAAATAGTTGAGTTTTAACCTACGCCGATTTTATTCGCCCGATCAACGTAACAGTATTAAGTTTTATTAAGCAATGTAACAAAAATAAATTTGTTGAATCCGGATGGTATTAAATGGTACAAAGACCAGTAAATAGCGGATTTTATCCAAAATATACCATACAGATGATCAAGCAAATAGGATGATCGATTATGATTTAAGAATGCTTTTCGTACAAAGAAATTGGTTAAGTTTTTTGAATCAAAGAAAAGAAAAGAAAAGAAAAGACACTTAATGAGGTAATGTTGCCAAATACGAAAGATTATATGCCAATACGATTGGTATTTCAACAAGATAAGACCCAAAACACACAGCAACAGATATGGTTGGAATCTAAGAATGTTGTCGATATGAAGTGGACAGTTCTAGATGCCATCGAGTACATATGGGATGAGGTAAAAAGACAACTTGTACATGCATTTGTACATTTTCTACAAGAGAAAATTATTGGAAGAAAGAAAACCTTTGTTCAAGAAACTATTACAAAGTTGACTGATTCCGCGCCAGCAAGATTTCATAAAGTAATAAGACACAAAAGATATCGAACAAAATATGATTTAGTTTTGTTTAAAATTGGACAATAAACCGTACATTTTAGAAAGTTGTTTATTTTCGCACCAATTTTTCACAAAAATAAGATCGGTATGTACCTACCTTTAACGGCGTTGATAGACTACTAAATATGTTGAGCCACTGGTTGAATTTTTCACTACGGCTACTAACTTTATTTTAAAATTAAGTATGTTTTTGAAAGTTGCGTAATTTATTTATGGTGCGGTGTGGTGTTTATAAAAACAGAACATAATGCCTTTGTCGAAAGTGCACAGAACCAGAAAATACATAAAACTTTAGAAAAGCAGTATTTTCAATTTTTTTGTATAATCCAACTTTATTACTAGGGCCAGGCGGTCGAAATTTAAACGCTGCGAATTAACCCCTACCCCGGCAGGCCAGTGGCTTACAGCCGATGTTACGTATCGCGAAGAAAATTACGCGAAAAATAACATTAACGGAATGTCAGTTGATGATTTTAAAATCCATATCGACGAAATAAGAGTAATAATAATTTTAATAATGGTCAGGTGTCCGCCTCATTGACAATAAAATTATTTGTGTGAATTATCAAAAATAATACACAACTGGAAAGCGGGCTGATAGTGGGCATAAATAAATTTCGACCGCCCAGCTCTATTTATTACCCAGTGATAAAAAGTTGCGAGTTTTTTACTTACCGAGCGTATGCTTAAAAAGTATTGTAACCCAGTCCATCGGGCAACTGGCTACTTTCATATTTTCTCGACATATCATGAGTTAGTTCATCAATCATCACACAAAGAGTACGAAAAAATGGGTCTCCCGTTTCCATCCGTCTGTCTGTCTATCATTTGTTCGGATTTTTAGTTGACAGATAATCTCCGAAACTACCTCACAGATGACTGTTGTCAAATTTTACATGTATGTTAGAAATAACGTGTAGTTGGTAAAACGCTAATCAAATTTGCTTAGTCATCCCTACTACTAATATGAAGACATCCATTCAAAAGTTTTCATCATAAATAGAATTTAAATGTTATAAAATAACATACTTCTGAGTATAAGTTCTGCGTACTTTGAAGCCGACGCTGATACGATATGAACGTAGTAATGGTCGAATTCTTTCGAACTATAACCATAAACAGTCGAAGTTAACCAAGTACTAAGAATTAAGAATACATTTTTTCCCGTTGGTTATCTGCTTAAAATTTATTTCATATTACCCACACGTGTGAAAACCGCGCCCCCTTGGAATTTGCACCCTCGTAGCTCAGGAGCGACGGGGGTGTTATTTACGCCAATGGAGCGAGGGAAGCTGTGTCAAAATAATCCTCGATCAATTTTTTTCATAGGCCAGAAGCTAGGCTTTAGCAAATACGAGTGAATTTGTTGAGCTGAGCTGATAGGAAAGGTCTCCAAATTACGAATATTCGCAGAAACATGTTCTGGACGAATAATAATACACAAGATTTATTGTGTAGATTCTTATATACTTAAATAAAATTGTTGATTATATTGACAGTATATAATTATGGAAATGATAGTATAAAAAAAAACTCTCTACGGCCGAAAATGAATAGGACCTGCCAATCGACCGAAAACCGCGAGTTTAAATTTTTGTTTTTACAGGATTTTTACATTACGCATATTATTTGCTTTATTCATTCCTAAAGTAAAGTGTACGTATTTTAACAAATATTTTAAACTGGTTATTCTAGTTCAAAACTTAGAAAAACTTTGCTATGTTGCAGAAACATGCGCAGGTAACCCATTTGACAGTGACACAATGACAGGCAACATTTAATAATACCAACTGATATCGATAATAATAATAGGAGAATCCCAAGTTTTTGCTGAACTAGTCCGGCAATTTTTGTTTTCTGGGGGCCAGAGATACAAAATATGTACATATGTATTAAGCATGAGGGTAACTGCTAAATTGTTGGAAATATTGGCATAATTAATATTACAAAAATTAAAGTAACGGACACTTTAAACACCATAATTAGAAGAAAATTATGTATTAAGCACATCCAAGGTATATCACGAAAAGATTAACTTACATACCTAATTGACCTGAAAAAATAAGAAAAATGTCATACATATTTTACCTTAAATATGCAGACAATTACTTTTAATTCAATTTTTATTTTATTTTTTTTATAATCTGAAAAGGAAAATGGCATTTGAAACTTAAAGTCAATTAATTTTTCTTTCGCTGTTGCTTATGACATAGACACCACAACACAAATTTTGACTCGGTTTCCTAAACTTCTGTCTTTATATTAGCTAGGGGTATTTTCGTCTGAAATGTGTTAACTACTTCCAAAATCCACTAAAACAAGAAGCAGTCTGCATCTCCGGGCAAACCAAGGCACTTGTATGTATCTACTACAAATGACTGTAAAAACACTATCTTTGTCGTTGCAGTATCGATTTTAAAAGAACGGTTTTACCAATAAAAAGTATAACTCCCCATCAAAAACACTATCACATAAACACCTGGAGCGCAATTTGTTGTCTTCAGATATGCTAACAGCTAAAACCATCTCTTGCCGTGGATGCAATATATTAATAGCAAATATAATAATAATAGGTTATTTAACATCATTAAATATCATATGTATGCGTGCTACCTAGATGTCAAGAGAAAAGTAGATGTCTAAAATTGGTGTAAGGTTATTTCGACAGAACTTCTGAAGTACAATGAAACATATCCAGCATTTTCGAAAAATTATAAAATTTGATATAGTATTCTTCATATACCTACTAATATACAAAATTTCACAACAATCGTTCCAGTAGTTTCGGAGATTACGTATTTGATAAAAATGGATACAAATACCAGACAGACGGTGAGACAAACAAACAGACAGATAGACGGGAAAGGGAGATCACTTGTTTCATACTTTAGGGGTCATGAAACGTCAAGAAAATGTGAAAATAGCAATTGTCCGGTTCATAATAGCGGGTTATTTAAACGTTTAATCGAAAATATATGTATTTAACTCATTACAATTCGTAAATGTGTACACTTTCCTGCGTAGCAGTTATTACATTATCTCCTAAACCGTTGCTTTAGTGAGTATACCTCATAAAGATACGAGTTAATACGGCGCGAACTTTGCACGGAACAGTTTAACGAAAAGGCAAATTCGCTATCAGCATCCACCATAAACAAGTATCTCACGTCCTGGTTGGCTTTTATGCGAAACAACATATTACTCTTATCTGCGACTCTTACACGACGAACAGAATAACTAGTTAGCTTTATCGCTTCACACTTCATTCTAAGCGAACTGAAAATGGCAAAAGTTTAGTGGCAATGTTATATGCTCCGGTCCCGCTATCTTGAAAAGTTTGCTCTCGAGCTAACTGGTAACTGCATCATCTCCCCCAAATCTCCCTGCACAGCACACTCCTTCATTACGTCCGCGCCAACGGATCCGTGATTTTATTAAAATGTCAACGTTTTTCTTGTTGATTCTTCCAACTTCTTGCTTGCTTCTCGGAATTAGACGCGGTACTCACGAATTCTAATTAAAATTTACCAAAGTTTGATAGCAAGGGCGCCTGGACCAGACGGCCATTAAATAATGCCGTTTGTTTTGGCGAGAGTGTGCTTCGGAAAATAATTTAACCAGAGAAGTGTTTACGTTTTCGGGACGTTCTTTAGTAGAAAATTGTTTTAAAAAGAGATTTAATAACACATAGATTTATTAAAGATTTTTCACTATGGTTTTGGAAGATACACAAATATTGTATAGTTTTGTATTACACATAATTTTTTTTTCGGTCTTTGCTTCCAGACACTTAATTAAATTGATGAAACTGACAGCCATCTACATCCAGAGATCCCTAATTGCCGAGTAGCCCACTTAAAGTGTTTTAGTGTCCATAACGCATGTTTACAGATTATGCAGTTTTTTCCCAAAGGTAGAGTTGCATGGGACTGCCCTAAAAAGTATAGTTATTTCTATAACTGAAATATTTCCATATCTATTTATCCACGTTAGTTTGGAATTTCAACGACTGAAACAACCGAATTTCAGACGAATTCTTCGTGCAAATAAATAAAATCAAATAAAAAACAAATTTTGACTGATCGTTGATATCGTGATATCTTTGAGTACAGTACACTTTAGAAATAATAGGAACAAATTACTAAGAGCATCACAAAATATAGTCACGATTTAATTTCTCAATAGATAACCCTCTTATACGCACTAACTACGAGGAGTTATTGATAAATAGCCTGTTTCAAACCTTTCCTATGAACAAAACCGAAAGCAGTTACCGTGACAACAAGTGTATTGTGTTTGTAAAATAGGTTCTCTAATTGTAGTAAAAAATCTCGATAAAAGTGATCGATGAAAAATTGTATGCATCAGTTGGTTCGGCCTAATTACGCATATAGTACTTTTTAAACAAGGTAAAACTGTGACTAGGAAGGATTAGTCTGCATTATTAACTAGGTTTCCAACAAGGAATGAGAAATACTTTAAAGTAATACCTTGATTGCGTTCTAGAAAATGGATGAAATTAGTTTTGAAATGGTTAACCACCTTACTGTTTACTGTTCACCAGATTTAGCTTCATTAGGATATTATCTACTTTCGAAACAAACAAATACTATCCTAGCTGACGCTCGGGAAGTAAAAAATCGTAAACAGGACAAGTTCTCATCAAACAAAGCAATAGTAAACCCCTAAAATACGCTCCAACAAATCCAGCAAAATTTTCGGCAAAATGGGGTGAACCGACCAACCGTTTTGATTTGATTAATAAAATAAATTGCTTCATTCATAACTTTTTGTTATACAATTTTCCAAAGTTCTGGATGTTTAGGGTTAAAAATTGGCCCAAAGTTATATAGAAAGAAATTTCCTCGTGCCTGAAGTACAGTTGAACAGGTTTTTTAAAAAAATATAAAATTATTTTGCCAATTTTAATAAAGTAATATGTGGACTGTTACAGAGCAGATAAACAAGCATGTTATGCACGTATATAAATCTGGATGGAGAGCGTGCAATAGTAGCAATAACAGGATTGTGTACTCAAATGTTCGGGAAAGTGGGGTGAACCGTTCTTGATTTGATCAGTAAAATAGATTGTCTTATTCATTTTTTTTTCTTGCGTCACCTTGTATAACTAATTCTAAAAAATACGAACGCAGTGATAAACCACAAACATAGAGCCATAATATTTTGCATATTTTAGGTAGAATTTATTGAGCAAAATTTTTGAAAATATCACGAGCGCAAACACCTCCACTTCATGTTGATGTTTGCGCTCGTGATATTTTCCTAGACAACATGTTTGAGGGATGAGTTTGCAATTTAAACGACTAAAATGAATAGTTGGAATAGTATTCGGAGAATTAATGCATAAAACAAAATCAATAACTAAATTTTTATTAGATTGTCAAAATTGTGACTTTTAAAATGTAAAGTTTTTTACTGACTAAATAAAGCAAGGTTCTGTTTAATCACTGATTAAACGTAAGGCTGTGTTTAATCACAGTAAAATCCAAATTCAAATTTTCATGGCTTTAGATTGGTTCACTATTAATTTATATTAAAACGCTTCAAGTGGATACAACCAAAATTTTTAGTCTTAAAAAAATGTATGATTACGAAAACCACACAGTTTAGCTAAATTTAAAAAAAAAATTCCCTAGCCATTAGAAAAACGTTTTGTGTAAAATATTTCATAAACTTTATGTAAAGACGCCAGAAAATATATTTGCGAATATAAATTTTATTTTCAGTTTATACGCTTCTTCTTGTTTTATCTTTTTTTTCATTCTATGTATGTTTAAACCATAAATATTTATTTAGGATAACTTGACGCCTACAAGTGTTGCAATACACGATTAGCAAGTTGCAAGACCAGCATCCCCGATTTGTGATTTATCATATTTTTTGTTTTATTTGCTGTATATGTCGGATAAAAATGTAGGTAGTTTAGAAAGTGTTGGTAGTGCTGTAAGATGTAAATACTTTTCTGCTCACTCAAAGAAATTACAGATAAATTCAGATAAACAATATTTGAACAGTTTTCGGTTCAATGGAAAAAATATTGCATACTGAAGTTTTGTACGCTAGTGTGGTGTGGTGCTTAGGTTTGCTGAAAGCTTATAATTTTATTTCTATTTATATTTATACTATTACATAATAAACTTCACGCCATTTTAATAATAATTAAGTTACAAGTTATTAAACACATATATATGTTTTTTGTCGTCGGTGACTATACTTCATTTTTTTTTATTTTCTGATTGTTTATATACAAATATATATATACTTTACACTACTAATACGAAATAATTCATTTACAGTCAATTTGTCTGCAGCCTCAAATCTCTAAAAAATCTTCTTTTTGGGTAAATTAGAAGATTGCTCAGCGGTTTGTGGCGTAACTTGTTATAGTCTAAGATTGCGTAACAAACAAACCCTCGAAGGAGAAACAAGGGCGACTTTCGACTAAAGCGAAGGTGTATCTTATTAGTTGCCGAGACCGTATTTTCTGTTGTAATTATCTTTCTCAGTTCGTTTCTCTCATTATAAAGGCCTGAATTAAATAATCAAGGAGCGGAAAGACAAACGAACTGAAATAACATTCCAAATAGGTACGTTGCGGGGGCGACCCAAATAATTAACATCTTCAACGGCCCCAACTACATTTCTTGGAGCAAGCCAAGGAATAAGCAAGAATTTAATGAGCTTAATTTATGCCATTATTACTCGACGTGTTTTCCAAACTCAATGTCTTTACTTTCCGAGCATATATTAAGGCAGTCGTTCACCCGGAAAATCATTTTTGCCAGAACAAATAACGCTGGTAACCTAAGAAACAATTTTTGTTTTTTCGCTTAAGAAGTTTGATCTTTTGATTTGTCTCTGAATTTTGCGATGTTCTCGGAATGCTTCGATAAAAAGTGCTCCTCGGTTAGTAGACACTCCCTCGACATTAACATTCCTTTTATTAAAATAATCATTTAGTTATTTCTGATAAGCCGTTAGTGTAGAGATATGTATTTGAATTTATACGACACTGTCAACCGGATTATCCTTTACGCCAATTACAGCGTTGGCTGTTGACATGATACAGCAAGGGAGATGACTACAAGACATAATTCCTTATTCGGCAGTTCAACGACATTAAAATAAATCAAAATTAAAAAATGGTGGAGGAAAGAGGGCGCCGCAACAGAGCCAAATGTGCGTCGTCTTCTATAAAGGTGGTGATGACAATAAAACTAGCCTGAATGAACACATATAAGTGTATTAGTATTAGTCGACTGGTAGCCGTTAAAGGACTCAGTTTAGGATAAGTAATGGCCCCCTGTCAAGCTAGTCCGCTCGATAATAAGTGGAATCGGCCCCGTCGGTACATTATTACTGTCGATGCATTTTGACATTGGGTGCATCCACTGATTTCCGTTATACGATTAACCACAATCACATTATGTCTGCACCCGGAATGGGTCTTGCCCATGGCTATCTGCCATTGTTGTTAAACAAGAATTAAAGAGAGTACATTGGTGCCCACTTGAGCTTGTGACTTGTTTGACACAAAGGTTAACGCGAGATTTTGCACTGCTGGATCACTGCGAGCTTTTTTAGTGACTCGAAAACAATTCGAGATGTTGAAGGAGCTTTTCAAACTGTGAAACTGTGTAGAAAAAATGCCTACTGATTTTTTGTTGGTTCTGCTACCAAAATTTTAATGCAGGTATGGCCTTTGGGTAATAAGTGAATAATTATTTATTGCAATTTAATTTGCTTACTTGTTGAAAAAAAAAAGTAAAATATAAAATATAGTAACTTCACTTCTGTTCTTAGTTAGCTAAACATATACGATGTACGGTAAAAGCTAATTTTATTAATAAGTTAAATACGATAGAAAATTCAGATTATAGTATGGAGCTCACTGCCCAGGTCTTGCCTGTAATTTGTCACTAAAGTCACTAGATAGTGACTTTATTTGTCACCTGTTTTCTGTCCCTCTGTTGGTAATTTTGTTATCTAGATTATCTCGGAACTTACCGAACCAATTAATTTTACATTTTAAGTGTACATTATTAAGAAGACCATAAAACACTAACCAAAATTTGTTTATCAGTCGGGTCTAAAACGTTAATTACGTCGATTTGGGGTTGTTTTCCGCCCCTTGAAAGTGCGAAGTTTTTCATTAAGAGACTGATCAGGTTACGACATGTTTCGACTTTGTTACATATTAACGTTATCTTCAGGTTTTTTTTTACAAACTAAAAGTAACTATAGGTTAAGCGTCTAAACTCACCTAGTAACATGGACATTTATGAAATTATAATGATTAAAATTAATAATTAATTAAAAATAAGTAAAAATTCATTTGAAACATACGGCTAGCACGCTTCTTTACATTTACTTTAACATTACATACATATGTTTATTTAAACTTATAGGGGTTCTAATGAAGAAAATAAAATTCGATCAAATTTTAGAGTTTTTCGAAAATGTTGGACATTGTACTTCAGGTGCGAGGGAAGTTCGGTCGAAGCAACCTTCGACTATTTTTTTTTTGTGGTACTGCTGTGATACGTTTCTTTTTGACAATAGATATTTCTGCGTTACACTAATCTGATGTGTCTTGAATATCACGAAAATCATTTAATACAACTATATGAAATTTTGCGGAGACACTAAAGAAAAATCGTACTCTAGATAGTTTTTTTTTTCAAGTTCTTAGCTTGGCTATTCTTTAAAGTTCAACATCAATGTTTTTATTAAATAGCAGTATAGGGTAAATTAAGCCTCATGGTGAAGTGCATATTGATTTAAATTTAATAACGTTTCACACGGGTATAATTTCTTTTATTTTGTCAAATAATAGAACGTCTCTTGATAATCAACCAATTTCAGCTTCTTGCGAATTTGGTTAATATTTGCGAAATCAATCTGATTGATATTGGTATCTAGTAAACTTAATTTATCATCATAAACTAATGTACTTGGTACCAATACGCAAAGTCCATTCGAAATTGCCCCTTAAAGTTTAAAGTCATCGTTTTTATTGTTTTAACACTTTTCAAGCGTGAATTATAGTAATTCTCGTTGATCCAAGCACAAAACAACAAAATAGTCGTTTTCAAAACTCTCGGTGCTTCCGTACGAAATTTTTGGTTTTGTGCTAGGAAGCGAAGATCGTGAAAATCGTTTATTCTGTTGAACAAGACACTTTCATTGTTGTCTTATTATCGCAATAGATATTCGTAAACGAAGAGTTGTGTATTCTGTAACCGCTTGTAAGCATGAATATCTGGCCACATACAGTGATTTGATATTTCAAGAAACATCGTTAGAGCTCATAGAGAAAATCTCCTTGAAGACCTTTAGCATCTGAGGAAGTTGTTGATGATTGGAGATGACTTGAGCAGAATCCGCAAACATCATTGACAAGATTTCTTCCAGTCAGGAGTTCCTTTTGCAACATGAAATTGATCAATGGGTATTGACGAAAGAATGTTACAGAACATTTTTGGAACAAAATGGTGAACATTTTCAACATTTACTGCGATGTTTAACCAATAAGTTAGTTTAATGAATTAGTTTTATTTTTCAATAAGATATGAAGCATTTACAGATACAGTTATACAGCTGGGTGTGGTAATTTTTGTGTGTCCTTCGGCATTTAGTAAAGTCCAAAACTGAGAGGCGGCACGTTTCTATGACCTACTGCGACTCTCGAACATTTTTTGTATTGCCATATCTGAAAATGTATCAGCATTGGGTTGTAGGCGAAGCTTTTGTTCTTACATTTGCTCTTTTGTAGAACAAAAGACATTAGTGAAACGCAATATTTATTGCAAGACAGTGTCGCAAAATACAAAATGCAATTATAAAATACATTATTAACGTGTCAAAATTAATTATTGTTGATATAAAAAATGTTCTTCTAAAGTTATAGCTCCGTAATTTCAATTTAAAAAGGTAAAAAATACATTTTTGTTCGAGTTTTGATTTCTATATTTAGGGAATGTTTACCTAATGTATTTTGGCATGCCATCAATGAAAGTTAACTTCAGTACCGCTCTAAATATTTATGTCACAATAAATTTGCATTTGTCTCTTCGGACAAAATTTGATTATGCTGGAGTACGCTTGGGGCCACGCTCATCTTTTTTAATGATGAACTTTTGCGTTGTTCATTGCTATGAACATTGCACTGGTAATATTACAGACCAATAATTAAATTAAAATAATGATTATTTCTTTAAAAATCTAATTTCAGAAAACGCAGAAAATTTATCTCCTCCATCCACCTAAACTGAGGACGTCTTCGCCAAATTTTCAATAGTGATATCTCGAGTGCATATCAAATTGTCGAGAATTTTAATCGTCTGGAATGTGCGAATTCGCACGAGAAAAAATTAGGAGACAATTTGACTTGCACAAGCTGATATTTTGCAGACTATTTCCTGAAATAGAAATTGTAAATTTATCGTTCCAATGAAATTAAAAGATTGACGTAATTTACACAAAAATTATGAAAAATGAAATATTTTATGGATGTGTTTCTACTAGTATGTAGTATGACTCATCGGCCGGGCGACGCGGCATTCACTAAATGAAAGCCTGGAAGCGAATATAACAACGGGCCCAGAAAAACCTTGAATAGGAGTTCTTTCAAGAAAGGCCTGGAATCGGAAGCCGCGATGGATTCGAGAACGACCTCGATTGCGAAATATCGAGAAAGGAATATGGGTTTAAATGGAGGCCACCTTTGGGAACGAGATCATTGAATCAACGAGTCAAGTCGAGTGCATGTTCAGAATCCAGTTGCGCCAGAATTATTTTGTACAAAATCATTGTGTAATTCGACGTGTAAATTTGAGTTATTAAGAAATAAATTGTTCTGTTTAACCCACTCCGATTTTATTCACCGATCAACGTAAGAGTATCTTTACAAATTTTTGCATGACAACGTAAACAGTGAAAAGTAAAAATGCATTCCGGCCAGTTTGGCGCAAGCTGCTCGAGCAAAATCGATGTGAAAATAAATAGTTTGACCACAGTTAACACTAAAAAATCAAAAGAATCTGCATGGAAGCAATTTGAATAATTTTGTGTAGCAAAAGTTTATATTTTTGTAAGAAAAACAACTGCATCGGAACTCGCTCTAACGTTAAAAGATTTCGGCTTCAATATTAGGAGGCAAGTATTGCACGAGTTCGAGTCTTCATGGGGATTTCGTTTTTTGCAGTTTTACTGCTATTATCTATTAAATTTTTTTATTGATCAAATCTTACCCCCTAGTGTTTTATTATCAGTACAGTGCACGTTTCGGAATTGTTCTTGCTGAAATAATGTTGATCACAAAATTTTTAAATGGGAAAACTCACCAATACATACAAGCATAGGTTCGACCTTTATCAATGCATTCATATTTTTTGAGCAATTGTTAATTTGGTTCCAATCGTGGATTGACGACAAGGACAATCCAGAGTTCCAGACCAAATACATATAAACAAGTATGTTTTCTTAACATAATGCATTGGAATGCTAAACAGTGATGAGATAGGAGTGATTAAAATATGATACATTAATGAATTCAGGGAAACAAGTTCTACAAGAATCTCTAAAAAAATATAAAGCGTGTCATTAAAAATAAGTGGGATGTAGTAGACAAACAAACAAACAAAAAATGTAAGATGTTAAAACAAATTTATAGAATGTCATTTACCTCTTTATACGGTTAGTGGTATTACTTATCTATATTTATTTTAATGTATAAAGGTTATCACAATTAAAAATGCACAAAATCAATTTTTTAATTTTTAAGAAGCAGAATTTGTTGGACTGTACTTCAGAGGCGGGGAAAGTCCTGTGTAAATAACCTTTCTTATCTTAATTACGGAAATAAATAGGTACAGGTCTCGAATAGTATATCAGACACGGTAGTCGCCCTTTTATTGGAGTAGGATTTGAATTCTTGCGTTTTATGTTACATGCCTGTAATGGGCTATAAAAGAAATATCAAACAGAAAGAAATGTTTAAAGAAGTGATTAAGTGTATCATAAAAATCGAGTACCACATAAAACATCAGAATTCTGAAATTTCAATAAATGCCACTAAAACAGTTACAATGCGAGAACGGGCATAAAAAAAAACGTTAAGTAACGCCTAAAGAATGCATGAGGTCTTAGCATTATACATGAGACAATTAATAAAATGTATTGTGCATCATCTTATAAGTTTTATTTTGATGTATGTATATCATCATATTTTAATTCCAAAACTAACACAAAGAAATGTGATTTGCTCAAGAGTAAATATTTAAAGTGTTGTTAAACAAATTATGGCAGATCTTTGAATCTTTAAGAAATACATTTTACAAATTGTTTAAATTTTCGGCTGGCCCATTAAAACATATTAACCATTTTAAGCTTTTAATCGATATTTTAGCAATTATTCATTCAACTACCAACATTGAACATTGCTACGCCTAGTATATTTGAGTTTCATACAATATTCTAGTGTATAAATATTATACTGACAAACACGCTAAACGTCAATAAACTTGGGGTGATCAAAACAACGCATTATCGACTGATTTAATGCACTAACAAAAAAATATGCATTGTAGCTAAAAACAAACAACTCTGTGTCATGGCAATTTGTGTATTACAATAAGTTACAATGGTCATATCTTTGTCAGAATAAACGCTTGGAACGAATCTCTTCACACCTCCTGGACGAATGACGATACTTCGCAATGCGATATTCTATTCTATTCTGTATTATACAAAACAGTACACACAATTTACGATGCAACAAAATTTATACTACCGCATGAAATGTGACTACTGCAGTGTTACATAATAGTAGATTATATTATTAAGAGTATAAGTAAAGCTTTATGTGCTGAGCATGGACTCTGTTGACTGACGAACGTAGTGAGTCAGACGAGTCCGTACGAAGGACATAAAGTACTTATACTCTGAATAATATATGCTATTTTTTCTTCAAACTTACAAGGTTCTATCAAAAATAACGTATCAATAATTTAGACATACAAAATAATTTGCTTCCGAAAATCGTGATAACGATTTACAAAAACGTGTTTGGATATTGTTATGGAAACTTATCCAACAAAAAAAATGTCACAATTTTTTACACAATGTCTGAATTTATAGAAACTCCACCTGAAATAGTTGAAATAGCGAAAGCTGCAATTGAAAAACTTCTTCCGACAAAATCCAGTGTTGTTTACGAAGCAGCTTTCAAGAGATTTACTACTTGGTGTTACCAAAAAAACGCAGTCGTTTACACAGAAAGTGTCCTTCTGGTGTATTTTTCGGAGATGGCCAAAAGCATGAAAAGTTCCAGTTTGTGGTCTCATTACTCGATGGTTAAATCATGAGAAGAACTTCGGCGACTTTACTTGTCGACACCGGCGCAGATATTACCACCCTCAAGAGGCATGGAGGTTGGCGATCAAGCACAGTCGCCGAAAGATACATCGAGGACTCATTAGCAAACAAAAGGAATATTGGTAGGAAGATTTTGCCAAAAAATGAAAGCAACAGCAGCGAATTTGAAAACTACCAGTATTAGTAACGAAAGCTTTACTACCATGAACTCCAATTTGAACGACACGGTTAATAACAGTGATTTGGAAGAAATTACAAGAAACTGTCTTTTTCAGGATGCGACGAATTGCACCTTTGATAGTAATATTAACAATTATAAAAATTAGCAATAAATAATTAGAATAATTAAACCTTATGTTTGCATCATACTGAATCAAGCGTTTTTTAATAACTCATAATCAAGTAACTTAGACTTATATGCTTAAACTTATAAGCACTTTATCTGCTTAATCATATAAGTGTAAGTTTTACTCTGGAAATCAAGTCATTAAAACGTCACTTATATGACGTTTGGAGAAAAAAAAAATTAAAATATGAGTACTATTCCGGACAAAATATTTGAAACGACTTCACATTGCACTGACATTAATAATAAATTGTAAATGTGGCTTCATGAACACCTAACCTTACCCAGTCGCCGTCCACTTGCGAACAATTGAGTATAATGGTAGCCTTTGCAATACCGCAATACCCAACTAAGCCGAAATTTGTCCATATGATGTACCAATTTTGCGAACACATAATTCTCGCTTTATCAGTACGAAATGCTGCCGGCATTTTGACAAAATAGTTTCATATTACCAAAATACATAATTTGATATTGCCAAAATTTTAAATTTATTTATGTTCGATTGCATAGTAATATATGTTTTATGGTATCGTTTAGCGTCCATAAAGTGTCTCTTTATGGACTAGTCCGTAATAATACACTTCTCGCAAATCTCGCAAATCCGTAAATAGCGTGACCATAGCAACAAAAACAGCACACTTTGAAAGCATCACAATTTTCGATGCAGAATGTAATTTTTGTAGGACAATTTTCTTCAGTGCAATCGAACATAAAGCTTTGTATGTTATTCGTACATAATTAGGCTTTGCGGACTTGCCTTATTTATTGGCCTCGCTCGCAAGCTCGCTCTGCCATAAACTGTAGGGCTCGTCCACAAAGACCTATCTTATGTACTTATTACATAAATAGCTATTACAAGCGTTTGTCAGAATGACAACAAAGAGTGATTTACAATGATAATTTTGAAAATGACAGAAGCTGATCATTTGAAATTTTGTGTCCGAAATAGTACTGTCAAGCTAGTTTGATATTAAATTTATAGCAAAATGTAACCCTAAATTTAGCATAATCAGTACTACAAATTTATAAAGTGACATTTCTAAATGCTAAATACCAATGACAAAGTCAGTGACTGCAACAACTAAAGTGGGTATGAATTTTTAGTGGAAAACGAAAACAAGGTTAGATTAAGTTACTTGTTTTGTGACATATATAAACGTGGTATAACTTCTGGCTTTCTTGTTTTAAAATCTTATATTTAGGATACTTTCATTACCCCAATTCTTGATACGAAAACTACTTTCTTTTTGCGAGGCATGTTTCAATTTTAAATTTTTTTGGCGGTTGCGTAAAATGCTGTTATGACTTTTGAAAGAGGTGTCATCAACAGTCTGGAGTTCTAACAGTGCAATTGTACGAAAATTACTAGATGCGTACGGGAAATTTTATATTACCAAACAAAAAGCAAACGGTGGTAGAATTAAAAAAAATTGATCGAAGCTTATTTCTACAGCACTTCCCTTAAACCACAGTCCAACACATTTCGCTTCTTTGAAAAATTATACAGTTTAGTTTTGCGACATTTTATTTGTTGATAACCTCGGTACATAAAAAAGAATATAGATATAGTCCTGACAAATAGAAGTAGTAGACCTAACTTTAAAGGCTGTAATAGAATTATCATAAAAGTATGAACTGGTATCAAATAATGTTTATTACACTTCTATTTATGAATAATCAGTCGCACATGAGTGAGATGAAGATGAGTCGAGCGAAGCGGCATTGACAGAAGTTCATACTTCTATGGTAATTCTATTGCGGCCTTAAAAATTAGGCCTGCCACTTCTATTTGCCGGGACTATAACACAAGCAACAGTGTAAAAATCGAAAAGAAACCTGTAAAAGAGTTTCATTTTTTTTTTTACAAAATTTTGACAACTCAATGCGGATTCATAAACCACAAGTAAAAAATTTTAATGACGTCTCCTAAAAAAATAGTCAATTCAAAAGAATTTCCTTCATCCTTGAAGTATAATCCGACAAATGCTGCTTCTTTAAAAAATTATAAAATTTGATTTTGCGATATTCGTTTTTGTGATAATCACTAAAAAGTAAAAAACTAGCTATATAAATAATACCCCCGCAGTCCTTGTGCCAAGAATTTGCTCTCCCAATTACGGACAATCTAAATATAATATGTATATTTAAACCAGATAACCAACGAAAAAAAGTGTAATCTCAGCATAAATAAAGTGTGTTGATAACAAGCTTAAGTTCAAGTGTTGATGTTTATACATCGAAAGAATGTCACATAGAAATTAGTTTGATTTGAATGAGTCTGTCTCCTCAAAACAGAGAACTAAAATTATTATTCAGTCACATTTTTCGAGAAAATACGGTGACTCGTTTTTAATTTGTTAAAAAAAAATTGTGATGACATCATCAACATAGATAATACTAATCATAGAACAAAAAAGTTTGTTAACATGATCACGTCATCTCAATATTTTACACCGTGAATGTTATTTAAATTTTATAAAGTAACATACAACTGCAAGTGTAGTTTATGAATCCGTCTTCATTTATTATCTTAGGCATTCAGATTTTTGAAAAAAAAATCTAAGTTGTATAACAACATTTTACAGTTTAATTTTGAAACCACAAAACTGAGTGCTCTCACTGCTCTCAAATCTTGCAAACTTTTTAAGGTTTAAGCATGGTAAATCGTTAATCAAAATCTGTCCATTTATCCCCTCCCAAAACATTGAGGACGTCATCTCAAAATTTTGCCGAATAAATCCTATGAATTTATACTCATGGTTTATCAATATATTAAAATTTTTAGAATTGTTTGTACAGGGTTACTCAAAAATATTAATGAATAAGGAAATTTATTTTATTGATTAAATGAAGAATGGCTCACTCCATTTGAGAATACAGCACTGTTACTGTTAGTATTACACAACTTCGTAATGGAAAAACTCTTTTTTGTTTATTTTTACTTTAACAATACACACATATCTTTTTTTAACTTATAGGGATTATCCTAAAAAAATAAAATTCGTAAAATCAAATTTCATAATTTTTCAAAAAAGCTGGATACTGTATTTCGGGAGCGAGGAAAGTTCTGCCTAAATTAACCTTAGACCAATTTTTAAAAATGCTATGCAGGTGTCCCAGATAAAACTCCGCGACTTTATAACTTGAAAACGGATATAGATATTGAAATTTTGTAAGTGCAATTGTTTTTACCTTGAAGGGGGAAGCCTAATTTAGCACAAGCAAATATGACATATATATGGCGTTGGCATCGAGACGCAAGCCCGTATTTTTTTAAATGAAATGTCTATATTTTTAGCTGATTTTGATAGCTCAATAAATTACGATTATAATGATGTAAAACACGTCAGTACTGATTTCATTTTGTGATCCATCTGAGCAGTCAGGAATAACGTGTGCTATATGTAACTATATTGAATAGTATTTAGCAACTTTGTATCAGGGAAAAATTAAACTGCAAATAAGTTCATTTCTGGGTAAAATTTAAATAAAAAGGTAAAATATTAATGAATTAATTTGATCATTATGATTGTATCCCGTGAACATTATCTAGTCAACATATAGTATTTGTCAAAATTAAAAAACCACCAACACTACATTCTACCTTGTAAATACAACCGACAACACTGTAGTATTAAATCTGGACTCTGACACGGGGATTTGCAGATTGTGGAAGGGTTTTGATGTTTCAAAACGTTTTAAAGAGAGATTGTAAACTCAAATTCTATAAACGTTAATATAATTGACGATGTAATATGAAAATCACCACTGGAGTTTTTTTGTTAGCAACTGCAATCAAGAAGTGATGGTTTTTTAATTTTGGCAAAAACTATATATGTATTCCTTTACCGTAATTTGTCCCATGAAAGAGGATTTATATACATATATAAAAAAAAATGGATGTCTAATATTACGACCGTACATCAAAGCCTCTAATCTGCATATGAAGTTGTTTTTTTAACATTTATTGTCATCGTTAAATAAAAAAAAAAACATTTAGACAACGCAATGAAAATTTCTAGACTGTAGTTTCGACCTTCTTAGATCTCATCACTACAGCATATGACTCAATGGCTCTAATATATTCGAATATTTATCATTATGACACTAAGGTAAGCAAAATAACGTAAGTAGGATGTAAAATAACATACATATTTCCTATAATTTATTCAAAAATGTATGTCCAATTTATAACACATTCTATTTTGAATTTTTCAATGTTCTAAATTCCCAAAAATGTTGCAATTCATTCTTAATCATCAACTATAGGTATGATGTCCGTGTAAGTCAAAACAGCGTCTCCCCTCACTGAAATAAACGACTTTTCCCAGTTTTGGAATACGTTCCGTCCGACGTTTTGATTGACGTCCATTCATTTCCGTCGCGATTTGTCTTAAATCGGCTTCCAATTTCGAATTCGTTAAAAGTGCGATTCGTCCCCAGCTCACAATGCCTCGTTCCGCATTTAAAAATAAGTGCAAAATAATCGGAAGGGGGGCACCAGGAACTCCGACAAAAGACCACGAAAGCTCGATCTTTTCAGAAAACGCCCCAAATTTAAATGTTTCTTGGCACAGACAAAAGCCCCAATAAAAATGGGGAGGACAGAAATTAAAGAAAATCGACAGGTCTGTAATGAATGGACGGAATGAGTTCTCATCAGCAGGAAGACGCCGCATGCAGTCTATGATTGCAGCCTCCGTTACAGTAATTGCATGCTTGGTTCACACGGAACACCCAACACATTCTGCATGTCTTTAGAGGGAAGTTTAGGGGCGCGGAAACGCTTATACGCCAGACGAGAATTACCAACACACGTCCTCGGGCTATTGTCCGGCAATGTGTTGTTATTTGGGAATTTGCCGATGGGGTTCTATTGACGGTTCGCTGCTATTTACACATTAACTGACTTGCGACACTGAAAAAAAGTGTAAAGTTGTTTACAAAAACCTTTCTCGCGTTTTAAGATGTACGAGTATTACAACTAATCACAAGATATAATTAATTACATTTTTATATAATTGAAACTCTAATCTGTGATTGTTAAGATATGTATGACTTTAATTTTAAGCAGCTACTATTAGTAGACAGGCACAGTGAAAGACGGAAATGTTAACCAGGCATTTTCATATTCTTCAGGAAAACAAACATCAACAACCAAAACATTACATTTTGATAATAATGATTCTTCTACAATACCTTCCACAGCTGTTGCTCGAGAAGTAAAAATTTTATGCCAATTTCTGTAGTTGAGCGTTCATTTTCGGAGCTGATTTTTCTGATCGATGAGCTCGAAAGAATCCAATCTGGTTCTAATTGGAAAATAAATTTAAAAAGTAATTAAATGATTTGGTTATTTAGCCGCTTCATGATTGATTACTTCCAGCAGATTTAAGGTGGGTGTATTTTATGATTTTAACTTCTTCACTGTTAGAGATAATTAAACTCAAAAATGAAACCTCCCGAAAACTAAATTTAAAATTTACATTTAAGTAAAAGCGTTGTGAACATGTAAATGAGTTTTGCTGTGCAAGAGAAAATCACCCAAAACAAAACACGTTCAAACACCTTTCGCATTGATATTTATCGCCTTATTTACTCTGTTCAGGAACACTAAAACTATTTGTTTATATTTCTGTCTCTTTTCCTCTCTACGTTTCTCCGCCTTCCTTCCTCAATGCAAAAATGTTGCAATAAAATTGTATAGAAATGTTTAATAAGTACAAAATTATCGCAGGATGTAAATATTTCCTTAATTTGTAACATGGGTGTTAATCAAAACTGTAAGAATAGAACTATTTAAGAACGCATAGAATTCAATTCCATCACGTTCAGGATTCACTCAGAATTAATGATAAAATAAATACACTTTGGATCCAAAAACTGTCTGAAAATTTTTAATAAGTTTGAATATAACATTTTCATCTAAACAAAATTTTAATTTGTAAATAAATGCATTATACTGCTGCCGAACAATTTACCTTATTAATATAACGTATTATCATTCAAATCGCTTTTTAACACTTGGTGGTGTCGATCCACATTTTTAAGTTGCTAGAGTTCTTAATGCGAAAAAAAAATAATTTGTGATTATTAATGGTCAATTAATTCCGCACATAAAAAATCTGTTTACATCGTAATGAAAATTGAACAGTTATCCTAAAATTTTCGAAACCGGGATCAGATAATGTGCTTCTTAAATGGAGTGAAATATTATGAGTAGTACAAAGGCAAAAGGGCCATGTTCACGCTGGGTTTTTGCGGTGAATCCATCGAATCAGAAAACTCAATTGGTTAATGTTTACACAATCGAACTATCGAAGAGTTGTCGGGCCCACTGTACTATCCCTGTGACCGTTCACCGTAAATAATTTTTAATTTCTATTTGCGAAAATAATAACAGCCGTTTGAGGTATGTTAAGAATTTATATTCGGGCAACGTTTGCCCCGTGTTATTGTACATTTTCATGATCGTTCTTCCAGAATGTGACTTCGACTTCCGAACACGAACTCAAGGATTTCTCGGCGCACCAAAAACTTTTATCTCTAGACGTATCGAGCAGGGATGAAAGGCCGCCATGGGTCTTATGACCCGCCTCGGCCTTGTTTTTACCATCTCAATAACGTCAATCACTGGTTCTCGCGTACATGTGTATGTTGAATTGAGCAGATTAGAGAAGAGCTCGTGCTAATGCAGTGTTTGTGCTCACCTCCACTCATGCAGCCAATGCTTAATCGATTGCGGTACACTCGAATTAACCCCAAAAACCGCCGTTTCGGCCCTATCTGACCGATTTTAATTCTGCACGTACACCCTCCATTTCTAAATCAAAACGGCATAAAAGGAAAGTTTGTGGATCCTGCTTAAAATTCATGTAAAATCGGCAAAATTTACGACGTAACTTTATAGGAATAGCCACAAAATATTACCTTAGGAGCTCTGATATTAAACGTGACTTTACTTTGGAATTGGCGTACGGCCAGCCGGTCCAACTTTATATACCGAAGAGACGGACTTAAATGGAAAATAAGGGCGAGATACCGAATATTTACGGAGATATATGAACCTATAAAATATCTCATGTTATGAAAAACTTTATTGTAATATTTATTACACGCATCTTTAGACCTTCAATAGAAATCTCTGTATGTAATTTTTCCTTAAGAAAAATGTCCAAATTTGCCGTTCACTTTTGCAGGCACACTACTTACCATAAACTAACATCTAATGATTTGATGATAATTCATGTTTCAACAAGGCGGCCAAATTTAACGTTCATAATTAGAACTTTAAATAAAACAAAAAACAACAGCAACATTCTTTAATTCTGAAGTTTGGTAGAGGGTTACTTTTTTTATTAAAAATGATTTTTCGTTTTATTAAATTACACAACGACAAGCAGGACAGGAGTAAGGTAAAAGTGTCGACAGACACCATTCAGTATCATCAACACGAAAATTGTCTTTTCATAAACTAGGTATCTATTAATAAAACAACTGATAATTTTTTTTTTCTGAAGAATTTTGGAATTCATACTTAGGTTGTAGTGCCATGAAGTTAGTATATGACTAACTAACTAGAATTATAAAAATGTGATTATGTCATCTCACCCATTTTCTGGATAAAACCATATGATTGTAACAAAAAGTCCTTTAGTAGGCCATGAAATTTATTTTTAAAATAATAAACATTATTATTGTAAATAATTTATTAATTTTATACAAAACACGTTATGAAAGTTATTTTTACTAGACGAAGGAGCATATTGAAAGTTGTACGAAGCCGTACGACCGAGTGTTTTTAAAGTTCCTGAGTCCAATAAAATAACTTTCATGACGTAATTTGTATACATTTTTACCTAAAACCCCACAATTTTTTAAAGTTATTTCAAAAATTCTAATTTTTAAATTGTTATTCATGACAGTATAATCGTGTTTTAAAATGTCTGATTTGTGTATCCATGACCCATAAAACATTAATAAACAATAACGTGTGCCAATCGTAATAAAAACATAAAAACATTCGACATGTTCAAAAAAGAAATGTGCCTAGTGATATAACCGAGGCTACGGCGGCTAGTGCAAAATTTATTGTCTACAAAAACACGGAAGAGATTTGAAGTTTTTTCTGATTGGTATAAGAAAAAAAAGTTAAGAATCCGACAGAAGATGTGCTTGTGGCATATTTTAGAGAAAAAAACTAAAATTTACAAACCCTCAAGTCTTTGGAGTGCCTTCTCAATGTTAAAATCAACTTTAATGAGAAAATTTAGTCTCAATATTGGAACATTTTTCAAGGTAGTTGCCTTCTTATAGAAAACATGTGTTAATTCTTAAAAACCTTTGACACAAAAAATTAACCCTTCAAAACTTTGAACTATGCTAAGATTCGTTGCGACGGTAAACGCACTATCCCCACCTTTGCGCGAGCCGAACTGATTCCTACACCAATTGTGTTATATCCTAATGATCCTGTAATTATAATTATCATCAAATATAGCCAAGAACATCTCAATTAAACCAGCTTACAAAAAAAAAACGCATTGAAATCGGTTCATCCGGTGCAATAGATAGAGACATCAACTGATGATCTTGAAATGTTTGAAGTGATTATCATCAAGCATAGCTAAAAATCATCCCGATTAAACCAGCTTTCAACGAAAAAAAAATCGTATTGAAACCAGTTTATCCGTTTAGGAGCTACGATGCCGCAAACAGACAAAGGGTGAAAGTTAAAACAGCCTTCTTTTTGAGTCGGGGGTTAAAAAAAACTCCTATAGGTTTATATCTAATTTTTTTTAAGATTTACATTTTTCCAATTATGGGTTTAGCAGGAGCTTGTCGTTGTGACGAACTGGTGAAGTTAACTCTTGATAACATTGATGAGAAAAACAAAATTTTAATTTTTAAATTCAGATAGTAAAACGCATCAACCAAGGAGCTTCGTGGTTATGGAAGAAAATAATGGAATAATAATTATTTCCTGATGTAAACAATATATGGCCCTGCGACCCCCACATACACCCCATAGACATTTGTTTGTTTTTTATAACAGTGGAAAGTATTCAGTTATCAGCCAGTCGGCATGCACACTCTTATAAAAATCCCAACTAAAATTGCAGCTTATCTTTGTTTGTCTCAGTCTGAACTATTGCAGGACACTAAGTCCAGCGACGTTACTAGTGAATGATGGTGAAATTATAATCTTACTTAATACATGTAGGCTGAAAATCTGCCAAGTGAGCGGAGAACTACATAGAAGAGTCTTTAGAAAACATCAGACTTTCAATTCGTAGAGTATCAAGAATTGTCAAGGAAAACGATGCTGATAATTTGGAAATTGGGGAGTCATCAGTATCGGAAGTAAAAACTGTTGAAAATGTTTAAAATAATGAAATCTATTTTTCCTTGAAAAGCTCACCAGCTGTTGAATTAATTTGGTATAATAAAAAAAAACTATACAGTGTTATTCGATATGCTTCATTAATACGCCTGTTTTTTGACAGTTTGGAAAACAGAGCGTCAATCCAAAATTTCTTAATGTTTGAAAGAACAAAAAATGCACCCAGAAAGAGAAATCTTTTAACTTTTAGCTAAAAAAAAAAACAGATTCTAGTCTCCATACAGGTTTGTAATGCTACCACCAATCTCAATATTTCATGACAATATGTACGCATTGATTTCTAAATGAAGTTTAGTTGTTGCTGCATGTACTAGTGCTACTGCTGAGGACAGTGGCGTAAATAGCACTGCCGCAGACCCCGCAATGCGGGGGGGGGGGGGCGCAAACCGTAACGTAACCGATATATTTTTTTAAAATACGCAAACGAGTAAGTATGTACATATTTATATTACTTTTTAAATTTGGTGTATGGGGGCGATAAATTGCGGGGGGGGGGGGGCAGTGGAAGTTGACTACGCCACTGGCTGAGGGGTTGTCTCTAGGGAAAATAGCAGAACAACTATCTACAGGGTGTTATTGAAGGGTACGTACAACAAAATTGACCGTTCTTCGTGAAGTGAAGGTGTGTGTGGAGTTGTCAAGTGTGATCGTTATCTATAGAAACTGAAAATAATTGAGTTTGGTTAACAGTGAAATCATGCCTACGTGTGTTGTTTGTAGTAAAAATGTTAAAGATAATAAGCTTATCACGTGTGATATATGTATGTAAAAACCCAGCACATGCGATTTGTTATGGATTGTCGCGGCAGGAGATGGATTGTCTTCGCTCTAAGAACAGGAAAATTCGATATTTTTGTACGGATTGCAACATCATGGAAGTTATTGGTGGTCTAAAGAACGAAGTTGAAGAATTAAAAGAAAAATTTTCCAGCATGCACTCCATGATCCAAGGTTCAACTGCGTCCTCTACAAACGGAAAAACGTTATCTGAAGATGATATTATTAAAGAAGTCGAGGATCGTCTGCGCCGAACAAATAACATTGTTGTATCAAACTTACCTGAATCTGAGGGACCTGATAACATAGATGAAGATATTTCCAAATTTTTAAATTTATTGCCAATTAAAGATGAAATTAAGAATGAAATTATTCCTGAAAAATGTTATCGTATCGGTAAAGTCAAAAGTGACGATAAACAACGTCTCTTTTTGGTTAAATGTAGGTCTCCATCAGCTGTACTCGATGTTTTAAGAAATTATAAACCCACTAAAAGTATATATATATGAGTCGAGACTTGACAGCACAGCAGAGGAATGTTTCTTACTTGGTACGTAAATAATTTCGGTCTAGGAGCGAAAATGGTGAGGATAATATAAAATTGAAATATGTGAATGGTGTTCCAAAAATAATTTCTGCAAAAAATGTTTAACTATCCAACGAATACATACTGTCCAAAACCTCAACATTGCCTATCAAAACGTCAGAGGTCTTTACACCAAAGTCAGTACGTTTTACCCTAATATTGTTGACTGTGACTTCGATGTTATTTTATTAGTCGAAACTTGGCTTAGAGATGATGTCTTGTCGTCTGAATATTTTTCTCCTAATTATAGTGTGCACAGATCCTATAACGGAAGAAGAGGTCGTGGTTTAGCAACAGCAGTCTTAATTCAATACTCATCGGAAATGATTGTTAACAAATCGCCTATAGATGATATCGGCCTCCTAATAGTTAAAGTGAAGGTAAAAGAACAATGGCTCAATTTTATCAACATTTACTTTCCACCAGAAACTAACATAACTTGCTATAAAACTGTTTTAGATTATATTGAAAACACTATTGACTTGTCACAATATACACTTGTTACGGGTGATTTTAACATCCCATACTTTTATGAGGTATTTTATAGCGCAACGCCATGTTGCAGTGTTAAACCGATCAGTGATCTTCTGTCCAACTTTATGAAATTTAATGCTCTAAAACAAGAGAATCGAGTAAGAAACCACTACGGCAAGCTTCTGGATCTAGTCAAGTCAACTAAAGATTGTCATTGTATAGTTTCAAAAAATGAGTTTCCTTTTGTAGTGGAGGGTAAACATCATCCAGCCTTAGGTATCCAGCTCTCTTTCTCCACAAAATCCACTCCCTCATTTATAGCATCTGGAAATGATATTTCTAATTTTCGGTATAATTTTCGAAAGGCTGATTTACAAATTTTATATGGATGTATTGGCGAATTGAGCTGGAATGAATTTATGAAATTTGATGATGTGGAATTACTACTAGTTATTTCTATGAAAAACTCTATGAGTTATTTGATAATTGTGTTCCAAAATATAAAGTTAGTGGAAGACTTTCATTTCCATCCTGGTTTACTTATGATATAATGTAGAACGTCAGGCTGATAAGAAATAAATATAGAAAACTATACAAGAAAAATCGACTGGAGATTTATGCTGAAAAAGCTAAAATTCTCAGTAAAAATATTAAAAGTAATGTACGCAGAGAATATCATAGATTCAAAGCTACATCCGAAAATAGAATTAAAAATAACCCTAAGTTCTTATGGTCGTATATTAATAGTAAAAAGCAAGTCACAACAATCCCAGGAAGAATAAATCTTGATGATCGAAAACTAACAACCCCGTCTAAAATTGTTGAAGGCTTTGCAGCATACTTTAGTAAGGCGTATGACAAATGTGATGGTCCCTGTGATGGTAACATTCGAATGTGTGCTTATAATTGTGATGGTTTCATTAAAATCTGTGAAAATAACTTTGAGTCTACGAATGTCCTACATAAATTTGTCATCTCTGAAGATCTCATAATGAAGTTTGCTCGTAGACTAAAACCTAATTTAACTATGGGTAATGACAATGTGCCAGCGTTTGTGGTGCGTGATTGTATCAGTTGTTTTCTTTCACCTTTGCTACACTTATTTAACCTCATTTTGAAAACAGCAATCTTTCCCAAATCATGGAAAATTTCAAGGGTTTGTCCGATACATAAAACTGGAGATAAATCAGATATCTTAAACTACAGACCAATATCTATAATTAGTAACTTTGCCAAATTGTTTGAAATGATCTTATCGGACCAAATTTATAATCATGTTCTACCTATGATTAATAGTTATCAGCACGATTTTCTTAAGGGGAGATCAAGTTCCACGAACTTGTGCGAATTCACTCAAATAGTGTCTGAAGCATTTGACAAGAACCTTCAGGTAGATGTGGCGTATACTGACTTGTCAAAGGCATTTGACAAAGTAAACCATTGTATTATGTTAAGTAAACTTCAAACGTATGGTCTCTGTGATCAATTAATTAAGTTGCTGTGGTCTGTTCTAGTAGGAAGAGAACAGTATGTAGAACACAAAGGTGTTATATCTGATACATTTAAGTGTTTCAGCGGTGTCGGGCAAGGTTCGAATCTTGGGCCGTTGATATTTCTTATTTTCATTACTGATATTGTAGAGATTTGTAGCTTTAGTTCTTCTAGCCATATATCTTTATATGCAGATGACTTGAAAATTATGCAAATAATATCAGAGCCTAAGGACTGTCTTCTGCTGCAAGAGATACTAGATAGATTATATAGGTGGTGTCTGAATAATAAGTTAGTTCTAAATATTAGTAAATGTTGTATTATTTCTTTTTTTCGAAAATTATATAATATACAATACGAACACCAGATAAATAACATTATTCTATTAAGAAAAACTGTAGTTAAGGACCTTGGTGTTTTAGTGGATTCAGAATTATCATTTATTCCGCATATAAATTATATCTGTGATCAATCAATTAAGCTTTTAGGTTTCATAGTGCGTAACACGAATGACTTTCAAAATGTTAGATGTAAATTAGAGTATTGTTGTCTGGTATGGAAACCTTATTACTCAATTCATGTAAATACCTTAGAAAAAGTTCAGAGAAAATTCTGCAAATATCTTTATTACATTAAGCACAGACACTATCCACCACAGGGTTACCCTAACAGCGAACTGCTTACAGAGTTTGAATTAACAACATTGTATAATAGGCGTCATTATATAAGTAGCTCTTATATTTTTGTTTAAGCTAGTTCATGGTTTCGTTCATTGTCCACAGTTGTTAAGTAGACTTTATTTTAACGTTCCTCGCTTAAATTCGAGAAATTCGTTGACTTTTAATGTACCACACCACATGCACTGTCCGATTAATTATATATGTTCTACCTACAATCATCAGATTCAACATGAAGTTGACATTTTTATAAATATTTTCAGATCTTTCACTAATCGATGTAAGAAATATTGCATCTCTAAGTTAATTTTATTATTTTATTGTTTTTGCATTGAATATTTATTTTGTAAGGTTGAGTGGAATAGCCTATGGCTAGACTCCGCCTAATCATGTATTATTTTAACATGAATAAAGTCCTATGTATGTATGTATGTATGTGTAAATATTTGTTTCTACCTGTAAATGTCTTATAATTGTTTATAATTGTCTTTCTCTTTAATTGTACATTATTAGTATAGAGTTGAGTGTGTGATTAAATCTGTATGTTTGTATTTATCCTAAAAGGACAGTTTTTGTCCGTTGGATAGTTAAATATATTATTATATTATTATTATAAGTCTAAGAAGTCTGAAAAACTTATTTTATGTTATCAAAATTATAAGGGGAAAATTAACCCTTATCCAACCTTTTTAGACGCTACTGAAGGATAAATAGGTAAAATTAATTTATTTTATTAAATCCTAGCAACTGTAACAATAAAACTTTTCTCAAAACTAAATATTGCTACAGAAACGAAAAATGATCTTTTTACCAGAGGGGTACAACGAATTTGGACATAAATTTTAATAATTTTTATCTCTAAAAGGAGAACACTTTTACCTGAACTTTTTTTACTTTTAGCACCCATACTTCGAGATCAATTGCCGATTTTATTTTGTACGTACCTTTCAATAACACGCTGTATATTAAAAACTAACAATAGCGTACATTGGCATTGGTTATGATTGAATAAAAAAAATAAGGGTAACATTTCTGAAGGTTCATTTACAAGTCAATGTATTTTTTAAGGGATTATTATTGACAATTAAAGATTTTTGACCGTAATAGAACTTTAATTACTTTGTGAGATTATCAGAAATTAGTGTTTTTTTTTTGGATTGCATGTATTACTTCTGTAATTAGAAAGAGTAAAATCTTTACAGTACTGTAAAAGTGTACAACAAAATCTTGATACTAGTTGCATAGTAATGGTCAACTTTCAATATTCAAAATAGGAGTGAAAGTAGGTGACTTTCTTGAGTACTAAGACAGGACATTTTTTTTATCATATAGCATTAAGGGTTTGTAATTGTGGTTTAATAATGCATTTATATTTTTTACAATTGGTCATAAAAGATGTCTAAAAAAGTTAATACGAAGCAATTTATTTCAGTGATTAAATAAAAACAGTTTATTTTATACTTCTAGTTATTTTTCTCTTGTACCGACATTTTTTGTGATGGTAAAATGTAATTTTACTCACTCTTATATCATTTTTACCAATAGTTCAGTCATTTTTATAACCATGGAAACCAAAGTGGAAGTAGAAATAGAAATATTTACTCTAATATTCGCTAATTCATTAAATTTCAAATCAATAAAACCAATATTTAAATGAAGACGCCTTTTCATAAAAAGTTTGACGTGGAAAATAATAAACAATGTAAAATTGACAGCCAAATACTGCATTGAAAGGTTGCAAAATTTTATTATATATATGTTTAAATATCACAAAAAAAAAAACGATAAAAGTATAAAATAAAATTTTGTATTTCACCCGAAGGTAAACGCGAATTTACCCAAGTCGCTCGCTACGCACGCTTGTTAGGCAAACTTTTCATTCGCGGATAAATTGTCTTTTTACCTTCTTGATGCATAAATAACTGTTCTTTACCTCATTTTCCTAAAAGTCTGGGAATAGTAAGTCCTTGTAATAGTATTATACTTTACCTATTCAAATTCATATATTTGTCACAAAAATTTATTAAACAAAACACTTGGAAGCATGCTTGTTTACCTGCAGTTTAACAATCCGCATCTATCTTGTAGGCGCTATCATAAAAAAAACGCAGAATCAAATTTCATAATTTATAAACTGGATTTATTTATTTTTCAATTGTTTTGTGATCTGATAATTTTAGACCATTTTTACTTCCAGAGCGTAAGTTAAGAAAGTACATAATAGTAATCGAGTCCATCGGACGAATGGCACAAGGTATACCATATTTATGTTCACAATCTACATACTTTTAAGTGACGATATAAAGTTAACTGATGTGTCGTATAAAAAAAATTAGACTTGTTGGAGCACCAGGATTCATAAAATTATTATTAGATAAGATTTTTACTATTACTAAAAACAGAACAATACGGCAGATCTCAAAAAACTACGTTTTTCCGAGTTACAATTTTTTTAATGCTACCATATTATGGGCGGTCCAATTTCACTAAAAATTTCGACGTATTAACATTTTTCATAATAAGATGTTCTGAGAGTAACATTCTCGTGACAAACGAAAATGCATTTCTATTTGAACTTGATCCGACTATTTTAAGCTCTGTTGCACACAACTCTTAAAAGTGATTCTTGGGAGTTTCATAGTTTCTGTGCAACATTTACATATCGATACATTTTGTATACACAGAGTTTGAATCCTGATATACTTACGACAAATTTTGATTTACATCGTTGTAACAGTTGTAAGAGTGATTTTTAATAATTATGTGAAAAATTTCACTTCACTTCAAAAGGACCGACCGATTTTTTCGCCAATAAGTTACTTAGCCCTGTTAAATTTTCTGCTTTTGCCATATATCAGGGTTAATTAGTTTTTGTGTGTGGAAATTCTGGAAGTTGTTTGTGAGGGTGTGTATGTGTGTGGTGATATTTCTGCGTCTCGGCGGGACGTCGACGTTGTGCTCAATGATTCGAGCGGACATATATTATTTTTGTAGCGGAGGGTGTAAATATGATGTCACAAAGCCATTTGTTAGCGCGCTTCCTGGCCGGTTTGCCGACAGGAAAACCACGACCCGATATGTCGCTTCGTATTTATGATCGTGTAAGGATAATACATACATTCATACACATGTATGCGCGCTGATACGGCCGCTCTGTCATCCCCACTATTATTTCTTCGGAAAAAAAAACAATTTTCAAATGATTTTCTGATGCTGTGAGGGATGGTATTACAGTTATGCGTGAATATGTTTTGCCAATGTAAATAATTTATAGGTATCTTTTGCTTGCTAAAACATAAACATATTATGGTCCACAAAGAAGGGATTCGATCCTTTAGAAATAGAAGTTGATGCACACTTCAGATATATTTACTTTCAACATAGTTTCATTATTACTGCACTTTAAAAACCTGCATGTTGCTTAAAATGTAACACATTTAACTATGTTTGTCGAAGAGCTTTTGTCAGCTAATAATATCCGTAATTATGGTACTAGTCGTATATAATGATTAATTATGAACCAAATGTCATACAAAATTTTATTAGCATAAATTATGAAAAACGTTTTGTGATTAATTATTATTTTTTAAGCAAAAAAACCGCGTATGTCACTTTGCCATTTCCATACCAGCGAATTGTTTATTTATAAAAAAAAACACACAAGTACAATCATCTCAGTTTGTAGATGTGATAATTTGTGTTAATTTTACAAATTCCGCGACACACATGAGCTATTCAGACTCAAGTGTACCTTTTGACATAAAAGAAACAGTTGAAAATGTAATAATTATCTTCCCTTTTGGGGAAAAATCACAAATTGTATTCAATCGTTTTGAAACATGGTGCATTAGTAAAAATGTGAAAAATATTGCATACGAGAAAGTTTTGCTGACATATTTTCAACAGTCATCCAAAAGTAGAAAAGCACTAAGAAAAACTGATAGCATTTTTAAGCGCGTCTGGGGAATACAAGGTTAAGAATTGTTCCAAGGTTTAGACAGCACTTCCCTCGCCCCTGAATAGTTGTATAATATTTTGCATATTTTAGATGTTGACATGACGTAATCAATGTTTTAGGAGGGGATAAACGCATGATAACCTTAAAACGTTTGCAATATTCAAGAACATTTGGTTTTGCAGTTTCAACGTTAAGTTGTTAAATGTTGTTATAAATTTGTGAATTTTTTCCAAGAATCTGTATGTTTAGGGTAAAAAATCAAGACGGATTCATAATTCACCTGCGTAGCAATATGTTATTTTATACAATTTTATACATAGATAAGATACAATTTTGAGCTGATATGTTCACACTCTTAGTGGGGATGGTTAGAGAAAGTTTAGTTAGCGATAGCGTTTTACCAGAATTGAACTTTTGGGTACAGAAATCGTAATAGATTAGGGCCAAATTTTTCGAGTTTTATTACCAAGTACAAAAACTAAAATTCCGCGAGTATTTTTACAATAGAATATTCCAGAACCAAATTTGGTATAACTTGTTAGAAAAAATATTGTAATGTTTCCAATCCACACTGACCATGGTCGGCTTTTTGTCTTATTTAGAAATAATAAATGTACGCAACAATTAGTTAGATCACACTTTTAGGAACATGCCAAAAATGTTTGTTACATTTTTAAAATTTGCTCATCCAGAAGAATATACTAGACATTGCTTCAAGAGGTGTGCTGCTTTGCTAGTACCAGATTCCGGTGTAGATGTTCTTGCGGTTAAAGGTCGTAGAAGTTGGAAGAGCAATAGTTCTGCAGAGGGATACATAAAAAATTGGTCTAAAATTATTTAGACAGAACTTCCCTCACTCCTGAAGTACGGGTGGACAAATACAGCTTCTTCGAAAAAATTGTAAAATTTTATTTTGCAGATATTATTTTTTATGATAATCCTTGTAAGTTAAAAAAAGACGAACGTGCACCGTTAAAATACAGGTAAAGAAGCATGATATGGATATGTTTCAAGTGAGTTTGAATTTGAGTCAACCTGCATAAATCTAAAATCAATGAATGCATTGATAAATCACCAGTATAGAGTCATAATAGTTTGCATATTTTAGATGAGATTTATTTAGCAAAATTTTGGGGTAACGTCATCAGTTTTTGGGAGGAAATATAGGTACGGATAAATTTCAATTAATAAAGAAAGAAAAGTATACAATTTTACAAAATTTAAATATTATTTACTTACTATCGTAAATTTTGGAGATGATGATATTCCATTGTAGTCGGGAAGATCAGACAAATTTTGCTTAGTGTTTTACCATCTACACGATATCCTAACATAGGTACAGAAGCGGCCAGAAAAAGGTGTATTGTATTCTTATTTTTTTTACTTTTGTCATTTTTGCCACGGTGAATGTGCTAATACTGGATGCTAATACTGCATGTAAAAGATTTTCCATCTCAAACGTCATTTATTGACGTCATCTCCAAAATTTATAGTAGTAAATATTATTTAAATTTTATAAAATAAGATACTCCTGCACATGTGGTTTATGAACCTATGTTGAATTTTTGTCCTAGACATGCAGATTTTTGGAGAAAAAAACCAAAATTACAACATCTTGCAATTTAATTTTGAAACTGGAACACCGAATGTCTCTCAAATTTTGCAAACGTTTTAAGATTATCGTAAGCATGGTAAATCGTTAATCAAATTTTTTTCGTTCATGCCCCTCTAAAACAATAGTGACATCAGTTTACAATTTTACCGATTTAATTTATATTTACCAAATATCATTTTTGGTGATTTCAAAAGCACTGTTTATTATTTCAAATTCAATTCTCATTTTTTAGATGAAATTTCTAAACTGGAATCAGTAGAAAGTAAAATGGTACGTTTCGCCCTACATTTTTTTTTTCATTTATTTAAGCTTTTTTACCTGTTTTTTCATCTGTTTTAAAGTACTTATCAAACAAGTCAGTTTTGACGTTGAAGTTTTTTATTGCTTTTTTATACAATAAAAAAGGTCAATTTTTGTTGTGAAGTTTTTTAAGGCATTTTTTCTAACATCTCACTCCATTTTTAAGGTTATTTTTTAAAGGATTTCTAAAGATTTTGACCATGATTCCAGCGAATCCATATAGAAACCACTGACTTAGAGATTTTTACAAAAAAATAAAAAAAAATAGTTCAATGTCAAAATTGGCATGTTTAAAAAAAAATGATAAAGCACTTTATAATATTAAAAAACAAAATCTGGGGTGAAACGTACCATTTTATATACTTACTACTAATTTGTTTCTTGCTTTTTGGTATTATATATTTCATTTTATAGCATTGCGCACTCCTGCATATCTGGTTCATGAATCCGAGTCGAGTTTTCATCAGATTTTTAGGGAAAAAAATCAAAATATGTAACATTTTACAATTTAACTTTGACATTGTAAAACCGAATGATTTGAAAACGTACAAGCTTTTCAGATTATCGTAAGCATATTAAATCGTTAATCAAATTTTTTTCGTTTATGGCATCCTAAAAAATGATGACGCCATTTTATAATTTTGTAGAACAAATGTGTCTTAAATTTTGTAGAACTACATGCTCTATGTATGTGTAATTTAGAATCCGTGTTGTATTTTACAATTTAACTTTAAAATTGCAAAAGCGAAGGTACTGAAATATTGCAAACGTTTTAAGGTTATAGGAAAGGTAATAAGTCATTAATCAATATTTGTTCGTTTAAGGCCTTCCCAAAAAATTATGATGTCATCTTAGAATTAATATTTAAAGATGCATGAGTTGCGGAGATGTTAATTACGCCAGTTTATAGGGATTAACAGTTATCACAAAACGAATATCGCTAATTTTATAATTTTTTAAAGAAGCGGCATTTATCGGACTAGTTCTGTCAAAATAAGCTTTCACAATTATTTTATTAGCTTTGTTTTTCTTGGTAGCGTCATCAAAATTCCAAAAATACATCATTTTTTCAAAACCCCAATGTCGCCAGCAAAACTGAAAATAATAATAGTAATAATAATACCCAAACAACATCTGTATACAATACCACGAGGCCCCACTTTGTAAATTTCCCGGTGAACCCCTAATCAATCCGACACTGTTGCTCTATACCTATATTTTTTATACTTGTGAATTTTTTTTTATTTTTGCTTGAAATAGTAAATAGTTTACCGTAGTAAAAATACTAATACATACCTATAATATAGAATTTTAAAATGTTCAAGTTCTACTACATTTTATGATAGGTTAGCTACACTTCATTTTAAATGTTTAATAAAAGAAAAAGAGTTATACACAAAAATCTGCAAATTATTGTTGGTTACGTTTGCACTTTATAGAGGTTTCTTTATGTCGCTCAATGCAATTGTTGTAACCAAAAGATTTTAGATAAAAAACCGCTCGTAATGAGATTCGAAGCAGCAGGGCAACCCCTACAGTTTCGCAAGAAGTCGAAAGTGGGGTTTGATACACTAATAAGATTTCCCGTGGAGTTTTGACATGCCTGCGCTGAACCTTGCGGCTACCGTTTGGCTAATTGCTTGGGAAAGTTGATTTCTCAACGGGAAGCTAACAGGGAAAATGCAAATTTTCTAATATTTTCAATTATTAAATGAATTATCTTGTTGGAAATACTAAATGAAGGGTCTAACGAGTTTTGCCTTTGCAAATAGAAGCTAGAGTGTCAACAATGGTAATTAGCTGAAGTTCATGTCTAATTTCTCTAAATTACGTCACTTCGTTCTTAATTAACAGTTAAAGCTGATTTACAGTATTCGTCTCTCATGTAACAATTAAAGCTGGTGGGCAAATCTTTGACAGTCTTGACGATAATATCATATTCTTATGTGCACGAAAGCACATTTGCACCGTACTAACTTTGATCTTGAGAGATCAGTAAAATACGAATAGAAGATTAACAATAATTTAAATTATTATAACGTAGCCAACATTTGATAATACATACTTTAAATACAACAATTAATTAGCAAATAAAGTTAATAAATACACGTTTGTAATTTTATTCTCAATGTTTCCTAAGGTTATTTTCATTCTATATGAGTATACAAATGGAAGTGATGCATCAAAATCTTTTCATTTTAAGAATATCGTGCAGATAGTAAAACTTTAACTAAAATTCGTTTGATCCTCCTCACCAAAAATTTGATGTCATCTCAAATTTTTGCTAAAGTCCTAATTAAAATGTGCAAATACACACACAGTATGCCTTATTATTTTAAAACTTATGCATGCAGGTTTTTGAAAATAAATCAAAGTCATACAACAAAATTTTACAAAACCAATTGCTTTAAGATATGGTGCGTACACACTTCGAGCTAATTATGAACGTGCTAAATTGCTAATCAGAATTCATCTGTTCATTCCTTTCAAAAAGTTGACGACGTCATTTTCAATTTTTGTTAGATAAATCTCACTTGAAATGTATAGTGGGCTATGCTCCTTTATTGGTATTTAACACTACACAGGGTTACGTTTACTGCGGCAGTTTAACACCTACATAATTTTAGAAAATTTCAGATCGTTGCCAACACTGCACAGACTGGTTACAGGAGAAATTTTTGATGTTGTTGCCGAAAAGCCCAATATCAGCCTTTGTCGATAAGCATTTTGTATGGATATTTCAACCTTTATTGTATGGTGAACCCTTCATGAACAAGGATTGCACCCATATGCCCATACCACATCCAACATGTGCAAGCGCTAGATTGCTAGAAGCTTATGTTACCCAGTGTTTAAATGTACCTACATTTTGAAAACAAGTGCAGTGGTAGTACCAGTGAAGTGGCCTCTTCGTTCCCCGGACTTAAACCCGTGAATTCTATGGAAGAACTAACTACACGTGTGAATACTGCGGCTGCAACAATTCCTCAAAATCCGGCTATGAATGAGAGGATGCAGACTTCAATGGTCCGGCAAATTCAAGCCTGCATTATACATACAACAGAGAAGAGCTGCATTTTGAGCAATTTTTATATACGGCACTGCAGACATCTAGATATTTGTTGATTTATTAGTTATTAATTTGTTATTGTCGTTGTGTTAAGTTTGTTCTCTATATTTCCATCCGATATTTTATGATTTTATTGTGCCAACGCAGGGTACTACTGATCAACAAGAATTTATTTTGTTGTTAATAAATGAGCATTTTGGGGAATAAATTGGGTTTTTTTGTGTTTATTATTGCTTTTTTCATGAATACATGTGAGCGACGACCTTATATTACCTGTATAAACGTGCGTTTTTGTGAAGCACGGATGGTTTTTGTTGCATCAAGGAAGGTAGGTAGTACACATAGGTGGGTAGCGATTTTCATAGTCCATGTATTTTCAATTTTAAGTCTTGAACGGTAGAGTTGTGAACATGCTGTTATATAGAAAAGTTTACGCTAATAAGCAGTTCCATTATCGGTTAAATTTTTTGCATTCAATTCAATAGCACCCTGTATATTAACTACGGAAACAAAATTATTTTGCTGCGCAGTCAGCTTAAAAAGGGTCTTTAATAACGTACAAGAAACAGATAATAAAAATGATAGAAAGTTTTTATTATATAAAATGGAAAACATAGGATAAATAAGCGGAAAATTAGGGAAGACATTTAATATAACCAAGGGTGTGAGAGGGGGAATCACATAAAACCCAAGAATCCAAAGATACAGAAAACTACACAAACATAAAGATAAATGAACCCTTCTGCGCAAAAAACAGAAACGAATTTCAAGGTAAAAAACAAAAAAAGTGTAGTTAACAAAATGAAAAGCACAATAAAAAAATAAAGACGAAGCAGTTGAAATGGTTCAGTCACTTGTATGGTTGGTTAGGGTGAAAGACGATAGATAGGTAGTGAAATTAATGTGGAAAACAATAACATATTCTAAAAGAAGGCCCGGTCGACTCGAAAAACTTAGAATGATGAAATAGCCAAAGTACTAAAAGAACTAGTCAGGAGCAAAAAAAGAAGCAGAAATACGAACAAATGGAGAAAAATGTGATTCATGAAGTCATGATACAACGTTCTTTACTCTTTAATGTTTTTATTTTTGGAATTATTTGTACGGGAATTAAAAACAAAATTAATGAATAAATTTTCTCGCTTAAATCAAGAATGGTTTAGCAAAATTCTAAGAATATAGTGCTATATTCTTTATTTTAACGTATTGGGCATTAACATAAAAATGAAGAACCCATAAATTGGAACACATAATTAGATAAATTAACGTAACTAATGGCGAATTGAGTGGTACCAGTCACCTAAAGAACTTCCCTTGAAAAATAAAAGCTTTTGATTTTCCGAACATTTACATTTACTCGTATTTATAACCTATTAAAACAAATACATATAATGGATAACTAATACCAGTCAGGGGCGGCTGGTGCGTCTACAAACACACTGGACATGGTAAAATAGTAATTTTCAATATTTAAAAAATTATTTGGAAATTTGTGTCATAATTATCAAAACTAATTTATTTATCTCGCTCCACTTGTATAAAAAGTATCAAAACTTGCATCCACTTACATCTAAAGACGTGTGCCTTGGATATATGATATGTTTAAGATATGTTATTGCTGATAAAAGCCGGGCACAGAGACCAAATCATGGCTGATTTAGATAATAATAATAATAATAATAATACTTTATTACGGAATTTCTCCAATTTACACAAAATATATAACTACAATATGTAAGCTATAGTAAGAAAAAATAAATAAAATATAAATATAAATATAAAAATAAAAAAAAAGAAAAAAGCAATTATAAATATAAATTGTCTTTACACTCAATTCAAATTAAATTTAAACCCAAATATGAAATAACTAATAAATTACATTATATTATTCATCAATTTTTTAAACGCTCCAAGTTTTGTATCAAAGATTTGAAATTTCTCCTCTCCAGCTAGATTATTGGCAGATTCCATCATTCTCCGAAGTGGATGATTAACTGCGTTATTGGTAGAAACAATAGCGGTTCTAAAGATGGTACAAGTTCTAGTTGATCTACTATTTGAAGTCGGGGCTCTGAATTTCAACTGAGATAACAGATTGCTACTATCTATTCTACCGTTTAGTATAGCATGTAGAGTGCATAAATCAGCCATGTTCCTTCGCGCCAATAAGGATTTTATATTAAGAAGATTCATTGCCCATTCATATTGACCATGATGATGTATGTGGTGTTCCTTAAATTCAATGATTCTGAGAAATTTTTTTTGAACGCGTTCTAAAAGACTGATGTCGTTTTTATATATTGGATACCATATTGGAAAACAATATTCTAAAATAGAGCGTAGAACAACCATTGAACAATATAACGTCTTTAATGCGGACAAATTCATATCCATGCAATATCGTTGTATAAAACCCCACATACGTAAAGATTTATTAGATATATAATGATAGTGTTTTTTGAATGAAAGTGATGAATCAAAGATTACACCCAAATCCTTAATTTCAATAACAGACTTGAGAGTGGTATTACCAATAAGATAATCATACTTAATCGAAGAATTCTTATTAGAAAAAGTAATTTGATAACATTTATCTAAATTTAAATTTAATGAATTTAAGTCACACCAGTTGAGTAAATTATTCAAGTCAGCCTGCAATTCATGGCAATCAATAGGAGTTATGATTTCTTTGAAAACCTTTAGATCGTCCGCAAAAAGTAAAAATTTTGAATATTTGAAACAATAACTTACGTCGTTCATGAACAAAAGAAATAAAATTGGTCCACAATGCGATCCTTGAGGTACCCCAGAAGTAACTTTAAAAGGATCGGAGAGATAATTGCCAATTTTTACCTGTTGCCACTTGCCTGTTAAAAACGAAGTCAACCAATCAATCGTATTTTGTCTAAAACCCATACTAGTCAATTTTAATATCAAAACGTTGTGATCTACACGATCGAACGCTTTCGCAAAATCAGTATAGATCGTGTCAACCTGGTTTCTATTTGCAAAGACATCATTGAGATAGGAATAGTACTCCAGTAAATTGGATAATGTTGACTTATTCTTACAGAAACCGTGTTGATGAACTGTAAGTATCCTTGAAGCCATCCATTGCAGTTGTTTAGCGACTATGGAATCTAAAATTTTTGGGACAACCGACTGGTTGCAAACACCTCTGTAATTTTCTACTTTACTGTGATGTCCCGCTTTAAAAATAGGCTTAATGTAACTCAGCTTCCAAATTTCAGGAAATTTACCACTCTTCAATGACATGCTGAATATTTTATATAATGGTCTAGATAGGGTGCATACACATTTTTTTACTAATACATTGCTTATGTTGTCAGGTCCTGCAACTGATGAATCGTCTAGAGAAGTAATAGCATCAAATATGTCTTTAATAGTAACTGTAAGGCCGTTGTCCGAAACTTCATCATTTAATTGAATATTCCGATGTACATTAGAAGCATCACTCTTGTTGTAAACCGATGAAAAAAATTGTGCAAACAATTTACAAATTTCTTTACCACTATGTACCGTTTCATTTAAGTAAGACATTACATTTGGAATATTATTAACGGCTTTTCTCTCTCGAATAAATTTCCAAAAGAAATTTGGATTGTTAATAACAGAAGTGTTAACTTTTGTCATGTAAGATTTGTATAGGTCCTTGGAAAGTAACTTGCATTTGGATCTCAAACTTTTAAAGTATAAGTAATCATTTATATTATTTGATTGTTTAAACTTAGCATGAGCTTGAACTTTTTTATGACAAAGTATTCTCAATTCAGGACTGAACCACTTTGGATATTTAGATGGTTTCATTCTTATAACTTTCTTTGGAATATAAGCTTCCATACCAACATTTAAAATATCATAAAAGATCGATATCATCTCATCCAACCCTATTCCTTCCAAACATCTATCCCAATTTATGGAAGCAAGAAAATCATTCAATAAAATATAATTGCCATTCCTATAATCATATATCAAAAATTCCGTTTCCAAGGAATCATTATGAACAACCGAAATCAACCAGGAGTAAGAAATATGATGCAAGCTATTGTCAAACATGGGATCAATAGCAGAACTAACTACTAAATCAGACACATTTGTAAAGACCAAGTCCAAGATGTTTTGTTTACACCGTTGCCATGGAAACCACACGTCGTAGCCGCGGTCCCTGTTCCGACCGTGCTCGGCAGGATTGAGTTACTATCGCGGGTTTTAATTTTCACTCTGCGCAAACACGTATGATAAATATCCTTGGATAATCTTCTCGGTAATGCAGACATTCGGAAACAACTACACACCGCCTATATTAATAATATTCGGGGACATAACGCAAGGGTCGACAAAAATCGCCATATATTACGCCGATTGATAATATGCATACAATTTTGTGCAGTGTTTGAACTTGCTTTACGTGGACATGACAAAAGTAAGGAATCACAATTTTACGCCTGAATTGGACTCTGTTTTATCAAATCATTTGAAAGAAGCAACGGTTTTTAAAGAACGCCTAAAACTGTTCAAAATGAGCTTTTAGATGCCATGAACGTAAAATTTTAACCGAAGGCAGAAAGGTATGTGGAGAAATCCTTTTTTACTTTTATTGAATGTATTTTTGTATTTATTTCCGTCACACAATTTCGTCTATTAATTAGTAATAACAACCTGTTTTATATCTTCATATTTAACTCATCAATCAAATTGTGTCCCCCCCTTTCAAAAGGTCACGAGCCGCCACTGATACCAGTAGCAGTGTAAAAAGCTAAATGACATCCTATAAATTAATGTGTTTTAACATTCTATTTTTTTTTCTTGTTTGCCTAAGACATCGAACTTTTTTTTAATGATACTCGATGCATTTTTTCTCAGATTTTCGTAGAGCTTTAATACTTTAATTACCTCGCGCGCATTATGTTACGAAAACACACTTGGTTCTATTTTATCTGGAATAATAAATATAACACGAAACGGATTAACAACTGCTACAAGATACGTTGATAAAGGTAGAATCTGTAGGTGCAATTCTGTAACAACTTGTTAAATTTAAAGGGTGTTAAATTTCCAATAGTAACATAGTTAAATTCGTAAATCTGACTGAGTGTTTATTTTTAACAACCGTTAATTTTAACACATTTTGATACAGTATTTAGTGAGTTTTCCCAGTTGAGAATGTTTCGATCAACATTACCCTAAAATCGCGCGTATAGTCCGCGGACTATACGTTGTTTTCCCTGACGCCGGGTGCGGACTATATGCAGGGCGGACTATAGGCGAGGGCGGACTATACGCTGTAGGAAAACCAACCAAAAATTTAAACGCAAAATAAAAAAAATTATTGGGCATTCTCAATATAAATGAAAAATAAAATATATAACAAAAATAAAAAGATTCTCAAAAGTACCTAGATACTTAAATTTAGGTACCTAAATAGCAAATATCGAACCTTATCGAACCATACAGACACGCACATTGTCCGCGGATTATACGCGAGGTTGCGGACTATCTGATTTTTAGGAGGAAGATTTAAAAACTGCGGACTATACGTGAGGGCGGACTATGCTCGGGGGCGGACTATACGCGCGATTTTAGGGTATTTCACCTAGGACACGTCTGTCAATTCCCACATATAGTGTATAATTTTTGGAAATTTCATTCTACCCTATAAAATTTTATTGACGATAACGAAACGGACAGTAGTACAATGGTAAGAAATATTTATGGCTCACACCAGTTCACTCGAATTTGTCTGAGAACATTTAGCAGGTATTTGTACTTATAAAATAATGGTCATTTCCGTTCATGAGTAACGATGGTCCCTGTCCGGACCTGGATTATTCTGCTTTCTAACATCTGGGGATTACCGGCACGCGAAAACTTAAGTTGTAAATATTTCTTGTTACTGTACTACTGTTCGTCTCGTTATTGCCGATAAAATTTTATAAGGTACAATGAAATTTCCAAAACTATAATACTAATAATAAAACCCTGGAGCTTTTGTTTGATCAATAAAAAAAAATAGATAATAGAGCATTAATAACATAAAAAAACAAAAGCGACATGCGAACCGTAAACGATTTTCGCATTATATGTTTGAAACCAAACATTCGGCGTACTCGGCTACGTAACAACCTTGTATGCACCCCGCTTATACTAGTATAAAAGTCTGTGGTACAATTTCGATTTGTTTGCGAAAATTTGAATGCTCTGGGGAAATCTAAAGACGGATTCATAAAGAACAAATACAGAAATATATTATGTTAAAAAATGTAAACCCTACTTACTATGAAAAATTTTGAGGGGTTGTTATCACATTGATTGTGGGATGATTGGAAAAACTTTGGTTAGCGTTTGACCATCTACATGATATTTCTAAAATACATACAAAATTTGGCAACAATCGGTCCAGTAGTTTCGGAGATTACGTGACCAATAAAAATCGATACAGACACCAGACAAACAGACAGACAGACATGCAGATGGAATCACTTTTTTCGTATTTTAGGGATTATGAAACCTTGAGAAAATATGAAAGCAGCAATTCGTCAGATGGACTCGATTACTATACTTATTTAGCTCGCGAAGAAAAACAGTTTAAAGTGAGTATTTTATATGCCCAGTTGTTTCAAATTTATTTAATTTGTGAATTTAACTATATAATTTTAATTAAATAACTTTTCTTTTATTGTTGTCATTATTAGAAATTTATATTGGCGACATTTCTATTATTTCATTAATTAAATTTTTCTTGTTTAGTTTATTTTAATAACTATTAGCAATTACTGGACATGTAACTATGTGTACAATAGGCTTTTTGAAAAAAAAATGGCAATTAAACTTTGGTAAAAAATAACAATAACTAAAAGTCGTTGTTTATATTAAGGATTTAAAAAAAAAGTATTACTTAAAAAAAAGAGTGGATTAACTTGAAAATGATCTACCTTAAGTTACGGTTGCTATGTACCCTTGGGCCTTTTTCTGCTTTTTCAAAAAAGTGAAATAAAAATATTCGCATTACAACTCCAATTAAATAAAGTTAGACGTCAATTTTTGTTGGTAAATATTTTTAACACTGAAAGAAAAATGTATTTATGATTTTGTATGAAAATAATTCTATTAATGCTAAAAATAAAAAAAATAACACGTTACTTTATGCTAAACAAATGGCATTCTTCTTGATGTTTCGAACGAATAATCTGTAGAAGACGTCCTATGTTATATTGGATGAAAAAACAGATATACATATATTATTTATAAAAAATATCTAAACGTGAAACTTCGAGGATATATCAATCTCTTAACAAACTTAATAAAAGGGTCATTTGCGTTCCAACAGCGTAGTACAATTTTTTTGGATCCAACTGAAGTACAATTTTATAGAAAACCAAATGAATACAAACATATGTGACATCATAAAAATGTATCTTTTCTGTTTGAAACAAGGTACTTGCTTTTTTTAGACTTAAGAAATCCATAAAATCAAAAAAATAATTCTGGCAGTTTTACAGAAAATGTAAAAAGTAGATACCTATATAGGTAAAACAAACAAAGACAATGGCACTTAAGTAGATACGTATAAAATTTTATTTCGAAGTCATTTTGGTTTTCTTCTACATATTACCATAATGTCTACGATTTACAACACACTTAAACAATCACCGAAAACTGTGGTATAGATAACACGCCGAAGAAAAAAGCTTTCGTTGATACTGATATAAATTACGTTTCCGTCATCTTTAGTAAAACATCTGTTTTGGTTAATAATTTTTATAACTTCTACGAACACTGATGTGATAAAAGCACTCTTGTGCTAATTCAACAAAAAAAAGTGCGCCCCCGGGTGGGCTCGAACCACCAACCTTTCGGTTAACAGCCGAACGCGCTAGCCGATTGCGCCACGGAGGCTCTTGTTCGGGGTTCTGTTTTTTTCCGCAGATTAGGTGGAATTATCTTTACAATTCTAAAATTTTATTTTTACATTACTTCAAACTTTTAAAAAACAAACTATAAACAATTAACTTTTTTTTAGATTTTCTTTGCATGTAAAACGTAAAAACAATGAGACATAATCATGTGGTCAATATTGATTTTAGTTCTACAATTTTCTTTATTAAATCTGTAATATATTTTATTAGTATAATATTTTTAATTTTACAATTTTATATCACTCAAGACACTAAATAAGTAATTTCAATTTAACTATAGGCAACCGAATATACATCTGTATCGTAAGATCGGTTGCCCACGTTCATGATATAAAAATTTATAATACGTGTTCAATGCTTATCAGACTTTTTTCTCTTCAAAAAACTAAAAATTATCCATTATAAATAACGTAATAATTTCAAATATCAACTTCTACCCTACCTTTTGCATATTTTCAAATGCTTCCTTATACCTAAACAATTTTAAAGACTTCTTAATCCAGTCAGGTAATGCCTCTTTGACTGGTGTGCGGCTATATCTTTCATCCAACAATAAAATAGTGGCATAATCGTTTTTGTGCCTTACAGCTCTTCCTATTGATTGATTAACTGCTTTCATACACATCCCTTCATAAAACATTTTTCCAGCTCCAGAACCCTATAATCTAATTAGTCATAATAATTTAATATCTTTACCATACTGCACCTCTGTTTTATCTAAATATGTCATTTTTTCTTTCAAATCTGGGGCCGTTATGTTAGCATACGGTAGCCCTACTACAATAATACATCTTCCTAAATCGTCGCTGAAATTTAAACCCTCGCTCAGTTTCCCACCTAACGCAAATTGTTATAAAAAAAAAAACAACAAACAAGTGATAAAAAAATATACCAACTACACTCAGCAGTAGCGCATTTCCTGACTTGTGAATGGCATCAGCATACGACTTTAACACTGAATCCACAGAACTAGAATCATGAGGTTCGCGGAAAACCGTTCTACCAAAAGAGAAATCTTTAATCTGTTGCCATACCCAATTTTCGTAATTATACGACGGAAAAAACACAACAATCCCGCCTCTAACTGATTTACAAGTTTCGCGTATTATCTCCTTTATGCTGCCGCCCTACAACTTCACAATAAATAGCTGGAATTATAAAATAAAGAACTCTCCAAACCATTGTCATTCTTTGTTCATAGTTAAATATTAATTTCTCCTTGTTTGGCCCCTCTGTTATTATAATCGGCAAAATATTTTCTGGTGGAATAATATGATCACATGAAAATTCGACAATACGTTCAAGTGGTGCGCCTGAATTAATGTACAGACGATTTTTAAATTCGCCACTTGGTTTCATCGTTCCTCCAGCAACAATGACCGAGCGCGCAAGTTTAACGATATCTTGAAAATTCTGCGAAGGGTTTAAAAGTAAAAACTGTAACTTCGTTTTCGTGTTGTCATCGTTATTATGAATAAAAATACGACCATCACTGTAGGAGTACGTAAGTGATTCCAAGAATGAAATTATGGCAAGGAGAGGATTAGTTAAAGAAAATTGAGACGCCTTCTCGTCCGCTATTTCAGTTTGGGTTTCATTTTTGTTTCCAATCGATGAGAGAAAATCACGAATGCCTTTTTTCGTCGGTTTTTCGACAATACCTTTATCGAAAGGGTATTTAAGTGCGTAAGTACGTACCTAAAAATTATTTGGAATTTAGTGACGCATGCAACCAGTAATACAACCAGAGAAAAATTTGCAATCTACAACATACCTTTTGAGCAATACGGCTTTCCTTACAAAATTTTAACAACCTAAACATATTAAAATTATCAATTTTTGCAGTTACAACAAAATTCTCAACGGTAAAAGTGTTCGTCTTAACTTGGTTACTCTTCTCTAAAATAGTTTAATCTGGGCATTAACAAGTAAGTATTTTTAAGACCATACCCAATAGCTGTTGCAACTTGGTCATAACAAAGATAAGCTGATTAATTGACAGTAAATTTGATGGTGAAAAACGAGCATGAAACCTTTGCTTATAACATTTCACTTGAAGTAAACCTTGATCTATTTGATTGTAATTTACTTCAGAGTTATGCATTTGAGCCATTGCCTCCAGTAAATTATGAGCTTCATCAATTACTATAACGCTACCCTTTAAATCAATTCCTTAAACGTTTCTGTACTTTACTTTTTGCTAACTTTTATTTCTCACTTACCATTAGCTTCTCTTGTAGCTTTGTGAAGAATTGTATTATAAGGAACCAAAACAACTTCTGCATCTTCTGCTGCTAATCTACTGGAATAATAAGGACAAGCATTTAGTTGTTTACCATTTTTGACCAAATCCTCTACATCTAGAACTTCTGTTAATGTTAAATCTTTCAGATCTTCAATAGGGCCTTGTTTGTAGTATGGACACTTGGAATTTTCGCCTTTTTGTTTTTTCACAACCCTACCATCTACATCAGTTTTTGATTTTGTTAACTTTTTCTGTTTATCAAGGCATTTTTCATTTATTAAAGAACTGTTCTTTAACTTGTTAACATTAGGATTTATGCAATACGTCTGTCTAGACGCTAACGAAGCAACTCTTAGATCTTTAGCAAAGGGTGACTTGAGAATTTCTCCCACAAACTGACTTAATTGAGAATGAGTTCTGCTGCAAATAAAAATCTAAACAAACTATACAGAATATGAAAATTACAAAATAAAATTACTTTTGTTGGTTTATATTTACTTTCACATTCTTCACTTTCTTCTTCTTCATCTGCGTTATTCCCCACCTCAAGTACAATGTCATCATCGTCGTCATTTTTCTCTTTCTCCACTATTACTTCTCTTTTTATTAACTTCTTTTTATGAATGTCATTTTTTTTCTTTTTCAAGTTTTCCATTTTTGTATCATAATCGATTATTCTATTGTGCTGAATCTTTAATTCATTAATTTTACGTGTTAACTCGATTTCTTGTGACTGGGTTGACAACCAGTCACTAGTATTTGACGAGACTTTGCATTTTTGATTTTGCAGCTCAATAATTTGACTTTCGAGCCATTCCCTTTCGTAATTATTGTGATCTTTAAGCCAGCGAATCGCTCCACAGATGATACTAAGTGACTTTCCCTGAAATTCGAGATTTTATCATTGTTCCAGCTTAATTACATACCAACAGTTCCAGTTGGGCTTTCAAATATTCCCAATTTTTTATTTTCGATGACATCATATAAACATTTCATAAAATTATGTTGTATTGAGTACGGTTGAAAAGGAAAATCGAATTCTTCAGGAGCTTCCATAATAATTACAAACTAAAAATGAACCGTGTTTTGTTGTTTAAAAAGCGCACTGTTGACACGACATTTGAGGTTAAAATTAAATTATTTCCCTCCAAAAATGTTAACAATTATTACAAATAGAATCCGACAGATGGCAGCCTCAAATTTATTTATTTTTTAATGTAGAAAATAATAATAATAATAAGACAACTATTTTAGATAATGTTTATCTATTAACAGTAAAAAGCAAGGTCAATTATTATAAAACACGTGTTGGCTTCAAGATTTTTGGCACAATCGTTTGTATGTAACACCAGTGATGACTTGTACCAGAGATAATAGAGATATGACAGCTCGCAAAATTAAGCGACAATAGTCCTTACGTACTGTGCCCCAAACCGTCACTTTCGGGCGCGCTATTTAAATTGAAGTGAAACTTTCGTAGCGCGGCTATTTGATTACCAGGGATATTTCCAATCGTAAGAATATACCAAAAGTGGTTAATCTTTCTTCCAAAAATACTAGGTTCCTCATAAATGGAAAAAGACAAGATTAAAAAAATTACAATCATTAAGTTTATTCGAAAAATGATTGTAAATATTACATCTAACATTTGTTGGTGCTTTTGTAATGTTTACATCCTGATTAATAGTAAATGGATAAAAAAAAACATTAAATTACTCAAGATGCTTGTATTAACTTTTCTTATCCTTTAAAACTCTAAAATGTGCATACACAACACAAACTGTACAATTTTATAGCGAAGATAATAATAAAAGTACCCTCTAGCCCATTCGACGATTGTTATTACAACCTAACGTTGAAATTCAAGGACGACACTTTAAGGGGTACAAATACAGTTACAATATTGAATGTTACCTTTTCATTGCGAAGATGACTTTAGTCACTTTTAGTTCTGTGCGGGTGTTAATAAAACTATTTTTATCCTCATATTATTAATAGTTATTTGCATCACACTTTATTAAAATATAAGCAAATACAAGCTATTGTTCTGTATAAAATATATGCAGCACAACCCAACTGGTAATTGTGCTATTGATTTAGCAACATTTTGTGGGGGCTAACAAATCCCACAAAATTGTGCAACATGTAATATTTGTATATAGTCTGTATTTATTGACTTCCAACCACTATCACCCTGAAACTTTCACTCACTTCGTCCACCTGCATGTCGTAAAACCTATCTTTTGTTCGCCCTTCCCAATAATTCTTATCCTTCGAAGATTTCGAGTACCTTCTAAGAACCCTTTCGACACAACCGTTTCACCGCTCTCTACCGACCTGTTTTTTCATTTTCAAAATCACAGACTCTAACACTTTTCCCTTATATACTGAACCGACAACATAAAAAATAAATACACCACGAACGCAAGTCCTGTTTTAATCATCTGATCACACCACAATTCTTATCTGCTAATGAAGATATCTCCAATTTAAGTGAGACCACCATAATTAATAATTCCCAACCACCTCATAATGCACTAAAAATACATAGGATAGAGTACAAAGAGTTTGGTTCAGCTGAACAAAATATCTTACGATAAATATGTGGATACTCAGTGGATGCATGCTTAAAACACTCTTCTCAGATATGCTGTGAATATACAAATGCATGTGGCAGAAATTCTAGAGACTACATTATTGTCGTTTCCAAGCCCACTATTCTGAAACTTTATCTTATGGCAATCTTAATGTTCCGTATGAACAGTTTGCATATTACATTGAACAATTAGAAAATGCCTTCAGTAGTTCATTTGAACATAATACACTTTTGCTTCAAGTTCCTAGACAACTTAAAAATCAGCTGGCCTTAATAGCATCCATGTAGTAATCTCCCCCTTGATTACCTTTTGTCATTATTTGTGCGATTACGTATATTTTATACATTGAAATTCCATAATAGGGAACTACAGAAGCAACCTAAAAAACAGAGGAAATGAATCATTTTGTCCCATTTATAGAGCATTTGCCAGTTCCATCGATTAATAATTAATTATAACTGCAGAAAATCATCGGTTTACTTATCGATGTTATTTTTATAGAACTATTCCTGTACTTACCAATAGTATATTGTTTGTTAAAATGTATGTAACTGTAATAAATACATACATACATATGCAGTTAACATGACTTTTCTTTTATAATTTGAAACCATCGCATCATATTTAATTGAGGTTATCTCAGAGTTCGTGTTTTCGTTCGTTATGTCACTTTTACTAGTAATATATTTAGTAACATTTAACCAGAGATTTCTTAGTAACTAAGGTTACTAAGAAATCTCTGCATTTAACATACATGTTAGGATATCAGGTTTACCACCACAAATGTTGTGCCCCCAACCGTCCTTTACGTCAAATTCTGTGTTCACTTCGCTCCCATGCATTTCTTATGGAGCATTCAAAAGCTGTCACATCTCTGTTATCTCTGCTTGTACCATGCACCAGGAGATAAACACAATAATTTAAATGGCATGTTTTAGGTTCATCACTGTTTTAGGTACTGCATATATCACCTACAACAGTGTTATTAACAAACATGAAAAGAACAAACCTTACTTAAATGTTAAATGCTGCAGTGTAGCTATAAAGTAGGTTACCAAAGTTGACGACATTCTTTATGTTAGAGAAAATTGTCTATATTTTAACAGACTTCAAATGAGCCACGAATTAGCGTTAGGGAAAGAAATTAAATACTTATTTATGAACCAAATTAAATATCGTAGTAAAATCAATAAACCATAGGTTTACCTACCATAATAGATACTGGTTATTGTTTATTAGACAGAAAAGCTTTGTATAGTCATATAGGTAAATATAAATCCCATATTAAGGTTTTCATGTTTTTATTTTCTTAAAAAAATAAATACTTTGTTATTACACGCTCAACTCATGTAAATTTTACGTATCATTTATTTTCTGCTTCGCGTTGGTCTATAATTCAAACTATGGAAGTTTTATATAAATCTTTAGGTTGGGCTAATTTATTAGTTATTACGCTTTGGTAAAATTATCGTAAATATTTTATAGTATTATACCTACTTCATTCTTTAAGTTTATTTAAGAGGCTTTTATGGTGTTGGCAAAATATTTTCAGGATGTAAAATCTCCATTATTAACACATTTATTGATATGAAATTTTAAATATAATCTGTCCACAACTTTCGCCACATGATGCGAGGACAGTTTTTTTAAACAGTTTATTATCATACATGTAGTTTTTAAAGTTTGTTGAAATTTTTGCATCACGTATTTTAAAAAATTAACGTATTTCAGTTATTTATTGAAATTGTGGACCACGGTTTTCATCATTGTTTTCAGCTTACAAAACTTTGTAAATTGTACCAGACATGTTTTCGACTTTATTTGTTGGAAGTGAAATATGGTAAAAATAAACGTTTAAATAGCAGTTTCTACAACACAAACTATCCTTTCTATCAAAAAAATTCGATTCAATACGATTTTTGGAGTTTTGTAAGCTGAAAACAGTGTTGAAAACCATGTTCCGAAATTTCCTTAAATAAATTAGTATTGATTTTAAAACATACCTACGTTATGCAAAAATGTCATTAAATTTAAAAAAATACATTGCGTTATATACAGAAAGTTATGGACAGCTTATATTTAAAATTTCATATCGTAAATTTGTTAATTGGAGATATTAAATTCTGAAAACGTCTCGTCTCCCAAAAACTCCATATAGAAAACGTAACCACTGGCCTTAAGAATTCAGGAAATGGTGCCCACTTCCTCTGCCAACATAGTCCTTACGAATGTAAAAAACAGCAAAATTTAATTATGCGTTATTCTTAGCAATATTCCAGACCAAACTATTGGAAGAACTCGGTTAAAGTTAAAGCAATAAATTTCAAAATGTCATTCTTTAGTTCTTGGAACAAAACTTCAATTTTTAGCGGAAAAATATAATAAAAAAATCACCGCAATTTGTGCTTAAAATTTTGTATAATGGTATATACCTAACTAGGACTGTTCGCTTCGACGACGAAACGTGTAAAAACTTTAAATTGAAGAAATTTTAAAAATTTCGCCTGATGTGTTAAAAGAATCGTGTAGAGCAATCGTGGATTTGCCTTTGGAAAGAACTAAACGCCGATATTAGAAAAAATATGAAGATCTCATGGAGTGGCGCAAAACGAATTATTGATTAATCAAAATGTATTGCTAGCTTACGTGAAGGTACGTCGTTAATGTTGAAATTTATTTTTGTGAGAATGAGCAGTTACAGTACAGTATCTTCAAATTTTGTTACCACTGCTAGTGATCACATTCGTATTGACGGGTTACAAATTTCCAGTACTATCGGCCGTAAATTCAATTTTGATATTCATTACAATAAATAGATATATTGTACATTAGGTATAATAAATTGTTCTTATTTTAAAAATGCGTGGTCCTTAACGATTGACGTTATGATTCTTAACAGACGGAGGCTGTTTTATAACTTTTCGTTTGTCAGTTGAGTTCCGTTAAACTGGAATAACAGTTAGTAAGATTACGAAAAAGGTATACCAAATTTTAAATCCGTGATTTTATAAAGCAGAAGCACTAGTAAACTGCCAAATTATGTGACAAAACTATTACAACTCAAGAACTCCCAACTTAAATCTAGTTGAAACATTGACTATTCTTTTAATAGTTTACATATTTTTTTTTAGAAATTTTATCAAAAACGCCAACATACAAACATATGCTTGCTGCAGTCCAACAATTATTATAGGTACGCTTTAAAAAAAAAGTATTAAAATATTCATTTAATCTCGTTATTTAACAAGTTACAAATTAACATGAATGGTAACCAAAACGTATTCCTATAAACTCTGCAGTAAGTAAAAAATTCAAACATGTTTAAATTTCAAAAATTATTGCGATTTCTGGTTGTCCCGTGCTTTGGAAAAGCTAAATCTCCATGGTCACGCTTTGCCGCTTCCTTCAAAGACAGGGCTTTAAATGATTGTTCTAAAATGATTAAAATTAAATAACGACACAACTCAGGACGTTCCTTGTATACCTAGTCTTGCAGCAGTCTTTTTTGGGGTAGACGCACTCTTTACAGTTTTCATAGAGGAAAAACTAACTACAGATGAAGCCTAAAATAACCTCCACATAAAAATATGTCTATTAAAGAATACCACATTTACGCTAGATTTGCTTGCTAGTGCAGGGTAATCATCGTCATATGAGGTGGAACTAAGTGAATTGTTGACTCTTGCGCTATGGGCCTAGAAAACATTTTGAAAGCTATATTAAATAAAAATAGTGATAGTATTACACTTCGAGAATCATCATTGCTATAAACTGACGGATCCTTTGATGCGCTTCTAGATTCAGTAACGACCCTACTCTTATTAGGTACATGGAAACCAGGTACGAGTTGAATTCTCAGCTCTGCACAACAGTGATCGCATATTGTGTAACAGTATCTTGTAACAAACGATTTACTACAGTAAATAGAGATATCTGACATTTCGTGAAACTAAAACATCACTGTTAGTTACAAGAATGTTTTTATAATAAACTTACAGCACAGGCGATATTTGGAGTGTAACTGTATACGTCCTTTTCTAGTTCACTAAAAGCGAAAGTTTCGGTCTGCCACACAGTTTTCCCAGCCACTGCATTTCTTAATGCAAAAAACATGTATTGAAGGTTGTACACTTTAATCTCTTCATCAAATCGAAAATCGTCGCGGAAATTATTTATTACATTCGTCGTCATGTCAAAAGTTTTGTCATCTGCATACACAATTAATGGACTGTGGTTATTCCGATACTTTTTCTAAAAAACAGAAATTTCAGTTCACAAAACAAACAATGCGCAATTGTACCAGAAATTGTGTGACCTCCCCGAAAACCTCTTGGGTATTGTCTTGACATGGATCTTCTTGAGCAAGATCAATTAATTGATGGGTTTCTTTGGAGTGAGCTAGTGCGCCTCCATAAAATCCGAGAGGAAGTTTTCCTAATAAAAAGAAATAAAAATGAGAAGAGTCAAAAATATAAAAGAACTTTTTCAAACCAGGTTTTACGATGCTATGGTAAACTTCTTCTATTCCATTCTTTAGGTTTAATGCTGCAATGGCGATCTCACAGATAAAAAATCTATCTTCATTAGGATAATGAGTCAAATGGTTTATGTGAATTATTAAAAACATGTGCTCATCTAGATCTGGAAAGTATATTTTGTAATAGATTTGTAAAATATTATGTTTCCTTCATACTCATAGCAAAACTTGCAGCCTTCAGGGTTCTGGTGATATCATTTTTCATGTCTTGTATTTTACCAACCTGTTCTTTTTCTTTTCTTTCAACTTCCTCAATCTCTAATCCATCAGTTGTAAGTTTGGTGGGTTGGTATGTGTCTCTAGCTACTTGAGCGCGTGCTTCATAGGGTTGGCGTTCTTCTTTTGATAAATTCTGTAAACAAGGCATGTTCACAGTGGTTTTTTCATTATAAATAAAAGTTTTTGAATTTGTAATAGAAATAATATTTGTAAAATCTCAAAGTTCAAAAATGATAAAATTCGTTATTCTTGCTAATCGAACATTTAAATAAAAAAACACGTTTAATTAACTTACTGAAAAATGTAAGTATCAATAAATCTATTACTTAAATTACACGAGAGCTACTACCAATGGTTGGAAGTAATTCAATTACAAATAATTTTTTACTGTTATTCAATTCCTTTTCAAGTAATGAGTAATTGCAACGAATTACTTTTTTGAGTAATTTAGTCACTTTTAAAATTACTTAGTCGTTCTTGAATCTTGATTTAATCAATAAAATAACGAAACAATTTAATCACGTTCGCCATGAGTAGTAGCAGAGGTGCAATTGAACTAAAAAGCATTTATAAGTACTCGCATTTTAAGACAAATAGTGATACGCGTGAGACTGAAGCAGAGAAACGAAACTAAACGACATTTTCTACGAATTGCAATAACCGGTCCAAACTTCTTTATTGCTGTGACTTCCGCTTATTAAATAAAACATTGCAATTTATTTTGATTTTCGATGTTGTAATTCACAAGTGGTTAATTATAACTTGTCTAGGGGAGGCAAAAATTTCTCTTGGCCTCCCCCTAGCTACGGCGCTGTCTAGAGGTCATGAAACGTCGAGAAAATATGAAAGTATCAAGTCGCCCAATGGACTCTAATACTATACTTCCTAACAACTTGAAGTATTTATATTTATACATCGGAAGAATGTCACGTAGAAATTAGTTTGGTCTGAATGAGCGTCGCCTCAAAACAGAGGATTAAAATTATTAATTTAGCCACAAATGAACAAAATGTTCTGAATATTATATATATAATTATAATTCTTATAAATAAAGAAGTGCGTAATCTCACATTTTCGAGAAAATGGGGTGACTCGTTCTAGACAGTGATAAATTTTATTAAATGTATTTTGTCTCACGAAAAAACGAGGAAGGTTGGTTAGACAGTTATATGTTGATTAAAAATTTACCATGCTTGCGATAACCTTGAAACGTCTACAAGATTTCAAATCATTCGATTTTGCAGTTCCTGATTTAATCCATAAATTAAATTGACTCATTCATTAATCTTTTTGGGTCACCTGTATAAGGAAGTTTAGACTCGTATTTTGCACATTTTCATCATATCATCAATTTCTTAGGGAGGAGGGGGATAAACATATATTTTGGTTAAAAATTTGCCATGCTTACATACAATAACTTTAAAACGTCTGCAAAGTTTCAAAACATTCTGAAAAACAACTGACTCGTTCATTAATTTTTTGGGTACTCCTGTATAATCAATTCTAAAAATACGAAGGCAATGATAAATCAGAAGTATACACTCATCATATTTTCGACATTTACGATAAGATTGATTTGGCAAAATTCTGAGATACGATCATCAATTTTTTGGAAGGGATAGATCTATTTTGATTAAAAATTTACCATGTTTACGATAACTTTAAAGCAAATTTCAAAACAGCAGATTCAAAATTAAATTGCAATATGTTGCTATATGAGTTTGCCTTTTTTCCAAAAATCTGGATACCTTGGGGAAAACTCAACACGTATTCATAAACTACATATACATATGTTACTTTATGCAATTTAAAATTCATTTACTATGTACAGTTTTGTGATAACGTCATCGCACTGTTGTTGGTGGGGATAGGGTACCCTCAAAAAGCTATTGGTGATATATTATATTGTTGAAATTAAGTTATCGTTAACAAGAACGAGATCTAAAATAGCTGCATATCTAACAACGAACTGATGAACCGGAAAAAATAGTAAAAAATTCCTTCTTACATTTTGGTGAAGTTATAATGATCTTAAAGCTGGCTCCTTTGCAATAAAATCGTTAGTGTCACTTTCTACGGTCTTTTTCGTAACAAAGCGGCCATAATTTGTACCACAATGTCATCATATTTAAATTAACAGAAATTTAACTTTATTCCCTTTTGCATTACTAAAAAAAGGAGTTCTTACATTTCATATTAACATCATTATCATAGATACATGCCACTCTTTAAATAAAACTGGTCGATTTAAATCATACAATCTATGTCTATGCATTTGTTAATAGATTTGAGTACAACTTTGTTTTTAAATTAGTGCTTTAACTTGAAAAATTTGCAATTTTTTTTAACAACGAGTGGACACTTAATATTTTCTGCTCACTTTCACGACTTTTATAAAAATGAATACTTCAGCACCCCTTAAACTTTGGAGATGACATTTTAGACAACTTTTTCTGGAAAAATTATATATTACGCAACATTGTGCATAGATTTAAAGTTTTCACTGCAAAACTAGTTTTAAATTTATTGGTTACATTCCACAAAACTAATAGACAATTTTGTCAAAAATACTTTGTGATCATATTTTTCTTTTAATTTTATTAAAATTTTTGCAGAACGAATTTTTAAAAATCAATTCTCAATTATTAAATGAAATTTCAGGACACGGTTTTCAGCTTACAAAACTCCAGAAATCACATCAGATATATCGTCGATTTTTTTTATTAGAAACGATACACAGCAAAAAAAAGCTTGTGTCATAGAAGTCGCTAACTTTTATTTGTACTATGTCTCAGTCCCAACAAATAGATTCAAAAATAGACCTAGTACGATTTCCAAAGTTTTGCAAGCTGAAAACAGTGGTGGCAACCCCGTTCCAAAATTTCCATAAATAAGTGAAATATTGATTTTTTAAAATACGTGATGCAAAAATTTCAACAAAATTTAAAAAATATATGGTAATAAATTCTTTAAAAAAACTACCCTGGCAGTTATGTAGTGAAAATTGTGGACAAGTTACATTTAAAATTTCATAACAATAGGTATGTTAATAATGGAGATATACATTCTGAAAATATATTGAACCACCATAAGAGCCAAATGTAGCGACTCCTCTTAAACTGTTAATCTATCCTCAAATACATTCCAGCGTTATGGGCACTTATCCAACCCTATACATTTACTGAAAATCTACTTTGCCTATTATTACGGTGTACATATCTGACTTCAAATTCTACTACATATTTCTAGGTTGATAAACATGAACGGTTCCATTGTTTGCACACTTAAAATTTTTTCATCCGAAAATATTACATTTTCCCAAAACTCAGTTCAATATTAAAATTGTTAAGAGCATACATTAATCTAGCTTGCTTATTTTCTTAAGTTAAGAAGGGTTTCTTGGCTGCCTGATCGTATCTCAACACCCTTTCCTGGATTGTTTGGCTCGCTGTTCGTCGTGAACCAGAAAAATTGGTTTCTGTTATAGCACTTCTTGCATTTGCAAAAGGATTATCTCGCAAATGTTGGATTAAATTATTGTCTTATTCCTAAGTCGAAACCCTTACTTTTCCTACTGATATTTCCCTCGTTTTCCCACCTTTTCTTCACCCTCATAACAATCGGCTGTTTTATATTACAAAACTGTGCAACTTCCTTTATTGTATAACCATTTTCCAATAGCATTAAAATGCGTATGTCATCATTTTCACTTAGTTTTCTTGCCATTATAACTTAGAAACATGCCTTTTGAAAAACAAACGTCAGTCTGACAAAAAAGGCACAAATTACAAAAAAAAATTGAAAGTTTTTGTATGGGATTTATGTGATTAGAACTGTACATATATTATAAGGATGTTATAACTCACTCCACCAAGTCTAGATCTCTAACCTGAATTTCAGAATTTGAAGATTTGATTTACATATTTTACTTCCAGCTAGTAAGATTTTGTCACAAGAAAAAAACTTGAAAATCACTTATTAAAGCTTACATTACTCCTCATACTTGTAGTTACAGATAAGTAATCTTAAAAATAAGTACTAACTCACCGACCACTTCCTACTAGCGTATGTCTGTAATTCCTGCATGTTCATATGTTTATTGGGTTGTTTGTCCCTGCATTCCAGAACAAACTCCCAATAACCATTCCTGCTTGGTTTCTTACTTTTTTTTGGGGGCATTTTACTGCAAAAGACAACAAAAGGCTGCGGACAAGTACCCAACTAGATTTTAACCTACCTTTTTTAATACAACCACACTACACGTTAAAACTTATAATTAAAAATTATTTTTCAAAAAACAACAAGCACATTTAACAGCGGTCTGATAAGGGCTGAAAAAAAGTACGCAAAAAAGTTTTTCAAGTCAGCGAATAGCTTCGTTTCCACTTCGTTTCTGTGCTTCGTTTTCCTCCAACGGCTGCCAACACGTGAAATTAAGAGTGCGTTGAAGGTTAAAGACACCAAAAGTTACTAAATTGGAACAATCGTAAATTCGGAAATCAGTTTATCTGTTTTATGGTTGGAGACATTGCTTGTTGTTATATAACTGTCAAATTTTACAAAATTTGCTGTCACATTCATCTAACCCCAATTTAAATCAATTTAACCTGCAAACATGGCTTCAGCTGCAATTGTTTCGCGACACTTCAGCAAATTGCGTAATTTTTCGTCATTTATACGAACTTTTACTGGCGGAAAAATAATTTACAACAAACAAGGAAAAACCAGTTCAAATATACCTTCAAGTGTACCCGGATTAAGTCAAGATGTTGTAAATGTGCCAAACGAACCCGTGGGACCAGGAGCTGCAAAAAACACGGCATACAAGAACCCGGAATATTTCTGTTACGATAAGAACAGTTACTATCAAGCTGAAATAGAAATGGCTAAGTATCGTTGCCCACAACCTTCAACCAAAATTTATTATAAACCATCATCACAGTAGTTGTGTTTTAGTTTTAAATGATTTATTGTAAATAAGTAGATATTAAAGTTACAAAAAATTACTTATGCATTTTTGAAATGCTTCAACACATCCCAGGTATATTTTTGCTAATTTTTGGTTGTTCAGACAGACAGATCCACCTCCTCGAAACTTCTGATGATTCTAGAAAAAGAAGTTGAGATTTGTTGTAGTGCAACTGGATAAATTACCATTCTGTTGATGTCTCCAATGCAAGTCCATGGACCAAGAACTGATACCGCCCATTTTGAATGATCTTCAGTATTTCTAAATGACACATCTGTTACTGGCAATCCAACAATATTAACGTTCCAAACACTAAAGAAGGAATAAACAGATTGCTAAGACATTTTATTACATAATACCTGACAGAATTGCTACAGTTTGAGGGTAACTCCCCAACACCATTCAGCCATGTTTCTACAAATAAATCTGTATGTAAAGCAGGCGCAATCCAGTCGTGATACAAGTCCTTTCCAAACTGTTTTGTTTTTGCAAACGAAATAAATTGAACGCCACTTTTGGAATTAATGGTAATTTCATTGTACCAAGGTGGTTTAGTGACAACTGTACCAGAAACAGCATCCACAATATGAGACAGTTTGGTATCTAATATCTCTTCTATATAGCTAGCATAGATTTGAGGTTCATTATATTGTAATTGGATTCCCACTTTATTCAAATTTTTTAGGTCTAAAGAAATACAGAGGAAACTTTGACCTTTCACAGTTCCAGTGGGAGAATACTCATATTTTGAAGACAGAGGCAGAAAATGTGGTACGGAATGTACAAGCCACAAACCACCATCTACATCTGCTAGAATCACTCCTTTGGTGTGTCCCTTGTAAGGTTTACTCGGTTCATTTGGAGGTTGATCATTGTATAGAACATATGAAAGATTTTTCTGTAAGAGGCATGGTGTGATAAAGTTAAATTATTAATTTCAGCGGTCTTACCTTTTCGGAATAAAATGGATTAAGAGTATTTCCTATCATAGAACGGCTATCATTTACAGAGTATTGTGAAAGCGTCCATTGAGAATAATTTTCTGAGGTAACATAAGTGTAAGCAAGCCCATCTTTAATGAGGTGGTTTTCGTGCGTCATCTTTGGTATTTTATAAACTGCAAACCTAAATCCAAATTATGATGTAGTCAGAGCTTGATATAAAATGTCTTACCAATCTACATCCTGATTGTTATCATCTCTGCACTGTATAGCAATTGTTATAATGGCATGCCCAGAAAAAATATACAAACATTGAATATAAAATGTAAATGCACATCCCCACATCTTTTTAGATGAAACTTAATGTTTCCAAAATAGTTGTAAAATATAAAATATATGTTTTTAGCAAGGATCTTTTATCAGCTCATGATAATTGTGCTGCACTGAATCATGTTTAGCTTTTGTGTAAACAATACCTAAAAATACATGGTGCAACCAGTAATACACATGATAATAATTTCTGCTTCTTGCATGTTTAAACATTAGTATCGTGATAAATTACGATATACGAGAAGCTATTATTGCTAAGTTCTTAGTTTAATACTATTGTTTAGTTTAACCACCTTTTAACTACATCTTTTTACTTCCTGAGCGTAAGGTAAGGTAGCATCGAATCAATCAGCCAACCCCCTACTTTTATGTTTTCTCGACCTTTCATTACCCCTAGATTAGAGCACGAAGAAATAGGTCTCCCATGTCTGTCTGTCTGTCTGTCTGCCAACTCTCCGGATTTTTATTAGACAGGTAATCTCCGAAACTACTGGACCGATTGTTGTCAAATTTTATAGATGTATGTATTATGAATATCATGTAAGATAGTAAAACGCTAACCAAACTTTGTCTAGTAATTCCAGTGTACACTTCCTGAGCGTAAGCTAATGAGTAGTAATAGAGAAGTATTGAAAATCGAGTCCATCAGGCGACCGGCTACTTTCATGTGTTCTCGACATTTCATGACCCTAAGACTACAAAAAAAGTGGTCTCCTGTCTGTCTGTGTCGATTTTTATTAGACCAATAATCTCCGAAACTACTAGACCGATTGCTGTCAAAATTTGCATGTATATTAGGAATATCATGTAGATTGTAAAACGCTCACCAAAATTTGTCTAATCATCCCCACCACTAATGTCATGACGTCACTTCAAAATTGTACATAGTAAATGGGTTTTAAATTGTATAAAATAATATAGTCCTAAACATGTAGTTTACGACACCGAATTGAGTTTTTACCCGAAACGTCCAGATTTTTGGAAAAAAAATCAAAATTATAAAACAACATTTTGCAATTTAATTTTGAATCTGCTAATCCGAATGTTTTGAAATGTTGCAGATGTTTTAAGGTTATAAAGAGCATCATAAATCTTTACTCAAAATATATTTGGTTATCCCCTCCAAAAACTTGATGACGTCAGCTCAAAAGTTTACCAAATAAATCCTATGTAAAATGTACAAAATATGATGAGTCTGTGCTTGTGATATATCACTCCATTCATATTTTTTGGATTTGCATATACAGGATGACTCAAAAAAATTAATGAATGCGTAAATTTATTTTACTGATTTACTCAGGAACTACAAAACCGAATGCTTTGAAATCTTGAAGGTGTTTTAAAGTTATCATAAGCATGGTAAGTTTTTGATCAAAATGTATTTGCTCATCTCCCCTAAAAAATTTATGACGTTACCACAAAATTTTGCCGAATAAATCCTATCTAAAATGTACAAAATATGGTGAGTCTCTTCTTGTCATTTCTCATTCCATTCAAATTTTTTCGATTTCCATATACAGGGTGACTCAAAAAAAATAATAAATGCGTGAATTTATTTTATTGAGTTAATCAGGAACTACAAAACCGAATGCTTTGAAATCTTGCAGATGTTTTAAGGTTATAAAGAGCATGATAAATGTTTAGTCAAAATATTTTTGCTTATCCCCTCCAAAAAATTGATGACGTCAGCTCGAAAGTTTGCCGAATAAATCCTATCTAAACTGTACAAAATATGAAGAGTCTGTACTTGTAATTTATCACTCCATTCATATTTTTTGAATTTGCATATACCGGGTGACTCAAAAAAAAAATGAAATCTACTGCGAAAAAAAAACGTAATAGACATGCAGTCGTCACGTTTCCGACAGCGAGGGAAGTACTGTCTAAACTCTTTAGACCAATTTTTAAGGTTTGGTTTTGCGAAATTTTTCAGGGTGGCCGTTTTTTTGCCGGTCAGTGTATTATTGTTATTATAATTTTTTTGGTGGGATATATATGTTACAGCTAATATCCGAAATCCGTTATTATGCATAATAACTAGACATTTTAGGAATTATGCGTAATAACTAAACTTGTCAGTTATTATGCGTAATAACTGAAATTTTCAGTTATTATGCATAATAACGGAAACGTTTAGGTAATATTGATAATAACTAACAGAGGAATAGAAATTATGCATAAATAGCTGATTTTACAATAAACGGGACAAGATGATCAATTCAGGTTCTCATAGATCAATGAAAAGCAATGGGAATATGACGTTTCTGTTACTGTAATTTGTCCCGTTTTTTTTAAATCAACTGTACATGTGATATGTAGGGGAAAGGGAGGCAGGGTGGGTAGCTTTTTTGAAAATATTATGCATAATTCCTGTTCCTCTGTTAGTTATTATCAATATTACCTAAACGTTTCCGTTATTATGCATAATAACTGAAAATTTCAGTTATTACGCATAATAACTGACAAGTTTAGTTATTACGCATAATTCCTAAAATGTCTAGTTATTATGCATAATAACGGATTTCGGATATTAGCTGTAACATATATACAATTTAAAACCATGGTCATCACTTTTTTTTTTTGAAATTACAAATTATGCGTTAATTTTGCGGCGAAGAACTATTTGTCAAATAGTATACTTGTCATGAGAGTACCGGTTTTCGGTTTCGTTTATTGAAAAATTCTAAGATTTAAACATTCATTAATATCTTGTTCAATTGCTTTGGTATTATAATGTATACATTAAAACATTCATGAATTTTCACAAAAACATCTTTTACTTTATTAAATCTATACATACAAACAATGGAATCTGTCATACTTTACAAGAAATGCTTATCTAATAAATAAATTATATACACTCATGGTAAGCTTTTTATGTGTTTGTGTGTGATATGACAAGCCACGATATTATAAAGTAAAATAAAAATATTGGGTAAACTGCTAAGACTTTTCGACCTGGCTTCTGGCTATCTCCTAAAAATACCATAGAAGCTAAAAAACTTGGCGTTAGTAAAAAACTGTATAAATATATATAAAAAAAATAATAATACCATATGTAGCCCAAGCAAATCCAATCATTGAAACAGTGAACCTTAAAAAAAACAACATAGGTGTTTGTTCTACCATCAGGATTATCCTACAGACAATTAGTGCTAAAGTTGTGGGTAATAAACAATAACCCAATACACAAATGCTTTGGAAGAAGGAACTAAAATTAAAGAGAAATTAATGAATAACAATTTATGGAAATGTCCAAATTACATGTTTCCTCCAAGTAACTTAGAATTAAGTGTTACCACCATTGAACCTATCCATACTATAACAAATACTTCTGCAAATTCTGGCCCACCATCATTGGAATTATCCACTGTGCTTGACCCTTGTAAAACCCTACAATGCATACAGTTCATAACATTTGTTATAACAAATGTAAGTTATAACTTACATTGCCATAAATGTGCATAACATTAAAGGTCCCCATAAGTCCCCTACAGTAATGTTTTTAAATATAGTTAAAAGATTACTTTACTTACATTCTTTTAGTAAAGTCTTCTTCTCTTTTGGAAATAGTACATGGGCAAATTTGACTCCGACAGCCTTTAAATCTCGCAACTTTAAACAGAAAAGTTAATGTTATACATACATACACCTTAGAACTTACTATCGTATCCCGAATAGGTTCATCTAACGTATTAAAGTCAGGTTTACCTATATTTTGGGTGTTTTTATTGGTTGGAATGGACATTTCTCCTTCGACAAGACCACCAACATCGTCGAACATCTAATTAAAGTAACAACATTTACTGCATGAACTTTATTTATACAAACTTTTGTACCTCTAATTTAGCGTCTGTCATCCTGTTGGCGTATTGAGCTCCCAACTTTTATCGAACTTTTCGTCTGTTTACAAACGTGTTCATGTCTTTTGACATCTGTCAACGTATACCATAGAACCTAGAACAGCCCTCAAAGTTATTCAATTTACAGAAAGCGTTTTCATCGATAGGAGATTGACCTACATAGCGCCAACTGGATCACACTTTTGTAACTAGAAATGACCGAACATGAATTCAATTTATCTAAAATAATTAATTTGTTACAGACTGTAATGAATTTTTTTAAATACATTTTGACGTTTTAGTCAAAACTTGGTTTCGTAGTTATCGAAATTTAGCCTAATTAGAGATTTATTGGGTAAAATATATACGATCGAAAATTTACATTTGATTTATACCGGATTCGCTAGACCATACTTTTACATTTAATTAAAGTTGTCACCACTAGAGGGCACTTATACAACTGCGTCGTCTTTTGTTTTAAGAGGGAAGCTTTCACATTTAAAAGAAAATCGGAAGAATTGTTTGCTTTGTAAAATGGATCTAGAGCATGTAATGGTTGCAAAAATTGATGAACTTTCTTTCGATATGGAGACATAAACACAATACACAACTATTGTTCGTGCTTCTTCTCCTTCACAAAATTGTTTATAAATACAAGTACATAAAAATGTATTTTATTTTCTAGTAAAACTCGGGTTTTAGTGTGTTGCAATGCGGTTTTTTTTAAGTTTCATGTTTATATTCCGAATATTTAACTGCGAAGAAATATCTACGTTTAAAAATGAAACATTTGAAGAAGCTTCTGATTTTAAAAATAAATCAACTCCACGTAACTCCTCGTTTGAATTGCATAGAATAATACAGCCTTCAGCTCAAAGTCAAAATATCGAAAGAGCACTTACGACACCACCGGCAACAAATTCGTCATCAATACATAAAGGAAAATCGGATTTTAGACCTAGCCCACATTTGGAAACATATTTCGAGTTCAACAAATTTCCAGTACCGCCGGCTTTCCCAGAAGCCAAACATTTTTCCGCTTATAATTTGGGAGAACCTCCAGTTCAGTGGCCTCAAGGTGGTTTTACTACAGAACAAACATGGATAAACAAGCCTCAGAGCAGATTTACGACCGAACAATCTTGGACAACGAGAATAAGATTTCCGACAACTACCACAACGATGATGGTACCAACATCAAAAGATCGACCGTATCAATTCTATAACCATAAGAGCTCGACTGGAAAAACTTACAGCGTTCCATCGAAGTCGGATACTTATGAGAGCAAACCCGTAGATCCCAGTAACCTACCCACGATCGAAGAATGGAACAAGTTTGTAAATTATGAGAAAAACAAGCAGACTATTCAGAAGAATCAGTTTGATTTTACTGCTCCCGTTGCCTCTGTTCCTACTTATGGTACTACTACTACTGGTGCTGGAGAAAAAAGTAATTTCGATTTTGGGGCAATTGAAAAACCGCCAACTTACGGGATGCAGGGCAATCCGTGGAAGAAAATTATAAAGTTTTTGACGGCATTTATCCCTATTGGTTTGCTAATTAGTGCTTTAACACCAACGGTGATTACAGTCCAGTCAGTCAACGGAACGTAAGTTTGATAAAACGCCTTAGTTCTTGTTACACAAGTTGCTGTATATAATGGCAGGTATTTTAAAAATGATTAACTATAATATGTCATATATCTATGTAATATTTTCATTCCAAAGCACTTTAGTCTATAATAATGAAAGTAGCTTGTATAAATAGCACTTTACACAAAAAACCTAGAATTATTCTTTAATTTATGTTTTCATTTTAATGTTTTGCCCATTTCTTTTTTGTTAAGAATCGAATAATATAATAAAATTCTTGATAAAGTTCATAAAAAGTAATTTTCGGCATTTTGATAAATTTAAAATCGGCATATTAAAATGTATTTGCCGCTTATTAAAGAGTTAAATTATAATTTCCCTGTCACTGACTCTTACTATATATAGGCTAGGAAACAAGCAATCTTATTTGAGAAATGTCGTCAGTTGTTACGAATGTTTCGATTTTCTGAAATTTGCTGTTATAATTTTTGTTTATTTATTAAAGTGTTGCGGTAAATCGAAATTTTTCTTGAAACTTCAAAGGTTTTAAAATGCTTTTCTGTGTTTTATCACGTCAAGTTTTAAAATTTACGTGAAATTTTGTTTTTGTTTTTTAACGACAATAATGTTAAAAACACCTTTTTGATCTGTCTAAAGCTTTTTTTAATTTTCGGTAAGAGAAGGTTTTTTTATCATTGAAGATTTTAAGTACATCAACGGTAAATTATGGATCTTAACGCAAAGTGGGTCTGCTCTGTTCGACTGAAAAATTTTTATTCGGAGGCGAAGACTTGTTGCAGATTATTATTATCTATTATTTTTCAAAATAGTTTCATATACAACTATAATATTTACTTTCAAGAATCAGTTTGAAAATTTTCGGTTATAAAAAACTTTCTTGCTTGGTATTCAATTTTTTAAGTATGTTTAGCTACAGCGTGTTAACATTGTTGTAATATTTTTAAAATATACATCGTGTTTTCTGTTAAAAAGTCTTTTCAGTATATGTATTTATATAATCTTTGCATAGAAATGAAAGGAGTCTGTTAATTTTTAATTAATCATTATTTTTTCAGCGATTCTTTTTATTTAAACTTTTTCAGTTTGTCAGGAAGTGACAGTTACAGTTTTTAATATATCTTATCTTACCGCTGTTTATAATTTCAATAACAATGACTCAACAGTTTATAATAATAATTTTTAAACTAATAAATAAATAAATATGTCCCCAACAGGATACAACTTCTATTAGAGGGGTACAAAATTGTGTGAGATAAATTTAAGCTAAAAATAAACGTCAATGTTAATTTGAAAAATTAAATTTTTTTATAGGAATCCGAACATAAGTAATTATTATTACATAAGTTAAAAAAAAGCATTACATTTCGTTAGTTCAAGTTTTTTTGCAATATTAAAAAAAAATTAATTGTCTTAAGTCTGCAATTAAAAATTATTAATTATTAAAATTGTTTTAATATATTTTTTTATTTTTAGACAATCAAGGTCTAGAGCCGTGGATTCTGGACAATCAGCAAAAAATAAATTAGTTTCTTCATTAAATTACTTTAATTCGATAGGATGTGAAGATAGAATCTTGTGCGAACTAATTCTGAGTGCCAGCACAACTCAAAGTGCCGAACAACATGTCGAAAACTTGTTAAATACTTTTACTGAAGAGTAAGTGCCGACAAACGTGTAAATAGTGTATGTAAAAATTACTTTTTAGGGGAAAAGCAGTTGAGAAAGCTGAAGAAATGAGAAGAATATTTGAAGCCGTTAAAAAGCAAAATTGTCAGCCTATAGTTTGTAAAAATATAAAACATAAAACGTAAAACTAGGGAGAAAAATGATGTTATGCATTTTAACTCTTATGTTTTCGTATGTGATAACATGGTGATTAGGTAATTATTTCATTTAGAAAATATTTCGCCATTTTAGAGAGTTTTGTTTAAAAAGATTCAGTATTGGTTATTCTTGAAATTTAAAAATAAAGTACATATTAGATATATGGAATAAAGAAAATGATCGTAGTGATACATAAAAAAACAACAACCGATAAGAAAATTAGTGTCACAAGATTGGCGCCATCAACTAGTGCATCAGGTTTTTTCCTCTATTTTTTATCTGCTTTAATTAATTCTAATACGACCAACGTCAACTGATTAATTTATGCAGCATACTTTTCTAAACAACAAGCTCTACAAAATCAGATAAACAATTAGAACTCTGTTGCCTATTATGTATTGGTTACACCACCTATTTGTTCACTTAAGTTTGCATAAATTGTACTTTTAATGTAAGTGATGTACGTAGTATGATTTAACAATAATAACCGTTAATTAAAAGTTATGCTGAAGAATATTCTATTATTAGTCCAAAAGCGACTCGTCTATTAAATCGTTCTGTTCTAATTCGATGGCCAAAAAACGGTCTAATAGTGGCAATTTGGCAAATCTGCCATTACCACTATTAAAAAAGCCATCCGTGCATAACAAAGATGCAATAATTGTCTAGAAAGTGACCACATGTCCTCGAAAGTAAAAAAAATTAAATGTGATAAAGTAGGTAGGTATTCATCATCAGCACACTAACAACTTTCCTGACATTCCTATGCATAAGCTATACTTTACTCACTTAACTGACCACTACTCCTTCTCACTTTGTCATTTTTCTTAAAAGGTATGGAATTTTTTTCGTGCCGCAAGTACGCAAATTTCTAAATTTGAAAAGCGATGTTCGCATGTGTGGAGATGGCTGACCATAAACCTCTTATTTTTATTGTGCAATTATGTGATGATGAATGATCCTGGGCTTCGAATAATGAAGGAGTAATTTCGTACGGTATAAAACATATGTTGGCAATTTTTTTATCGGTGTCGTCAATGTTTGATGGTGCCGACATGCTTGTTAAGTGAGTACCCGTTTAGGTTGTTCCAATTTAACCGAAATGAATTTACCGAATGTAGGGGAATAATAAAACATTAATTAAGGATGAGATTTTTAATTGGATAAATAAATATTTCGGTTTTCTGTTGAATTTGCAACGCTTAATTAGCAAGTCAAGTGTTAACAAACTGTAATTAATTAGATAAATCTGCCGAACTTTCCATTTTACATCCTGAAATACAAAAATAGAAATTCCTTAAGAGTTTGCATACTTCAGTAAATTCAAGGGTAAGGTCAAGCATTTTTTTAAAGACTGGCAACTAAATATTTATGAAAAAAAAATGTAAGCACACCTATGTTATTTGTAATGAAGTTTGTGATTTATGAACAACAAGTTAACGTCTTCGTGCACATTTGTTACTGCAATAAATTATTTTTTTGCTTATTTACTTAAATGTTTGCTTAATTATGATATTAATTATTTTTGTTTTCTGGACATTTATGCTGTCTTATCTGTGTAATATCAGATAGGTTTCAAGTTTCTAAAATATAATTAAATTAACATTATTCACAAATACAAGTAATTAGTCAAGTCATTAGCTGTAATGAAAATATCAAATTTTGTTGCCTGTTTTTATTTCCCGAGCGTGAGCTAAGGCAGTGTTGTATTAGGGTCCATCCGGCGAATGGATACTTTCATGTTTTTTCGCCTTTTTATGACCCGCAAAGTACGAGTCAATAATATGTTTACAGTTTCCTTCTGTGTGTCTGCCGTCTGCCGTCTGTGTAGGTTTTTTTTAGATACACAATCTGCGAAATTACCGGAGCGCCTGTTGTCCAATAGGTGTGTTAAGAATATCGTCTAGATGGTGAAACGCTAATCAAAATTTATGTGATCATCTCCACTAACAATGTGACGATGTCACCTATTGCAAATATAAATACATACATATATTGCAAATGTTTTAAAGTTATTAGAAACATGGTAAATCTTTATTTAAAATGTATCCGTTTATATCCGTCCTCAAAGTGATGACGTCGTCTCAAAATTTTGCCCAATAAATATCCTAAATTTAAATGTGCAAAATATGATGATTTTATTCTTGTGGTTTATCAATACATTCATATTTTTTGGAACTGCTTATACAGGAGGAGTGAAAAAATGTAATGAATGAATTAACTTATTGTTTTGATAAAATCAAGAACGATTTTTCTGAAGTTTTGGAAAAATATTACTCTTATTAGTATGATATTGTACTTATCCAAATTGATATACTTAAGTGATATTGGTTAAATATACATATGTCTAAGATAAAAAATCAAGGCGAATTCATAAACTACATGTACACGAGAATGTTATTTTCTAAAAGTTAAATAGTATTTACCTTGCAAAACTTTTGAAGTGGCGTCATTAAATCGTTCGTGCGATCATTAGACAAATTTTGGTTAGTGTTTTACCACACACGATACTCCTAACGCACGTGTAAAATTTTACACTAGTAGTTGCGGAGTTTAAATGTCTAGTACTAAGAAAGTCTAATACATACATACCGACACAGACGTCAGACAGACAGATAGAGGCCGAATACTTATTTTTTCATTTCTAGGGGTAATTAAACGTCGAAAAAATATGAAAGTAGCCATTCTTATGCTAGGGAAGTAAAAAAATCTTTAAAAATCTAAAAAAAACGTAAACAGTAAAAAAGTAGATACAACTGTTGGATATATGTATATATCGGGTATTTAAATTAAAAAAGTCATCAAGTTGGTCTTTATGGACACTATTTTTGTATACTAATACAAATTCACAATCATAGAGTTAAAAAACCGAAGTACTTAATCCATTAAACAATAAACTATAGATTTTCAGTAATATAATAGATAGGTATATACTATTCTATATATTATGTTATAACTGAGGTGTCTTTAAGGGTCGTGTACGAAACTGTAGGTAGAGTACAGTAGAATTCTTTTAATTTTGGCAAGGATAAGTAACATAACTAAGTAATTTATTATTTTTTTATTTAAAAAAAGTATTAATATACGTAATTGTATTGTTGGTTGCGTTTTGAGGTTTTTAGGCTAGGAGCTTTTCGTGAATAATTCTGTACAAAAAAAACTGTACCTATGCATAAAAAATTACAGTGCCGAGAGTGCGGAGGTAAAGTACAACAACTTAGTAAATATATATTTCTGCGTGTGAAATTAATAAACCATCACAACCATCTGCTGTGTCTTTTTTTTTTAATAGAAGATACCACCTTTGAATACTTACTAATTATACTGACAATTTCTTCACTAATTGAAGTTTTTTAAAAAAATTGGCTGAAAATATAATATATTTATTTTTAGTAAAAGTATATGTATTAAGCATTCCTATAAACTAAATGTAGGTATACAGATTTGTTAGTTTTGTTACAATATGCTTGCTTCTTGTAGTTACTTTGCCTTTGATGGAACTTTGAACTATTGTCAATTGTTATTACATAAATTCAGTATAAAATTGTAGAATATTTATTTTAAAATAAATTTTAATCTTAAATACTTCTACACAAATACATGTCTTTTTATTGTCGTCAGAGCAAACATTTTTATTATAGTGCCATGTTTATCTTGTACCTAAATGCCATCGCATGGTTTAGAATTTACTTTCCTTAAATTTTGCTTAATTGAACTTAAGTTTAACATTTGTTTTAAAAAGTACGGAATATTATATTATTAGCCAAGGTTGCAGAGCCAAGCATTCTAGACCGAGCGCAAATTAGAACCCGAGACGCGCAGTGTCGAGGGCTCTAAGTGCGAGGTGTAGAAGTGGCTTTGCAACCGTGGTTAATATACTATTTTTTTCACTAGTAGAAACCATAAGACAATAAACTGAAAAATAAACGTTCAATTTTTTGACGCAACATGATTTTGTTTTGATTTCTAATCAAACTTGATCTAAATCTTCAACACAAAGAAAACCGTTTATACTTGTCGCTGAGTTAATCATTTTGTCTTCTACCGTCTACCAGCTACCATGCGTATACTCAAGTAATGTTTGTAGCACACATTTGTTCATTTTTTAAGAAATAATCACATCAAACATTGCGTACATAACCTCAATTTTTCTTTTTGAACCCGTGGTAGCAAAAGTTGAATTTGCTACCACTAAATGAGTCGACATTTGCATGCGTCCAGGCTGCTAGTGAAAAAAATAATTTTATGTTCATAACTACAGTGGTAATTTCATTTAATCTGTTACTACTCACGAATATAGAAAAAATATCTTTGAACTGTATTTAAAATTAATATATATATATATTTTTAATTTGATGCAACAATTAAATAATAATGAGTATATGTATAATTTTAAAATACGTTGTAAATATGTGATCATTAAATACTAGAAAGTTGGCTTCACATCGTAAGCCCGGGTAGCTCAGTCGGTAGAGCATTGGACTTTTAATCCAAGGGTCCAGGGTTCAAGTCCCTGCTCGGGCGGCCAACTTTTTTTTGTCAGGCAAGAGGAAGTATAAAATTTGGAAATACATAATTTAATTGTCCTTAGTTGCTACGTTTTGTCTAGATAATTTAAAGCATTACATTTATATCTATACTGACTTAACCAGCTCCCGACAAACAATGTACATTAGTATTTATTATTCTTATAGCTTTGATGTTTAATGATTTTTTTACCCAAAGACGTATAACAGCAAAGTCGTAAAAGAAAATGTTTTCTGACTTTCACCGTGCATTCCAGTATTTGTGAAAATATGTGATAATGATAAAGCATTAAGTTATCAAAATTACATTTGGATAACGCAATAATGATGGCAGTGTGATAGTGTCAAGGAAATTCTGCATCGGATATTTATTTTATGTACTTATTTGTTCGCAATATGCGCGTTCTGCAATATTTTATAGAATCAGAAAAGCAGTTGTGCCTGTCTTATATTTTGCAAACTAATTAAATGCAGCAGTTACCTAGTTTTCTATACGACAATAAAAATGTAGATGTAAAAGCAGCATTAGAATTTCAAACTTAAACCCAAGAATAATACATACTTATCACGATGATCCTCTTCATCTTGACGTAAATGCGAGCCGTGATTAAAATTTATCAATGTAAATGAAAATATTTATAGTAGAAAGTTAAACCTTTAAACGCAACAACAGCTCGTATCAAGTAATAATGGAAACAACGGCGACTAACCTAGTTATCCTTTAACTTTAATTGTTCACCAATTAAGAAAAAAATTCATTTTCTGCATGGTGTTAACCCGCTATTAAAGCTATTCAACAGATGTTAACCGCAAGTAGGACGATCTAACGCCACTAGTCAGCTTTTACTTTCAAAAAAAGAACAATACGTACATACCAAGAATAGGCAGTGAAGCCGGCTTCGAGCACAATCAGATGCTTACCGGACTGTTTCATTCTGATTATCACTGTGATTAGCGTAATTGGCCCCATTTGGACAAATGAAAAGCACACATTGTTAGCAGATCAACAAAAGCAAATCTGGTGGAGACCTGTGCTACCGAAAGCGGAAAAATAAAGGTCGAAGAACCCGCCTTTTACTACCAAAACAATGGAAACTATGTGGACGAAAAAGCCTTGATTGTTCAGGATGGGTAATAATGATAACTATAATATAAATCTGAGAGATGTAAAGGATGGATCTCAGGCCAAACCTAAGTTCACTACCACGACGTAATAATTAATAAGACACTCCTTTAATGGTAAAGGTTATTGTCGTGTAGTTTCTCAGGCTACATGGTGGTACTTTACGGAATACTTTAAATATTTGTGCTTCCGGCTCTTCTTATTGGAATTTATATTGATTAAACCACTTTCTTTATCGTTTCTAATGCTAGTACTGCCGATTAAATTTTTTCTCATTTGGAACTTCGGTTCTCTTTTTCGAAATTAAGAGGTCACTTCCAGGTGGATTTACTGGATATGAATTGATCGGTCCATGCATAATGTAGGCTAATTGTAGATTCACCGTTTATATTCATTCAAGTGGAATTCCGTGAATTTTAAAGCTTCGTCCATGTTACCATTTGTGTATATCTAAAATTATAACAATGAAGAGCAGCACGTTTAAAAAACTACTCGACAACTAGTTTACGGCAATAAAAACAAATTTTCCTCTTATAGATACCTACTTATTCTGTTGCAAATTCCGTGGACTTAATTAATTAAGTGTTGGCCGAAGAGAGATTTACACTATCATGGAGATAATTTAAGAAACCGTATACATGTAATTATTAAAGAAATCTGTTGTGAATCGTGTGCTAATGAAGTATGTCTTTATTAAATTTTATTACCTGTAATAAACAGATTATGAGCTGTTAATAAATTTTGTCATTTTTATTGCAACACCATCTGAAGGCATACCCTCATTGTCTGAAAAAAAAAAATACAAGTGAAATATAATCTTCCTATATTAAGACTTCATCAGTTGACATGATTATTACTGTTGGTGTTGTCCTTGACTTCGAGATGCGGATGCTTTCTCAGAATTGGAGAAAATATTTTCTGAAGGAGCTTGTTATTTCTAAGAACGTGTTTCACCTTTTTATTGTACTATGATTTATTGTTTGAAAAATTTGTTTGTAAATTATAAGTGTGATCAATATTTTAGTTAATTATCTCTGGTTATACGTATTTATAGGGGTATGTAGTAAAAATGGCCAATGGTACCATTACGGCCCAATAACCTGCGAAAAAGTTACATGAAATTATTCGCCAGGTTGATGGATGCATTTGCAAAATTTCATTTATTTAAGGTTAACTGTTTGATTGCCGTAGTGAACCAAAATGGTTGTTGTGTTCTATCCTACCTTTAAAATATGTAAAGAAGCGTATGATTCAAATAAGTTTTTCCTTTATAAAATTTTGTGATGACGTCATCAACATTTTTGTAAGGACACGTATTTCACTTTGGATAAATGTAGTGTAATACTAAAAATAATAGTACTGTATTCCCAAATGTTTGGAAAAATAGAGTGAACCGTTCCTGATTTGCATATTTCCGATAGGATCAATTTTTTAGAGAGGATAAACATATATATTTTGATTACCATTTTACCATTCTTATAATAATGTTAAAGCGTCTGCAAGATTTCAAAGCATTCGGTTTTGCAGTTTCTTATTTGATCATTAAAATAAACTGACTCATTCATTAATTTTATTGGTTCACCTTATATAAGCAATACTAAAAAAATATGAATATATTGATAAATCACAAATATAGTCTCATCATATTTTGCACATTTTAGATAGGATTTATTAGGCAAAATTTTATGATGACGTCATTAATTTTTTGGAGGGGATAAACACATATATTTTGATTAAAAATTTACCACACTTACGAAAACTTTAAAATGTTTGCAAGATTTCAAAACACGCGATCTTGCAGATTCAAAATTAAACTGCAACATATTGTTACACAATTTACTACGTACAATTTTGTGGTGGTGTCATCACATTGTTGGTGGACATGATTAGACAAAGTAGGGTTACCATTTTACCATCTACATGTTATTCACAATACACATATAAAATTTGACAACAATCGGGTCGGTAGTTTTGGACATTATCTGTTTAATAAAGATCGACACAGACGGCGGACAGACAGACAGACAGATAGACAGAAATGGGAGATCTACCTTGGCGGAAAATATATCTTCAGCGGTGTTGCGTAGTCGCCTAGGTAAATGGGTTCCGTCTGGAAAAGGAGACCCATTTTTTCGTACTCTTAGGGTCATGACCCATGAATTACAATACTTCCTTAGCTTATGGTCGGGGAGTAAAAAAAAAGACTAGATTAGGCAATCTATAAATCTTCAAAGGAATCTGGTGAAGCTTAACTTTGGTTTATTTTCAATTTCACCGAAAGTATAAGGGATTTTTGTTTTTACTTCCTACTTTAAATCTAATAGTTAAGAGGTATTGCACCAGAACCATTTCGACAAATGTTTTATATGTTTTATTTAAGATTAATAAATTGAGGATAGAAATGCCGATAAATAAGTAGAATCAAAGTAGAGTTCAAAATAAAATCTGTTTGCAAGTTGAAAAATTTTGTCGAAAGTTGTTTCGACAGAACTTCCCTCGCTCTTGAAGTACAATGAAATCTTACTTTTGCGTCATTGGCCTTGTGATTTTGTTCGCCATTGTTTTAAATGAAAAAGCCAAAGGCGTCGTTGGCAAACAGAATCGTTCTGATATTTGAACTTCATCTTTACTGAATATTGCTATAAAACATGACGGTATCAATTTTTTTCTTAGCAGAAGAGCATATCTCGATTTTGACAGTTGAACCTCTTGACGCATTTGCGATATAGCGTTTGTAGGTTCAAGGATTTCGTTCAAAGACTTCGTAAATGTAATAAACGTTTTTGCTCCAATGTGCAAACCATCATTTATCAATCAATAATTATTGATTGAAGGATGTTATATTGATTATAGTCGTTATAACATAAAGAAAAAAGTACATACAAATATTAAAAAAGTAAACAAAAAAAGTCACAAATTCAAGCAGTTGTTACTAGTTTTTATACTGCGCCGTAATAAAATTTGAAAATAAAAAAAAATATTTGTGTTGAAGGAAGAAATACATCTATGAATTTCACGTTTAGTAAGTAGTGTGGAAGACTGAAGCAATATATTTTCGATTAACAACTAGTTTTTTACCCTTTTTAACACCTGGATCGGCTGCCAAGTAGTGCTTTTGTTTGTGCTAAGATCTGTTTAAATACAATTAGTACTCTTGCATTCTTGTTTGTTTCCGGCTGTTAAAATGTACTTATATAGATAGTTGAACTATTAAATTTTTCTTAAAAACGAAAATAACTGACCATTGCAAAGCAATTGCTTAATTTAGATTAAGTACCTAGGAACGTCGATATAAATAAAGTATCACTTTGATTAATTGGGTTTTTGACAGAAACGAAAGAAAATAAAGTTCTACGACTGCATTAGAAATATGTCTCAGAAGGGCACAGCTGGTTTTTTTTATTTGTGATGTACTCGTAACAGAATTTGATTTTATATGGTTAATAAATTTATAAAGTACAAACTTAATTGTGGTATTTGCATGATTACAGCTTTGCGTACAGATTGCGGCTAATGCATGTATTATATACACTTTACTGAAATGCACAACGTGTACATAAAACATGTTCGTTTGTTGGAAAAATTAAAAAGTTAAAATGTTCATATTTCCGAAGCGAAAGCGAATTATTATTTTTGATCTAATACAGGGTGTTAATTTACATTTAGTGGACTATAAAATTCATTTATTAATAAATTTTAACGTTTATTTCTTTAAATTACAAAGAATACGGAACAATGTGGACTCTAGAAGACATAAATTTCTCATTGAAGCCCATTTTCGATATGGCCAACAGATTGATGGAGAATGTCAATACTTCTTAATTTCTGCCACCAAAAATTTGTATTTTTCGAAAGCGGCAATTTTTTTTTGTCAAGTCATGTTCACGTCGCTTTAAACGTAAATCATTTATTAACATCCGGTTTCAAACGCTATTTGTAAAATATAGGATAATAATAATAATTAACAATGTTACGAAGAAAGTACGCGTTTATTTTTATGATTATACTCGTAGTTCACTTATTTTTGTAAAGTCCTGAAATGTTTTAATATACCTAGGTACATAATATAGAGTTTACTTTAAGCAACAAATTCGGTAAATAATTAACATGTTTAGTTAGTTTCTTGTCAGATTTGTCTGAACACATGTGCTTGTTCAAACATTGCACGGAAAAGCCTAAGTTAGATAGGATACGAGTTACAAAAAAATTAAGTGAAATTCTGTGTTCACGTCGGCATTTACTTTCTACTGTCACTCCATTACACATTAGCGGTGACAAAACCAAACATTTTAGGATGAAACTATCTCAAGCACGCAACAAAGTAGTAAAAGTGGAAATTTGCCGATTTAACGCCAAAAAATAATCTTCCGGTTTGTTGGTCACAGATTAAAATCACATTAGAGGAAGAAATCTACAGCGAAGGGTCACTGCCTCGACATTTTAGATTTGGAGTTTCGGCACAAAACTTTGCCATTCTCGACTTTACTATTTAGCACACATTAATAAAAATATCTTAATTATTTTCGGAAAAAATCCACTTCCTAATGAAGCGACGCTATGTCGATCTATAAATAAAACGCGAAATTGATTACCGGTTGAACCAATTAAAAATGTCGCCGAAGGGAAGGTAATCAATAAATTGAATGGAATCTGAAATAATTTATTTGTAAATTAGCATCAACAAGCATCAATAAAAATATTCAAGTTGACTTTTTTATCAATGGCGAAAATAAGTTGCTAATCTCATTAAGCATGTCAACGTCAAGTTGAAGCATCACTTCTTGATCTTGATCGAAGGAGTAAAAAACAGCTTTCTGTTGCTAAATGGGCTCACAATTAACCCATATCTGGGATAAGATGCGCAGTTTCGTAGCCAAGGTAAAGCCTTTGGCATGACTATGCAACAATAGCGCTCGCTCAAACACTCCCATGGTAGATGTCACGGTTAATACGTGGATAATAACTATCAAACCACTGTTGATAGTTTATAGGAAGACAGAGTTGGCATTTCAATATTTAAAGCCCCAAACAGCTGTAAAAGGGGAGAAGGAAATGTTTTAAAACAAAAAGAAAGATGGAAAACTACTTAACAATATTAAAAGTTCTGTAAAATTATATATAAATTAAGACGCAGATTATTAAATTTTAATAAATCTCTTCGGGGCATGTATAGTTATATGTATATATGTATAGAGTATACACAGCACAAAGATTAATATGAATTAAAAAATTATTATTTTTTTGTCTGTAGCAAAAGATGATCAAAATCTGTCACTTTTGAAATCAAAGTTGAATTACATTTTTTTTATGATTTCATGCAACTAACCAGAAAATAATCGCTGTTATCTATGATTGAAATACAGCATTATTGCTGGAATGTTCTTTTATTTAAATAAAATATCTATAGAGTGGTAAAAAAAGTTAAGAATGCAGCAGAATAGTGTCTATAAATATTATGCTAACGAAGTATTGTGGCAAAAATATGAATGTATCCTTAAGATTTAGGAGGTTAGGACTAGTTCGTTTTGAATAAGTTTCATTCTGTATCAGTCCAATAGGAACAAAACTTATCAAGTTTATTTTGTTTCTCGAAAAAGGACAGGAAACGAAATTGGCAGTAAAATGTCATTAATTTTTATTAACTGCTGGTGGTGTAGTATTGCTGTGAAGGGCTAATAAAAATAATTAGTTTATAATTTTAAGTACTTATACATCATCTTTTTCTCGTTCTTACTCTACTTCTGGTCTTTAATTGTTTTCACATTGTTATCTATCTTACCTCTTTATATTTCCCCCATTCTTGGTTTTGAGCTCCTATGTGTTTCACAATGTTCTCTTTTCCTAAAAACTGTTCAATTTCTTGATTTTTGTTTTCGTCATTCGTTCTCCTTTGTTTGTTGAACTTGGACTGGTATACTCCTCATTCTTTTTTTCCCATACTCTTAAATCTTCCTGATCTTTTTTGGTTAGTGCCTTTGTTTCCCTCGCGTCGGTTATAGTTGGTTTTATTAATGTTTTGCGTTTTGCTCCAGTATCCTTCTCCTCCTTTTTCGTATTTTGTTTATATTTATCTCTAGAGCGAACCGTGTTGCTTTTTGACCAGGTTTTTGCTGCCTTTATTAAATTTTCATTTTTTTTTTTTGTTAATATGTATTACTAAATCGTCCTCATATGCCATAATTGTGTTTCATTTCTATTTAAGCTCTTCTTATTTAGTTTTATGCTTCTTAAGATTCCTTCCAAAAGTGGGTTAGAAAGGGTTGGGGAAATAGGACCTCCCTGTTTTAAGCAGGTATTAATTCTAAATCTGTCTGTGACTGCTCTTTGACATTTGGCTGGCAGATTTTTAATAGTTTTCTCAATTTTTACGGAATTCCAAAGGTCTTTAGTTTTTTAAATGGTTTAGTTCTGTTTACTGCATCGAATGCGTTTGTAAAGTCGATGAAAGTCACACTCGTATAAATTTCTCTGTCATACTTGCTATGTTTTTGTAGTATTTGCTCCTGTGTATGACATCAGTTGTACAGTTCTTCGCCCTAAATCCATTTTGATAATCTCCAAGAATCTTTCTTATGTGAACTTTCAGTTTCAGGTTTATGAGGTTTGCGGACACTTTATTTTGGAACATGTGGAAACAGAAAAAAAAATAAAAAAGTTACGACACTAAACATTAGCGTAAATTTACAAATATTTAAGTGTCCGTTTTTTTTTTCTGGCAGTGTATTTTGTAAGCTAAATTGAATGATTTTATTGTTCTATAATTTACGCAGATTCCTTTATCCCGTTTTTGTGTTTTGGAAAAATTGTACTTTATGATTGTTTCTGTAATGCCGAATTTACTTACTGCACAAGTAAATGTACGAGTATAACTTTTTTTTTAGTAAATTCTTATTAGAAATTTGTTAACAACAGACCCTCCCATATTTAATTTTATTCTTATTATTATTAATTTTCTAGAAATTGTATTCACTAACCATACAAGTATAAAAATTAAATTTAGCAGAGATCATAAAAAACTGAGAAAAACAAAAGCTACAAAACCAAATATATATATAAAAAAACAATCTATAATTAAAATTTATTTTATAATTAAGTTTATTAATATGGTAAATTCTGAATATTCCGCAGTAACAGAAAGGAACCTAGCTAACGCGTGCAAAATGGAGACGAAAAAGATGTTTTGTTTTGATATTACCATAGCGTTCATGATTTATACATATAATAGCTGCTCTTTGGATAGTTGTTGCAGTAGTTTTGAATAACTTTAGTAACACACTAAAACGGATTTCTATTTGTGATCTTGGAGAAGTCATCTGTCCTAATCTTCTAATTGGTTAAAATCTATGGAATTCGTATAACTGCACAAAATATTTCCTGAGAAAAAGATACTAAAATTATCCCACAAATTTATTTTCAGAATTGAAAAATTTTAAATTTCTTTTTTGTGGTCATCTAATGCTTCAATGTTGCTTTATTTTTATTTTATTTTGAAAACTTTACTGTATGACAGTCGATACTTTCAAATTGGAAGTACACCGTAAAAGGTCCGAATAAACTAAAAGAAAAATTTGCTGTGTCTTTTAGGGTTTATAAACCTTTTGTTGTGGAATGATGGTTTTCTAATTAAGTTTATTAGTTAATTTCTGTGGAATACTATCTAATAAGTCATTTTAATTGATTAAAAAATCCAAATTATTTACTGAATTACAAGAAATACTATTCGCATATCTTAGAATAAAAATTTCAGTAAAAAATTATTGTATTTAGTTTTGAAGGTTCTAGACTGTGTCGCTAAATTTCCAAAAAAATATGCCGTTTCTGAGATAATTTTCAAAATATGCCAGTCGATACTCTAGTTTTCCAAACATAGTAAAAAAAAAAGCGCTGTAGTGAGGGGCACACAATACCACATTTTCGAGCATATTTCATATTATTATTATAGTTATTATCAGGAGTGAGGTATTGTTTTCGTTAGGTGACATCACTGACTTTCTCGAAGAGACAATCAAATAAATTGTAGTTCATGTTTAGTAATCACTACCGTCAGAATGAATGTCTTAACCAAATTTCAAAGTCAGTTATGTAATTTTCGTAATAAATTATAAAATCTGTTTGTAAAAATTTGGTACAGAGGGTGGGATCCCTCTGTCCCAAATTAAGTATTCCATTTGGCAAAAAATTCTAAAAAAAAATCTTTTCAAATAACGAGAAATAGAGAGACTTCGCTGGAAGGAAATCTAACACAATTGTATTCGCGTTTTCTGTAATATTTTTCGGATTCTGCATTTTGTGCAAAAACGACCGACACATTTTTTCGTGTTCACATTAAACAATCTGGTTACTATGGTGGCAGCCCACTATGTATTTTTGAGAAATATTTGCTTTATAGTCACATTAGTCGTATTATTAAGAGGTTTGTTGAGGTGTTTTTGGGAGCTTTAACAAAAAAATGTTGTTTGTGACACATACCAAAACATTTTTTGGATTCATTTGCTATGCTAACAGCAAAATTCGTCCCAAAAAACTATGTTTTAGGTACTTGTAACAAAAATAACTGTTTATTTAGTGTACCGCATATAAATAATACAAAAAAATAGTTTCTTATTATAGTTACTGTTATCGTCCCACAGATAAATTACAAAATGTGACTTAAAAAAACTATTTTTGAGACAAATTTTATAGCGAGAATACATAGGGGTGAAGATTATACAGTCCGTTGTATTTGACATATAAAATTATCTAACATGATTTAGAAATTATGTCAGTTTAATGAACAGTTTTGTCCTATCTGCATAATAAATCGCTTACACAGAAACAGTTAACAATATTCATGGTGACGCCGATAATTCTTTATTATGACAAAGAAATCATGGGGGTCTAAACGATTACACATAAACAGTTCATAGAGGGACATACTCGAATGAAAACTACGTACAATATCTATATCTGTAAAAACAGAAAAGTAGTTATTAGATACAATATCATCTTTTCCTTTACTAATTTCTTCAGAAACACAATAAAAAAAAGTTTTATAAACATAAAATTTGGATAACCTCGAAACAGTTTTTATCATGAAAAAACTTTCCAGTATAAAGCCTTTTTAGATTATTCCTGTAGAAATAAATTTAAACCCGGTACTGTTCTCCACCAGACTGCTCCTCGGACTCGTGACTGCCCGGCATGTGCTATATGTCAACCCCACTCATTGTCTTTGACGGCAGATGTCAATTAGTTGATTCCCACAGTAAAATTTCGCCAGAAAATAATTTGCGTGGCCAATTATCGCCCTCCGACGTTCGAAAGCATGCGAGGAAGTAAAGGAAAGCAATGAGTTAGGAGAGGTGCGGATGGCAAATGTGGGTCGGCCATCGACAGCAGGTGGAAAGTGGCTGATATCAAAGTTTCATTGAGTAATTTGTACGGGAGTGCAGACGACAACCGGTGCAGTCGAATGCTGGAAACCCTCGTGGTAGCGCGTCTTCAGTGTTAGTGCTTCTTGTTTGTGACTTATCCTTAGGATTACCTGAAATGGGGCCGCTCCAGGTATAGCGCCATTTAATATATCAATTCCGGGCGAATATGACTTCGCTCCAGCTTTGAACATGATTCTGTTATATTAGTTGATTTATTTTCTATCACTGATATTGATACATGACTTCTATACAAAATAAACAGATAAAGTTACAAATAAATTTTAAGTTGTCTAATGACATTGACATATTTGTGCGTATCGATTTGGACTGCATTTTGCAAGTTCACTAAGAAAAAACTGCATTCTGCAACCTACACAAAAACCTTTTTCCCACGTTGAAAATGAAAGTTGACGAGTTTTCTTAAATCAGTGTGGAGGTTTGTTATGATGGATATTAGTGTCAATGATAGAATTACTTTATAACACGGAATTCTTGCAATCATTAATTGGAGATTATTTACGGTTTTAATGCAATCTAAAAAGGAAGCGTGCCAGTGATGTTGATAGTTTAATTGAAGAACGCACTCCAAGTAATGAGGCTCTGATAAATTAGAATAATTTGCATTCAATACTACGGAATTAGAATATGTCAAGCTTGTAAGAAAAGGAAAATTAAGTGCTGCCTTATTGTAAACTGGATTAAAGTTTTTTATGACACGAGAGTATTGTTAAGGTAATTGTGTGAATTTGGAACATAGGAGAAGATACAGACTAAAGTTTTATGAGTTAATGCCAACAATTGGAGTGAAAGTAACAACAAGTATCATAAACGTGGATGCGCACATTGACGGTCAAGAAAATGGGGACGAGAATCACTTAATAATTTGTTCTCATATTGTGTAAATTATTACTCTCAAGTGAGAAGTATTAATTAAAAGTGTTATTCAACTAATAATTTTTGGAATACTCTATTATTATTCTAATACCTATATTTTTTAAGCACTCAGCATTCGTTTACGTTTCCAGAAAATATGGATTAAAGTCTTGCTGTTGAAATAAAAATGTGTAATGAATTTATCTAATATGTAATAAAATATAAGTACGTATAAGTAAAGCTGTGTTAAAGAGAAACTGATCTACAAAATTCCAAAATTATTTTGACATCATTTCTAAAATTTGCAGGTTTCAATAGCTTTTTAAGATTTCAAAATTCTCAACTGTTAAGGAACTTAACATTTCTAAGTATAAATGAATCTGTAAAAGCTCTTAGTTTTGGGGTTACGTAATTATTTCAACTATATATTTCGAGCATCAACCTTTTTTGTTTTTGCTATTTAAGTATAAGTTTGACAATTAATTAGTATTTTCAATTTCTAAAGATACTAGTTCATTTAGAAAAATTTAAAATAATGACATCGTTGTAAAAATACTAGGTACACGCAGATGCGTTTTAAAAGCAAATTATGGCTACAATATTTTTTTTGTAGTTTTTAGGTACATGGTATACGTTATCTCAAAATTTTGAACAAATGAAGTACGTTTTGTTAGTTCAACTAAATTTGCAAATATTTACAACTACAAGTAGATTTTGTTGTCAATAACAATTTTATTAGTAACATTTTTTTATGAAATATACGATTGAAAATTTGTTGCATTGTTGTGTGTATTTTTCTTAGGTGCTTTATGTCGCATTATTCACTCGTATTATATAATATTTATAATATTGCTGTCGAGATTTTTCCTCGTTTAACCGATATACGTATTTTACACTTATAGGTACGTTATTTACTAATGGAAACTTAAGTCTAGGTATATTTATTTTTCTGACATATTGATGCCATGAATTGTTCACAGTCCCGTTGTAAATTAAAAGCAGAACTGATACATTATTATTTTTTAAAGGTGAACGGTACTTGCGTTACGGGTTATTTTGGGCCAGCATGTTCCTTGGTCACCTTTTTTGAATTTATGTATACCTGTAATTTTGAATTTTATAACTTTAAAAAAGTTATATCTACAATCTTTATTCATTATTTATTTTATTTTTATTATTATTCATAGTACGCTGTTACTTTTTGCTTCTAGTACCATACGATCCAGAAAGAAGTAGTTTATTGTTAAAAAAATTATGGTGGTAACATTAACGCGTTTCTCGTTCGTGTTATTCATTTTGCTGAAATAACTGTTGAATAAGGTCCCAAATAACTTCAGTGCCAACATAATTGTAGTAAAAATACATTTCGCAGCTTACTAGATGACTTTTTTGTTTATGTGGTATTTTATATTTTTTGACATTTTATTAATCAAGTTTAAACAAAATGAAAATGTGGTCTAGTTAACCATGTCCAATAAAAGCACTGAACAAAGTTACCTACGTGTGTAACTGTATTGTTTATTCTCAAAAAAAGTGAAGCCATAACTAAGTCGGTATTTGGACAAAATTATAAAATTCTGTTTTTACAGTAAAGAATTATTATTTTTGTACGAGAGCAACATTGACATGTTATAGGGTAAATTAATGATGTAATCATGACAGCACATACTTACACTTGAATATAACTCATGAGTTTAATATTAACAGCAACCTATTTATTTTCCTTAAATAACATGCTACATCATCATCCTAGTGTACAAATTGATTTTTTTTAAGATATTAACGTTTAATTTAGCACAAAATATTATTGTTAATAATTGAATGATATTCTAGTATTAGGACTTTTATTATTTTGGCATTTTTAGTTCTAGAGGCTGTTTCAAATGAGAGAAAACACGTTTCCATGAGAAGTGCAATAAAAACAAGATAGATTGTGTTTGTTTTAGCGTTGGTGACAAACGAAATTATAACATGTAGAGCAAAGATTTGGTAATTAATTATTTGCGAAGTTTTAATTGGTAAACGACAGCTCGACAGCTGTGTAGGATTTGAAAATTTTTTAACTTAGGAATCTTAATTATTATCACTAATATACCTCTGTAACATTATTTCAAAAACGTATTTACAAAAAAATATGCGTTAGTCTGCAATTTTGCGTCCGTTTATATTTTAAAACATTATTTACCCATTTCAAAAATTTTCGTGAAATTTTGGAAATGTAGTAGGAGTAGTATTTTTGATTTCAAATTAGTTTAGTAATTAATATGATTATGTATTTATTTGTACAGAAAAAAAAATTACCGGAATACTTATTACATGAAAAATCATTCAAGAAATTTAATTTTTTAAAAACTAAAATTTGTTTTAACATTTTGAAAATGTGCTATAACTGTATGACATGTTTAGAATATTTGTACTTTTTTTTTCGTTTTAGTAGACTTATAAACTAGCCTAAATATAAAATTGAATTAAGAAGTTTTCAATTAAAATTAAGTTGCTACACATAATAACTTTTTATTTTTTAAATTCACGGATGCCATTTACAGTTAGATTACTTGAATAAATATTTAACTACATATATTGTTATACTTCTCGTTTATTCATCAATGTTTCTGTGTTTAGTAATTTTTAATTATAGTTTTTATCATTACGAATAATTATACTCCCCAGTACGAAGACACTTTTTTCTCGTGTAATTTACACCAGCTATTATAGGATAATAATAGGTGTACACATTTTATAATTTTACAGTCTTAATCGCTCGATGATTACTAACCTCATTTATTTATTACGTTAAACGTCAGAGATTTATTTCTATTAAAACCGGCACAAAAACCAGTAAGCTTAAAAGAATTTGCACGATTTTCAATAGAATTATAAAAAAGATTTCGTGCCAATGACATGATATTAACTTTAGCTTACCGTGCAGCCAAGATATATTGTTTGCCCGCAGCTGACATTACTATACCAAAATTTGTTGCGCTTGAAGAAGCTATTATTTTTCTGTGTATAAAACGTTAGTGTGAAATTAAGGTCACAGAAGTTGTATTCTCTGTCTAGGTTACCCATATTTGAGCTAAATTAATAAAAATCGCCAATAAATTATTTTCTCTCGAAATGAGCGGCACTATTATTAGTATTGTGTTGGTATTAATCTCGTAAATTGCCATTCAGATTATGCACATTGATTAAAATCACTCCACGTTGCTTAGTCACATTTTATGTTTTTATCTTTCTCTTTATGTTATATAAAATTGGTTTCTGCGATTTCAAGGTGTATGTTGTTACAACAATATAACATGTTCCCACATGTGATATAGTGAATTTTTTGCTCTGAATACAATCTGGGTTATTTTAATGGTGATAATTTAATCCATCTATGTATACGAAACTGTTTTATTAATACTATGGCTTGTTATAATTACTTTATTACAAAAACTGTTAAATATGTAGTTTTTCTGTTACATTACACCGCGACCTAATTTTTTCTAGTTTTACTTTCATATTTTAAAATTCACGATGCATTTTTCCATTTGTTGATGTACAAACACCGGTTTTAACATTCAAGTCAACAGAAACATTGTCTTCGTTTTTACTACCAAATAAGGCTAGCGGAAGCTTACTTAACCCTCTTTGAAATAACTATATTCTCCGAACTGACGAAATAACGACCATTTCTAAAATATCCAATTTATGTAAACATCTTCACAATACTAACTGCAAAATTTCTCTTCAAGATTGTTTTAAAATAGTTACTGCCATCGCAATTAAAAATCCGATGTACAGGTGAAAGTAGGTGATGAGACGAAGTTATTGACTCCGAAAACTTTCTTCCACCTATACACCGGAGATGACTTATATCTCTTGTTACGTTACATTATTATATTATGCCACATTTTCTCTAAACTTATAGGTGCTCCTGCTATTGATCGTCACAACAACAATCCGATCCGCAGAACCAGAAAAACCACCTCCGACCATCACCCGCACAGAGATCAAGGTTTCCAGGAGTCTAAATCCCGAAGACATGCAAACTCTTAACGTCGTGACGAAAGATGGGAACGTTGCACAACTTATCGTAAAAAGACGCGATAGAAAAACTGAAACGTCGAAGAGTGATGATGTTAAGGATAACCACATTTCACGAGCCATTTATACGAACTGGATCCCGGTTTCTTCATTCTACTACCAACCGAATATTATCCGCTTAGATACGATTGCCTTGGTGCGAAACTCCACTCAAGAAAAGAAATCAAATGTCATTGATAGTGATAGGTATGTAACTTCTTCAGTTGCTGATAGTCATTAACAGGGCCATTTCAGGATTCCGAACGTGCCAAAACCGGTTACTATTCGGTCGGGAGACATTTATATAAAAAACAGTGACAAAAAGCGTGGTCGTTCTATTGTGCAAATGGATCAAGACGGAATTCCAGTCATTCACGGTGTTCGTGTTCCTGATGATGAATCGGATAGGCAGACCTGGAGGAATGCGAGGGTGATCAATGGTGAATTAGTACCGTACGAAGAAGGGTATAAACCTCCAGCTGCTGTTCCGATCGGTCAGTTGATTTATGCTAGTCAGGCTAAAGATAAAGATGACATGAGAAGTCTTGGACCTTTCACGAAACAGGATAACTACAAGGATGAGAGTCAGAATAGTTTTGGTCCTTTCACCGTCAAGGATAACCTTCCAGGCGAAAAACCGAAACAGAATGAAGATTACGTGCGTTTTAATAGTCAATCAGGAATCGGTCCATTCACGAAAGCGGACAATGCCAAACTCACTAGTTCTAAACTGATTGATTATATCAAAGAAATTAACGCGAAGGAGAGTAAAAGAGATTACTTCGCACGGAGGAAGTACAGATCTTACGATGACAATTCGCAAATGCAGAGAAGGATGTTGCAGTATCCTGGACAACACTCGTATCCGAACTCGTTGTTGTACACCCCGACGAGTGCCAAACTGAGCCCTGTTACATTCAATGAGGGTGTTCGCACCCCTGTTTTACAGTATGCCCATCCAGAGTTAGGGGTGCAGCCGGCAAAAGCCACGCCTGAAGAAGACGAAATGATTCAGTACAAAGACAATCAATATGAAGTGGACAGTGGACGTCAATCGCAATATTACGACGATAACGTTAACACCGTAGATTATTACAGGAAAGATGTTATGAATTATCCTTACAACACTTACTACATTAAACCGAAGCCAGAACAACCCTTTTGGATTCGAATAACGGAGAGTATCAAAGATAACGTTCAGAGTGGGTTTGAGAGAATGCAACAACTAACTCGCCCCGTGTTTGAACCCTTGGTGGAAGCAACTCACAAAATTTCTCACAATCTGGGTTTTTCTAAAGAACCTCATGCCCAAAATAAAGTGGGCTTGATAGCCCCTATGGGAAGTTCCGTCATTTTGCCCGCTTTGGGTCTAGTGGCTGGTGGCGCAGCTTTAGGTTTAGGCGCAGCCGCAGTGGGTAGGTTTTTGAACCCTGCGGATATGAGAGGATTTCAGGGTGTTAACCCTAATGATATCGTCGTTATAATGGAAGAACCTCCCACTCAAGAACACGAAGAACGTAAAAGGTTTAGGCGAAACGTGGAAGATGAGTTTTATATGCAAAAATTAGTTGCTAATGTGGAGAAGGACAAGGGTTTGCACCACTTCGCAGCACCACATTTTTGGTCCGACACCCCCTGTGCCAAACGACTTTTCTGTGATGTAATGGTACGCCAAAACGACGATGAGGTGGTGTTAATGGAGAAGAAAATGGACAGTTTGATGGCATCGTAAGTATTGTTGTTAGTTACGCAACGTGCTCGCTGTTCCAATGCACTTGAGATTTGAATCCGACGCACAAGCAGTGAGTGTAGAAAGTAGTTTTTTTTGTATTTGGTTTCATTGACGAGTCATGGTTAAACACCGATAAGTAGGACGGAGAAAGCTCCCGTCTTCATCTTTTCGTGGTTCTCACCACACCCAAGTAATCTTCGATAATCAGAACAAATCACTGTTATGTTCCTTAGAGCGATATCAGACAATTGTGGCAGCCTCAAGGAAACACGTGACAGGAGCCCTTGGGCGCAGGAAATAACACCCAACAATGATTTATTCATAATGAGCGAGCCTCAGGCCTTTGCAATACATTAATCAACTATTAAAAGCACGCAACAAAGATGTTCTTATATAAGTCTTTGTTGGCTAGTTCCATGACAAACGAACAATGAAATCACTTATATAACCTGAAAATGTGTAAATAATCGTGGATTAATTGTGAAGTGAAGGCTAAATTGTTGTATTCTTGCCAAAGATGAGTCTGGACTGGAATGCTGATTAGCCTCGAGCCGAGAGTAGTTACTTTCACTCTGACCCAGACAATAAGGAGTCGTTGGTAGCTCGCACTGCGTTATGCCATCTCTTGTATGATAATGACCCTTACCTTTTTTTCAGGGTGCATCCCGACGTGGCGAATCAAGTCTCGCATCATCTCCAAGAAGTCATGGACGCGGTGAAGATGAGAGATTGCTCGAAATTTTACTGCAGCAGGAGGTACACGTTTCCGGCACCGGCGGCATAATAAGCTAAATTATCGTGCGAAAAAAATTGTTGTAATTATTTGTTTCGACCACCCATGACAACTGTCCTAAAAAACCATGTTGTATTATGTGAATATTTATTTTGTTAATTTTAGTAGTTTCCGTTGAAACATTATATTAATGTTACCTATATAGTATTGTGTTAGATAATTAAAAAATGTTAACTAACAATTGTGCAAACGATTGTTCGTTTGAATCTATTGCCATATTTTTTTACGTATGGTATCAAAATTTTGTATTAGGTACAGCATGCGCCAAATTTAGTATTTTGTGAACAGTTTGCAAAAATGGTGTGAATCAAAAGTGGGGTTGTTACGATTTCACTCGCAAACTGTATTTTTGTCCACCATTATTTTTGTGTTGTCATTATTTATGTGACATAGACGTTATAACTATTAGTGATATTAAATAACTTGTACATAGTTTTCGAGCTTATCCTAATTTATAAAATAGTATGTTTTTATGTTAAGAATTAATTTTTTCGAATAAAGCTTTATAAAATACGTTTCCTGGTTTTGTGTTTTTTTGATGATTTTCGTATAATCTTAATTTTACTGATGAAAACGTCTGAATTGATGTAAAACTTTTCCTATTCATATGCGTAAATAATAAAAAATAAAATCGCCGTTGCTTATTAATTATTATTGATACAATAATTATAATTAATTAATTATTAATAGTAATTTAGATACACGTTACTGAAATCGAAAGTTGAAATTTCGCATAATGAGATAAAGTTGTTTTTTTTGACGTGCCTACGATATGAGACAATTTTCAAAGGGACGCTCACCATACTTTTGATGTTAAAAATGAAACAAAATTTTAATAAAAAAAAAATGAACAATATGACCAAAATACCTTCTCGAGTGTCAACGTATTTTAATAACAGTAGCCATATAAACCTAATTACTCCCCAATATATTAAATCATTACTAATAAATTAAGTGCATGTATTATCTCTGCAGTCAGATATACTAATCACATTTTTTACGTTTCTCATATTCATTTTAGTCAAAATAGAAAATATCAAAATGTGTTACAAGTTCCAACCGAGCAGTGTGCCAGGGTTCATTATTTTGCCCCCTTCTTTTTATTTACAACCTATAATAGATATTTATTTTATTAGGAGTGATACTTTATGTGACGGAGTATGGACGATTAAAAGCCGAGCCATAAGAGTAACATAAAATCCGTTAAACTCCGAATAATATACAATATTTTATTTTCAGACGTTTAACATTCTTTTGAAATGATTATTACTATTTCTTGTCTCCTGCTTCACGAAAAAATTGTCTTTCATTGACTACCATGGTTACTATGGTTGGTGATGATTTTCAACGTATTCTATTTATACGCCGCCGAAGTATAAGTTGTACTTCTACGCCGCTCAAACACGCTGTCATAGAAATGGCATTTAAACTCCAGTAACAACGTCATATAAGTGTCAATTATATGGGGTTTAAAAATAAATAATATTTCTCTTAAAATTCACTCTTCCTATAATTGCTGAATTTTGGAACACCTAACACTTTTATATTATTGAAAAGAAAATGTTACAGTTATATTAATAACGTTAATAACTATCGGACACGAAACCGGTCGGGTACAAACTCACTGAAGAAGAAATGGCGTACAGCCAATTTCTAATCTATGTAAAGTTAAACAGCCTCGTCCCGTGCAAACTATATTGCTGAGATTTAACCTCAAAACGTGTTGGCAACATGAATGATTTCCCTGATCACAAATGCCAACTGAAGTCTGATATCACGACCACTTTTTTTCCTAGAAAGAGTTTGTATATCAGTTTGCGTATTACATTACCTACTTTTAAGTGTGTAAAGAGTGATAATGCTAAAAACAAGAAACACAAGTATTCAGAGAATTTTTAAAATTTATTATGCTTTTTAAATTTAGCTTTTAATATCCTTGTTCGTTTATCCACTGAAAAGTAAATTAAGGTAGAACAAAAGCGCATTATTTTAGGATGATTAGCAACGAATAAATATGTTCAAATATTTTTTGTAGTTTCGAAACTATTCGAAATTTGTTAATTTTATGTTGGCAAAAAGTTTCTTCAATTAGAGTTTTTTACTCGGTACATGGTTCAAAGTCTGCAGCTATTATTTTCCGGAATTCTCCAAACTACACTACTGAGAACATTACATATCAAATCTTGAATGAGTGATTAAACAAGTGTTAATACTTGAAAACTTCCGACATAAAGAATGCAAAAATGAACCCTTAAAAAGTCTGAAATTAGTTAAGATTCGACACACTGTCCCTATTTTCGTGCAAACATACCTGATTCTTCCACTAATTATCCTCAAACATAGCTAACGATAATCCCGATTAAGCCAGCTTTCAAACAAAAAAAAAAGACATGAGCTGTCGTGAGACACCTGTATGGAACAAAGTAAACACTTTATTATTAATTATTATAAAAATATTTACTATAAATACAATCTCAATATGTACATTCAACCATAGAAATTATTACTTTATGATAACTGAAATAATGATACATTAGTTCCAGATTCATTTTTTTTCAAATATATCCAGAAGACTGTTGTATTGTATCTTGTTGTAGATTCATAAAAAAAAAATCATTCTTACTTTCCACTATTCAGATATTTACTATTCACTTAACGTCACTTAAACACTGATACTCACCTGTGTTTATCACCACTATCTACAACTTCTAGTACATCACTTTCACAATTCATTATTTATTAATATATATTAAAATATTTGTTAATAACAATAAAGAAAAGAAGTTATTCAACGAGTTACGGCGCACGCGGCTTGTAAACATACAAGACGGCTGGAGCGAAAGACTTAAGTATTCGGGAGCAGTTTAGCATACTATAGTACTGATTATAGCAATTATGTCGAGGTCATCTTACATCTTCGGGCTAACTCTACTCCGCCAAATCGAGCTGAGGGACATGCGATAAGTAAGTTCGTTCCAAAAAACCGCATTGAAATCGGTTCATCCGTTTAGGAGTTACGGTGCCACAGATATACAAAAGCTTCAAAGTTTATAACACCCCAAAAAGGTCAGTGATGAATAGAATGAACTCTCTCACTTGAGATGCCTCTAGCTTCGGCTAACTTAAGCATCTTCATTCGTCTATGGGCCAAAACCATACCATAAATTTTGCCAATGATTTCTGGTATGACGCCAGTTTTTGGATTCCCTCACGCTTGAACTCATTAATTCAAAGTGAATGGCTTCATAGAACATGAATCGTCCAGTGTAGAAAAAATGATTTCATGGATTTCTTTCGCAATTTAAAAAAAAAAGAACTGAATCATACCACGAATTGCAGTTTTCTCAGTGTTTAAAAATCACTCGACACACTAGTATCGAGTTAATTTCTAAACGAAGAATTACTGACAGATTGACTTGACATTATAGAAACGTCATTTATAGGAAACCAACTTGAAGTCTGCATCTGCAGTTATTGCTTTTTGCTTCTTTACTTCCAAGTCTATGGGAACCATGTTATTCATCAAACCACACTCGTAAGAACCATTCCATTTAAATAAGTTTTCGAATAAAAAAAAGCAGCATTTTCGCAAAACTACAAAATTTGACGTTGCAAATTTTATTTTAAATATGAGAACCTCTGTAAGTTCAAATAAACATATGAGGATGGTCTGAGAATTTCGCGGCCGGTGAAAGAACACATTTATAATTTTGAAACTATTTTTATTCTTCTACATAATCTCCTACTTACTATACTTGGAGCACAGATGCTGCAATGCCAATATACCCTCCCTATAATGGTTTTCTGGAGGTCTGCAAAATAAACTTCTACAGCTTCAATAGTTTCAAAATTAGACCCAAACGCGGAAGTTCGAGGGAGCCAAATCTGGTGAATAAGGCGCATGTTGGAACAAGTCGTACTTTTACTTTAAATCTCTCAATTTTCCCATTGCAATAACACCTTTGTACACAGGCGCATTGTCTTGATAGAAAATGATTTTTTATTCTGTAAACAGGGTCTTTTTTCCAGAATTTTTTCATCTAATCTATCTAGGAGATTGACATAATGTTCCCGCGTTATTGTTTTACATTTGTTCAGGTAATCAATAAGTAAAATTCCTTTAGCGTCCCAAAAAACCGATGCCAAAACCTTTCCGGCTGATGAAACAGAATTTGCCTTCGTTGGTGCTGGATAACCAGCTTCTGTCCATTGTACAGATTGTTGTTTTGATTCTGGCATAAAATGGTGAACCCAAGTTGTTTCATCCATGGTTACAAATTTTCGTACAAAATCAACTGTACTTACCTTTGTGCATATCAGCGAACGAAGGCGATGATCGTGGCCTGCAAACAGGTGGATTAATTGATTTCTAAGACGTGAGAGGCTATATATTCGCATCAACTCAGAGGCGGCTTATCCTATGAGGCAGGTGAAGTAATGACTCAGAAATGAATTTGCGTCTTATTATTTATTATTTTTGATCGATACACTTCTGGCCAATAAAATGATTTTTTCTAATATTTTAAAAATAAATGTAAATAATTATTGTTATTCTTATCTTGGTAGGTGGCTTTTTGTTGTTCCCATAATTAAACAGTACGCTTCAACACACCACACAGAGGCAGACTCTAATGTTGCCTCTGTAGTGTACGCAAAACTGATGCCGTTTAATATGTAGGCTGTCCGTAATGCGGTATGTGTTGACAAATGATAAAATTGAGATTAGACTCTTTTTCCGGCTTGCAAAAGTAGTAATATTTCAGCCCGCAGCATGTGCGATTGCGGTATACTTTGTAGTATTCAATCAGCATTAAAAAGCAGAATTTTCAAAATTTGGTCGTTGATTGTTAATTCAAATTTCACAAAAAAAATTGTATTAAATGTTTCTATATTTGCGTGTGTCAAGTCAGTGCTTTGAGGATCTTCATAATTTCATTTCGGTAATCAGGAGTGTAAATTGGAATTTTCGTCTACTTAAACTTCAGTGAATATAATGATAAAGTATATTTTTTTTAGAAACCTTCGCATTAATTTTTTGCTAAACAGATACTGTCTTTTATGTTTTGCGAAGTAAATTCGTTCACAGATATTCTCAGAGCTAGGAAAGTGTTGCAAAAACTTTAGGTAAGCGAATTTAGACGTAGTGACCATTTTTTTAAACAAAATTTATGGAAAACTTTACATTGATATCTTACCTGTTGAAATGTCGCAAAGGAAGTGCAATGACTGATAAACAACACAAATTAAAGTAAATCTATTTCAGAAATTTTTGATATTATAGTTAATCAATTACAAATTAGATTCTCTGGCATTGAAAAATTACACGTTTTTGATTTGCTTAAGTCTCTAAAATTTCATTTTTTCCGAAAAAAAAAATCATGGGAGCGCAAGCACGATAATACATATAATTTTGTCGATGTTTAGATATTGGAGCATCTTGTGCCTTCCCAGATCAACTTCTCAACTTACTTATGAGCCGCCGACGATAGCGTAAATGACTATTATTCTTCCAATAACACTGACGTAAATGTAAGTGAATTAAATAGGTCAACCTCGTTGCTTGCCTCATAAGTAGGTTACTAGGTACGTAAGGGTTACTTACACTGCCAGGACAAACAAGTAATAGATGTGGTAAAATGTCAAAGAAATGACAATGCTTATTTCGTTTTAGTTAAGAACAGCAATACACTTGAAGTTTCTTTTATAATTATTTAATAATATTGTAACGAATAAATCCATATGCCGCCCTTGTACGACGCCTATGGGTTTTCTAGTATGTATGACGATGAGCGTCAGTGACTCATCATCGGTGAAGGCGGCGTGGTGCTGGAAGTCTCGATGGCCGACTCCAGAACAACTTCGAAATAGGGACCACCGTCGGAAATGGCTAGTCGAAGTCCAGTCAATGAGAGAATTAAAGTCTAGTTAAATCCATTCCAATCGCGTCGAAATTATTCTGTACATAATCGCTGTATAGTTAGTACTGAAAAATAACTTGTTGCGTTTTACCCACGCCGATTTTAATACCTGAAAAATGTAACACGGGTCTCAGAAGTGGAATTTGATATACTAAGTGCCAGAAAAAATCCGAACACCAGGATAGAATAATAATTTTTTGAAAATCTTACTAAATACTACTTACTACTAATAAAGGATGAAAAATTCAAATGGAAATGTTAACACCTAAGCTAGTAATGGGTTGCAGCACTCCTATTATTGAGAACTTTGTTTACACGTCTTGGCATGGACCTAATGAGTCGATCAATGTCATCCTGATTTAATTCATCTCTAGCAACTTGTAGTGAAGATGAGTTAAACGTCGTCCCATCATATCCCACATGCTCTATATGTGAGAGGTCAGGAGATCTAGGAAGCCACGGCAATAACTCCACTTCTAACTCTTCAAAAAAGTTTAAAATGTTTTTAGCCATGTGTGGACGCGCATTGTCTTGTTGAAAAACAAGCTCAGGTTGCGTTCTTAAGAAGGGAAAAAGATGTGGTTCTACCACTTTTAAAATTCCAAAAGTAAGTGGAAGCAAACAAGATTGAAATAGAAGAAATGAAGGACGGAAAAACAACATGGAAAATCTAATCGAAATTGTAGAAGATCGAATGGAGAAAACAATGAATAAATTTGAAAAGATGATAAAAAATGCAGCAACCACTGGTTCATGTTATGTGACATCAGCCTCCAGAACGATTCAACCACCTACTTATGATGGCCATACACCTTGGTCATCGTACAAGAAGCAGTTTGAAGCAGCAGCGACAGTAAACTGTTGGGAAGAAGAACAGAGGGCTACAGTCTTGTGATAGCTATGCGAGGGGCAGCGTTAGAGGTACTTCAGACCCGTCTGATGAACATATAAGCAAATATTGTACCTTAAATGCTGCTCTAGAACTTCGATTTGGGGATCAACATTTAAAGCAAACTTTTGCGGTCCAATTAAAGACAAGAAAGCAGAAAGTTAGAGAATTTCTATAAGAACTTGTAGCAGATGTCAAACGATTGGTACGTTTAACATACTCCTACTCAGTACTATTCAAGAGAGGTTTGCAACAGAAACTTTTATCAACGGCATTCGCGACGTGAAGTCAAGAAGAAGTTACAAGTATTTAGATGAAAGACATCAGCTTATGCTCTCATACGCGCTTTGGAAGTAGAAGCAGGAGATTTGGTATGGATTTATAGCCCCCGAAGATGGAAAGGTAACGAGAATCAACGATGTCGTTTACAGGATTTAACAAGGGCCGAAGACTTAGATCGCCTCATGAAGTACAACAGTAACACCGTTGACGTTTCTGTTTGAGACGATCAGGACTAAGGAGGGGGCAATGTTGCGAAATAAACCCATATGCCGCTCCGGTACGACGCCTATGGGTTTTCGAATCTTTCGTGATGTACAGCAATTTGAAAATGCTTTGTAAGTTTGACCATAACGTAATTTAGATTTTTCATGTAACAAGAGAGGCGCAAACAATACTGGTAGCGTCTTCTATTGCTCTTAAATTACTTGAATTACTCATTTTGCACTTTGAACAACTACTTTTTAGAAAATTTCATGCGTGTAAAAAAATACATTCAACGAGTTCCTGATAATTTGTTAAATATTATTTTTTAGTTATTAGTTATATTTAGCGTTACTGGTGTCGGTGGCAGAAAAACGTAATATAATACACGCTTTTCTTAAGTCTGGGAGATTTGCCTGGCTTCGGTATAATAATATTAATATTAATAATAATAATAATAATTTTATTATCCAACAGACGAAGGTCCAAAAGGATAAATATAAACTCACAAATTAATTACTAACACTAAATAGAGTTAAAAAAAAAGAAGTAACAAAAATATCTATAATTGGTGCTACATCATTATAGCGACGGCACATGTTGTTCAATGGCGAAAAATAATGTTGGTTGGTCCTACTATAATTTATCATGAAACTGCCTGAATACCGACAATTTGATCGTGGAACATGAAAATTTATTTGACTAAGTAAGTTTTTGCTAACAGTGTACCCATGTATTAATTTAAATAAAAAGTAAATGTTGGCGAACGTCCTTCTTTCTTTGAGCGACAGCAAATTAAAATCATTTAATAACATTTTGTTAGGGAATGATCGGTATGGCCTCACCTCATCAAATCCACCTCTGTAAAGAAGTTTACGTACGCAAGAATGAAGCCATTTGCAATAATTGATTCACTTGAAGAAAACACAGCAGAAGGAAAATCAGGATTTGTTTATAGAAATCTTTGTAATCTTGCTGTTGCTGTGCCTTAGCGTCAGATAAATGGCGAAACAGGAAAAGGTGGAAGCGAAAACGATATTTTGAATTTAATATAGTAGGTATGTATTGCAGGTCGCAAGGATATTGCCTCCATTCTCCATTCCTTAAATTTTTTAATCTGCTGCAAAGTCTTTTTAAAGTACATAGAGGTCCGGCATTTGGTTTAAGTTTAAGAAATCGGGGGCTTATTTTAAATGTAGCTAATTCAGGTACGTAGAGGACGAACATTCAAAAGAAAACCAAAATATGGATATTCAAAACAAATTAGAATTTGTAAAGATGTGGTGAAAACATTACCCATGAAACAGAGCATGAAATGAAATGAATGGATATCACACTGAAAAAAACAATGAATCGAAGATATTTGCAAGAGCTAGAATAAAAAAGAATCGTATTTCGGATGCCTTAAGTGGCCACATTCACTGTAATAATGATCCCTTTAAATTTTGACTGGGAAACGAGCACTAATATTTTTTTATGAGATAGATGAAATACATACATAGGAAACAGAAGTAGGAGGTAGACGAAGTATCTAAATAATTAAACATAACTGCTGACATTCCCGTTAGATCAAAGAAATATTATTTTTTTTAATAAATTCAACTGAGCCCAAAACATGCTAGAATTATTGAAGAATGTGTTAAGCAAGGTTTTTCTAAATACTTTAATTTTATTTTGTTGGCTTAATTTTTTAGGAAATAATTATTTTCTAATAACATTAAAAATGACACATTGAAACATTTATGGTTAGTTCAGGTTTCACTTTTTGAACTGGGATACTTACACATTAGCTTTCTAATCGAAAGCAATTTTTTTGACTACAATCTGAATTTCTATTGTTGCCATCCATTTTTATGTACATTACCACTAATGACCTCTAGTATTTTTACATTTTGCACATTTATCCACTTTTTGCTACTCTAAAAAAGCATCTGACACTGAAAATAAAACTACAATATTTAGAAAAAATAACAACAATTTTTGGAAGATTTATTATTCGTTTCAAGTTGTCTATCACAAAATAGTCGCAGTAAGCACTGTTTTGCACATTAGGAAGGACTAACCGTTGATTTAAGTGTATATGTGTATATGTATTATTTTCAAAATGTTCACCATTTCTTTATTTGCTAACTTGGGGTTTCTGCAAGATATTTTTAAAGATCTTTTCTTCTCATAAACAATTCTGTACAGACATTTTTATTTTATGTTGCTTAGAGCAATGTAAACCTAATTGTCTGTATATAAGTAGGTACTTAGCTTTATTTTAATTTGATAATATTAGACTGTAAGGTCCCACCAGCGAGTTAAATTCTTACCTCAGCACATTAGGTAAACGATTTCAAGTGAGATATTTCATATTTTATTTCAATCCATAAATACAATTTTATAAGTACCATAAAGACATAAAAAAACACTAAAAGCTATTATGTACAGATTAGTTCTTATCTCAAAGTTATAAAAAAAAAAACAGCAACGATTTTTCGTATAATAATGAAAACAAGTAACGTATTAATATTAACATTTCTTGTTTATCAAAATAATAGTGTATTAAAATAATTATATATAAAAATTATCTTGCTAACGCATTTTTTTTTTCTTTAAGCGTAAAAGTTCTTACAAAATGAATCAGTTTGTAAGAAGAAACTATGTTTTATTTAAAAAATGAAAAGCGGCAAGATACAATGAATAAATACTCATAATTTTCGTACAAAATTATTATTTTCTGGTAAAATTCAAACGTACAAAAAATCTTGTATCAGTTGTTTTTCTAACACTCTTTGGAACTTTTGCGAGATTTTTTTTTAACTTGTACTCGTCGTGAAAAAGCAGTTAAAAACTAGTTAAACAAGTGTTTTATGATAATGATAATGTTTTTGTTATGATATTTACATTTATTATAAAGTGGTTGTCAACTGTCTAACGCTCACAATAAAAATCTTACAGATCTAAAAAACAAACAAACTACGTCAACAGAATAAAAAAATTGAAAGAATTTTGAATAAATCCGGATTCATTTCGAAACATTTAGGCCAATTTAACGCTATAAAATCTCCAATTTAAGCATTTACGTTTGCGAAGGCAGTTACTGGCGCCAGCTCGCCTTTTTTGTCACACACCAGTTGTAGAGAGTTGTTTTAAAATATTTCACATCCGCAAAAACTTTTTCCAATCTGCTTGTTTATATTCTACAAATCTAAAATTTTGTGCAGGTTGTTGACCACTCGTCGTTAAGACTGATTAAAAGTTAATGAGGTTGTTAATATCGAACGAAACTTCGCCTGCCAAAACTCACTAATTTATTTATGTAAATGAGATGCATTAAAATCTGTTAAAATATGTTTGCTGACCCAAAAACTCATATAGACTAGCACTCTCTAAAATTGAAACAATCAATTCTGTTTGAATCATTGTTTATCTGTTCCTAAACCACACGTGAATCTGGAGCAATCACCTCCTGCTAAACCGACGTCAGCAGCTTGCTCCACTTCTTTTAAAACGTATTCGTAGCTCCTGTCAGGATTAAGAGACATCACCTTCGATGCTTTTAGTAACATGTCACCAGCAGCAACGTACTTTTTCGCCTGTTGTGGTTGGTGGCAAGCCACGCTTTGGAGGCAGCCGTTGTCACCTGGCGAACCTGGAAAACAATTTTCAATGGTAATTGATAGCACAGTCTATTTTATGTGACGTTAGTAGGTGACAGGCCAATGCGGAGCCCCTCAAGGCGATGTTTTAAGCTTATTGGTGTCTTCTTCATTTAATACTACGTTTAATGAGATAAAATTACACTGTAGATAGATATGCTTTGAAACTTAGACTACCATTATGTATTTGTTATAATATAATTTATTTTGTTTGAACACTTGGTACTTATTCATTTCTAAGACAATGCATATATAAACATACCTGTTAAGTAGCTCAAGTAGAGCAGGATTTCTTCTTCAGTCAAAACTTGTTCTTCACCGTCATTACTTCGAGCCAAACCTCCTTTCCAGGTTCCAGTTCCTAAAGATCCTGCAGCGAATATCAAGGCTTTTAATAGTACCAGAACTAATAAATTCGTTAAATTGAGGGAAACCACTTGGGAACCTCCAGCTGCTGTCGTACCGTATCCACGCGACATTAAATTTCCTGCTAATGAATTTAAAATTCCCTTAGCGTCCAGACCTCTGCAAATTTATAGTTAGCAATGCTAAGAATACGAAAAATACAGTACACTTACCGGCCTATATCGTTTTCACTTTCTACTGCTGCGGCTGCAGTTATTTTCAGAACTGCGCCTGAAAATAATATTACGACTAAGATTTTGTAATTCATGTTTGCTGTCAAAGATCTGATGGACAAATGCAGAGCAAATATTTTATTTATTTGTTTATATAACTACACTTGCAATTTCGCTGTAGAAATCTCAGTGGGTGTCATTCTATTGTTATTTGTAAAACGCTATTGTTTATGCTTCGCGTCTTGAACAAACTGTCTTGTTTCATACGTTTACTATAGAAATTATTAGAAAATTATCCTTTTATTTTTGTAGTATTCTTTTCAGTATTTATTTAAGCTATTGAGAAAGAGAAAGAAGTTTGCAACGTATTCAAATCTTACGTAAATACCTAGGTTCTTCCGGCTTGGATTTAAAGAAATACCGGAAATTTGACTTCTTCCTAGCATTGTTATTTAAAACAGATTTTCTGATTTCATTTAAGCAAAGTTAGTGCATATTATACTGCATTATTTTATTATTTTTTAACTTAATCCATATTAAAAAAATGTCTCACAATTTCAAAATTGTGTTACCTATATGTGTCTACGAAATAAGAAATATACATGTTACAAATATATTTAAACAAAACGGTTTAAACAGAGACATTTATTTTTTAAACGGACTGCATTTAAGAAAACAATTTTAATTTTCGGGCTTAATTGTTGCAGGTATGACGTTATTGATTTTTTATATGGTAACTCTACATTTTAAAGCATATACACAAGTGTACTAATGTGATATTGGGGTGAAATGTGCGAGGTTATTTACACAGACATCCTCTCATGGGTGAATTTTTAAGTAACAAGTATTTTAATAATATTAATAATAACAATAATGTACTGATGATTTTTGCGGTGAAAATAGACTGAATTAGGGTTCTACTTTAATTTCCAATCCTCGTTTTGCAATAAATTACTAATTTGTGTTTTAAAAAATAAAAATTGCTGTTATTTTAATTAAAAAATTTCGATACATTTTAGAAAGTTTTCATTTATCAGTTTGGCTTGTCATTTTTGGCAGCATAATTTTAATTTAATAATAATAGATAATAATAATATTAATAATAATTTTAGTTGCAACAGGTTATACAGCACCCAATTACAGGAACAATAAATTAGTGAGATAAAATTAAACCTCTTTAATAATTCGAGGTGGTCATACCCTCTTGGTGGGTACAATTTATCATAAAATAAAGAGTAAGCCTCATCCACATTACTAACATTATTTAGAAAATCCCATTTGGTTGAAAGTAACATTTCATACAGCAATGAAAAATTAGCTTTTCTGAAATTAAATAATTGACTACGGTCGTTGATGGGAAATAACTTTTACAATGTAGTGTTAAAGTCTAAGTCAATAGATAAACTAGGATGATGGACATCTTCATGAACTAGCTCTAATGGGGCGGCGTCCACTTGACAATTAATGTTACTAAAAACTAAATCTATGTAGTTTTTAGTAAGTAAGTTGATTTACTTTTTTCCATTCTTCTATACACACTTTCTATCGATTTTCTCTCGCACTTTCTAACCATCTTCTTCTTTTCTTTTCTTCCCAATAGGTTTTCTGCTTGCACCATTTTTGTGATTCTATCCTTCACTAATCTCTCCAATTTTTTCGTTTTTACTTTACTTCTTATTTATTGTTTCCAATATCATATTAAATAACATCTTTGACAGCGGGTTTCCTTGACTGAGAGCTTGTTCTTTCTCAACCATCTGATTCTCTATGCTTTTATGTATGTTGTTATTTTGGGTTCGCTGTATATACTCTCTTTTTTGGTCTTTTCTTCTCCTCCACCCATTTCCATTAATACCTCCATATATGACCCTTAACATTTTCCTCTCCCAGCGTTCTATCCTTTACGCTGTTCTGCTTTATTTAAAACCCGCGTCTCACTTCCGTATGTTATGGTAGCTCATCTTACTATTCTGTCAATTCTTTCTTTATTTTTTTTTTTTAAACAAACTTAGATCTCACGAACGATCGAAGTATTCCATGTTTTTTTTTCCGTTGTCTTCAATTTTGATTCCTAAATATCTCAATTCCTTCGACGCTTGTGCAGACTCTTTGTGAACTTCATGCAACTCGGCTTTACTCATACTCGTACTCCTACACACGCGCCTAATTTTCTTTCTGCGTGTTCACTTGTGGGATGTTTGCAAGCATACTTATTCCTTTATAGTTCGCACATTGTAATTTACCGCAGTTTTATAAATAGGGCATAGGTTTGCTTTAGTCCATCTTCAAGCTTTCTTGCTGTTTCCCAAATTGTGTGGTGGCGGCGTACCTGGGTGCCAAAACTTGGGCTGACTTGTGCCGCTGATATAAAAAACACATCTGATCGACCTAGGCTGATGCGGCGACCTTCACGCCGCCCGGGGGTGGCACCTTAGGTCGCTCGGGCGCCAGCTTCCTCTCCGGGGGAGGCAACGCCGGGGTTGCTCTCAAGCCGGAGACACGGATCTCAGGTGGTGAGCGCCTGCGAAAATAAGAGAGTAAAATAAAACGGAAAGGAATGTTTAATAATTCAATATAGTTGCTGATGTAGTGGCAATTTTCCCTCCAATATGTCTTCATAATTAATTCAATAATAGTTGTGCAATAATGAAGTATTATTCAAAAGAGCATCAGCTGTCCATCTACTGCTGACCCAACGTTTTTAATCCACACCAAAAAGCACCCTTACTGCCCATTCACAATGGACATAAGACATAAGAACGAGCGCATAACCTAATTTACATTTTTGGTTTGTGTCTGGCTTATGCTTATCTACGTTCACAGTGGACACAGTGAACTCTGTAAGAATTGTTAAACTGCGCAAACGCAGAACGGAATAACTCCCGGCTAAACATAGAAACGGCTAACCTCAAACTGAGTCAATCAAAATATCTAACCTACAATTTCGTACGATATTCGAACTTGACAACTCGCAGTACAGAACAGACTCGCAGTGTGAAGCTTTGATTATAATATATACATATATTTAATATAATCAAATGTATGAAGTGCCAAGTGCCAACTGTCAAAGGGAATTCAATAGCAGCATTCAAAAGTCCCTAGATTTTAACATAATTTTGACATAATTCGTGCACAAAGTTGAACTTATTTCAACTTTGTGTACGCACACAAGGATTACATAAAACGTTCATAAGCATAAGAATTACTTTCGTCCACTGTGAACAGGAGTACACGTTTTCCATCGTTTCAACTTTATGTATTTATGTAAGCTTTATGTACTTGTTATGCCTTATGTCCATTGTGAATGGGCAGTTACACTTGAAACAACAGAACCTTCCTGGTTGATAGCGGTAGCTGTGAACAGTGAGCACCAATAAATCTTCTCAAGCTGCCATTTTCCCAATACAAGTTGAACCTCTGGTAACTAAAACCCCCGAAAGGAACTACACTTTGGCGGAAACGCAGAATCTGTCCCCATTCACGTTTCTCGCAACATTAACACTAATATGTATATTATTTTGAATATTTATGTCCATAAACGAACGACAATGGATACTCACATCGAAGTTTTTGCTTAAATAGCTTAAGTTGACTAGAATTACCTCCAAAGTGCTTTAGTTATAGTGTATTTCAGAATTCCGTTCGTCTAACCCATAAGCCGTTCCAAAGATTGACAGATTCCAGGGTTTCTCAACAGTCGGTCGGTTGAGAGATGATAATTCTCCAAAATCACTGTCACAATGGAACAAACGATTCGTTTTGTTTTATGAATTGTAAATAGTAAAGAAATAGGTTACTTTAAAAAAAATTGCCATCTCAGTTCCTCTTGTACACGTAAATGCAGTACTTTAACAATTTTAATATCACTACTTTAACCGCTGAGTGAAACGCTATATTATGCAACCATGCTGAAAATCCACTATGGTTTTCTTGCTTCAACTCGTTTGCCCTATATTAAAAGACAAGGACACCCTTAGATTCAACACTTACCTGTGAAAAGAAGGGAACAGCTTGTTCTTTAAGAAAAGAAGCGCGGTAAAGTCTACTTACTGGGTAATAATTGTTGATTTATAATCATTCCGGTTTATGGCTTAGGCGAACGGAGTTCTGAAATACACTACAGTCATTCAAAACACGCGATTTTTTTGACGTAGGATTTTAATAAGAACAAAATGACATAAAAATCACTAAGAATTTTTTTAGTGGGTATTTAAAAAATAAATAATACGAAAAACTATATTACAAGTATTTGTTTCTGTTTTTTTTTTAAGAAGTACCGCATCTGGGTTATTGCGTTAGGTACCTATATATTATAATCAATTTTTGTTATTAAGCCTCCACTGAGGAAATGATCGCATTCAGGAAAGGTTTTTATCATTACGGTACCAGGTAATAATTAGTATTGATGACATTGGTGATGAATTGGAATCACGTTCAAATTTTATAATTTCAGCATATTGATCTTGTGCTATTCTTTCACTTCGTCTCACCGTAGCAAGCCATGCATAATTACCAATCATTCATCCAGGATAACTTAACAAGTGATCTATTCGACTCCGATCTAGTCTGCGTAGTGCTAAACGGACCTTTTCTAATGAGTGTTCCAAAAACATCCCTCTAGGTACTTGTTCATCGTCTTTTTTTCGGGAATACAACTCCGGAGACAGAGGATCATCTGTCACATCTGTAGTTTGGATTTCCATATTTCGTTTAGTTTATTTGTGGTTCTTCGTTTTTGCGTTGCGTTTTCGTTTTACGCATAAAAATTAGGGCAGTTTCATTATTTGTTGTAAATTAATTAATTTAAAATTACATTCACAAACGATATTAATTTTTGTTATAACCAGGTATCGTGTAGACATACTTACCTAAATGCAGTACCTAAATAAGTAGCAAGAGGTTTATCTCTAATTTTATTCGAGAAATTCACGAAAAATATGATGTGCTCTTAATATCTAACACAGCTTTCTCATTTTTTTTAATTTTCAAACAAAATTATTCGAACCTTATTTGAGATGACTAAACACAAATTGAACTTCATACTCACTTCGTGGAGAGCATAAAAAGAAATGATTTTGGGTTTTGCAAAATCCATAACAGTCACTATTTACTCTTAAATCTTTGCAAATAAATCTTGTGTGCTTATTTGTGTAGATAACTTGATCTTGAATTTCAGACAAAAAACCCTCTATATATGCATATAAATTGTAGTGTACCTATTCCTCCACCGTCAATAAAAATGCATCATGGATGATTTGATCGCTTAATAGTTCTCAGAAGCCTTTAGCCACCACTTATGTCTTCCTAGGTTATTTAAGTTGTGTTTTGGTTCTGAATGTGAGAATATTGCTGAAAAAAATGTATGTATCACTTCGTCTTTGCCTTTGGATTACTTCACTGTTTTGTTTTACATGAGGGAGTAGTTTTTGGCCGCCTTCAATAATCACTTGGGTTTTGTATTTAACTTTATGCGGTTTATGTGCAGCCAGTCATAATGTTTTCAGTTTTATGGTGGGTTCTATGTAAAATTCATTGTTGCAACTGTTGAGGACATCAAACAAATAATTAACTACCAAATAAAGCGGCTGAAGTAATTTTCTTAAAAATTTTCTAGTGACTATTAGATAGAGTTTAATGATTATAGTTTGTAAAGTGATTTGGAGTTTTGTCTTCCAAAATTCTGTTCCATATTTAGGAAAGAACAATTTTGGAAATAGTTTTAGTGTATTTAAAAGTTTTGAATAAGGAACTGAATCTTGTTTTTTTTTTATGTTATATAAAAACAATGTAGGTACGTGTTGTTGGTTCTTTTTCTTGCTTTTTCGTAGATGACGCAATTAATGACTAACTTTTCTTTACAAGCAAATGATCATTTTGTTCCTCATATTCTTGTTATTATAATATTACGTTATTTTCGCGTTTGTAAATATCAAATCTGTTAGATTAAAAAAATACGACTTGTGGTACCAAATATTAAAATCTTATAATTTATTACGTAGTTTATAATCATTATAATTTCATAAATCCAATGTACGATCAAGAAAAATCATCCTCAAATTGGCTCCAACTTTTTAGTTGTTTTTCTCATTCCCCAATGTTAAGTAGCAGAGGATGAGCCAGGCAGGGCAGCTACTTGAGGAGGTTTTTGTTTACCGCTTCACAATACATATAATGATAAAATTTAAACCATTTTAACGGAAACTTGGTTTTTATTATCAGCTAATATAGCATTTCGTCGCCCAGAAGTAAATTCAGGATAACTCAGATAACCGTCCTTATCTAGGTCATCTTCCTTCAAAACACGATCAATCAGTTCTAAAAAACAATAATTTTCTGTAGCAACCAAACTAAAAGTTGGATTTAAAGGCTCACATACCTACGTAATATTCAAAATCGTCTTCCTCGGCTTGTATGTCATCTTTTTTCTCTTCTTCATGAGTCGTATGCAAAATCGCATTCAGAATTTCTAACCCATCGAGTTTCGAATTCTTGTCCGTGTCATGAACTTGGAAATAATAGAATTCCAGCTCCTCATCTGTCATTTTCGATAAATCAGGTTCGTTAATGATTTCTTCGAGATGTTCCTGAAAGGTTGCGTAATAACGAATTTCAGTGATTATGGACAACCCTTAAAGACATAATTATTCTCGTAGGACTCTTCTATCAAGATATTTCTCTAATTTTAAAGAGCATCAACTTCTTAGTCGGTTTAAGAGTCGTGGACAAATCATTTCGGAGGTCAATGTCATTCCATTCTCACAAAGTGTGAAACACCTTTACTGTAATCTTATATTTTTTGTTTTGTCATTTTTGACATTGCATCCGACATGACAAATCGTTTCAGGTTCAAACGTGACAATAAAGCACAGACTACATTCAAATTTTTGAAATGACAGAAAAATGGTGTCCGAAGTGATTTGTCTCGTAGATACATACAGTGCATCGTTTTAAAAAGTGGCCATGGGATTTCCCATGTTAAACTTTACACTGTATGTTAACTTATATTTGAGTAAAGATTCAGAGTTGAAATTTTTACTGGATCTAATTTGGCTCATCTTATTTCGATTTTATTAACCGTTATAGTTAATTAAAGGACATAAAAAAATATTTGCGTTGTTGGTAATATTGTAGGCAACCACGTAGAAACGGACATTCACCTGACGATTCTAAAATCTGATTACTCGTTCGATTCCCTGTTAAAAATGCCCAATCAAATCCAATCAAAATTATTTTGGGATCGCCCAATATAAATTAGATTGGGTACGCCCAATCAAATCCAATCTGCGAGTAGTCCGCACGCCAATGGCACAAAGAAGGTAAAAAAAGGCCACCACAATGGTCACGTGGTACGCAAGCAAACATATTATCACTATTATAGCGAACAATAAAACTTTTTTAAAAAACAACCCTTTTACGCGGGTTTAAGTGTTAATATTATCCGAGAGAAGTATATTTTTGGGAAAAAATTCTGTGTTCGACACGATAACGTTTACAGCGATAAGCATACCAAAAAAAAATTGCATAATATTTTCTACAAATTACCAACCCCAATAAGGGGATCAACGGAGAACGTAACCACCCACTTCGATGAGAAGTCGTAAAGAAACACATTACGGAACCATTTTGCATCCTACGGCAACGATACGGACCGTAGGTGCCTCAATTTCACGTTTAAACGACGGTCACAGTGTCGCCCAATCTGGCCCAATCAAATCCAATCCCAAATTGGGGGCGCCCAATCAAATCCAATCTGCGAATAATTCGCACGCCAATCGCACAAAGAAGGTAAAAAATGACCACCACAATGGTCACGTGGTACGCAAGCAAACATATTATAACCATTATAGCGAACAATAAAACTTTTTTAAAAAACAACCCTTTTACGCGGGTTTAAGTGTTAATATTATCCGACAGGAGTATATTTTTGGGAAAAAATTCTGTGTTCGACACGATAGGATTTATGACGATAAGCATACTCAAAAAAAAATGCATAAATATTTTCCTGCGTATTAGCAACCCCCATAAGGAGGTCGACGGAGAACGTAACCACCCACTTCGATGAGAAGTCGTAAAGAAACACATTACGCAACCATTTTGCATCCTACGGCAACGATACGGACCGTAGGTGCCTCAATATTATGTTTAAACGACGGTCACAGTGTCGCCCAATCTGGCCCAATCAAATCCAATCCCAAATTGGGGGCGCCCAATCAAATCCAATCTGCGAATAATTCGCACGCCAATCGCACAAAGAAGATAAAAAATGAGCACCACAATGGTCACGTGGTGCGCAAGCAAACATATTATCACTATCATAGCGAACAATAAACCTTTTTTAAAAAACAACCCTTTTACGCGGGTTTAAGTGTTAATATTATCCGAGAGAAGTATATTTTTGGGAAAAAATTCTGTGTTCGACACGATAACGTTTACAGCGATAAGCATACCAAAAAAAAATTGCATAATATTTTCTACAAATTACCAACCCCAATAAGGGGGTCAACGGAGAACGTAACCACCCACTTCGATGAGAAGTCGTAAAGAAACACATTACGGAACCATTTTGCATCCTACGGCAACGATACGGACCGTGGGTGCCTCAATATTACGTTTAAACGACGGTCACAGTGTCGCCCAATCTGGCCCAATCAAATCCAATCCCAAATTGGGGGCGCCCAATCAAATCCAATCTGCGAATAATTCGCACGCCAATCGCACAAAGAAGATAAAAAATGACCACCACAATGGTCACGTGGTGCGCAAGCAAACATATTATCACTATTATAGCGAACAATAAACCTTTTTTAAAAAACAACCCTTTTACGCGGGTTTAAGTGTTAATATTATCCGAGAGAAGTATATTTTTGGGAAAAAATTCTGTGTTCGACACGATAACGTTTATAGCGATAAGCATACCAAAAAAAATTGCATAATATTTTCTACAAATTACCAACCCCAATAAGGGGGTCAACGGAGAACGTAACCACCCACTTCGATGAGAAGACGTAAAGAAACACATTACGCAACCATTTTGCATCCTAAGGCAACGATACGGACCGCACGTGCCTCAATATTACGTTTAAACGACGTTCACAGTGTCGCCCAATCTCGCCCAATCTGCGAATAATTCGCACGCCAATCGCACAAAGCAGGTAATTATTCGCAGATTGGATTTGATTGGGCGCCCCCAATTTGGGATTGGATTTGATTGGGCCTGATTGGGCGACACTGTGACCGTCGTTTAAACGTAATATTGAGGCACCCACGGTCCGTATCGTTGCCGTAGGATGCAAAATGGTTGCGTAATGTGTTTCTTTACGACTTCTCATCGAAGTGGGTGGTTACGTTCCCCGTCGACCCCCTTATGGGGGTTGCTAATACGCAGACAATATTTATGCATTTTTTTTGGTATGCTTATCGCTGTAAACGTTATCGTGTCGAACACAGAATTTTTTCCCAAAAATATACTCTGGTCGGACAGTATTAACACTTAAACCCGCGTAAAAGGGTTGTTTTTTAAAAAAGTTTTATTGTTCGCTATAATGGTGATAATATGTTTGCTTGCGTACCAAGTGACCATTGTGGTGGTCATTTTTTACCTTCTTTGTGCGATTGGTGTGCGAATTATTCGCAGATTGGATTTGATTGGGCGCCCCCAATTTGGGATTGGATTTGATTGGGCCAGATTGGGCGACACTGTGACCGTCGTTTAAACGTAATATTGAGGCACCTACGGTCATTATCGTTGCCGTACGATGCAAAATGGTTGCGTAATGTGTTTCTTTACGACTTCTCATCGAAGTGGGTGGTTACGTTCTCCGTCGACTCCCTTATGGGGGTTGCTAATACGCAGGAAAATATTTATGCAATTTTTTTGATTATGCTTATCGTCATAAATCTTACCGTGTCGAACACAGAATTTTTTCCCAAAAATATACTCCGGTCGGACAGTATTAACACTTAAACCCGCGTAAAAGGGTTGTTTTTTAAAAAAGTTTTATTGTACGCTATAATAGTGATAATATGTTTGCTTGCGTACCACGTGACCATTGTGGTGGTCATTTTTTACCTTCTTTGTACGATTGGCGTGCGAATTATTCGCAGATTGGATTTGATTGGGCGCCCCCAATTTGGGATTGGATTTGATTGGGCCAGATTGGGCGACACTGTGACCGTCGTTTAAACGTAATATTGAGGCACCCACGGTCCGTATCGTTGCCGTAGGATGCAAAATGGTTGCGTAATGTGTTTCTTTACGACTTCTCATCGAAGTGGGTGGTTACGTTCTCCGTCGACCTCCTTATGAGGGTTGCTAATACGCAGAAAATATTTATGCCATTTTTTTGAGTATAGTTATCGTCATAAATCCTATCGTGTCGAACACAGAATTTTTTACCCAAAAATATACTCCTGTCGGATAATATTAACACTTAAACCCGCGTAAAAGGGTAGTTTATTAAAAACAAATTATTTTTCGCTATAATAGTGATAATATGTTTGCTTGCGTACTACGTGACCATTGTGGTGGTCATTTTTTACCTGCTTTGTGCGATTGGCGAGCGAATTATTCGCAGATTGGGCGAGATTGGGCGACACTGTGAACGTCGTTCAAACGTAATATTGAGGCACGTGCGGTCCGTATCGTTGCCGTAGGATGCAAAATGGTTGCGTAATGTGTTTCTTTACGACTTCTCATCGAAGTGGGTGGTTACGTTCTCCGTCGACACCCTTATGGGGGTTGCTAATACGCAGACAATATTTATGCATATTTTTTGGTATGCTTATCGATGTAAACGTTATCGTGTCGAACACAGAATTTTTGCCCAAAAATGTACTCCGGTCGGATAGTATTAACACTTAAACCCGCGTAAAAGGGTTGTTTTTTAAAAAAGGTTTATTGTTCGCTATAATGGTGATAATATGTTTGCTTGCGTACCACGTGACCATTGTGATGGTCATTTTTTACCTTCTTTGTGCGATTGGCGTGCGAATTATTCGCAGATTGGATTTGATTGGGCGCCCCCAATTTGGGATTGGATTTGATTGGGCCAGATTGGGCGACACTGTGACCGTCGTTTAAACGTGAAATTGAGGCACCTACGGTCCGTATCGTTGCCGTAGGATGCAAAATGGTTGCGTAATGTGTTTCTTTACGACTTCTCATCGAAGTGGGTGGTTACGTTCTCCGTCGACCCCCTTATGGGGGTTGCTAATACGCAGACAATATTTATGCATTTTTTTTGAGTATGCTTATCGTCATAAATCCTATCGTGTCGAACACAGAATTTTTTCCCAAAAATATACTCCTGTCGGATAATATTAACACTCAAACCCGCGTAAAAGGGTTGTTTATTAAAAACAAATTATTTTTCGCTATAATAGTGATAATATGTTTGCTTGCGTACCACGTGACCATTGTGGTGGTCATTTTTTACCTTCTTTGTGCGATTGGCGTGCGAATTATTCGCAGATTGGGTTTGATTGGGCGCCCCCAATTTGGGATTGGATTTGATTGGGCCAGATTGGGCGACACTGTGACCGTCGTTTAAACGTGAAATTGAGGCACCTACGGTCCGTATCGTTGCCGTAGGATGCAAAATGGTTGCGTAATGTGTTTCTTTACGACTTCTCATCGAAGTGGGTGGTTACGTTCCCCGTCGACCCCCCTATGGGGGTTGCTAATACGCAGAACATATTTATGCAATTTTTTTGAATATGCATATAGATGTATATTCTTGTGATCGATTCAGAATTCTTTCGAGCCTTGTTCTCGGGTAATAAAATGTTAACAACTTATTCTATTCGTGAAGGGGGTGCTTTTTTCAAATAATTGTATTTTTCGTTATAATCGTTTCAATAAGCGTTTTATTTCCATAATAAATAATTATCTTTTACGGCATTTTATTGTAAATGATAACTCAAAGCCATTTTGGGAATCTAAACGAAAGCAACAAAATTATTTATATTAGGGACATCAATGTTAGTGATAAAATAAAATAAAATGTTCCATTTGCACGTTCTAGCACACTCCAAACCTAAATTGTATTTATTACATCACATTTTGCTTTTTAGATGTTTTTATTGGTAATACACAATTATTTCCAATTTTCACAATCAAATCCAATCAAATCCAATCAAAGCCCTTAATTGTGTTTGCCCAATCAAATCCAATATAAGTTCAAATTGAATCCCAATTAACCCAATCAAACACAATCTGGTCCAATCTAACTTAGATTGGGTTATATTGGATTTGATTGGGCATTTTTAACAGGGTTATTATCGGTTTTTACTGGTCGAAATTCGTCGATAATAAAAAAAAGTGAAAATGCTCTCTCCATACATTAAAGGTTTATAGACAAGAGATATTGCGTAAAATTTTCCTACAGCATTTCCACATCGTCCCACGCCAGCAAGACCACAACCAGTGTGACATGGTGCGACACTTTCGTTCGACATGCGTTTTATGAATGTTTGGCATATTGCTCAGAGGTTTTTGAACTGCATTTCGAACACAAATTATATATTACCTTCTTTCAGTAAAATTTCTTCATTTATGTTTGAATTCCATCATTGTGTTAATGATTCGATTAAAATAATGCTGTTAAAAGTGACAATTTAAAATGATAATTCAAAACCTTTTTTTATGAATCTTAACATTTTAACCAATATAATGTTTACTTTTACAGCACAAATTAACAACTTACTGAGAAAAGTGGTAAAATGCAAAACAAAATTTAATATCATGCCTCAAGGTTTGTTTTTGAATAAAGTTGTTTACTATATTTTTTTGAAATGACAACAACTTTCTTTTAGTTAGTGGTCTATAATCTGCAAATGAGTGGTAGGCAACTCGTTGTCCAAAAGACAATTCCCATTGCATTCGTTAACTTCAAGTGTATATCACGCCGCACATTTTAGGTAAGAATTATTTAACAAGACTGTTTTGACAAGAATGTTTGGAAATAGTAAACAGATTATTAATTTACATAGTCTTTTATTATCCTAACGAAAATTTTGAGGTTTATTCGAAGAGTTTAGGCTAGAATTTTGAATTAAAGTTAGAATTTCGCCTGCTTTTGTTTGCTATAGAAGTCATTTCAAAAATTTTGACAATTGTATCTCATGATCACAAGATAAAATAAAATAAAATCCGTCGCTAATAGTAATAACTTAGGTAAAGTATCTGAGTTTAAACCTAAAAACAGTGAAGATATTTTTCAAATAAATTATCAACAGATAAAAAGGCAGAAACGAAAATCCTGTACTTTCGTACTTTTAGACCTGCGAAACACCGAGAGAAATATAGAAGTTTGCCATGACGGCAGTATTTCCTTTCTTAATTTTTTTTTATTAGTTCTAAAGTAAAAACGGTGATGCACCTCGGGCGGTGTCCACTTTAAATTCCATCTCTGACTTTATAATTGTTATATAAAATCTAATATTTATTTGCGTAACTGGTAGTAGTATAATTTTGTTATTGCACAATTCGTAGAATGCGAGAATTTTAATTTTCCGTTTCAGTCTGGCACCTGTCCTAAAATACTAATTCGTAATTCTATATTTTCTCTATAGGAGATCTAGATCGACAAGATCATTTAAAAAATCTGTGAAGTAAATGGGACTTAAAATGTGCAGCGTGATACCTTCCTTAATAATCCTCCTATCGGTGTTTTATTCATTTATCCCTGCCTTTAACGTTTATTATTGGACAATAAAGGGTGGACTATTAAATTTTACACTTTATCTTACATATAATAGATTTCTTTTAAGTTTTCGTACGAAAGTCCTACAGTTAAAAAAAATGATAAGCAATTTTAATTTCAGTTTTATTACACTTTTTTCAATTATCTCATGGAGAACAAAATTATTGTTGTTATAAAAAGTCGATCATAGTGTTCCAAAAATATCGAGCTAAACCAGTTTTCGCTTAAAAATTTGCTTGACACACATAGACTACTTTGGATGCTCCAGAGACATCGGAAGTTGTGAACAAATATTTACGTCGGTTTTATTTAAATTTAATTTTTTTTTAAATTGTAGCAGTGACTTCATTTTAATGTCTTACTTGTAAGTGCTCCTTGTCGTGTAGAAGCTCCTTATCTTGGGTAATTTTTTCAGGTTGTGTTTTGGTGGGCCTATAATGCACATGTTTGACCACAGGTTCGCCTCTGGGATGATGGGGGCCTCTACCTTCAGTCGCATTCAGCCAAATCATTAATAGAAAAAACCCAGGAATCATCTTTTCAGTCTCATCTCAGCAACTGTAAACAAAACATTTGGGGTGCAACTATCGAGGGGAGAACCGCACAATCTGACAGACTTTTATTGAATTTCATTGAAATCGAAGTGTTGACGGAACAAGTTGTAGATATGTAATGACGGGCTAATGAAGGGGTTCCTCTGTGACCCCCGGGGAGGGTCATTAGAGTCCGATAACATCTCTTGTTACAGATAGAGGGCGTGTGCGCATATGTGCGTTCAAAGTGTCGGCCTCAAGTGCCTTCAAGGGTACCCCCTTGGATCATGAATTGAAAGCTTTATATGAAGGGTCGAATTTACTAAGCACCTGTTACATTAAGGGTGGATTAAGGGATTTGTCGCGCCAGTGCAAAATACTACAATGATACTAAAAATACACTTACCTAGAAATTTTTATTTCGGCTTACATAGCAACGATGAACATTCAAGATCGATTAACTCCAGCTTCTGCAGGTCATGCGCGAAGAAAATCAGGAATTATTTCTGCACTGTGGCAGGAGTGTAGCAGAATGTTTATTCTTCCAGACGTTAAGGGGCGCTGTTGTAGGGTTTCATGAAGAGAATCAAGTGAATTATCTCATTATCCCTTTGAATACTTTTCAGCAATTGTATTCGCGGTTTAATAGAGTAGAAAATTAAAAGATACTTAATATTGTCATATCCGTTTCGATTTCCTCTGACTCATTTCTTTGGCATTGTGAAATAAAATAAATTTCCAAATTCACAAAATAAAAGTAGTTACAAATTTTAAATATTTTTTATCTTTGATTAAAAATGAAGAAAAAATATCCAGATAACAGTAACATGGTGTTGATCATACCCAGAAGGGGAAAAAAATAAAATAAAAAGAGAGTTAGTGACTGCTTCCTACGGAAGGAACGACATGTTAGTCGAATTTAGGATTGTAATCTTAGTAAAAATGCATATTTGAAATATAATGAACCAGATCAAAAATAAAAAATAAATCAATATAGTTTAACAACGGATGTTTAAGCTGGTGATAATGCGGTGTATGGATATAATATGGGAATGATTCAACAACAACAACAAAAAAACAGTAACAGCCGAAAGATACTTGCGACAATTTTTTCTCTATAGCTGTATGTTAAAAACAAATTAAAGTTGTTTATGCTCTCAAAAATCATTTTACCCAATTATGGTACATTTTATCAAAAAAATTTTCAAGTACACGTGTTGTAAAAAAAATCGATTCAAATTTGTTTAGACATTTTTATTTTGCTTGTGAAACACCCTCCCATATACAAAAAATATGTCTGAAAAATTATAATCATGGATATTTGTACAGAGTATCTGTAAGTAATTGTCATGTCAGAGGTAGCAGAGATAAAAATATTTTCTCGTTTCATACCAACTTAAATTCTCAAAGGCTAATTAATTTTTGCAATAGTGTACTTATTTCTTGGAAATTTTAAAATAAACGTACGTGGTTTTCAATAAAGTAATTTTTACATTGGAATGGTTTAATCTCAAGTGAAGTTTTCTTATCAATCTCGTATGTCCACCAGAAGTATAACCAAGGACAAATTGTTAGATAGATCCAATATTAGAGATGAAGACTGAAGTTGTTGCAGATTTGAGCCGAAGAGTAAGAGAACACCTTAAGAAATTTCTTCAGATTCAGATTCCTAGAAACGATGATAGTAGAACTTTTGATAATGAAAGTCATACTTTAACAATTGGTTGTTAATGGAGATATTCAGTTTTGAGGCTTGAGGCAAACAGGATTTACAGATCTGACTTGGTAAATTTTGCAGAATGTTTCATATCAAGTTATCATGATGACGTTGTTCGGGATACCTGAAATTTTTTGTTGTAACTTTTCGATCGCAAGGGCCATGTGATGAATTGTTAATTTCATGTTTTCTCAACGTATCATAGCTTCTAGAATATGAAAAAGTGGATCTCCCGTTTCGGTCTGTCTGTCGTCCGTTGGTGATTTTATCCGAAACTACTCTGTAGATTGTTACGAAATTTTAAATTTGTTTCAAGAGTATCGTATAAATGATAAAACGGTCAGCAAAATCTGTCTGCTTATCCACACGAAAAATGTGATGACGTCATTTCATAATTTTGCTAAATAAATCCTGTCGAGTACGTGCAAAATAATATACTTGCTTATCTGCGCTATATTAATCCAGTTTTACATTGTGCATGTTGGGGTTTGGGGAAAAATTCACAATTTTGTAACAAAATCGTACAATTTATTTTAGAAATTACAAATCAATTGCTTTGAAATTTTGCATACACTTTAACGCTATTTCAGAATTTACCTATTCATCCTTTCCACAAATTTGATCACGTTATCTAAAAATTTTGTGAATTAAGTATATGTTATTTAAACTGACGAAAATACTTGTTCTACACATGTACTGCCTTTATACCTTTTATTTTTCAATTGCATATATGGGATGTGTCAAAAAATAAATGTAAAAATAATATGGAAAATGGTACTGTTGTATTATTATTACGTTGTATTACATTGTATCGACTCAAATTTGTTAATGACGTTATCATAAAATTTTGTAAAGAAAATCTTACTTGAAATATGTATTCGCATAGCACACTTATTTATCTGTAGTTTAATAATACATGTCTATATTTTGACTTGAACTTAATAGAAGGTACGATAAAAAATAACTTTATTCATTAAACTAGACTTGACTGCTTTTTAGGATCGTTTTATTTAAATAATTACAAAATTTTAAGCAATCAGCAGCTGTATGGGGGCAATTGGCAACACGATTTTCGTTTGCGTTTTAACAACACTGATACTTAGCATGCATATCTACATGACTGTAGGCTCTGCTACAGAAAAATAATTATATCTGAATTTTATTAAAATCTTCTAAATACAGCAGCAAAATCTTAGTAAATGCTACCAATGAAATAAACATATGTAAAAAATAAATGTCTTTTTAATTTGAAATAAAATTTTGTTTGTAAATAAATGAAGGTATCTTTCGGTAGTAAGTTAGCTTTTCACTTTCCGAGAGTAAGATAATGAAGTATTTTAATTGTGTCATTTAAGAATGTTCAAATTCATGTTTCGCAATTTGTAAGGTATGAAAACGATTTTATTAGACAAAAACCTAATCTTCGAAATTATTAAACTGATTATTGCGAAGTTGTAGATGTATGTTAAAATTATTGTGAAACACTAATCAAAATCAAAATTTGCTCGCTCATCCCCACCAAAAATTTGAAAACGTCATTTCAAAATTTTACTGCGTGAAATTTCTATTCACATTTTTGACCTTACGTATGAGGATTATTGTTTAAAAAAATGGAAAATAAAATTTTAGAATTTGTCTTAGAACCTATATAACAAACCCATTTGATATCTTAGTAAGACATTAAGCTTAAAGTTAAATAAATGTATATTTGTAAAAAAAATGTTTTTCTACTCCCACATAGTAATCCATGAATTACGAACTGTCTAGCCTCATAGTAAAACCATAGTTACACCCACTGGCATGTAATGAATGAACAGGCACGTAATATATATATATATTACGTGCCTGTTTGAATAGTTTCCATAGCAACTATAAATATTTGTTTTCCCAAAAAAATTTCTTCTGAAAGTGATTCTTCATTATAGATCGTAGAAAAAGTATATGACACAACTCTGGAGGTAAGCTAATTACGAACTCATATTACATCACTCGCTCGCTACGCTCGCTCGTGTATAAACTTCGTTCGTAATTAGCTTCTTACCACCCTCGATATGTAATATACTAATAATCAAATTTAATAAGTATACGCTTATATTTTAGAAAGAAAAAACTCTTCTGAAACTTTGGTGACTACTAGATCGTATGGAACAAAAATCTCTTCTCTGATTAGAACACAAGCAGAATATATTTGTATTTAGAATGGAGTGAAAGTATATTTTTCATCAATCAAAGGGCGACGGAAGCACGGTTTACAATATTTAAACCAATTTGATTTTACTAGAAGTGTAACTGGATAACAGTGACTAAAATGCCATTCTAAATTAATTGATAGTTAAGCTTAAATTGATTAAATTAAACTTAGTTATAAAAGAACAATAGCTATTTAAATTGAACATTAATATTATTATGCAACGAAAATAAACTTAACAAATCTTAACTCTTCAATAGCTTCCATATTCTTATTTATATCGTTAGGAATAAATGATGGAATTGACATGACGCATTTTTTCTGATGCAGTACACTACTTTCAAATTTACTTTCGTTTTTTAAATTAAATAAATGACATAATTTTTAACATTTTTGACAAAATTATTGTCTCCACGATACAATAAATACGAAATAGTAAAATGTCATAGACAACGCGTGTGACAGTCATCACTTAAATCTCGAGGTAATCGTAATTGTTAATTGTGAGTCCATTCTGCAAGAAAATACATCATATTTTTTTAAATAAGTTAATACTTTTACAAGACTTTATAACGACCATTGCACGTTCATTAGCAGAAGTTGAATAAAACCATTATGTGTTTACTTAGTAAAACCTTCGAAGACCACCCAGCACATTAAAATTCACCAGAGGATTGCATCGTGCGTTTTTCTTTTTCTGACTACATGTTCTTGCAGCAGATGCATCAACAAAACGAAACGAACAGCAAAAGTTGAGTTGTTAGTGAGTCTGCATAGCGTTTTCCGAGGTTTTCTAACCCGCCCACTTCCAGCAAATACATATCCGAAAGAAAAGTGCCAATAATCGAATAAATGCAGCCGATGTAACATGAACCGAAAAAGCTTCTTCATGTAGGCAATATCCTGGCTGTTAGCTGCGTCCTTGAAGATTAAAATTCGTCTTCGCGTATATTTGGTTATCGAGAAACGCAACGTTCTGAATAAAAGCGTCTTGAATGCGAGAAAACCATCGTTTGGGTTGCGCGGTTCTTTGCTCCATGAATATTCCGTTCGTCAAGGATGGCGACAGAATAGAATTTTTTGGAGACAAGTAGGGGTGAAGTTTTGCAAAGAGGTGGGTGTTAGTGGTGGAAATTAAGGGTCTTGTTGACGGTGACACGTGTGTATACTAAAAAACAACTTAAAAAAATTGTGCCATCTTTCAAATTTTCAGTTTGCCAGAAATCTTTCTTATACTTTTAATAAACGGTTTTGATAATAATTTAACTGTTATTAGTGAGATATTTACATAGATATTAATTAAATTAAGTGTTACACTAATACAATTTCTACCATTTTACTTCCTGAGCGTGAGTTCTTAGTTTCTGAAATCCATTACCGAAGTACCTACTAGGGAATACGCCAATATGTTTCTCTGGATTCACATAGTTTTCAAGCGTTTGAATTAGTGTCTGGTATAATTTTTGTTGCCATTGTTAGGGTTATTAACGTTAATACAGATGTTATAAAGAAGTTCCAAGCAAGCTTACAATTCATGGAGAGCTTTAAATAAGAACTAATACGCCAAGGATGACCGTGGTTTTTGTAATTTATCTCTTCATTTTGGTATGCTTGACAACGAATTTAGATGCTGAGTTCTGTAAAAATTAAAAAGTTGAAAACATGTCAAGAATTACTGCTTTGTATATATGTACATGTATATTTATTTCAAAAGCAGTTGTTTTACTCGTAGTGTATGTTCAAACTGTCGTAAAATCGTGACAGTCCACTATTTCACTCAAATTTCATTTTGTTATTTTAATAAATTAGATTTTTTTTATCAGCTAAGAATGAAATAAATATTTAAATGTTGTACATCACTACAATTTTATTGTAATTTGTCTATAAAAATTTGTTGAATTTAAAAAAATATATGTTTGCGTGGAGACGTCGACGCCACATATGTGTCATATTTGCAATCTATTAAATTAAACTTTACCCTTCAAACTAAAAACTATGGGGTTTACAGAATTTTAATATCTCTATTCGCTTGCAAGACGTAAGACCGCAAGAATTTTAAAATTAGGACACCTGTGTAGTGTATCTCAGTTCAAATAACAATACACTATTAATTTCGTTATTTGTTAAAAAGTCGGCTTGAAATTTTAGTGACACGTAGACGTCTTTTATCTACTTTTGAAAATATTTGTACATCTTCAAGACCGTAGACTAGTTTGATGCGCCAAATTTTCAACATATAACATTTTGCTTTTCACAGAAAATATGAAAAAATTTTATTATAAAAAGTCGCTCAGAGCCAAAAAATAGATCAAGAAATTCTACTTTTTTACAAAATTTGCTGTTTGAGTTCAAAATTTATTTTCAGTTGATAAGTTAGTCGTGAAACCTTGTAATTGCAAGTACTAGATAGTGTAGTAACACTTAGAACAAGGCTCAACAATAATTAAAAGTCGCCACCTAATATTCTGACTACGATTTCAGATAGCACTGAGATAGAGTTCTGAATCAATCCTATAGTGAAAATAAGTATGTTTAAAATACGAATCTGCCACCATTCTGGGACAATGTGTTTGTAGAAAACTTAGCTTTGAAACTAAAAAAAAAAAGTTGCCGAAGAAGTATTTATTGATACAGATTTGAAAGTAGTGAAAACATATCCGTAAGTATTACAGTTGTATCTACCTAAAGTTGCCTAGAGTTGCCAAGGCCTCGAAAAATGGAAGACTTGAGAGATAGAAACTGTCTACTAGTGGAAAAAACCAGTTGGCGGCTTTATAGGAAATTATGAAAACACAAAACCCCAACTTAACCTCACACCCTTCTACTCATCATTTTCGAATACGCTTCATTTTGTATAAAAGTCTTTGCACTCTGCTTTCTTGCCCTGTTCTTCTGTCCTCAACTTCTCGTCCTTTTTTTTTTCTACTTTATTTCCGAAAATGCCGGTTACGAAAGTGGGCTAAACGTTGAAATCTTTTTCAAATTTGACACCGTTCAAACGTGGAAACGCTTTTCTGTTATGAGCTATAGAGAACTGGAAGGACATTTTGAGAGATGTATAACAAAGATGGAGAGAAAGTTTCTCGGATTAGCAGAAAACATGTCGTCCTTAAACCTCATTTTTTCTTTCCGAAATATTTTACACTGATTAGTAAAAAATATTGAAACATCGTATGAACTAACAAAACTAGTCACAAAAATGTTGCTATAATTAACGGTTATTTTGTTTTCCCTTAAGTTCTTCAGAAGGACAAGATATGCGTTTAATGTGATTCTCTAATTATAGACCCCTAAATTACAACTAAGGTGCTTGGTATAGGTTAAGAGCTAATGACGGATGTGATTTAAATAAATCTTGTATACCTATACTGAATAAAAAATTCCTACTCTGGCAACTTATGTTTTTTTTAATTAACACATATACTGTAATCCTAAAAAATTAAAAGCAAGCTTGACGTATTTGTCCACATATCATAAAAACATGAATTTAGATTAAATGCACGATTTTCGCAGGTGCTAAATCGATACCATTAGCAAGTTTTTTCTGTCCATTTTTTTCCGTAAGACGAAAGTGGCATTATCATCCCAAATAGTTTCTTTTGTTCCTTGGAATCGAATTTTCATACTTTAAAAAAAAACAGGAGTTACAACTTCCGAGATTTCCGTGTGAGATACAGCAAAGAGAAAATGAATACAGGTAGATGAAATTGGTCCATGATTGCCTAGTTATAACACAACAGTCCCTAAATTTTAAAATGACTTAATATACAAGAATGCCAACAAACTTCCGGACACATAATGTCCCTATAAAGTACACTCCTTGCAGAAAATAAATCAGTAATTTGGCACAGTTTACAATAGATATCGACATTATTGTTTTGTTAGAGGTTAATTAATGTTTAGGCCAAAATAAATAAACAATCTTTGGGATAGTCAATATACCCTATAAAGTCTGTCCACATACATATTTTCCGACAAGGAACTAAACTGAGGAAAACAGTGAATTTTTTTAACATTTAAAAAAATTCGTTTCCAGTTAAGTCATCTTATAAAAAACAATGTGACAGTTGAATAGTGCTTGAAAATGAAATAAAAAGCTGAGACAGTGTTTACTTTTAGTTAAATGTAAATAATAAATAGATAAATACACGTAAATTTATCAAAATCTGTATTGTTAGTGTGTTACATTTAACACTTTATTCATTTTTGCTACAGTTATTTGTGTCACAAAGCGAGAAGCCAGGCATTTGAGTAAATTTATGGGACCGAGCCGATAGGCGAGGTTGTAAGTAACGAGTATTCACAAAAGTGTGTTCTGGGAGACTGATACACAAGATTTTTTATGTCGATTTTTGTACAAATAAATTTGCTATTGATTATACTATTTTTGGTGGTATAATTATGGAAATGGAAGTTTATAAACAACCCTTCATAACCTAGAGTTAATAGGATCTACCCGAACCGCGAGTTCGAATTTCGCTTGCTTTTTTTAACAGGATTTTTTTACATTACACAGATTATTTATTTTATTTTATCCTATATTGTAACCATACCGATAACACGTTGACAACGAGTTACGTTAAGGCATACTTTACATTACTAGTACTGTTATGAATTTTCATAACACCACTAGTGTTGTTGTGAAATCATAATCTTCACTGACATTTTCCCTTCAGAGCTGTTGACATAAAAATTTTAAAAACTTACTAATTCCGAAGCGTCTGCTAATAGTAATTAATTTATCTTTCGTGTATTTTTTTCTCCAGGTCTTAAAGTTTACTACCTCTTTGAGATACCTGCCAGCTGTTTTTTGCCTTTCAGCAACGCCTTTTATTTTGGAAGTCATTCTCGCATTTACAAAATCAGAAACAATCGTTTTTTCAGTGTAAACAACTAATACCGTGGCTACCAGCGCAGGCATAGCTGACTGATTTTTTGTGCGCTTTGAACTTTGTCGTTAAAAATATTTTTGTTATAGTTTTAAATTGTGATTATAGGATAAAATAAAACGTGTTACGATGCACGTAACGTTATCTGGTTTTACATTACTCGGAAATTTTAAAGAACTCGGGGCTACCGCCCCTCGTTCTTCAAACATATTCCTCGTACTGTAAAAACCCTAATAACGTTACTTGTATCGTAAACTACTATTATTTATTCCTAAAATAAAGTTTATGTATTTTCACAGCTATCTTAAGTATCTTATTTTTCAGGTCGAAACTTAGAAACTTTACTTTATTGCAGAAACATGCGCAGATACCCCATTTGTCAGTGACAAAATAGCATAGTTTTCCAGGGGCGGCTGGTGCCGGGGGGCACAAGGGCGTCTACAAACACACTGGACATAGCAAAATAGTAATTTTCAATATTTAAAAAATTATCCGGAAATTTGTGTCATAATTATCAAAACTAATTTTTTATCTCGCTCCACTTGTATAAAATGTATAAAAACTTACATCCACTTACATCTAAATATGTGACTTGGACATATGATATGTTATTGCCGGGCACAAAGACCGGAATCATGGCTGATTTAAACATTTTGTTTACACCGTTGCCATAGAAACAACACGTCCTAGGTATTTCAGTCAATGGGACTGCGGTTCCGTTCTGCCAGTGCTCGGCAGGAGTAACTCAATCGCGGGTTTTAATTTTCATGCTGCGTGAGATAGACGTAAAACTGGTATGATAAATATTCTTGGATAACCTTCTCGGTAGTACGGACATTCGAAAGCAACTAAACACCGCCTATATAAATATTATAATTAATAATATTCGGACACATAACGCAAGGGTCCACAAAAATCGCCATATATATTACGTCGATTGATAATGTGCATAAAATTTTGTGGAGTGTTTGAACTTGCTTTATGTGGACATGACGAAAGTAGGGAACCACAAAATCCAGGTATACTTCGAGATCTGATTGATTATACGGCTAAATTGGACTCTGCTTTATCAGATCATTTGAAAGTAGCAACGGTTCGGCCATCAACGTAAAATTTTGACCGAAGGCAAAAAGATATGTGGACAAATTCTTCTTTACTTTTATTAAATGTACTTTTGTATTTATTTCCGTCACACAATTTCGTTCCACACTTGTTTTATATCTTCATATTTAACTCATCAATCAAATTGTGTCCCCCCATTTCAGAAGGTCAAGAGCTGCCACTGTAGTTTTGGAAATTTCATTCTACCCTATAAAATTGTATTAACAATAACGAGAGGAACAGTGGGACAATGGGAAGAAATATTAATGTCTCACATCAATTCACCCGAATTTGTCGTAGAATATTTACCAGGTAGTTGTACTATAAAATAATGCTCATTTTCGTTCGTGACTAACGATGGGCCCTGTCCGGACCTGGATTATTATGCTTTCTAACTAGCATGCGACAACTTTAAGTGGTAAATAGCTCTTGTTGTTGTACTACTGTCGGTCTCGTTATTGCTAATAAAATTTTATAGGGTAGAATGAAATTTCCAAAACTGTAAGTGATAATGTCAAATGAAGGTGACAATCACAAAAACGTTGGTCAAAAGTTGTTTCGATAGAACTTCCTTCGCTTCTGAAGTACAATGAAACATATCCAGTATTTTCGAGTTGAGTTTTTACTTGACGTCTTCAACATTTTTGCAAAGATACGTATATCAACTTGGATTGGTGCAGTGTAATACTAAAAATAAGAGTATTGTATTTCCAAAATTTTCTGGGAAAATGGAGTGACCCGTTCCTGATTTAATCAATAAAATAAATTGACTCATTCCTTAATTTTTTTGAGTCACCTGTTTCAGCAAATCTAAAAAATGTGAATTGTGAATGCAGTGATAACTCACAAGTAAAAACCCATCATATTTTGCACATTTTGAGTAGAATTTATTCCGCAAAATTTTGAGATGACGTCATCATTTTTTTGGGATTGATAAAGAGATACATTTTGATTAAAAAGTTACCATGTTTTCAATAACTTCAAAACGTCTGCAAGATGTCAAAGTATTCAGTTTTCGAATTCTGAGTTTAATCAACAAAATAATTTGATTCATCATTCATTTTTTTGAGACACCCTGTATAAACAAATTTAAAAAATATGAATACACTGATAAATCACAAGTATAGATTCAACATATTTTGCACATTTAAGATAGGATTTATTCAGCCATATTTTGAGGTGCCGTCATCAATTTTTTAAGGGGGATGAGTAAATACATTTTGAATGCCTACGGTAATTTTAAAATATCTCCAAGATTTCAAAGCATTCGGTTTTGCAGTTCCTGATTAATTACTCAATAAAATAAATTCGTGCATCCGTTATTTTTTTTTAGTCACCCTGTATAAGCAAATCCAAAATATATTAATGTAGTGATAAATCTCATCTTCTCATCATATTTTGGATATTTTACATAGGATTTATTGGGCAACAGATTGAGCTGACGTAATACATTTTTTGGAGGGGATAAGCAAATATATTTTGATCAAAAATTTATCATGCTTATCACAACTTTAAAGCATCTGTAAGATTCCAAAACATTCGGTTTTGCAGATTCAAAATGAAATTGCAAAATGTTGTTTTAAGTATAATTTTGCTTTTTGATTTAATTCAAGAATTGTTCGAGAAAAGAGAAGAAATCGCTGTGTACGTTTACTAACAAATCTAAATGATACGATATTAGTTATTTAATGATTTTATTTGTGTTACACATTATCCCATAGCGATTGGAATGAACTCTATTATGATATTTTTGAAAATTCGATTTAGAAGATACTGCAAGAGAGCGAAGCTTGCTATTGTTTCAATTTCTGATTTCAAAAACGAAGGAGAAAGTAAATAATAAAGCATATCAAAAGCAATAAAGAGCGAAAGTCTTGCTATAGAATTTATGCAGACGGAAGTTTTTGAAAACTGTGGTATTTAGTTTAATATATTAAAATACGAAACTGTAAGATGTTGACAGAGTTCTCAGACGCATGATATCACTTGCCACAATAGCTTAATTTATTTTGGGAATTTCATTCCATAGGGTATGTTTTCGTAATTTTCATTTACTATTCTTTCCTCGAATTTTATGACTATTTGTTCAGTTAATTACTATAATTACAAATACTGGGGTAAATCAGGAATAGATGACGATCCGAAATAGCCCTGGACGATAATCACTAGAATTTTTTTTATATTAAAACCAAACACTAAAATTGAAATTCCACCGTCTAAAACCTAAATAAAAACTCTCTGTTTTGGTTACCACCATTTTATCCTAAGGTATGAATTACTGAATTAGATGTACGTAAACTGATGACAGTGATGAATTATATACGGTTATCAAATCTGCTGCATTTTTACTCTAGCAGTTTACCAAATGTCAGAACTTTTCATTATTCTCACAAAATTTGCAAATGTTTGATAAGTTTTTGGAGGTAAATTAATTTTAATTGAAAAGTTTAGTTTTTCTAGAGAAAGATCATAATGATATTTAGAATTTCAAAACAGCTTCAGGACTTATCTTCATCACACAAATTAGAGAAATGCTTGTATTTGAAGAAGCATTATTATCAGATAATACTTGGTTAGCAATATGATTTTTCAGAAAATAAAATTGAATTTAATGTGAAACGATTGGCGATATAAACTTGTACGTCTAATTCTGGATTACCTTAACCAGTTTTCATAGTAGAAGAAAAAAAATTGATTCAAAAATTAGTGTTTTAGGAGTATATATTTTTATTAAAAACGTGTTAATTTTTCCAAAGACATTGTGACAATCAATGTAACTACAGAAGAAAACGCACAGATTCCAGAAACTGCTACTATTTACTTGTAATTTAAAAAATGTAGTAGCATTCACTATCCCGTGACAAAATTTCTTTATATTTTCGTCTATATTCCACGTCCTAGAAACAACCCCCGTTCTGTTCTTTCTCGCATGAATATTCCGCTCATCCTCCAGCATCTGCCTCCTCTACCGCCGCCTCCGTCGTCAAAAATCACGCGCTGTATTAATTCGAGGGTTTCAATTTGGCCAACTTAAATATGTATAGTTGTGTTGTGGGGTGTTTAGCGCTTCATGGCCGCTTCGGCTGCCTGCAGAATGCTATGTTCACGACGCCGCCACGGATGGCGGTGATCAATAAGCCGGGGCCCGGCGGCGATGTGCGGTTTCCATGGAGACACCACCCGGCACCACAGCTACCACGCCACCGCACGCACCCAAGTACCGCCGATGGATTTTAAAAATATCGAAACGATTGGACCCAAGGCACGAGGGGAAGACCATGGGACGCTCGACCGCACGCTTGATGTGATGCGATGGGTGGTAGTCGCTGGAAGGGCAAAAACGAACTCGAGAACAAGCAGACGATGCAGTGCTTGCGTCGATGCATCGAAGGGCTGAAGAGTTGGGAAGCAATTTGCATGGATTAGGCAGGTATACATAAAAACAACGCGTTTTCCGGGTTTATTCTGGAGAGAACTGTGGGAAAATTACAATGAGAACGGATATCGTAAAAATGTCAAAATTGGGCTGTGGTAAGTGCTTTGCCTAAAGTATGCACATATTTGTGTATCAAATGTGTGTATACGTAATGTGCATAAAATGTGTTGCACACATATACAAAGAACAATTCATATGTATTTGATTAATCATTCTCATGCTAGTACATTCTCTGTATCTACATAAATGTAATATAGATACCTATTTTAAACAAACAAATTTATTTTAACAATGCGTTATGACTAATTATTTTCCATTATAAAATTTTGTCGCGTATATGTTAATGCAGATTTTTGTATCTATTGAAAAACAGAGGAGCTACAAAATTTCAAGTTGGCCATTTGCGCTAACGCAACTTACAACTTTGCCGCACGGATTTGCGTCAATCATGCATTTTCAAGTTCAAAATTTCCGTTAATGCACGAAGAGCGCAACAACGACACCTTAACTCTCTCGGTAATTTTCTTCATTTTCACCATCATGTTCACTAGAATTTATGGAATAAATCCAACAGCAACACTTGCCGGGCGACAGTCAGATTGAAGCATCGAGTCGCGACACATATAGAAGTTCACCCAAATGGTTGTAATATTTCGCTTCGTTATCTTCAAAAATGGCACAATATTATCTGCAATCTAATCTTTTTTTTGGAATTTGATTCGCTTATTTTATTTTTGATTTTATTTCACTTTATTTAGTTATATTTTTTTGGAGCAATATTAAGTAATTTAATTTTGCACATAATTTTCTAAGCAGCTCTCTAAGACAACAGACGATTTCTACGATCATTATCTATACAGATTAGTGACTAATGATTGCAATCAACTAACAATGTCTCTGAACTCCTTCAAAACACGTGACCAGGATATTGTCTGACTGTGGTAATCCTAGATTAGTCTAGCAGATTTTACACTTGCAACGCTAGATTTGCATCTTTAGTTAAACCAAAAGGAACACTTTCTTCATTGCTTTGAGAATTAATTGTCTTGATCTTTTTGTTTAAATATTTTGCAGAAAACAAAAAAAATATATAACATAGGAAAAACTTCAAAAATTGATTTTATAATGGGAAGAGTTGTGTATTTAACTTGATTTTACAACGAAATGAAATCATTATTTCAAAGTAAGCTGTACAGTAGTGTGCTTCATTTGATACTTTCTACACTAAAAGTGATACGGATGACACATGCACATGCGCAGAAAAAATAATTTAGTTGAAGAAAACGAAGCCTTCCGGACCCGAAGATTTTCCTGTTGCCATTTTGAAAGAATGTGTTCCTGTTCTATCGACATCCTTTAATTTGCTTATACAGCAATATCTAGTGAGCAAACATTTGAAGGTTGTTGAACAACTACTGTTAAACTCATTTTCAAAAAATTGGTAGAAAGTTGTTTCGACGGAACTTCCTCGCTTCTGATGTACAATGAAACATATCCAGCATTTTCGAGTTGAGTTTTTTCTTTACACAATTTTGTGATGACATCATCAACCTTTTTACAAGGACACGTATATCAACTTGGATTGGTGCAGTGTAATACTAAAAATAACAGTATTGTATTCCCAAAATTTTCTGGGAAAACGGACTTTGCCGTTCCTGATTTAATCAATAGAATAAATGGTCTAATTCATTAATTTTTTTGAGCCACCTATTAAGTAAATCTAAAAAATATTAATGCAATGATAAATCACAAGTAAAAACTCACCATACGTTGCACATTTTGGGTAGAATTTATTCGGCAAAATTTTTAGATGACGTCATCAGTTTTTTGTGGGAATAAACATATAGATTTTAATGAATAATTTACCATGCTTATAATAACTTTAAAACGTCTGCAAGATTTCAAAGTATTTAGTTTTGCAATTCTTGATTTATTTAATAAAATAAATTGACTGATTCATTAATTCTTTTGAGTGACCCTGTTCTTAATTTGATCGATAAAAAATTGATCGAAGGCTATAAGTATAATCCGACAAATCCAGTTCTTCAAAAAAAAAAAATATTTATATTGAATGTCAAAATTAAAAGAACACCAAGACGGAGTCGTGATTTTGTAATAAAATTTTATATACAGGGTAAGGGTTGTCAGAATATGAATTGATTAGAATTTCAGTGTTGTCTGTCCAGTCATTTTAAGATTTTTTTTCTTGTGCACTGAAGAACTATAATTACATTCCCTGACAGGTCCAGGCATTAACCTAATGATGTTATCAACACAATTCTGGGGTATTTCATCCTATGCCACCTACATTTGGTGCTGAAATCCTTCCAAAGACTCTGAAGGGCGGGGTAAATTGGGTAGCTTAATGCCTATCACATCCCAACCATTTTGGATTAGGGATATGTCAGAAGATTTTGGATGGCAAGGATTAAGATTGACTTCAACTTCCTCAACAGGGTCTAGAGTCACCCTAGTATTGTGTGGTTGAGCGTTATCTTGTTGAAAAGCAGCGTTTTGCAGGACATGAAGATATGGAAGAAGAAGGGCCTCTACATTATCTACGATGTATTGCTGTGGATCTATAGTTCCTCTAACGAAGATCAGGGTGATTCCCTGCCGTATCCAATCGCCCCTCTCACCTCCAGTTCGTTCCACATGCCGCTCCACGAAAAACTGATGCCGTCGTTTTTCACGCCTTCGCCTTACCCTTATCCGACCATCGCTTCATTACAGCTTAACCTTTCTCGACACGATTCTAGTACTGGCGTTTGTGAGCAGTGGCGAGTGGTAATACCAAACTGTAGTCGGTATGGCATGAGTCCGAAAGACTTTTTATGGCTGTTGATGGTCTTGGTTGTTATCAATCTTCCTTCTTCTGCAAACCATTGGCCTACAATCTAACATATTGTCCAAAAATTGCCCCTTACAGCTAACAGTCTTAGATGACGCTACTGACGTGTTGTTGCTTATACGGGACGCCCTGGATGTCTGGCTCGTTTGCTGCTCCTTCTTGGAACCAAACCTGCTAACAGTTTGCCACAGATGAAAAAGGCCCATTTAATCGGGCTAAAATTTGTAAAAACGATAATTCTTCTTCCCGAAGACCCACTATTCGACTTCTCTCAGAGTCGCGGGTTGGTTAAAATTTAGACGGCAACTCACTCTAGGCCTTGTGACAAACACGTCAAACACAATAACGTGCTGGAAATGATCAAAAGAGCCATACATACCCTGATAAGTTTTTCTTCAACGTACGAGAATAAAAAAATCTTAAAATTACTGGACCGAGAACACTGAAATTCTAATCAATTCTTATTCTGACAACCCTTACCCTGTGATTAAAATTTCATTACAAAATCATGACTCCTTCTTGGTGTTCTTATAATTTTGGCATTCAGTATATATAACATTTGATTTTACGATTTTCGTTTTGTGATAACCGCTGTAAAGTAAAAACCAGAGGCATAAATAACACCCCTTGTCCTTCAGCAGTAGGTAATAGCAATCTGAAGCTCAAGTGTTTATTTATGCTTAGATATCGAAAGAATATCACGATGAAGTTAGTTTGATTTGAATGAGTTTGTCTTCTCAAAACAGGACTAAAATTATTAATTAAACCACAATCTGAATATTAAAATTCTTATTTTATCATTGTTACATAAAGACGTGCGTATCCTTTACATTTTCGAGAAAATTGGGTAACTCGTTCTTAATTTGACGAATAAATGTGATGACGTCATCAAGATGGATAATCTAGTCACAACATAAAAAAAGTAGTCACAGCGTTATACCAACGCAAGAAAAAAAAAGAAAGGGCTAAGTTCGGCATCGAACCACAATCGCAATACCGCAGGTCGCCATTATCTCTGAGACACCCACTGCGCCACGAAAACGTTCAAACTGTGTCGGGAATAAAACATCATTATACCTATAATGTTGTTGCGAAAATTTGAACCTTTAGGGAAAAAACTGAAAGTGAATTCGTATATGAGTATATTTTGGTGTAAAATTCAAATCATTTTGGAATACAATTCATTGAAATGATTAGCCAAATTTTAGTTAGATTTAAGTACCTATCTACATGATATTTCTAATTAATATACGTACAAAATTTGACAACAATCGGTCCAGCAGTTTCGGAGATTTGGTGTCTAGCAAAGTCATTTAATAGATAAGGTTGCCACATTGGGATGCCATATTGATACGTCACAAGGGGCTCTCAAATGGCGCGAAAATTGCCCGTTTTAAATACTCGAGTAACGCACTAAAAACGGAAACTTTTAATCAAGTGACCGCTTCTACTTCGCAAATTTCAATCCTGTGTAAAGAACAATTTAATAAACCTCAAGAAAAATATTTTGCTGCCAGTAGAACTTGAAAATAACAAATGCGACACTATTAACTGATTTTTTTTATGCAAAAAAATCTGAAAATCTGCATTTACTGGTTTACTTTTTCCTTTCTAGTAATATATCAAAACATTTCATTTTAGCTTAAACACAAATAAATTTAATTTTTTTTTGTTAGGCAAACACCACTTTAATTCACTGTAATATTAAACTTGTGAAAATATTACAACTAAACATTAACACTACTGGTAAGTAAAAATACATAAAATTTTATAATAATTTTTATTTACATACATCAAACAGTTTTACCTATTTTTTTAAATTTTTTCGTAGCTGTACTAACACCAAACGTCAGAATTAGCGGTACAGATCGTACATATTAAAGGCATCAGCTGATCGGTCACACCAACTCAAAATTACAAGTTACTAAAAATTCCCAAGTAATACCAACCTCATTTTGACGTCACATGGGGCTGACACCTCTCCTCCCCCGTAAGCGATTTTGCCCACATACTCGTTTATGTGGTAACCTGTTCTCTATTAACTAACCTTGGTGTCTAGTAAAAATGGATACAGACAGACCGACAGACAGAGGGAAACGTGAGACTACTTTTTTCGTACTGTAGAGAACATGAAACGTCCAGAAAACATAAACGTGGCCATTACAATATGTATGTGGGCTCGATTACAATATGTACTTCCTTCGTTTACCCCCAAGAAGTAAATAGACAATAAACTTGACGCTGGAAATTACAGCCCGATCCGTCTAACGTCTACAGTTGGAAGAATCACGGAATCAAATCATTGGTGTGCAACAACAATGGTTCCAAGAAAACAATTGGTGTATTTTACACATTTTAATGTACTAAATTCAAATCTGCCAAGAGAATCACACACTCACATCACATTTTTAAATATGCATTATTTTATAATTCAGATCAGGATGTAATGAGGATTAAAATAGATTTCAAATGAGGCTTCATTCAACCCCCTTCCGCTACTTTAAATTTTGACGTGTTCGAAAAGTTTTAGCAAAAACCTACAAGGCGAATTTAAAGAATTTTATTCTAGATTTTACACTTGCACTGTACTTGGATATTCAAAGCCCAATGTCTCAATGACTTGATGTGATAAGACATTCTGAAAACAGATTTGAACTCAGTGGGTCAGATACTACAAGAATTGCATTATTTAATTTAGGAAACAGAACATTTAGATTTTTTGCAAACCAAATTTATTAGTGGTCGTATGATACAGTTTTTTAAAGGTTATGCATAACTTTTACAGTTTAATCAAAGACATGACAAATATTTCCATGGTCAACTCTAATCTGAAAACTTTTTAATCACCCTTTAGTATTTTAATGAAAATTCTACTCACTATTTTTCCTCACAACAACTAATGAAACAAAACTGTCAAAATCATTTTTATTAAGAAAATTAATCTTTAACATACAAAAAGACGCAATTATAATAGGTATTATTATTTCCACACTAAATGAAGGAACTTGAGATGATGCTTCTGCTGTTCCATTTTCCAAGCAATTTATTATCCTGGAATGAAATTCTTCGTCCATCTGGAGATACGGTTTAATGGAGGCAGCCGAACTATGTCCCGTGATTTTAATTAATGCTTGTCCTCCAATTCCCAATTTTGCTAGTTTCAATATAGCTGTAGAGAGTGCAGAATGGTTTGTAATTTTTAGTCTTTTTACATCCAAATTTGCACGTGTAACACTCAAATTTAACACAGTACACAAGTAATGTGTTTTGGTCGTTTTCCCATCAGCTCTCTGAACAATCTAAGACAAAGAAAATTAAGCGTTTGTGATTTAAAAACTGGGAAAAATATCTAACGAGACACATTTCTGAAACGTTCAAGTTCGGAATCAAAAATTTGCGGTCCGTTAATTGATGACTACCGCCTCGAGTTTTTGGGAAGATCGGATTGTATTCAGTTCGATTATTTAGCTCATCACTGTTATTTATTTCTTCTTTGAAAAACGTCGCTAAACACTGGACACCTTCATTACTGCTTCACGCCAATTCTCTTACAGGTATCAAAAATAGTATATTATTAGCCAAGGTTGCAGAGCCAAGCATTCTAGACCGAGCACAAATTAGAACCCGAGACGCGCAGCGTCGAGAGCTCTAAGTGCGAGGTCTAGAAGTGGCTTTGCAACCGTGGTTAATATACTATTTTTTTCACTAGTAGAAACCATAAGACAATAAACTGAAAAATAAACGTTCAATTTTTTGACGCAACGTGATTTTGTTTTGATTTCTAATCAAACTTGATCTAAATCTTCAACACAAAGAAAACCGTTTATACTTGTCGCTGAGTTAATCATTTTATCTACTACCGTCTACCAACTACCATGCGTATACTCAAGTAATGTTTGTAGCACACATTTGTTCATTTTTTAAGAAATAATCACATCAAACATTGCGTACATAACCTCAATTTTTCTTTTTGAACCCGTGGTAGCAAAAGTTGAATTTGCTACCACTAAATGAGTCGACATTTGCATGCGTCCAGGCTGCTAGTGAAAAATAGTATATTATTAGCCAAGGTTGCAGAGCCAAGCATTCTAGACCGAGCGCAAATTAGAACCCGAGACGCGCAGCGTCGAGGGCTCTGAAGCGCGAGGTCTAGAAGTGGCTTTGCAACCGTGGTTAATATACTATTTTTTTCACTAGTAGAAACCATAAGACAATAAACTGAAAAAATAAACGTTCAATTTTTTGACGCAACATGGTTTTGTATTGATTTCTAATCAAATTTAATCTAAATCTTCAACACAAAGAAAACCGTTTATACTTGTCGCTGAGTTAATCATTTTATCTTCTACCGTCTACCAACTACCATGCGTATACTCAAGTAAAGTTTGTACCACACATTTGTTCATTTTTTAAGAAATAATCACATCAAACATTGCGTACATAACCTCAATTTTTCTTTTTGAACCGGTGGTCGCAAAAGTTGAATTTGCTACCACTAAATGAGTCGACATTTGCATGCGTCCAGGCTGCTAGTGAAAAAAAACTTTTTCTGTAGTCCCGATGGCGTCTCCTCGTCCCACAGTTTAATCAGTTGTAGATATTCTTCATCTGTAAGGGCTGTCGAACTTCTTTTTTGCTTCTTTGGTTCAACTTGTAAGTGACGCCGCTTTGCATCTCTTGCAGATCTCGCCTCTTTAAATTCTCCATTTGTCTTTTTCATATTAAAAGCGTAGTCTTTAAGGATTTCATTGAGTTCTGCAGAAGTCGTTGTCCCTAATAAACTATACCCTCTCTGATTGCAAAAATTTTCGAATTGCCATCAATTGAGATCTTCTTGCGTTCTCTGATCTGAGCGTTGATTTCTTTGACCTTTAGTTTTCCAAATCTCGGCATTTTCCTGTTTTTTTTTTTCACGCGGTTACTGTGGCAATGTGAAAGTAACTACTTTTCGTTGCGCGTTCGTTTGAATTTTCATGCCAAATACCGCTCTGGGTCTTGTGAATCGCTGACAATTTTTCCTCACTGTTCTCCATTCATGGTTTATAGAATTGCAATAACGACTCGTGCAAGCACTTGTGGTATTACTTATGATAAATTCAAACTTAAATAATCGCACTCAGAAGGTCCAACATATTATCTGATGAGCGCATGATTCTGCATGGTATGCCGCAAGGGTCAATTTTGGGTCTGATCCTGTTCCTGATCTACATAAATGATCTACCTCCCCTTGTGCCTCAACTTGATGTGATCCTTTATGTCCACAGTACGGTTGCTTATCTGGTTGTTTCTCTGAATAATTTACATACAAACAAATATTATTACGAAATCGAAAATTGGCTATTGGCAAATAAATTGCGTTGAAATAAAAGCAAAGCGATCAAAAGAATCTTTACTTTAAAGTTGATTAATAAAAATAATAATTAATATGATGAATGGTTTTTCCAAAACAACGAAATTCTTGACGATTTATGTTGATACTACACTAAATTGGCATAACCATATTAATCACATAGCTGAACAATTATGCAGGCATACTATTTATCTAAGTTAAGTATTTAGAAACTTGGCGAATAATGTGATAAAAAGTACGCTAAGACCGCTTATTATGCCTTAATACAATCACATTTTGTATACTGTATCAATGTGTAGGGACATGCTCCACATACAGTGCGATTATTATTTAAGTTGAATCAAAAGAATTATGGCGAACAACAATTATACAGATCACTATAAACCACGTTTTGTCCGATTAAAGATTTTAATATATGCTTGCAAATGTGTAAACTATATTATCAAAAATAAAGGTCAGTATCGCACACTCAGTTCCTACCACACTTACTCTACAAGAAATAACTTTCGATCAATTTTTTTAGCAATTTAAAGGTTCACAAAGAAATCGCAATAACACACACGAATTCTTTGCTTTGTTTCCATTACATTATACCATCGCCCTAAAAGATTTACTGATTTCAAGACAGAGATGAATTGATAATATTAAAGTTGAGTTAGTCCCCACTTCGAGTATTTCTAGTTCAACAATATAAATTGTATGATTTTTCTTACCGAAATATTTCAAAAGTTGTGATACTTGAATAATTTTTTTCATAAAAATTAAATGAAAACAATATTTTGCATTTATTCTTCTGATTTTGTGAAAAAAAAGCATGCTACAATTATACAACACAAAGAAGCACACAAACAAGCTTAAGTTACAACAAATCGTGAAGATCAATTAAAATTTCTATATCAATAATTTTTTATAGTAGTTTTAACTTTTAAAAGTTAAAAAAGATCCTAAGAATAATTAGTCCCTCTATCATTAAATAATTCATTATAATAACGCGACGCGACTGTCGCACTGCATTTAAATTGTAGCGTATTTTATAAAGCCCTCCAATTGCTTCAACAAAAGCAGAATCGTCCACGTTTTAAGTTTCATTCTATACAAGTGAAACCGGGGTAAGTAATGAATGAAGCGCCTACATTTGCGACATTTGCGTTCATCTTTCAAGGAGGAAATATCAGCTGTGTAATTTGGAGTTCGTTTGTATCAATTGCTTAAAATTAAATTTTCGATCCCGTCTATTATTAGTTCCTGCTGAGAGTTGTTCCCAACATCTCGGCAATCAGTGACTGTATTAATGACAGCTTTTGAGACACGCGTCCTCCACGTGTCGTCACTTTAACGACACGTGAACGCACCTCCCCCTCGCAAATATTTATATATAAAGAATTAAAGCGTTCCTCCCACTCTATTCAGCCAATTTTCTAACCGACATTCGCTCAATCAAAACATTTCAAAATACAAGCGCCACCTTATAATTAACTTAACAGAGAATAAGTCATTGTTGCCAAAAGTGTGTGAAATGGGGCGAGCGTTCTTCCGACTCTATAATTAACTACTCACGTGTGAGAAAATTCGTTAAATTAACACCTTCCTTTTGCGACTTTTTTCGGACTGGTATTGATCTATAGTTATCGCTGGGTTAAGTAATTAATGGTTTCGAAGAAGTTGGAGAGTTGTTGGGGAACTTGTGACGAGATACAGTAAGTTTGTAATTGCAAGAGATGATGTTTAATGACTTTTTAATGGACGGCCGACGCTGGTGTCTCTTTCAACTTTCCAGAGGGAAACTACTTTTGAGCGGATTGTTTAGATTGAATTTTCTAAGATTCTTAAGATTTTCAAGCGTGTTTGTCCCTTAATAATTGCATTACGTTCGAACAGCAAAGGCCGACCCTTTTTTACGTACGGATCTGTAATTATCTCGTGTGTGGACACCCTCAAAACTGGACGAAGGCTTCCGGCGGTGATAGAGAAAAGTAATCATTCTTATGCTCGGAGCTGTCATTTCAGCGCACCAATCAGAACGCTTCCTTCGCAACCCCTATCAGAAATAGGACAGGAAAACCATGGACGCGACTAATCGACGTGTTTTCTTGTGTATCGAGGATTATGGGATCGAAAATTGCAAATTGAGTCAGTCATCAAGGTGTAAAATTTTAAAAGCATGGACGAAAATGTAACAGATGCGTCGACGATGACATGCTGAGTCCATCTGATCACAATCGACATCAAAAAAACGACTTGAATCTATTACCATTCATTTCAATTTCAAATAAACGCATGCTGATTTTGATGGGGCAGCCCTAATTTTGCTATTCTCGCCCTTGCAATACGTAACTTTTTTCCGCACAGAGGATAAATGGAATTGAACCACCGAGCCGTGAACAAAAATTGCTATTAATTTTTTATTGCAAGGGCAATATTTGTTATGCATTGTGTCCATACACAACACTTTTTACAGTGTAAGACAGTTTCACATTAAAAAATCAACTTGCCGAGAAATTTACAAAAATGACATTAAGTTAAATCTTGAACTAATGAATATAGAAGTCCCAAATATCTCTAAGCACCCGGAATTGAGCCGTTTTGGGCACTGTGATATATATTACAGAAAATGTATTGTTATTTATTACATAAATATCGAGCAGAGATAGAAACCTATTATGCTCGTCAGATGGAATAAAATAGAACAGTTCAAACGATTACTGCTTGTCCTCAAGAAAGGATTGCTCCTCGGATGGTACTAGATTGTCAAAATAATTTGTTAGTCTGGTTTTATAGCTATTAACATACCTAGGATGTAAAGAGTGCCATAACCGCCGCAGCCGTCCGTTTGAAATCCGAGCGTTTAGCGAGCGGTTAGGGCACAGTTTACATCCGTGGTGTGTTCAAGATTTTACCGGTTTTTGCCCATTTTAATCCGATAATCCAAAAATTAATAAAAAAAAAATAAATATATAAATTTGGTTGATCACTTTTGCATGATATATTTCGGCATCATAGTTACATTTTGTTATTTATTCAAAACAATGTTTTGAACAGAATTAGGAAAATGACGGATTTAGGCGACGTATTGTTCGAAAATATTAAAAATGCAGCCAGTCAAGCATTAAACAGTTTAAATAAAACCGGTAAAGTTACTTACATTTATTGCTTTTCACATTCATTGCTTTTCAATTCATTGACAAATGTTGACAATTGACATTTCAGTAAGGTAATAGATTACCCTACTGATTTTACATATAGGATACAGTTGAGTTATGGCTTTCCTACCAGCCAATTTTTATAAATGTAAACAGGCATCTAATAGACATAAACCGGTAAAAAACGATTACAATTTATGTTTCTAGAATGTTTCAAACTTTAAACACATGTTTGGTTAGAAACTGCTGTCGCCATTTCGTTTTATATTTTTCATGAAACAGTATTTTAGAGTGGCCACGAAGGCGGGATATATCAGCAAGAACACAGATGGTAGTAAGATCAACAATAAACTTTGAGTAGTCTTAGGCGGGAATAAGTGAGAGCTCGACGATTAACCCCACTACATGCACTTCATAGGCGTCCGAAAGTCAGCAACGAGAGACTACATCGCTATCGGTTCGGCCGCACGGCTCTGTGGACTAGTGGTGGAAGTCAAAAACTTAATTCTGCCTACCTTTACTTATGATTATGACTGAGGATTTTAAAACTGTAGACGAGATTGTTAAATATGCGACGTGATGCTAAAGTTGGAAGTTTAAGTACAGCTAGTCCATTCGCGTAAGCTTTATTTGTCAAATTCGTAACAATTTTAGAATAGCGACGCTGTACGTTTTCAATTAGTTGCTTGTCCCTTATTAGAGTAGGAAACCAAATGACGCTAGCGTATTCGACGATAAGGTGAACGTATGACACGAAAAGAATTTTAAATAACTTTTCGTTTGGATTTACGAATGTCTTCTGTAGCAAATAGGTCGTTATATTAGCTTTTTCACTGTGTGTGCGACATGTTTTGAAAAAGAAAGTTCGCTGTCGAAGATAACACACAAGTCAACGATTTGCTGAACAATCTGTAGTATATAAGGTAATTTCGAAATAAATATGTACCTATATGCAATAATTGTAACCACGGTATTAACGTAGTAATATGGAAGTATAAAAAAAAATAAATTAAAAAACGAATAGACGAAAACCCCCATGCACCACCCTCAATGGGATGCCACTGATCCATCTTGTAAACAGTAGATGGACAAACGTTAAAAAAAACGATGTAAACACTTTCAGTTTCATATAAAAGTAAAACCAACGTTTTGCTACTTATCATTCGTTCATTCATGTATTCATTCATCGTTAAAGGTCAGTGCGAAATATTATTGAGGACGCGGTTGGGTTAGTTAGCATCGTGCTTCCCCGCTACACCTTGGGTCGTAGGTTCGATTCCCGCCCTGCCTCTGGGTCTTGTGTATGTCCCGTTCCCCTGTAATTGGGCCTCTGGCCTGTTGGGGAACGTAATTGAATAAAATAAAATAAAATAATTAGTTGTAGAAACAAATTATGGTCCTGAGAAGGACCGATTTTTGGTTCCAAAGCTGACACTTTTTGAACGTAGTATGTAGGCCTTGTTCTTTTAATGTACGATCCACTACAAACTGTGAAACTCCAACTTCAGCTGCAAGTCAGCGAGTGCTCATGTCGGGCCTTTCTTCGACCCGTTCCAAAATTTTTTCTTCAGCTTGCAGTATTCCTTCGGTCCTACTATTGTAAGTTTGAGGCTTGAAGGTACCATGATCTCGGAGATGCTGTACCACTGATGTAAATGTTCGTGTACATGGAATAGCGTGATTTGGATAGCGCTCGATCCACAATTCGCGTGCCAACCTGGCGTTTCAATCAGCCACCCCATAAAGCATTACCATGCCGACACGCTCGCAATTGGAAAAAAATCATCATTGTCAAAGACGTTAACCGAACGCACGACGGCAATCAACTGATATATGACTGCCCTTATTGTGCTTTTGCACGTTGCTTATCAGTGCGCCACGTTTTTGGTTCTTAACCCTAGTCGTTCTGTGCCATTCATTGAACACCAGTCATACTAGGTCAAGAAACACTACCAGTGGCGTGTATAACAATTTACATTTAATTTCGATTAATTTTTTCTAGGCACTTCTACCACTTAGGAACGTGAACTTTACACAGTGCAATAAATCTGATTGTGAACTATTCCCCATTTTTTCTAGGTTCTTTAGGCTTCTAACAAAGTATTTCATCAAATTTGTCGGCTAGGAAAGCGTTCAGATCTAAGCGTCAAATTTATTGATGTATATTGTTACGATGTTCGGGAAAATAAAATTTGGCGTGGTTAAAACTTAACAATGTATTTCTTAATAAATCGTATTTACACAACTATTGCAGCGGTTATGTACAAAAGTTGTTCCTGCGAATCTCACTGGACGCTCTTGACTCCACTAGCTTAATGAATCCCTGTTCCCGACGGCGGCCTCTAGTTAAACCTATGCGGGCGTCTCGATGGATCCGGAACGCCGCATCGAGAGTTTTCTGGTTCCGCAATCGAGACTTCCGGTAAGTCGCTCCAGACTTGCCTTTGTAATGCGGTGACCGCGACACTGTCAGCAATGATCTCTCACCCATCAGACGCCAGAAAGCTCTCGATGGCCATAGGCGTCGTACTAGGGCGGCGTAAGGGTGTATTTCGTGACACTGGCCCCCTCTTCAATTCTGATCGTCCCGATCAGAAACGTCAACGGTGTCACTGTTGTACTTCATGAGGCAGCCTAAGTGAACAATCTTCATTTTTCTCTTCGGCCCTCGTTGAATCCTGTAGACAACATCGTTGATCCTCATCACGACAGTATAAGGACCTTCCCAGTCTGTTGAAAACTTCGGCCAACAAGCATTCCTTTTTGGGGGTTGTAAAGCCATACCAAATCTCCCGCCTGGAACTCTACCGAGTTGTCCCGAAAGTCGTAACGTGTCTTCATTCTATTCTGGTGGTGCAGCATTTCGTAAACGCTCGGCAACTTCTCCTGTAAGCCATCGTCGTAACCTTTGACCTTCTTCGTGTCGTTGTTCCTTTCTTCAGGCACTGGGAGGGGACCTACTTATTCTGCAGTTCTCCCAAACAGCGAGCCCACGTTCTGTGGTTGCATTGGCCCTCTCGCCTTAATCTTAGGTGTTTTAACCGCCGCACAGTTCCTACACTTCTTGCACCAGCTCTAAACGTCTTGCCGGCAACGGACCCAGTAGAATATCTCCCTAATTTTGGAAAGCGTCTTGTTAATTCCAAAATGAGCACCAGAACTCCCATTGTGCATCTCCCAAAGTACTTCCTTGATTCTGGGGGCCGGAACCACGAACTGCATAGTGACATGCCTTCCCTCCGGACTCTCCCAGGCTCGCTTAAGCAATCCGTTCCCGACATGCAAGGAGTCCATAATCCTTTGCAAGAAGGTGACTCGTCTGAAATTTCCGACCAGCCAGGTCGTTCCATCCCATCTTCTTTCCATCTCAGCAGCCGCCTAATATCCTTGTTTTCCTCCTGGTCCTTTCTACACCCAGCTGTAGTTCATTCGTCATCTTCTACGACTGCTGTCTTCCTGCGATTGAACCGTTCTTTAGGCTGCTCAACCTCGTCGCAGTGTTTGCAGTTCTGATAAGCAACCAATCTCGCAGGCTTCGATTCAATACAACGTTGATTCAGCTCGAACTCTTCATTTCCAAGACGTAAAACTTTCCTAACCGGATCAATTGTTAATCCATCGCGGCTAATCAAATTCATTTCCAAAATGAAGTCATCTTCCATGTTAGCCACGAGAGCCCGATGTCTTAGCTGACCAATACCGATTTCTACCGATGCTTCGCCCATGATTGGTGTCGACTCTCCAGTTACAGTTTTCAATCTGATCGTTTCGGGTATAGCTTCTACATCTTCAGCTCTCACGGGTCCTTTACGTACAACTGATACCTCAGCGCCAGTATCGATGGTGACTGTTGCTGGATTTCCATAAATCTTTCCCGGTATAGTTGAACCACTACCTCTGGTGAAACTTCTTATTCTCACTTCGCTGGCGGCCTTATTCTCACTAGTAAACCCATTCCCCAGAGTACTGGCTCCTTTTACATCTCGTTGAGATCTCTGTTGTGTGCTTTTTCTTGGAGGTGGTAAGCGAGCACGACAATCACGTTTGAGATGTCCCTGGCGCCCATCCCTATAGCATTCCGTGCTTTGCTTACGAGGTACATCATTCTTCAGTCTTCGAAAAAGGCCATCTATTTGCTGCAACAATTTTTCTAGCAGCTTCTCCATCTTGTTATTTTCTTCTTTCTCTATTCCTGCTATGCTGAGTTTTAGCACGTTCTTGAAGAATTGTACGCCGTCTCCACTTCCAGCGCACGAATCAATACATCGACGATGTCTGGTACCTTGATGGTTATAAGACCTTCTTAACTTCAATGTCGCGAATGCCATCTACGAAGGTTTCTGTCGCAAGCCTCTCTTGAATAATCGGTGGTGCTTCGAAGTATGGACGTACCATTTTTTTGACATCTGCTGCAAATTCTTGTAGAGATTCTCTAACTTTCTGTGTTCTTGTCTTTAATCGGGCGGCAAAAACTTTCTTTAGATGTTCATCCCCAAATCGTAGTTCTAGAGCAGTAGTTAAGGCACTATATTTGCTTATATCTTCGTCAGATAAGGTTTGAAGAATCTCTAGCTCTGCACCTCGTAGCGCTACTACCAAAGCGGTCGCTTTCTGTTGGTCATTCCAGCTATTCGACAAGGCCGCAGCTTTCGAATTGCTTCTTATAAGTAGTCCACGACGTCTGCCCATCATATGTGTGTGGTTGAATCGTTCTGGGGGCCGACGTCACATAATACGAACCAGTGGTTGCTGCATCTTTCATTATCTGTTCAAATTTCTTCATTTTGTTCTCCATTCGATCTTCTATAATTTTCATTCGATCTTCCATGTTGTTTTCCATTGACATCATATTTCGTCCGACAATATTTTCCATATTGTCCAAATTTGTTTTTACGTCCTTCATTTGTTCTTTGATTTCTTCTATTTCACTCTTGTTTGCTTTCACTTCTTTTTGGAATTTTTCAGCCAAGCTAATGTGCTTATCTATTTTTCTATTTTTTCGTCCATCTTTTCCATTCTAGCATCCATTTTCCATTCATCACTTCCATCGTTGCATTCATTTTCTCATCTCAAACGTTCATCCTTCCGTTCATATTCTCTTCTTTCATTTCTTTATTTCTTGCGTCCATTTTTTCGTCCATTTTTGCAAGCATAGCTATGATCTTTTCCTCCATTTTCGCAGCTTGAACTCTCGTCTCGACGAGCATAATTTCTTCAGAATTCTTGTCCAATCAAATTATTAATCTCGAATTTCACTTCCATCACCAGTGTTACGATGTTCGGGCAAATAAAATTTGGTGTGGGTAAAACTCAACAATGTATTTCTCAATAACTCGTATTTACACGACTAACTATTGCAGCGATTATGTACAAAAGTTATTCCGGCGAATCTCACTGGACGCTCTTGACCCCACTAGCTGAATGAATCCTTGTTTCCGACGGTGGCCTCTATTTAAACCTATGCGTGCCTCTCGATGGATCCAGAACGCCGCATCGAGAGTTTTCTGGTCTCGCAATCGAGGCTTGCCTTTGTTGCCTTTATAACGCGGTATCGACACCGTCAGCAATGATGACTCACCCATCGTCGCCGTGCGTACGTCCAGAAAGCTCTCGACGGCCATAGGCGTCGTACTGGGGCCGCGTAAGGGTGTATTTCGTAACAATATGTATACGGTGCATTTCCAATTGAGAGCTGAAATGGTAATAAGTTGATATCGGGTTCTTAACAAAACGAAGAAATAACATGATAAATTTTGCACATTATTTCAATGCTTTAAAGAAAAATAAATGCGATGTAACAAAACTGTTATAAAATTTCGCCGAATGAGGGACAACGAGTAAACACAAATTAAACTGTTATCATGATTGGCTATGTAGTTGTCGTTCGTGTCACTTATTTATTGCTAAAAATACTGGTTTCAAATGGTTTCAAAGTAAGATTGTACAAGGACAAGGGTAAGAAATGGAAGTTCCAAATGGTACTCTACATGATTTAGAGGAAATTGCGAAGGAGGCAACAGAAAATCTATTACCAATTACTGAATTTCGGCGATAATATTGCAATAGTGCAAATTATCGATAATTTACCTAGTGCAAAATATCCGCTCGTGCAAATCAAATTGTCTTCTAATTTTCTCTCGTGCGCATTCGTGCACTCGAGAAAATTAAAATTGTTGATAATTTGACATGCACTCGGATTACTACTATTGACTATTTCCAGAAAAAAATTGTACATTTATCGCTCTATTTCAATATAATTAAAAAATTAACGCAATCTACGCAAAAATTATGAAAAATCAAACACTTTCTGTGTCTGTATCTATGCAAAATTTTGCAGAACAACTTAAAGAATGAAAAATAAAAATGCATTCCGGTCGATTTGACGAAAGCTGTTTGAACAAAATCGGCGTGGAAATAAATACTTTGACTCCAGTTAACACTAAAAATCAAAAGCATCTGCATGGAAGAAATTTGACCATTTTTGTGTTATAAGAGAATATGTTTTTGAAAGAAATGCATCTAAATCGGAACTGTGTTTGATATTAAAAGATTTCGCCTTCAATATGAGACAATGTGATGGTACCGATTATAAGAAAAGTGTAATCAAGACTCTATGAAACATTGGCGCAAAAGGTCTGCAGTGTAATGGAAGAAATGCGGGGGTTGTCGTCTTCTTGTGTACAAGACGGAGTTAAAACGCAAAAGTTTTCTAAATTGTACATGTGATAATTAAATTTATTTTATTTATTTATTTATTTATTGTTTTACTTATTATTTATCATTTTCAACTACTTAAATGTCAAATCTGATAACTAGGGAGTAGTGCAAAATTATCTCTGAAATTCTATTAATATTGGTCGTCATGCATAAATATAAATGATTTGATAGCATCAATTTTTTTGAAGAAAATATTCAAGAAAATACAACGCATAAATGGCATCCGATAATAACTTGATGGGATTTGTCAATTTAGTGAAATTTTATTATTTATTATTTTAAAGATATTTCTTCAAATTGTAGGAAAAACCTTGTTTGTAACACGTGCCGAAAAAGCTTACGTTAACACATACAGTTTTCGCATTGGGCTGCGCTTCATGAGAAAATCTCTGTACTTTTACGTAATGATTATTTTTCGGCACTTGTTATAAAAATAACTGTTTTGCAGTTTGAATTTGTTTTTATCAAACTGACGATATTCATTACGATACTGTTCCTATCTGCTAAAATTTCTGACTAGACTGTCTACTAAATAAGTACAAATGCTCCCTATGTTGTTTTAAACGTTTGGGCTTTTTGCTGCCGTTTTTGCAAATGAAACGAAATGGAAAAAGAAATCAATTCCCAAGAAATTTGCCAAATATAGTTAGTTATCTGAATACTGGAGTAGTGGAGTCGAATATAAAGTTCCAACTTACTTGTGAAATATTGGTTGTAGTTTTTAGATAGCTCTGTGTTTCTCCTTGATATTTCGGCAGGTATTATGTCTAATTATATACCACGATATTCTGCAAGATTGGGTTCAATTATGGAAGTTTTAATTTCGTTTGAATTTGAATTTACAAAAACATTGTCAAGACAATTTTGGTAGTACTATTAATTAGTTAATGGTGTGTTTTGTTCAGTCTAAAATTAACTAAGTATTACAAGACTTGCTCCATTATGCCTAGAAATATGTAAAAATACCTGCAGGGGATCTGCATAACGATGCTACATGGATATTCTGGTAATATTGCGACGAAATTCCGGATGATGGGGGACGGACGGTCCGGTGACGGTCCGGAATCTCGCCGATAACGTATGGGGTGGCGGCGTACTTGGGTGCCAAGCTTTGGGTCGACTAGTATCGCTGATCTCAGTAACACGTCTGGTCGACCAAGCTTATGCGGCTACCTTCACGCCGCCGGGGGTGGCGCCTTCGGTCAGGAGCGACGGTCGCTCGGGCGCCAGCTCCCTCTCCGGGGGAGGGAGCGCCGGGGTGCTCTAAAGCCGGAGACACGGAATTCAGGTGATGAGCCGCCGCGAAAACCCGAGAATAAATAAAATAAAACGGCAAGAGATATTTTACAATAAAATAGGGTTTATTCCCTGCCACCAGCTACACGGTCTAAGATAATAAAACTTACTGCTAAACAACTTAAGTATCTAACAAAACGGTTTCACAACAAAAAAAAGAATTAAAGTCCGGCACGGTCGTTCCTCCTGGGCGGCGGCTTTTTTCAGGCCGGGCTCCTCTTGGCTCTGGGGGCGGCGATCTTGAAACTGGAAATCGCGCGAAGACGGTACGGCGACCCGGGAGGGAAGCGCGGTGACGGTAACGACGCGTGCACGACGGTGTCGACTTTCGACGGTGACAAAAAAAACGCGGTGACGGTGACACGGTTTCTCGCTCGGGGGCGGCGATTCCAAAACCGGTACAAAACGGGCAGGCGACCCAAAAAGGTACTTACGGTGGGTCGGAGGGTCAACTGCAGACTTCTCAAACGAAACTTCTCAAAAACACCCAAAATCACTCAAACAGCCCCAGCACTTCCGCACTCCTTGAAGTTGCAGGCAAGAGTCCTCTTTCTTCCGCCGCGGCGGCGCAGCGATCGCCAATTTACCCCCGGCTTTCGCGGTACGCGCCACGGTTTCCGGCCCGCGAAAATTCGCTTCGTTACAATATTTTGGTTTTGGTGAAGTATACTGCAATTGTTGATTGAATTATATTATTGCAATCATTATTAAGTGCTTTTGTCATTTCGTGGTGTACGAGAAAACGGTTTTCCAAAATTAAATTTAGATACCTACTTTTACGTTTTTTGGCTACCTTTGCGAATTATGTAATCGTCCCTTTATACATATCTCAGGGAGCTTCGATTTTAAACGTAGAATAAACAATTTTTGACTCCGTGAATCTAGTGTAGGAGAAGTTGTAATCGGGAAGTTCCTTCTAACTTTCCAAGCGTATACTAAGGAAGTATTGTAATAGGGTTCATCGAGTGATCTCCCGTTTCCATCTGTCTGTCTGTCTGTCTGTCTGCCGTCTGTCGTCTGCGTCGAACTACCAGATCGATTGTTGCCAAATTTTATATGTATATATGTATGTTAGGAATATCCTGCAGATGATAAAACGCCGACCAAAATTTGTCTGATCATCCTCACCAACAATGATATAACGTCATCTCCAACTTTTACAACAGTAAATTGTATTTAAGTTTTATAAAATAACATATTCCTCTACTTGTAGTTTATGAACCCATGTTGAGTTTTTGCCCTTGGCATGTAGATTTTTCTAAAAAGTTGGTCGAAGATTGTTTCGACAAAACTTCCCTGGTCCTTAAAGATTTTGCGAATTTTATTTTTTTACGCGAGTATAATTTTCAATAAACATATATATGTAATGTTAAAGTTAAAAGTAAAAAAAATGAGCTTTTATTTTACAAAATCTTGTGATGACGTCATCAACACTTTTGCAAGGACACACACTTGGATTGGTGCAGTGTAATACTAATAATAACGGTATTGTACTGCCAAATTTTCGGGAAAATGGGGTGAACCGTTCCTGATTTAATCAATAAAATAAATTGACACATTTATTAATTTTTTTTTGCCACCTGTATAAGCTCCAATATAAAAAATATGAATTCAGTTATAAATAACAAGTAAAAACCCATCATATTTTGAATTTTTAGGTAGGATTATTAGGAAAAAATTTGAGATGATGTCATCAATTTTTTTGTTTTGATAAAAAAATTATCATGTTTACAATAACTTTAAAACGTCTGCAAGATTTCAAAGCATTCGGTTTTGCAGTTCCCGAAATCTAAAAAATATGAATGCCGTGATAAATCACAAGTATAGAGTCATCATATTTTGCACATTATAGCACAGGTAGAATTTATTCGGCAAAATTTTGCGGTGACGTCATCAATTTCTGGGAGGGAATATGCAAATATATTGTGAATAAAATTTACCATGCTTATGATAGATAATTTTATAACATCTGTAAGATCTCTAAGCATTTGTTTTTGCAGAATCAAAATTAAATTGCAAAATGTTGGTCTATAATTTTGATTTTTTTTTTCAAAAACCTGGACGGTTCGGATAAACACTCAACACGGATTTATAAACTACACATGTAGGACTATGTTATTTTATATACTAAACTCACTTAACGTACACCTTGTAAGCCTTATGGACCCGAACCGCAAGGAATATTATTATTACTGTCCATTGTTGCCATAATGGAGCTGTAAAGTTTTACTAAGTATATGTGAACTGAGTTAAGTTATACAATAGCCAGTGAATCCATCTTGAGTTATTACTAGAGAGCGGAAAATATGCAGCAAAATTTTGGGAAATATGATCATATGATATGCATCAAATTTATGCAAATATGCAATAACGTTCTTAATATATGCAGAGATATGCAGTTGCATATGCTCCAAAAATACAAAAAAGCGTAATAACAGAACTAAATTTATTTACAAATTGCAAAAACACCTTACCTTTTATTACAAAAAATACATAAATCACATTGCAAAGTGTTTAATTAGATCTCACTGACAAATAAATGACATTTTTTAAGATAATATTCTTATACTAAAAAATAAATATAGGTAAACAGAACGAATTAAAAAATAGTAGTAATCCACTATTTAATTACTATTTTGGTAACAATTTATTTTTAAATATTTTTCGAAATATTCTAACAAAAATTTTTCCGGTGAATCTAAAGTATGTATTTGTAAATAGAAAAACTGCGTACTGCGTCCACAGATGTAAAAATACTTATCGGATTAGAGCAGGCACAACAAAACACAGTTCCTTCTTGAAGAATAAGTTCAGGAAAAGGTTTAATTCATAAATTAATTTGAGTTATCTACATATTGACACACATCTCTATCGCTTTAAATACTTAAATGCAAACTCACGATGAAAAATAATAGGATAACGTCCCTTCGACCACCATAAAACATACCATTAATACACTTAAGTAACGAACAAAAATATTGAAATGAACGGTATTTCCAAAAGTAATTAGGACCCGAATTTACTTGGAAGGATGGCTTAACACCCAGTGGTTCCTCCAAACTACCATAAAACCCAAATCTTTCCCAGTTATTTGAACCTCAGGACAATATTTGCAATATAATTCATGAAATTTCGTCTTTCTAGAAAAATGCCGATCGAATGGCAATTTTTTTTTTCAAAGTAGCACAAAAATTGATAAAAATGCAAAATATGCACCCGTTACTTGAAATATGCAGCAGAAGGCAAATATATGCAAATATGTAATTTTTTTATAGCTGTATTCATTTTTAATTAGCATGATTCGTTCACATATTAAATATCAAGACTTATATGCAAAAAATAACGGATATGCAAATTTCATAAAATCCGCTCTCTAGTTATTACCATAGACATGCGGATTTTATTATTAATATCATTATACTGCATCTTTCCAAATTGAGATATGTGTCCTGGCTAGAATTTTGATGACGTCACCAAAACATTTTTATATGGAAAAATTTACTAGAAACATTCGACGTTTCTGTACCTTTACTTCCACGCATATATGAATTTTAACTCACAGGAGTCATCACCAAGAAAATAAAATTCTCAAAGTTAAATTGAATAATTTTTCGAAATAACCTTAGACCGATTTTTTAACCTTATTTTGAATTTTAAGATCTTTTATCGTGATATTTGTTCGTCTTTTAGTCTTTTTTTTTGTTAAAGTATAATGTGTAAATATAGACCATACATTTTTTACTTTTAAGAACATTTGTAGATATTTTTTTTGCAAAATTATACAAATAAATGTCATAGTTGGATACTTCTTTCTATTAATTAAATAAATCTCTCTTTAAATATTTCACAGTTTTCGAGCTTACCATTTAGAGGGTATATGGGTTTGACAGTTCGGACATATTCGCAATTGAGTTAAGGCTGTAGTAAAACTATACACGTTACATTTTCATTGTAGTTAAATGAATTTATTTATGGAATTTTAATGATGCCCCTTTCAATTAAAAAACACCAGTTTAGCTTCTAAAAATTGTTTAAGAATGAAACAATTTTTTAATTAATCCTGAATAAATCTTTCACAGGTATTATAATCCCTGACCATTTGCATAATTAAGGCTTTGTTCTCTTAAACTAGGCGAAACGCGAATGTATGTAAACTATGTATCACAATAAAATAATACAAAATGTTAATTAATTATCCTATCCTGCAGTTTCCCACAATAGACAAATTTTCCTTATTCGCATCCATTATATAATTCTTCACTTACGTAAGCTCAAATATAATAATTGTTATGACATTAGACAACCTGTTTTAATTTAATACCTTTCATTTCCTTTGAACACAAAGACATCTAAACTAGCTATTTTTGTAGTTGATTTAAATTGTGAATTACACAAAATGCGTGTAAGGGGGCGAATTTAGAACGTACAGACATATGGTAAAAGACGACGCTGTATTGTCGCATTTCGAGGTCCTCAGGCTATGCAGATACCATTTCAGATTTCATATGATGGTGGGCTTGACAATAAAGCTCTCCGAATATGTACCACATTCGCACCCCTTTCATGTCAAGCCAACATTCGGCTTTGTTATTATAATTTAAGAGACAAATCCTCGCGAGGAACGTTAGCGAGGAAAATTACGCGAATATTAATACGCAAGTTACGAATTAAATTAAAATCTTCATCGCCGAAACTAAAGTGATGATTCTGAAGAATGTGAAGTCTAAATTAGTGTTTTCAGATTATCTCAAAATTGGTAAAGGCACATTTTTGGCAATTAGTGTTAATAAATATTTTGCGGGTACGGATGAGCACGCAATTTCATCAAAGCGGAAGCGGAAAAATATGAAAATAGCTTTTAATTTAACATAAATACTAAAAGTCTTAATTAAAGGACTTTGCCAAAATTTTAATTATTTATCTGTCTCATGCATTATTTAGACATCTTGAGTTAACGACTGAAAAGCTGAAACACTGAAAAGCTGAAACTTTCCTAACTTTCTTGCTCTGATACAGAGCTTAATTTGCTTTAACAAGAAACAGGATCAAGATTAAAAGCATGAGGTAGAACTCTTCGCAAAACAGATCAATGTGCACTTTTCGATTCACCGTATTTTATTTTCAGTAAAGTTACCTCTGATGTGTCGTGGTCAAAAGGTAATTATGAATATTTGTTTTGCGTTATATATAGTTTTGAAACAGATGCAAACTCGGCAAAATAAAATATTCTACATAAAGCGCCGAACAAAAAGGAGTTTTTGTATTTTTAAAAGCGCTGCTTTTTGAAAATTATTGTTCAAATCTGTCCTGAAACAAAAGCTTATAATTGGATTTACTAGAAAACATTCAATGTGATTCTTTACGTGTTACACCACGTTTTGCAAAACTGTGGCATTGTGATAAATCTTCATTGTTAGCGCAATGTCATGAAACTGTTGATCACCATAAAAAATCACTGTTGTCCCGCATAAAATGCTTCGCTTCCGTTGTGCATTGCAATTTCGGAACGACGAATTTAGGGATATTCGGGAAAATCGAGAGCTTATAGATAAATAATGAATGGTGTGCACGTACAGCATTAGCTTTAGATAAATTTGTTTATTTATTAGGAATGGAGGCTTTTTGCAGAAGCTGTATTAGCGGCCATCATATATGCAAGGCTTTTTAGCACAGTAATTGGCCACCGAGCTTAAAGCTTTTAAGTCTGATAAAGCTTGCGCTTCAACCTTTATACATTTTTAAAAAGCTCCCGTAAAAAGGTGCGCCCTAATGCGATGTGGTGGGTTGTGTTTGGTATACACGGTGCGCTATTTTTACCTTCATGTGCGAATGCCGCTTTTAAAAGCTCTATCCCGCTAGGTAATGTTCTTGTCAATTTTTAATTTAAAGTACAGCGATTTGAGGACGAGATGTGGTCTGCAGCCGATAATGGTTGTGTTTACTACGCCACAAAGTTAAATTGATAGATTCATTAATTTAAATAACAAATATAGGTACACATATTTTCTAGTAAATTCTTCATATCTAAATTCCATGTGCGCTTATAAAAATAAAAAGAAACATTTCTCGATTTTAATAAATAATCTCTTTTTAAGCAGTAAACCGAAAGCATTAAGGAGAACACCAGAAGCACAGTTACATTTTATTCTTACAGATAAAATTTTATTTAGCCACTATTAAGGTTTTACTGATGCAAACAAAATTTATTTTTATTTGTTAAAGCACGATGTTGTTGCTGAGACCAAAAAAAAATCTTTTAACTTCTCCCTCAGAAAAACATTTTGTGATTGGTTGTTGCGTTGCTACGTGCATTGAGATGTACATATAACTGCTTAGTCAATATTCCAAACAGAATGTTTATTAACATCGCAAGTGTTCTTAATTTTTAAGTAATGTAACTTTGTACTTGTTGGCGGGCCAATGAATTTAGATTACATTCCTTAAGCGCGACAGACAAAATACTTAATATACCATTACTAAATAAAGCATGTACCTATACTACTTCGCCTGCATTAGTGTTTACCATTAATAAAGGTAGGTCTTCCAAGGTTGTTGAGACAGTTACTTATACTAAAATTATTATTATCTTTTTTCATTATACTTCGCACTCTTATTAGAAGTTATCATTTTTATACAACTTGACTGTTTTTTTTAAGATGTGATCTCTCATTAGAAAGTTTTATGGAATAGAATTATGTTTTTTTACTGTTCAACGATCTCTCTCAATGTATTTATTTATTTAGTTATTTATTTATTGTTTTATTGGAGGAAGATTGATTATTATTATTGATTCTACCTAATATTCTATCAAAGTATATAATTCATATTTTTTGTGATTTATGCCGTTTTTTTATGTAAACAACTAAAAATTGGCTAACATTCTGTATAAAAGCCACTACGTACTGATATTTTCGTATGAAAATACAAGCATGAATAAACTGAATAGCAGAAAGTAATTCGATTTTACGCTTACAAAACTATTACAAACATAAAAAGTTTCAAACGACAAAACTAACGCAAGCTTGTGTTAATTGCAGCCTGAAAAGCACACATCTTGTAACCCAATTTGCCGACAATAGATAACTCCACAATATATGTATACGGAACACACATAAACAATACTGGTGCTTCGTTGTGTGCATCAATAGCGAACACCGCACAACAGATTGGTGGGTGGAACACCGCCCAAAAAGAAACCAATTCACAAAGCAGGGACACAGAGAGTAATCCGAAGGGCCCGTGGAGGACCTGCTTACTGCATGCAATTATATCGCATTTCATATGTAAAGTGGACACGATTATTATATACCGTGTCGATTTTATCTCCCACTTAGTGAAAAGAGACGACAGCGAGGAGGATTTTTAAGTGCTACTCTCGTTTTACATCGCGAGGCTACTGTTACAACAGCTATTTTAAAATATGTCCCGAAAAAGTCATGGTTGGCCATCCGTTGTGCCAAATAGTTCAATTATCCTTGAAGAAATTGATGCCGTCGTTCGTTTTCCCCCAGAGTGAATTTAGTCGGATGTCAGGCGTCCTTCCTGCCTTGCCTCTTTCCCCGCTTCTTGTCGGACACTGCCCATCAGTCAGCAATGATTGAAAAATAAATTCAATTTTCTGTTCATCGCTTCTTCTCGACGAACTGTTCAATTCTTATATTATTGGCGACATTGCTCTGCAAAATACACTCATCCGATGTGATCTTTTCGAATCTCCATCAAACTTCAATTATGGAGTAGGTATATTTTTGAAGTCGGTAGACGGGTTTAAAGATTTTTATTGTTTGACGTTTTATTGAATGGCAAGTGATTAATATTCCTCCTCTGACATTATTAATTAACAATGACATTTATTGTTCCAACAAATATTTTGTTATGTGAATCTGTAAAATGTCAATTGTGTAAGGTTAATTATTTGTTTGTAAACCAAACTGTTTTGGTTTATTTATTGAAATTAAAAGAGATATACATATGTATAATACAGAAGAAAAATGTTTCCTTCAGAAAATAAGTAATCATTTTTGCATAAATTTTAATAATACATATAAACTGAAATACTATCTATGCTAAGAAATATAGTGGTTTTACAACTTTGTTTTCGTCACTACCTTTGTCAACGACTTAATGCAGAGCTAAGTACGATCCTGTAGAGCCCAGTACACTTCTGTTAGTTACTTGTTTTTACGACGGTTAATCTAATGTGTTTAGGGGTAATAGTTTAAGATCTCTTTGTTCGCAGATCAAGGGCTTGGGAATCATTAAACCACTACATTTCTGGGTACACTTTACTTTACTTCCCTGAATATTTTCTAGGCCGTAATAATAAAGACGGTTATTATTTCTGTTGTTCTTTTGTAATAAAAAAAATGTATGTATGTAACACGTAGTATATTGCTGCAATATATTACGTGTGGAGAGACGACTAATTAGTGGGATCAACAGCAGCTAAGGTGACATTTAAGAATATGCCTTTCAGACCGGCTATACTGAATAATTTTTTCGGATGAGGTCATCAACTGTTTAGTGAGAATAAAAATATTAATACTGGGATAAACAATTTAACGCTAACTGCAACAGTTTTGTCTAAAATAGACGAATATTTTTGAAATACAAGCCATATCTTATTGAGAAATGCTTTTGTTTTAATTATTCAAAGTTTCTCGGTGTCATCAAATTTTTGGTCAGTTTGAATATGTTAACTTTGACACTTGCAATGCGAATCTAATCATAATGTCACTGTGTTGTCAGACTTTTATACAAATTAGAAAGATTTCTTTTGAAAAAGTTGTTTACTACATTAACTTTTTTTTGAAGAAATATTTATAATTTCATAATTTTTGGAAATTACGTCACCAGTTAAAAAAATATTGCTAATTTTTAAAATCAGAAAATTAATGTTAGCAGGTACAGTTTCGGCCAGAAAATCTTGGGCAGTATTTTTCTGTCATTTAAAAAAAGCACTATGTAGTCTATGCTTTATTGTCATAATGACTGACACTTTTAAAAAATAAATTTTGACGTACGTCATCATCCACATTCCAGTCTAATCCAGTCTACGTCAAAATGACAAACATGGCAAATTTGAGGTTATAAGTACGTAAAGCCTGTTTTAGAGCTTATGTCACTGGAATGACAGAACTGCCCAAGATTTTGTGGCCGAAACTGTACCTTAGCATTTGACCATATACTTAGACAAAGAGAGTGGAAAAATTCCTTGAAGGATGTCAGAGCAATGAGATATATATGTATACATATTTTCTTACCACGAACTTGTCAAAGCTAAAGACTAGTTTAAAAATAAATTACTCACAAAACAAGAAAAACTGGACAACACTAAATAACTAATAGGTTCCGAGAACCGAGATAATCCTAAAATATCAAGAAAATCTGGACGAGGAAATAAAAGATATGGAAACACTAAGAGAACATGAAACTAAAGAAATACGGGAAAACAGCAATTAAGCAAAAAATTAACTAAACTAAATTAGTAATATTTTTCGGGGTCAACAAAAACGAAAATTGAAAAAAGCAAAACGAACAAATATTAAGTACAAATAGTTCACAGGTAAAAGAAAAATAGGAGATAAAAGATATAGAGATATAAAGAAATAGACAACGAAACAAAAAGAAGCGCAAGAAATGACAGAAGAACAGACATCAAAGAGCTAGCAAAAAGACAGAAGAAGACACGATATAAAAGTTGTACGAAAGAACAAAAAAACTTACAGGAAGGAAAAACATACAAACAACAAAACTGATAGGAACATAATGTGGAATTAAGTATATAAAAATATAGAACAAATACAAAAGAGGTGTGTGAAATATTTTTCAGAACAACACATTTAACAAAGAAAAAATGGTAAAGCTACGGAAGAAGAACAGATAATAGCAGAATTTATGAAAGCACACATAGACATATCTGTAGAAGTTATGGCCAACTGGTTGCAAGAAATAATAAAATTATAAAGTAATCAAAAGAAGAAAATTTAACTAACTGTGAGAATTGGAGGCCAATTACTTTGTTATGCATTGCAAGTAAAATCATGACCAGAATAATTCTGTATCAAAACTAGTTTGAAAGCAAGATAGTTATACATACATCACACCTACACTCTTAGAATAATACTGAAACAGTTACAGAAAAGCACTAAAACAGATATAAACTTCATAAACTTCTACGAAGCTTTTGCCTCCGTAGACAGAGTCAAAATGTGGAATATTTTAAGAGAATACGGCGTAGCACACAAATATTTGAGAATCATATGAACATAACGGTGAATTGTCAGAACCTATGAAGATAGAGGCGGGGATCAGGCAATTGTATGTAATATCACCAATAATATTTGTCATTGTGGTGATAAGAAAAACGATGGATTGAACAAGAACAAATTGGAACACTTTTACGAAACTAAAACATCTAGAATTTGCCGATGATGTCTGCAGTATAAACAATAATAAGCAACAAAAACAACGATGCTATCAAGAAGTAGGTAAAGTAAAACCAGACATATTTATTACTGTATATTTTGATCAGATAGAAGAATTTGTTATATAAAATAGGGAACATCATGAATTACGGGAGATGGACTGAAAGCGAGGTGAACAGAAGAATTAAGACATCAACAAAAATATTTAACTCCTTGAATAGAATATGTTCATAAAAAAATATAACAGTACAGACGTTCAAATACATGGAGAAGAACTAAACATTTGCAAATAAACAATGAAAAATAAACATAATACATCTTAAAAAAGACACAAAGAAATGGAATAACCAGAAGTGGAGAGATTTGCGAAGAACGTGAATATTAGGCCCTCTCAATCCTGCTTTGGAAACACCTTAAAACGTGTTCTATGCCCAAAAGGGCTACAGGAACAAAAAAAAGAAGTACCTTACCATAAAAGTTTAAGAAAATGCATTAAAGTTTTAGGATACAAACTCGTCCTACTATTTTGTTTTTTTTTTGCAGTTTTTGAGTGGACATGAGTTTTCTAAAATAAATACATAAATAAACATATATATTTTAATCAATTGTATTATCTAATCCTCAAACCCGTGTTTTCGCCAATATTTTAAGACAGTTCATTATAAGATTTCCAAAATGTAAGTATAACAACTTCGATTTGTAATTTTTTTACTTCTGTCCCATTATAAAAAAATCTGTCTATCGAAACTACTGGACTGTTTGTTGCGAAATTTTGTCTACTTATTATTTATCTAAACAATAACCATAATGTATTTGTACATCCCCACCAAAAGATTCACTATGTCATCTCAAAATTTAACTAAGTAGGAATATGACTTGCTATCCATAGGCTGTTTTAACATTAAAGGATCATTTGTCGGTAATCTTACTATTTCCCTATTAAACTGAAAAGAAAAAAGAAAAAAGATAAAAATTATACATATTTGCTTCATACCAGTCATTTTCTTAAACAAAAAAATGTCGATTCAACTTGCTCCGTATTTGGGGTAGATAGTAACAATAAAAAAAAAGTTTATGTTGATACATATTTGAGCTTAAATTTTGTTATTTTTCAAAAATCGACACAACACAACATTGTCTAAATATATAGAATATGTATCTAACATCAATAACAATATATTTCTATAAAAACACTCAATATTAGATTTAAGTCTCTCACTAATTCACTGTACCTAAACTGGATAATACCACTCTTCAGTTTCAGATTCTGAATCAGAACTCAAAAATCTTTATTAACTTTTACTCTTTCATCTTCCTTTTCTGTTGATCTGTTCTTGCCTTTTCTTTTTCCCATTTTTTTCTGTTTTGATCCATCTTCACCTTCTTTTTTTTATTTTTTTTTTATTTTTTCTACATTTTTTCTTAAAGCTTCTTTTTCAAAAGTTAAAAAAGTGGATTTTCTTTTACATCTGCTGAGTGTAGTTTGTTTCCGGGGGACTTTAAAAGAGATTTAACCTTCGAAGATGAAAATTAAGCAACTTGATGTTGGTTATTTTGCAGTTTCAATATCCCACATAATTTTAGAATTTCTAATATCAAGTTCGGGAACAGATTCTAATTCTCCATTTGCAAGTTTCCACGTTATATGTTTTGTATCTATTCTTTTCTAGTTCTTCAATGGGATTTTGACTATCAGTGATATTTTATACTCCCTCCCATTAAAACAAAATAAATTACGTCTTATGCACTTACAACCGATTAGTACAAGATTTCAGAAGGCGAAATTCTGATAAGTTATAATGCTACAACATGCCCCCCAGCATAATTTTCTGCATTTAACAATATTTGCACCAAAATTATGTCGCTAAACGTGAAAAATTATACAGAATCTTAAGATGGCGGAAATTTTAAAACTAGATGAAAAACTAAAAGTCTTAAATTAATTAATAATAATAGATATGAAAAACCAGATTTTATGAAAGCAATATTTTACGTTACCTGTAAAAAATTAAGCACGTCCACACATCTACCCACAGAATCACAGGGCGGAACATTAGTTATGAATTATGATGATCTGATGCCATATATTATAAGAACAAAATTGAATAAAAAATTGAGGTTATAGATTTAGATTCCCGGTAAAAAAAATTGTACTGTGTTGTTCCTCTTACAAGAAGTCCCCAGTTCTCTAAATCCTATTTGAAATGTGTAAAATAAGTTGCTTCAAAATTTTGCATAACGTTATAGTGAACATGATAAATCGCTAATCAGAATCCACCTGTCCATCCCTTTAAGAACTCAAAAATTTGTTGTAAATCTTGCTTGCAATTTATAACGTAATAGGAATATGTTCCTTTACTTGTGATTTTATAATAAAATTCACGATTTTGATGATAAATAAACGGGTTGTCGTAAAAAAAATACCAAAGGCAAATTTTACACCTTGGTTTAGAATCTAAAAAATTTTGCTTATTGATTCCATTTAGACTGTAGTGAAGTCATCTCAAAAATTCATTGAATCAATTTATTAATCAACTAATTTTCCCAAATTTCTGGGGACATATGCCTACTATTTTTATTTTAATATATACTCCTATGAGTTATCATTAAAAAATTGCAAAACTGACTTTTATAATATAGGTACCTCTCTAAGAAATGCAATAAGAGTGAAATGGAAGTAAACAATCTTGAAAGACACTTAATTTTCATAAGTTTCAGTTCGTTTCATCGCCATTACGGATGATAAACCAAATTGCTCCGCCACTGCTTAACGATACTTTCGAACCTAGGGGTGTGGTTAGCTCGACTGCATAGTCGTAAACTGTGCTGCAGAGGCGAGGGAAGCTATGTGTAAACAACTTTAGTCGACTTTTTGAGCGTAGATGTAAAATAAAAGCAGACGTCTAATAAATGAAGCTAAAGTACTGTGTCATCCTTTTTTTTTGCAATTTTACATGAGATTTTCTTCTTGAAATTTAGATTGGCGTTTTGCCACAAAACACTACTATTTTAAAACTAAAATTCTAGAACAATCAGCCTGGTAGTCTCAAAGAGTATTTCTCTAATAAGAAGGTAATGGAAAGTTATTCTCGAATTTTACCTATTATGAAATGTTAAAGAATGGTAAAATTACACTTTTCTCAAAATGGTACTATAACAATACATCGCACATAGTGTATAAAGTAAAAGTAAAATAAATAAGATTCTTTGGCAATGACGAAACCAAAGGTGCATCGCTGTATGTGCTTCACGTTAAACATTCATTTCAGTCTAAAAGCATTATTAGCAATTTTCAACTATTTAATCTATTGTCGAGATATATGTGTAGGTACAAAGAAAACACGTTATATTATTACCTTAAATTCTTAAAACAGTCGTATGCCCATACAATTAATCCAATTAAGAGGCCTCCTTTAGGTTAAAAATCGGGGATTTACAAATTTTCAGTATTTCTTTCCGTTATTGAGTTATATACTACTACATTCGAAACTCTAAGTAAGTAGGTATAATGTTAGTGGATACAAAATAACGTTTTGGCTTACGGCTTACCAAGTCAAAGGTTGACATGTGATTATCTTTACCTAGTTCCGCTTAGCTAATACATACCTAATCTGTATAAATCTTTTGTGAATTGGGTATTGTTTATTGCTTAGAATCTAAATCGAGTAGTCAATTCTTTTTAAGAATAATGCTAATAATTTTCCTTACTATGTCTAACATTAAATTGTGATTATGCTTTCAAAATTAACTAACATATTTTGAGCTTTCTATTCAACAGTAACTAAGATTATTCGAAAAGTTTCAATTATACACTAAATTTTGTTTTGTATAAGTTTCTCTTCATTAATTATATTATAATGTACAACCAAATTAAAAGCGAAATTGAACAACAGACATTTACCAACCCCAAGTGAGAAATTTCTTCTCTTTACCTAATATTTAGGAGTTAACATAAATAAAGAAGGTTGAGCGTTCCTATTACTATGTCTGTATGGTTCATTCTTTTTAAAATTTGGTTAAACATGTATAGCAAACAAAATTAAAATAACAATCGCTATAATCGGATTTTAGAGCCTCTGAAAAAATGTGATAATGAGTCCGTAGTCCCGGCGAGTCAAAGAATGCCGATTAACGAGATAGATCCTGCTGAAATAGTCCGACATTTATTTACCATCTAAATTCGCAATGAAATTGAATCATCCCTTTACAAATAAGGCTTATTATCCAGTGCCGGCAGCATAACGTCATACGGCGTACATCCCCGATCCGAACCAGACTCCTTTCCAAGCAGGCATTCGAAGAGAACACAACACTTTTCTATATGAAAAACGACGAAAGCTCTGTGTCAAAATATAAAAATCGAACAACTGCCTCGGGACATATATTCCACCATTTTGCTGCATCTGCAATATGATTGGTGTTGCCATGGCGTCCCTACCCCGACCAGACCAATCACAACCGAAAATCTCGCACGCGACGTTTACCATTCGTCGGTTCTAAGTATCCACGGAGCTTTCGAGATTAAGCTCGCACAGACACGAGATGCGAGAGCTTTTATGTCGTTCGTAGCGTACTAGACAATGACAGATACAGCGATTGATGTCGAGGATGTTTCGCAGAGTAAGTCTCTGATAACAGAACAAGGCTATCACAATTTAATGTTGTTATATTCACTTGGTGTTTGGCTTAGGCATAAGCTAGTCATATTTGGATCCCAGTTAACTCAGCTCCAAAATTTAATTAAATCAGTCACAGATATTAACAATATCAACGCGTAGTCAATTGTTTGTGATTGAGTGAGAGCTAGTGTTTTGTTTGAGTGGATATGGGACACCTGGTTTATTGACAACCTGTCGGCTTATTTCTCGTACAGGTATGTAATAGTGACTCGATTTTGATGTATTCAGCTTACTGAAGATGTGTCATAGCTATTTATTCTATTTGTTATTTAGAGCTTTAAGATTAGTTTTTCACTTAATTAATCACAGGAGAGTTATAAGCAGTATTCATGAAATAGAACATTTAGTCAACGTTTACTTACTTCAATAAAACTACGTAGAAATTTTGCACTAAAATTTACGTAAATCACAGAAATCATTACATGTTAGATGACTTTCTTCATTTTATTGTAGCATATTTATATCTTACTAGATTAATGTGAAACAAACAAAATAAGCTATATTTTCTCTTTTTTTAATTTAAAAAGCAATGAACGCATTAACTGCAAGAGGTTATGATGATCGCTTACAGTAGAATAATATGCAAACAGGAGAGACGATAGAGAAATTGAATGTGAGATCAAGGTTGTGTTGAGGTGAAGAGTTTTAGAATTCTGTTTTCGTTTTCGCCCTTATTATTATTTTTTTTAATTTCATTTGAGGCTTTACTTAAGTTAAATTGTATTTCTGCAGTAGTAATTTAGTTGCCGCTAAGGAACCAAAATTATTTTATAATAGCCGACGGTCATGCAAACAAAATTCAGTATGCAAAGTCTACAGCGATTACTAGTGATACGACCAGTAAAACCTCTTAATTTTTGTGACGAATAAAACTCACATCACGTTTCTTTCAAAATTTAGAATGTTTTAAAACGCACCCTGTTCTATGATTTAATTACATATGAGACTCTACTGGAATTTTTGATCTAAAAAAGATCATACAGATTTTTTAAATTAAAAATACAAACATTTAAAACATCATCTTTAAATAGATAGATAATAATATATCAATAAATCTTACCAAAAATTAACTTTAGTTTCTGTTCAACAAAATTTATATTTCTGGAAACTTTCGTTATTTTGAAAAAAGAAGTAAGAACAACAATCTATAAAATAAAGTCCTAAAATTACAGTTAGAGTAAGTCCTTGTGTGGCTTGTTTGAAATTATGTATGTATTTCCTATTATGTTACAGTATCCCCCAAAATGTATGTACTTATTTCTATCTACAAGTATGGATTTAAGGACAACATTTTGGAATAAAAATTAGTATTTACCTACTAGACTCCGAATACAGGACAATACACATAAAATTTCTAAAAATGATATACGTATGAAATCATTACAGTATTTTTTAAACATATAGAATCGATTCGGGTATTTTAAGAACTAGTATGTTGTAACTACCACGTTTTTTTTTGGCTGATAGCAGTGCTAGCTTACGGAGCAAAAAACAATGATAAAAACGTTGAGCATGGGTAAAAGCTGCATTGTTAAATTAAAATCGGTGCAGTTTATAATTAATTTAAAGAATTAAAAAGTTTTTTAAGGATTTGAGAGAAGGGGTTAACTTTTTTAATTAAGTTTTAGTTTTAACTTTTTTACCCGCACCTAAATGTTGTTTTCAAATCCGTTTTGCCTTTCATGTGCCTTTTATTTGAAAAAAAGAAAAACGATCTACCATAGCAAAACTAATTGAATCATCTACTTTGTGATGAAGAGAAGAAATGCAAATTTTTCAAGTTTTCCTGTAGAAAAAGTAAAAAGTCAGTAAACGTTAATAGCTTACAGAATCTTAAAAATAAAATTCATGCTAAAAATATTTTGTGTTATAATGAATCTATGTATTTCGTTCAACATTTTTTTGTTCCATAATTATTTTAGTTATTCAAAAATTGTATATGGTAAGTATGCCACTTTTAAATATATTAGTTATAAACGATGTTTCCATATTTTTTATCCTTTGCTTACTCTTTAATGTTTGTATACCATAAGAAAACTACTTTCAATAAATGGCTTCCATATTTAGTACTAAATTAGCATTAAATTTTGAAAATTGTGTCTCATTATGAGATTTAAAGGTTGTAGCATTCAAATATTACACAATGCGATTTCAGTTATACCTAATTTGTGAGATTCCCTGATTCGATTGAAAGGAATCATTGAAACCATTTGCCCCTTCCTATAAATATTACGTAACATTTTTTCTCCTGAAATAAAAAACAAAAATTCCTTTTAGCAACAAATTATTTTATAAGTATACTAATATAAAAATTAATATAATGAAGATTTAACGTTATTTAAATTACCCAGGATAAAACTCTCATTTGCATTTTCTTTAAAACACAATTTTCTATAACTTAAAGATTTTGGAAAATTAGAAATTATTCTACAAAAATCTTAGATATGGCAGAATTTTCTGACAAATAAAAGAAACTCTGGTTATTGTCAAAATCACTGACTAGATATAATTATTTCAAATTCATTTTTTTTACATATCCTTTTCGTATGAAAAATACAATCTTGGTAAAAGATAAAAATGAACTAGGATCCCGATGTGTTTTTGGATAAATAAAAATCAACATAAATTTTTATTTCCATATTAATGAAAATAACTTTACCCAAACAATGTTACTTCGATTGTCTGCAAGCGTTTGCGGTTCACTTAATGGTATGTTTCATTAGATAAAAAAATTGCATATTTATCAAGACTTCTTGAGTATGTTTCTACTTCAGAAATATGCAGGTGAAATTACGAAACAAAATGAAGTTATATTTGACATAAGATTCTTAAAGTTTAGTTCAAATAAGCATTGAAAATATACAATAAATAATCTCTGAATCTCTATTTTACTATCAGCAATGTGTCGAACCAATTCGTTTCTTTACCAAAGTCATAATAAATCGCTGGAAAGATGTATAAACAAACACTACGATTTTTCAAAATTAATCAAATATTTATAAAGCATTTCAAGAAGTTAACATTCTTTAACTTTTATAAGCTTAAAAACGACGCATTTTGCCAACCACGTTAGCATTATGTAGACAAAACTTCACATTTCTCAGACCTAAACATACCCTCAATAAACACTGCAAATTTCGTCTGACAATTAGCGAAATTACGTTCCGTACAACGTATTTTACGTTAACGTACACAATCGCCAATAAGAACACACCATTTTCTATGTTTCTATAGATATAACAGCTTTTTCTACGTTTTGCGTGCTGCACGTTCTACCGAAACTGATTTCATTAATTGCTTAATACTTGAGATTTAATCATATGTTATGACAATTTTATAGTCAACAATAAAGCAATATTTACATAAATCCTTTAAAGTTATCTCACATTACGCCCTAATATATGTCCTTTAATTTTGTCTTTTCAGCGTTGTGTAATGAATTAGCCTAATTTGAAAATTACAGCGCCATAATTTCTAACATTAATAAGTCTGCCGTGTTATGCTAATGATAATAATATAACCAAATATCACGAATTAAATTATAATACACACATCATTCTTTTTTTTTAGACATTTCATTTTATAATTGTTTTATAGGATAGCTCTGTAGATAATCCCAACTTAATTATGAAAATGTCTCTGTAATTTACATGTGTACTCTGCAAACACAGTTCAATTGTTTTGAAAATATTTGCCTAGTTAATATTTATTGTTTAATGGTTTCTGGGTAACTGAAAATTTGTATTTATGTATAGTTTTTTAATACATGACTACAGTTGTTTTATTTAAAAAAATGTTTAATATATATGACCATTCAAAATTATTTATGCTACACATCATGTAAGTTTTAGAACAACACCTTTGGAGTAAAAAAATATGCAAATATCTTCATGGAAAATAGAATGCATTTAACATACTTAACTTTGCCAAAATTTGTTTATCTATATACCTATTGTCAATTTAAGTAGCAGAAATCTATTTCTGATGCAGTTATTTATGCTACAAAATGCAACAAATCTCCACTCATTTAGTAATTTTCATGAAGTAGTCACTCGATCTGCTACACATGTTACTGGTAGTAAAAATATCAAATTAGCTATTGTAAGTATGAAATGATATGTTTAAAGTTTTGATTGTGGAAAATATCTAATAATCATGAGAAATTCGCACACAAATTGAGATATAAATTAGCAAAATGTTAACAGCTAGTAAGCATGGACACTTTAATAACCATTACATTATGTTAAAGAACTTATCTTATTTCAGACAAAGAATTCAATAAAATATATATGAGGCAAAATCTTTCAGAACCCTTAATATGGTATTAAAAATCAGCAAACATAAACAAGGTCGTGTTTACTGATTTTGATGACTATATTTTTTTTATAATATCTAATCTCTCATTGCAATTTTCTGAAAATACAAAATAACCACAACCACACTACTTAAGACTTTGCATCAGTGCTATGGATCGTGATTTGTATTTATTAAATTTTATTTTTAATGGGAGACAAAAGTTTTAAACAAATCGCTAAATTTGTTTTAAATATAAATTTTCACATTTTTTTTAATGTGTACTGATAACCATAACTACATATCCATTTAAGAAGGTATGTGAAACTTTGAGTAAATTTCTCATATCCAAATTATGTAGTAGTTCGTAAATCGAAAAACTATAGTTTATCTATTAGGTACAGTGTGACTTTAACATTTTGTAGTGTTTTTAAGACTACATAAAGATTAAATATTTTTGTTCTTTCGACAGCTCGTCGCTGCAAAACTCCATGCATAAATCTCTTAAAATCTGTACAAAAGCTTCATGAAAGTAGTTACTATCAACAATTGCCAGTTGGCAATTGTTGAAAATAAATTTATAAAAAGTGATTATTAAGTTAGTAAGAAAGGTAACTCAAGTGGAATGGAATTTTAAAACTGTTTCAATTTTTCAATTACTGGCATACTAATCTACAAAAAAACATGTCAGGTATAATATGAGTTTGACAATAATTATTTAATTAATAACCTAATTTCAATGAAGCAGCAAGAAAAACCAGTACCTACTTTCATGCAACAATCACCCGTAGCAAGCAATTTGTGTGTGGCTAATACTACCGACTCGCAGTTAGTACAGTTGAAGTAAGCAGTGCAGTTTGTCACTAGACTTTATTCTTCGATATTTAGCATGAAAATTGTACATATTTTCTAGGACACGTTTTATATGCTATAGGAGAACAATAAAACCACGATCAAAGACAGCCATAAATCTTTGAAGATTTGTCTTTGATAGAATTTTTGTCATGTCATATTACCCTCAATTTGAAAGTTTGCTTTGAAAAACTTTTAAAAATCGATGGTCGTGTTTAATCGTATTTTTTATTGCTCGCTCGGTACATACATACATACATCTACAAATTTTATGGCATGCAAACTGACAGGTCCATATAAAGTTATGACTATGAGATAGATATTATTGTTATTATTATTATCTATTTGTAATACATTAATTTTTAAGAAGGCATTTATGAACATATGCTATGTACAAGTGACTCATGGATTAGGACACATATGACAATTACATGTTTATTTTTTCCTGTTTTCTCGAGTATGAAATCTGCTAAACTTTTAGTGTAGCACATTGTTAGTGACATTCGTTATAAACAATTCTTATTTTTAAAATAGTGCATTTTAATTTACTTACCGCAATTTCAACTGAATTTTCCGCATGGATCACAGTGGGATTTGTTAACCCAATTCTAAATATCAAGATGACAATGAAAGTTGCAATCGCTAATTAAACTCACTTGGAATCAGCGAATGATTTATTTCTTGTCCCAGTTTGGATTTTACTTGCTTCTGTGAAGTAATCGTGTATAAAACTGAAGGTTGCAATTATTCGATTAATTTAGGCGAGTCCATGGAGAAGCTTTGATTGAATTTATATTAAGTGGTACCACATTTATATATTTAAATTTGTAATGTAATTTTTGAAGTAATTAATTTGGTTTATTTAAACTAATGGTCGTTCACAACAGTGCTTAATAGTAATAAATTTGATCAAAAGTTTTGCGGATTAAATATCCAGGAAAGCAAGAACAAGCAAGATAAAGTTCGTTTCACGGTGTTGTTTTTCAAGGTGCCGAAAATCGGGAGTCACTTTTTAGATATAAAATACACACGGCACATCTACATTTCTCATTTTACTTTTATATAATGGCTTTAAAGCAGAACTGCATTTTAAATAGGTATTACAAAATCAGTGATAAGTAGTACATAAACGTAACGATTCAATTTAATGAATTTGTATTTTTAAGGAGAAATATTTTTTTCAGATGAAGCCCACCACCCGCGAGTGTTCGTAAACCGCCATGTCCGCATTCGTTCCGACCCGAACCTAACCGAATTTTGTTCACAACCCAACCCTGCTCGGTATAAGCCCAAAAACCGTTTTAACAAAAGACAATTAACCCGCGCAGTTGGTCCACAAATGACCGCGAAATCACCCCAAGTCTGAACAACCACCAAGTTGGATTTCAAAGGCGTTTCTTCTTGCCTGGGGGCATTAGGCAGTTCGCCGGCCCCCTCAGCGCCAACCTCCGCCGCCGACGACATCTCTCATCAACAATTCAACATCTTCCCTGCTATCTTTAGCAGGCAGCTTAACTTTAACGCGTGTCCGCAATCCAAATCCATGATGGAGGAACTCAGGCCCAACTTGGTGGGTGTTGGGAACTTGCTGGGCGTGGGGGGTTTGCTGGAGGAGCACCACGGCCACCTGATGAGCTCGAGTAGCAGTAACGGCGACAAGGGGACGCCTAGGAAGTGCAATACGAGCGGTTCGTCGGCGGAGGACTTCAGCGCCATTTACGGTGGCCTGCCGCACTCGCACGAACACCACCCGCACACGCCGGCCCATACGCCGCCGGCGGCGCCGAGGTCCATCACGGATCACACAGGTAAGGACCACAATTAATTATTCATAAGCAGCAAACCGGCGATGAAAGGCCGACACGCAAATGCGATTAGGTAATCTGCCTAGATTTGCAATTTGCGCGTTACGGAGCTTAGGAACGAGAATTTAATCAACAATCAAAGAAGGGAAGGATTCTTTTGTGGAAGCTGCGATTTGAGAATAGTTTCATTTCTTGCATAAACGTAATGTTGTTTGGAAGACAAAGCGGTAACGCGGTTTTGGCGGATGCGCCGGGAAAAATCAAACCTTTGAATTTGTCGTCTGAATAATTATGCTATAAATTTTAATACCAAAATATAATATAAAACGAAATAACCAAGTAATAGTAAACTACTCAATGAATGGGTAATAATGATGATTAGCCATAAAGATGAAGTTTACACACGAACCGAATGGCTAGGGTATAATTCATCTGCGTGAGTAATCGTCATTACCCGCGAGTAGAATGCTATATTTTTTCTACGACGATTTAATAATACTTCAAATTTACAAACAATTTATAAACTCCGACTTCGCAACGCTCCCTCTGCCTTATTATCGGATCGGATCGCAAAATGCGACCTCCTATCCCGCGTTCACGTGCTTGTCCAGTTAATCGCATAGTTTGAGTCTAGGAACATAATGATTCGGCCACGCCCCCCGTGAGTAATAAATAATTACTCACTGGCAAGAACCAATTAGAAGCTTTCAAAATTAATAATAATAATTAATTAATGCCTTTGCCAACGAAAAACTGTTTAATTATCCCGGTTTTTTTAACAGGAGTAGAAAATAGTTATTTGTTATACCTACTAGTGTGTTATATGTATAATACACGAGATTAATATTAGTATATTACATAACGAATGTGGTAAATAGCTTATTACGCGTGAGTTGAAAAATTGCGCGCGAGCCCCGTAGGGGCAAGTGCAGTAATTCAACGAGCGCGTAATGAGCCTTTGCACACGAGTCGTGTACTATACTTTTTCCACGACCACACCTCAAAAATATTTCAATGTGAAACACGTAAATATTTGATTTTAGCTATGTATTAACTACAAACTATAATTATAGATTGAAAATGTTAATAAGTAATTATTTGAATTGGTATGAAAGTTAATCGTAAAGTTTTGGCATTTTTTTGTAATTATTGGCGTTCCAGTTTTTTCTAGAACAGTAGTAGCACATTTCTCTAATACTGCAGTTGTACGTGCAAATATGGACGTTGGTTTTGAAGGCATCTCTTGAAAATTTTAAGTTCCAGACAATTCTGCTTTAAGAAAATGAAAATTATGTATAATTGGTGGACATATAAGACTGGTACAAAGAAAATTTGTCTAATGAGTATCAAGCTTGATTCCCGGAACCGTTGTAGGCCAAATATGCGTTATCCATCTATTATGGCACATAACATCAACATCAACAAGACAGATTTACACAAAATGAACGTTTAATTTCCTTATAATTTTTATGACAGTTTGTACCAGTTTTATATGTCCACCGATTGTGCACAACCACAAGGCGCCAGTTATAAACGACTGTTTGACAGTTTGCAGTTTCCATCTGACATCTCCATCAAACGAAAATTCCCCAACACATGCACGTAATATTATTACGTGCTAGTTCTGTTTTATAACGTAAGGGTGCACGTAACTAGGCATTTAGACATCAACTAGGCTAGGCGTAATTGACGCTATTACATAGTGGTCGTGAAAAAATAGTATACTATTAGCCAAGGTTGCAAAGCCAAGTATTCTAGACCGAGCGCAAATCAGAACCCGAGACGCGCAGCGTCGAGGGCTCTGAGGCGCGAGGTCTAGAAGTGGCTTTGCAACCGTGGTTAAAATACTATTTTTTTCACTAGTAGAAACCATAAGACAATAAATTGAAAAAATAAACGTTCAATTTTTTGACGCAACATGATTTTGTTTTGATTTCTAGTCAAACTTGATCTAAATCTTCAGCACAAAGAAAACCGTTTACACTTGTCGCTGAATTAATCATTTTATCTTCCACCGTCTACCAACTACCATGCGTATACTCAAGTAATGTTAGTATCACAAATGTATTCATTTTTTAAGAAGTAATCACATCAAGTATTGCGTACATAACCTCAATCTTCTTTTTGAACCCGTGGTCGCAAAAGTTGAATTTGCTACCTCTAAATGAGTCGACATTTGCATGCTTCATGGTTGCTAGTGAAAAAAAAAAATTATCAAACACATCCTTCGGTAAATATTATTTTTTTTGTAAATATTAAATTTTTTATTTTGATGTTTTGTGTCAAGGTTAGAAAAATGAGGTTATAATGATTAATCGATATTTATAAACAAGGTTGTTATATTGTACCATTGAGTTGGACTTACATAACTCACTAGTGAGTTGGGATGATAATTTACCAGTGAATTAGAAACCACTTGGTTCAAAATCACCATAATTATAGCACTTTTCAGTGGTTACTACCTTTACTAATGGATGCACTTACGAAAAGAGATCATTTTGAGGTAAACTGCTCATTTCGAAGAACTCTTCTGTTTCTATGATAATTACTAATAATAACAGCAATCATTATAAATAACGAGTGTTCAATTGAAAAATCACTCAAAGTAGGGGTTGTAGTTTCATTTGACATAAACGGCATCTCTGTTCTTATCATCCATTTGGCAGAAACATAATCTGTTGTATGTTATATGTTATAAGAAAAGACATGCCGTTTCTGTCAAATCATATTCCAACGCCTACTCTGAGTGATTTTTCAACTGAAGACCCGGGTGTCTGGAAAATGGCCGACTAACTCTTCAGTACGTTATGTACGGGGTTTCGGGAGTCACAAAAAAATAATAAAAACATTCTTTATGATGTAGAATAAGATTACGAAAAAAAAACGTAATTTTATAAAAGTCAAATTGGCACCACTGCACGCACCTAATGCGTGAATATGGTCTTTGCCATTTCTATTGAAACGCCACCTGTTGATTTTGCTTAAAATTTAGCAATTGGTAACAGTTTTTAATTAGAAAATTGTCTGAACGTGGACGTTGCCAAATTTACGATTAACAAGTGGTATTTAAAAAGAAATGGCAAAGACTACACCTCCGGCTTACTTTCTAATTTCTTAGTAACGATGGTGACTGAAATCCACCTTTTATTTTTTTTGGGTAATAACCATAACAACTAGTAGTCATTAAGCGGTGTGCATTATTATGAATAAAACACGCTGTTATTTTTTTTTTTTGTAAAATATTATTTGAAACAATTTTGGGGATTTTGGTGTTCAATTTTTGGAAAATTCTGACCTGACCTGTTTTTGAGTTAATTTTGGGAGCCCGGTTTTTTTTTGAAAAATTTAAAACAATCTTGAGGTTCTAGGTATTCCTGTTTGGAAAGAATTTGAAAGTGCTGTGGAGTCTCTAGTGGCTTTTATTAATTTAATTGAATTTTTTAGAGGATACGTCATTTGCTAAAATCAGTCTTATCTTAGCAGGTACTAGACCCATTCATGATTTTATTTTCGTTCAGTACAAGATCCATCTTTCATTCGGAGCAGATAAAATGAAATGCATCCCCGAAGTGCAGGCGGGGTGGGTGGATGGGATTAATCAGCCTTAATACGTACTAGCCCCGCCGACCCACCCTCTCCTCTCTTAGAGGGTATCTCATTCGCCAAAAGCAGTCTTATTTTAGCAGCTACTAGCCCCAACCACCCACCCACCCTCTCTTTTCTTAGAGGGTACGTCATTTGCCAAAATCAGTTTTATGTTAGCTAGTACTTGCTAAGAGAAGACTGACAGTGGCAAACTACATATCCTGTAAGAAAATAGAGGGGGGGATAGTATTTGTTAACGTAAGACTGATTTGGTAAATTACATACTCTTTAAAAAAATAAAGGGTGGGTAGTGGCGCTAGTATTCGCTAAGATAAGACTGATTATGGCAAATGATATACCTTCTAAGAAAACAAAGGGCGGGTGGGAGGGGCTGGTACTTGATATGATAAGACTGATTTTGGTATATGACATATACTCTCTAAGAAAATAAAGTCCGGGTGGACGGGGCTAAAACTTGCTAAGATAGAACTGAACAGTATTAAGAGTAGTCACTGGAATGATGAAGAGGTGGGTGGGCGGGGCTACTGTTTGCTCATAAAACTAGAAAAAACTAAACTTAGCTTACTTTTACAAAAAATGATCAAAATTTTGAAACATTACGAGCTTACTTATATGCACAAGGTAGGAATTTTGAACATCTTCTCTAGTGTTCAGTTGGTTATGCTTTAATGGATTTTTCTTTTATTGGTTTTCTTTTTGTTTATAATGTATAAATGTCTTATTAAATGTTTTTTTATTTATTTATTAATAAAAAATAACACCTTATTGTTTTATTAATAATAATGCACATCAATTAATGACTACTGGTTCTTACGGTTATTGTCCTAAAAAAAAAATAAATGGTGGATTTCAGTCGCCATCGTTACTAAGAAATCAGAAAGTAAGCCGGAGGTATATATTCACGCATTAGGTGCGTGCAGTGTTGCCAATTTTACTTTTATAAAATTACGTTTTTCTCGTAATCTACAACATAAAGATTTTTTTTATTATTTTTGTGGGACTCCAAAAATCCCCGTACATAACGTATTGAAGAGTTAATTTGCCATTTTTCAAACACCCATTCCATTAGGCGCATTGCCAGTTTCATATTTTCTTGACGTGTCATGACCTCTAGAGTACGAAAAAAGTGGTCTCCCGTTTCCAACTGTCTGTTCGTCTGTCTGTCTGGTGTCTGTATCCATTATTTATTAGACACGTAATCTCCGAAACTACTGGACCGATACTCGTCAAATCTTACATTTATATATACAGGGTGTTATTGAAAGGTACGTACAACAAAATCGATACTTCTTCGCGAAGTCTAAGAAGTCTGAAAAGCTTATTTTGTGTTATCAAAATTTTAAGAGGAAAATGAACCCTTATCCAACCTTTTTAGACGCTACTGAAGGATAAATAGGTAAAATTAATTTATTTTAGTAAAACCTAGCAACTGTAACAATAATAAAAAAATAAGAGACCCTTTTGTTGCTATAGAAACGAAAGATGACTTTTTTATCAAAGGCGTACAACGAATTTGGACAAAAATTTTAATAATTTTTATCTCTTAAAAGGAGAACACTTTTCCCTGAACTTTTTTTTAATTTTAGCACCCATACTTCGAGACCAATTGCCGATTTTATTCTGAACGTACCTTTCAGTAACACGTTGTATATTAGGATTATCATGTAGATGGTTAAACACTAACTAAAATTTTCCTAATCAGTTCCACCACCAATGGGATGACGTCATCTCCAAAGAGTAATTTTTTTATTGTATAAAATGATGGTGTCGAATTTTCACCCTAGACATCCAAATCTTTGGAAAAAAATTCAAAATTGCATTATTATGACTCTATACAAGTGGTTTCAAAGCACTCATAGTTTTTAGAACTACTTATACAGGGTAATTAAACAAAATCGGGAATTGCACAACCGAATGCTTTAAAATCTTGCAGACGTTTTAAAATTATCGTATATGTTTATCCCGCCCAAAAAATATGAACTCATCTCAAAATCTTTCCGAATAAATCCTACATAAAATGTGTAAAATATGATGAATATATACTTGTGATTTAACAGTGTACTAAAGGTTTTTGAATTTCTTATACAGGCTGACTTATAAAAATTAATGAATGTGTCAATTTATTTTATTAATAAAATCAGACACCGCTCACTCCATTTTCCCGAAAATTTGGGATTACAATTTAGTATTACACTGCACCTATCCAAAGTAATCTACGTGTCTTTGCAAAAATGTTAATGACGTTATCACAAAATTTTATTAAGAGAAAACTCTTTTGAAATGTACGCGCTGCACGGTTATTTACATTTACTTTAACGTGACATACATATCTTTATTTTAACTTATAAGTGCTGATTCACAATGGGCATAAAGCATAAGGATGTCTTAAGCATTATGCTCATTGTGAATGAATACAAGCATAGAGCACTAAACATAAATTTGTATGCATTAATGCTTAGGACATCCTTATGCTTTATGCCCATTGTGAATAAGCACTAAGGGTTCTTATGAAAATAAATAAAATTCGCATAATCAGATTTTTTAATTTTTCAAAAAAGCTATATTTCTTTTATTGTACTTCAGCAGCAAGGGAAGTTCTGGCAAAATAATTTTCGACCAATTTTTGTATTTCTTTATTCTGTCCGTAATAAGGTAAAGCGTAATAAACTGCTGTGCGAACGAAGACAAGATACTACCTTAAATCACTTAGACAATTCAATTTTCGCGAAAATGTTATTTCATCGTCTGAAGTCTTCAGACAAATCCTTACTGTTCATTTTATAGTGTAAGGGCAGCATTGCAATAGGGTTAATCTGAAGAACGTATAACCACATAAAACAAATCTTCTAACGTAAATCTAATAAATTATGTACCATGTATAATGTAACACTCGTATTAACAACAATAAATCACAATAGTAATATTTAGGCATCTTTTTCATTATAAGATGATTTCTGCAGTATATTTTATTATTATTATTCAGTTTTACATAGACTGTACCTGCAGCTAGCTTTTCTCGTGTCTTTAACATTGTCGAAAATTTTTAACCTAATTAAAATCTTTTTTTTTATTTTTCTCTGGTAATAGAGGGCACAAAAATAAAGTTTTTTACCTAGCAAAGATATTTAACAAACTGCCATAGACAGCTCGCAGATAATTTGTCAGTTTATAACTGAATTAATATCTGTGCTGAAAGACCTATCAATAAAAAAGTTTTATTTTGCCAAACATACTCGTATATCAATAGGAAAAACTTAGTCTATCTGATAATCGACAAAAATAATAAATATTTACAGCGCATTTAAATTTAAAATTAAAATTGTTAAGTTGTATTACAAAATGACGGTAACTGATAAAAATTATATTCAAAAATATTCTTCATACACCTTTCTCATAACTCAAACATTTACTGTAAGCTCCTACATTCGTTGACAAAGTTGTTGGCATTATTACACTGCCTAACGTAGTTTGAAGTTTCTAATCTAATAAATGGGAGGAAATCATAAGGTCAAACCAATGTACAAAGTCTGTCAATATTATGATGAGACTCTGGTTCAATCTCTCGTCTGGTAAAACAGATATGTTTCTTCACAATATGTTTAAATATATTTTTTACAAAAATTGATTAAGAAAAAATGAAAATAGCACTTTACGTAACTGTATTGCACTTCATTTTTGTGATTTTTTTTTAAATAGGAGTACTAGTTTATTAAATTGTTTCAGAATTTAGATATATACATCCTAACTGAATTTGGGCAAAGCTATTAATATAATACTGTAAGTAATTGGAGCACAACAGTATTTTAGAAAATATACAGGTAAAACATAAAAACAATGAAATATAAAAAACCATCTTAATATGCAATGTCAGAAGCTATTAAATATCGTATGTCCATAAATGAAACTCGCTTAATGAAATTTAAATTATCTTACAATAACCTCACAATTTAATACTTAAGATGTCATTTACAATAAGCTTAATTCAGTTTTGCAAAATGGCAAACTCCTTTCAAAGCAAACACGTCTCGCAATGAATTTTAAGCTAATCGACACAGAAATTGTTTAGTGCAGTAAAATCAACATAATGCTGCTGAAGATAATTATTCTCTTAGCACGGTCACACCTGTCATAGACCAAAATCCTCTTTACCCTATAATTTGTATTGTACTAAATCGGACGACACAGGGGTGGTTGTAATACTTCTGTGTACATATGGGCTTATAATAGGCGCTCAGGGTGTTCTAATGAAGTGTCAATTTACTCCTCTTAGGTCTATAACATATGCAGTTTCACAATAGAAATGCCACGGTCAGCCTCACAATGTACCGGTTTACACTCAATTTGACATATTGTGATGGAAAAGTGCGGGGGTAGCGCCCTATCATGCGCTCTCTTCGATGAATGAACCGAAAGAGGAAATGTAATAATCTTCTTTTTTTAATCCGTGTTATGTGGCTGATATATTTTGTAAATAAAAAATAGAATTATTTTATTTTATAAAATTCCGTCTTATTGGCTGCATATTTGAAATTTTCTTATACACGTTTATGGTATATATGCATTCTCTTTAATATTTAGAAACAACGTACTACAAGCTTGCATAATTTAACACTGTTGGATGTCAAGATTTGTTGACATCTTAAAGTTAAGTGTAAAATTTTGTTTTCCATTATTTAATACATGGTCTCCCAGATAAAATTCCGTAGCCTTATATCTTGAGAACAGATAGAAATATTGAAATTTCGTGAACGTCATTGTTTTTAGCTTGGAGGGGCAAGGTTAATTTAGTACATTGCAAATATGACGTATGCATGGGCTCAGCGTCATGATACAAACATATTTTTTTTAAATTGCAACGTATATTATTTTCACGGATTTTGATAGATTATGACATGTTACACGCTATGTATTTTGTACCTACCTTTCATTATATTCACGAGAAATTCGTTGCCTAAAAAATTTAATACGCAAAAAGAAATACAGTTTCAAAACCATATTTAATAATAATAATAATAATAATGTATATATTTTCAACAGGTTTATAAAACCCAATTACAGAAAATAATATATAACTCCTAGTACACATAAAAAAATCAAAACTATAATATATACTTAGGCACCAAAAAAGTTAATGATGCATGTTTTCACAAGGGTAAGGTTGTCGAAATTGATGTCGCAGCCGGAGCTTATTTTATTGAAGATACCGCACATGACCAACAGAGGCGACTTTTTCAATGTGTTCGTTCTGCATGTTTTGCAGTAAAATGTGATCTTGAGTCGCGTGTTTAGTCTTGGAACTACGTATTTGACATTACTGACAAGATAAGGTATGCAGTTGATCGTATTCTTCAACAGTTTGACTACGAAGGAAGTACTTTGGATCAATCTTCGTGTACGCAGCGAGATACAATCATGTCTTCTGAGTAGTAGCTGATGATCACTACCCTGCTCTGGGTACGTACCGTCTAGTTTGAAACTCAAGAATTTAAGGAATTTCCTTTGAATAGATTCTAAACGATCTACATGTATCCCATAGATAGGCGACCAGACAATTCAGCAGTACTCGTATTCTTTACAATTTCTATCAATAAAGTTTAGGTTTTTATACGCCTTACCAACAACATAATTAATGTGATTAACAAAATCCAGCTTTGTATCAAAGAAAACGCCTAGATCTTTAATACAGTCAGTACGCTGAACTTCTTTGTTACCAATCCTATAGATGAATTTTAAGGGCTGTTTCATTTTCGTGTACGTTACGACTTAGCACTTTGAGATATTTAATATTAGACGATTTAGTAAGCACCAGTTGTATAGGATGTTGATATTGTTTTGTATAATGCAGCAGTCGTTGACTGTTTCTATTTATCCATACATTTTGAGGTCATCAGCAAATGAAAGTGTCTTACATTAAAACTCAAATAGCAAGTCATTTACAAATAACAGATATAATAGTGGGCCTAAATTTGACCCTTGAGGTACACCAGAGGATGGGTTATATTTCACACCATGTTTGAAAAAAAGTTAACATAGTCATCTACTTTGTATAACAACATTGAGGTAGTGTCAGGTACTATAATGTTAAAACCAAATCATTATTTGTTAGTTGATAAATTGGAATATTTTGGATTTTCAGTTTCACTGGCAAAGTTACTGATGTCATATTTGTCAGGTAGAAAACTAAGTGTAGTGGTAAATGGTTTTGTATCATCGCAATATCTGCAAACTCCTGGTATACCACAGGGTTTTAACTTGGGTCCATTGTTGTTTCAATTGTTTATCAATGATTTGCCGGATGCAATTAAAGATGTTCATTATTTACTGTTTGCGGATGATGTAAAGCTGTATAAGGGAGTCCACTCAGTAACTGATTGCTTAATACTGCAAATGAGCATGAAGGAAGTGATAACATGGTGCTCGCTATGAAATGGAGCTTAATTATGAGAAATGTAGAATGATTTCGTATACCTACTAGAAGCAAAGATGTGATTGCTTTTAACTATGTACTACAGGGTTATGACATGAAAAGAGTCTTGCCAATCACAGATTGAAAAATTATTAAATTACGATTACACTAATACCTATAAAACATTTTGGTGTTTATTTCATTTTCAAATGATAAAAAATACTAAACTATGTAACAAGTTTTTTAAGCGGCTTTTTAGACACGAGTTTATTTAAACAGGAATGAAGCGAATGTTTAAAAAAACGAGTGTCTATAAAAGTTTATAACCGTATTATATATGCACACGCTTTATCGACGACTACAAATTAAAACCATTATCTTCCAAAAATTATAAAATCGAAATAGCCTTTATAATTTAAGCTAGAGATATATATGGGCTTTTAATGTGAAAGGCAAATTATCCACAGTGTAAGGGAAAAAATGGATATATCGGAAATCGAAGCTAATGTATTTGTATTTACTCTAAATATTGTGATTCAATGAAGTGAATTTAAGGCGTGCCCGTGCGCTTGACGTTCTTGTGATATAGTACTGTAGTTAATGACGCACCTAGCAGGTACTTTTTCCTTGGTTACTTCCCTAGCGTAAGCTATAAGACAGCATTGTATTATATTTATAATCGAGTCCATTGGGAGACTTGCTACTTTTATGTTTTCTCGACGATTCATGATTCTTAAAGTACGAAAAAATAGGTCTCCATTTCCGCCTGTCTGTTGTCTGTGTGTGTCGATTTTTGTTAAACAGATAATCTGCGAAACTACCGGACCAGTTGTTGTCAAATTTTATGTATGTCAGAAATGTGTCGTGTAACTAACTAAAACTTGGTTAATCGTTCCCAACAATAACAAGAGGACGTCATCTCCACGTCCAAAATTTATAACAGTAAATCTTATTTAAATTATATATAACAAGATACTCCTTCATTTGTAGTTTATGAATCCGTGTTGCATTTCTACCTTAGCCATCTAGATTCTTGGAAAATCAAAATTGTATAAAAACAGTTTGCAATTTAACACATCATTTCAAAATTTTGCCGAATAAATCTTCAAATAGTGACCAAAACCAAAATTAAAACGAATCAACAAATAAATTCCAGCAGAAGAATGAATTAAAAAGAAACTGGTGGAAGTGCAATAACATCAGGCGGAAGTAAAAAAAGAATCTGAGCTCTCTTAGTTATAACCGCAATAAAATATGTAGAGTATTGAGTCGATACTTGTTCTTTATCAATGTATTCATTTTTTTACGAATTTAGGTGACTCAAACAAATTAATGAATGAGGCGACATCTTTTATTGCCCATCCCATTTTCTCGAAAATTTGAGGATACAGTACTCTTGTTATAGTACTGGTACTATGATACAGTAATACTACACTGCACCTATTCAAATTAGTATATACTAAACTCACTTGACATCAGAGCTGTTCAGTACTTCAAGTAAAAGTACTTGAAGTACTTTACTTGAAGTACTTTTATATTTAGGTACTTGGTACTTGGTACTTGGAGTATTTCTAAAATGTACTTGAGTTTAGTACTTGATTTTGCCAAGTACTTTACTCCAAGTACTTCACTCAGTATTTTAAATACTATTGAATTACTTGACGTAAATTTATTTTATTGATTTAATCAGGAACTACAAAACCGAATGCTTTGAAATCTTGCAGATGTTTTAAGGTTATAAAGAGCATAATAAATTTTTAGTCAAAATATATTTGGTTATCTTCTACAAAAAACTGATGACGTCAGCTCAAAAGTTTGCCGAATAAATCGTATCTAAAATGTACAAAATATGATGAGTCTGTACTTGTGATTTATCATTCCATTCATATTTTTGGATTTGCATATGCAGGGTGACTCAAAAAAATTAATGAAGGCGTGAATTTATTTTATCGATTTAATCGGGAATTACAAAACCGAATGCTTTGAAATCTTGGGAATATTTTAAAGTTATTATAAGCATGGTAAACTTTTGTTCAAAATGTATTTGTTCATCCCTCCTAAAAAAATTGATGACGTCACCCTTAAATTTTGCTGAATAAATCCTATCTAAAATGCAAAAAATATGATGAGTTTGTACCTGTGATTTATCATTCCATTTATATTTTTTAGATTTTCTTAAGAGGTGGTTCAAAAAAATTAATGAAGTCAATTTATTTTATTGATTAAATTAAAGGCAACACTTATTATTAGTATTACACCCCAACCAACCCAATTTGGTAGACACTCAGTATTTTAAATACTATTGAATTACTTGAAGTATGAGAGTGGAAATTTCAAATACTTTAGTCTCTATTTTACGAAGTTTTCACATCTCAAAATAGGGTCTGTTAAATACTTGAAGTTATTAATTCAATTATTTGATTAGATGTATTTTTATAGTAAAATCGTGTTTGTTTCCTGTGAGGTTATATTTTGATCTGTGATTGTGGATATCTTATCCACAATATGACGTACATTTCTAGGTACTTGCATAATGCCGATAGATAGGTAGGTAAGAAAATTAATGTCATAAATATGTCATTTGAGAGTCGATGACGACAGCAGAAGGGTCGGAGATCTGTGTAAAATTTTCAGCGATGTAAAGTTGTGAATATATGAATTTTATTAAAAAATCAGAACGTTTTGGTGGTGAACCAAAATTCAAAATATTAAAAAAAGGCAACAGAAGCCTGAGAAAATACCATACAGCGCCGATGTTTTTGTTATAAATTAATAGTAAGCATACCTAGACAACGCCGTCATGTATTTTATTTTAAATTTTAAATTAGAAATAGACGTTAATTTTGTCGAAGGCATTGTGTCAACAGAAAGATGTAAAAGTATTTCAAAAGAATATTGTTTATAAATAACATAGTATTATTAATAAGTGAGCTACCATTCTGCATTTAAGTTGATGCTTATGCAATTTTTTATGTGGCGAAATATGTATTATTGTATACTTAAATTCTGAGTATTAAAAAATTCAGTTCTAAAATATATTAAGCTTTTTTAAAAAAACAGGAAAAGTTATCTAATTCTACAGTATTTCAAATAATTAGAAAGTACTTGAAGCATTTTCAGTACTTCAAGTATTTGTAAGTACTTGAAGTATACCTCCAGTACTTCAAGTACTCGTAAGTACTTGAAGTAATGTACTTGGCTTGTACTTGAAGTACATCTGAAAAGTACTTGATACTTGAAATACTCTTGCTGAAAGTAAGTACTTGGTACTTTACTTGAACACTATTTCAAGTAGTACTTTGTATTTGGTACTTCAAATACTTTTTTTGAGTACTTTGAATAGCTCTGCTTGACATATACCTTGTTAAACTTTTATGACTTAAGCGGCTTAAGCCAAAGCACCCTTATATGTCAAACTGGTTATTGTATAACTTACCCCAGTTCAGATATACCTAGTAAAACTTTACAGCTCCATTATTTCAACAATGAACAGTAATAATCCTTGCGGTACGGGTCTACAAAGCTTACAATAGCCCGTTTGACTTATAAGGGTGGTTTGGCTTAAACCGCTTAAGTCATAAAACTTTTAGAAGGTGTATGTCAAGTGAGTTTAGCATTATGTGTCCTTGTTAAAATATTGATGACGTAAAAAAAATGTGTATATGAAAAAACTCACTAGAAACATAAATACATAGGGTGCTTCTTTACCTGTACTTTAACAACCACAAATATATTAATTTTAACTCATAGGGATCGCCATCAAAAAAAAAAATCTCAAAGTCAAATTTTATCATTTTACTTCCCGAGCGTAAGCAAAGGAAGTATTGTAATCGAGTCCGTCGGCCGACTCTCTACTTTTACGTTTTCTCGATCTTTCATGACCCCTAGAAGACGAAGAAATAGGTCTCCCATTTCCGTCTGTCTGTCCGTCTGTCCGTCCGTCTGTCCGTCTGTCCGTCTGTTGTCCCGGATTTTTATTAGACAGATAATCTCCGAAAGTACTCTACCGATTGTTGTGAAATTTTGTACTTATATTAAGAATATCATGTAGATGGTAAAACGCTAACCAAAATTTGTCTAATCATCCCCACCACTAATGCGATGACGTCACTTCAAAATTGTACATAGTAAATGGGTTTTCAATTGTATAAAATAACATAGTCGTACACATGTAGTTTACAACTCTGAATCGACTTTTCACCCGAAACGTCCAGATTTTTGGAAAAAAAATCAAAATTATAAAACAACATTTTGAAATTCAATTTTTAATCTGCTAACCCGAATGCTTTGAAATGTTGCAGATGTTTTAAGGCTATAAAGAGCATCATAAATCTTTAGTCAAAAAATATTTGCTTATCCCCTCCAAAAACTTGATGACGTCAGCTCAAAAGTTTGTGGAATAAATCATATCTAAAATGTACAAAATATGATGAGTCTGTACTTGTGATCTATCACTCCATTCATATTTTTTGGATTTGCATATACAGGGTGACTCAAAAAAATTAATGAATGCGTAAATATATTTTATTGATTTAATCAGGAACTACAAAACCGAATGCTCTGAAATCTTGCAGATGTTTTAAGGTCATAAAGAGCATAATAAATGTTTAGTCAAAATATATTTGCTTATCCCCTCCAAAAACTTGATGACGTCAGCTCGAAAGTTTGCCGAATAAATCATATCTAAAATGTACAAAATATGATGAGCCTGTACTTGTCATTTATCACTCCATTCATATTTTTTGGATTTGCATATACAGAGTGACTCAAAAAAATTAATGAATGCGTAAATATATTTTATTGATTTAATCAGGAACTACAAAACGGAATGCTCTGACATCTTGCACATGTTTTAAGGTTATAAAGAGCATAATAAATGTTCAGTCAAAATATATTTGCTTATCCCCTCCAAAAACTTGATGACGTCAGCTCGAAAATTTGCCGAATAAATCATATCTAAAATGTACAAAATATGATCAGTCTGTACTTGTGATCTATCACTCCATTCATATTTTTTGGATTTGCATATACAGGGTGATTCAAGAAAATAAATGAAAGCGTAAATTTATTTTACTGATTTACTCAGGAACTACAAAACCGAATGCTTCGAAATCTTGAAGATATTTTAAAATTATCATAAGCATGGTAAATTTTTGATCAAAACGTATTTGGTCGTCCCCCCTAAAAAATTTATGACGTCACCACAAAATTTTGCTGAATAAATCCTATCTAAAATGTACAAAATATGGTGAGTCTCTTCTTGTGATTTATCATTCCATTCAAATTTTTTCGATTTGCATATACAGGGTGACTCAAAAAAATTAATGAATGCGTAAATTTATTTTATTGATTTAATCAGGAACTACAAAACCGAATGCTTTGAAATCTTGCAGATGTTTTAAGGTTATAAAGAGCATAATAAATTTTTAGTCAAAATATATTTGGTTATCTTCTACAAAAAACTGATGATGTCAGCTCAAAAGTTTGCCGAATAAATCGTATCTAAAATGTACAAAATATGATGAGTCTGTACTTGTGATTTATCATTCCATTCATATTTTTGGATTTGCATATGCAGGGTGACTCAAAAAAATTAATGAAGGCGTGAATTTATTTTATCGATTTAATCGGGAATTACAAAACCGAATGCTTTGAAATCTTGGGAATATTTTAAAGTTATTATAAGCATGGTAAACTTTTGTTCAAAATGTATTTGTTCATCCCTCCTAAAAAAATTGATGACGTCACCCTTAAATTTTGCTGAATAAATCCTATCTAAAATGCAAAAAATATGATGAGTTTGTACTTGTGATTTATCATTTCATTCATATTTTTTAGATTTTCTTAAGAGGTGGTTCAAAAAAATTAATGAAGTCAATTTATTTTATTGGTTAAATTAAAGGCAACACTTATTATTAGTATTACACCCCAACCAACCCAATTTGGTAGACACAAAATTTGTTAAAGGAAAAACTCGGTTGAAACATAAGGGTAGCACGCTTATTTACATCGACTTTAACATTACAGACCTGCATTTGTTTTATGCGCTCACTTGGTTCCGCGAATGTGAAATAGATATGTTTATAATCAACCAATTGTGAATTTCACCGTCAAGAATTAAAATAAAACCCAACGTTTTATATAATAAGCGGAAGTCGAAGCAATAAAACCGATGGTCGTTTTGTTTACAGTTTCTCTGTTTGACTCTCACGTATGCTGTTACGCCTGTCATCTTAAATTAAGAATGTTTATACATACACGATTTTCAGTTGCCTCTGATACGTATACGTGAGTAAATTGTTTCGTTATTTTATTGATTATTACAAATCAATATTCAAAACGACCCAATTCATTTTCCCGAAAATTTGAGAATATAATAATTTTATTCTTAGTATTACACTACATCTATCCCAACTGATATACGTGTCCTTGCAAAAATGTTGATGACGTCATCGCAATTTTTTTTTAAATTCCCACTACAAAAATGTAATGAGAAAAAAAACACAATAGGCATGCAGTCGTCAAGTTTCCGACAGCGAGGGAAGTACTGTCTAAACTCTTTAGACCAATTTTTTCGAACCTGTATTTGTCCGACTGAGGCGAAGGAAGTTCTGTGGAAATAACCTTCGACCAATTTTTAGTAATAATATTATCTGTTTCTACATTTGAAATAATGAATGTGTGAGTTTTGTCGCTTTAGTATTGGTTTTAAAGTTAACACACGTTGCAGTCCGCGCTAGGCAAAATTTTGAAATGACGACATCAACTTGTTGATAGGTATGATTAGACAAATCGGTTAGTGTTTTACCATTTACACGATATTCTCAACATACATATAAAATTTGACAAGAATCAATCCGTTAGTTTCGGAGATTATCTGTCTAACAAAAATCGATGCAGAATGGTATAACGTTTATCTCCACAACATCGAAACACAAAAAATATTTGCCAACGAGTTTCGCCGACCATGTTGACAAAGCGAAACTTTTAACATTTTAGCATTGCCTAGATAATGCCAACGTGGTTGGCGAAACTCGTCGGCAAATATTTGGTATGTTTTCGGTGTTGTGGGGATAAACGTTATATTATTATGTCGCATCAAGTAATCAAAATGATTCCACCGACACAGAAGGCAGACAACAGACAAGACAGAAACGGGATACCTACCTTTTCGTACTTTAGTGGTCATGAAACATGGAGAAAACTGAAAGTAATCTTTCGTCAATTGAATCCTGTTACAATAGTTCCTTCTTTCCTTATAGATTCGGGAAATAAAAATATAACTTTGTGTCGTGAAGAGGTACAGTGACGCTTCCAAAATTTCATTATTTCTACTCGTTCTGAGGATATTAAGACTGCTACATACTATGGAATGAATAAGCCATCATAAAAGGCTTCGTCTCCAAATCCAACTTTTTGAACAACAAATATTAACAACATATGAGTTGGAGCACCACCTTCTTGAAAGCACTAAAACAGATTTGGGGATTAGACAAATGTGGATTTTCATACTTCGGAAATATGGCCGCCACATTTGACGAACGAACGAGTGATGCAGGTGATAATGTCACTGACTATCAAACCCAATAGTTTAAATTAAATATAAAATCGTAATGAAAAACTCGCCTTTTCGCCTAGGTAGGCAAGAATTTCATCTTCTCTTACGTAGAAAACTTTGTTCTTTTGTCGCTATTGACAAAAACTTGAAAATATCTTGTCGTAAAGATTTTTATATTTCACAGGTAACAGTTTTCCTCGTAACAATTTTGCTTTTTCTAATACGTATGTCGGCATTTGATTTTCACAGCTGTACATTTATTTAAAGCGTTCAAGTTTGTTTAAAAAACAGATAACATTTTCCATAGCTATTCATGACTAACGCGACCAACAAAAAAAATAATAAGTATAACACGTGTTGAAAGGAACTCGACTGCGTCTGGTTACCTTGCAACATTTTCGAATTTTAAACTTAAACTTTTAAACGCAGTTATATGTGTTAATAACCAAACTTCATTTTAATATTTTATACATCTTAAAAATGCATAGAAATAAATTTAGCGATATTTTTAAAACAACACTACTTTTTAAACTCAAACTTTCCGACATGATTTGTGTGTATGTATAACGAAAGTAGTTATGTTTGTTATTGTTAATACGGTATTCGTACCGTAAATTCCGCTATCGCCGAAGTCCGCTTTGTCGACTGTGGTCACGTGACGCTCAGGTCGAAGATGACACAGGTGTCTGTGGCGACAAACGGCGGCAAACGGCGTCGGCGGCAACTAAACCTTATTGAATTCATTACTGTTTATTAATGCAGTTAGTACCAACCTAATTACAATTACTGACACCGGCGCGCGCCACAAAGAATCTCACACAATCTTATTACTCCCAACTGAATGTAGTTACTCAACGCTCGAGACCCATCCATACACCCGCTTAATGCCGCCTCGGCTCTTTCTCTGGCCCGACGCCGTTTTCAAATATTTACATAATTCGACGACCACTTTACCACTTTACACCGGCTGATTACGCGACAAGGATTAACGCGGCGCTCGTCCTGCAGGATCCGCTCCTAAGCGAAGCGCTCGCTATAAATAAGCACGTACTTTGTTCGTTAATCGAAGCTTCAACTGCATGCATAATTATTCCGGTAATGGATTGCATAGTCCTGATATGAATCTGCTTTGATTCAAACGCGAGCTTCGGGCTGTAATACACCCACAAGTACCCACCTAAAGCCATTTAGCACTTAGCTGTAGAGTTAAGTAAATGGCAACAAAACATGTTAGCTTTGTAATTTAGCGATTGCGAGTAGAGGAGCACGGCAGGGCGTGCTTTGCTTTGGGAAATTGGAGACATCATTTCGAGAAAATGCGTTTTTTAAGTCATTTTTTATCACAATTATAGCTAACGTAACAAAAAAATAATAACAACACGTTACACTCGCTAACGAAAAAAAAAATTTACACCAATGTCAACGAGATTTGCCAGTTATGTTCACAATTTTTCTCACAAACTATCTAACTAACTGATACTTGCACTTTATACCAAGTTCTTCACCGCCTTGATTAAATTAAAATGCTTTTCGTCAGTTTGTAATCTCAAAAATACAGGGGTTTTTATAAATTATTCCAAGAGCGTAGTTGGCCATGGATTTCAAAAATCCTGCTTCGCTGAAATTATACCTCATTATGACAGTTCTCATTTGTCATTAAAGTCATTTGTAAACTGTCATTTAAAGTCATCCTTTTTATTGTTCTAACGTTTTTCAAAAGTAAATTACAGTAATTCTCGTTGATCGAAGCTCAAAACAACAAAATAGTCGTTTTCAAAACTTTTGGTGCTTGCGTATGTACGAAAATTTTGTTTTGGGACATTCGTAAATGAAGAGTGTGTGTTTTCTGTAACCGCTTGTAAGCACGAATATCGGGCCCATCGGGCCAAATACCGTAATTTAATAAAACAAAAAAAATCGTTAGAAGCTCACATTAGAAATGTAATCAACAGACTTGTTCGAACTGGCACTGTCAACAAGGGGAGATCTCCTGGAAGACTTTCAGTATCTGAGGAAGTTGCTGATGATTTGAGACAACTTAAGCAAAATCCGTAAACATCTTTGACAAGATTTGCTCAACAGTCAAGAGTTCCTGTTGCAACATGTAATTGAACAATGGGTATTGACAAAAGCATTACAGAACATTTTTGAAATGAAAAAGAGAGTCACCATGTGCCTTAAAGCAAATGGAGAACATTTTCAACATTTGCTGTGATATTTAACCGCAATAAATTTGTTTCTTTTTATTATAATGAATTAGTTTTATTTTTTAATGAGATTTGAAACATTTAAGCAATTAGTTATATAGATGCGTGTGGTCTTTGTCATGTGTCGTTGGGCATTTAGTAAAGATCAAATCTGAGACGCTGCACGTATTCATGACCTACTTGGACCCTATCTATAATCATTTATAGAAACCCTGTATCTTCGAGAAAAAGGGCTTTTGAAATTTGGTAAATTTTATATTATTTTAATTTTGTCCTCGGCTTGTCGAAAAATCTTTAGAAGTTTAGCCCCAAGCAAAGGTACAAATCATTCGTATTAAGAAATATTCTAAAAAAAATAACCCTTTGACAATTCAAGAGGTAAATGAAAATAACCAGAAGCGTTTTACTGTAGCGTTTTTAAAGAGCGGAAAATTAAGAGATTAATTTCAAAAGTTTCTTTTAGAGAAAAATGGAAATTGTTGTCTAATTGTGATGAGAATAGTTTAGCAAAATATATATACATCAGATGTTCAGTTTAAAAAGTTATCAATTTGGCGCTAATTTTTTTTTAACATCACGAAGTATAGTCGCCTCACCACTTTAAGAAACTTTGACTAAAGTTATAAATCATAGCGACAAAGAAACCTGTCGGATTTAAGTACCTACTTTACCAATGTTCGCAATCGACCAACACCACTTCTGTAGTAATTCTAAATACAATGTCCACTGTGAAGAGGTTTCAAGACACGAAGTAAAGAAAGCACTACACTTTAACATGTACATACCAACGGAGAATTTTTCTGAGAGTCGCCAAATGCTTAATTTAAACTTCTCGGCATTGTCGATAATTTAAATTTTTTTCACTAATACTTAAAAATTTCTTTGGTTAGCCGTCGTGTTACACACTTTAAACGTAAACGGTTAAATAATAATGTTTCATAAGTTAATTCGCACTTGACAAACAAAACCACCCCAGCTTTGCCTTTTGGGAAAAACCCATATTTACTCGTACTATAAGCAGTGTGGGGTTGAAGAGAGTTATGACTTGGTCCCGAGTAATCTGTTGGCCTAATCTTTAAATTTTATTGTACGGTCTAATCTCAGGACCGCTTTACCTGTTACCTGTCCGTTGTAAAGAGGTAACTTCACAAATAAAATAACTAAAAATGCCCCAATTTTACTATCCGTGTCCGTTGTTGGGAGTGTCCGTTGTTTGGAGGATTCTTTACATTCTTACAATCTTCAGAAAATTTCAATTCTAGCTTTAGTTATCTTTAAAATAGGTATAGTACCAAATAGTTTAAACCAGAATCTGAAATATTTGCACTTAAATAATTCAATGATTCAAAAAAACCGTTTTATTAGGAACATGTCAAATTGTTCTTAAGTTTCTCGAATAGTTTGATCATGTCATTCAGAATAGGTTAGCACCAGTAAGCTACGTATGTAATTAAAATAGTGAAAGTAATGTAGTAAAATATTGCTAATGAAATAATAATTATAAATAAGCTTGTCAGAAATTTTTATACCTCAGAACGAGACCCACTTCATGGACCTAGGAAATTCAGTAAATGCCCTTTAAACCGAAATATTTGTCCCATTTATTAAAAACAAAATCTCAGGTCACAATTCATTCAAATATTGTACCGCGTGATCAGAAATGACTGAATCTGTTGGCAATCCTAGACTATGAATTGAAATTAGTATCATGACGTTTTCTATAATTTCCGGTCAGCTGTTAAGATTGAGAGATTAACATTTTTAATTTAAAATTAAAAATTTCTATATCGGAATAAAAAGTAACTGTGTTAACAATAAAACCCACTTAACGTATGGCAACCATTTACCTAATATAAGTAAAAGTCGTAAAACCCTCATTTAATGACAGCTTGAAAATTCCACACATCATAGATAAAAAGCCAAAATTAAATCCTTTTGGATGTCTTTTGGTAATTTTAAATTTAAAAATGTAATATCCAATCCTTGACTACTCAAAAACTTAGGAAGTTAAAGAGATAATATTTCCTCCCACGTGATAACTTCTTCTGCCTGATTTGTATTGCAAAGTTTATTTAAAATTTCGATTAAGGTTTACTAGTAAAGATCTGCATATTAAAAGTACTTCGAGTAAAGGCAGTATCATTCGACAAATGTTTTAATTCCTTGAAAAAACTTTTACATGCAGTTTTTTTAACAGTTCTGAAAAACTTTTACGTGTAGATTATTAGTAGAGTTAAAACTTCTGGAAACCACAACAGTAATTTTTGGATGCAAATGAAGTTTTTAAGCCTCCGTCTAATGCTGTGTTTTTATTATTGTATGCAATTTATAGAATATATATTTGTATTATAAACTCTGTGATGTTTGAGTAAAAGTTTTTTATACAAGGAGATCCAGCATACTTTGCAGCGGATTAGTTAGCAGATTTCATCTTGAAGTATTTTTCGTATATTTATGGTAGAAGTTATACCAAACAACTAAATATCGAGTTCCAAATTGACTCCAGTTTTGATTTCACGCTTCTAAATATACCACTAATGCGGGGGCATAACAACGTGCAGCAAGGTCAGCTTCCTCTGATAAAGTGGACTTTTTGACCTCATATAGAATATCTAGCCCTTAAAGATATTTCTTCTAAATTAATATCTAAACCCAACAATACTCTTAATGACAAATTAATGAGGGTAGTAACCTGTTGTTTATAATGAAATATAATAGAAAAACAATCTCATTAAAAGTTGGCTTCAAAGACTTAATTTTAACGTCAGATCCAGGATTTTGTTATTAATTGTTAATTTTTTACTTCTTTAGTTATCTTCTTCCTGAAGTTGGTTACATTGTAAGTTATTTATGCCCGTTTGCACAGCACTTTTAATCACCAACCATCAATTAATTTGCAAAACAAATCTGTGAAATTAAGTAAAACATAACGCTAATTAGGTAGTTAAAAGTGCAGTGAAAACGGGTGGAGACTTAAATAATGTATTGGCTACGTGTACAGCGATAAAGTTGTAAAGTACTGACCCATAGCTTGATCTAAATCCCACATAACTTTTAGTGCACATTTACATTAGCAACAATTAAGCCACCCAACAACTTTTAAGTGAAATTTAGTGTAGACAAATTTTTAGAGCGGCATCTCACCGCACATTACTAAAACATTAGCTCAATAGGTTATGGCACCGTTTGTGTCACAAAACTCTTTCTAATTTTGTAGATAGTATTGTTCTTTGTGTTATAAATTTCGTTGCTCTTATTTATTAGTGTCATTAACCAAAAATACATGAAAAACTGCTAGCTATTTCATGGGTATGACGATAAAATGAATACCATCCGCTTGGGTCGGGCTATTTGCTCGGCTTAGTTGGTTATGGAAGAATGATTTGGGGGGGAGGGGGGTCCTCCAGAAAAGCCTGCAGTCTAGACAAATGCCTAGACTCTGGTACATGCAGTGTTTTTCCAAAGAGTGGTTCCAACGCCTCTGTGCAGAAATAACATGACTAGTTTTGTTTGGATTGCCAGGTAAGCCATTTAATCGATACCATTGCTCAACAAGTCAAGCTTTCTACGTGAGCTCTTTACCTACGCTGAGAAATTTCCTTTTTTGAAAGGATTGTTAACCCTGTGTAGGAATTACTTTAATATCCATGGCGAACCTAGATCTGCATGGATTGATTTTAGTGTTAGCATCGCATGGACCCATCTAACAAGTAACGGACCCCCGCCACAGTTAATTAAATATGAACACATGGATTCAAAGGTTGTATTGTCAAACGCCCACTCTATATAGAAATGTTCCAAGTGAGTAAAATCCACCCTCCAACCCTCTATCGCCGTAACATTTTGATGCAGGACCGACTCCATAGATTTTCTCACCTGGTAAACAGGTTGATTCGGGTGCAGAGGCATATTCCCTAGCAGCTACTCCCGTGCATTTCTGTCAACCAGTCTTTCCCATAGGTCTTTCCAAAGCCTTTAGGAGAGACCACGTTAGGCTGATGGGTTTAAAATTTTTAGCAGGTTTAGGGATAAATACAGCTCTTACTACCTTCCAGCCACTAGGTACATAGTCCAGAGCGAAGAAAGCTCTAATGGAATAAACGAGTTATAGCTGCTTTCAAAATAAGAGAACAGAACCCCCTGCAGCGACCCTACTTGACTTAAGGATATCATAATAGGGCCATAAGCTTAATCCATTATACCTGGTACAAGCTGTCAATCATTCCTATTGGCCCACCTACCGCTTAGGGTTGGAAAACCCAAAAAGTCAAGTCAGTTTTTCAGGTAGTTTTACTCTCTTATTTTGAAAGCAGCTATAACTGCTCATTTCAACTACTCTGGAGTGACGAGAAGGGGTGTGAGTTGGTAATTCCTTAACCTATGAAGGAATGAATAATATATTAGAAGTATGTTCACCTTTCCTTTTGGTCCTTTTAAACTTTAAGTCTGTTCACGCTTCAGAAATAGACTGACTTATTCGTGGTCCACTACTTATTTTTGCGTTTACGACGTAGAAACTTACTAGGTAGAATTTGGTGTTGGATCACGGACTAAATGTTCATGATAAACGTAGTCATTAATCCTTAAATTTTTGCGAAATCTTATTGTGCATGCCAAAAATTTGATACGAACAAAAATAAACACATTGTCAGTCCAAATATTTTTTTCATTTATTTATGAATCAGCTTCATGGCACGTTTTATGATACAATCCTTTTCACTATCGTATGGGTGATCCCTTGAAGGAATTTCTAAAACAGCTGGCACAGCTTCCTCATGAGCATCCACCACGCTTCTAATCATGTCAGCTATGTATTGACATATAAGGATTATAGCAATATCTTTTCGTTTTATAAAATTCATAAAACAAGCTTTAATTACTTGAATGTCTGTATCTTTCTTAACAACTAGAAAGTTAGGTCGATTCTGTTTATCATAGTCTCCCAGTCCAACCATTAGAAACCCAACGCATGTGTCTTCGTCTCCTATTACAGCCATTAATCTGTTAGGTACAGCTAAAGTGGGATGACGTAAAATCTTTTCTTGTGAGGCCGGTTTTCGATTAGGATCTTCTAGATCTTTCGTTTTCATATTTCTCACTGTACCATGTAAAACACAAAAACTTTAGAATTTATTAACTATGATAATATGAACGATAAGTATGTCACATTTTCACTTTAAATGTCACATGTCACACTGCAATTGTAGTTATATATCTGGATGTACAAAAATGCACACATTCCTGTTACGTGTTTAGACATAATGAAGCACTTGGGAGTCGCTGCTCCCGCTTTTTCCACCTTTCGGTTACCCTCTCGAATGGGCGCGCTGCAGCGGAAGACAGCAACCATGGTGGGGGGTGGGTAAAGTTGTGTCATTGCCACTCAATACCCGATCTCGGGCTTGTCAAAAAGATCTCCATGGCTTGCGATACTTGTCGGACAACAAGAATTATCCCCCGTAGACATTTACCGCCTGGCTTTCTCGTACGCGTTATCACCCCTAGGTTTGTTACCAGTTGAGTACCAATGCGGCAAAAGTAACTGCTAAAATACATTCTACTTGGTTTAGAAACTTAAGGCTCTGTTGGCCTGTCGCCAGACACCCATTTTGTAGAAACACCCTACACAAGCAAAACTGGATCATTGTTGAAACATGTCTTACCTGATAGCTGTACCGGATAAGTTAATATTGCTCTTCACACATCCCGCGTAAGAGGGTAACATTTGCCAATCCCGGTTTCCCAGACTCGAAAGAGCCTCCTGTTTAGGCAACAGGAACCTTTATCGTTCAGTTCGGTGTCAACAGAAGACATAAAAAAGTTATGCAAGCCTTAAAAACCAACACATCAGTATTCGAGAATATTATACTAAAAATTTTAAACTACCGTAACCATTCTATTTGCAAACCCTTATTTATGTACCTAATTAACTTTCCTTTCGAATATGGAATAATTTCTTCAGTTGGAAAACGGTTGTCATAATTCATTTAATCAGTCTTAGCAACCGACTATCACAAATCCGGCCAAGTGGTTTGCAACCAATTGCTAAATTGTCAGAAAATAAATTAATTATCAAGTTACAATTTAATTTTACAAATAAGCTTAAGCTTCTTTCTAAATGTCAGTCAGACTTAAGAGCCAACCTTAACGGTGTTATTAAGTGTAGCAGCCAATTTTTCAGCAGAAATAGTTCGCTCGCAACTCTCATTTTTTCGTCTTCCTTGACTAAAGTAAAAAATGCGAAATGCGTAGTCATCACTCATTAGCTTCTATTCACTGAATTTGCAATATTATGGTCTTGAGCTCTCTTTTTTTAAATTACTAAATAATAATCTCATGAATGAGTCAAACGATAATTAATCTTACAAAATCAACTCTCAGTTTAAAAACACATCTCTGAAGGCAGCACCTTTTCACTCATACGGTTTGTGGTCTGTGCTGCAGGTTTTTCTTTTGATTCATCTCATCTCCTATAAGCCAACGACATTTAGCTGTTTGGTTTTTTTGAATTCAAAATATTAATACAGCGCAGCGCTTATAAATCATAATTTAGAATGGTTAGAACAATTCGGTCACTTGCGAATGGTCTACATTTAAATTCCTCTATTTGTAAAGTTTTATATATCGACACAACTCGATCATGAGAAAAAGGTTATTCCTTTTAACACTAATGTTGTTATACATAGTCCCATAATTGATCTGTCAGCAGGGAAAATTTTTGGGTTTGGCAGCATGTTGTAGAAAAAGCTCCAAGGTGGTTTGTAAAACTGTATGAATTTTAGTATATTCTACCGTCATATCTTAAATAGTCGTTAGTGGTTGATACCTAGCGTCCAATTGTAAGTAGAATTACGACGTCTCAAAACAGCGTTGCTATGATAATGTCACAAACATCTAATGTAAGTAAATCTGTTTTTTTGGCGACATCAGCAATGCCATTTTACAACATCACCATAGCAATTACTTGCGTTGCGACGTTGCTAAACTAACTTGAAATTAGCCCCTAGTTTATTTGAGCGTTGTACTGAATTTTACTATAGTTTTCTAACCGAATGGCAAAATAATTCAAAATAATTCCGCAACGGTTCATCCTACGGAAAAAAGTATTGCATACAAAGATAAAATGATGACAAAATGTGGCACATTTTTTGTATAAACGTTTTTTATAAGCCTAATATTTAACGTTGTACAGCGTTGGTAAAGTGAACTTTTACGAAAAAATTCAAACAATATCTAACACTAGAGTAGAAGGAGCCTACTGGTCAAATTTCATGCTTCTAGCTTCAGCAACACTGGCCGAGCGCCATCCTCCGTGACGCATGATATTACTCATACTTTTTCCAGAATTGGCCAGAAGACTTGCAGATGTCCTACGAAACGAATGACTTGTGTAGGAGCTGCCGTTAAGTAAATTCAAAAATTTGGCCACAACGCTGGGAATACCACCAGCTTTGTGGATTCCTACGGGTTGGACAGTACATTTTCCTTTTTGGTAATTCAGAAAAAAAATCTGCTATAAGACGTTGTTTCCGGTCGAATCGCAATATATTTTCTGACTATTTCCAATAAATTGTTTTTTCCTGGTAATATTACAAACGATCTATCCTTTTTAGTTTTTATATCGACGATCTTAACCAAACAATGTTTTTCATTATCTTCCACGTCAATAAGAAAACCAATTCCTGGCGTCTACACGCTCCTGCGACACCAAAAATAAAAATGACCTATAAAATATACCTTTAATTATGCATCTGAAAAGTATTAGCATACATACTTTGTTTAACAAATGATATTCGTCTTGGGCATTTAATAGAAAGGAATCCACATTTTCATTGGTTAAAACATTGTTAAAACCAGCGATTTTTTTGCCGTATACCCTTCGCCTTCTCTTTTAAGATATGGTATAATACTAGGGAATTTGCTAATATCTACGCCTTCCTTTAAGTCGATCGTAGTACGCAACATTGAGTACTTGCTCCATAAGCTAGATGCCTTATGCGACGCCAGATCAGTAGCAAAGGACGCCAATATGGCATTTTCGTCAGTTTTCTTTATTTGTTTCTTCAAACACCATCTCTTGTATGCATTGTAGGTCTCTTCGTATACACTTCTATATTTACTAGGAAGGAGAGTTACCTTCGCTTTGGACGCTATTGAAGCTATTTCGTCCATTTTCTGTTTTTTTGCTTGTATTTCAAATAACTATAAATGACAACCACACGAAAACACAAATCTCGCAAATCCATAAATAAAGTTTGTAGCGTGACCATAGCACACTTTGAAAGCATCACAATTTTCGATGCAGAATGTAATTCTTGTAGGACAATTTTCTTCAGTGCAATCAAACATAAAGTTTTGTATGTTATTCGTACATAATTAGACTTTGTGGACTTGTCCTATTTATTGGCCTCGCTCGCAAGCTCGCTCTGCCATAAACTATAGGGCTCGTCCACAAAGACCTATCTTATCTATTATTACATAAATAGCTATTACTATTTCAAAGGAAGACATATCCATATTTTCAGACGTCACCAACATTTTTTTCAACATGGAAATTTTTGTTCATACAGAGGACGAGCGACAACTTTTGTTACTGATTAACTCTTGAGCGGCTCACTCTATTTTCCACTCACTTGATCCATACGCATAGCATGCTTCTCTACGTTATGTATGTACAATAATATACATATCTTTGTTATAATTTATAGGTGTTATCATAAAAAAAAGTAAATTCGCAAAATCAAATTTTATAATGTTTCGAAAAATATGGATATGTTGGACTGTACTTCAGAGACCACAGAAATTCTGTCAAAATAAACTTGGACTAATTTTTTTTTCGATAACGCTTATAGAAAAGGTTAAAAATATGAATATATTATTAAACCACAGATAAAGGAACACGTCGCAATATAAATTTTGAGCGAGATTTAAACAGCATTTTGAAATGATCGTAAAATTTTTGGCGAAATGGAACAGATAAGTTTTCATTAATTTTTTTATCATATAGATATGATAAATTGGTAAAATTTCCCAGTAATCACCCGTAGCTCCAGGAATTAGCGGTCCAATACAATCACCAACAAGCAGACGTCGGTAGACGACAGACAGGCGCTGAAAATCCTATCCAGACGGAAATAGGTAACCGACATTTTCATATTCGACAAGATGTAAAAACTAAAGAAAAAATATATAACTTAAAATAAAATTGTATGTCACTCTTGGGCGAAACTTCTTTGGCAGTGTCATTCGTGTACACGAAAGTACCAAATTGTACACTAGTAGGTACTGCAAATACAAACAAAATTTTATTACAGCTTTATTTATTTTCAGTTAATGCAAAGATTAATTCACATAAACTACTTATTATATATTTATGCGCAGTTATTCTATGACAAGAAAGCGCAAGCGTCGTTCTACATTGCTCTGCAAAAAAAAACGTAGTTCATTTATTTTGTTTGCAATAGACACGGAACAAAATTACAGGACACGAACTCAGGACTGTAGAAAGAATATAGCTTTTACATCTAATTGTTTCAAAAAATCAGTTGTTTTCTGCACACGATGGCTAGCCACGTTATCGTAGTGGATGAATCAAGTGTCCCAACGCAAAAATTACCGTAAACTTTCTAGAAATTCAAACGCTTAAGAGAGACAAATATTTGTGTGCCAGTCTGAGATTTCCCTTCTTCTCTTATTCTAACATTCATTACTGTCCTAACAATGCTTCTTTTTCTAAAAAAAAAAAAATTGGTCTAAAGAGTTTAGACAGTACTTCCCTCGCTGTCGAAAACGTGACGACTGTATGCCTATTATGTTTTTTTTTCGCAGTGGATTTCAAAGAATTCGGTTTTGTAGTTCCTGAGTAAATCAATAAAATAAATTTACGCATTCATTAATTTTTTTGAGTCACCCTGTACATTCAGATCCAAAAAATATGAATGGAGTGATAGATCACAAGTACAGACTCATCATATTTTGTACATTTTAGATACGATTTATTCGGCAAACTTTTGAGTTGACGTCATCAAGTTTTTGGAGGGGATAAGCAAATATATTTTGACTAAACATTTATTATGCTCTTTATAACCTTAAAACATCTGCAAGATGTCAGAGCATTCCGTTTTGTAGTTCCTGATTAAATCAATAAAATATATTTACGCATTCATTAATTTTTTTGAGTCACTCTGTATATGCAAATCCAAAAAATATGAATGGAGTGATAAATGACAAGTACAGGCTCATCATATTTTGTACATTTTAGATATGATTTATTCGGCAAACTTTCGAGCTGACGTCATCAAGTTTTTGGAGGGGATAAGCAAATATATTTTGACTAAACATTTATTATGCTCTTTATGACCTTAAAACATCTGCAAGATTTCAGAGCATTCGGTTTTGTAGTTCCTGATTAAATCAATAAAATATATTTACGCATTCATTAATTTTTTTGAGTCACCCTGTATATGCAAATCCAAAAAATATGAATGGAGTGATAGATCACAAGTACAGACTCATCATATTTTGTACATTTTAGATATGATTTATTCCACAAACTTTTGAGCTGACGTCATCAAGTTTTTGGAGGGGATAAGCAAATATTTTTTGACTAAAGATTTATGATGCTCTTTATAGCCTTAAAACATCTGCAACATTTCAAAGCATTCTGGTTAGCAGATTAAAAATTAAATTTCAAAATGTTGTTTTATAATTTTGATTTTTTTTTCAAAAATCTGGACGTTTCGGGTGAAAAGTCGATTCAGAGTTGTAAACTACATGTGTAGGACTATGTTATTTTATACAATTGAAAACCCATTTACTATGTACAATTTTGAAGTGACGTCATCGCATTAGTGGTGGGGATGATTAGACAAATTTTGGTTAGCGTTTTACCATCTACATGATATTCTTAATATAAGTACAAAATTTCACAACAATCGGTCGAGTACTTTCGGAGATTATCTGTCTAATAAAATCCGGGACAACAGACGGACAGACGGACGGACAGACGGACGGACAGACGGACGGACAGACGGACGGACAGACGGACGGACAGACGGACGGACAGACGGACGGACAGACAGACGGAAATGGGAGACCTATTTCTTCGTCTTCTAGGGGTCATGAAAGATCGAGAAAACGTAAAAGTAGAGAGTCGGCCGACGGACTCGATTACAATACTTCCTTTGCTTACGCTCGGGAAGTAAAAAATGCAAAGGATGCAATTGTCTAGTCACCTGTGGTGGATGTTCATCTTCAAATACCCACAATTTATTTATTCTGTGTTTCCTAACATTTTATAATAATGTAACCACGTTTGTTCACCACATTTAAACTCTTGCAAGATGTTTTAGCATAACTTTACTCGCCAAGTTCTTTGCTTATCAACTAAAGTACAGTGGAACAAGTTTTTCTACGTTTGGATGATTATGTATAAATGAATAAGTTATTGGTTAACATCTCCTCGATCCGACGATATGTAATTCAGCTGTCTGCTTCCATCAATTTTTACGCAGCCGTTATGTTTTCTGATATTGTCACGTACTTCTCTTGGCCTACCTTAATAAGAATTGTCCTCCAGGACAAATATACAAATATATTTTGCTGAAATTATTTATGCCGTGAACTACCAAAGACATTTCTTTAAAACGTTTTGAAGAATTAAATCACATTAAAAATTGTATAGTCATGTTTCACGAAGCAACAAAAATCTCAATGTATTTTTTCTATTTTTGCAGATGGGGCTTTCAAAAAACTAAAACCCGAACCAGCGACAACTGGCAGTAACAGTTTAGGCACAGTTTCCCCCGGTGGACCTCAGCACACAGGCCACACACCCACGACAGCCTCGTGTCCCACACCTGCACGAAGAAGGCATCGTACAACGTTCACGCAAGAACAACTCGCCGAACTCGAAGCGGCCTTCGCAAAAAGCCATTACCCGGACATCTACTGTAGAGAGGAATTAGCTAGGAGTACGAAGTTAAACGAAGCCAGGATACAGGTCAGTTTGGAAAAAGTTCGCAAGCAGGCAATCACTTAAACATCTAATTGCGAAAGCATTCATCATAATTCGTTTGGATTGTCGATACCCAAATTGAATTAGCCCTGTTTCGGGTGGGCCGACGTTAGCGCGCCCTCTCCTTTTGCGTGAAATCAAAGACTTGGCGAGATGACAGACTGCATCCCGACAGAGAAGCTCACTCGGCTGGATCTTTGATTGAATTAGGTATTCGTTAAGCTAGGGGGGCCCTCGAGACACAACTGTCACTGTGGAGTGCCCCCCAGTGGAGTGCCGTGACTCATGCATTAGCCGCCCCACGAACATTACGGGAAGATAAGCTCGGAAGGGTATTTTTTACGGAAACGAACATTTTTTCTAGATAAACTTTTAGTGAGAGTTTATCAAGGACTGATATTTATTTGCCTGCCTCTTGTTGTGTTATATCTGCTCGATCGATATGCCATCCATAACAACCAAGGCCGTTATAATTAACAATCACGGCCGTTATATTAACTGAAACAAAAAATTGTTATATGGTTCATTTGACATTAAAGTACAATAAGATTAAAAGAAATAAAAACTAGTACGCCGTAAGAACAACTAAGTATTAAAGCTGAAAGACCAATTGGTACTGGCAGAAATTACAAATTTTCCCGTAAACTCTTCTTTTTTGTTATTATTGTTTGTTCAGCTCCAAGTTGAGGTGCTGGAACTTGATGAGGTTGCCGCGCTGTAAAACATTGCTTAGATATCTTAATTTTTTTGTTGTTCTTCAACATACTGCTCAGCCATTGTTGAAGATTTCCAATTTCCAAATAATGCAGACACAATACAGATAAATTTTGATTAACAATTTGCGATACTAACGATCACTTTAAAATACTTGCAAGATATCAGAACATTCGGTTTCGCAAATGGTAAAATGTGGTTATATAATTTTTACTGTTTTTCCCAAAAATCTAGATACCTATGTTAAAAAATTATTATTACTATAAAATTGGCTAACAGGTTATATACCCCACTGCAATAAATCCAGTTAAACATATTACAGCTGGCAGAATTACTGTAGATCCCTGAAAGACAGAACTTTATTCACAATTCACATTATATAACAATAGATGTACTTATTTTAATTTTTTTGGTGTAATAAAAAATATGCCCATCATTTCTTCAAATGATAAACAATTTTTACTTACCAAGCGTAAGCTAAGGAAGTACTGTAATTGGGTCAAAAAATTTCACAACCTCTGCAGCACGAAAACGAAATCATCTCCACTGACAATGTAATGGCATCCCCTCAAAATTTTTTCGAGTAAATAAGATGTAAATTTTTAAAATAACATTCTTGTACTTGTGGTTTATGAAACCGCCATGAAGTTGCCCCCGAGACATCCAAATTTTCTAAAAAGTTAAAATTAGATAGGGGCCTCTTATAATAAAATCACCGGAACTCGCACAAAAATATTCGATAGCCTAGTGATTACCGTGGACGATTATAGACATGTAAATCCATCGTCACGTGTTCGATTCTCTCATGAGCTTTTTGTTTCTATTACACTGCTATTATTATCAGTATTATCACAAATAAAAGCAAATTTTATAATTTTTCAAAGAAACGGGATTTGCTGACTGTACTTCAAGGCCGAGGAAAGTTCTGTTGAAATAAAATTCAATCAATTTCTTAGCATGCGATAAACTAGGGAGAATTATATATTTGTAGAGAGTGGATTTTATGAAATTTGCATATCCGTTATTTTTTGCATATAAGGCTTGAAATTTAATATGTGAACGAATCATGCTAATTAAAAACGAATACAGCTATAAAAAAAATTGCATATTTGCATATATTTGCCTTCTGCTGCATATTTCACGTAACGGGTGCATATTTTGCATTTTTATCAATTTTTGTGCCAATTTGAAAAAAAAAGATTGTTATTCTATCGGCATGTATCTAGAAAGACGAAATTTCATTAATCATATTGCAAATATTGTCCTGATCTTCAAATAACTAGTAAAGGTTTGGGTTTTATGGTAGTTTGGAGAATCCATTGGGTGTTAAGCCATTCTTCCAGGTAAATTTGGGCCCTAATTACATTTGGAAATACCGTTCATTCCCAATATTTTTGTTCGTTACTTAAGTGTATTAATGGTATGTGTTATGGTGGTTGAAGGGACGTTACCCTATTATTTTTCATCGTGAGTTTGCATTGAAAGCATTTAAAGCGATACATGTGTGTTAATATGTCGAAGATAACTCAAATTAATTTATGGATTAAACCTTTTCCTGAACTTATTCTTCAAGAAGGAACTGTTTTGTCGCGTCTGCTCTAAACCGGTAAAGATTTTTATATCTGTGGAGGTAGTACACAGTTTTTCTATACCGAATATACTTTAGAATCATCGGAAAACTTTTGGTTAGAATATTTCGAAAAATATTTAAAAATAAATTGCTACCAAAATAGTAATTAAATAGTCCATTACTACTAATTTTGTAATTTGTAAATAAATTTAGTTCGGTTACTACGCTTTTTTTTTAGTTTTTGGAGCATATGCAGCTGCATATCTCTGCATATATTAAGAAAGTTACTGCATATTTGCATAAATTTGGTGCATATCATATGATCATATTTCCCAAAATTTTGCTGCATATTTTCCGCTCTCTATAATATTTGTATTCGTTGTCTCAACCTCAAAAGTGTGGTACTTGGCGGCAGCGAAATGATGGTACTTTAGAATGAAATTTAGATAACAGGTGGAGAGAATCAGTATGATTGTTAAACAACTGATACAGAAATTTAGGTAAAAAACAAATTCTTCTACTTGATAACAACAGAATTTGAATTCTTTGTAATAATAACCAGTGACCGGCGACCTAACAAAAAAAAACAAAAACCGTTAGCTATACTTGGCGTTTCAGGGCGTAACTTCAGCTGTTTACATTCACGTTTCAATGTATACTTGCTTTCTTGACAAAGTCCATTTGGTGTGTTCTCAATCTCAACATTAGAATTTTGGGGTAATTATTATTTGTGTAGATTTAAACAGAACCAACAACCTTCGACCAACTTTTTCCTTTGTTTAAAACACGAATTTGCAATTTTTCTTACTTCCATGGCAGCTAATCTTCACAAGTTCGCGTAAGAAACGATGACATCGTGTAAGTAACGATGGCATCGTGTAAGTAACGATGGCATCGTGTAAATAACGCAATTTTTTCTCTTTTCAGACATAATCAAAATTAAACTTCTTCTCGGTTTTTGAAAACCGGAAAATTAAATTTTTTATCAATATAATGTATGATAATTCACAATTCCATAGAAAATGGAGAAAATGTATCAATTCGAGAGAAGGCAGGTTCAAAGATTTCGCGTAAGTAACGCAAACTTTTAATTAAATTTTGTCTAAATTAAATCTGACTTTAGTAAAATCAAATTATTAAGAAAAAAGAGAAAACAAATCTCTACAATTAGGTTAAAAAATGAAAGTGTAAAGCACTTATGAGGACAGTTTAAAATAAAAAAACTTTACAGAATCCCGTACGGTTTTAGTCTAAGTAACAAAATGGACAGTTCTTCGCGAAGTCTAAGAAGTCTGAAAAACTTATTTTGTGTTATCAAAATTATAAGGGGAAAATTAACCCTTATCCAACCTTTTTAGACGCTACTGAAGGATAAATAAGTAAAATTAATTTATTTTAGTAAATGACAGATCTGGACTGTTTGAGTCACTAGGTCACAACCCTAAGCATGTATCTGTATCTGGGTAGATTCTTTTAGTAAATTAAACGCTAGAATTAAATGGTACTTTACTAGGATTAACACAAGACAGATGATATAAGTAGCCTACATTCACATCGACAACTGATGTAAGCATTATTTTTTTAAATATGTTTGTTATACTTCTTGCAAGTGATGACCACATTTTTGCCGATGTACGCTGTTTTAAAAACAAAAACAAAATATGTAACTACAATTCGTTATATTCACACTATAAAACTAACTACAAAAAACTTGTAAATGTATTAATAAATTAGTCGTATTAATTATAACCCTTAATTGTACATATAAATACACTTTTTGTTTACCTACAAATAAATTATTTTGTCGTTTTAAACAAAACGGAGAGGTAGTTTAGTAAGCAATTCTGTACAAACTCTCGTCCGATGTGTACTAAACTCATTTATGCTTTTTTGCTTATAGCTTGAAAACATTGCAAATTGGTTCTCTACACTTCCAACTGTTAAGATTTCTGGAATGTAACGTAAGAAATTTGCTAGTCTCTCAATATGTTTGTCCCAATGTTAGTAAAAAAATATTCCACAACACAGTAATATAATATAACACAAAGTAGTCAGGGGATTCATGAAGAAGTTAGTAGAATTCCTACTTTATATTCAAATAAGTATTAAGTCATGCATTGCAAATTCAGTTGTCATCCGCAGGTTTGATCGAGCCGAAAATAACAATTAAATATTTAATAGAACTAAAAACTAATAATTTTGTAAATACATGCTTCTAAGTTAAGTGTCACAAGTATGTAAATTTGGTTTATCAAAAATAATATCTATATACCGAGTGTAGAATCGTTTTCGGAGCATAGGGATTTTACATGTAAAAACAGAAACTTGAAAATATTGGCTCCCCTAATTATTTTAGAACAAAACATTAAATACAAAAATTATAGAGAATAAAAAACTATCTAAATCCTTTTTTATTGTTGTAACACCTTATGGTATTGAAATAAAAAGAAAAAAAGAATTCACGGTGTGTGATAAAATTATATGTAGTACTAGCCATGAGATGATCAAATAAAATGAATTACTTTGACATTTTGGCTATTTAATTTAAATTATTCTGATTTTGGATTCAAAACAAACCTCAAAGAACGCTTTATTCTCAATAATTACACTTAAATTAAATGTTCAAACACATCACCATTAGCAGGTAAACAAAATCCTAATCTATTGTAACGCAACGTAACACTATCATAAAAGTTTCTTCGCGTCGCCGCCAATTGATAACAACTAATTCGAGCACTTGCTGCAGTTATTGCCGCTTTTAAATCTTCGACGTTGTTGTACGTCGTTCCATTAATGTCAACAAGGTTTTGCAAGTGCCCCCACAAAAAAAAATCATTCGGCGCCAAATCGGGGGATCTCGCCGACCAAGGAATTGCACCCCCTCTGCCTATCCAACGATTTGGAAACATGGCATTTAATAATCTCTTACAAAATGTTGAAACCAAATCTCATCAATTCCCGAATCATAAATATCTGGTACTACACTTTCTTCCAGCAGATTTAAATGATTGCCATTAATCGGTTTGGAATAAAATATGGCCCAATGATACGACCCCAATATTCCGGCCCATACATTTACACTACCACGATATTGGGTGTTAGTTGGCAAGAATAAATGTTGATTTTCTGTACTCCAATATCGATAGTTTTGTGAGTTTACTTTAACATTTAAAGAAAAAGTACATTCATCACTAAATAAAATTTTGAAAATAACATTTCTGTCATGATTTGCCATCTCCATTATAGTTTCGCAAAAGAGCATTCTTTTTTCTTTATCTTCTTTAAAAATTTGTTGGTGTCTTGCATATTTATAAGATTTAAATTTTGGGCGTTGTTTCTTTAAAATTTTGTGAATCGTAGTAAAATGCATCCCCAAATTTTGTCCCATTTTTCTCAGTGAAACATTTTTGTCCTGGGCAACGCTAAGAAGAACAGCTTCAACTTTTTCTACATGAGCACCAGGATTATCCCGTTAGCACTTGCAGGATTTGTTTACAGTACCTTGCGTTGCAAACCGATTCGGAAAAAATGCTGCAAAAGTTTCTAAAATTTTCCTGACTGACGATGCCGTAGTACCATTTTACCCAGTTAACTTTCTCCTCTGTGGTATAATAATTCATATTGTTTAGCAAAGGCGCAAAATTCAGTAATGAGTATGGTGACAAACTAATTCACTGCCAATGAACTGTCACATTTCATGGCTAGCATTTTATCCCAACTCGTAAATTCTTTTTTGTGTTTATTTCAATGCCAGAAGATGTTACAAAATAAATAAAAAAAGATTGAGATACAGTTTTTTTATTCTCTATAATTTTTGTATTTAATGTTTTGCTCTAAAATAATTAGGGGAGCCAATATTTTTAAGTTTCTGTTTTTACATGTAAAATCCCTATTGTTCCAAAAACGATTCTATACACCCGGTATGTATAGTTTCCGTCATAACTTCTTCAAATATCTGTCAGTATCAAAAAATCAGTAGTTCAAGCTTAACTGTCACGGACTGAAGTTTTTTCTTAACATCACCTTGTTTGAAATGCCATCTGTAAGCTGTAAAGTCAGAATAAGATCGTTGGTAGAAAGTGGTATGTCCCATTAATAAGTTGCAGCAGACTTAAATATACCACCTAATACTATTCATGCAGTTATTAAAAAATGAAGAAATGACCAAACTCTAGAAAGGGGACCACGTGGAGGAAAACTACGAATCTCTACAGTGGATGCAGACGGCACTTTGATTAACATAGTAAAAATGAATCTTTTGTTACTGCTGTTGGGGCAGCAAATCTAAGTAATTTTCCTTGTTCTACTAGCATAGCATATCGTCAACTGAGGAAACGTGGTCTTCGTAATTACGTCACCGCTCTTAAGATAGGACTAACGCAAAAGAAACTCGACTGGGTTTTGCACTAGAACACTTGGCAAAAGACGCTAATTTTTGGAATAAGGTTGTTTTATCGCATAAAAAAGTATTTCGGTCCAGATTTAATGGCCAAATCAGGATTTATAGACCTAGAAACGCTCGTTATGATCCAACACGTTCTGCGACTAGTTCTGGGATGTTGCTTCATGTAGAAGAACGGTTGAATAGACACGTTTATGTTCGTATTCTAGAAAACGCCATGCCTCCTTCATTGTCCAGGATTTTCCCCGATCATCGTTTTATCTTTCAACAAGATAATTGTTCTGTTCATACTGCACGCAAAGTGCAGGATTGGTTCAGAAATCACAACATTAATGATTTTTGTAGAAATGTGTGTCTTCCAACACCCAAAAGGTCAACGAAAGTTATAGAAGTCAGTGGAGCAATGACCAAGTATTAGTTTGTAGTTCTACATAGATTACTCGTGGTTGACAATGATACGTCAGTGTGGTTTTAGTGGCCAATAAAAATTTTTCCTCGTGTATTCTTGATAATATTGTTAAGTTGTCACATTTTGTGATAGGTTATCAGATCAACACGAAAAGTAAGGTTAGTAAGTATTAAAAATCTACCAGAAGTGTTCAAAATGATCCACCGCAAGTTTGTACAATTCAGACATAAAAATACTGTAATAATTATATCTTTATTGTGACATATTTTCATTATCCCTAATTTCACTTGTTATGTCGACAATTCTTGCCCATAGAGCTGCTGCATTTTCCGCTTGTGTTGGATACAATAATACAATACATGATCCCAGAAGTAAAAATCCAGTGGGTTAATATCAGGGAATCTGTGCCCAATATAGGGTAAATGTGTACAAGAGTACGCACTTAGTGTAAAACTGTCAACAACATTTTAATTTTTTTGGATAGACAAATTTTATGATATGGGTTCGTTATATACATGTTTAGAGATCAGATATATTTAATTGTACGTCCCAAGACCACTATATTTTAAGAGTAATTTCAATTTTTGTCAAGATGTGTAAATGCGCACTCTTAGACAGTTCATTGCACAAGAGTGCGCATTTGAACGCTTATGAGTGCGCATTACATTTTATGAAAAAATATTTGTTTCTAAGGTGAAAATAAATGGGAATAAGTGACTACAGACTACACATAAAACGGGAGACCTATTTCTTCGTACTCTAGTGGTCTTGAAAAGTCGAGAAAACGTAAAAATAGAGAGTCGGTCGACGGACTCGATTACAACACGCTCAGGAAGTAAAAATAAAAAAAAAAATCACCATAACCACCACCACACAACTTGAGAAGCAGTACAAAGTAGTAGAGTTAAATAATTCATTATCGTATGATATGTATCTCCAAGGCTATTAGACTACGTATTGCAAACGATGCGCACTCTTATACAATACCTCGCTGCGCACTCTTGTGCATTTGTACATAACCTAATGTTTTCAAAGTTAAAAGCTTTTGATTGATAGAAAGTATAAAACTGTTAGGGTATAACGAGACCTTAAAATTTACAGCTAAGGAAAATTATTACTGTAAAATAAAGGAACTGGTACGTACCTTACAAAAAACTAAAACTATGAGCGGTAAAAATTACATCCACACAACGTGTGAACATAAAATCGTCAGTACGACCAAACTATAAACTATATTCAGGTCACTTTTGCACCTTTATCTCAGGTTTAGCATTAAATTCTGAATGGTATAACTTCATCTTACCCAGATGGCACTAATAAGCAGAAATCATCAGTGCCATCTCTTATACATATTCGCACTCTTGTACACATTTACCCTATGGCTCCTGTTCTACCAATCGATTGTTAAGTATATTCATTGTTTAAATAGTTATACTAAACGCAAACATTTAGTGCGTTTATGGCGTCACACCAATTTAACTCCCATTATAATTCAGTAGGCCGTCGCAACCGGATGTTTTGCACCTGCTTACTGATAACCTACGTGAAAAGATCCTTTCTGGTAAAAGCACAAGGCAGCACTGTCTCGCCCGTCCCTGACACGTGACATGGTTTGCATTTGCTAAGATTTTTGAAGGGTCAGCTGTAAAGTACTTTAAACCTCAAAGCCATAAACGCACTAAATGTTTGCGTCCAGTATAACCACATCATAGTGGAAATGTGGTGGCGCACCGTCTTGCATATTCCAGAAATCCTTCCTGATGGCCAAAAACAAAGTGTCTAAAAAAATCTTCAACATCCATTCGAAGAAAGTTAAGATAACTATTGCCAATTAAGCGATTTGGTAAACCAAATGATCCCACAATTTGATTTTTCTAAATCCCAGCCTGTACATTTACGGAAAACAGATGTTGACTGTGTCTAGCTCGTGTCAAAAAATAGTATATTACATATCGAGGGTGGTAAGAAGCTAATTACGAACGAAGTTTATACACGAGCGAGCGTAGCGAGCGAGTGATGTAATATGAGTTCGTAATTAGCTTACCACCAGAGCTGTGTCATATACTTTTTCTACGATCTATAATGAAGAATCACTTTCAGAGGAAATTTTTTTGGGAAAGCAAATATTTATAGTTGCTATGGAAACTATTCAAACAGGCACATAATATATATATATTACTTCCTCTTGTCTTGTTAAAGCTCGTTTACTGTCGTCTGAACTAACTCGGTAAATTAGCCTTTACACGCACCCTGCCTGTAAAGCGTTACCGTGGCAGCTTTACAGGCACCGTGCCTGTAAAACGTTGTCATGACAGCACCGGAATCAAACACACATTCGCTGCGTCGGCCTTTTTCTTAATCTCACTAATGCTGTGCTAATACTAACGTTAAAATCACCTTCAAACTCTTCATCTTCATCGAATTCCACAATTAACAGAGTTCACAAACACAATTAAACTATTTAAATTATTAATCGAATTTACAAATTGACAGTCCCGTTATTTTCAAACAATTCAATTTTCCATAGTTACCGGAGCAAACTATGAAAAATGACTATAATTTCTATGACTGTAATTTCAAGTAAAATTTCTAGAGATGCCAAAGTTGTTCATTTTCAGGATTTTGAGCAAGAGGAAGTAAAACGTTGTACGCGGCTCGCTTGCAACTAGCCTTTACTGGGGCTCACCGGATTACAGGACTCGCTCCTACGTCGCTCGCCCTGCAAACATTCCGGCTCGCCCGTAAAGGCTAATTTACTAAGCTTGCCACGTAAATAACTATTTTCTACGATCTATAATGAAGAATCACTTTCAGAAGAATTTTTTTTTGGGAAAGCAAATATTTATAGTTGCTATGGAAACTACCCAAACAGGCACGTAATATATATATATATTACGTGCCTGTTCATTCATTACATGCCAGTGGGTGTAACTATGGTTTTACTATGAGGCTAGACAGTTCGTAATTCATGGATTACTATGTGGGAGTAGAAAATAGTTATTTACGTGGCAAGCTTAGTAAATTAGCCTTTACGGGCGAGCCGGAATGTTTGCAGGGCGAGCGACGTAGGAGCGAGTCCTGTAATCCGGTGAGCCCCAGTAAAGGCTAGTTGCAAGCGAGCCGCGTACAACGTTTTACTTCCTCTTGCTCAAAATCCTGAAAATGAACAACTTTGGCATCTCTAGAAATTTTACTTGAAATTACAGTCATAGAAATTATAGTCATTTTTCATAGTTTGCTCCGGTAACTATGGAAAATTGAATTGTTTGAAAATAACGGGACTGTCAATTTGTAAATTCGATTAATAATTTAAATAGTTTAATTGTGTTTGTGAACTCTGTTAATTGTGGAATTCGATGAAGATGAAGAGTTTGAAGGTGATTTTAACGTTAGTATTAGCACAGCATTAGTGAGATTAAGAAAAAGGCCGACGCAGCGAATGTGTGTTTGATTCCGGTGCTGTCATGACAACGTTTTACAGGCACGGTGCCTGTAAAGCTGCCACGGTAACGCTTTACAGGCAGGGTGCGTGTAAAGGCTAATTTACCGAGTTAGTTCAGACGACAGTAAACGAGCTTTAACAAGACAAGAGGAAGTAATATATATATATTATGTGCCTGTTTGAATAGTTTCCATAGCAACTATAAATATTTGCTTTCCCAAAAAAATTTCCTCTGAAAGTGATTCTTCATTATAGATCGTAGAAAAAGTATATGACACAGCTCTGGTGGTAAGCTAATTACGAACTCATATTACATCACTCGCTCGCTACGCTCGCTCGTGTATAAACTTCGTTCGTAATTAGCTTCTTACCACCCTCGATATGTAATATACTATTTTCTACTCCCACATAGTAATCCATGAATTACGAACTGTCTAGCCTCATAGTAAAACCATAGTTACACCCACTGGCATGTAATGAATGAACAGGCACGTAATATATATATATATTACGTGCCTGTTTGGGTAGTTTCCATAGCAACTATAAATATTTGCTTTCCCAAAAAAAAATTCTTCTGAAAGTGATTCTTCATTATAGATCGTAGAAAAAGTATATTACATATCGAGGGTGGTAAGAAGATAATTACGAACGAAGTTTACACACGAGCGAGCGTAGCGAGCGAGTGATGTAATATGAGTTCGTAATTAGCTTACCACCAGAGTTGTGTCATATACTTTTTCTACGATCTATAATGAAGAATCACTTTCAGAAGAATTTTTTTTTGGGAAAGCAAATATTTATAGTTGCTATGGAAACTACCCAAACAGGCACGTAATATATACAGGGTTATCATAAATGATTGTAGTCGAAGTAGGCGCTGACGCAATTGTTTTGATGTGCCGCTTCTTACTTTCAAAAAATTATTAATTATAGTCCACTAAAGTTATGGGGAATTTTTGTTTTGCTTTGCTGTCAGAAGAATGTCATACTGCTCATATGTCATAATACTTTCCCGCGCACGTCTTGTTTACTTGTGTTGTTGTTCCAGTCTTCTTTGTTATAAATTAAATTGAATTAAACCAGTTTTTATCAAAACTACAATGATTGAAAACCGATTAAGGTAACTAGAAATGAATTAATGTGTATTCATATTTCAAATAAATCTGTTTTAGGTTAAGATGGGGTACACTTTTGAACAAAATACGTTTATTGTTGTCTTACTATCGAAATGGGACGTTAACTGCGGACGGGGAATGGGTGTATTCTGTTCAAGCTTGCAAGGATGAGTATTTGGCAAAATTTCCAGAATTAAACATTGAAGAACAGTCTTTAATGACACACATAAAAAGAATCGTTGACTGATTCAACAGCACTGGAAATGTTTCTAAAGGCAAGTCACCAGGAAGGCCTCCAGTTAGTGAAGAGGTCGTCGAAGATTTGAGGGAACGGATGGAACAAAGCCAAAAAAAATCTTTAAGTAAACTGTCTTTGCAATCTGGTGTCCCATACACCACTTGTCAGAAAGTTTAAAAAAAACATTACATATGCATCCCTATAAAGTATCGTCAGTCCATGAACTTAAACCAGCTGATTATCCTCGTCGTGTTGCATATTGTGAATGGTTCCAAAACAACATGAACAACAACAGAATTTTGGATTTGTTATTTTATTCCAATGAAGCATGGTTTCATCTAAATGGCTACGTTAATTCGCAAAATTATAGAGTTTGAAGTGCTGAAAATCCTTTTGTTTTTGAAAAGAAGAATTCCTTGAGTACCCAGAGCAGTGATTATACTGTACCAAAAAAATTTTGTGATGCCTCAAATTGTAGACGAGCAAGCAAATGTGAAAGATTGTTGTTCATCTAACTCGTTTTCCAGACTTCATTGGCGCCTTGGACTGCATATGCACATATAAAAATTAAATTACCAGGTATATGAATTTTTGTTAACATAGAACACAAAAAATGAAATAGTAAAAGTTATAGGTGGAGAAGATCCAGGAGTTTTTAGAAATCAGGAAGATTATCTCTTGATTAATGTACAAGCCATATGTGATGAAATGATTAAATTTCAAATATTGTGGCACAATGATCAGTAGCTACAAATGATAGTACTATTTTTAATCATTGTTCAGTTTAAGATCTGTTTGAAAATACACAACTGCAAAGTTGTGTGCTCTTGGATAGAATATTTTAAGAGAATTTTATTATATTTCTAAGTAACAAGTTATCCCTTAAAAAAATACTTGTTGACACTGCTGATATATCCCGTTACTCCAGCACAACAGCTGTATTATCAGTGACACATTGGAAGCCGCAATAGAATTGGGTGCACATTTGGGATTCTGAAACGACAGTTTCCTGTGTTAACAGTTGTGATTATCGCTGTTGTTTTACACAACATTTTAAAACAGATTGTGATATTTGACAGTAAAAATTTATTGGTAATAAAATTATTTTTTTTTTGTTAATTTCATTTATAGTGAAAAACATATTAAAATTTATTTATAAACTAACAATATCTCATGTTATTGTTAACATTACATTAAAAATGAGCATTATTATTTAAAAATGGACTCTTTAATGTTTTAATTTGAAGTAAATACATTTAATTCAATGTCTGGTTTTAAAACCCTTTTCCTAAAATTAAAATCTTCAATTTCTCGTTCCTTCTTTTGTAGTTAACAACTCCTGCCCGAAATATTGGTTTTTTAATTTTGCCACTTCATAACCCTGCCACTGCTGTGAAATTATGTTCCCATGAACAGTCTCCATAACCTTTGCTCTTCTTCGACTAAACCAATTTTTAGTGTGAAGTGTGAAGTTACTGATCCATCAGCTTTCTAAAATTATTTGGAATGTAACACGCCAGTGGTCCTTAAAATAAACAGTAAATTTTCTATAGATAAGAATGAAATGTATACTTACTTCTTTTGAGGTTGTTGGTAAATCATGACCACAGAATACTGACTACCACCCTGTTCAACTATGCTTTTCTGTTGAACATTGGAACCAAGACTGTGATGTCATCTTGTACCTAAACACACAGGATTTCCTCTGCACCATCTTGGCTATTTGTTGGTTTAATGCTTTCATTTTCCTCCCCACTATGTGAAATGTACGTCTCCAGTCTCCACAAGTGTTTTGATTTGTGATGTCCGTAACTTAACCAAAACAAGGATCCATTGTTTCAAATACTGGACGTGGTCCTTTGCCAATCTTTCTTCTTTCGTCCTCTTCGTCTGCGGCTGTTTTCCGGTCTTCATTTTTCTTGTTCTCGTACCACTTTTTTTTTGAATTTTTGTCACACCAGTAAATGACATCGTCCTTTTTATTTTCTATGGTAGCTTTGGATTCATATTCATAAACTTAATCCATAATTAAAACCTCCTCCGGTGTACAGTTGGTTATTCGGCATTTTGTTGTTCCATATTTTCCATTTTTTATAAACTGCACGAACACACAGTAGGCACGGGGGCACGGACACAAATGAATTTACGTAACACTTCTAAGTGTTAAGTGAAAGCGGTGCAGTTAGGCCTAAACACTTAAAGAATGTTTTATTTATTTTTGAAAATAACCTCAAACAGAGCATGACATTTAGTTAATAGTTCGAATTACTTCGAACCGTATTATGAAGCGGCAACAGCAAAAAATTCATTTGTTTTCAAAGCCAAGTTGACTACAATCATTTATGATGACCCTGTATATATATTACGTGCCTGTTCATTCATTACATGCCAGTGGGTGTAACTATGGTTTTACCATGAGGCTAGACAGTTCGTAATTCATGGATTACTATGTGGGAGTAGAAAATAGTATATTACATATCGAGGGTGGTAAGAAGCTAATTACGAACGAAGTTTACACACGAGCGAGCGTAGCGAGCGAGTGATGTAATATGAGTTCGTAATTAGCTTACCACCAGAGTTGTGTCATATACTTTTTCTACGATCTATAATGAAGAATCACTTTCAGAAGAATTTTTTTTGGGAAAGCAAATATTTATAGTTGCTATGGAAACTACCCAAACAGGCACGTAATATATATATATTACGTGCCTGTTCATTCATTACATGCCAGTGGGTGTAACTATGGTTTTACTATGAGGCTAGACAGTTCGTAATTCATGGATTACTATGTGGGAGTAGAAAAAATGTTTTACGGACCAGTAATGAAAGTCTATCTCCTATCTCTACAGGAGTTAATTCCGCGCTCGTGTTCCTCTGCTCGTAAAGCTTGAACCAGAATGTAATAGTATGAATGTAAGTCTTCATGATGAAAGAGATAATAGATAACAAACGTTGAGGTACCAACATCACAACTAATAGCACGAATGCTTAAATTTTGATTACATTTACTATTTTCAATATTGGCTCATCTCTTTCAGCATCATTCGCATCTGGATTCCTTCCAGCATCCTAATAACACTATGCAACAAATTAAAAAAAAATAAAATTCACAGAATGCACAGTATGTAGTTAAAATTTCTTACCTCAAACTCAATTTAGGATTATGCTTGAAAGAATCGTATCACATCAGGTTTCAAAATGAAAAGTGTTTATTGAATTTTTTGAAATCATACAAAATTAATAAAACAAAACTTCATTTTCCATTGAAAAAGGTCTGTTTTTTCGAACGATTGGCATTCCGATTGTAGCCAGATCTCACAGTATCCCTCTGAAGACACCAACAGAAGTCTGCAAGCATGGGTGGATACATAAAAGCGATATTTTTACGATTAACTACAATCAAGTGTCCCAAAAAGTACGAAAAACAAAACACCCGTTATCTATGTTTTGTGATGTGATATGGGTATAAAACATTTTTTTCTTTAGTATATGGAGTATAGGTACCCAACCTATCACATCAGGTTTCAAAATGACAAGTGTTTATTGAATTTTTTTAAATCATACAAAATTAATAAAACAATACTTCATTTTTCATTGAAAAAGGTCTTTTTTTTTCGAACGATTGGCATTCCTATTGTAGCCAGATCTCACAGTATCCCTCTGAAGACACCAACAGAAGTCTACAAGCATGGGTGGATTCATAAAAGCGATATTTTTACGATTAACTGCAAGTGTCCCAAAAAGTAATAAAAACAAAACACCCGTTATCTATATTTTGTGATGTGATATGGGTATAAAACATTTTTTTCTTTAGTATATAGAGTATAGGTACCCAACCTATCACATCAGGTTTCAAAATGAAAAGTGTTTATTGAATTTTTTGAAATCATACAAAATTAATAAAACAATAGGTACTTCATTTTTCATTGAAAAAGGTCTTTTTTTTCGAACGATTGGCATTCCTATTGTACCCAGATCTCGCAGTATCCCTCTGAAGACACCAACAGAAGTCTGCAAGCATGGGTGGATACATAAAAGCGATATTTTTACGATTAAATGCAATCAAGTGTCCCAAAAAGTGCGAAAAACAAAACACCCGTTATCTATGTTTTATGATGTGATATGAGTATAAAACATTTTTTTCTTTAGTATATGGAGTATACCCAACCTCAAACACTATCTGAACTTTCTGTGAATTTTTTAGTGTTGCATAGTGTAATTAGATTCAAAACGTCAACTTGGGTGAAAACACTTCTATCCGGTATTTGTCTGCCAAGAATTAAGTCTGCATCTCCAAACCATAATCATTGTTTTGACTAAATGCGTATCAGGCAACATACCCTTGGTCAGTAAATGCTAGCGTGATTTGTTTTTGTTGTCTTAGAACGACTTTTGCAAGTGTGAACCAACTACACCAATAGTATAAAGTAATAATTGCAACTTTTTGTCTGGCTATTAATAACTGCCAGTTTGACGTTAGTCATAAATAATTTACAAGGTGACAAAGATTCACAATCGGCAAATTACCCAAAAATTATTTCGAATAATAATTATTTTGGCTATGGCGATAATATTACCTAACAACTTGTAGAGTGAAAGAGGACATGTTAAATGGGCTCAGAGTCAGTTTTAACAATTATGTATTTATTAGTGCTATGGATTATAATATTAACTGCAAATAACAGGCCACTCAAAATCTATAATGGTCCAACGTTTCTTCGTATTATTTTCTATGTTTTGTTTATAACCTTTTCATTTCATATAGAAAATCGTTAAAGTATTACTTATTTGTTTTAAAGTTTCAAAAACGTACGTTTGCCCAACTTAATATTTTGCGTATAATATTCATTATGAGCTCCTTATTTACTATTCAAATGTGTAAGTTGTTGTTCTCGTGGCGTTTTAAAATCCAGAGAAGCCGTCGCTGTTAACTCGGTGCGATGCATGAATTTTAATTTAGACTCGTTTATTTTCTCTCTCCCAGCTTTTGAAAATGAAAACGGTCTTTCACTGAGTGTTCATTAATATTTTAGTAATTTAATAACACAAATTATCATTAGACTCTGTCAGATTAAAATTATTTGGCGACGCTAGTTCCTGGATGTTTAAACACGGTTACAATAACCGCTATTTCTGCAAACACTAGTATTGAAACAATATAACAGCAAAAAATATTTGATTCTGTATAAATGAGGTTTTTGAAATTATCTAGCAACTTGTTACTAGTTCTGTTATGATTGTTATAACAATCAGTGACATAAACTGCTAATTTTTATAACAACTGTTTATATACTGTTTATTCAAAAATTAAAAAAACACCACCTGTTGAATTAAGTTGGTACCAGATAAAACTCCTCTAGCGGTTTGTTTTACACTGGCAAATTGATAGTACAAAAAACTTCAAATTTGAAATGTCATGACAAAAATGTCAAAATAAATAAAGTTTTACCGACCGAGACAAGTTAACAACTGAATTTACTATATCTGTTTATCCTCCGAAAAAACTGGTGACGTTATCTTAAAATTTTGCCCAATAAATCCTATCGAAAATGTGCAAAATATGATGAGTATACTTACTGTCAATGCATTCATATTTTTTAAAGTTGCTATACAGGGAGACTCAAAAAATTAATGAAAGAGTCAATTTATTTTATTGATTAAAGCAAGAACGGCTCACTCCAATTTCCCGAAAATTTAGGAATACCATACTGTTTAATAATAGTACAAACATTAATAAAGTTACTATTACACTGCATTAAATTGGCAAAATCAAATTTTATATTTTTTTCGAAAAAGCTGGATATGTTTTATTGTACTTCATGGGCGAGGGAATTTCTGTCATTGATCATTGATTAATATTTGTTTTTTCATACGTAAGGTGATGACGTCTCAAAAATTTATTAAACAAAATGTTTGTTCAAAAATAAGCTTCCATAAACAACGTTGTTTGTGATTTAGAATGTGTTTTTTAGAATTCTTCACAAAAATATTTAAAAATTAAAAATAAAAATAAACCAATTTATTTCTGTGATTAAATACAAAACGGTATAACTATTATTTTTTTTTAATTCTGGTAGTTTTTATTAACATTATACTGCATATATCACGATTAAGATATTTGTTCCCACCAAAACGCTGATGACGTCAGTACAAAATTTGATCAGGAAAGTTTCACTTAAAACATTTAGCTTAGCATACAATAGACTCATTTGACATAAACGTTGTAAAACTTTTATGACTTAAGCGCCTAAAGCCAAATCACCCTTATAAGTCAAACTGGCTATTGTATAACTTAACTCAATTCACAGCTCTATTATGGCAACAATGGATAGTAATAATCCTTGCGGTTCGGGTCGACAAAGCTTCGAATAGCCAGTTTGACTTATAAGAGTGGTTTGGCTTAAGCCGCTTAAGTCATAAAAGTTTGACACGGTGTATGTCAAGTGAGTTTACAGTACAACTTTACTTGTGGTTTAATAAGGAACCGTTATTTTTGTTTTAAATATAGGGAGTTATGATAAAAACCTCAAATTTTCAGAATCAAACTCAAAATGAACCTCAGCACTTGAACTTATTTAAAATATTTAGCAAAACACTAATTAGAACTGTAATCATATTATAAATAATGTAACCATAGAATATTAATTAAATTTTATTTATTCATACCTTCCAAAAAGTCGTCGTCTCTGCCAGATTTATTAAATAAATATCTACTAAAAACAAATTTTTACGTGGGATGTTACTGATACTACAGGAATGTGATTTTAGTTTCTACAAATACTTACAGGGGATTTTCAGTATTTCAATTTTCCATCATCTAATCATTTCATTTATTCTTAAAATAACAGAATTACTCGCGTATTCTCTGTGAAATTCATAATGTTTTGTAGAGTGTATCACCTCGAAATTTTATTGAAAATGGAAAAAAAGTAAACAGTTGCACGGTTTATAGAGTGCCATACACTAAAATTATTTTCAACTAGACAGAGTGTTCTGTTTTCGAGAGATAACACAAGTTAGTTTTTTTAAGTAGAACACCCTACACGTTTTTATATATTCTCATTTTCTTCTTCCTAAGCTTTAAAACCGTAGTTTCCTTTTGAAATTCCAATGTAACGTTATTCCATTTTTCAACAATGCAATGGTTCACCAAAAAATTGCACTGCGATTATTTTTAACATCTTTGTGCACAAGATAAATAAAGATACGCGCTTTGTTGTAGTGTAACTTAAACTGAGTCTTAGTATACAGGCTGTTTATAAAAAAATCAAAAATATTACAATTTTCAACTGCCGATTTTAGTTTTCATTCTTATTTATTAAGGATTTTCTATATCTAAAGTTAATAGTTTCTGCGATTTTTCATTTTTTTTAAGAAACACATCAAAAGAAAGAGAATACAAAATAGAGCTGCATCTTAATGCAGTAATAAAAGACAGGGTGTTCCATTTGAAAACACTAAAATATCGATATTTGAAAAATGTAATGTTTCAGATTTTTTATAGACAATTGGTATATTAAAATTTAATTTAATTGATACTACAACAAATCAACATCGCTTCAAAATTTCAAAAGTGAGGCATGGTTGTAGATTCTAGGGCGAACCCAATTAGAGTAAGTAAAATATATAGCACGGTCCGTTTAAAAAAAGTACATTGTATGTTACGCCTCAAAAACAGAACACTCTGTAGAGTTGAAAATAATTTTGGTGTCATGGTACTTCAAGAACCTTGATCTTTAACTTTTTTTCTATCTCTAATAATAAATGAAACAGAGAGAACGGAGCACTTGGTGACTAACCCTGTACGTTAAAAATACTTATTCTTCGAAAAAAAACTACTAAATAGGGTTTTATGGAAGAATAACATAACGTCCTAACATGCGGGAAGTTCGGCCTAAATAAACTTTAGAAGATTTTTTTTTAATATTGCTAGACCTCCAAATATAGAGAATAGTTATTTGCATTACAAGACTATAAACTAAGATTTTGCGAATACGGGCGAGTTTACGAGGTCGAACGTTAGCGAGTTTCTGGAAGAGTGATACACACTAATAATTTTTTGGCGGCGTAAATCATTTATTAAAAATCAAATAATTTCATACTACTCGGAAACAAGTATTTAAAGAATGGTGGTCCAAATAAATATTTTTGTAACTTTTTTGAGATTATTATGTTACATTTGGCTGAACGCATAAAAAATTAATCAAATTCATAACATGTTTCACCACTACAACGTATAGCTGCATAGCAAAAATTTTGAATTATTTTCGTTAAATGATTTTTTAACAAACATTTTTATTATTTGACTGTTTCTTACAACATTTGCCAACTAAATTATATCCTGTCTTTTTTGGCGTCTTAAGAGATAAAAAATTCTTTTTTTTTTCTAATGGTTGATTGACTTAAAGTGTATGTCGGCTGTCAAAGATATTAATACATCTCACTTCAGATAGTTCCAACCACTAGCACTCTCCACCACAACGTTGAAGTTACAGTTTTTGCATGATCATGTCAACTAATTAAAATTTCCATTGCCTAAAGATATCTAAGAAATAGCAAAATAAAATATTCTCTAACCTAGAACAAAATTTGAGTAACCGTTTAAGGGCTTTTGACTTTGCAGTTAAATAAAAAAACTTCTGACCATGAGATTAATAATGCTAAAACCGAAACTAATAGAACTACAGCGATCTCAGTCAGTACAGCTTCGCTTCTGTTTTTTGTTACCAGCTTCGCATCAAATTAAAAACCCTATCTTGGAACATCCAAAAACCATAAATCAACTTCTCCAATAATAATTTCTTATCAATCCCAGTGGTAACGCCGAAAAACCTAGTCGCCATGTCTCGAATGGTTAAGACAATAGCGTGTGTTAGCAGAAAGGAGACCCCTGACTGTACTGCCGCGGAAGACGCGAGGCACGTCCCGGTCTCCCTCGATCCCATCAAATGGATCCGTAATGAAGTTAGCCCGCCCCCTGGCGGCGGATGAACCGACCCCTTGCCGCTCGTTCCCCCAAACACGGCTCTCTTTAAGACAGCCTAATGCATATTTTGCGACCTTATCGCCTTCTTTTGTTTGCACTCGGTGTTGGCGTAAGTAGCTGTGGCACAGCCGCCGTCACCGCCGCCTTTGTCTCGACGACAACGTGTGGGGGACGGCGGCTCCAACACGATGCGAATTGGAAATTACTGGGTGTGGACGACACCCGGCCAACAAACACTTTAATTCGCTACTTCACTCAATCAATAGGTCATCGATTTGGAGGGTGTTTTCGGTGTTTACCGAAATTCTTGAAAACTGATTCCTACGTTTTAAGACACAGTCATTTAGATGTACCTCCAAATAAACTGAAATGTATCTTACACATATCTTTAGTAGATACGTAAATATACAGGGAAATCTTTTTAATCCGAAACTGTGAATTTTTGATAATACTAAGCATCTGTAGGAGTAGTATCTATAGACACAGTTATTTTTCCTGCTGCATCGATTTCAAATTATAAATAGTTATAACATTACTGGTGGCTGAGATAACATTAAAATGTCCTAGTCTAAAAATTACGATGATATTAATTTAACGTTTCATTTCACAAAACTACATAGAATAGAATAAACTTCATGACACCAGAAATCACTTTGTCAAAAAGTTTTTTCGTGTATAGTTTTCCAAATTCTGTGTAAGCTTTCCACTCTCCCACTAAATCTAGTAATGGGATTGGTCACCGGCACGTGTCTACCGTTATAAATCAAGGTTTTGTACCAACATCTTAGCTACATATTGTTTATTCCTCTCTACATTTTATTTTGAACTTTTGTTATTAATATTTTTTTTTAATATCAAATAAATTACTTAAAAATTGATCACTGTAAAGTGTAATCTTCTTCGTCTGGTGTCTTCACAATACCCTAATTTTACAATAACCATGTAACGTTACAGAATTTGGTAAACTATATCTTAAAATCTCAAATCATTCAATAAGTAATTTTATCAGTGTTCTGTTTCTCCTATGAACGATTGTTCATATACCTACGATTATTCATATTCTGAGTCACCTCTATAATGATAAATGAACGCTTACTGTCTTAAATTACTTCAACCCGACAGGTTTCTTTGTCGATATATTTTATAACTTATACTCACAACATGTTTTGTAATAAAGTTGTCTTAAGAATTTTATAGATTTATTCTGGTGATTCGTCTTTCTTAATACAAGCAATATACATCCTTCGAGTCTTATTGTTAGTATTATTTGTAATTAATTTACTAGATTAACTAACCTGGGATATTGTTTTAATCGGAGATATGATTTAAATGATTCAATAATAATAATATTATTCATCATTATCGTAAAAAATTATTGTTCCGTCTGCGTATAATATGGCATCAACTCTGTGATCAGCGCCGGGGTAGGTCATTTATGAACCCTAGAAAAAGGAAAGCTAAAAAATCACTCTATGAAGTATTTTTATAAGTGTAATATAAATAAATTGCTCATGCCTTGGCTTATGCATAAGTGAACACTGGCTGACTAAAACAGAGTGTGAAAATATATAACTTTGATACTGCATCATTCTCCGTAAGATCGAACTCAGTCCATGGAGGAGTAATGTAATTTATAAGGAATGGTGTACACTACAAACCACTACATTGGATTAATGAGTTATCCCAAGAAGTCGACTGCAAATTAGTAGGTGTTTACATTAGGGACCTTAATGTGATTGTCATAATGGTATATTGGAAAATTTGACACTTTTATGTTCACAATAAATGAACTTCTGAAAACAGTTCAATGCTATTCCTACAGTGTAATAACTGCTGCACATTTTAATGCCCATATTCATTCTAATAATAATATAGAAACGCTAATTTATTTTGCGATCTCCTTAAATAAGAAATAAGCAACGACTGACAATGTTTTTAGTAATAGTCCAGATATTCCTGTTGACGTTACTCCTCTTGAAGCAAATTAGGCTCATCATGTAAAATTCTTGTAAAAAGTTTCAACTTGGAGAATCCAAAGTTGACAAACACATTATCTGAAAGACCGATTGCAAGACACGAAAATATTATATCCCATATTTTTTTCAGTATCAAAAGCTTAGTGTGTAATCCAATCAGTGGCATACCAACAATTTAAAAAAGTGAAAGGAACATATTATGTATTTAGACGAAATAAATATTTCGATTTAATGTATTTGTTGGGCAGTTATACTTACATGTGGAATACTATGGGAAAAAAAGGAAAACTGCATTTAAAGAAATATATTCCAAAACAAAACAATTACAGCCAAAAGTTGTAATATTTTATTTGACTCTTCAAATACTTCTTGGTTTCAAACATTATTTTAAATCATAATCTACAATAAACTAATATCATAAACTCACATGCTAAAAATTTCAGTACACCTTTAGTGCAGGTACTAGAGTGTGCTAAAAACCAAAAAACGCAGTTCTAAAAAAAGGAACTTTCTTTTATTCTTTCCTATGAAAAATGCAACCAATCTCTGCAGGCAACATTTTAAAAACTGCAATAGCACTTTCTAGAAAACGCAAATAAGTACAGAGCGAAAAACTTGCAAAGGTTTTAAGCCTATTTTTAGACATCAGAAATGTAAAATTTTTACCCCAGATAAGAAAATCTCTTGTACGGAACCAAAATTTGCAAAATGCGGTAAAACGTATTCGAAATGTTTTTAATGAAGTAAGCGTCGAAATCCTGAGCAATGTACGAAGAAGTTTTCATGAACGGATTGAAAAATGTCTCAAAGTGGGTGGGTGATTTTAATGTTTTAGTAATTTATTAAAGTTCTCAAGTTTTCTCATTATATGCATTTTTTATATGTAAAATGTTACTAATAATAATTCATTTTAATTCACAATTCAAAACTTTCTATTGATTCCTCAAACCATGAAGATCGTCCATGTTTAAAGTTGAACAAACTGGAACAAACTAATGCTCTCTTATGCAGTCTTATGGTCGTTGTGTTTTGTTAGATATTACACAAAGGATGTTTATTTTATGCTTATAGTCATTACTCTATTTTAGCGACGATTTTTGTGATGGTAAAACGTTATTTTATCAATTGTTATGTTATTATTTTTACTAATACTTCAGTCATTTTGCATTACCGTGGAAACCTGAATGCAAACAAGATTGTGTATTCGTTGATTCAAGGATAACAATAATTAATTAAAACCATTATAAGACAAGTTTCTTAATAAATTTTAGAAAGATAAAATAAAGTACAATCTCTTAGTTCTTTATGATATTTATAAATTAATCATTGTTAAGTTATTTATTTCACGAACTCGTTTTCTAGTTCTCTAGATACAGATTATTTTAAATTCTCTTTCATATTTTTCTTCCGATTTGGTGGGGTTGGAAGTAAGCTGGCGTTTGCTTTTAACGATTCTAAAACTACTTCGTCAAGCACCATTACATTTGTTTGACACCCGTTTATTTAAAAGAAAAAAATACTCTCGCATAAGAAATTGACACAATCATAGAATAGTAAAAAATCGTTGCTAAACTCAATCCACAGTTCACTATTACAAAAGTTCCCCTGTCGCAGTAAAAAAAAATTGAAATTTTTAATTAAAAAAAACTAAAGAAGTATAAAATAAAATTATGTATTCCACTCGAAGGCGAACGAAAATTTACCCACTCATGAAATTACCCAACTACTTATTTCGCTTCGCTCGCGCTCGTTAGGTAAACGTTTCTGTCGTTGATAAATTTTCTTTTTACCTTCTTGTAGAACAAATAACTATTAGTGAACAAAGCGCAAAAAATGCTTTAAGAAAATACACCGTGCTCAACAAATACTGTTTGAGTTGGCAATAAAATTAACCATTCCTGACAAATTTTTCTTGAGTTGCTATTTCCGAACCTGATTCAAATGCTTGGTGCTATGCTACTTTTAAGTGCTTAAGAAAGTTAGGTTATGACATCTTAATAATAATCGATAACAAATTCTGATTTAAATTAAATGTCACAGTTAACCAAATCAATTTTACAACAGGAAGTAAGATGGAGTGGCAGTTACAGCAATTTCACGCAAAATTTATTAATACCAACTGAAACAGTAATTGTTGATTACTTTGTATTATTTTACAAAAATAAATAAAACATATTAGGACTGATAAATATTAATTTCTGCATTGTTTTTTTCTCAATTTTATAGTAAAATAAAAGTTCAGGTAAATAAAAAAAAGTATTTTTGTTATGTTTAAAAATTATGCGAGGTGTCTCCTTTTAGCTAACGCATACTGCATACTAACAAACGTTTCAATATGTCTTTAACTTCTCACGTTTTACATTTTCATTTCGATCATTATATGTTGATGTGACCGGCGCCTCCGCCACAATGAAATTATTCATGGTTTATTGGTAACACTATTTTGTACTTTGTATTATAGTCTAGCCTTTACTGCAAGTTATTTATTTACAATTATTTGTGCGAGTTTCGACAGCATAGTTATAATATTATGTCTCGCCAGTAATATTAACCTCGGCAATAAAACCGGTTATTTCTTTTATCCGATTTTAGTGGTGTCAGTGATGGCAATAACAAATCGCTCAGGTATGCTTGACATATTTTAAATTACATTTGTCTGCAGGAGGTATAATTGATTTTTACGTAATTCAGCGCAATTATGATGCCCCTCCGAATCAGGTACATATATATTTGCACTTAAACGATCATTTTATGCAATTACATTCAACTAATACAGTTGTCCTAAATTTTTCATGAATGTAATTTATTAATTGTATTTGAACGCTCACAGTTAAATATTAATAAAACAATTATTATCAGTTCTTACTTTGTAAAGTAACCTAACAAAATAAAATATTGTCTGTTGGTTTCTGACTTATAGTGTATTTTTTTATTAAAAACGTTTACTCTTGCTCGCAAAAAATGTGAAATCGTTTTAATTTTTACATAAACTAAAACACAATCATTTAAATAAACAAAAGTTTGTTCTACTTACATTAAACCTTAAAACATTCGGATAGAAAACGTAGTAATATACGAAATAAATAAAAAAGGGGATAGAAGGTACATAGTATGACAAAAAATAAGACTGCTATATAACAAACATACATATATTAACCCAACAAAGGATAAAAGTGATAGTTCTTCTTTCAAAGTCATTGTACCATTTGTCATATGGTTACCGTGTAACATTAATTTTTACCTCATATTCATGCATGCTATTTAAACCATTCATAAGTTCACTCTTGCTAGCACCTTTGAGAAACACCGTATTTTTTTTTAGATATGATGTATTAACTTGATAGAACACTTTATGCTCATATTAAAAACTTTAATTAAGTCATTTATATTTGAAATATTTTTTTTTAATTATTTACAAATCATCTATCATTAAATCTGTAAATTGCAGGTCTGGTTTCAGAACCGAAGAGCCAAATACCGAAAACAGGAAAAGCAGTTACAGAAAGCGTTGGCCCCTAGCGTACTCCCTGGATGCAACGGCGCCATGATGCGGAACATCTACCCGGGGGCGGCGCGAGGCTATCAGCCCTACCCACATCCCACGGCCATCAACAGATACCCTCAGGTTAGCATAAACCATCATTTCCTCACACGAAACAAATTACGCGCGAAAGAAAAACCGGGAGATATTTTGTCGTTTGGGCAACTGTCGGTGGCGGCATCTTAATTCGCCGCCGACCTTGAATTATGGAAACGGTGCCAGGAGTGTGTGATTAGCCGATGCAGGTAAATTAATTAAGTGAGGTCAAACAGGTTAGATGATTAGTTTAGCAAAGACCGCATTTCCTCCGTGTAGCCGAGCGACGGTAGTCGTATACGCCACACAGACCGACGGCGGCGGCGCTCACAAGCGACGGCCCACTCATCAAATAATATGCAAATAAATTTCCCCTGCAAATTAGATACGGCTCGGCCGGATTAAGACCGGAGAAATGCCGCTGTCTGCACGCAAAACCATTCGTGTTATGGGCCGATTCACAAAAGGCCCATCCGGCGGTACCTGAGGGCCCGTGGAAAAGGAGTTTCACCAAAACGCAAACCTGCATAAGCAAATTTTGTTTTAATTCGAGTAACTTCTATAAGGCAATATTTAGATAAGAGTCTTACCAACTATTTTAGCAAAAATAGTTTATCAAATTTTCGATCGATTTATATTCCATTTAATAAAAACTAAGTACAGATTTAGGATTATTTCTAGTAAAATGACTTTATGAACACTCAATATTGTCCAAATTCGCAACTCCTTTTATAAAGTTTATTTTGTTATTTTATAATGCTTTGGAAAAAAATTGTATCCCTGAAAAATATTAGCAAATTATAATGGATCTGGACGGAAATACGTAATTAGTTTAATTTATTAAACATAACAAAAAACTGAAAAAAATAAATGGATTAAAGGAAAATATTTCAGTACCAAATGAGCCCAAAGGTTCGTTAAGGGAGGGGGCGGAAAGTTGGAGGTTTAATCTGCTCTTTCTCTATTTGTAAAAATACATAAAAACCCAATTCATTAAATTATTTGATCAAACACCTCCTAATAAAACGTTATAGGTATAATGATTTTAAATATATAAAGTGGCGGATTAGTCAACTGAATTTTATATACATAATATGTATCACTCTCTGCTGCCATGTAGAGTTTCGCTGTTGTAATAATATCAGCTTCTCCATTTATATACCAGCAGAGTTGTTGAAAAACATTTCAGCTTTACACAGAATACCACTAAACTTCAAGCAGATTTAGAAAAATAGAAAAGATGGAATTATATATATATATTTACCTAAGGTACTCAACTAAGCTAAACAGACAGTGCATTTTCCTTTCTCGTAATTTATACCTAGGGTACAATGTACAATGTAAAATATTTTTTATTAACCTCAGGAACACACATTGTCTGTGACGATCATGAACGTTTATCGAGAATCGTTCCATAATGATTGTAAAACTTAGTCCATCACAACGGAAGCCCCTGATATGTCCATTATTAATGCGACAATTTGGAAATAAATTTTCGTCCAAAATAAGTGTTCGATTTCTAAAAATTTTCATTTTTTTTTTTTAATAATGGGAATAATGTATTTTTTAATAAAGAATTATTATTATTACAACATATATGACACCCTATAATAAGTTCTAACATACTATTGTATTTTCCTTGCAATTAATCAAAACACATATCCTCATATATCATATTAACCAATATCTTTTCTCAAATTTCACGTATTTGTTCCGTTGGTCTGAATCATATAACGTTCACAAAAAGAAGCTTTTTAGAAGCCAAATTTTTCAGTTTTCGTTGAAATCGAATATCTTGTAGCTTCAGATTGTATGACTCCGCGCCTAATCTTTCCGTTTACCCTTACTTCAAAAATAAACTGGTAGATACCCTGACAAAGGCTTTTTTCTTTGAATTGGAGCAACTATAAATACAATCGGTATAAATTCGTTTAGAAACAAAGAAGTATTAAACACTAAAAACGTGGTACACTAAACCTCTTCATCTTTAAAAATACAGGTAATATTTAGCTAAACACAGAAGTCGGACGCTTATTTTGAGATAGAGGAGGTACTTAACAACTTAACGCTTTATTTAAAAATTTCTCCACGTGTTCTTTTTCCAAAGTCCTAATAGGCTAGTCAAATCTTACTTCACTTTCTAGATAGAAAATTAGTTTTATATTTTGACACCTCAAGAAATACAGGGTTATTCAGCTAAGATGACCCATTTGTGTTTTTAAAATAGACAACCCATAATACCGATTCCACTTGAGCCTGGATTACAAAAAATGTTTCAAAACTAAATTGTATCAAAGTTTGCTTATAAATGTATAGAAACGTCAGTGTCAGAAAAATGCCTATGCATTCTTACGATAATAACCAGAAAACTGATATGTTTGCCGAATCTAAAAGAGATTTTTGTAGGCAAATTGGGTTTTTTTATTGCCTGGTAGGTGAACGAAACACATTCAATAAATTTAAGACTGTCATGCAACTGTAATAAATTGCTGACTTTGGCTTCATCACTGAAGAAAACATACTCAATAAAATTGGGATTAATTTGCAATTGGTTTCTTATAAAGTTATAAAAATCCAATCTTTGTGGTTGGTTTGTGGGTCGAAGTGCATGCTCCAGGTGCAGATGGTTAGAGCGGTTAGGATGAAATTTATTTATTTGTCTAGCAATAGCAATTTGTCCCATAACTCCCTCCCATATGAGGATTCTCATTAACTTGTGCAAGCAGTTATACTTCATTTTCCAAGCTAGTCGCAATCTGGTTCCGTTTCCTCTTGTTAGCAGGCCACTTTCTTACGCAACGAATTTTCTAGCCTCTTGAAAATTTTGGGTGTTGGGGCCACACGGTCAGGGTATCTTCGGACATACAATTGTGCTGTACGCCTAGCCTTTTTGTGTCATTCTACATAACGTGTCCATAACCAAGGATCATGTCGGTTTTCTCGTTATTGAATGCATAGGCGTTTTTCTGACACTGACCAACGTCAACACTGACGTTTCTATACATTTAGCAAACTTTGATACAATTTAATTTTGAAACATTTTTTGTAATCCAGATTCAGGTGGAATCGGTATTTTGTGTTGCCTATTTTAAAAACATAAATAGGTCATCTTAGCTGAATAACCCTGTATATACACTTAAAGCGCTTTTTCCCATTTTTCAAAAAAATTTTGGGAATATGAAACAAAATACTCCTACATATTTCTCGGGTGCTTTATTTGTACAAGACACGCACCTATAACATAAAGAATTGTAAAACCTACAATGTTACGGGACAAAAAACCACTCCCTATCAAATAAATTATTGAGAATATTCCTGAAAGTAACATTCTGCAGGTGGACCTAAGAATTCTACACCAGTTGTACACATCTTGGCTAACTTTACCGACATTTGCTATAAATCGGCGATAAGATGATACATCTCTGCATTTGTTTTAACAAACGACTGTTCAATGTTCACAGTCCAAACAATTATCTACAACACTTAGGAACTTTAAAAAAGCACATAACGTCCGTATGACATGGTCTAGTACGTTTAGAGTCGTCATAATAATAAATTTGTCGCTTTTGTTTTCACCTTTCCAATAATGTACTTCGTAGATACTATTTCAATATGTACCACTTCTTCAAAAGCAACCAACTAAAAGAAGCAACTAAAGGAATAGATACAAAAAAAATTGGTCGAAGATTATTTCGACAGAACTTCCCTCGCCCATAAAGTACAGCTTGTGAAATCCAGCTCTTTGGAAAAATTAAAAGTTTTGATTTTGCAAATTGTATTGCTTTTTGTGGCAACCATTATAAGCTAAATATATATCTAATGTTTGAGTAAAGGTAAAGAAACGTGCTAACCATTTTTACAAATGAGTTTTTCTATTAAAAAATTTTGTGTTGATGTCATCCACATTTATGTAAAGACGCATAGATCAGTTTGGATAGATGATAGATACATTGTAATACTAATAATAAAAGTATTGTATTATTGTTATTCTTGAACAGTGATTTATAATAACTGAAAATATTTATGGTACTTGTAATTTAAGACAAATAGCGATAACACTTATCAACCTGTAGACGTGATAGTGAAACAGAAACTAAACTAAAACATGTTTTCTAGGAATTGCAATAACCGGATCACAATGCCGACGGTCCAGACTTTTCATTGCTCTGTCTGTTATTTTATCGTATAAATAAATAATATTCGTTGGTAAAGTACAGTGCTATGTAAAATATATAATATTATAATAATGTAAACAAGTAAAATATTACGCTTGAAGTACACTCAAAATACATACGTCATGCGATTTAATTTTGTAAAATATGTAATTAAACTTATTAAAATTCCAAATTTCCATGTATTGTTGGAATTTCAGAATATATTATGTAATAGAATTCATTTTATTTCACAGATGACCACGAGTTCGTATCCCGGAATGGCTCAGTCCTTTTCGATGTCTCACGGTACAAATATGACTACTGTGGCAGGAATGAGGCAAGACGCAATGAGTAAGTAAAATCTAAAACAGTAGAATATGTGTACCCACAACGAACACAATTAAAAATACTATTACAATCTTTTCATTTCTTTTAAATTTGCTCTCTAATTTATTTCTGCCATGTACACACCTCATTACAGTTTAAAGAAAACGAGGTTTTCAAATAAATTTGTCATAAAGAGTATGTAAAAAGTCATATCGATTTCCGTATTAAGACCCACCGACTAACACAAAATTGGAGTTGCATTAAAACCTTTTTGCTCCCTGACCAAAATTTCATCTAGAATCGGAAATGAAACATCTTCGAGACGCCGTCCGTAATCTTAGTGCATCTGAACGGAAACGACGCTATTTCCTGCGAATCTGAGCTTTTTAAAGCTCTCCTTATTTGAGAGCAGCTCACATTGCTGGCATTACGTATCAGACGTCTTACCTATTCCATCGTTTTTCAATATTTTTGCATTTTACAGGTATGAGCGCCGAGGACGAATGGTACAATAAAAGTTTATCCGCCCTAAGAATGAACACAACGCATCATCCGAATTTAGCAGCACCAATGTTACAATACCAAACGTAATAACGGAACCAGTGAACTAGACACTGCACTCGAATCGATGAAATGTATTAATCAAACACTGGCAAAATTAAATTATTGCGTTGATTTCATCACAAAAACACACGTAACAAAGTTTTATTCGTTATGAAATTTATTTGAGCGAACAACGAGCCAATATGATAATAAAATATGGCTTCTAATCTAGTCGACTTAAGTTCCTTGATCTCCTGAACCGATGATGGACCGATGTTTTCGAAACGTTCGTGGGAAGTCCCTTGTTTGTAAATTTTGTGTGTTAGTGAGATTTACAACCGTGAAGATTGAGTTTATCGAATGATATTCGCACATTCCAGCATCACAGTTTTAAATAAGATCGGATTTGTTAAGTTTATTTCAATGTATATATTTTTAAGCTTATTGTTATTGTCTTCTGCAGTACGACAGGTTGCAAAATATCTTAAAATAAATTTGATCTGAATGGTTGCAATTATTTTATACATGTATTCAGATATTTCGATACTCTTTACTAATTGTATGTCATAGAGTTCAAAATTACACAAGTTTTGATATTTAAGACAAGCATAACAAAACTTATGTAAAAACAGATATTGTAGCTATATCATTACATGTGCCATATTTATTGTAATTGCATTTTGTGTGATTGTACCTACTTTAGAATAAAAAATAACTGTATGTAAAATTGTAAATACTAATAATAAATATTGTAATTAAGAATTATTTATTTATTTATTAGGAGTTACTGAAACAAGTCACTTTGCAATATTTCTTTTGTGATAAGTTGATAACCTTTATATAGTAAAAATCAGCGGCATAAATACCACCCCTGCGGCCACTGCGCCCCGGGGGCGCAAATTCCAAAGGGTCGCCCAGGAGCGAATCTGGAATCATAGGGACCTAATTCTATTATTTATTTGGGACCCCTTTTTTCCTATTATGAACAGAAGTTGGTCGCCATCGGCGGCAATACTTTGTTAAAGTAACTATGTAGTGTGCTGTTACTTTTGTCTAATAATCTAGAAATACTGAAAACTCGTACCTACATAACAGTTAAAAGAAACTGCTGCAAAGAATGAGCTGTGCTCAAAGCAGTTGTGGACGAATTGAATAACCTACATTAAGTTGATTTCGTTGATTTAATTTAAAAAAACTTAATTTTTGTTGTTTATTTAAACAGGTGTTTATACATCTGTAATTTTAATTGCATAATTAGTTATATAAAATAAAGCAAACATTTTTATTCATTTGACATTTTTTTAGAAAATCACTAATTTTTTTTTTTTCATTCACTACAATTGGTTTCAAAAAAACGGGACAAATGACAGTGACATAAACGTCATATTCCAATTTCTTTTCATTGATTTATGAGAACCTGATTTACTCATCTTGTCCTGTTTTTTGTGAAACCAATTGTATCTACAGGTGCTCAAAAAATGGCGCACCAATTCAACGATACATTATTAAATTCGCTGGCGTTCACTTACAAAAACCAAATATCGATTTAGATAAGAACATCAAAAAACGTGAATAATTAGCCACTGTCGTCATATATATTTATATCCTAAATAATTTTTAAGTTTTATGTAAAATTATAAAATGAAAAAAACTATGGATAAAGACAAGATATTATTTACCTTCAAAATTATTTTGAATAGTGAAAGTTCGATCGATTTCAGATAGCCAACATGAAGTAGTGAATTAAAATATTGTGAAACTTCGAAAAGAAAAATTAAACTTTTACGGGTTATATCTTCTACATTTGGACAAAAGGATTTTTTCTCTGCTCCGTAATCCGTAAATGGTTCCGAGCGTAACCGAAGGAAGTATTGTAGTCGAGTACGTCGGCCGACCCTCTACTTTTACGTTTTCTCGACCCTTCATGACCCCTAAAGTACGAAGAAATAAGTCTCCCGTTTCCGTCTGTCTCTCCGTCTGACTGTTCGTCTGTCTGTCGGCCGTCCCGGATATTTATTAGACAGATAATCTCTAAGTACTGAGCCAAGATTGTTGTCAAATTTTGTACGTACAATCGATAGACATACAACGAAAATTTTCCTAACGTATATCAAATTTTGTATTTATATTAGAAATATCATGGAGATGGTAAAACGCTAACCAAAACTTGTCTAATCATCCCCACCAATAATGTCATGACATCACTTCAAAATTGCACATAATAAATGGGTTTTAAATTGGATGAAATAACATAGTCCTACACATGTAGTTTACTACTCCGCATAAAAATCAAAATTATAAAACAACATTTTGCAATTTAATTTTGAATCTGCAAAACCGAATGCTTTGAAATCTTGCAGATGTTTTAAAGTATGGTAAGCATGATAAATTTTTAATCAAAATATATTTACTTATCCCCTCCAAAAAATTGATGACGCCAGCTCAAAATTTTGCCGTAGAAATCCTATCTAAGTTGTACAAAATATGATGAGTTTGTACTTGCAATGTATCATTCCATTCATATTTTTTAGATTTGCATATACAGGGTGATTCAAAAAAATTAATGAATGCGTGAATTTGTTTTATTGATTTAATCAAGAACCACAAAACCGAATGCTTTGAAATCTTGGAGATGTTTTAAAGTTATCATAAGCATGGTACTTAAATTTTTGATCAACATGTATTTGCTCATCCCCCCTAAAAAATTGATGACGTCACCTCAAAATTTTGCTAAATAAACCCTATCTTAAATGTGCAAAGTATGATGATTTAATAACACTGCATTAATATTTTTTAGATTTGCTTATACGGGGTGCCTCAAAAAAATTAATGACTGAGTCGATTTATTTTATTAATTAAATCAAGAATTGCAAAACTGAATATGCATTTTGAAATCTTGCAGATCTTTTGAAGTTATTGTAAGCATGTCAACTTTTTAATCAAAATGTACCTATCCCTATCTGTTTATCAACCCCAACAAATTGATTACGTCATCTCAAAAATTTGCCGAATAAATCCTGGCGAAAATGTGTAAAATATGATTAGACTATACCTGTAATTTGTCATTGCATTCATATGCAGTAAAAGGCAATTAAAGACAGACTTTTAAGTTTACATTATCTTGTAGCCCCCTTCTAAGTATTTAGGAACATCCTTTTTATTAAAGATTAAAAGATTTGCGTCTGCAGATAATTATCGGTGGACTAATATTTACGATACATGTACACGAGCCAATAAAATATTTTGAAATCTCCCACCAATGTAAATTTTTGTTTAAAAGTTGTTGCAGTTGACACCGAAGTTTTATTTGTAGCTAGAGTGGAATGAAATTAGGCGTAAAAGAATCTACTTTTCAATTTTTGGTAAAATATGTAACATGTTGCCCCACAACAATTCCATTTAGTGCCGCAGTAGAAAGGATGTTTAGTGTTGGCGCGGATGTTTTTAAGACAAAACGTCATGCCTTAGCTGACGAAAATTTTGAATGTCAGTTATGGTCAGTTATTATTCAATTTAATTTAAATTATGAATATAGTGCTCTTGCGTGAAGTACTTATTTGTTTTATTTTATTTCCTGATGTGAATATGTAACAAATGCGTTAGTAAAATAAATCACTCACTGCCTTTTTCATTCTAACACGTTTTTTCTTGACCCTTTGGACCCATGCAACAAATATTTCGACTTTCTTGATTTCTCGATGAAAACATTATCAGCAAAGAAATTTAAATGAGACATAATTTGTGGAACGTTTGTTTCCTAAAAATTCACTGCTCACTAAGCTAATTAATTCCCAAGTAAATTTTTCCATATCATATCATTCAAATAGGCGTAGAACAATTGATCCTTCATTCGAATTTCAGGCCCAATGAAAATTCATAAATATAGAAAACGTACATAATATGAAAACTGAAATTCACTGTAATATTTTAGTTTTTACCTTGGTTTATGTTAGCAGCAGAAAACTTAGGAAATATTGTTTTCAGATGTTGAAGTGCTTTCTCTCTTGTATTTCACTTGCATAAGAAGCACATATGCTTGGTATATCCAGATTGGAAACCAGTTACTTAAGCTATAATTTTTAAATCGCCTGTCAAATTGCACTCAAACTTTTTGTCGTTAATACAATTTAACAAATGTTGAATATTCTCATATGTTTCTGGAATTTTGTATGGAGTATGCAGTCGGCATTACTAGATATTTATTCCCATTATGCAATAGTACACCTTTAACTGGCACTATCTATGAACAATCTCAAAAAAAAACTTTTTTGACGACGTAGGCATAATGTCTTATTAGATAGTTATTCAGCACAAAATGATCTTTCAGAATGCTTGGAACAAGAAATTTTTCTAAAATTGTTCGACTGTGTAATTAATGAAATATCGAGTAGAGCGTGGCTTAATAATGACTCATCTTGTAAGGTAAATGTCCCAATTATCGACACCTTAAGCATTTTTTTTACTTTAATATTTGGATACAAAAGGTTTGGTATGAGTTACGTCTATATGTATAATTTGGCATATAAGTAGTTGCATTTAACGTTAATTCAAATATGTATTAAAAGTGCTTCCTTTTCAATATATGCTTCTATTGAATTTAAAAATATATATATTTGCGCAAAGTATAGATTGTCCCAATTATCGACACTTGGAAAATGTGTTTGTCCCAGTTACCGACACTAAAGCTGCCTATTATCGACACCCATGTAAGTTCAATGTTTATACTTAATGATAATTTATAAAAATATCTAAATAATTAAAAATTTATAAAAACCACAAAAAAATACTAGCAACTTAACATTTAAACTCTGAAATTTCACAAATATAATACATATAAACCTTAAAACCTTTCTTATTTTTTAATATTGGCTTTTTTATTTTTTTTTCAATTTCTGGTTTCTGATACACTAAAATGTCTTTCTTAGCAGGCCTCTTCGAATTTAGTACTTTCTTCTCCATATGGTCAACATCATAGGTATTTTCTCCCTTGTCACCAGTATTGATTTTGATGATTTTCCTTGGTAAACGATGTTCCTTATATTGTACGATACATAATCGTTAACAAAAATTTCTAGTAAGTCTTAATTATTTTTACTTCCTATTGTAGAGTCTGAATTGTTGTTACTATCTAGTCGCTTTGTTTTTTTTCTCATTACCTTTTCATTTTTTCTTGCTGTCTACGTATACGCTCTAGTTTTCTTTTTTCTTTTTCTTTGGTTTCTTTTTCTTTTTTCTCTTCCCTTTCTTGTGATATTCGTGCACAGCATTGGAAGACGCAACAGCGGGTACTTTTTTTTGACAACTTTCTCTTTGGGTTCTAGCTAAAATAGAGATGTTTTAAAAGGAAAAGAAATAATATCAGCACTGCTAGTTTGCTTTCTGATGCACTCTGGAATTAAATTAAACAATTAAAGACTATTCTTTGATCTCATTAAATCAATTTCTTATTTGTCCCTCTGTCATACGGTTACGTGCAGAAGTAAAATTTTGCGGAACTCTACTGCTTACTTCTGGGTGTCGTTTTAAAAATGCTCCGTACCAATGGCGACCGGGTCTTCCGTTAGTAAATATATTTGGTCTTTTAAATTTTTTAACAGTATTTACACCCAATCCAGAAACTGGTCTTTGGTTGGGGGAAATCCACATTTTCCCACATGAAGTATCCATTCCACCAGTCTTTTTTTCCTCGGCTACAGTTACGACAGCCTCCCACTTTTCTTTGTAAAGGCGATGTTCCTTTGATCTTTTCGATAATTGTCGTTCTAGGCACGCCATACACTTTACTCGCCCGATAAGTAGGCATGTCATTTTTGATAGCTTGCATTGCTTTCAACACTACTTCTTCAGAATATTGAAATCTTTTTGATTTTTCCATCTTAGGTTCTGAAAATAATGTTTACACCATTTATCGACTTGAATATGTACCTATTATCAACAACTGAATTCAAGCGGTAATTTTTCCTCAGGTATACTTAGTTGGAAAACAATGTGTCGACTACTGGTCCTCGCGTGAAACACATTTTTTCCTTCTATAGTATTAAACAAATACAGACAAAATGAGAAGAAGAACAATTTTTCTAATGTACCAATTATTATCGACACTTATGTGGATAAATGGGACATAGTATTAAAATTGCTGTCCCAATAATAGACACATTAGATATAATTGTTTTACCTTAAAAAATTATGTTAATTAGTGTCTAGCTAAACGTTAAATTGTTCGTTTTCCATATACCCATCATTCAACCAATGGATAATTTGGATTAAAAAACATATAAACGCAATCTTTGTACTTACCTAACTCTTAACGTTTGGCCTTAGCAAATGCTACCCACGACCTTGTTATACGAGCCCTAACAACTAAATATTGGGACACCAAAAAATTTTTATAAAAAAATCACCAAACTTTTTAACAAAAATGTAATTTATTTTAAATAATTAAAATTTTAAAATTAATTCGTTTTGCAAAACTGTTAATGTTTACACCACAACAAAAACTGATTTCTAACTCAAACAGTGACATAAAACTCTAAAACAACGTAACATTTTGTGACACATAAATATTGGGACACAGCAAATTCAGTAACTGGTCATATCTCCTTTTGCCTTAATAACTGCAGGAATTCTTGCCATCATACTTTCAACTAATTTTCTACAATACACAGGAGTTGTTACCGTATCCTACACTCGCTAAATTTCCTGTTGAAGATTGACAATCGCTTGTCACGGATGATTTCCTAAATATTTTTTTATTTCACGCCATACCGTCTCTATTAGATTAGGATCTGGGCTATTCGATAATCAGGGCAAACATTTATATTATTATTCTTTGTAATAAGTGTTGTAGGTGTGTAACTTGAAGCATCATCCTGTTGAAAAATAGAAATATCAACAGGATAGACTGCTTCAGTAGTTGTTAATATTTTTTTACAAAGTCTCTTGATATTTGTTTGAATTTGTAATTTCCCTTCCATGAACGTTGTTAACTGGTCTTTAAATTCCGTTAATAGACATGCACCCCCAAACCATTTTTCCGCTTGCAAACTTGACTCTTTGTTTGAGATAATCCATATTAAAATTCCTTTTTTATTTCGATAACTCTTTTTCGACGATTATCTCACCCAGACATCAAATTTGGACTCAGCGTTATACATCACTTTTCTCCGATTTTTATTTTGGTCATATTAACCGATTTTTCTTGTGGGCAGTTTTTAATTGTGGTTTTACTTTAGCCGAAAATAATATAAATATTTAAATAATAAAGTCCATCAAAGATAGCTTTATTTAAGATTTACAATGTAAAAACCAAGGCCTGATTTGTGTATGCATTCGCGATAATATTGTCTTGAAAAATTTAGTTGGTTATCGCTATTCCAGCAAGCAGCAAGTAGTAATTTCTCTCGAAGTACTCCGTCGTCCACTTTTATAAATTTTCATCAGTTGTTGTTGATCACGCGGCTTCACAAGTGGTGGCCTACTGGGAATTTTACCTTTTATTCCGATGGTACCTCTGTCTGCGTAATATTTTACGACATTTACCATCGACGACTAAGCTATTTGGAACAAATCTTCACTTTTTCTTAGCGATTTTCCCTTGAGGTACTGCGAAATTATTATTTTCAGAACTTTTACTAAAACTAGCCCGCCGCTAACTATTTTTTTCTAAATAAAACCAACACTAGCATGCAATTCTACGGTCCCTATAATAATGGCAACATTTACCAGCTACTACGTTTGTATTTCGATGGTATACTTAGCAAATTTTCTCGGGTGTCCCAACATTTAAATGTCAGTGTAATGTACTCGTAATTTGTCATATTTTTCCATTAAACACTATTGCCTTTCTCTTCTTATAGGTGTTGGGTATTTTCCTTGTATTCATTAAAATATCGTCAAATGTATTAGTTTTAGGCGTCTTGTTCCCTTCACCTCATTAACTAAGTATTATAAGAACTTGAAAAACCAAATGTAAACTAGAGCCGTTAAGAACGTCGCGCGAATGATATTCAGTCGCTGTATTTGTGGAAAACTACAAAATAAAGAAAAACCATCAGTAGTGCAAAGTGTAGATTAATTGTCCCTAGCCAACCCATTACATCAGCAAAAATTGCACATTTTTTAGTTAGGTGACAATTTCTGCGCTCTAAGAAAATTTATTTATTTGCAAAATACCTCACGCTCTGCCAAAATAGATGCCCATGCAAAATTTGCATTTAGTCCAAACGAATTGAATGATATCAAAAATATCTACCGGATTTTTTTGAGAAATTGTCTGTGTCCCAATATTTAGTTGTGAGGGCTCGTATACTAGTAGTGATCATTTCAAAAAATTTTTACGAAGATTGTATCAACCTTACCGACCTAATATTTGAAATATAAAAAGTAGAAACCTGTCTTTAATTGTGTTTGCATGAATTGTAGTATTCTACTCTCACAAAAGCTAATTCTAACAAAAACTTAAAAAAAAACTGTCTTTAATTGGGTCATTGTTGATAACTGGGACATTTACCTTATATGTATTTTCCAGAGTGAATAATTTAAACATCGTCATTAATAACAACAATACAGATTTATACATCTACAAAATAAAGAAAGATTTTATATAAGCTGCATTGATTTGGAGACGGATTCACTGGCGGCGTAAATCCGACAGATAAATCTCCAATGTTGCGATTACTCTCATAATTTTTTACTGTTTAACTCAATCATGATCACCTCAATTATGATACTATCTACAGTCCATAAAACTGCCTCTTTATTAGACAGCCCAATAAAAATTGTGTTTTGGACTGCAGTGGTGCCAGCCATTCTGTAGGAACTTAGTGATGATGTAAATACAAATTTTGCTTAATTTAGACTCCAGCTCAACTTGCCTTTGACGCAATGTTTTGGATTTATCCTCGGGAACCGCTAGGAGTTCAGTTGAACTCATTTCTTATGGAAATCGGTGAAGATTCAACAAAATTTTACGATTTAACTAGCTAATTCACAATTCATCTGACTGCGATAACGGTAACACCTACTAAAATTTATTAATCATTTTCAAACGAGTTAGTCCAAATATCTGAAAGTAAGACACAGCACAGATGACAAAGTAATAATAACCAATTTAAACTCAACACACATTTTATTGTACTACAACATATAAGTCTTTTTGTGCACCTATAAAGTTACTGCATCATCTTAAGAGCCACTGAGTATTTTTTCCAAACAAATAAATTAATTAATTTTCTTCAGTATTACTTGTTTTACGATTTTTCAGTATGCTGGCGATGAAAAATTCACCAGCTTTATAGGAACTTCGTACTAATGGACCGCTAGCAACATACAAAAATTTCATATCATTCCCAACTCTTTCCCAATGCTGAAATTTTTCAGGTGTTACATACTCAGTAACCATCATATGTCTTTTTGTAGGTTGTATATATTGCCCCAGAGTGACACAATCAACTCCTGCCGCTTTTAAATCTTCCAAAGTTTGATGAATTTCTTGATCTGTTTCACCGAGACCAAGCATAATGGATGATTTTGTAATCATGTCTGGGTTGAAAGTCTTAACTGCTTCTAAAGTTGCCAAAGACTGCCTGTTAACAGTTTAAACTTACATATATTAATAAAAAGCTATAAGATAAATTATTTACCTATATTTAGCTCGCCTATCCCTTACAAACGGTGTTAGTTCCTCAACAGTTTCAATGTTATGTGCATACACATCTAGACCAGATTCGACTATTGTTTTGACAGCATTGCGGTCACCTCGAAAATCAGGTACTAGGCACTCCACCAACATCTCACTCTTTCTAGTCAAACAAAAATCCTTTGTATTCTTATTCTATTCTATAATAATAATAATAATAATAATCAATGTATACTGACCTTTTCTTTATTTCTTTAACAGTTTCAGCAAAATGATTTGACCCTCCATCTGGTAAATCTATAAAATATGTAATTACAAAGTAGAAACAAATAATCATAACAAATTACCATCACGATCCACTGAAGTCAGTACAATATAGTCTAATCCCCATGAAGCAATAGCTGTAGCAGTATTTACAGGTTCATTAGGATCTGGTGGTGGAGGAGCTCTCGAAGTTTTAACAGAACAAAACCTACATCCTCTTGTACACGTGTCCCCTAACAACTAGACCATAACAAAATGACAAACAGATCTACAGCACATTGTAAAAATGAGTTACCATAATAGTTGCTGTCGCTGTTCCATGCTTGCCCCCACCCCAACACTCCCCAATGTTAGGACATCGCGCTTCCTCGCAAACTGTATGTAATTTTAGTTCCCGCAACTGTTCTTTAAGTTCACTAAATTTCTTTCCTTTAGGTATCGAAGTCTTTAACCAAGGAGGTAACCTTAATCTTGAATCACCTTCAGATGTTCTCTTTAACCGACCGTTGTACTCGTTCCATGCTTTCGAATCATCCTCTAAAACTGGGTCAGGACTGTTAATGAAGTCCTGAAGACTTGGGCCACTAATAATGCGTTTTCTTAGGGCTTCTAAGTGAGATTTGTGAGATAACCTATAACACTACCAGAAATTCAGAAATATAAGCAAACAACTTTACTTGACAACTTACATTCTTATTTACTGTGGAACCACTTAAAAGATGCTTGAGTCCATACATTTTCTTAAAATTTAGTGCACACACTAGGGGTTGAAAGGTCACATTGATAGTGTTCTTATATAAATTTACTGTTACTTGAACTGAAAATTCGTGTCGATGTTCGTTTGAAAATTGTTTTAAAAATTATTCTCTTGTTTTCGTTACTTTTATTTTGATGACTGATTTCCTTTCATACTGAAAGTGTTATGTGTACAGGTTATAGGTTTCAATTCATTGACGTATGTTTCAACTGAAAGTAAGCAACCATCAATACATCTAGCTATATGAAATTTTTTATTAACTACTAATTTATTCGAAAATTAACATCCTTGTGTAAACAAATCTGTTCCTGTTTGTTCAGCTTTAATCCTGGCTTCTTCTGAAGTCATAAGTTCTTCTGGAGATGGCTCCACAGGTGAACCATCATCATTTAATTTTTCTTCTTGGAAATCTTTTGCTATTTTTGGTGCATAAACTACATTAAATAAATCTTGTGCTGTAAACTCTGACTGAATAACATCAGGTGTTCTGTATGACACATATGGTTTTAGCTAAAATATCGAATAAGCTTTCTTATTAATTACTATATTCAATACTTACTGGAAAATCTTTCAAATCAGGTACGATTATTTCAGGGACTTTTTCTGGTATTAAGACAAATTTACCGTCTTGGTCATTATATCCAATGTCTCTTACACCACGCTCTACAGTCACACATTCAGTATTTCAAAAGAAAAAATATATATATTTACATACTATCATGGGGTAAATCATAATTCGGATCTTTTCGTTGTTCCTTAAATATTTTAGATCCACGTTTGTTAAAAAGGGGAAATTTTCTAAAATTGCGTTTGCCGTATCTGGCACACGATGTAGAAATGCCTCGCTTGAAAAATAAGTTTACACAAGACATCTTGAACTTTTTGAGGTTAGGATGAGGCGATGAGGTTAGGGATTAAAATGTCAAACAGTTGGTAAACCAAGACAAGAGGAGCAAAGACAAACAACGAAAAACAGGAAATGAAATTTACGCGCTAAATTTAAAATCATCAAATAATTATTGCTGTTAATTGTTATTACAACTTAAGTTAACTTTTTATTATAGTGCAGATTTAAATTCTCATCGATATGGGATAACTGGTGAAGGTTTTTGGGTAATAAAAAAATTTAATTTTCAAGGTCGTAAATTTCGAAACGTAATATCCACAGCGCCACGGTAGTTTTTGGAATTAACGGAAGCTAAACTACGGTTCTTCGAATACGATATTTTAGTCGCTTTGTAGTTTGAGTAAGCTGTGGTGTTGCTGAATCATAGACTCAAATTTTTACTTATATTTAATTTTATATTATTTATATGCAGTGATAGGTAGAAGAAATAAACATGGTTCTAGCTGAAAAAAACAATGAAAACGCAAGAAACGGCCGGAGAAGCCGGGGGCCGAGCCCGAACGGTCACGTCCAAGACTCCACAAGCGAGGATGAAAGTTCAGGTTAGCATTATTCCCTTTAAATTCGAAAGATTTCAGTTGTCTTATTTTACCACCACGAATGCACCCACTTCAGCCTACTAGCTTAAAAATGAGTGTTGTATTTGAAAATTTTCAAGTGATTCATAATGATAGTCTGGCATTACTCAATTCCTTCCTTTATAGTTCCAGTAGATAAGATACGAGTTGGCCGAGATTACCAGGCTATTTGCCCCGAGCTTCAACCGGAATCTCAAAGAAAACCAGAACTGTTGGCCGATAGAGCCTTACTTGTATGGTCACCAACTGAGTCCATACCAGAATCGAAATGTATGTTACCCTCAGTACCCCTATTGAAAAAAAATTATTTTTAACAATTACAGTGGAAGACTACATAATTTTGGCCAAAGACAAGTATGGTTACAATGGCGAGCAAGCGTTAGGAATGTTGTTTTGGCATAAACATGACTTAGATAGGGCTGTGCTAGATTTAGCAAACTTCACACCGTTCCCTGATGAATGGTCTGTGGAAGATAAAGTTCTTTTTGAGCAAGCCTTCCAGTTCCACGGGAAAAGTTTTCACAGAATAAGGCAGATGGTAATGACGTCTCTTTTTCTTTTTTTGTTACTAATTGGAGTTTCAGTTGCCAGATAAAAGCATTGCTAGTTTAGTCAAATATTACTATAGCTGGAAAAAAACCAGGTCAAGAACCAGCCTAATGGACAAACAGGCACGTAAGTTGCACACTCCAAAGGAGGAAGGAGGGGCTTCAGAAGCTGGATCTGAAGGAGGGTCGAATGAAGAGTCTGATCATGATGAAAAGGTAGGCACTGTTTAATGTTGTAGTGTATTGGACTCTGTTAGACTTTTATTTTGCATGATTATTGAGTGGTTTGTGTTTTAAGCTATGGTATGTTAAATCTTAAAGTATGCCTTGATGATTCTAGCTGTTGTATGGCTCTAATAGTTATTCAACAGTTAATATGAAGGGTTGCACACATATATGCTAAAAATGATTGTAATTAAGTTGTTCATTCCATGAGCCTTAATGTTCCAAAATGTGTTTGCTAGAGTATGGTTCAGAAAAACGTCATTAAAAGGCGATACAAATTACGTAATTGTTATCTGCCATGCTTACTAGGAATCTGGCTGAACTAAAGCTTTTTGGGCTAAGAATTTGTGGTAATTATGTTAACACTTCCTCATACTCACTGTATTAAAGATTCGTTTTTAGCGCTAAGTAAAATAAACATAGATTCCTTTATTATTAAAAATTCATATTGAATAATGTAATTATTTAAAAAAATTTTAAAAAAATACAATACAGTTGAAGCTTACAAATTTGCGTAGTTTCAATTGCTCACACATTATCAAAACGTGCCTAAGTCATGAATCAACCATTCGGCACGTTTTTGTAGTCATTATTTTTTATTTATTAGTACGTGAAGAAAAATGATATAAAATGTACATTTAAAGTGCGAGAATGCATATACATACAAAATATCTTTGTCACCTCTTACAAGTAGTAAACGTTTAGTAAAAAGACATTGTTGCAATGTTTTCCCGCCTAGTCATTAGTCGATATTAATAAAGCATTTGCACGTCAATAAAGAGTAAATTGTAAAGTTCCATTATTGAGACCCATAAATAGCACTGAGTAATGCTTTAAAAGAAAAAAAAAATCCAAAAATATGAATAATATTTCTAAACAACAAATACAAATGAAAATAAATTGTAATATCAAAAAAAAAATAATAAAAATTCTCAAAATCATAACTTGGGGCTGTATATAAAGTGCACACATTTCAAATAAATTGTTCGGACAGTGATTAACGTTAAAGTTAATAAAGCCTTATTAAATCTATATTGATTACAAAATTGGAGCGGAAATTATTTTTACTTAGTATAATAATAACTATATTTTATTATCAACAATGCTACATCACATATCAAAATAATAGTAAGTGGTCTGTTGGATAATAATGCTACTACTATTATTATAAAAACAGCACAATAATAATATACTCAGAAAACAAATCTTAATACAACAGAATATTGCAAATTAATTAATTTATCACAATTGCAACCACTTGCATAAGAAATGAATTATACAACAGAAAATAAAAAAATCCTGTTGAAATGTGCCATAGATTGATCTTGGCATTTCAAAGTTGATCGGAAATTTATACAATTTTTGTTTTTTTAATAATAAAAAATTACTGCATATCACATAACATTTTCGCCAAAATTCGTGCGGAAACAAGTTTTTTAACACGATCGAAATAACCGCGGCTTTAGAAACATAATTGAAATAATAATTTCCTTATTGAATTATAGGCAACTTACATGACAACAATGTTTCAAGTTTTATTAAAACAGAATTGTAACCTCTTATGTTTATGTTGCTCTAAAAAGGAAACATGTTTCCAAAAAGTTTGCAAAAATGTATAATTAGATCACCTATTCATTTATGAAATCCTTAATTGGAGTTTATTTTGTAAATTCTTTATCATATAATTTTTTCACGTAGAGGTTATAGTTATAGTTAGTTCCTTTTTATTTATACACAAATTATACAAAGACAAATAATTTATTCTTTCCTTATAAAAATATATAATAACATTTTGCAATTTAATTTTGAAACTGCAACACCGAATGCTCTGAAATCTTGCAAACGTTTTACGATTATCGTAATCATGGCAAATCACTAATCAAAATTTTGGCAAATGAATCCTCTGAAACCTGCAAAATATTTGATTTTATACTTATAAATTATCAATACAGTCATAGTTTTTAGAGTTACTTATACAGGTGACTCAAAAAAATTAATGATTGAGGCAGTTTAGTGTAGTGACTAAAGTAAGAACGATTCACTTTTCTTGCCGAAAATTTGGGAATACAGTACCGTTAGTATTACAGTCCATCTATCCAAATTAATATACGTGCCCTTGGAAAAGTGTTGATGACCTCAACCTTTACTTTAACACTACATACATATCTTTATTTTGACTTCCAAAGGTTATTACAAAAAAATGAAAATACTTCTTCATGGACGAGGGAAATTCTGTCCAAATAACCTTCGACTAATGTTTTTAAGTAAACTTTGCCGTTTGATTTTGATAATTTAGAACATGTACGTTAAAAGCAAAAACAAGCAAATTCAAAACAGAATCTCGTTGTGTTGTCTACATGAATAATGTTCCCTATACATCAGTTTTAATATGATAGTATCTGACATTACTTCAATGTTGTTACAACATGATAGTATGAAATGTCTAAGATGCTTTTGAAATTATATATATCTAGGTGCGTCTTGAATTTTTTAGGCACTGTTTCTCACGAATAATAATGTATGTAATAATAATTATATTATTTATATAATTAATAAATAAATAATAGTAATACTAAATAATACATATATACAGAATGTATCTGTTCGTTTCAAGATTTTGCGAAATAAACTTCATTTGAAATGATAATAGCATGCTTCCTTCGATGTTTGTGTTTTCTTTATACGTTTTGTTTTTGGAACTGTTTATGTAAAATGTCTAAAACAAAATGTTTGTGTGAATTATTGATTCTTATGAGATTAGTGAGTGATACATTGTAGCCATCCAAATCGATATATTGGTCCCTTGTAAAAAGTTACGTCATACAAAAGTGTATTAAGAAAAACTTGAGCATATTGTGCTTGTTTATCTGTAATCTCATAATCTATCTCTATTTTTTCTATTTTTATAGTTTTTGCCGAAGATTCGCATTTTAGTAAAACTCAATTTTCTCGTCTGCCTTTTCATGAGCAATATATTTACAGTACTAACATTGTATACCGGGACAATTTTTAAACTCTCAACATAAGAAAGTAAGTATGGGTTTAATCCATGTCGAGTTTTAAAAAATGCACATCAATGCATTTAAAGCATGCAATCAAAATATATTTTATTTTGTAGAACAATTGGAATGAAGATGTTGCGTTTTCTTCTGAAAATAACATATTTAACTTCTTTTCTTTAGTTAAAACAGCATTGGTTCTGTTTCTTTAGTGGTGTTTATACTCTAACTCATCGAGTATTCTTTACATTTTTGTAAAATATTTTACAATATTTCACAATATTTCAAACAAACAAACAAATTGACATTTGATTTTTTTCGTAAGTCAAGTAGGTTGGCGTATCATTGATTCCATACTTCCAATGTATTGATGTGTGTTTTAAATCCAACACTTAGCCCACGCTTCTTTATATATGTTTAGAGTTAAAAAAATGTCCCGATGTATATGTAAGTATTGTTACACGAATGAGGATTGCTTGTGGTATAATAAAATCTTACTTTAAATCCAGTCATTTACCATATAAAAAAAAAATAGAATTGTAGTGCAACAAGTTTTTTTCCCCTTTTAACTGTAACTTTACAGGTTTGATATAATTGTGATTTTTAACCTAGCGGACGAATCTTTTAATTCTTAAATATTTTTTTATTAGTTAAAATAGAATCTTCTAAAAAAAGTTTCATGACAATATACACTTGCTATTGCAACAGTTATAAATGAGGTATGCAATGTTGTTGCTTATAGAGTTATTTTCGTCATTTTTTGTACCCATTGTGAATGCAACTTTTTTGTCATTAAAACTGTATACGCTCAGTTTACATTGCCAATGCTACACAATACCGGGTGACTATTAATGATTGAAGCAATTTTGCAACAACAACAAAGTTGTTAATTTTGACATGTAGACATACTTAAATTTTGTATTTAATTTTTGATAATAAAGGATATTAGATTTTGTTGTGAAAACACTTAATGAAATTATATTACATTGTAAACATGAGTATGAGAAAGTGCAGACGATACTATGGTGGACCCGGGCGCTGGCGTAGACTGTTCTGAGCAATAGTACATTCCGTTGTCCGAATACAAGAGTAAGATTCACGTCAGAAACCAAAAGCAATAAATGTACACCAACGAGAGAGTAAATCGGGGGTTGGTATAGTTGTAATGGATTATCTTGCAGAAATGGACTATACATCGTGGCATTCGTCGTAAAAGCGGTTCACCAAGTCGTACGGGTCAACCTCCCGACGAGAACGCTACTCAGGTAGTGAACCCTCAATAGATATTGCACGCCAATCAGCCTAGCAATACAATCGCAAAACGAAGTTCATTTCATATGTGACGGCTTAACTGTATCATGCATAAACATTTCCGTTTCATATCATCGTAACATTTCCGAATTGGTGGTCTCGTATCTTGCCCTATTCAGTTAAAATAGCGACAGGGTATCACCATCACGTCGACTAACCCCGACTGTGTTGCCCCTAAGCATGTGTTTCTGCTGCAGTGTGCGTTGGCTAACGTTTATTTATTCTCCATCCATTACATGCATACATACACGCATATAGTTTAAAAATGTATTTTATAGAGAGAGAGGGCGATCATTTGAGTGATCCCCCATCGGATGTATCACACTGGGTGTTCGTTTTTTTCTCTTCTATTTATTTTTTTTCATATTGGGATATGGTCGGTATGATTGTTGTATGTGTGCAGGGTGAGGGTGGCGCGTGCTCTAACTGCGGAGTCGCCTGTACCGTCACTCACGTGACGTCCAAGGGGTCCCTCTGTAATTCCTGCTATCAACACTGGAGGTACGTATCAACCCCAATATAACATTATCCAGAGCTGTTTTGCACGAGCCGTGGGTTTTCTCGGGGTGTTAATGCTGTTACTATTCTTACACTACGTTGCATAGTGTTTTATGTACCTGTTAGTTAGTTTGCATGGTAGGAATCGTCAGTGATACTTTGCGAGAATACGCCATGCCGAACCAATGGGACAAATCGCTGAATGTTTAACCAGACTGGACCAAATCATAAATTATCATTGAGCATAAAAATGAATTCTCGTTTATTGAATTATTCGGTGTGGTGGTTGTTACGTTATTAGTGAATGTGTGACATATCTTATTTCAGGTTTATATATTTGAGAACTTCTAAATTGAATGGTATAAACTCAAAAAGACATTCTAAGGCAAAAACATTGCGCCTACAATCAACATACATCAAAATTATAGTCTTTTAGTTTTGGGTAGTTCCTTAATTTTTGTCTGTTAAATAAAATCGTCGCTTTAATCTGGCAACCCCGTTATGACAATGATACTCTTCACTGATCACTCTTTTTAATTTTATAAAATTTGAATTCTTATTAAGTATACGTTTTGTAAATGTTTGACGAAAATATATTTCAAACAATTTGAATACTATGAAATTCATAAATAAATCATTCTGTAAATTATAAAACTGGTAGACTGCAACTAAATTCTAGAGCCATCAACAAAAATGTTCGCACATTTCTTACATCAATTTTAGTTAAAGCGTGTCTGATAAGTAACCGCACTAAACAAAAAAAATAATATTTTGAACCGAGAACAACAATAATTAAAACAAATTTAGTGCTTAAGTTTTCCTTGAAACAGGGAACATGTTACAGCAACAAACTAAATATCAACACCAAATTTTGCCATTTTGTTTAACATTTTAGTACCGTACGTTATTAATTGATTGTCCAGGTCCCCATTCTATAATATTTCCAACACCAATTTCTCCTTGTATTTAGTAATTTTTGACATTGTCTTGTGTTGTGAATATTTGTCTTTACAAATAGTCCAGCATTGTTCACTAGATCGTCATTGGCGCAAACTGGTCCTAAAATGTTAAATAAAATAGAATAGAGAAAACTAAACTTCAATACCAAATTGTGCTACTTCATTTAACACACGTTAGTCAATGCTCATTTGCTGCTTTGACAGTAATTTTTGTCCATGGCTTACGTTCGGTAAAATTCTACCAGTTTACCTCAAGCTCATTCAGTTCAGAAAATAATGCTGACATCTTCAAAACAAACTGAGGAGAATTAAAAACGACATAAGCTTATATATTTTTTCAAAATTAAAACTTTAAAATGAAACGTCTTTCTGCTTCATTGTTTTAATATTCATTAATATGGAAATGATTCTGATTTCATTACTTAAACTGTTTTTGCAATTTGAATTATTACAACAACAATTCATTAAAAAAATTAGTTGAAATCGGAGATGGTTTCTTTTAAATTGGATTAAAAAATTGATACTTCTATTGTCAATGCCCAATTAGACTCAAACCATTGCGATTTAACAAACATTCGTGCATGTATCTTTTTCTCTGCTATATTTTTCTTCTAGTACCAATTTTTAAATAGTGTATACTTTTTTACTGTAGTATATAACGGACAATTTTGTTTAAAGTCAGTTTTTTGTCGTAGATAAAAACATTTTCGTTTTCTTTTTTATTTATTTTTTTTATTAGCTGCTGTTGTGTTGCAGCTAAATATTTTTAGGAGCAAAAATTTTCTCAATGTTGCAAAACCTATTGATATCAAATTGGAAAGTACTTTTAAAACATTCGAATTGATTATTATGTACTCGTTCGAACATTGTCACGAATTTTTAAATAATAAAAACATATAGCAGTATTGTCCAAAAAGAAACCCAAAATTGTGTTACAAAGTTCTGTAAATTGGTCAAATACTTCGTGGTGTAACTCTAAGTTATTGATTAAAATGTAATGCCATTGTTGTGTAGTTAACAGTCATTAAAAACTGCGTAGATCTAGAATAACAATCAACTAAAAAAATAAATAATTAAGAATATTTAGCGACGAAATCAGTCACACAACTATATAATCATTAGAATGCTTTTAAGGTATTTGCCTGCAAATGAGTTCTTAAAAATTTTGTTCTTGTTTCTGCGTTCAAAATGTAAAATATTTTTCCTTACATTAAATTTTCATATGATTGTACAACCACCATCCTCTAAAATTGATACACTAAGCCGTTCCTTAACGTGTAACAATATTTGGATAGGTGATTAGTGCTGTAATTTTATTCATTTTTTTTTTCTGTGGCCAGAAGGTGAAAGTCCAGCTTTTAATATACTTGAGAGTTGTGACACATTTTTAATGTATAGAAATAAAAAAAAAAATCTTATCAGTAAGCATTAAAAGTAATGATTTTAATTATGTTAACAGTAATAATTGTCACTAATTTAAAATTTACGCAGTATAAATATAACGCCCGCTTTGTGATCAGTGGAAAAATAATGTGAACTCTTAAATCTACTAGACACCAAAATGTAAATATATTTTTCATTATTCTAAGCGTTTTTTAAATGTGATTTTGAAGTTGAAATGAAATAATAGCATATCTGGTAATTCAATATTAAAATCTCGAAACTTTTATGGGCGATAATTTTTATATAACTCACTTTGAGCTCTTACCTTTTTTATAAAGTGCATTCACGAGTAAACCACGGCTTCCTTCTTGTCGTTTGGCGACACGCAAAATCATTGCATACCTTTGGTTTTTCTATTCCTCAGACAACGTTTCTGATAATTTAGTACCACCGACCGGTAAGGTTACGTTGATTTTGCGCTATCAGTTCCGAATGACTCTACACGCATTTCTATGTCCACTAATAACTCGTGCATTGAGCATACATAAATATGGTCGTCCTTTTCGCATACTGGTTGCTTTTGCTGAAAATGAGTGACCACAACGTATAATTTGGCATGTATAGACGAACGACATTTTTGCGACCTGTATCAGGGCCGACGCGACGGATGGCAAGCGTGAAGTATGTATGCATTGACTGTGGATCACAAGATATGACAAGAGAGCTTGTGGAAAGTGTATGGAGAAAATGTTCGAGTGAAACGTTATTGAAGCAATGAAGGGACAGTGTAAAAAACCTGTAAATAATGCGAGAATGGCAGGATTGTATCGAGAAAAGATTAAAACAAAGATGCCTACGTAGTCCAAGTCTATTCTTCCACATTTTAAGCGACGTTGAAAAAATGTGTGCGCATGTTGGTGTTTACAGATAACCTAGTAATCTAGCGAAGGATGAAAGACAATAAATAGTGATAAAAAACTTTCAAAGGTAACTTGTGATCAAAAAGAAACAGGAAAACTGGCTATGCTTTTGTAACTTTGGTTAATATTTTTTCTCTGAATTTGATGTTGAGACTTGCTTGGTATAAATGCTGTGTCACGAAGTAAATGTCGCAAGTAATTTTAAAAGCTAATACCCACTTGAGCAAGAAAAACGCAAGAAGGTGAGAAGACTAAAAAAAATATTACCAGTACATTAAAATCGCATATGAAAAAAGACATGTAGTAAAATTGAAACAAGTAATCTAGCTAAATCTGATTATATGAGAGAGAAAATTTAATTACGAGTGAGACATATAATGTTGATGTGTAAAGCTGGAATAGACACGCGGAGATTGGGTGAGTGCAAAAAAATAACTGAAGTGAATGATTTGATTTAAATCGAAAATGCCAGGTTATGTAGTCAAAGAAAAACTCCATAAAACCATAAACTACCTTCCAGTAATTAGCTTCTAGCGCTAATATTGTATTGCTTGCCGTTGTATACGATTCGTGTTGTATTCTTTGCACTGTTTTGTATACTAATGAAATTTGAGTATCGTTTAGATTAACAATGCTCAAATAATTTTCGTTGTAAAAATCGCCAATCGGCGCCAGACGGCTTGTGCCGCCTTGAAATGTACGTAAAATCCAGTTCTGTTCAGGAAAAGAAAAGACTGTAATATAGGCTGAGGTAATACAATTTTCTAATATTGAAATACAAACTAGAACACAGACAATAAGTTAATTCTGTATCATTATACATGAACCTCACAGATCTTTCACTTTAATTCGTTTCATAGCAGAACCAATACTACCCTGTTCAACGTTTGGCGACGGCCAAGCTTCAGCCGAGGGTCTATAATTTCTGGTTTTACGTATTAGGGGTTGCAGGCCTTTTTAAGTTTTGAATTGTAAAATTTTTATATACGGAAATAGTGTGCATACAATAAAAACCTTACTTGTTACATGCCTATTTGAAAACATTTAGAACTACAACTTGTACAAAGAAGGAACAATCACAGTGTATGGAGTTCCTTAGCCATTATTATGGATTGTACGAAATATATTAAAGAGTAAACTGAAATGTGTAGAGGAGTGGACGGTACTGTGTCAAATCTTGGATTTGTAGAAAACTAGATGGAAAACATTATAGAAAGAAAGACAGTTACGAGAGAATGGCAATATGCTTGAACGTAAATTGAAAAAAAAAAGAAATTTGAATAAGTATAATCGAGCATGTGTGACAGGGATATAGCAAGCAAAAGATGATAACAAATTTAGACATGGGTATAAGGTGGATGAAATTTCGGCTGAATGTAAAAAGTTACGCAAATTGTACACATACAAAAGACCGTCGGCGAGGTGGTGTAGGTACGGGTGGAAAGAGAACTGCATGTTTGAAAGAGACGACGAAATATCGGGAAGAGAGGGTTCAGGGGAGGGTTCAAATTTTATAGGATTATAAATTGTTTTAATAGGTAGCAAGAATTTATTTCATCAGGTGGTCATAAATAGACCGTCGAATACATCTTTAAAATGTGCTCGTGAATTTACAGTTAAATATTGGCATGTTTGATAGTGGAATTTGTTAAGGCCTCAAAACGTTTTGTAATACCACAATTTTTGCAACCTACTTTGAACCCTTACAACTTCTTCATGAATGCATCCACGAGTAAACCACGGCTTCCTCCTGTCGTTTGGTGGCGCGCAAAATGAATGTGCACCTCCGGTTCTTATTTTTGAGATCGTTTCTGACTGTTTAAGACGACCATCAGGGCCACATTGATCTTGCGCTGTCCACCCCACACGCATTTCTGTGCCCATTACAGACCCGTGTATTGAGCATACATAAATGTGGTCCTCCTTTTCGCTTACTAGTTGCCTTAGCTGAAAATGAGTGATCATCAGTTTGACCATAACGTGTAATATTGGCATGTACAGACGAACGGGATTGTTGCGGCCCACATCGGGGCCGACGGGCGGCAAGCGCGGCTCCCCGCTGGGCGGACGCCACAAGCGCAAGCCCCCTCGCGGCATGTACATCAACCACGACGATCTGGCTGCGATGGCGTCGGGCAACGCGGGGGTGCTCATGCTTAAGGCGATGGATCGAGAGTTAGATTCCCTCCAAAGACAAGTGAGTACCTGCTCCACACACCAAAAAATCCAGTAACACAGAAAACATCAACACGTCCCATTTGCTTTTGTGTTCGAGTTGTGCCTGCTGTCGGTACTGTACTGCTGCCTGCTTGCATTGCAAATGCCAGATTTCGTCTGTGGTTGATTGAGTCGGAGTCGCGATGTATGTATCAATGCATGGTTGGTTGTGGGGTGGGGTATTGCCAGACAACAGCTTGCATGTGTATTGTCGAGAGGGTTCACTATGGAAACTATAAAGTGGCATCCTTATTATTTGTCGATGTTTATTATCAGTTGGACGTTGGACCACGGTTGTATTTGAATGATGAAAGGATGTATTGACCATCTGGTGTAGCTAAATGCTAATTGTAGACGATGTAAATGCTTCCACTGTCACTTTTTTATTTTTGAAATTGTTACCAGATCTTGTTAGTGGATCGTAATAACTTATCATAAATATTAGAAGAAAGAAAGTGCTCTTAACATTCGTTTAAACCGAAAACTAAAATGACTAACTATGATGTGAGAAGGGTTCTTTTTCAAAATTCCCATTATTTTATTTTTGTGTTTATTTTTTAAACTTGTGAAGCGCTTGTGGTAACCATATGTACTGGTTAAAACCTCTTGTAGGATTAATCTAATAAAAAAACACAGACAAAATAAAAATAATAAAGTGAATTCAGTACGTAATTTATTTTTACGCAACCGTAACCTTTCTCATAAAAATTTTAAGTTAATTATGTTGTAAGTTACTTATTCAGCTAAAGGTGTATGTCACAATTAAGTCGTCACAGTAACATGTGGCCCATGTCGACGTTTGATAATTTTAGTATAAAACTAAAGTTCATTATTAAAAAAAAGTCTTCTAGTAAGCCATGAAGATCATTACTGCTTGCTAAACGACATCTTTTTCTCGATCATATTGTATATATAACCATGATGCTCAAAACTCTGGGTAGAATTGAAAACATTGGTACAGTGTGACCAAAAAAAATTGCCGAAATGCCCATATCATTGAGCGTGTATCAGTTGCTTCATATGGCATGTATTAGCAATTTTTAGAGCAATTTGCTATTTTCCTATTTTGTTTTTAGATAGTATTTTTAAAGTTACAAGACGCGTGCTGTTTTTAGCTCAATAACACCCATTAACTGTGTGGCGTTAAACAGTTCATAGAAAGTCATTTGCCAGATACGTCAATTTAAGATCGTGGCATGCTTTATTTGTTTTATTTTCGATTGCACGAAATATTATAAAGTAATAGGAGTAAATAATTTTGCAAATAAATGTTGCCACCAAAATAATTAATGATAATGCATATATTCATAAATCTAATGCAATGATTTTAAATCATTATTCTCAACATCCAGTTATTTTAAAAAATTTAAAAATAACAAAAGCAAATATTTAACCATATGTTTTACATTTACAATGAATAATACACACCCAAAAAAAAAATATGATAAGTAACACAGAAAAAGGTCACATTTTGATATTCGTTGTATTAAGTACAGTTAATGACAAGAAATTAGAAAAAAAAATCATAATATACTATATCTCTAAATGCTGTAAGCTCGTGTTTGAAGCCAAGGGTAAATTATATTTTTATTTTATACTAACTGTTACAGATAAGCCTTTTCACAAAAAAATATTTATAAACAAATGCTTTAATAGCAACTGTAGATTCATAAGTTTTTTTTCTACCTACTGTTTTGATTTTTCGCAAAAATATGCTATCGCTATCAGTTCTTTTCATTTGTGCTCTGGGTCTTGTTTGCTTCTTTAAATGTTGCAAAAGGGTTATATTTCTTTTAGTAAGCAGAATTTGATTTGTTTGGCAAAATTTGGAGACTCAGTATTTGCAGCATCTTTGACAAAAGGAAAAAAATAGGAATACTGTTACCACTCAAGGCAATAGTGCTTGCAACGATCTTTCAAAGCACACCTGCCAACTGCGACCTGACTGTATAATACGTAATAATAATGAAGTATACGTTAAATTAATATTTTTTTGCTCATACAAAATAAAGTAAAGTATTCACGACGATAAAGAGGCTTAAATACTCGTGAATGATAATAAGCCATCTGTAACTAATATCACTCCTAAATTAACATCTTTCACTCGATAAATTATCGTTTGTCGTCTTTTTTATTATAACTTTATTAATTACATTTTTATGTATAAAGTAGTTTTTTTATTTTCTAACTATTTTAAAAATAAGTTAGTGCATAGGTGTAGCTCATAATTTCATCTTTTTAACCGACGTAAGCTAGGAACGTGCCAACAAAAAACATGAGCCTTTCATTGTTATACTATGTTTAAACTAGCTTTATGCCAAATGATTTTTGGCTACAAATCATGTAACATGTTGAAAGAAAGAAATATAATATTATTAAGAATATATTCAGACAGATTAATGAAATAATTGTTTATTTAATGGAAAAAACGTTCAAAGAAGTTAAAAAAATCTATTTCAAATATTAATTTATATTGCATTTTTAATTTTTTATACTATTGAATCAAGTAAATGTCCCTACGAAAAATTTTGTAGATGAAAAGTAGTACCCAACCACTTTATTCGATAATAATTTTATTCATTTACTGTAATTGCGAAAATCATGCAATCATGCATTGCAGATAATTGGAGAGGTGATTCTTTATTCAAATTTTTATACGTTCATCATATTGTTGTTAGTACCTAATAAACTTTCAACTTTATTCACGAATTATTGTCAGAAATACTAAGTGTGTCATAATTTACTACAAGAATAAATCTATTTTATCAACACCGTAACGATTTGATGACGACAAAGCACATAATGTGAAGAGATTATTCATTCGTTCAATACGCTGCAATTTTTTTTTTTTTACACAAATAGTCTGGATCGCAAAAAATAAGCCGTAATTTCTCTTAAACCTAATACTACGAATAAAACTGACCATTCATTAAAATATATAACTAAAAAATTAAATGTTTAAAAAGAAAGTCGATATTTCTTTGGATGCTTTTGTATAAAATGCTTCTGTTCTTTCAATCAGTCACCTTCTTAATTACGCTCCACCAATGCACGAATTTTAATTTTATATGAAGATCCCATGGACAATGATAGTCGAAAGAGATAAAGTAGAGAAGATACATAGAGTGTGAATTAAGTTTGATACATAACGCTTGGACATACGAATTTGAACAACATAACTTATTTTTTTCTTAATTATTTTACAAAGGAAAAACTTATAAGAAATTAAGAGACGCTTTCAAAACCATTGTGAGTTCTCCTTAATCTTTATTATATATAAAGCTCATTGACGGTTATTACATAAAAGATGTATTCTCATGCCCAATAGAAGCCCATACTATAATCCCCGGAGTCCGCTGCACAGGTCTTTCAACATATAAATGAGGACGGCGTCTTTTTCCACATCCCCTTCGCATGTGCATGCGGCTGTGCATCTCCAAACAGAAGTTAAATTCATCAGTAAATACTATATGCCACTCAAGATTCTAATTCAATGTTAGTCTCCTCTGCACTACTCCAAAAGCTGCTCCCGATGCTGAGGAGTTGATACTAACAAGATAACACGTGAAGCCGAAAGACCGAATTGATTTTGTACTGGAGAAATGGTTCCTTAGTTCCTCAGTTCCTCTTCTGTATCGTTCTTGGTCTTCCCTACTCCATGGTTGATAAAATTGTATAATATAATGGTGGTTTGGTTTTTGTTAAGATTGTTTGCAATTTCTTTAAATGAAAACAAACCTTTCTTCTCGCAAGCCAGCAATTCGACCTCTCTCAAATGCGCTTAATTGACGGTAATTTTCACATAATAATGACAAGGGAAACGATGTTTAAACAAGCAAAGACTGCACGAAGATCTCATATGGCAGCACCACATAAACCAGTTAATGTGACAATTTAATTAAACAATGCTTAGAATTTGATTTAAAATTCTCACTCCTTGCAGTTCTCATAGACAGTAGTTTAAAAACATAATCAGTTGCTTATTACAGCATAGAGTGATACGACTTCTGGAAAAACTGAAGTAAACATTATGAAAATATAGCAAAAATATAAATTTATATGAACTCTTGTGTTTGATGGTATCTAATCATTTATTACCTGTAAAATACTTGTAAGAAAAATTCAACTTATGTCGGAAAAGCTTATTCAAAAGCACAATTTTTAATCGACCAAGTTTCGATCTTTCAAATTTAATAGAAACTCACCTTTCCTCATCACAACACCTAAATCTGTGTAAAATACTACTGAAAATAAAAGTTCAGGCCGTTCTTTACTGTTCTTGCGTATTTATTATTAATTAAACAAACTTGGATGTATAATTGTATTGGCGTAAATATAATTCGTGTATTTAACCTAATCAGTTACAAATTGATTCGGTTCCTGTTGATCGACGATATTTTACGCAGCTTTTTTCTATCGTAGTTTACATGAAAAAAAGTTGGAAAAACACATCACTTACGATCGATTATTGTTTCAGATCCAGCAGAACAAACAGAATATAAGTTCCTTAAAACGTAAGCATTCAGACTCCATAGAAGATCTCCGTCCAAGTAATGAGCATTCGTCACGTATCAACGCACGCTGGACCAACGAGGAGCTGCTCCTAGCCGTCCAAGGCGTTCGTAAGTACGGCAAAGACTTTAAAAGCATCGCCGAAGTTTTGGGTAATAAAACTGAACACCACGTGCGTACGTTCTTTGTAAATTATCGTAAAAGATACAACCTAGACAATGTTCTAAAAGACTGGGAAAAAGATAACGGACCATTACCAGAAGACGGCGACGTTAAAGTCGAATTGGACGATGCCAACAATGATAACGACGTCATTTGTTTATCACCGACCCCAAGTAATAAAAAAGAAATGAAAAATGGAAAAGTAGCACAAGTTAGCAAATGATAATTTTCTCGTCGATTGTTGGATAATTTGATCGTGTTTTAAAGTTTTCAGTTTCGCATTTGTAGTGTACGATTATTCTTTTTTAATAATAAAATTATATATCCAACAGATAAACAATCATTGTAAATACTTTAGATTTAGGAATCACGTTCTTATGAATGAATGTGTATTATTTTGCATTTTAAACAGATTGTTATTTTTACAGTTCTTCGAGATTTCAACACACTATAAAGAATAGTTTTTGCCATTAGCAATTATAGTGTATACACACTCAGTGTTAATAATAATATCGAAAATAAGACTCCTGCAGTTACTGTTCGAAAAGTGATATTGCAGCGAATACTGATAAATATGAATTTAATTACAAAAGTCGTAATTAATTTTCTGATAACAAAGTTGAAAATATTACACATCCTAGGCTAGGCGGTACCATAATGACTTGGATAAAAGCCAGATGTACATTTTATAAATAACACGCATTATTTATATAAAACGGAAAATAGTATAGTTAATACTGTCACGATGAATAAATTATAATAGAAGGTGATAATTTGTAAACTATACTTATTTTTATGTTTTACCTTTTGTTAAGTGTTGTATATTGATTGATTAATCGATTGATTAATGAGAATAGCGGATTTGCATCAAAGACTTTATTTTTTTGTTTATAGGTTGACGTTTGGTTTTTATTATTATGTAAATAGTTTTTATACCAAATTAAATTATAGCGCATCGAGATATTGCATGCTATTTAATACAAAGTGTAAATACATATTTGTAATGTACTGAATATGAATTTACAAATAATTTAAAAAGTTTAGTTATTCCTCGCATGCTTACTCTAAGAATTGTTAATATCTGCTTGAGGATTCCCTGTATATAAATTTTGTATTTGTACTGTTGAGGAGAGACTTTGGTTAACTTTATTTTGAACTGTCCATTCTGATGTAAATAGGGAAGTAGTAAAGAAAGAAAAATTAATTTATAATTATTTATTTCAATTTTTAATGTTTTCATACAATCTTATATTTATAATTGCCAATTGTAAAGTAACTAATTTATCTTATTTCCCATTGTTTTATTGTTTCGCACGTAAGTCATATTAAGTAATGTCATTAGAATAGACTTGATTGTATTAATAATAATAAAGATTTATTCCATACGTTGCATTTCCATCAACCTTCAAAAAAAGCCTTTTTTAGATCATTTCATTGGCACTAACCTATTCATTTCAGTGTTTATGAATGTTAAAAATAATTCGGTGCTGATCTAATCTCTACCACTAGTCTACATCATAACAGTCTTCTAAAAAATTAATTTGGTAGAAATCACTATGACTATCACAAAACTACTGATCTTACTTGATCTTACCCTTACATAATATGGTACCAAAGCAAAGAGGTCCTAGACGATATAATTATGTACAAGTTTATTTTCACATTAAAAGTACATTCATTTAACAATAGCTCACAGAAGATAATTTTCTTCTTTTTTATCTTCTGAAATATAAGTTCTACCACATTTTGCCGATAGTTGTTTGTAGCTTTCACCTTGTAAAAGTCCGATAATTACAACAGTCATATTATCACAACCTAAACCTGCCATCACGCAATCAGGTGCTAGGCAGGTCATCATTAGGCTTTCACAAATCTCCTCAGGTTCCATGCCCGTTGCAATTCGTTCCCTTACATACGCTACGACTTCTTCGTTGCTCATTACATCCCATATACCATCACAGGCGACCACCACGAACTCCCAGTCTGGGGTTAACTCATGCACTTGTACTTCTGGGTAGGCTGCAACAACAAGAAACAGTCAACTTTATTGTCAACAACACTTTCATGAAATTGTAGTAAATATAAACAATTTGTTCAAATATCACTTGTGTGGGTTTAACCTAACCTATTAATACGAGGGTATTTTTGTTCAAACCAGATTTTTCCAGATTCGATAGATGTGTTGTCATACAAGCGGGGATATCCTGAATGAGTTTTCTTTAAAATTGTATTTAACCGCCAAATCAATAAAATGCGCTGTAGAATGGTGTATGTATATTTTTCTATCGTTTAATTTTTGATACGGTGTACAGTTGTCATTCGCTTCTCGAAGTGGTATTGCGGTTTCTTTAGTATTAGAATTGCAAATGTGATCTTTTTAAAGATATCGGTTAATCACAATTCCAGGTGTCAACGTACGGTACGCTATTTTCAGCAATTCTCGTTCTATTAGGTTTACAAAATATCGATCGTTTGATTGCGTGATTTTTACGTCGTCATCGTAAATGTGTCTTCAGATACTACAGGGCATTCGTTACACAAAATGAATACCTCGGAAAGTGGGCAATTTATTTTATAATTTAATTTAATTCTAGCCACCGATCGTTTTTCAAACTATCTAATTTAAATACATACATAGCAACGCAGATAAGACTATTTCATACAAAAGTTACTTCCCCCTAAAACTTTTTCATATATAAACAACTGAAATTCGCAATTCCTGTACATTGCTGCATAAACGATAATATAATTTTATTAAACATACCGCGGGTTAAAAAAAAAAACCTACTTTTGACGTTATTTTTTTCCTAAACGCGTTTAAATAGCATTGCAAGCAATCAATTCAAAATACTATATGCTTTTGTACATCTGCAACAGCAAATAACGTCTAAGTAACAACTTTAAAAATGGCTTATAAAATTCTGAAGCTTAAAAGTTATAGCAATCAAACTGAGTTCAATTTTTAAAAATAAACTGCTGCAAATGCGCAAAAATTCGAGTTAGCTGCATAGACAAAATCGGAAGCTTTGACAAGGCTGTTTGATCCACCTAACACATCGACTTTGTCCTTGATTTTTTGACGAAAGTGTACAATGCACGTGTTTACATTTTTCCAAAAACCAACTTTTTTTAAAAACTTAATGTAATGTGGATGCAAATGTCAATGAAATACATAAAAATCAACCTAGTTAGACTTTCTACAGCGTAAACTAACACAAATCGCGGAAGAAAATTTTAAATTTAACACTACTCATATATTTTAAATGTAGAACTGTAGACAAGAAAGTAGTGAATCGTATATTATCATGTTACAAAAAAGTTTAACCCACTGTTATTACGAGTAGTATCTTAGTATCAGAAACGTCACTTTCCATGATTAATAAACCAATTCAAAAAAATGTTCTTAAATAACGCGATATTTTGACAAAAAAGATGTGCTGGGGACTAATTATATTCATTGAGTAATAAAGAGACCAATGAGTATAACTTTCTAGTGCATGCTTTGCATCAGATTTGGCAACTGCTATTTATTTTGCACATGTCGAGAGTATATTTTTAATAATTTCACTAACAGACAAAAAATCAGATTAGATATCAAGCAGCTAAATTTGGACTACTAGAGGTTTGTGATACGGTTTTTTCGATATCGATGGTCGATATTGTAGTGTAACAAATAAATGTTGTTACATAGCTTCATTTCATCTGAAACAGTATCGTCTAAAATAAATTGTCAAACGGAAATATATATTAAATAATTAATGTACCATCTAAAGTTTTTCAGTAGACATTGATGTTCTAAACTTTGGTTCCTACAATTTTAACAATTTAAAATAAATCTACTTACACTACTAGAATTACCTACTTTTAACTGATTAGTCAATTGAGGAAAATTAAAATTCATCAGTCTTGTTCAGTAAAAAAAAATGTTATTCTATTTGTTCTCCCATTACAGAAGTTCGTAAATAAAGTGAATCTATATCGATATACTGTAAAATATTGAATTCCTGACCAGTTTATCCAATTCATATCCACAATAATGTTTTCAACAGTCTACAATTTCGATACAAGTCGATAGATCAGTTTTTAAAGAAATCCATATTTTTCAACTACTGCATCGAAAGAACATCAATATATCGCCCGCTTCTATCCAGTACACCATAATAATATTAATCAGGGATAGAAAAAATCGAATTAAAAAAAACAATAAAAATCAATAATTAAAAAAAAATCATGATTTGTTTTTCTTAGTTTTTCAATTACATATTTGGAATTAAAACTCTAAAAAAGTAACAAGAACAATCAAAAGTCAGGATTTTTAATTATGTTTACTTAGTTTATGCGACTCCATATCTAATATCATGTCTTAATGGTGTTTGCAAGTTTTGAGCAATAAAGAATTTTTTTTCCATCTTTAGTGGAATATTTTTAATCAATGTTCTCTTATTCCTGTTTTTAAAATAGTAAATCCGTTTAGAGTAATAGACAGACCTTCCCTCGCCCCCGAAGTACAGTCCAACAAATACAGCTTCCTCGAAAAATGATAAAATTTGATTTTGCGATTTCATAATAAAATTATTATTTTAACTTGTGGTTTATGAATCCGTATTCATAAACCACCGTATTAGTCGGATTTATAAATCACAAGTTTAGGATTATGTTAATTTATAAAATTTAAATAGCAATTACTATGCAAAATATTTAGATAACATCACCAAATTGTTGGTTGGGAACTGGGATGATCAGGAAAATTTTGATTATCGTTCTTTCATCCACACGAAATTCCGAAAATACAAATAAAACTTCGTAACTCCAATAATTTTTGTCTAATAAGATCGACACAAACGAGAAATGACGGACAAACAGGCCGAAACGGGGACCTACTTTTTTTACACTCCGAGAGTCATGAAACGTGAGTGCTCAATTTATTTTGATTTAAACTGCATTTAAAAACGCTGTTAGATCCATTATATTTTCGTAATATGAAAATAAAATTTAAAATAATGGTCGAAGGTTATTTCGATAGAAGTTCCCTCGATCCTGAAGTATCATAAAACAAATCCAGCTTTTTCGAAAAATTATAAAATTTGATTATGCGTTTTTTTATGAGAACCCTTATAAGTTCAAATAAAGATATGTATGTAACGTCAAAGTAAATGTAAAGAAGCGTGCTGCACGTACGTTTCAAATGAGTTTTCCCTTCACAAAATGTTGTGATGCCGTGATCAACATTTTTACAAAGACTTTGGATAGGTGCAGTGTAATACTAATGATAACAGTATTGCATTGCCAAATTTTCAGGGATTCTTTCATTAATTTTTTAGAGTCACCTATACCTATAAGTGAATCTAAACAATATGAGTGCGTTGATAAACCACAAGTATGGAGTTATAATATTTCAGAGAGGATTTATTGGATAAAATTTTAAAATGACGTTATCAATTTTGGGCGAGAATAAACGACTAAATTTTGCTTAACAATTTATCATGATTACGATAATCTTAAAATGTTTGCAAGATTTCAGAGCATTTGGCTTTGTAGTTTCAAAATTAAATTACAAAATATCGTTATACAATTAAAACTTTTTTTTTTCAAAAATTTAGATATCTGGTGAAAATTCGACACTGATTTACACACCACAAGTGCAGGAGTATCCGTCATCCCATTGGTGGTGGGGATGATTAACCAAATTTTAGTTAGAGTTTTACCATCTACATGATATTCCGAATATACAATTTATTGTTTATTTTTCTAAAATTTGACAGCAACCGAGCCGGTAGTTTCGGAGATTACGTGTCTAATAAAAATGGATACAGACGACAGACGAACGACAGACACAGGGAACAGAAGACCACTTTTTCGTACTCTAGAGGTCCTGAAACGTCAAGAAAACATAAAAATGGCAAATCGCCCGATGGTCTCGATTACTATACTTCCCTAGTTTACGCTCAGGAAGTAAAAAACAAGAATGACTTCAATCAGTGACTTTTTAACACTTGATTTAAGTAGGGCCATCCTTGATATTCATTATTATTTTACCCATTTGCTCTGCAAGAGCGTACGCTAAGGAAGTATTGTAATCGAGTCCATCGGACGACTGGCTACTTTCAAATTTTCTTGATGGTTCATGACCCTTAAAGTAAGAAAAAATGGATCTCCCGTTTCCGTCTCTCTGTCTATCCGTCGTCTGTGTCGATTTTTGTTAGACAGATACTCTCCGAAACTACCAGACCACTTATGGTCAAATTTTATATGTGTATTATGAATATCATGTAGATGGTAACCAAATTTTGCTTAATCTCCCACCAATATCTCAAAATTGTACATAGTAAATGGGTTTTAAATTGTATAAAATAACGTAGTCCTACACTTGCAGTACTACGAGAGTTCCTGTTGAATTTGTACCCCAAACGTCCACGTTTTTGGGAAAAAATCAAAATTATATAATTAATCTAATCGACCTAAATCTAAAAACGATTTGCCACACTTCCGATAACCATAAACCGTTTGCAACATTTCAGAGCATTCGGTTTTTCAATTTCAAAGTTAAGTAGCAAAATGTTGGTACACAATTTTGATTTTTTTTTACAAAAATCTGCATGTCTAGGGTAATATTTCAAGATGGATATGGCGTATATTATTTTATAAAATTTAAATTTGGTACTTGTATTCGTTAAAATGTGACCATATCGGTTTAATTTTATACTTGACAATGCTTGTTTAGTTAACCATTTGTTGAAAATGTGTATATTTTATTAATAAATTCATGAAACCGATCCCTAATTATTACATAGAGACGATATTGTTTGTTGGTTTCAAGACCGCCCCAAAAATACACCAAAATTAATATTATAAACCAACAATGGATGATAAGAATTATTTTTTAATTAATTTGAATCCAAGTTTGCTTTAAATTTCAAAGATATTTATTTCTATCAAAAATTTGTCAAATGAACAATTTGAAAGAAAATTATAATGCAGCCAAACTTAACTAATGGAACCAATATTTACAAAAATTCATAAGATAAGTGCTCAACATGACTCAGCGCCAATGCTGTAGATGTTCCAACTCTTGCAAATATTTACGAAACAAAATATAATTTACAAGCTTCAGTTATACGATTCTGAAGTTCAAGAATATCGTTAAAAGCTGTTTGATAAACCTTTTCTTTAACAGTTCTCTATAAGAAACTCTCCACTGGTGCGAGATCCGGACTTCGAGCAAGCCAAGGATGAATAGAACCTCATCCTATCCGGTTATCATTAAATTGTTTGCTCAGGTATCTTCTAACAACATGATAACGAACAGAGGCGCCATCACGTTGTACTCAAAAATCTCTCCACAGAGCAAATAGCAAATCTCCCAATTACTGTAAGAATGCATCAGCATTTGGGGTTGTCGCTCAAATGGGTCATAGTTGAATAACCCTGTATTTTAGTAATAGAAAAAAAATGTTTAAAGTTATTTAGACAGAACTTCCCTGGTCTGTGAAATACAGTCGAATAAATACAGCTTCGAAAAATAGTATGTACTCCTAAAATTTAATTTTACGAAATTAATTTTTATGACAACCCCTATAATTTAAAATAAAATACGTGTGGACTGTTAAAAGTACAGGTAAAGAAACATGATATACAGTAGCGTAAAAAACACCCTCGCAACCCCTACACCGGAGTCGACGCACAGTTACCGACAATATTAAATATTTAATATATTAATTTAATCTTAATACAGATAACCAACGGAAAAAATTATTATCACTACATGGTTAATTTCGATTCTTTGTTTATTCATCGAAAGAATACGATCATTAAACACATACAAACCAGGTTAATCAGAATCAGCGGAAGAATTTGAATAATTTTGTCTCCTCAAAAAAGTAGACGCAATGGACAAAATTGTACCCCATGATTGAATCGAACCAGTGACCTTCGCATTGGTAATTCAAGCCTCGCCGCTCTCCATACAACAGTGTTCTTTCTTGTACAATTTGGATGTTTTTGAGAAAATCTGGATGCCTGGGGTAATAAATCAAGGCAGATGATTCATAAACCACAAGTATAGGAGTAAGTTATTTTATAAAATTGGAATATAGTTTACTACAAACATTTTTGAAGGGATGTCATTAAATTGTTGGTGGAGATGATTTGCGAAATTTTGGTTAGCGTTTTTCCATCTACACGATATTCCTAACACATTAAATTTGATAACAATAATAATAATCGGTCGGATAGTTTCGAAGATTGTCTGTCTATAAAAATCGACACAGGCGACAGACAACAGACGGAAACGGGAGACCTAGAGACCTACTTTTTTGTATTCTCGGGAGTCATCAAACGTTGAGAAAGCATGAAAGTAGCAGTCGCACGATGAACCCTAATACAAAACTTCCGTAGCTTACGCTCGGCAAGTAAAAAATTAAAAAAGCCGTGGCTTCTGCGCTAGATGTTTACGCCCTTAACATCTATTTTGGAAAAAATATATATTTATTCTCTTGCGTTGGAGACAAATTGTAAAAATCATTTTTCAAAGATGATTAAAATGTTATTTATCGGTAACTTTGAATTATCTTTTATACATCACTATTGTGAAACGAGCATTCCGTGTATTTTAAAATCCGCAATTTCATTTGTTACAATTACTTTATCTTTTTGAGTGGTCCACTTCTCGCGGAATGACTCGCAAGTTTCTACGGTAATCATTAAAATCGATTTTCCTAGAAAAAAACACCTATCTAAATAAACCATCAATTTTTCTTTTATTGAGCTAAAATAAAACGTGCATTACATCCAGTTTACAATTTTGCACCCTGAGGCGGTTGTCGTCGTTACTTATGAAACGATCCTCAGTTTTTATGTGTTTTGTGTTGCAATTCGTCAAATAGTCAAAGTCGAAAGGGGCATTTATAACATAACCGGAAAAGTAAAAAACCACTAGAAACTGTTACAAATTAGACAATATTGTACTACGTCTTCAAATAACCAATAAATATAAAATAAATGTCCATATTTACTAATAAGCAAGTCTACTTAAAAAAACTAAAACGTGTATTATGACTATTTTTGATTCGAAAATTACTGCACATTTTCACATTGTGTGCATTACTAGAACGCGAATACTCCTTATATAGAAATATATATAACTTGTTAAAAAAAAATCTGTTCGTAATACGAAATTAATTATTGTGTTGTCGTGTCATTTTATTTGATTTTTGAGTTTACCAACAAAGGTAGCATTGCGTGCGGGTGCCAATATTTAAAATTGACGTTATATCAGAAACTCAATACGTTATCGTGTTTACTTTTATTATACACGTATATACCTACAATATCACAATAAAGCGACTGTCTTTGCGGTCAACGGCCTACTGATAAAATATTATACACAGCAGCGAGTAATGCTACCAACCGTTATTCAAATCTAGCAAATTATATAATGACGTTCCCAGGTGAACTGCCACTAAAACCATTAAACGTTAAAAAAAGTAAATACTCTGCCATTATATCTACAACAGTAATAAAAAAAGAACAAAAGTGAATAAACTCATTTCTTTACAACCGACGAATAACCTACTGGTAGAACTTGGAAACTGGACTTAATAAATTAGCCGTGAATACGTTTTTTCTTCTATACGAGTTACGTGTTTTCTTGACGTCATTTTCAGATGACATATTGATGTCAGTTGCTATTCGTATAAAACTTATTTAACATCCCACGCAATCCATGATTATAAAACGGATATGTTTAACGATATTAGTATCAGTAGTTTTGTTAACATATTGCAAATAAAGGCCAAATAATGTTAGCTTTCGTGTTTTTGACTGCATATTATTGAATAATTGCGTAAACAAAAGTGACATCCAATGACAAATGATAGAATGACCTAATCTAAATAGGCCGGCATCAGTGCCAAATAATTCCCAATTCATGTAACATCTGTTCAGCACATTTGCGCGACAGTTTTGTGACTTTTTAAAAATAAATCTAATATCGCTTTGGGCAAAATACAAAACCACCTCAAGTTGTAAAATGTCAATAGAGAATTTAGCTTTGTGAAAAAAATAGCGGCGTCCATTAAACAAGCAAAACGTAATTATTTACCTTGAGAATACCATCCCTGTTACTCATAACACTTACTTGTTCTAAATTTACTATTCATAAAACGCTGCCTAAATATTGACAGATAATCACTAAACAAACCGTGATTGTATTAGGAGAAGAAAATACCTGTTACAATTTGTTCCTCGGGGGGTTTTTCCTCATTCCTCTTGAAAATAAAATCGCCCAACGCTCGAGAAAGTGCCAAATTGCCGTTAACCCTGTTATCAAAAACCCTGCCGCCTGCGGCGAGTATTCGATCGTATTCTTCTTTAACATAGGGCTTGTGGTCGAATGAAAGGGGTTCTGCTCTTCCTCCAACACTGGCAACAGCTCGCGAGTCACCCACATTCGCACAATATAAAAGGTTGTTTTTAATAATTATCGCCACTGCTGTAGAGCCTGATTGTTCATTTTTTAAAGATTCCTCATCAAGCATAACCCTGTCGATTTCAAGAAAAGCTTGTTTCATCCCTTCCTCGACATCTCCCTTTTTGTACTCCTCTCTGTTTGTAACGAACTTGTGAAGGTGTTTCCCGGCATACTCTGAGATTTTGGAACCCCCATGTCCATCATACACTGCAAAGAATGCAGTGTCTGGATCATCAGGTAATGACAAAATGTGCGTGTGTGAATCTTCCATGTTGATGCGCCATCCTTGCATAGAACTTGAGCCCACTTGGAAACTGGCGTTTTGGCAGCATGCAGTGTTCTTGGCAGTTACTGGTTCTGACAGAGTTTGACCCATAATAAAACACCTGGAATAAAAAAAAGTACTGAAAGTCGACGTTACACAAAACTGTTACGCTAAACGTTTTCTACGCAATTTATGATGATTTCACAGTGATTGTGTATGTGGTCTAAAAAACATCGCTTACAAAAAATAAAACACCCATTAATACGGGTTAGTGAAAAAAAAAAGATAATCGTACGCTTACTACTTACTCAAAACTGAATTCCGAACTTTTGATGGGTTTTATTTAGCATACTTGTGCTAAATATAAAAGCATATTTTGGTTAAAATAATTAACACGATTTTTGATTGTTGTGTGTCACGAGATTTAGCACGCAATATTTAGGTTAATTCAACGGACTCTTCGTAAAAAAGTTGACGTTTGACATTGAAGTGACATTTTAATGTAGTGACGCCAATAGTGGGAAACCAAATTCCCTTTTCAGATATCCTCTTCTAACAATTATTACATGCAAGTGATTGAAATAGTTGAAGAACAGTTACAGTGAATGTTTCGATTAAGCGTATTTCACTTGTCTAGTTAGTGTATGGATAGTATCGTTTTAACACATTTTCCACAATTTAGGGACGACGCGATTACGATTTCTAATGTTGGTATAATTGCAAGATGGCGTCCGAGAAACCCGGGAGCATTGAACAAGGTAAAGCATTTTTGTTAATTTGTTATTAAATTATTGCTTTGTTTCGTGAAAAAACGTTATTACACATGTCAATAACACTTACAAAATAACCGTATGTAAAAATTATACTCTCTAACTTTACACCAAATTCACATTTTGAACAGAGTATCTTATGTCAAACTGTCAAAACAAATTGATTTGTTGCATTTCTTAGAGCAAGACCAATCTTTAACCGAGCTGGAACAAACTTTACTGAGTATGGAAAATTTAGATAGAGCTTCCCCCGAAATATGGCCCGAAAAATGTAGGTAAGCTATTTTCTAATTAATAAGAAAACTGGAATGGTGTTTTCTAGACCCAGGTATGACAGATTTCATTAACAGTTTTACACCACCAAGTACAGTGAAGTTACCTTATTCTAGACAATTAAATCAAGAGGATCAGAATTACTTGCATCGTTAGTTTTACAGAATACTTAATTTTATGTGGGAGTTAATACATTTTTTTAGAATTAGCTGCACTTCCAACAGCAGGACTGATTTCAAAAGTCAAGGAATTACACGATATTGCTTACCAGTTGGGTCAAGAGGAATCAAAAGAAGTAACAAGGGGAAAATATTTAAATTTGTTTAAACCTCGAAGACAAAAATGATCTCAACAAATGAGGGTATTAATAGTGAAGGTACGCTGCCAGTTTATTGGCAATGAAGTATTTCATTAAACAGTTGATAAAATGAACAGTGGTATGTAATTTGTGGAGTTTACTTTATCGTTCTTTTATATAATGAATCTTACCAAATTTTGTTACACCTTTTAAATGTTGACGGAATGATTTCCTTTTATAAGATTGCATTTACTTAATTTTTATGTTATATTAGGACAGAAAGTGTAAAAAGTTTATGGTTGACGTGATTTAAGTACAAACTTTATATTTGTATAAAAATAAACAGTGAAATTTATAGATGTATTTCCTTATCCGACATATTTATTTTTATGATAGTGTTAACTGAAAAAATATTGCTTATTGCCTGCAAAAGTAATCCTTAATACAATTTCAAATCTCACCTGAAATATGTACGTTAGGAAGCAACTGATCGTATGTGTGTGTCTATGCAGCTTTATTTTTTCTGTTTTTGTTTAGCACTATATGTATCTGGTTGGTGGCGAATGTAACATTGACTATTTCATTGACCAAACTATACTAACATATCTTACTCTATTAGTAGAGTAAACTTACAATTTTTGGGTCCTAATAAAATTTTATTATTACTTGGACCCTATTAAATGAACAGTGCCTTAACAACTGAGGTGGTAGAAATCCTCCTCAAAGTGATAATAGCATACGCGTGACGTTTTGAAGTTTACCTGAATTACAGGATTGTACATAGGAAAATACTTGTTGGTTTTAAATGATGAGGGGTTGGAAATCTTTAACTTTAAAGTTGTAAAATTTTACAAGAACCTTAAAATAGTGACTGTCTATAAACAAGTGAAAATGACTGTATGGTATGGTGTGCCAAATCCTGTAGTGGTTTTACAATTTGAACTCCACCATCACTCTTATCAACTTTTAGAACCCTTTACAGTTTTGCAGTGCCACAAATCGTAAAACCTAATTAAAAGTTCATAGCGAAAGCTTCTTTGCATGCGAAAAGGTCAGTACCGGACTCAAAATATATCTAAACCTGGTTAAGCACATCTAAAAGAATGTTATATCAGGTGAGTTTCTACATTTCTGCTCTAGTTAGCCATGACGCTAACATCAGCCGTTTCAATTTCACTGCTGGCGTAAAGGTTACTGTTAGTTAAAGCAGAAATTTAAAAAAAATCACCCGGTATTATTTAGATGTTTTACCAATCCCGTTCTGCCAGACGTAGGTACGGAGTACGAAGCACGCATAAACGTTTTGACACATCCACAACGGGGTACCGACCAGAACGCTAAATCTTGTAGTCTTTTTCACTAATTTCTAGCCATTTTTTTTTTGCAATATTACAATTTAAGGTATTCCTTTAGTGGGCTATGTTAAGAGGATTTAAATTTTTGAAAAAATATAACCTATAAGATTTACAAAAACATTTAATTAAAAATTTGTTAACGTATTGTTAATTAATTCGAGTTAAAGCATTGGTAGTTTTGAGCTAATTTACTAGTTTTTATTCTTAATTAGCCGTTGTAATTATGGAAAGCAAATTAATTTAAGAGTGAGGGGTGGTGAGGGCGACGGGGAAACAGGAACCACCCACAGGGATTATTCAATTTTTTAGTTTGCAATGGTTTCAATGCGCTACACAGTGTGGAAACTACCTACTTGTGGAATAAACGCTAAAACAGGTCAATTTTTATTTTTGTACAGTCAATTCGGTATGTGACCTTGAATTTTGGAGGGTTCTCTATGAATGTAAAACTGGGTTTTTTAAATATAACAATTTTCTACAATTTTTATTAATACGTTCTTGACATACCTGACGTTAATATTAAAAAAGTTGCGAACTGAAAATATGAAAAACTGTTAGGGAATGAAAAACTTGTGTGGAGTTTTAGACGCATGCCATTATTTACATCTCGTTCTTTTTAACGGGTCAGCTTGTTTATCGTTACATTTGGTTTTGCATCGGCAAAAAACTAATCTGAGATTACATCAAAGTTTTTCTTCTCCTAATGTTCCATGTTTTTCTGCCCATGCCTTTTTTATTGTTAATGTTACACCAAAAAGTTGTAAATCAAAGTTATAGATAATTATAATATCTACAAAAATTCTCTTTACAAAGTTTTTGACACTTACGATGACGAATATAAATAAAAAAAAACTAATTGGACCCCTGTTCTTTTCGAGATAGCGGTCAAATGACAACACCCAAAAATTCAGTTTTACAATCACCACGGTTGCCCCTTTTTTGACGCCGAATTTACTGGACTATTTTATTAATTACGCTCTTTTTAAGTTTCTTCACTTGTCCTTGTTCATAACTGATAATGGCATCTCAAAGAATTTTGAAAAAACTTAACTGAATCTGCGGATTTTTTAGACTTAAACAAACTGGAAGTGTAAAAAAGTGCTAATATGACTAGTAAATTCTTTCATTTTAATCAAATACGCAGGCAAAATGAAACAAAACTGCTTTTCAAATAGCAAAAATAATAATTAATTACCGTTTCGGAACTGTTACGCAATCCTTTTAATCAACTGCAATCAACAAAATAACTGTTTAATTACATGTCTTCGTACTTCTTGTTGGCGCAATAAACGATGATATTCCAGAGCAAAGGAAGGAAAAAAATATATTACATAAATACCATTTAACTTTTTTTATTTCCGATTTTTTTTAATTTCAAAAAAATGTAAATAATAAATAATTTTCTGGCTAACGTCGTTTGCTAGTGCAAATTGCCGTAAAATTTGGTAAAATATTGGATTGGATTGTTCAGAAAAGCATAGTAGGTATATGAAATAATTTCAAGAGGCTCGAAAACAGATACTCCATTACTTAGGTACATAAAAACGTGTTTAGAAAACGAAGCGCAGAAAATGCTTCAAGAAAATATTATTTTACAAAAGTAAATAAAGCATATCAAAAGTAATAAATATTAGTTCGGGACCTTCCCGATAGGAGCGCCACTAAAATTTACGGAAGCGACTTTCCAGGTATAGCTTTGGAAATTTCATTGTACCCTATAAAATTTTATTGACGATAACGAGACAGACAGTAGTACAATTAATGGTAAGAAATATTTATGGCTCACACCAGTTCACCCGAATTTGTCTCAGAACATTTAGCAGGTAGTTGTACTCATAAAATAATGGTCATTTTCGTTTATGAGTAACGATGGTCCCTGTCTGGACCTGGATTATTCTGCTTTCTAACATCTGGGGATTACCAGCACGCGACAACTTAAGTTGTAAATATCTCTTGCTATTGTACTACTGTCCGTCTCGTTATTGCCAATAAAATTTTATAGGGTACAATGAAATTTCCAAAACTATAAAACCCTTTTCTCCAAATTTTCGCCCGGTCTACCGTAAGGTTAGGTGAATAATTAAACGCTGACTAAAATTTATCTGATCTTGAATGAACTTTTATAATAGTAAATGTTATTTAAATTTTATAAAATAACATACTTCTCCACTTGTAGTTGATGAATCCGTGTTGAGTTTTTACTCTAGGCATGCGTATCTTCGGAAAAAAATCAAAATTGTATAACGACGTTTTGCAATTTAACTTTGAAACTGCAAAACCGACTACTCTAAAATCTTGCAAACGTTTTACGGTTATCGTAAACATAGTATATTGTTAATAAAAATTTATTCGTTTATCCCCCCCTAAGAAATAAGCTGATGACGTCATTCCAAAATTCTACCGAATAAATTTAAAATGTGCAGAATATTAAGAGGCTGTACTTGTGGTGGTTTATCAATGCGTTAAAATTTTTTTGAGTTGTTTATACGATGTGAATGAAAAAAATATAGAATAAGGCGACATGTTTATTGCCCATCACATTTTCCTGAAAATTTAAGGATACAGTGCTATTATTAACACCATTACACCTATTCAAAGTGATGTACGTGTTCTTGCAAAATTGTTGAAAATGAAAACGTCATCGAAAAATGTTTATATGAAAAATTCACTACAGAAAAATATGCAAAAAATTAAATTCTCAGAGTTAAATTTGATATTTTTTCGAAGCTATATTTGTTCGTCTGTACTTTAGGGGCCAGGAAGGTTTTGTGAAAATAACCTTCGACCAATTTTTTCAATGTTATTACTGAACTTTTAAATATATCATCGGTCCTTCGTACACACACTAAATTTATTATTGCCAAAAATTGACGTTTCAGGTTTTCGAATTTTCTTTTATATTTTTCCACATATCTTAATGTGAACACATTATTATAATACCTCACTAACTAAAAATTTAGAAAAAAGAAATTAATAAAAGATATAGGAAATAATTGTCAAACCCGTGGTTCTAAAATGTTTTGAGGTATATTAAAATAGTTCTGCGTGCAAAATAGTTTAAATCACAACTTTTAAATCGTTATTTTTGCGCAAATATTTAACTGAACTTTTAAAAGTTTGAAGAACTGAAGCTACGCTCGATTGAAAGTTATTTTAGTGAAAATTGTTCGCCTCGAAGTCACACTTGTAGCGTGACCGTGGTCGAAGTGGTTCGATTTTAAAAGACAACTACAGCCTGTTTTTTATGAGCGAGTGGCAAATCGTAGTCTGACTAAAGTAACTGAAAGTCAACTACAGACTTAAAACTAAAAAAAGAAAATATTTATATTATTTGTCTACCTTACTGTTAATGTTACTGCTACGTTAATTTTTATGTAGAGTTTCCACATACTTCGTATACAATTTTTTGTTCATGATGTTCAAAAATATAAAACATACTGAACAAAAAAAAATGCTAAACGTGAAGCAGTAAGTTAATATAAGGCCCTATCTTTTTAATGCATACTTGAAAAGAAGATAAGTGGAGACATAGCAATTAAAAATATTATTACATTTTAAAAACTAGACTCCTTAGACACGTCATACAACAGATTAATAGATTTCACAAGAACTACGTTGTAAAAAAAAATTTTAAAATCTTTGACAGGGTCCGTCGAAATAATTAGCTCATACATCTCTATTTCCTAAAAAATTTTGAGCACATTTTAAGAAAAAATAGAAAAGGCCGTATTAATGTTTTAGTGCAATTTTTTAATTTTTTTGGTTTTGTCATTATAACTTCTATTTACGACAGAAAAGAGCTTATAGTTTATTTTTTTTACATCAGCCAAAAAACTTTTTTTTTAGAATTAATTATTATAAGGGATGCCTTGAAAAAATTAATGAATGAGTCAGTTTATCTTATTTATGAAATCAGGAATTACAAAACCAAATACGTTGAAATCTTGCGGATCTTTTACAGTTATTGTAAGGATTATCTGCGCCTGTTCAAATTGATATACGTCTCTTTGTAAAAAACTTGATTACAAAATTTTGTAAACGAAAAACTCATTTGAAACATAAACTTCTATACTAGTACTTTAATAATAATAATCCATATACAAGTTTATTGTAACTTATAATAAGAGTTCTTACAAAAAATTAAATTCGTAAAATAAAATTTTATAATTTTTCGAAAAAGCTGGAGATCTTTATTGTACTTCAGGGGCGAGGCCAATTCTGTCGAAATAACCTTCGACCAATTTTTTGAATCTGGTAATACTGGTTGCCTTCTTTATTTCTTCAGGTAGTTTGTTTTATACTTACTGAATGTATTTTTTAAGCGATCGTTTGCCTGAACTTCCTGTTTCACATTTGAAGAGTTGGTAAAACTTCACTGATGTTTTCAGACTATAAAGAATGAAAGAACTTTTTTGTTTTTGTATATTTGGTGATGCGAAAAATGCATTACCAATAAAATAAATGAGTTAATAACAAGCAGCGAGCATTTGTGCTGTTTAAAATATAATTGTTTGATTTTTCGACACAAGTTGACAAATTTACTATAAGAAATTAACGAATTTCGTAACATTAATTACTACATTTTATTTACTTAAATTAATGTCAATAAAACGTTCCAGCTAATAATTACAACACAATTTATTTGTTATATCTGCAATCGTTGCCTAAACCGGTTGCTCAAAAAGTAACTTGCTAAATTTCTTTCATTCGAATAAACATAAAATTAAATCAATACCTACGCTTAATCTCAGTTATTTTAGATGTGTATCACTCTCAACAGTAGTTTTGAGGAATATGTGAGATCATTTTAGCCGCAATTTTTTGAAGCCTACAAGAAAAAAAATCATTGAAAAAATAAATCATTATTTAAAAAATGTCACCTATAGGGTTATTTGCGATTACCAGTTATTACTAGCTCACAAAAATTTTCTGTATTTTTCTAATATCTTTGTCACTGATTTGTTATTCAGGTATTTGTTCTTTTCATTTAAACCGTTTTATCAGTGTGCATTAAGGCAAAAGTATGCGAATACCTTGCATACTTCTCTCATTCAGATACGATAGACAAAGAGAGAGATGGCCAGGTAAGTACGTTGTGGTGGGGGACACATTCACCTGACTTTAGCCGCTGTGAGAACTTCAGCAAACAAGTTTAGTTTTGTGAAGTGAATCCTCGTGTTGTGAATTTTTACCGGTTCATATCATAGTGCGAAAAAAATCGATTTAAACAACTATTTTTTTCATAATACCCAAGCTTATCTTGTGTTTCTTATCATCAGATAAACTTATCAGTGACGCACAGGTATGTTTCATGTTATTTATGTAATTTTGGTTTAAAGTTTTTGAACTGATTTCTTATAAAGCGCCTATTATAAATCTCGTCAGAATATTTTCTCGTGTGCCATTTTACGTTTTGTCAGGTTTAGTGAGTGTTTAATTACAGACAATTAATTGGTTAGAATTTGCTAATAACTTTTGGAATATTAACAATTAAAATATGTTCCCACGTTCATTTTTCCGTATAATGGATTAATTAAATCGCTTTTGTCTGTATGTGTTTTTTTTTTCTTAAAATATATTTGTTTTTCTTTAATGTGACATGTTTACCTTTGTGCGGCCACGTGTGATTTTTATGGCATTGGTCCAAAATTCCTCATTACTCATTGATATCAACTTTACATTCACCACCGCGTTGCATTTCCTGAACTACTATCACGTTATTTGAGTACCTACTTACCATTTGTTGATCTAAAGAATGCACCCACGGTAAAGCAAAAGTTCTGAATTTTTTTTTTTCAAGAAATTATAGAGTTGTTCTGTCCATTTTCTGAATATATAACTTGAGTATTTATGTTTTTAAACTGTTTTCTGTTACTTAATTAGTTGTAGTTCTTAATGTAGACTAATAACAGCTATTGTTATTCAAGATTATTATAGATCTGGCTACGATAAGTTTAACTTTGCTCCTACACACTGAAAAGAATTGAAAGCGACCTTAAAACGTATTTGTGCGATAGCTGTTTCATATATTAAATTTTGATTAAATGTATTCTTATCTACATTTTTCTTTATTATTCAATTGAATACTAAGTGTCCCTGGTTTTGTAAAATAATTTCGGCTAGTATGAAAATTTACAAAAAAACAGCTGAATAGTAAATAAATTATACATACAGCGCTCTTCTCTTCCGTATGACTTGTCTACAAAAAAAAGTTATAAGATTTAAATTTGAATAATTTTGTTAAGATTTTCGCTTTCTACCTGCTGTTTTGCATGCTTGGTTACAAATTATAGTGTTATTATTCAAATCCGAAATGCATAATAAAATAAGTAATAACTGTTGTGCAGGTTCGGGATTTCCGATTCTTAGAAATCACAACTTTGTTAATTTAGTTGTAAAGTAAAGTTGGGGAAACGCATAGGTTAAACAAAAATATTAGCTTAATTACAATTTTCTATAACAATAACAGCAAAGTCCTTGGAAGTTAACTGATAAGCAGTTGTACTATATAGGTAGTGTTTTACACTGTGATAACTTGAAATGTAAATTATTTATGACAGAGAGATAATATACCCCATTATTTTAAATTTTACATGTTTTCTTAACTGTCACATACTTTGTTGGTTTAAAAAATTATACGATCGTTGATTATGTGCAATTATAAAAAAAAAAAACGTTTTTGGGAGAATGTTAAGAGAGAGTCGCCTTATAACAGATGGCGTTACTTCTTGTAAAGAAGTGCTGTAATGAAAGTAGTTTAAGTAAACGTTTCGTTCAATGGACGTCTTTCTTATTGTTTTTATAGATACGTATAATATATCTACTCTTTTTAAAACAGTTGCTAACATTAACCTCCCAAATTGTATAGCAAAAATGAAAATATCTATGTACAAATTAGTGAGATTTTCTGATACGTTGACTTGAGACCATACCTTGATACAAGCGTAGTACTAATAATTGACGAAACCCATTTGCTTATGTGAGTTATATTTAAAACATTTTTAATTTCTGAATTGTTATTGGTTATAATAATTTACACGATTTTGTTTTTCAGAAAAAAAGCATTTCAACTGTAAATATTTCACACTTGTTTTGTAACAAGCATTTTATAAAATGAGGTTGATAGTTTTTAAAATTAGTCTACTACGTACTTGCTAAGGATTTACAACATCGTTGTGTTTAATTTACCTTTTAGTTTTATGTGAATTGGATTTTCAAAAAAGACAAAAAAGGAAACTTGTAATTTCCTAAATTAATGAAGTTATGTAATTTTCTAATCAAATGGTGTTATTACACTTTAAGAAAAGGTCAGAAACTAATTTTGCTAATTAAAAACAAAATTGGTGATGTGCACATTATTCACACATTGATGCGTAGCGATAATAAAAGAATGCACAAAATTGGGAAAATCTTTATAAAATACAAAACACCAAAATGTAAAAACAGCCCTCTGGGGCAAATTAAAAGCTCAGTGTTTTAGTTAGATTTCTCGTATAATGTAGCTACCATGAAAATAAAAGTATATGGTTGAGCGTATTTCATAAATAATGGCAACACAAAAACTATATTGCACAGAAAGAAAATCAACTGTTGAAAAAGGTTATACCAAATTTTTAAAATAGACAAGTGTAATAGTTTTTACCGATTGTATATATTTTTTTTTATTTGTGCTTATTTACTGAAATAAGTATAATTATTTTTAAAATGACAGCTTTCCCGGTTTTGCCACTATTTCAAACACCATTTACGTATTTATGTTTTACCAAAAAACTCAATGAAATTACAGTCTTACAAACAATAAATGTTGGTCGTCATTATCACCTCTTGAACACAATGGTAAGTGTTCGAGTGGCACTGACGACCAAAATGTGTCGCTGGCGACTGTTGGTATAGTAGTCCAGAAGCTATATGGTTATATGGCCATCATAAAATTATCCCATTGTGTCGAAGTTAAGTTGTTTGCAATAGAAAAGGTTTTGGGGTAGTAAATAATGTGTCCACTGCAGCTCGACCGGCTGTTGTCGTTTCGTTCAGGGGCGGCTCTCACTAAATATCTAAACTCATCACTCCCTTAATCGGCTACTACCTGCAGCTGCAGAGGGTTCCGAAATAACCAGTCGTTTTGAAAGCCGATCCTGTTAAATGTGAGCAAGAAATGTTTAGAACACGATTTATTGCCATATAGCTTTTGGGCTACTTTATATAGAATACCTATAGCCTATAACTCACTTGTTTCAGGGCATCTTTTCAGTGTAGATTTATTTAATAATAAAAAAATAACCTTGAACTTGTTGATAAATGTATGATTTATGACAATACAGATAATCTCGTTACCTATTTATGTTCCCGAAATGTCAAAGAAATTAGGTGAATTTTCCTGAGAGATTTGGTGAAACCAGTTTTTATTTTTTTAGTCATTCTGTGCAACTTTAACAATGAAAGAACATTACAACAGCATAAGCAATACCTCATCCCTTTTTTTAAATATACATATATACATTTTTTTTTTGAGTGATATCCTTAAGCAGTGACTATATATATAGTTACTGCCTTAAGTTTTTAAAGCGAAATGTAAATATGTTTATCATAATATTCCTGTGCGTCCAGAATTTTAGAGGAATTAAATAAAAGAACTGCATCTGAAATAATCGTAATTCGTAAAATATGATTTATGATGATCAAATAATAAATTTCAACGGAACTCTTTTGAAATATTTCCAATAATAATCAGACAGACAGATTGACAGATCGAAATATGAACTCATCACTGTAGTTTTCTGCAAGCTATGATACATCAGAAAAACACGAAATGAGTCATGCGACAACCCTATTACATTTACTTTATATGTTTCAGTAGGAAATATGTATAGAAAAACATCTACCAACAAATTTATTGTTCATTTTTCGAATATACGTATATAAAATATACATTGTATACTAATGTATAAAAATATGGAATATTTTGTGCCATCATAATTACTTGAAATTAATAAACGAGAGTTACTAACTAAAGTTAGTGCATGATGAAAAAAATTATCCGGTGATGATTCCTTCTAAAGTTCAAGTCTTTTGTAGGTTATACAAATGTGGAGGTTAATTTTAAAAATTTATGAAAATTTCAAAATATTCCATATTTTTAAAGTCGATGAGTGTATATGAATTAATTACTTTTTTTAATAAAAAATAATTAAACGGTAGTCGTAACTTTTAATTTAAGGTTAAAGTTTATTTATTTTAATAAAGATAAGGTTAGTTCATAATATGTACCTTTGTTTTTTCAGTAGTAAATATTTAAGTGACGACCGAATTCTTGTTTTATCTGTGTAGAAAAATTCAAACTATTTTTTTTACGTTAGAAAAATTGTTCAACACAATAGGTATAAACAAATCCCGATAAAGAGATTATTTTTCATTAGCATTAACTTTTATCGCCAAAATTCACTCTCAAGTATTTATTGTAATTTGAATTGAATTGTTTGGAATAAAATGGATTTATGCCCACATGCTTATTAAAGTTGCTACACGATTTTATGACAACGTGACCTCCATACATACCAATCGAAGACGACTGACGTCCACGAACAATTAATAATCTGATCACAGCAATTCATTATGGTATTCACTTTTCTTAAACAAAGGAAGGTGGAAGTACAGCTGCATTTTTAAATGGAAATTATCGAAAGTACGAATGATATTAGTAAAGCAGGCCTTTGCAAAGAATGTGGCCAGTTCAGTCGTGACTATCGTACCGATTGAACATGCTTTTCAGTTCAATAGTTTTCTGTCCTTCAAACAACTATCGATATCACGGTTTGAAAAAAGAAAAGGTGGAGATATTTAGAAAGGATTAATATTGTCATTCTGCCACTGGGTGGTCGTCAAGAGCACTCACTGCTCGCCTTTCTTTCAGTCGCCACCCATATGTCTAGATTAGCGCGTAATAATGCCTAATAATGGGTGTGTTATGATGACTGCCGAAATGTCGAAGATAACCAGGTGGGAAACGATAGAATCAGTTGTCTCCACACATCCGCAAGAGCAAGGCTGGTGATGGTATGCGTACCGATCCACCATCCACCTGTATTGACCGTAAAGCCAATGAACTGTGTGATTGCCGCGGTACCATCTGACAATCGCACGTTGAACACCGTTTAACTTTACTAGATTTTATAGATGGATAATCTGTATATATGTGTGATTTTAGAACTTGTTAAAGTTGTGAATGTAAAGTTTATGACTCTTGCTGAATTTTACAGGTTGGCAGAAAATGTTAGAAAGGGTATACTTATTGCAAATATAATACTCCTAAATGTTTTATTTTTGCGGCAATAAATCGACAGTAAAAAATCACTTACTTAAAGAATGCGCTCATAGTTGTTGATTTTGATATAATGATTCAATAATGAAAGGATTTTTAAGTTTATCAAATTCCAATCGTCTAAGATTTTTAAATATTTCACGATTTTTATTGTTTATCTAGTTTTATTTCCCTAGAGCTAACTGAAAGAAATAACGTAATAGAGCGACTTTGACTAATTAAACATTTTATTAACTAACTTTTATGTGAAAGGTAAGATGCCTAAAATTATTTAATAATTGAATGTCAAAATATATAGTATACCTTAGGATGTGACGTTACGGGTGTATAGTAACATGCTTTTCAGGTATTTTGCACAATTGGCCGACACATGATGTCTATAACATTTTATCGGTTCTCAGGTCCAGTGGATATATTTAATTTCTTTAAAATTCTGCGAAGAGAATAATATTAGTATTATATGTATTGTACGCAGAATTCACACATGTCTTCCAACCAAAAGTTGACAATGTCACTTTTTGAGGCATAGGTAACTGTAGAATACTGAATTACAAAGGACATATAAGAGTTCCAATGAAGGCATTTTAGTGGAAATAAATATACTTACCTACATATTTTTTTGCGTTTTACAAATCACAGTCGCCTATAAAATGTTATAGAGTTGGGATTTTTGCAAAAATTTTGATGCCTAGGTTAAAAAATCAATACTGATGTATAAACCACAAGTACAAGTGTATGTTATTTAATAAAATATAAATCGCGTTTACTGTAAAAAAATTGAAGGAATGTAATTAAATTGTTGGTGGGGATGATTAGACAAATTTTGGTTAGCGTTTTACGTGATAGGTATTCCTAACATATACAAAGTTGACACTCGGTCCAGCAGTTTCGGAGATCATCGGTATAATAAAAATGGAAGCAGACCATAGACAGACCTAAATGGGAGATCACTATTTTCGTACTGTATGAGTTATGACGCGTGGAGAAAACATCAAAGTAGCCAGTCGTCCGATGGACTCGATTACAATACTTCCTTTGCTTACGCTCGGGAAGTAAAAATAAATTTCAAACAGTGTTCTGTAAATTTTAAATTGATATCAGTACATTACCAAAATTTTAAGAGCTCGATATAATAGGTTCTAGGTTCTAGGATCAATTAATAATTTACTTAACAAATTATATATTTTTTACGTACGTACGTATGCGTAAGGTTAAACATATCGATACATTATTAAATACAAATAAAGGATTGACCAATAAATTTTCGTTAGTTTTTATCGTGTACACGATAATCTTAAAGTACACGCAAAATTTCACGGCAATCGTTTGCAACCAGACAACTATTCACGAACAATATGATATAACTGTTTATTCTTAAGCATTTGCTAGTAACTACACCAAATTACCACGCACGGGGGCGTTTACAGTGCAATAGTTTATTATTATAATATTAAAAACATGTATGTATGTATTTACAGTAAAAGTAAAATGTACACATTCAAACGCTATGGATTTAAAGAAAACTTGTTGTTGCACAAAATATACTATTACATATTCAACTGATACTATGTTAAACAAAGTCGTAATCGATATTTATATCAAAATAGAAAGTTTAAGAACAATAAATCATCAAAATAACAGTTTTCGTGATACATGTAATGGTATGTGCTTTCCATTTCACAAACTTTCTTTCAATTCATTTTCAGTCATGAAAAGATGCAGAATTTACATCTGACAAGTTGAAGGATAAAATGTTCCTTTGAGCAAAAAACAAAGACTATATTTTATACATTCGTAGCTTCATTTCATTCAACTATATCAAAGTCAACAGGCATTTTCAATATTCAGCATTTTCAATATTCAGCTTTAAAAGTTTCAACGGAAAACATTTAATGATTGCTCGTTTCGATGGAAGGAGGCAGCGGAATGAACAAAAAATGAAGATTCTAATATATCATGTAGCCTTCTTATTAGCTTTATGAATATAAATTTCATGCAATTGATAATTACCGTCATCTTGTATAGTCAATGACTTCAAAAGATGTCTACGTAAGTATAAATTTGGCTAAATATTGAACATAGTACTAGTAACCTTGACGTGATCTTACGCATGTGGTACCCGCACAATGGAAATTTTTGCTTTAGCTGCCGGTCCATTGAGATCCCATAATTATCCACATTTATAATTCATAAGCCGCCTTCATTGTTTCACGAAATAATGGGAAAGTGGCTGATATGGCAGCCATTTCCTTTATGGTCATCTTCCCATAAAGCAAACAAAAGGACGTCACATCCGCTCACAAGCAAGCACTCTTCTTCAATTCCACAAGCTTTTCATTTTGCATTGCCAGTGAAAATCGATCATTTCGAGAGCCGTTGATTTGAAAACATGGCATTACCATTATTCAAACAATGCCCGTTCCGGATAACTTTCCCGTTTTATGGTACTTTCAGAATGTCGGTGTCGTGGGAAACGCTTTTCTTATTGACTTTTAATAATAACTCGGCGTATTATTGAAGCATCAAGAAGACAACGGTTGATTGGATAATAAGCCTTGAACGGCGACGAGGATCTGTTTTCTTTTTAGTTCTTTACAAAGAATTGTTGCAGACTGAATGACTGAAGCAAGAGTATAATAGAGTGTGCGGTTTGCTCGCTGAAACCAGAAGACAATGGCCTCCTATTTGTTGCTCTGGATGACTCATCCAACTTGGCAATACCTTTTAAGTCGGCAAAAGGACACCATATTCGCTGGTGGAATGCTTGACCTAAATATTAATAATTTTGTTCATTTGGGGGCACGATTGGCCTTGCAGGGGGGATTTGGCGGATGACCACATTTGAAATTCATCGCCTTAAAAATTTCATAGTTTTATTTCCTCTCATTTTTACTTCTTCACGTTTGTAATGATAACGGGATAACGCAGTTGAACTTTACTTAATCATGTTTGAAATTTTTGTTATACCTTGGACATCATATTTTTTGAAAACACAAAAATTGTATTACAATATCCTACAATTTAGCTTTGAAACTACAAAACCGAATGCTCTGAAATCTTAAACATTTTAAGGTTATCGTTTATCGTATATATCCATGTTTATCGTAAGCATGGTAAATCGTTGGTCAAATTTCGTCAAATAATTCATATTTAAAATGTGGAAAGTATAATGTGTCAGTAGTTGCGGTTTATTGATACATTCGTATTTTTTAGAAATGCTTCTACACTTCTACAGGTGTCTTAAAAAGAATTATAAAGGCAATTTATTTTATTGATCAAATCAAGAGCGGCTGATACCATTGTCTCGAAAATATGAGTACACAGTACTGTCATTATTAGTATTACCTGCACCTATTCAAACTGATATAAGTGTCCTTGCCTTGTTGATGACGTCATCACAAAATTTTGTTATGGAAAAACGCACTTGAAACACACACATAGCATGGTTCTTTACTTGTACTTTAATAGTTCACAGATACCTTTATTTTGACTGTATTTGTTTGATAGTACTTCAGGGGTGAGGGAAGTTCTGTTTAAATAATTTTAAACCATATTTTTTGACCATCTTCTTCCATCACCTCGTCAAAGCTGGCGAAATGTACCTACATTCTATGGGGATGCATATAGGTACTGCTTTTCAGTTCCATGCATTTGTTTTGTGTGGTGTTATTAATGCCTTCATGGGCGTTGACTTGTTCACCACGAGAATCAGAAATCACCCAGTAAAACACCCTTTTCTTTCAACGGTTTTTTTTCGTCGTTGCACCGGAAACGACCGACACAAAGCAGGTGCTGCACGTATTATTTTTAAAGAAGTAATGGCGGTTACACAGGAAGTGCGTTTATCGATTGTTCTCTAAATAAATCGATAATCCAGGCGAGGAAATGGTGGCGAATTGGATAATTTATTCCAGATTACATAAATACGATAATGTTATAATTGGTGTTCACTTTTGTTTTCAATGAATGAAGCCAGACAACCGTTAAGAGCTGTTTTTATTGTTGTTTGTTTTATATACGTTTAAAGCAAATTTCCTTCGTGTTGTAAAGTTCAAGCTGCACCACAATAGCTACACCTTAATTTAGTTTTTTTCTTTGCATGCTTCTAATGACTTTATTTTTAGGATTAGAAAAACTCCTACTTAATTTAAATGCTTCATTTATCTTCAAACAAAATATGATACAGCTTTTTCTTTATGGTGGATTTAAACAAACCGAAATTGAGAGCTAAACCACACCCACATAGTGTAACTAATGAATGGTACCTACGTAACTTTTGTCGGAATTTATAGCAGCAGGCTGATGCTAATTCGATAAGAAATAGAGTTATCTGAAAGGTGTATCTGGGCAACAGATGCGAACTTTTATATTTAACGTTGTCCCGTATTTGGATTTGAGGCTGTACTTTCATGGCAATGAGCGTTTGCAATTATTGCTATTTAAAACGTAGATTCAGTCAGAATTGGAGAATGTATTATAAATCTGTAAATACAAATAACGGGATTGCGAGGGAATGCTGCTATTTATAAACATGTTAATTGCAAATTTTGAAATAATGGGAAGTAATGGCCTTTGTTATAATTGAAACTCTTAATTTAAAACGGAGAAAATTGTAACTTGATACGAACTCAAGAAAATTCTGAACTAGGAATATACTGATAAAATTATCTCAAAGGAAATTCTCAATTGTTACAATTGTTCTAACACCTTATTCAGTCTTAGAACTAGAACTAGAAACAAATTAAAGAGTGTGAGAAATGAGGAAGCAATTAAATAAGTCATTCAGGTTTTTGCGTAATCGAAAATTTGTTAGAATTTATAAAAATTACAATGTAAGTTTCGATCAAAACATACAGTTCTAAAATATCGCTGGTTTTCAACTTTCTTAACTATTTCCTTGTTTCGGATTCTACATTTTAGCACCTGATATTATTTTCTTCACAACCATTAAACTCGTTTATTTATTGAGAGAGTCGATTTTTATACTTTTACATTTCTCTTTTAGATTGGTCTTGATGAATCTTTCCTCTGGAATATTGGTTTTAATATGCATTTAAACGAGATGCTTATTTATTTTGCAAATTACGTAACAGCATTGATTTTAAAGCGTTACTTTCTCGACTGATGTTTTCGTCGGTTAGTGGTGGACGACAACGTAATTATACCGCATGTTCAGAAATGACTGAGTCTGTTGGTTGTAATTTTTAAACAAAAATGCGAACTTTTTTGCGTTTATGTTGTCATAACGGAAGCAATTGTGTGACAGATATGTCAATTGTGACATGCGATAAATTTAGATTATGTTTTGGATACATTTTGCAAATTAAAAATGTCAACAATCTGTCGATATTGACAGCTGGCAACCGGAAATTATAGAAAACATCATGATACCAATTTCAACTAAAAATCCAGGATTGCCGACAACTCCGTCATATTCTGTTAAACTATAGCATATGAACAGAGTCCCACCCCTTATATCCAGGGTTAAAATTACCTCTCTTTCGACATATTATCTGCCAGATCTCTGCCCGTTAGTAATTATTGTCGGTGGTTTATGCACCTGAATTATGTTTTGTTTTATGTTTATCTGCAGAACATAACTCATTCTAATATTTTCATTAATCAAACCTGGGTGGGACCTAACTATGTACATAGCCTTTAAGTAGGTAAACGTATCTGAAAAGTATTGCCCAATGGTTTAGGACTGTTGGCGGGGTCTAAAACTCGTTCAATTTTAAAGTTTGCTGTTGCATTGATCTTGAAAGTATAGCGTTATCAACAGGTACTCTTTGAGTGAACAGTAAAGTAATCAATTCTGAGAAAATTTTCAAATTTTAATAATAATAATCAATAACAAATCAAATTTTGACGTAAATTAAATATGATTGTCAACCATGTCAGTTTCGACAATAGGAAGTAACGTGGAGTGACAGGTCCACCAATTTCAAGCAACCTTCATTGATGCTGACTGAAAAAGTGCTTGTTGGTCACGCTGTATATGTTAAACTTTTAGAAAAAAGAAACACAATTTGAAAATGTAGCAAAGTGATTTTAATAAAAAACATTAAGTACATTTTGCATAAAAATAATCTCTCAAGAGTCTCAACTAACGTGTAGTTAAAAAAAAAATGGTCTCAAGTTGTTTAGACCGAATTTTCTTTGCCTCTGAAATATAATTGAACAAATCTAGTTTTTTAGATAAATTATAACAAAAATATAGACAGGTGTGAAACTACCGGTAAAGAAAGACACTACGTAGTATTTGCCAAAATTAAAAAACACAGCCTTTTATTTTAAAAATACGACCGACAACATCGTCGTATTAAATGTGAAGTTTAACATGGGGGGAAAACAAAGATAGGTTATAACTAATTTATACTCAACTGCAGATTTTGGAAAGGTTTTGACGTTTTGAAACGTTTTAAAGAGAGATAGTAAATTCAAATTCTACAAACTTTAGTATAATCGACTTAATTTGTTTGAGCTTGCGTGTTTTGTGATGAAGTTTCACGTTGGCTGAAGTTTCAACGGTAAATATGAATTTCACCACTGGAGTTTTTTTTTTTCTTAGTAACTGAAATCAACAAGAAGTGGTGGTTTTTTAATTTTGGCAAAAACTATATAAATGTCGTGAGTCCTTCATAATAAAATTTTGTGAAAAGGTCATCAACTTTTTAGTAAGACTACATTTCGGATAGGTGCAATAATAATAACAAAATGCTGCTTTACTCCCAAAATTTCTGGAAAATGAGGTGTCCCTGTTTGATTAGATGTTTTGTGTCACCCTTTATAAATAATATAACTATCAATGCGTTGATAAAACGCGTGTCTAAAATCATAATATCTTGCACATTTTAGATGGGATTTAGGTATTCAGCAAAACTTTAAGTTGGTGTCATCAAGTTTTTGAAGAAGATAAACAGATAGAATTTTTCATTTACTACTTCTACAATAACTTTAAAACATTTGACAAATTTCAGAGCATTCGGTGTTGCAGTTAAATTGTAAACTCTTGTTATACATTTTTTTTTCCAACGACATTGGTGTGCGTAGTAAAAAATTAAGATGACTTTATAAAACTTAAGTAGGATTCATTTCTACAAAATTTTGAGACGACGTCATCAAATTATGGGTGACGGAGGTCAGACAAATTTTGGTTAGCATTTTCTCATGTAGATAATTTTGCTAAAATTTAACAACAATGTGTTCATTAGTTTCGGAGATTATCTGTCTAATAAAATTACTTACAGACTGCAAATTTCAGACAGACAAAACGGGATACCTAATACTTTTTCATACTTTTGCAGTTATACAACGTTGCGAAAACATGAAGTTGGCCGTTCACCCCATTACAATATTTCGGGAAGTAAAACTTACAACTATAATAATCAGTTTATAGAATCTTGTTTATAAATATAATAAATTATATGGTGGGGACCGTGAGAGTGTTATTTTTGCTTATTGTTGACAAGTTCAATGACGAAAAACAATAGTGTAGTGCATGACATTAATTACCGTTATACTTGATCACTGTCTGACAGCTACGTTATCATATCAATACAACTGTGTATTGTATACAGGTGATAGATATGATCGTAAAAAAAAAATCATTCCCTCTAGTGATATTCAGAAAACATTTGATGAAACTGTGCGAAAAGATCGTAGTGTGAAATTTTTCAATTTAATTGTATGTTAAAAATCAAATACGGTTTTGGTGTGTGGCTTGTGGTATGTTACTCCTACTTCTCTTGTTACATAGATATACAGATTGCGGCCATTGCGTGCCTAGATTAAATGTATATATTTATAAACTTCATTATTTGTACACTTATAAAAACATTTCTTAGGAGCAATTATTTACTATTGTCAATTAACATCATGAAAGTATGTCGGGTTCAGAGAAAAAATAATATAAATTGAACACAAATTTAGAAATTTCGAATTTTTCTATTATCAGTCAAGATTCTAATATATACTCCTAATTTATTTAGATCGTAATGTGATTAAACTAACATTTAATACTGATGCGTGAAATGCAATGTTAGTCTTATGGGATTTATTTCACGCACTGTGGCCATCAAGGGTATACACTTTTCGGCATCAGTATCGTTGTTAATAGAGTGCTTAGGCTAAAATTGTATTATAAGACGCCATCATCAACTGCCAATTGTTAAGTTCAATTTATGGATTTTTTCGTCAATTAATTTGTCAAATTTAGGATCTCACGATGAATTTGGGTTCAGATTTAAAAAAAAGCAAGTACTTGCCTATTCCCAAAAAATCATTGAATATCTATGAGAAATTATAATTAATACCAGAAATTTATGAAATGGCGAAGTAGGAGGAACATTTTAATTTCTTTACCGAAAGTGTAATACCTGTAATAACTTTGTAAAGAAAAACCCGAAACGATTCAACACATAACTTCGCCCTATAGCGTCCTGGCACAAACTGACTACCAAAGCTATAGACACGATAACGCAACCAAAATCATTCACAAAGACTTAACAACAAATCTAAACTTCATCCAAGATACGACCTATTACACATATCTCCATTCCTTGAAAACACACCAATGAAGCCATTCTCATTGACATTGCTGTTCATAACATGCACAACATAATACAAACATACCACACCAAAATGTTAAAATATCTATATTTATCAATAGAAATTGAGGCAATGCTAAATCTTGAAAAAATTGCAATTCTGCCTTTAGTTATCTCCAATGTACCTATTGAGAATTTGCACTTAAATGATTCAATAATTGTCAAAATGCAAAAAGCTGTTATGCTAGGAATATGTCATATTGTTCGTAAGTTGCTCGAACAGTCTGATCATGTCAGTCAGAATAGGTTAGCACCAGTAGGTCAGAGTAGTGTAGGTCATTTTTAAATGATGATAAATGATCGGTGGTTATGCTAGGCTCTTGGGGATGGGGTGAGATTAGAGAATAACAGTAGACGAATTGGTATTTTTTATTAATCCAATCAATGCATATCATTACTTGGTCTTAGTACCCGTAATGATAGAAGTCTTGCCTGAATGCCGGTTATTTCCGGGTTAGTGGTGGTCCTAAAAACCATAATAATAATTACAATAATCCTTGTCAGAATTATAGAGGAATTTTAAGTTATCAACACTGAAGTCGTTACTTGATGTTGAATACGGGTGAATTGGTGGTATGTATGTGCTTATTTATAAGGACAAAATGAAGAGTACTCAAAAAATTTTTGGAAAAAGAACAAATTTTCAAATTTATAAAAGACCCGCCTCATGAAAAATTTTTACTAACTAAAGTACGACTACAAATCTGTTACTGCCACATTAGTCCGAAACTGGATGTTTGTTTCCAGCTTCACAGAATTAAAATTTTGTTTCACTATATTTTTATTTGTCTCTTCGAAACGTTTTTACATTGCACAATGAAATGGTTTTTCCTGCAGATGCAGACCACGAAATTCTGCATTTATTTAAAAATGCACCGTGTTTCTCTGCGGTCGCAGATGTCGTAACTATACTATAATTGGATTGGTAAAAGGTTTACGTTAATTTTTAGAAAATTAACAGATTAACGACTACAGAGTAGTAAAAAATTGCAATCTTATAACATTTTACATAAGTGTTTTAACAATGTAGTATTTTTAATATAATTGCTGCTTTAAAAATACTTATGATTTTTTATCAATCAGATTTTTTATCAATTTTTATCTTAAATATCAAGTCCAAATTAAGTACATATTTTCTCATTCAAAACAGTATTTTGCAGGTTTTTGCTTTCGACGATGATCATCTGTCCTAAACCACACTGACTTCGCCAACCCTAACGATGCATCTAAACGGCGACTCCATGGACTCTTCAGTGGAAAATCGTAAGTGTTTACTTATAAATAAGAAGGTATATTCATTTGACATGTATCGTCGAAGTCATTAACCTTCTCTTACAACAATAATATAATGAACTCATTTGCATGTATTCGTTATGTTTCTACAGTAGTCCATAAACCCCGTAAAAGTATAAAAGGAAGAAATGTTTAGGTAAAATTGAGTAATTAATTCCGTATCAAGTATCAGTACTGATACGTAGCACGAAAATAACCATTAAACAAAGTTTATATGATTATTAGATAATACTTTCTGCAAGAAATTATGTTTTTGTTTCTAAAAATTTTTGTTCGTTGAAACTGAAATATAACATTTTTAATGATAGTATCTTATGTATGTTAAATATTCGATTTTAATAATAATTTTCATGTGTGCCACTAAATTAACTTAGTCTTATCACAAAGCAACGACCTAATAGAAATTCGTTCGTTGTTAGTTCCACCTTTTCGTAGGTGTTCACACAATTTCAACAATTTTGGCAAATCTATGCAAATTTATTCGTATGTATCTTTGCGTTTTTCATAAGAGAAGATGCTTTTCTCAAGGCTAGCATGTTTCGAATTATTGTACGTTTAGAAAATCCTGTTTACGTGGGATGGATTAATGACATAAGCCATGTATGTTTTGTTTAAATTGCAAAAATTTACATAGACAGTGACTGAGTTATGACATAATTATTTGGAAAGTTGCAGCAAACTGTGCGAAATTTTATTAGCACGGCATTTGAAAAAATGCTAGTTGAATGTTGAATTCCGCTGCAGTATTTTTACCACAAACCCGTTTTAGTAAATTATGTTGTACCGTATAGCTTCAGTTATCTTTATTGTCGACATTTCCAATATGTTATTTTTAATTAAAATTATTAGTATGTACCTATTCATCATCACTATTATTAGTAGCTGCGTATTTTTCAAAAACTAATTAGTATTCACTGCAAACATGTATTAAATTGATTAAAGTATCCGTTCAATAATTGTGTTGGCTATTTTGTGTTTTGATAACAAAAAGCATTGAGATTACCACTCACAGTAATGTTGTTGTTAATTAGTGGGCTTTTAAATAAAAACTAGTAGTTTTATGGGCGAATTTTTTCAAGAATCAATTGTTGCTAAAGTAAATTCACCACGTCTCGTAGAGTTATTTACGTGTTGACTGTTTAAAGGTCACATTAGGAAATATTTACTCATTAATTTTCTAGACAAATACGGGTTTGACGAATGTGACGTAACAAGTAGCTGTTAAAAATAAAATAGCACAAGATCTACCTTTATGCATACGCAAAATTTACATAATTATAGGCTTTGTATTTTTGTAGTACTAGTAAATTTATATAGATAACCACGGTACGAATTTGTAGCTATACTCAAAGCCACGGTAATAATAATGTTATAAAAATATATGTAGAACTTTGCGTTAACAATTAATTACAGAGATGTCTCAGAACAACAATCAGGTACATATATACGTTCTAAATCTAGTCGACGTCATCAAAATACTTCCTATCTTTTGTTAACGTAGTGTTTGAATGTTTTGTTGTATTGTTTTTCTTTCTAAAACAAATAATAAACATATGCGGCCTCTGTGGTTATGCCAGTCAGGCAAATATTATAAACAAATTCATTATATCTCTCGATTACTGTAAAAACATCAAACAAGTTCTAAAAAATGCATCTAGTGACTTAAAGAATATTTCCTTATTAAGTATATTGTCCAAATCCTTCAATAAGCAAATCGTACAAATCCGAAACAGAAAAATACCGTTCTAATTAATTTAAACGTTGCGCTGTAGAGTGTAAACGGGGGAAAAAACTTTGCTTAACCTAATTTCTTCTAAAAACAGCGTGCAACTTTTTATAAAAATATTTGCTGTTTGTACAGCACGATTCAGCGGACTGTTTTAGCAGAAAAGATGATAGTTTGTAAAGTCAAGGCATGAAAGTCTTCTGCGAAACGAGATTTTATCTAAACGGAAGAAATTGTGAAAGGGCTGATCGTGTTGCTGTTTTGGAACGTGATGTACATATTTATAGAGGAGTTTATAATAATTATAATTCATTGAGGGAGATAGTAGAAGAACTAGTGAAATTTTCACAGAGTTTGTCCTTTTACGGTTAGAATGGTCATGACCCAGTACCTATTCGATGGAATCGGGCGATAATTTAGTACCTTGACCTTTTATGTAAGTGTGGATGTTGTCACCGGGTTTTGCATAGAATCAGTATTGTTTTTGATCATTTTTTTTAATGACGGTAACGTGATTATGATAAATAGTAAGAACTAAGTACGTTGGTTTGGCAAGTTGGTAGAGTTAAACTAAGCAGCAACTTCACTAAAAAAGTAAAAATTCATAGTTGTTTTCAATAACAGTGCAGTGATGCGAAAAATTTTTAAATTTGGAGTCATTGATGCTATTTATTTAAATGCCCACAACTATCAAATAGCAAGCCATTTTACAATCGGTAATATAAAAATATCTTTATTTAGTTTATACTAAGGTTTGATTTTCATTATTCTTAAAGTTGGAGTAATGATTTTTTCTCCGGTAATAAAGTGTTTCAAGTGTTCTATGTTTTGTGGTACAAATCCTCCATGAAAACAAAAAAGGGGTTCAAAGATTTCCAAAGTCCGAGAAGAAGCTAAAAAATACAAAATGCTTCCAGTTCTGTTAATTTGGCGACTATGTATTCTTTTGGTAAGCAAATTATTTCAGCCAGAATATTAACGTACACCTACATAGCGTTTGTTTCAGAAAATCTTAAAAAAAAAATATTTATCAGAGCAGATACTCAACAATAAACACAGTATTCTTCAAAAAATATCATAATATTATAATAATTAAAATTTTTCAAGAAAGTAATCAATTACTTAACAGTCATAAATTTTAAGATAATATGAAAAATATATTTTTACGAGAAAGTGAGAATGTCAGAACAAGGTTAACAATAAAGAAAAGTGTATTTCTAATGTTTCTGAATAAAAATAATAATAAAATAATATATTTCGTGATAATAGTTACAATAAATTTTTCACAGGTCAATAAACTTTAAAAAACTCGGATATGGAATAGAGGACATTATTAATTAACACTTGTTAAACAACTTTAGAGAGAATAAATTATTGAAAATATTAACATTTATATGATTGTTTAAATGTTAGAAAATCTAATTAGGACAAAAGAACAAAATTTAATAGAAACATTATGTTTCTGTTGTATTATTTTTCAGTAGATTTGACTATAATAGTTATAATAATAGCTAAAACTTCAATTCACTGACTTGTGTAAATAATCATAAAGCTTCAATTGGCGGTGGAGAAGGGGGTAAAAATTTAAAAGTAAATTTGTACAACATAACTAAAGTTAGTTGATGAGCTTAATTTGTAAAATTTGTGAATTCATGCTATAAAAAATGTTACTGAAACATTTTGTACCAGAACAATGAACAAAATTAGACATTAATATACTTAATAGTTCAAATTAATTTATTTTTTACAAGTACAATGCATCTAATGGACAATTTATTTTCTCTTACTAAAGGACTATGTAATGTGAAAAGTGCTTCAGATATAAATTAGATAAATCAAACTTTAATATTTTATGAGAATGTTCGTTTAAATAAACTCATTTCCTTAATTATTTTTTTCTGACGTTGCACATATACACTAACCGGCAAAAAAAAAACCGGCCACCCTGAACAATTTCGCAAAACCACTTTAAAATTTTTTAATTTACTAGTGATCGTTATTTAATTAAAGAACCATTGACTATTGACACATGATGTACAAATTAGCAAAAAAAAAGAAGACAAATCAACGCAGAATTAAATTTAATTTAACAAAATAACAGAAACAGACCAAGTAGGATATTTTCTTAAAAAAAAAACAGTACAGGAGGCTGTTGTTGTAAACAGTGTTTTTCATCATTAGACTATAAGTTTGACAATTAATAAACGTTTTCACGCGAAAACAATTCCATTAACTCTTACAGACGTCTCTTAAATTGTCGTTCTGTTTCTGTTATTTTGTTAAATTAAATTTAATTCTGATTTTATTTTACTTCTTTTTTTGCTAATTTATACATCATGTGTCAATAGTGAATGGTTCTTTAATAATATAACGATCACTAGTAAGATTAATAATTTTTAAAGTTTGGTTTCGCAAAATTTTTTAGGTTGGTCGGTTTTTTTGCCGGTCAGTGTATTTTTTTGTCAAAATTTAAAATAATAATGTTATTTCACTTGAAAAAAGATGTAAGTCCAAAAGTCAAATTTTTTATATTAATATTCTATAGCAAGACAACTCCACATTTAATAGCTTATTATATGTTTTGTACATAGTGCATTCAAAGTAAATTCAAATCTTAAATTTGGTAACGTAAAGAGTAAGGATTTTATTCTTTTCATTTTTTTAGTGATGTTATATATATATTCAGATTTAAGATAAGAAAATCAGAAAATAACAAAATTAAATTTATCTACGTGGGATCTGTTCTAGTTTTTTAGAAATTATTTCATTTATTCTACATTCAGTTTCCACATTCACTGTGTCTTCCCACAGTAAATATTTAACACCTGTTTTAGATGAATTTGTTGATGCGCACTCCTCAAAGTAACGATCTATTACTCAGTACTCTGATGGAAATGGTAAAAAGGATCTCTCAAGCTTAAAGGTTTCGCTATTCTTTAAAAATTTGGATATTCATTGGCGTAACTGTAGCAGCTGCTTTCGCTACTCACAATAAAGAAAATAAAACAATTGTTGAGCTGAGTTACTCAATCTTTCAGACGAAATGAATAAAAATTAAGCTTTATGATTGAAAAGCTATAATTATTTCATCTTTAGTAGGACAAAAAAAAACAATAATTAGTTTGCGAATAATTAAATTGCCAAGTTTTTACTTAGGAGAGGAAAATAGATTGACCAAGGTAGGTTTAATATATTTATATAATTTTCTCATTACCATAATGATGTGTATGCACAAGCTAAAGTCGTGAACGACATAAAATAAATTTGAAATATGGAATCCATTAATAATATTAACTTATTTTATTCGATAACTGCGCCACAGAATTAGGTGAGTGATTATAGCCTGACCTACGACATTATGGTTTAGTTACCTAAAAATAAATCCACACTTGTAATCGAAAGTTATCGCAAGCTTAATATTTTCTTCACAATCTTTGATCCAATTTCATCACAGGACAATGGATAACAGTTGCAAATGTATAATAATTTTCCTTGTTCTTTGCTTTCAATACTTTCCTCACTTGTTTTACTCTCACACTCCAGCGTAAGCTGTAAACAACATTTAATTAAAAAACTTTACTCTAAGCCTAAGCGTAGAAAGGAGTGGTGCGTACGTGTTCTTTCTCTCACATATCCAGCACAGCGTATGTATATTCATGCCATCACTAATAAGTCATTCATTTTTTTGCTAAATTAATTAGCAGTTTAAACGAAACTAAAAACGTCTATCTCGCTATTCCGGATGTATTTCATTAAATCATTATCCTCATCGACAATTTCTATTTTCTTTTCGTTTCTTTTCTTTACATTTCTTCAAGTGGGTGCTAACAATTTGAATATGTAGATCGGGTCAATCGACTTTTCCCTGCTAATACCTCGAACGTCCTTGCAAATTATACCTACTATACATTTTTTAGCATTATTCATAGATCAATAGTAGCGTAGGCATTTGTAGAACAATCGCTTTTTCTGTCGCCGGATTCACGGTTGATAGCTCGGCCTTCCGCAGACCTAACAAAGAACGCACAGGTTGCAGTTTATGCACTGTCTGACAGGGCCGTAACGAAATATTTTTGTCGATGTTGCATTCTATAGAGATATTTTATAGAAATAATGAATAAGTCTTGTATTCTATATTTATTTTAATGTGACGAGATCAACCCTATAATTCGTCTTTTACGCATTATTTGGTCATTACTGCTGTGGAAATGTTGCTGACCAGAGAGCTAAAAGTGAATTTTCCTCTTACATAGTGCAAGAAATTATTGCTGACAATGTGGGTTTACAATTTCATACTTTTATTTGTTGCTTTGATTTTTTTTTTGATTTCGAAAAAATACACATATTGTATATAATTTAAATAATATTATAATTTAGTGCTGCCTAAGTTTAAAGGACTCGTGTGATTTGAGAAATTTTAAGTTTTTGTCATGTTCATTATAGTTATTAAGGTATTTAGGGGGTTATGAAATAAATAACGTACGAGGTCGACAGTGTACTCCCGAGGGCGTCCCGCCCGAGGGAAAGTACGTCGGCCGAGGGTGTTATGTTCATAACCCCCGTGGTGCCTTCAACATTTTATGTCATCCTTACCAGCAAAAGTTTATAAATAAACACAAAATTCCAAAAAAAAGCTTATTCCCGTAATTTAACGGAAAAATCGACCTACCTTGGTCACTAGCAACGGCGTTGTTTACTAAATGAAAAATTGTGTGACAGGTGCAATATTACAAAATGTACGACGAAAACTTGCCGGAACGTGTTTTGGCAAGTGCTGCAAAAGCTGTGGAAGGAAGAATTCCAGTGAAATCGAAATCTGTTTACGAAAAAGAATATTCCCGCTTCATTCAATGGACAAACGACAATTCAGTGAAGACCGTAAATGAAACCGTTCTGCTTGCTTATTTTCAAGAGCTAACTGCGGATTTTTTTCCGAATTCGTTGTGGACTAAATTTCCTATGTTAAAGAAAGAATTAATGGTTAAAAAAGTGGTGAATAGTGCTAAAAAGTTTTCCCAATTGGAGGCCTATTTAAAGCAACGCTCAAAAGGCTACCAACCAAAAAAATCAAAGGTACTAACACGGGAACAGGTCTTAACGTTTCTTAAAAACGCTTCAGATGAATCTTTTCTGATGATTAAAGTCGCTTTGGTGATGGGTGTGTTTGGAACGTGTAGAAGGGATGAGCTTGTAAAAATGAAGCGCAGCGATGCTCTTGATATGGGTGAGCACATACTCGTCAATATACCAGCTTCGCCACAGTGCCAGAAGTATACGTGGATGATAGCGAATGTTCCAAACGGAAGAATGCTCGTTTAGTTTCTGGCGTAAACAAGTCAGTTGACATCAAAAAGTCAAGTCAATTTTCAAGTGTTACAGATTCCAAAGGTGTTAATTTTTCAGGTCACTTTCCTAATTGTACTTTTGAAATAAAGCAAAAAGAATAAATTTATATAAAGTACGTTATTGTTCCATTTTTATCATTACTCTTACTATAATTTCTGAATATTGAAAAATAACGCCCTAGGACCTATTAATTTCAAAAATAACGCCCTAGACCGTTATTTACATTGTAACGCGTATTAAATAAAGGTTGTTATTGAAAAATAATAATAAAGGATGACATAAATGTTTATTTGAATGCGTTTTAAGAATATATATTTTTTGATAAATTTTAAGTGTTAAAACTTTATGCAAATGCGAAATGGTGCTATTAATTATTTTCATATGTGATACAAATATGAAGAAACATGTAAAATGTGTAAAATATATGGGTATGTGATATGGAATGTATGTCTAAATATACATACATATAATATAACAACATACACTTACATTTTTAATCTCTGTTCAACACATAATTCGCAAAAAATTAAGCAAAACTTTAAAAGAAAAATTCCGATTAGACTGTGTATTTTGCTGCCATAGAAATGCATTTTTTAAGTTCTACTTTGACACTAATTGTTTGAAATCGTAACATCAGTATTAACACAATTATTAAAACCACTTTTAAAATGAATTTGAATAGATTTGACTTACTGTTATAACACATCTTACAAAATTTTTCTTCGAATTTTCTTCAAAAAGTAATAGGTATGAAAAGGACTTTTACATACATTTTAGACATTCTGAGACACTTACGTAAATCGCATTTCCCACTCACATACCACGTTTCATAAAATATAAATTTCGTTTTACTCACATTTAGTTCTAAGAATTTGCTACTCCTCTTGTAAGTAAATGTCCCTGTTTATGTCAATAGTTGTTTCGCGGTTTTAAATGTAAGCGGTACAAGCGACCATAATTTTGTATTCAAAAATATTTTCTGTACAGTGATGATCATTCTATCATGAATCAGGATCTATGGAAATAATGCAATAAATACTGTAAAAATTGATTATATGTATTATATATCTATACCACATGAAATGTATGATGCATTTAATAGTACATGTATATATAGTTATTACATATTGACTACAGCAAGTAACGCATTTTCTATAAGGTAGAATTTCTGGTATGACATCTACTGTGTTTGAAAATCCCAATAATTTCCGAAAACCACTAGATTGAATGTCGTCTCAATAAACTATGTAGTTTCTTGAAATTAGGTAATCACAATTATACAGAAAAAACATTTTGATGCGTATGACATTGCTTTAGCTCATAAGTTATAAAATTGTATCGTATCTCGTAAACTACGTCACAATTTTTCAAGGAATTACTTTAACAACTATTGTAGATCCTGGTGTATTACTCACGTAGTTTCATTGTAAGCATTCTTTAAATATGATTATATTTTAAACATAATTTTGAGATTTAAATCAATTTCGACATCGTCTACTATCAAAATAGATTTTTTTTTATTAAACATTGTGTGAATGATTTGTGAATTCGAATCGTTTTTATTACATTTGCAAAATACTGTTTTCCTTGAAATTAAAATACAATGTTCTTTTATACTTTTGTTTACCGACATGTAGTCATGATCAAATTTACAAATTTCCTGATTCCGTCCCTGTCTCCAGACAAAAGAACAATTATTTTTTGCCAACCATCAAACCACAACCTGCACAAAAAAGTGTCTTCATTGTCGCCGTTTCGCTCTCTCCTGCCATCATCAAGACAAATCCTCGATGTGCTTTTATTGATTTTCATCTCATTAAAGCGGCGCCGAAAGCGGCAGAGCTTCGGATCAATTCGTCTGTTGTGTTTACAACATGTGCGTACACCGCTTACAACGTAATGTTCGCGTTAAACGGAAGAAAATCGTCCAGTGTTCAACAAATTCGGATTGCGGTATTTCTAAATTAATCGTGAAAGGTGTTTTTGATAGAATATGCAGTCTGTAAACCGGTAAAACTTGTGGAATGTGCTCGAATCGAACGCATCGGTCACAGCTGATTGCTTTGGTGTTGATTAATTATTCCAATTGTGGTAAATTTGCTACGTTTATGGCATCCGAGATACAAATCAGTCCACTTTGCGAGAATCATGTTGTCACTTTGGGGCTGCGGCAATTAATTAAGTCTCGTTGAGAGCGATCGCAAAAAGTGTTGGGAGAAACCACTGAAGCAGGAACTGAGTGTGTTGTTTTTCGCAGTTCTTCAGATGGTCAAGTGGGAAAAAAATGACAGATGGAGAGAATAGTGCTGACGATTTGTCCAAATCTGAGGACATTTCAGTTAATAGAAGTATCCCTGATATTATTGAAAGTCCAAATTTCAATGATGCCTATACTGCCTGGCGTAAGTTGAGCTTTAATTTACTTTTCTGAAAATGAAAAAAAATTGTGGGTCTGGCATAACTGTAGCCGCTTTATGATGCATTCATTATAACGTTTGCAGGTATTAAAAGATTACAGTTTTAATGTGTATCCCGGTAATCTTTTCTTTTCTTTATCTATCATTCATTTAGCAGATCCCTCTTATAACTGTGAGATAAGTAACACAATAAGATTTCGTGGAATTTGTCTAAATGACTGATGAAACATGACAACTGTTCATGTAGGTTGACGTTTTTCAACAAATAAGGCTACATCTTTAAAAATGGTTTAATGTGATAGTTCTTTTGTTCCAAGTGATTTTTTTTTTAAGTTTATTAAGTATTAGGTACTAGCGAGTACCGTACATATAACATCTTGTTGACACTTCATCAATAAATGATCAAATAAATATCAAGGGTAGGTGTTTGATTGATGGCTATATTTAATAACAAGTGTATATACAACAAAAGGTAAAAGTTATTTGTTTCGATTTTGAAATGCAGACATATTATTTACGATCCTCAAATTTACTAACTGTTGGAAGTACTGTAATAGAATAATTTTGAGAAATGTTTTTTTTCATATCTTCTTGTTGAGTTTCATAGGTTCTAGACAGATAATTTTCGAGCAGCCGAACTGATTTCAGATTAATTTTTTAAGGGCACTAACTTGTACATTAGCGAATAATGTTTTGTTTATACTCTCGAAAACTTTAACGTAAACGTATAACATAATTTACTTTTTAAGCAGTAGTTTAATAAATACATCTTTTGTTTCCTGGGCTTAATCAAAGACACAGGATTCTTTTAGAATTCGACACTATGGGGGGTAGCACACAATGGAGCAGAAGGTTTCCATACTCGGCTCTATTTACATATAAAAAAATCATCTTAATTTTTAAGGTCACGTCACATGTATACACTGCCATAAAAGACCAAGGTCAATCAAATTTTTTAATTTTTGTCTTGGAAATTGAAAAACGGAAAAATAATATTTGTCAAGACACTATAATTGATCCAGAGATTACAAATATAATACATAAAAACATTTATTTATCACAATTCTGGGAATACAATAATTGTTTTATTGGTAATGTTACATTGTACTAACCAAAATTTATGTTTTATACCATCAAGACGTTTACAATGTCATCTCAAAAATTATGAAATATTGTAGTACCAATTTATTCATTTTACTTCTCAAGTGATAAATACTTGATGACTTATAAAATAAAATATTGCTTTCCCACATCCGTCAGTTTGCCTATTTATCGTTTAGTGCGAGTTTGTTAGGCACTTCAAAATTACCGAACCGATTATTCTAAATTTTAAATATGTTATCTAACAGTTTGTGGTAGATAACAAGCTAATGAAAGTTCTGTTTCCACAATCCTCAAAAAATTAATTACGATAAATACAGTTAGTGACATGGGCGCCCATAGAAACCTTTCTCAGGGGGGGCCACCCTGAAATTTTTGTAATATACTCTGTTTTTGTATATATAAATAATATAATGATAGAAATCTTTACTATTATAAATATATATTTTAATCATCAACTACGTTAATCAAATCTATCGCAAATAACCCTACAACATCATTATTCTTATTATTAGCAAAACAGTGTAAAATATTAAAATTAAAAAGTTATAAAAATATAAAATTCATCAAAAACAAATTGCTAATCCCTTTTTTCTTGGCCAAAATCGTCAGTTACTCTACCAACAGATATTTCTTCGGCATTAACTCTCTCTCTGAAATACTACTGTCAAGGTTTTTTATTTTTACAAAATCCTGCCAATTTTGGATTTCGTCCGATAAAAATTGTCAGTGGTGTAAAATTCGCCCAACCCTTTAAGGCAACTTGGTTTTAAGTTTGGATGTAAAGAAAATAATGAGCATGATGACACTTTTGTTTCGGAAAATCGTGTCGTTAAGGAAAGAATGAAATGATCCAGGTATGGAATAAATGTGTCAAAATAATTTTCTATGCTATCTGTGTTGTAGTTCGCACGCCCACTCGTGAAACAGTTCTGGAGCAACCGAAATTTCCACTCGAAGTCGATGGCTACTCTGAAAAACCGCCATCAGTAGTAATAAATAACACCACTTATTTTATACTTCTTATTAGCTGAAGTATCATCATCAGTATTTGTAATTTTTTTCTTGAAGAAATTTCAGATATCCATATTTCTCTGTTTTTAAATAAATTATTAAATTTAAAATTTAATCAAGAGTACTTACGCTTGAATTTTGAAATAAATAAATAATAAAAATTATAGTCAACAAAACGCCGGTTTAACAACTGTTCGTCTTTACATGTCACTTCACCACAGATAAAAAGTGAAAACGGAATGAATTTTTGGACGTAAACGTTAGCAATAAAATATTTGCTCTTGTAATAACTGTAAAAAGCAAATAACGAAACAACCCATAATTCAGTACCGGTTAAAAAGGATAGATTTATGATGTTTCCAGGCAAATCTGGGCCGAACACAGGGTTTCAAAACCAAATGGTCTAAGTTTGTCACATTTCTGTGTTTGTGTGGCAATAAAACTGAAAGTGTAGGGCATGTACCTACTCTTATAAATGTGCTAAAGTTTAATTTTGACAAATAAAAAGGAAATTGACGCAGAATCTCAGGGGGGGCCATGGCCCCCCCTGGCCCCCCCCTATGGGCGCCCATGGTTAGTGACATGGTATTAATAGCTTAGAAAATGTTTCATTTGGATTATTTAATGCGGAATGTTACTAAAATAATATCCACTGGAAAATATATTATGTCATTATCAAAAAATATCATAAAAATATCAATTTTTGCAAATTATATGTAATGTGATTTTTGCCCGAAACTTATTATTCATAAGTATATATGAACTTGTAATGCAACATGTGTACAACATACGAGTCGTACATATTGAAATGATATTCGAAAAGAACCAAAGACAAAATATTTCTCTTCTTTAAGGATGGGTGCTCCAACCTTCCAATACATACCTAGTTTTAATAGTTTTAGTTTAGGTTTTGCAAATACAGGCTCACGCCTATAGGTAAAGACAGGAATTTGTGAGTTTGCACAACTAATCTTTACACTTACCTTGGTTTCATAAGGTTATAATAATAGTAGGTACTGTAATCTAGTTATACAGTTATTTGATTTACAAATTGATTTTAATTGTTTTAAATATCGAAAAATCTGTTTTCATTACGTCAGTGACCCTTAAAATTTGTTTTAAAATAGTTTTTAAAAATTTTCAGTTTACAATTACTCTGAAATGCAACAATGTACAGTTTGTTTTATTAGAAAAATGTTAAACCGGCCTGTGTAAACATATTGTAGAAAATGTTTTCTTTTGAATTTTCAAATTTAAAACACCCAAAGGTTTGGTAAAATAACGTAAATGCATCTTTACAAATAGGAAAACAATATTTTTTAGACGCCCACATGTCTAATTAAAATTGCTTTCAAACTGGCACCTATATGCCTTTAATGCCTGAAAATTGTATCGTTTACAGTTTTGCCTGAAATGAAAATAACTTTTCTTGAATTGGGCTACCATTTTTTATTATATTTAAGTAGTAGAAATGTTATTACTTATTTTATAAGTATGTGTAGAATAATACAAAATTACATGATGTTGCAATGCAAGTACAGGTTTGAAAATTTAATTTCCACAATGTTTGCTACATTGTTGTTAAAACGACAAGAGTTAATTAAAAAAAAATATCTTCAGAGATCAAATGAAATAAAACCCCTTATCATCATCAAATTTTGAGACCTTATAGCTAAATGAAATAATAATTTTGAATACGGCTATCACTTTTTCTGCTAGTCTTTATGCATAATAAAACACGTGTTCTGGAGTTATTTAGAAATATGTTTATTTATAGATTATTTAACGGCGTCATTTTTGTAGAAAGCAGTAACCGCTGACAATATTTTTTAGTCTTCGTATTAAAAAAAAAATTAAACAAACGATGATGCTGATACTTTGTTTTTAGTTTTATGTTTACATTTTAATGTAACTGCTGTACGGTTCTGTTTTCGAACAGTAATAGTAAAACGGCTCGATATGCAGATTAAGATCTAACTGTAACCAGCAATATCAAATTTAACTGTCATGATTTTTTTCTCTTATTTATTCTCCTAGTTTACATAAAGTGGCATTTGCAGTCGCACGGTTTTACAGTTGAACTGGTATTTCCGTTCAGTTCTCATGAATTAGAATCTGCGGAAAAAGTTAAAAGAGCTATTGTGTGTATTCTTCTTATCGAAATTGGGCCATCGCGAAATTTTATAGCGGAATAATAGTAATGTTGTCTTAGGCACAATACAAACGAGTAAAATAATTACACTTTTATATTGTACGGTGTTTACCTAAATGCCGTAAACATTTCCTTTTCAAATCCACACTTTTGTTAACTAATTACGACAAGTTAGAGAAATAGTCGGTTTGTGTGACCTCGTATTGTTCAAAGTTAGAAGTTAATTCGTGTTTAGTTTCACTTTTAATCGTTTAGCGATTACATTACATAATGAGGCGCATCTGTTTTTTTTTTCTCGACAGCATGATGTCATTATCATAATTATTATTCTAAGTAGCCATTCACGCCCTTTTTGTGGTACAGAAATAAAAGTTAAATAATTCAACAGCTCCTACGCGGCCTATTATGTATTTGAATTTATTTATGAATTTATATCATTGCCCTAATAGGATAAACATTTACAATAACACAAGGGGACGGCTATAATCTGTTTGCATTTATTACAGAGTGAGTCAGTGAAAAGACGAGCGGATAGTTAACACCTAACAATGTTGATTTTGTTTGTTTTGGATAAATAAGTAAAAATAAAAACTTGAATATAAATGGGTATATAAACATAGTAAAAAAAAAAGTTTTTTTATGAGTAGTTATTTTGATCATTTGGAACCGATTAAAACAGAATTTTTATTACCAAAACAGGATTTTAATGTTTTTAAATAAATAAATATTTTTTCGATGACACGTACGGAACAGTGTCGAAACGAAAATGAATTAGCCATCAACAACAGTCTTATTAAAATTACACAGTTGTTCTCAACACATGTTGTTATTATTGAGAAATAATGTACTTTCTTTTTATATTGATTTAAATAATTAGATATTCTATTTTATTGTTCCCATTAAGTGCCGACTTCTTGATCAAATGAAGTGGATATTAAACTTTCTATTCTTTTAAGGATCGTAAGAAAATAGAATATTTATAATTATTTATTTAATCATAAACGCTAACTGATGGTTTAGTATTTGAAAATACATATAAATAAATACACATTTGAATTCGAGTAGGAAAAATTTTGAGCTATGCAACCCATTATACACCAGCGTATAATCATGCATACCTACCAACAACTCTTGCGAAATTTCAGTTTTTAATGTAAATTATTTTTATTGTATTCAGATTTGAACCAAATATGATCTGGATCACGACCTTTTGTATCATCATTGCGTATCGCTGATTAGTTTATATTAAGTCGGGTTAATGTTACTATTTTATGATTTTTAACGTTACCTGTGTCATTTTCTTTGTGGTATTTATTTTATTTAAATGGTTGGTGTCTTTAATTCCTAAAATGAGTTTATATAAAACTGCCATACAAAATATGCATCTTGTTAAAGTGTACAGTAAGTTACCATTTTGGGATTTTATTGATAAATAGATATTTCATCATTATTTATAAACTATTTTTCAACTCACACGTTCTCGTTCTTTGCAGTTTTTGTGTGTAATTAAATACCAGATATTTGTGTAAAACAAATTTCCAATTAATTTTGTAGGCATTTATTGGCTTTTACGAACTAAAAAAAAGAAACATTAAAATTCAACACATTTTTTTTAACATTTATAAAATGCGTGCGGTACATGAACATAATTTTAACACATAAAAAAGAAAGTAGGTAAAATACTGTTGTTATTTTCCCAAAATTTCCAAGAATTTTTTTACGTAATGCCCGGACAAAATGCAATATTTACAGCACAACACAAACGATAATTTTTATTTTTTATATTTATATTTATATTTAGGACTTACATAACAGTAACAACTATGTCATAGAGAAAGTGGCTCAGGTCATCACAAAGAGTTAACTAACTAAACCAAATCTTCACTGAAAAATGGAATCTGAAATGCTGTATAAAACTTTCAGCAAAATCCTTTTAGTTTTTCAAACGTAAAAAAAGGAACATTTTGACAAATGTCTAATATTACGTTATATACATATAGGTATTTAACAAAATATTTGATTTGTTGTTATTAATTATTATCATTACTGTTATTGTTTAGTCTAAACTACTTTTTGGTAAATTAAATGATTGTTTACAAAACTGCGCCGTGCTGCTTTTAAGCTTTTGTTCAAGTTACAACTTACGTTTTTCTTTTGTTATTGTGATTATCATACGATAATTGTTAAAAAAAAGTCATATTCTAATAACTGATGCTGGAGCAGAATAGTACCTTTCTCATCCTTACAACACGCATCAGAGACTGGAATACCACACGCAGCAGGGAATGGACAAGTCAGGTGGTTAAAACATGCAAATCATTTTTATCGCAAAACCATCAAATAAAATTTCATACATTAACAATGTTGTGCTTATGGCGTCACATTTGTAAGGTAGTTCAGTTAACTTTTAGCACATCTGTAGTAAAAGAGCGTTTTTACTTTGTAATTGTTAAAAATAAATTTTTGGTGCATCAGATTTAATTTAACATTACATTTTCCACGTACTTACTTCTCTTAACTCAACGATAATAATATACGGTAAATGGATTGATGTTTTGCTGCGATAAGACACAATGTATTTAAAAACTGTTATCTTAACATCCTCGAAAACCTTCTCCCCGTCGCTGAAATCCAAACCTAAAAATAAAAAATAGAGTTTATAGTGTTAATTATATCTCGACTTATACTACTATGATGTCCTTTTTTTTGCAGATGAGATGCTGGAGGCAGAAAGCCGTGGGGTCGCTGGCCGCCTGGCAGACCTCGAACGTAAAGTGCTCGAACAATCAGACGAGCTAATGTGTTTGAAAGCTACCCTAGCTGAAGCCCTCCGTCGTGTCAGTCAGCTAGAAGGCACAAAAATAAATCACCAACCGTCGATCGTTTCATCACCTCTACGTAACGGTACAGCTAAAGATACCGTCCGTCTGCGAACTCAGCAGTATACCGGCTCAAAAACCACATCCTTAGAAGTAAACCGTAGGAGTTATGGCAGCTCGAACTTACCACAAAGAAGAGCCGTCCATTATCAATCTACGGGAAGTCTACACAGCGATAGTCACAGCTCTAGTAGCGTGTCACCGGTGCCATCGCCATCACCAAGAGCTACACCACTGCCTTTGAACAAGAAACCACCTCCTAGTACTCCTAGTCCAGTGGCGAACGGGAGTAGTACTTTACACAAAAGGTGGAGTTCTACTGGTGATTTCCATCAACATAATGCAAATTCACCGAGCGGGATGCATTCAAAGTGAGTACGTGGTGCTGGAGCGAGGATAGTTGTAGTTTTTTTTTGTTATTTGTTGTGTTTTTGTTTGTTTGGTTTTAGGTTTTCCACAAAATCGTTTTTGAATTTGTACAATACAAGGTCTAATAATTTTCCCACACCAAATTATAAGCATGGGTATGTTTTTTGTTTGTTTTGTTTTATTATTCTTCTATTAATCGTTGTTAACCTTTCCTCAGGTGAGATAAGCATTAAGTATCTTATTTTGCCGTTAATAATTTATTATAACCCTGAATTTACCCTAACTGTATATCCAAATAGAAAACCTAAAATAGAATAGAATTTACTGCTGTATACAGAAAAAAATATTTTTTTACTGACGCCCAGGTTGCTTTTTGCTTCTTTACCTATTTGTTGACTTTTACGGTACTTCTATGCAAAGTAATTTTTTGTATAACGATTTCATGTGGTCGTGCAGAACTAGTAATAGATGGCTTATTCACCAAAAATCACCGTAATTTAAAAGAGTAAGTAGGTGGCAACTTTGAATGGGCTCGATGACCACCATTGAATAATATTGTACAAACAAAACACTTGGTGTGCTGACGATAAAAATGTATGTTATTGTTCTTGTGGGAGTATTTGCAGTGGGAAGGTTATTTGATTATTATTTTCTTTAACAAGTTCCCACTAATAAAAATAAATATTGTATCATCTAGATATTTAAGTAAATTAGCTTAAAACTTAGTTTGGTTAGTTTAATTCTTTGTTAGCTGGCACATTTTGAGATTTATATAAATATTAGATACACGTTATTACGTTATCTATGCGAAAAAGAAATTTTCGCTTTCCAAAACTTTTTTAAACAAAACTTAGATAAGTGTCAACATTAATCTAAAAATTAGAAGATTTATATTCTTGACTATGAAAACAGCAAATTTATGGACTAGTGCCGCTTTGACATTTTCATAAAAATAGGGTTGTATTTAGGGAAAAAATTCTTCGTCAAATAGACACTGCGCTATAATATGTAAAATAATGTAATACTAGCATTACATTATTTTACAATGTTGAAATTCAGCTGCATACTTTTATATAAAAAAGTGAAAATTCATATTCTACCACTATAAAGAACCCCCAAAGGCGGGTCAGTTTAGTTACAGAATGGTGAATATATGCTTCTGTACATCGTTTGATAACCGCTAATCTTCGACCGAGGGGCTGTGGTTTATATTTTTACTGATAAGAGGCTTAGTTTTTTTAACTTTTGGGTTGTAAAATGTTATTAGTATGCAATAACATTGATATGAATAAGTAATAAATAATATATAATAAGAGATAATAAGATTTTGATAATAGAAGAATTTATGTTACCAATGATGGACCGAAAATTTGAACTTTAGCTGCCGAGTTCCCTAAAATGCGACCTAGATCCCTAATGGAATGGAAATTTGACGCACCAGCCATTTTTCTGGCTTTTCGTTCGTTGTTTATGTATTTATAAATTGTCATGAGCAACCAAACGCATCGCTCTCTTATGAGAGACTGATGTTTCATAAAATTTCTGCGAATTTTTTACAAAGAAAATCTGTAAGGGAGTAAGGTATATTAGCGGCGTTGTTCGGCATAATATAACATTATTACGTCGATCATCGCCGCTAATATGCTTCTTATTGTCGGCCTTATCTACATATTAAGTATTATTTGTGTCTTCTTTTCTTGTCATACTTCATTTTTAATATTATTCTAAAAATTTCGTCTCCTTGTTCCTTGTTGATTACGACTTACGACCAAATATTGCTGCCCTTTTTACACCATAACGTTTTATTCAGGAAAGATGATGTGGATATAGTGAAGTGTTGATTTTTATTTTAAGAACAAGTGACTGATGCGACATGAATAGAAAAAAAAATAGTCGAAGGTTATTTCGATAGGACTTCCCTGGCCCTTGAAGTAGTCCAACAAATCCCGTTTGTTAAAAAATAAAAAAAATGGATTTTCCCAATTTTTTTTGTGATAACCGATAACCTTTATACATTATAATAAATACAGACGAGTAATACCAGTAGCCGTATAAGAAGGTGTACTGGATTCCAAAATATAGTGTGTGGCTTTGACTTTTTAAGTATTTTACGGCGGACCCTTCATAAACCTCGACAGCTGCTAACCCCGGCACATGCCACCGTCAAAGAGATAGGCAAAAGACCGTACTTCTACCGTCTTCTCTGGCAAACTGATTTGTGACACCCAGCACAATTTTTCGAATTTTATAAAGGTTAAACTGCGATCAAATCTTAAAAACACCATATTTTGGCGGTACAATAAATGAAATCTTGTAACTGGAGGTCTACTTCTTCGTACACCAGGGGTCATGTAAGGTCGAGAAAACATAAAAGTAGGGAGTCGGCCGATGGACTCGATTACAATACTTCCTTAGTTTACATTGCAACTGGAACTTTATGCAGACAAGAGATAGAATATGACTTTGAATGGTCTAAAATACTAAGTTATATGTCTTAGTTAAATATGAAATTCGTATATATTTAATAATTTAAAGAATAAGCTGCATAATGTAGCACGAAATCATAATATCATTTTGTGTTATGAAAATTGATCAATAATGCACCAATTAAATTATTTTAGCAATAAAAAGTGCACATTTTAACTGTTCCTGATCAGTTTTACTTGTGATAAAAACTGAGAAGACCTACCAAAATATATACATATAACTTAATAAAATATTAGCTATAAAATTAAAAACACGACATTGCAGTAATATCTTGGATGCAAAATATTTTGTCCTTAGAAGCATAGGTATTGGCTATTGCCACCGGGTGTTCAATTGAAAAAGTCATCACAGTGGCCTTGATTTTGTGTAAACATTGTGAAGTATGAGTACAACAAACCAAAAGAAATGTTAGCTGTATTCAACAGTATGGATTAGTAAAACAAATTTAAATTTTTTAGCAGGTATTCTATTTTAGTGATCAAATCACCCCGTCTTGTGGAGAATTTGAGTGTACAGTATTGTTATTATTGGTATTACACTGCACAAATTCAAATTGATATATTATGTGTCCGTGATACAGTGTTGATGACGTAACAAAATTTTGGTTTGGAAAATCTCACTTGAAACGAACGCATAACATGCGTCTGTAACTATGCTTCCACATCTATCTTTATTTTAACTTATAGAGGTCATCATACAAAAAATAAACTTTATAAAAATATTCCGCAATTTAAAGTTTGCAACTACAAAACCGACTGCTCTGAAATTTTGCAAGGTTATACTAAGCATAGTAAATCCATCAACATTCCCCCCTCCACTCCCATCCAAATGAATACGTGATCTTACATGTTTGTCGAATGTTCTTCAAATTTATAAGTGTAAAGAAAGAACGCTTCAATAGTACTTAGTAAAATTATATTGGTATTTCAAAGTTACCAAGGAAGGTTGGACACATAAAACCATAAATCACAAATTCAATTCAACCCTGGATGTTTCTAGTCCAATATACACTGGCGGCACGCTTCTTTTATTGGCGTCATTATCCCCCTGCATTGTCCGGCAATCCCTCAAAGTAACAGTTGTAAAATTTTACTAGGTACTGTTCAAGTGTTCTTTCTATACGTTAAACTATACCTACTTTAAGGGCGAGGGAAGTCGAAATAACCCTCGACCATTTTTTTATATTTAGTACTACTGAATAATTGAACTGTCATTACAACACCAATAAATAGTTTTTATTTCTTTATTCTTGTCGTCTGGTTTGTTTTCAGTATCAACTATACTGTCAACTGATTTGTTAAAAAGTCGTTAATGCATACCTACCAGGTGTTTTCCAGGCAACAGCTCCTTATTAGTTTAGATATATACCTATATGCGATAAAATCTGAGTTTAATGACAAATTGTGTAGCATATGAAAAAAACAATCCACAATGTGTTGTGGTTGTTAGCTTTCCCAAAATTATACTTTTATATCCAACGTGATCAATTTTTTTTCTCAAATATGTAGGTATTTGTCATTTTTTGTAGGATGTCCCATAACGATTTTTTTTTATAGCAGCGACCTGTTCCATGATATATTAAGATTTAAACACTTTTATATCAACAAATATACCTATGCAATCACTCAAATTTGCTTAGACAGAACTGAACATTTTTGGGTTTCGTAGATAGTTAAAAGAATTCGGCGTTATTTGTATGTAAGTACATGAATCAAAAATGTTTAAAATAATTTACCTGCTAAAATTAGTCATGGAAGCGTATTTAAAACTATCGAAATATCACAAATTTTCGTTGGTTAATTCAAAGTCAATAGCAGTTTATTACATATTATGTACAAAGAAGTTGAAAATTGTGGAATAAGTTCATTTCACTCAAAACGACTACTTTTTACTTCCTGACCGTAAGCTAAAGAAGTATGTAGTAATCGAGTCCATCGGACGAATGGCCACTTTTATTTTTGGAAAACTATGCATAGGCCTATTGATTATTTTTTTTAATAAACAGAAAAGATTATTTGAATATTTTTGTTTTTAAATGGCAGCACATAATTTTGTCTACCAATCTTGATAGACTTCGCAAGTATTTCACATAATTTTCAAAATTTTTTGTGTCCAAAATTTTATAATGTCAAGTAAAAAAAAGCAGTTATTTATAGGCTTACAAGATTCACGAAAAATAATAAAACAAATTGAGTTGCTAGCGAAAAAAATCTATTGACGCCACTACTTCTTAACTTTAAACTATACCTACATTAAAAAAATAGCGGCTCGCTGGATTACAATAGCTTATACGTAGGAAGTAAAAATTGATCTATCCACGCATTTCTGAAAAAAAGTGGTTTAACTACATGTATTGCATAATTTTCTTTGTATATTATTAGGTCATTATGCTTATGCACAATGAATGACCATCTGATTCTAAAATCATGGTAACTAAAATCTACAAAATATTATTCATCAGACCAAATTTGTTTTCTGGTTATAAAGTAATAAAACTTAACATGAGTAGTTTAGTTAGGTATTTATATTAAAGACAGTTTTTAGTTATCGCTCATAAAAAAAAAATCGAAAGCCATGTCTTTGACTTTCATTATAAAATAAAAAGCTGTAGAAAGCCTCTATTTATTTGATGATTTTGTGCAAATAACGGTACCTAACCACAGTGCATTTTTCACACCTTGAAATAAATTAAAGTTTACTCATCGTAGATTCCCATCGTAAATACACCATTTAATTATGAGTTTCGTGATAAACTCCTTAACCCTAGAATATCCGTCTTCACACCCACCAATTTATAACCCTATTTATAAAACACATTACTATATTACCATGATAAGTTTTGAAGGTCCAACTCGGGATCGATAAACGTCACCAGTTTTCCTCCCCAGCAGAAAAATTTACGGTTTTGTTTTGACATAAAATTCCGCAGCGAAAACATTTAAACGAATTGGTAGTCTGTTTTTTTGATAAAGAATTATTGTTATCTCTTGGTCAACTTTAAACATCCGAGCGGCAAAAATCAATACAGTGTACTAAAATATAATCTTTTACCATATAACAAGATAAAACGATTGTTTATTTATGAGCGATGTTCTAAAAATAGAACATGCAGTGTGATGATGCACCTTGACGACACTCAAACTTTGTGTGTGGTAGAAATTCACACTTTACACTCCCATGCAATTAGAAAAATTGCTGCTTCGTACGGATAGTGTTTTGTGGTATACTGCGGTGTTCCGGTAATACATGGTCAACCATTCGTATCAACAATAACAGCAAATGGGTTTAGTCTCGGTTTAGCTTTCGACGGTAGCGGCAGCGGTTCCTAAAATCCTAAATTCTAGAAAAATGTCTGCGAATGGGTACAAATTGTTTCTTAAGTTTTTGCACTTTTTTCAACTTACTTGTGTATTTTCAGAACTAAAGAGGCCACCTTCAATGAGGAGGAAAAAACGGTCAGAATGTTCCTGCGTGGCCGCCCCATCATCTTGTATGTCCCAAGTGAAATGGGTGACAGCTACGATATTACCAAAGTGACAACGGCACCGGCCCAAAAACTGAAACTGGACTGGGTTTATGGATACCGGGGGCGAGATTGTCGTTCTAATTTGTACTATCTGCCAACGGGTGAAATGGTATATTTTGTAGCAGCGGTAGTCGTTTTGTATAATGTAGAAGAACAGAGCCAGAGGCATTATTTGGGGCATACTGATGATGTAAAAAGTTTGGCCATTCACCCAAATAAGATGCTGGTGGCAACTGGACAGTGTGCCGGGCATGACCGTCGGGACGCGAGGGTAAATATATCTGAATTAACTTTTTAACTAATACAACATACAATTACCGAAAATGCAGTATTTTTTTATGTTTTCAAAAGCAAATCGCTCAAATATAAAAATTACCCATACATGTTTGTATTAGAAATAAGTGAAACATATTTCACTATGGAAATACTTAATCCAACAATCAATACCTATTGTTTTCAAACTCTGTTGTAAAAAATGCGTGAAGAAAGGTTGTCTATCGATTCTTAAATTGGATTACTATGTGTAATATAACTTATACATCTCGTTTGTGAAGGTCGTGTTTTCTAGATTACGATCTACTGGAAGTATAACGCATTATTGATTTTCGTTTCAACACATCCAGCAACTTTTTTTTTTAAGGAAAAGTATAGTGACGGGTATTTCACAGTGAGTTGCTATGGGTATTTTATAATTACCAAAGGTTGTGCAACAACGACAATTTAATTGTTACTGTTTACCGTATTTAACTGTTTTCTAATGAACACACTGGGCTACTTAATTACCGTAAAGTCATCAAACTAATGTGCATTTATAAGCTTGCACCGTTTCATTTTTTATTTTAATGAAATGGAAGTAACAGGATAGTATTTTTTAAATAAACAAGTTTCTTTTTTAATCTTTCGAGTTATGAAATAATGAAGGGATATGTAATTTTCCACCTAAACTAAAAATAAATACTAAAATTATTCAGATAGAACCTACCCTGAGTCTGAAGCCAACAAATACCAACACAATCATATGTAGGTACTTGTGAACTGACAGCCAGAAGGGCAACAGATTTTATTTAGAATACATCTGAAGCTTACATCTAAAGAGGCGTTATTACTTTTTCTTCAATCCACAAGTTAACTTAAGGTGTGGTTACACATTTGGCTGTACTGTCCTTTTCCGTGAAACATACACTTTGACGTACAGAGTGAGACACAAAATCACGAATTCTAATGTAGACAGTCTGTTTTAAACGGTTTTAAATTAAATAGCCACTACAGGATCAGCTGCTTCTAAATATAATTGATAATGTAGGTTCTGTGTACACAGGAGAAAATATTACAATGAATATGTTAGAAATGTCAAGTATAAGGGGGATTTAAAATCTATAAAAATGTTGTATAACAGGACAACATCAAATTCTTGCCTCTTTGTTGTGTGCACATTTTGCACATTATTACAAAATGAATACAGGGATACATATGCACATCTATTTTAGGAGCAAAACATTTTTACTTACGTATACGCTTAGGATATTTTGATTTTTATCATCAAGTGGTAGTTTTCAAATTTATAAACAGATCCCATTTATGTGCATTTTATGAAATTTTGAAGTACGTAACTTTTCATTATTGTAAATTTCGGCGTTAAAGGGAAAAACCGGATATTCATCAATTAATCGTTGTAGACTTCAAGACCACAAACAATTAATGCATTGTTTTGAAACGTTAAATTCTGGGTACAGCAAAATAAATAACTGGTTATTTACGGAACCATGAAGTGTGCAGAAGGTCATTACAATGCACTTAGTAATGTAATTATTTAATTTATTAACACAAAACAGTTGTTTTCTTATTAAAGATTACATTACCTGATTAATTTATTGCACTTGTAAAACTATAATGCATGATCACATATTATCGTCTACAAAATAGCTTTTTTTGCACAAAATGCATTGAAGCTTTTTTTAGCCACATATTCGAGTCTGGAATTCCGTGTCCTTACACACGCAAGCCATAATAGGGATGAACGATTTCGACGTATCTGTTTGTTGTCTGTCGTTCAGTAAAGCTGACGGAGGCTCACTTCTCCTAGCAGTTGATGAAGCTCCCGACCACATCATTTCAATATGGGACTGGCAGAAGGGTGACAACGGTCACAAAATAACGGAAACGAAGGTGCAACATTCCCATTAGCCCAAAGCTATGGTTAACTCCTAAAATTACAGTGTTCAGTCGACACCATTGTTGCTGCTGAGTTTCATCCGCTAGACCGTAACATTATAGTGACTTGTGGTAAAAGTCATATCGCTTTCTGGTCATTAGACGTCGGGGGTACTCTTTACAAAAGAATGGGTATCTTCGAATCACGCGACAAACCCAAATATGTAACCTGCGTGGGTTTCCTGCAAACTGGTGAAACTATAACCGGCGATTCCAATGGAAATTTAGAGGTGTGGGGAAGGGGAACCAACACTATATGGAAATTTATTAAAGGTGTCCACGAGGGGGCGGTCTTTTCTATCTGTGTGTTGAAAGATGGAAGTATTGTTACTGGCGGTGGAAAGGATGGAAGGATTGTTCTTTTTGATTCAAGCTTGCAGAAGCCGCGGGAAGAAACTCAGGTTTGTAGAAATGTACAAAATTAACTAACTAACGAAATTTTCTTTAATACAATCTTCGTCTTCTAAATACCACTTAAATTTAACTGATGTCATTATATAATCACTATATATTACATAATGTATATATACATTTTTTTTTTCTAGATTGAAGGTCACTTTGGAGGTATCCGCGTCGTGTCGGAAGGTTGCGGTTCACAACTTATCGTTGGTACCACGAAGAACTGTATACTCACCGGTACCGTTGAATTAGGTTTTCAACCTATTATTTTGGGCCACACTGATGAACTTTGTAGTTTAGCATCGCATCCCAGCATACAACAATTTGCAACGTCTGGATATGACAAAGTGTTGCAGCTATGGGATGCTATGTCACACAGTATCCTATGGAGTAAAGATATTGGGGTATGTTTCCTATCTTCGTGAAAGAGCACATATAACATTGATGTATTTCAGGAACAAGCGCAAAGTTTAGCTTTTACAAAAGATGGAACCACGGTGATCGTGGGATGTACAACGGGTCGATGGATGGTATTCGACATACAGACTCGTGAACTTTTAGAAAGTCATTCCGATGGTGCTGAACCCATTCAAACAATTCAGTGTTCTCCAGATGGGAGCATGCTAGCGTTAGGATCACGCGATAACAACATATATATTTACCAAGTGTCTGAAGAAGGGCACAAGTATAACCGTGTGGGAAGATGTATGGTATGTTTTTCATGCACTTGTAATCCATAATTATGTTGTTTTTTCTGCTCTTCTTGCTAATGCTTATGTGTTGTTCTTGCTTACTATATTTCAAGGGGTGCAATGTAACTCATGGAACTAAATCTATGGTACTGATTATTTAATATTCTGTCTTTATTTTTCCGTATATTTATAATTTCGTTTCTAGGGCCATTCAAGTTACATTACTCATGTAGATTGGTCAACTGATAGTCAAACTTTGCGGACGAATTCTGGAGATTACGAACTTCTATACTGTAAGTAATTGAGTTCTCAATTAAGGTTTTTCTAGATTTTCTACCTAATCCAAACTAAAACATTGTTCTGAGGCATGTAATTATTGCTATTTCGTTCTTTGTTTCATTGCGTGGAAATTAAAGCACAATACTTTTATTGTATTATTAATATTGTCATCTGAACTATTCCCAGAAAATATTCACTATCACCGAAACAACTTCAAATTGTAAAAGTTATATATTTGCTGGTACCAAATTTCATTGGTATTTAATTTTTTGTAAAACCAACTATGTACTGTTAATCTCACTATGTGCCCCTATTAATGAACACTTTTTAACAGGGAATGCGGCAACCTGCCGACAAATACCTCAAACAGGTGTCATGAGGGATGTAGAATGGGCAACTAACAACTGCACCATAACCTTCACTACAATTGGAATATGGCCAGAAAATGCTGATGGTACTGATGTAAACTTCTGTGATCGTAGTCATGATGAGAAACTCGTAGCAACAGGGGATGATTTTGGAAAAGTAAAATTATATAGTTACCCCGCTTCGCAACCCAAAGTAAGTTTACAAATTTTTCACTTAAGTGTGTTTTCGCGATCACTTTGGAGAAACCAATCACACTGTTTCAATTACGCGCTAAATTTAAATACTAATTAAATGTAAAGTAGATTTAACTGCTTCGTGTTTTAAACTAACCAATGTCAGTATTCCAAAAAAGCGGGCAATTTGAATGAGTGTGATCGGTATATTGTATTTTGTGTTTTCCATTAATGACTTTTAACATTCGTTTGTAGTCGCTTTGTCACAGCTACGGTGGACATAGCAGCCACGTGATGGCCGTGAATTTCTTGCATGACGACACTAGGTTGGTTTCAATAGGAGGAAAAGATACTGCCGTTTTACAATGGACTGTGTCTTAAATGGTTAAGATCCATCCAAGTATTACAACGGATGCCTTAATTAAACGAGCTGTCACTTTTTAAATATTTATTATGTTAATTGTGTAGACTGGTGATCTCAATAAACAATGCGTAATTGTTTAGTGAAATCGCTCCAGAAAAAAAGCTGTTGGTGACCGGCATATTTAACTTAAGAGGCCTTATATAACAACTAATTCATTCCAAGCTTCTGAGTGCAAATTAGCACAATATGTTTACGACTCACTAGTAGAATCAATGGTTGTTCATCCGAATTAAAAAAAAAATTAAATAAAATTTGTCGTTGATCAAGTGCCACAAATGTTCCATTTTTAAGCAAAAGTGTAAGTAGTCCACTGCAAAATGTTCTTGAAATTGTTATTTATAGTATGTTGTACACAATTATTATACGTGTGATAAATAAAGTGTAAAAGTAAACGTGTATGCTTCAACCTTTTACCTTTTGCGTAAGAGCATGTCAGGATGAAATATGATACGTAACGCTGAGGGAGTATCGGTATGATGTTGCTGATCATGTGAAGTTGGTGAAAGTCTGGGATTTTTTGTGATTGTGAGTTGTGCTCGCAATCGTATTTCGCGCACTGCTGAAATTCACGTGGGTTGAAAGTAACGCGAGCGCCTCTAGACTGCATGTGAACGTTCCGTGTTTAAAATTAGCCGAAATTCTTATAAACCTTTATATCGCGGCACTGAAACACTGAAAATTAAACAGCTGTGCGTGTTAAACTGCATTTTAATAACTCTCCATTCTCAAAGTGCTGTGACATATTCCGAGTGATGCCTTCATTATCTTCACCAACACAATGTAAGTTAAATTTAGACGAATCCTAGACCAGCTGCACTGTTTAATTACAACGAATATTAATTATGAGCATTCGCAATTTCATAGACCAAGAAGTAGGACAAAACAGAAAGCATTGAGTCATGTTGACGAATTTAAAAATAAATGGATTAAGAACATGTAAACATTTGTGCTTCAGAATTTTGGATGGACCTATTGCGTTCAATATGTCGTAGATAATACTGAAGATTTTCCATAAATCAACGATTAATCAGCAAAATATTGCGAGATGATATAAACAGTTTTCAAAAGAATCGTTTCGGAAAGTTTCTCCCAAGCAATAACATTATTTAGAGCTTCAACTTTTTCTCAATAATTTGTTTACTAATACACCAAAGCACGAGCGTATTGATACAATGTTTTGCTAGGGTACGCAATTTATTTTTAACGATTTTAATTGAAAGTAAACAAAGACGCCAAAAATCTGTTTTTGTGTTCGGAAGCTTCTAATAAATCATTTTTTAAATCGTTTCCGCGACACTTCGAGTCAACACATATAACTGCAGTTCTTGGTTCCTTATATTCCTAGATTTCTTCGAACTCGCACGTTCGCAGCCAAAAAATATTTTCATTAAATCTGATGGTGTTGCGATTAATAATTAGGGCACCGACGCTGCGTTTTAAAAATACACCTGTCTAGCACTTACAAGCTGTTGAAAATCGGTTGTAAAAATTCCGAAACGCGCGCCTAATTTGAACATGATATCAAAGGAATGATAGTAATTGAAGTATTAAGTAGGTACCTCTTTGTAGTATAACAGTAAATCATTAAATATCAGTACGAAGTTTGATCGTAAGAAAACAGATCTTTAATTACCTTTACTAACATTATTATTAAGTGTTTATCTCTTCTATGAAGAAAATGAGTTACAACACAAAGTTCATTTACCTCCCTGTCAGTGTTTTTTCCATTATTTTACATCTATAAATCACATTCAATATTCATTTATTGCTTGTCCACCAATCGCTATCGATTTAGGTACGAGTAATTCTCGTTTTGAGGTGTGAGTCACAGGGAATTTTTGTGACTTTATGTAAAAATGTGATAAATTTTCTTATCATTTATGGCATTAAATAAGATAAGTAAAGTACCGCCTTCACAAATCTGTGTAATACCTGTAAAATTCAATTTTTATTATTTTTGCTTTCAGCAGCTGTTATTTGTTTTTTGGAGTATTAAGTGGCTACAAAATAAAAACTGTCATTTATTTCCTCATTATGTCGTGTTCTATTATAATTAAAGACATCTATTTAAGAGTGGAATCTTAATTTTATTTGTGACTAAAATGTACTACTACCTAAATAAAAAAATCTCCTTCACTAATAATATAAATATAAGAAGAAAAATCCAAGCACTCGTTTCGATTAAAATATATTTGTGACGGAAAGTTATGCGAGATTTCATGGACTGTATTTGCTTGAAACATCTGTAAAATAATACTCCTAATATACATGTGATTTAAAAATATCGGTTTTTCAACAACAGTATGATTTTAAAATGTAAAAAAATTACAAAAGATTGGGATTATATACAGACCAGCAAAAAAACCGGTTACTTTGAAATATTTGCAGTTTCGGTTACATTCTTTAATTAAATTTTGTATTTATTTGTCTCTTTTTTTAGCTAATTTCTGTATCCTATCTTAACACTGAAGGGTTCTTTAGTAAAATAACAACCACTAGTTAAATTAATAATTTTGAAAGTGGTTTTGTGAAATATTTCAGGATGGCTGGTTTTTGGCCGGTCAGTGTACAATTTGTCCAATGAATGTGTCACATGCCAATCTTACGAAGAATAAGCCACCTATCGCCAGCTTCGCAATTTTACAACTTTCTCTGACACATCCGTACTTGAATTGAATACCCGTGAGAAGAGTATTCTTGGACAAACTTTTTATGTAAATGTACTGTTTATGAATCAACTTACGCTTAGTGTCGTGACTTTTTTTATAATAATGGAAAATCTTCTGTTTATTTATGACAAAAGAGTACCTGCTGTTCTTTCCTCATATCCACTGTCCCCTATTTGTTTTAAAAATATAATCGTTTTTAGCTATGGATACGGTATATCCCGAGCCGATGTCGAGGCTCCACCGACGAGTGGTGCCGAAAAAAAGAAGAGGTGGCTCCTCAAGGTACCGTACACAGCCTGTAACGTTCTCAGAAATACAGGTACCCCAGAATTTAATTATTTAATAAAATATCCGAACTGTGTTCTTTCCAGGAAGTAGACGAAGATAATATCGAAGACACAGTCCCCGAATCTGCTACTTCCAAATCAGAGCTAAACTTACTCAACAAGAAGTTTGAAGAATTTAAAAGAACCAGAGACTTAATACTTAGCAAAAGTGATACAGATAATGTCGATATTAACAAGAATTCAGTACCTTTGTCAGTATCTAGATCTACGGGACGGCTGCCATCGAGACCCTCTTTCTGATATAGATAAATCAAAAGCTGAGAATCTGGAAAGTGGACATCGGGAACTTACTCTCATTCATTACTATTGTTTCAGATTAACACGTTATAGTTAATATGTTGCGCGGATTTCTGGTTAACTATTTTTAGATGCTAGATCTTGTATTATTTTTTATGCTTAACCTCGCATGGTGCTTTAAATTGTTGTTTCTTTTTTACAAAAAAAGTATTTAAGCCTAGATCGCATTATAAAGTATTTTATTATCCACATAAAATATCCAATAAAAATTGTGGGATTGTGTAATGATGTCGACAATCTACATACGTTCGAAAGACATAATAGCTAATAACGAGAGCAAGTTGCATCAAGGAATATATTGAAAAAGAGTGTATTAAAAGCGATTTGGCACACTATACACAGCTCTGGTTACATTTTATTCATAGTACCTACCTCACTGCATTTCTAGGAATGGCGTCCAGAGAAGCTTTTCACTGCTGTTTGATGCTTATCGACGTTTTATATAAACATCACACATCGTTTTTCTGACACCACACGCTTAAAATAAGGCTATTTTTTATTTGTTCTATCAAGAGTGTACAATTAGCGATAAATGTCTTGTTTTTTCCCTTAGTGACGTGTTTTTGAAGTTTTTGTCCACGATTCAGCATTTTGAAAAATTCTGTTTGCTTTTTATCCGTTGTACGTGTTTTACGAATATGCAGTTTTTCTAAAAGCTGTTGACAATAAATTTTCATCCCCATTGAAACTGATAGCATATGAGAATGTTTGATGTGTGTGTCTATGTCCATGCGTGTCCTTATGCTTTTACTTGTTGGTTTGACTGTCTTGTATCAATTCTCGATGTCCTAGATGGAAACGCAGTTAGTAGATACTAGTTAAGTGTATATTTTATTAAGTCTTTGTATGAAATTTAGGAGGTAGATTTGTATACAACAATGTAGTAATAATTAACAGTATGGAATAGTTTAATTTCATACTTCCTATATTTAACATGGAACGTCTTTGTGTAAATAACATTTTATATTTATATAATATACTTTTGCGTTATAAATTATCACTTATTGTTATTAATTTTTCGACTTATCCTAAACATATTATCACGCATTCTGTCTTACATTACGTATAAATAATAAATATACAAAACATTTATAGCTAAAATAGGTAGTATTTTGGTAGCGATACGCCCTGAGCCTTGAAAATGTATCTCTTATTGAAAATACTGTCTCAGTTAAGTCACACTTAACGAAAATTACTTAATTCTAAGAAACGCGCGCAACTTGGCGTCTATTGTCCGCATCAAAACTCAGAGCGCCCTCTTTTGGTAAACCTAGGTACTAAATGCATTTATTATTATCTGGATGGCCCCGCTTCACTGGGCTGACTAGAAGTAGTATGGATGGTCTCTGGGGGATGCAGCGTAATTATAGACTGTCTCCTCGCCGGAGTGACCGGCTGTGAATGCAAAATAGCGTATAAAGGACCTTCCCTTTCCTTCGAAGGACTTACAAGCATTGATGGTTGCTGCTCGTCTTCCATCTGCATGCTGGTCTCAGCAGCCGAAGGAATAGTCGTCAGGAACCTGACAGTTAACCTGCCGGGAGATCCCGGAAGATCAGCTTCGTCCTGTATGGCACTCTGTCGTGTCAACCGTGGCTTTGCTCTCATCCTGTTGGGTTCGCTCGAGGCACTCGAACGCGATATCCGCCAGGTGCTAGTGCTAGCTGTGGTCGCCGAACCAGAGGAATCGTTTCTCGAGCTCGATAAATTAGAGTCTTGTGAAGTTTTTCTGGTAACCAACCAGGAGGATGCTCTGCGTTTGGGATCCAATAACCTCAAGGGAATCCCGCAATGGTGGTTATGGCGCCACGAATCCGATCGTGACGAACTGAAGTTCTCTGAAGAGGAAACTGAAGAGGCTCTCTTGTGTTGCTTCTGCTGAATTTCGGCTATTTGATAAGTATACTGGTCAGAGCGAGGCCTATGACGGGGTTGTCTTCTCACACAGAGTAACCATCTGGCTTTGCTCAACAACCACTCGCGCGTTCCCTTCTTCCGGTCAGTCCTTTGTGGAGGAGCGTTTCTCTCTCCCAGCAATTTCGCGTTACACGTACACGTTGGTACGTGATGGTTCTGGTTCTCACGGGACGACCTATCAGCTAAACTATTAGTATTCGCCGGAGTTTGTCTATTACTAAAGTTAGAACTATGGCGACACCGTCCAATGCCACGCGTAACCCGGCTCTCTTCAATCGCTTTACAGATCATCACACAGTCCTTCTTGAACTGCTTCGTCAAGATAGCGTACAGAAACGGGTTACAACACGAGTTTAGAGGTAAAACGAACACAGTGAACACTTTGGCTTGTTCCAGCGAGATTAACTGCAGACCGAAAGCGGCAGTCAATGAGAAGAACGCTATCGGTGACCAGCACAAGAAGTCTGTAAAAACTAAGAGCGCCATCCGTTTGGCGATCCGTGAGTCGTTGGAATTCCAAGCTTGGGAGCCGCGAATGGCGCAGTACATCTTGAGATAGCAACCCATCAAGATTAGGAAAGCTACGCCATTGATGAACATCAAGAAGACGACGTATGTCAAGCTGGCGGCATCTTTGGTTTCGAAGGGGAGGCAGACGGCGAACTTACGGTAGTCGGAGACGCTGAATAAGGGGAGAAGTCCCATGACTATGGCGAAGCTCCAGCCACAGATCATGATGTAGCCGGCATGTTTGAGCGAAAGTCTTTTGTTCAAGTGCATGGCGTGAGTGATGGCGTAGTTCCGCTCGAGAGTGATTACGGCGAGTGTGTAGACTGACAGTTCCGAGCTGAGCACGCCCAAGAAACCGGATAATTGACAACCGGCGGACATCTGCCACGGGATTGCGTACATCCGGAACTCTCCGAGCGTCGATGCGTCGACGACTGCTAAAAAACCTGCAAGAGGGTTGGAATTAAATGATACACATTTCAAAGATTTTATTTTTTGTACATATATCTTATTTTTCTACTGACGTAATTGTTTACCTACATTATTTGCAAACATGAAATAGGTACAACATATAGAAAAATGTATTTATTTTATTTCACGTTTTCGGAACTACGTAATGCAGCTTAAAACGTTAATTTTCCAAAATCCTTTGATATTTTTTTTAAACAAAAACACGACGCTTATGAAAAAATGACTTTAACTGTATTACGCCAGTCAGTTCTATGTCTAAAAAAAAAAAAAGACAAAAGACAAAATGGTGAGATCTTGTTGACACAACAGCAACTTATTAATTAATTATTATCTGTCACATACGAAGTGCATTAGGGATGTATCAGTGAATTGGTTTGAGTCAATGAAGTAGTCTATAGACATTAGACAGACAGAGGAAATTTTCTCAACTGCTTCTAATAATCAGCCATTATAATAAACATTTTGACACTCAAAACCTCAATTCTATTAGTCAAGATCACCATGGTGAAAGAAGATAATGTCGTTGACTCTATCCGATAGTGGATTTAGGGCCGAATTCTGTAAATTAACCTTTTAATAAGGGATCCGTTTGTTAAAGGCATTAGCGTAAAGGAAATGTGAAAGTGAATCCTTGTGCGTCAGTTCGACTTTATGTAAAGGAAGGAACGGATGTTTTTACTACGATAGTATACGCAAGAGAGACGGAATCTATTGTACATAACCTCAAATTTTCACACTATCGGTATGGTTGGTGTGACGGGCTGGGGAGATTTTTAAACTTAACTTTTGTTAATTTATGAAATATGAAATTCTTGTCGTGGTCTTTGTGCTTGACATATAGTAAAAGTATTATTTATTTGCTCGTAGGTTGGTTCGTGATGATGGTTACACATTAAAAACTTAAAAAACACTTTATGAAATCATGTACATTTTTGGAGATATCAGCACTGGCCCCTTATGTACCAACACACTCGAGTGGCAACTGGTCAGGAGAGTCTGGCCTTTAATGGATTTTTTGGTCTTTTATAAGTAAAGACTCCTCCAAAGGAGTTATTTTTGCAAAGTTGTTTATTAGTTACCAACCTATTTGGAGCATCGTAAAAGTATTTGTATTTCCACCAAATTGGGCTTAATATGACGATTTTTAGTGCTTTTTGTTATATTAACAAATTTAAACAATGAAATTATAAAACTAGACAAAGACATCATTGTTCTGACTCATGTATACCTTTATTGTAATTCCTCTAGGATAAATAATCACAGATTCTCCATTTCTTCCCTTTTATTTAGAAACGGTCACTATATAAAACTAATGAAACTGACAGATAATTTGCATAAAGTGACACATATGACCATACGTTGCACAAGGGAAACTATAAAGGACTTCACCTTTATGCAACGGATCTATAATGGTCCTTTACGTTTTAGAGAATAGGAACGTCTTTATGTAAAGGACAATCCTTTTACCAAAGTGCCTTTATACTTTACAGAATTCGGCCCTTAATTCTACAAAAAATAGTGTTTATTTCTATGTCAACGGATAATGCTTCTAGATCTTAGACGGCTCGATATAGTATAATTTTTGTACAAGTTTGGAAAAGTCTGCATAGGTACTTTAACAATTTGTTGTGGAAAACCATAATCAAAAAACTCATTAAATGCGTTTTTTACCTAAATATATGCCCATGAAGAAATCTGCTGCAGCAAGATTACACACCAAAAACCTTGGAACATCCATCTTTCCTCTTGAAAATATCAAAACGAAAACGACCGTTCCGTTACCTAACATGGCACATAAAAAGACTATCCACACTCCACATCTCAGGGTCCACCAGTCGAACAAATCTTGACACGGTAAGAAAGGTCCTGGTAATGGTAAGCATTGGATTTTTCCTGGGTTACCATCAGCTCCAGCGACTCTTAAAGCCTCTTCTTCGGCATACTCTTCCATATATGAAGGAAAATTTCCAGGATACGTAAAATCAGAACGAATATTTTCCCAAATGGTTTCGAATTTTTTGCCAAATTTATGACTCAAATTTTCTAGAATAAAAAATATTGCTTATTAAAATAAAAACACTTTCAATTGGCGTTATAACAAAAATCATCTTTGCATGATGACATATGACCATCAACTATTACGAAATTTTACTTGTATGTTCTTAATTTTTTAATTTTTGTAACATTTTTTATCGTCATGTTGTAATTTAAAAAATTTTTGGGAACTCCTGATGTGTTAGTTTTTTCATGATGTCGATGACCTCTTTAGCTTAAGTTAACAACCGTCAACTTAAATAACCTAATAAAAAGTGATTTTTAAGTAGCTAAGATGTTTTCATAATAAAATTCAGAAAAAATATTGTTTTGCGATTTTGATATTAGATTTTGGCAAAAATCTGACATCAGCAATGGTTGTCTTTATTAAACCTCCACTGAAAAGAAAGCACATAACTTATTTACAGGAGTCCTGCACTTAAAAGAGGTTAACTCTATTTATATTGCCTTCTCGCCATGTATACCGTAGAGTTAAAATTTAAAAGCTATGGATAAATAATTCAGTGATTGATTACGTTATTATGTTCAAAGCGGGTTTCTCGAATAACTGCAGTAGAACTGAAGCAGATAACAAGTTTTATTATTAGATAAGCTCAAGGTGTCCAAGGGGTTAATATCAAGTATTTATTAACAAATAGTGTTGTTTTAAACTCAGCCCATCTCCTTATAACTTTGGAATTCCTGTAAATACAGGATAGGATAGTAATTAAATAATTCTGATCGTCGTCACAGTGACGTGCTGTGACATATAGATAATAGATACAGATATAGTCTTTGCCATTTCTATTGAAACACCACTTGTTGATCGTAAATTTGGCAACGTTCATATTCACACAATTTTGTAACTAAAAGCCGTTGTCAATCAACCGAAAACTGTTAGCAATTGCTAAATTTTAGGCAAAATCAACAGGTGGTGTTTCAATAGAAATGGCAAAGACTATACCTAAAAAAGCTTAAATAGGGGGGGGGGGTTACTAATTTAAACTGGCTCTTTAAATTTTAGACTCAAGAAGATATAAACATAATAAGTATCCTTTCCGGTGTTTGTAGTCTAATTTAATGAAGAATAATTTTTTTTATATATATTTTATGGTTAATTTACGTTAGCACTAGTAAAACTGTCAAATTTATATCATTAGTCTGCTTATTTGTTTTTTTTTTTATTCAATTACGAGTAGCATCATCACATAATGCTTTTATTACTACTTCTTTATTTTGTTTCATTTATTCTATGTTGAAATACGTATAGTTCTTAAATTTGAAAACGACGACTCCTCAGAAATATGAATTTAATATTGACACTGTTAAACATGAGAAGACCCAAAATTGGCAATACGTTTACCCTGCCCACTTTAAGGCATTTTAGACAAGTTTCGGTTATAAGATGTTCACGTTTAAATTATTTCACGAAAAAATTAAGTATCAGTTGTTCATTAAAAATTATGGTCGCTCTATATATTTAGTTTTTTATTAATTACTTCCGGAGGTCACATGTAATTTAGAAAAATGTGATTTGATAATTTAATTTAGTACCACATCACATAGTATATTACGTAAATCGTACAATAAAAAAAATAGACAAAAAAGAAACAATTTTCCCAAATTATGAGATCATGTGTCTATAGAATTCTTATCTTCTTTGTTTTACCCTCAATTAATATATTTTGGCATTGGTACATTCGCACATTTCATTGAATAAAACTAATACAAATGCTGGTAAATAGAAATATTTGTAAAATTATATGCAGAGAAATATAACAGTAAAACTTTTTATAAAACTTGCAAAATATCATTTACGTATTTATATGTATATTATATTATAATAATATATTTACTTACGCTGGGAAGGCCAATAATCGCTCAAACTAGAATTCCACATATTCATATCAATATCTTCGATATCAGGAAATACAATAAAATCTTTGGCTTTGGGGGGTGGATTCGATGGAATTAAGGGTAAAAAAGCGCAACAATGGTATGCATAAGCCAACACCAAAGTCTGAATCCTTGGAAACTCTTCCGGTGGTGGAAATTCGCGTAGGTTCGGATTATTGAAAGTCTTTAAGTGTAACAGTCGTTCCAGGCCAGCTGACGGCAGATGGGGGAATACGTTTTGTCCCAAATTCCTATAAATTAAAAATTATAATAGGCTTCACGAAGCGTGGGAATAAAACTTACAAATCCTCGATTTTCGAAATTGGTAGGAACGCGTCCGGGTGTATAAACGAAATCTGATTATCTTCAAGGTTCCTGCAACGACACGTTTGTAATAGAAAATCGAAACGAATAGTTGCAAGAATTACAAAACTTGAAGTCTGGAGAGATTGTGGAAGGCGTCTTGTGGGATGTATTGGATTTCGTTGTGAGCTAAGAGTAGGTCGTGCATTTGGTACATGCCACGAAATGGCCTGTTTTCCAGTGACCGGATGTGATTGCTGGCCAAATCTCTGAAGGAAAAGAAAGATGGACGTTACGAAGATACATTTTCAGTCGTCGAATTAATAAAATATAAATATGTACTAGTAAAACTTACAGGACCCTCATTTCTCTACAGTTGTTGAGATCCGGTATCGTCTTGAGCTTATTCGATTTGAGATCCCTGCAGCATAAATTACCATTAAGAATGGAGTCATAAATGAGCATAGATATACTGACAAGCTTTTAAGTCTGGGACAAGTCGTACATAAAGAGGAAGGAACAGAGGAAATCCCTGCCCTATCCAACCTCAGTATCTCTAAGGCCGTCGTGCCGTTTAAGTTGGGAAACGTCGACAATTCTCTGGCTTCAGATAGAATCCTGCCAACAAAGAAGAGTATAAATCAAATCACTGCCAGATACAAAGACGACCCAAAAAGCTCATCAAATGTTGAAGAAGAAGGATGAAACACTAAGCGGACAATAAAAAAACAATTTACATGATTTTGGGGGAAACACAACACACTTGGATTGGATTAGTGTTGTTTGTTTTGTGAGATAAACATCTATACATCATCAATCAAGAGGTGAGATGATAATTTTGTTACTTACTGGGGGGATGCACATTGGGAAGTTAATACATGTTTGCATAAGTTAAAATAGGTTAGTGGTTAAAATCTATGACTAGGAAATACATAACCCGCAAAACGGAACAAACTACCAAAAGATCTATGAATTAGTAAGTAATAGATGCTAAAATTTTGGAAAAAGAATAAGGCGAGTTGTAATGCCAATAATTTACTTACGACTGATTGGTAAAATTTCTAATGATTGCGAAATCGATAGGAAATTAAGATGACTTTTATAATTACGATAATTATTTATAAGTTGGCTTTTGTAATTTTAATTACCAAATTAATTAAAAATTACCAAAACTAACGAAATTTTAGTACATGAAGGAATTTTTTCGAAAAAGTTATACCAACTTTTTTCATTAAAATCCCTTTACTTGCAATAGTGTCTCGAGGATTTGTTTTGTGTCTTTTAGGTCTAAATATAAATGGCATAACATATAGCAAACGGACATTAATTTTTCGTATCTAGTAAGACAAATCGACAATGCTTAATCGAGAGGCACGGTCAGATCGAGACGTGTAAACCAACCAAACTGACAAATGAAAGAAACATAACGAATTCGAAGTTTGTTTTGACAGAACTTCTCTCCTCCCAGTACAAGTCATACAAATCCCATTTCTTTATAAAGTAAAAACGAGCGACATAAATAACACCCCCGCAGCCCTTGCGCTGTGGGGGCGCAAATTGCAAAGGATTGTGTAGATTGCACAAGTACAGATAATGTAAAATATATTTAAAGTAGGTACAAAACAAACGACAAAAAATGGCCTCTCGGTAATAATAATAAGCTTTGATTCAAGTGCTTGTTTATACATCGGAATAATGTCACGTTTATCGCCACAAAATAGACGACTAAAATTAATAATTACGCCACATTCGAATAAAATGTGCTGAATATTATTATTATTATTATTAAATAAAGACTTCCGTATTTTCATCTTTTACAGAAAATGGAGTGATTAATTTTTAATTTGATCAATAAAAAAATTGTTATGACGTGATAAACATAAGATAAAGAGAAAAAAATAAGGTCCAGTTTAGCATCAAGCATCTTAACTGCATGGCCATGGATTATAGTATATTATATTGATTATATCCTGAGTTAGTGGTAAAATGTTATTATACTATGTTCATTTTTTATGAACATTTGGCGGTTTATGGAAAAATTCAAAGCGGATTTGTATACCACAAGTACAGGAGTATATTATTGGATAACATTTAGATGATTTTAAAACAGAATTCTTTGAAATGACGTCATCAAATTGTTGGTGGGGATGATTAACAAAATTTTGGTCAGCGTTTTACCATCTACAATCTATATGGTATTCTTAATATACATGCAAAATCTGACAACAATAGGTCAAGCAGTTTCGGAGATAAGTGTCTAATAAAAATCGACACAGAGCCAGACAGACCGACAAACAGATAAACAGACAGATGGAAACGCGAGACACTTTTTTCGTACTTTAGGGTTACGAAACGTCGAGAAAACATAAAAGTGGCCATTCGTCCGATGGACTCGATTACTATACTGACATTTTACTATAGTATCAAGTGTACCAACGTTTCTAATTTATGTGAATTACATTCCTCAGTCAAAATAATAGTGACCTCGAATCAAAAATCTACAGTGTTTTTTAGGAATCTTAAATGTGCTTTAAAGTGTGTGATTCAAATATCTAAAACAAAATTCTTACACAGCACACAGTATAAGGAAACTTAAAATCTACATATATAGTACAAGTTGCATTTTTTGAAAAATTAATATGTTCGTTTCCTACTAATTTTTGCTAGTGTGAATGGGGCTAATGTAATACTGTTGGTTGTCTACATAATTTTGAGGTAATAATGATAAGTATTATTCTAAGACTTCCTACAACATAAGAGCGTAAAATTGACACACAAAAATTTATTACATGTACGGTTGGAGAAAATTGTGATTTAAAGTAACATCAGTAGTGCTGACAATGATTTAAAATGAGTATATGGTCATAGCTCCGTTTTGAGCAATGCTTTGAGCTAGTCTATTTGGCACTGAGTGGATTAAATTTCGAATCTCATTTTCATTGATTTCTTCGCAACAACTTTGAGTTGGCTCAAATAATTCATCGGCAGTTTGTGGTCTAAATCTGTTGCAGTTGTTTACATTTTCTCTCGCGGAATCAAAAGGATTTGCCCTAAATGCATATTCATCTAGCTCTGCCAGAACCAACTTATCTTAATAATGACTGATCCTGTTTCCAATCTTTTTTAATTCTTAAAACTGCATTTCCGTTTAAATTATAATTACCGTAGCAGTTGAAATTGGCCAACTCTCTTCCAGTCGAACATATTCAAGGAGAGTCAAATTGAGACATACATATTTGCAACCAGTAAATTGAATATGATGACATCGAATAATTAATACTCCCTCTGCCCCAAATAATTTGTCTGATTTGAAAATAAATTTTGTTCCAAAATAAGTGTTCGATTTCTAAAAAAATATTTCGTTTTTAAATAAAGGGAAAAATGTACCTTTATGGAAGAATTTCTACTATTTCAATAAATACATCTTCTAATAGCCTTCGATCTAATACTGAACGAGGAATAATGAGCCTGAAAGAATGTTCGATGCAGCCAACAATACTTTGCAGAGTTTATGTAGATTTTATTTTTAATAAATATGTAAACATACCTAAAAGTTTGTCAGTTTTGACATTAAAATCATAACCGGATGAAATAAGTGAAATATTAAAGGAAAATATGTTTTAATAACGAACATAACTCAAAAACGAAGCAAATCAGCTAAGGAAATGTTCAAAATTTGTCCATCAGTGCGGTTCTAGAAATATCTTTTCACTCTCATAAGCATTGCTGGTGTTACAGATCTACAAAAGATAGTTATTCGATGTTCCAGATCTTCTCTATTGTATCTTTGACCATTCCCCATAAAAAGTAATCTAGTGGAGTTGTATCAGGACTTCTAGGGGGCCAAAGATTAATTGAACCCCTACCTATCCAGTTATTTGCATACATTGCGTTTACATGTTTTGTCTTCTTTGTAAATCTACCTCCTCTAACAACATTGGCAGAATGTTACCCAGAAGATTTAAATACATACACTTGACCATTTAATCTTTCGCGAAAAAAGTATGGTTCTATAATTTTGTTCCCCAATATTGCCCACCCGGCATTTGTAGAATAAACTCTTTGAAAGTGCCTGTCGCGAATCCAACGGGGGCTATTCTGCGCATGGTAGTGACAATTATGTTTGTTTACACATCATTGTTGCTAAAAGATCTCTCATCAAAAGCACATTTTCACAAGTTTTGATCTAAAATTGTTTGTTCCCGAACAAGTCTTCTAGGGTAGTCGGTTTCTTTAACTCCTTGGACCAAGATGAAATGATGAGGATGAAACTTATTTTCTTTGGCAATTCGGTAAACAGAAAACTGGCTAATGCCTACTCTTCTTGCCAATTTGCGTTGTCACACATGGGGTTCCCCTTCAATAATTTGAATGATTTCTAGTTCGTGTTCCTCACCGGTAGCTATTCTTTGCTTTAATAACTTAACGGGGGGCCAATTAGCTGTCAACTGATACTCCAATCTTTTAAAATCGTGTCCGAATGCGCTCTTCTTTCAGAGTATCACTGAATATAAACAGTGCAGCAAGAGATGCATTCTCCAGACATTCTCCATACATTAAAATCATATGTCTTCCCATCATTTGAATACATATTCAAATTAAAAATAAATGAATATCTTGGTTTTTATATTATTATTATTTTCCATAAGTTTATTACAGACTTCGTGGATTTGTAATATTTTTGAAGTTCTAGTGTGAATGAATAAACATATACGAAAAACCGTCCTCATTTATTTTTTTGGAGGCTTCGCTTCCGATCGGCACCTATTATAATTCTGAAACTGTTAAATTCTCATACTTTCATGTTATGGGCTGAATTTGTTTTATAAAATGAAGTAATTATAGTTTTATTTTACTGTATAGTAACTGTGCTTTCAATAATAAATGTAAGTACTTTTTCTGTACAATTTACCGAAGAATGGTAGACTGTTGGATTTTGTTATTATTTGCTGACTTTTGTGATTTTCGTCTGGCCCCTGTGGCAACACTAACTGATCTCAGAAAGTTGATTTTCAGCTATTTAGTACACATACAATAGTAAACATAATGGTAGTTTTAAGTTATGGACTATTATTTATATTTTCTTGGGGACAAAATTTTTTAAATAGGCAAATTTTCGAAAGTAGCCTATTGTGATCCCTGAAATCATTATGTTGAGGGAAAAATGAACGTTTGAAACTTTCAGGAAATATCTCACTAAGAAATACATTTTTTTTTAAGTAGTCTCAGGAGATATTAAAAATAAAGTTATCGCGTACAGCCCTGAATACCTTTATAAATATTAACATTTTTAGAATCAGACATTTTTTTTGCAAAGGTACTATATAGTTATAATGAAAAAAAATATATTTCGTGCAAACAAAGATCATAATAAAAAAGTACTTTCAATCATAATTTTATTTAATTAGTTTAGTCTATAATAGTTATTTAAGTATTAAGAGCGGTAGGTGCATTTTATCGACTGAGAGAGAGTAAATGTGTAGCGACCCCGAGCGCAATCCGAGGTACCCATTATTTCCCGAAATCAGTTGTAACTAACACTTGTGTTACTTATTACTAATTAAGATATACATAAGTATTTATGATAATTTCAAGCAGTGGTGCGACAAAAAAAACTTAAGTGATGTTGGCCTATTTCGTTCATTGGAACGAAAAGCTAAAATTCCCGGATAATTTGTGGTCTGAATATTCAATTCTGAAACGTACCATTGTCCTCAATAATTCTATCCATATTTCGAAAATGAATAATTGCCTTTCTCAAAAGAATACCTCTTCGTGAAAAAAAAAAACGAAAATCTTTACCAACGAAGATATTTTAAATTTTTTATTTTTCCCAAGGACGTAATCGAGTTCATCGAGCGACTGGTAACTCTAATTTTTCTCGATGTGTCATGACCTCTACAGTTCGAAAATTTGGCCACTTCTAGACCTCGCGCTTCAGAGCCCTCGACGCTGCGCGTCTCGGGTTCTAATTTGCGCTCGGTCTAGAATGCTTGGTTCTGCAACCTTGGCTAATAATATATTATTTCCGGTGATTGTTTATTAATGAGGCGATTAATGCATGATTTATGTACGAAAATCGTTCATTAATAAGGGCTATTAATGCATGATTTTAGGCAACCAGATATAGACGTCCTTACGTGAAATGTCATAATACTGAATGTCAAAAATTTCCCAAATCAAGATTCAAAATGGGAAATTGCATAGAAATGGATTCTTTAACTTTTCCGGAAGTAGAAAACGCAAATATGTGTCACTAAATTTACTTCCAGAAAGAACTAAAATGCTGTACCAAAAAACCTACGATGAGTCTGATGCTTGGTGCGCCGGAAAGTTGGTTGTAAGGTATTCAGAATTCGTATTACTTACATCCTTCTCAGATATTTCCGAAAAAGGCTCAATAGCACGCTTGTGGCCAAAGTATTCTATACTTCGATCCACTTTATGCATCCATCATGATTTGGACATATCCAACTAATGTTTATTCATAAAAATTTTCACTTGTATGTTTGGTTGCATAATTCATATTTAGAATTTTCAATAATTTTTCTAAAATTACGATCACCGGAAAAGTATTGTAACTAACTCGACTGTTAATTGGCGATTAATAATCTCGACCATTAACGCGCTCGTTTCTCCCGCGTTAAAATATCTCGATTATTAATCGCCTTTATTAACAAACTTGTTCGTTAAATAGCTATTAGATTTGTATATACAGGGTGACTAAAAAAAATTGATGAATGAGTCAATATATTTTATTGAATAAATCAGGCACTGCAAAACTGAATGTTTTGAAATCTTGCAAACGTTTTAAGTTTATTGTAATCATGGTAAATCGTTAATAAAAATGTATTCATTTATCCATCCCTCCCCCAAAAATACATGACGTCATCTCAAATTTTTCTAAATTAATTATGCAAAATGTTATCACTCTATGCTTGTGATTTATTATTGCATTCATATTTTTTAGATTGCTTATGCAGGTCTTCAAAAAAATTTTGGAATACAATACTATTATTTTTAGTATTACACTGTACCAATCCAAACTGACATACCTGTCGTTGGAAACATGAGATGTCATCATAAAATTTTTGAAGTAAAAACGCATTTGAAACATACGCGTGCACGCTTCTTTACATTTACTTTAACAATAGATGTTTACATATATGCTTATTTCAACTTATAGGGGTTCTCACAAAAAAATAAATAAAATTTGCAGAATCAAATTTTATAATTTTTCGAAAAAGCTGGAGATGTTTTATTGTACATCAGGGGCGAGGGAAGTTCTGTCGAAATAAGTTTGGACCATTTTTTTCTGAAATTCGCTGTATAGTATTTGTCTCCTGTTCGCAAACGGTAGTATCAAACTGCTAAGTTAAGTAGAGGGGTTAGGGTAAATAATAAAGCGTCACCCCCCAATTACCAGTTGCGATATGCTATGATTTTACGACGGTATAATGCCCGCAGACTTTACAACTTCCTTAAAGTAGCAAACTCCATAAAATCCGAGGCCAGTTTTTGAAATTGAATTTCTCGTCGTAAAAGCAGACAAGGCTGAGGATTAATTCGAAGCGAAATGTATGCACATAAGGTAACATATAATACTTGCAGCTTTCGGAGTCGCGGCAGGAAAGAGAATGCGTGGGCGTCCACTCCTGTCAAAGGATTTCCTTTGAGCTCTAGGAGGGCTAATGCGGGCGTCTTCTGCAATAATCCCCCACGGATATACTTGATGCGATTACCAGATATCGACCTGCAACAATTATAAGTTCAATGATCTGTATCTGAGTTAATTAATTGTAATTGGGCTTTTGTGGGATTTTCGGATTGCTTTTTTCGATTGCTTCACCTGCCGTGGAGCTTATAAGGCTTATTGGCCTGCTTTGTCTCTGAACTCTTCTAAATCGATTTCAATTCCGTGTAAGAGTCCGGACACCGGGTCAAGACAATCAGAAAGCCGCAATATTCAACTGCTCTAGCACAGTGTTCAAATGACGAGTAAAATTAGAAAAAGAGGAAAACTTACAGTTCCTGTAGTTTGGCAAGCTTCGTGACGGCTGTAGGTATCTGTGTTAGGAAATTGTCGTCGAGTTCCCTGAAAGCAAATTTTCTAATTAAACTTAGTTTCGAGCAGAGTTAGGAGCACCATATGGCAATAATTGGAATTTGGTTTTAATATAAGAATATTATTACTGTATGTTATGTTAGGAGGTTTGAGTTCTTGATAAACAAAGCAAATAGATATGCAGCTGAATTACATAATTAAAAAAAATCGATTCTACTGCAGCCCACTAAACGCAATCGTGTAAAATATTGTTAATAAAGATGTTAAATACCTAACGCTTAATCAACTTGTAGATATAACTGTAGAGAGCATAGAGTGAATAATAGATTAAATTTTACAGTATATAAATATTACAAAATTTCTAAAAGTCAACCTCCAAAAGTTAAGCTGAAACATAGGTTTGTAATATAAACGCTGGCGATAATATATATCTATTCGTTTGACCGAGAGTAACAATCAATTTTCAGGCAGCTGCTATAAACCCCTAATTTACTTAAACTAATAGACGGTGGAAGTCGTTGCCGAGAATTCATAACATCATCAGAATTTAGCAAAATATATCCAAAGATTAAGTTTGAAAAAAATCTATTCTTTAGTAAATATAATTATGTAGGTAACTCTTTTTTTTATTATTTTAAATCATATCAAGAGTAGTGGCTATCGACAATAAAAATAGCTAACTCATTTGATTTAAAGAACATGTAGATAATTATAAAAAATGGTCTAAAGTATTAGACAGAACATTCCTCGCCCCTGAAATCCAACTTCTTCGAAAAATGTTAAAGTTTGACTTTGCGAATTATTTTTTTTTTTGTGATACATGAAGTGTTTAAGTACAGGTAAAAAATGTTTCAAGTGAGTTTTTCCACAACAAAATTTTGTGATGGCGTCATCAACATTTTAGCAAGGACACATATATCAGTAATAACAGTATTGTAAAATCAAATTTTCGGGAAAAGGGGTGAATCGTTCTTGATTTGATTAATAAAACAAATTGCTTCATTCATAATTTTTTTTGAGTTACACTGTAATAAAATTAAAATTGCGGCGTACTCGCTAATAAAGTACAACGTTCAAAATTTATATAATAGTAGGTACCGTGTTCCGCAGTAATTCGCTAAAAGTGGTTTAGAGAAATTTAAAAGTACGGTTCAAAATTGATAAACTACGGTGTTCAGAATTCACAAATTATGGCCTACATCGTTTATAAAATATGGCGTTTCTGCACACTGCTAATATAAAATTAACAAAATCTTGATGTTTACGGTTAAAAATAAAGGTGGATGCATACATAACAAGAAAGTAAGTTATTTGGGGATGATCAGACAAATTTTGGTCAGCGTTTCATCATCTGCACCATATTCCTAATATACATACAAAATTTGACAACAATCGGTCCGGTAGTTTAGAAGATTATCTGTCTAATATAAAAATCAACACAGACGCGGACAGACAGACGGAAACGAGAGCCCTATGTTTTCGTATTCTAGGGGTCATAAAATGTAGAGAAAACATAAAAGTAGCGAGTCACCCGTTGGACTCGATTATAATACTTCCTTATCTTACACTCGGGAAATAAAAAAAGTACTGTATCCCGAAAATTTTGGGAAAATAATATAACATAATCATCTTTTATTTAATTAGTAACATTATTTGTTAACACAGGTACATTTATTTAATCATGAAATCAATGTTAATCATATATCAAACTTTCTTTTTGTAGTTGTTATAATGCTTGCTACATTTTAATGTCTTTCGTACCTGGTATGTTTTTTATGGGCTGTCTTTAAATAATAACTAAAGAAATATCTAATAATTTCCTCACTGCTTGAATCACACCTCATCAATAATAAGTAAATAATAATAATTAATGGTAATTAATTAGTAATACTAAGAGTAAACTGCAAAAAAGTTATCTTTCAATTAAAATATTTTGATAAGAAATGTTAAGATATTTTTGCTCATCGCCAAAATATAATATCATGATGACGTAGATCTCAGGTAGATTATTTAAAGCAGGTGCGTGAAGGAGTTAAAATTGAGTGCGCTCTCTTGAGTGGCTTTTATTAAATGGGATGATGAAGCGTTCTCGTGACGATGACGGTGGGAAGCTTTATAACGAGATTACGACGATATTGATTTGTGTTCAAGTTGATACTTACAAAACTTTTAAAGATGTCAAGTTGGCAAAAGCTTCCTCAGCTATCTCACTGATCTGGTTACGTTTCATCAATCTGAAAAATAATACTTATTAGACACCGTAACAGCGACGTCGGCGTCGTCTTGGATTGATGTAGCGTTCGCGGTTGTACGGCCAGATTTTACTCAACATGCAAAATTTTGACTCTTTAAGCCAAAGTTAAACCGTAAATCAGGATGATTTCACGAGATAACCGTACGGTGACTTGCCATTTTAATGAAAATATAGAGTAGGAGTTCCATTTGAGGTCAACCAGGAGTATTGCAACCGTAAAACATGCACGAAAGAGGATTTGGATCAACGCTGATCATGAATAATATTTGCATTTGTTTGGGTTGGAATACATTGTTTTAATTAAAAATTCACGTCGAAAGGGAGAGCATAATAGAATTCAAGCCTGTTCAGGGTGGTGGACAGTAACAATTTTTATTCTTTAATTCGAGGAAAAAAAATCTTTGTATGCGCGCCTCGCAATATTTCAGCTCCAGACCGGTCGTAAAGTAAATATCTGGGCAATTTACTAGATTTGAAAAAATCTCTTTCAATTTTTAACCCGGTGCTGTGGTGAAGATACCAACTCGACTTGCCAGATCACGCGTGTTTGTCTGGCAAGCACGCAACTTCCATTTATCAGTAACCGTGTCAGCAGAGGCGTCACAGCCCATCTTTTATATAATCCTGTGTTTATGAATAATGATACGCCACTGGGAATGCTACGATTGAAAAGAAACAGACTCTTTGATCTACAAATTATTATTCGATAACGTCGGTTTTTCAAGGTTTCTTTGAAGTGTCAGATTAATTGGAAGACTATTTTTAAAATTCCTTTACAGCACTTGAGTCAATTATTATACATATGAAATACATATCAACGGATTTATTACTTGCATAAAGGTACAATAAATTAAGTTTTATGCTCATTTATATTTAGCCAATCTGTCTGACTTTATGTTAATAAAAACATTCGTTCATTTTATCTATATTACGAATTACGTTCGAACGAGGATAACAGATTTATAGGCAATACGAGCCTCTTCGACAATAGTAATTTAACTGGGAATTAATTCGAGTTTAGTTAAAATAAAAAATAATCCGTTGGGAGTGTCATGTTCGAGGTGAATTATGTAAGTTAACTTCAATTACGTGTCTGTTTCAATTTAAAATGCGTTTTTGTGGTAAATTTATGTTCTAAATTTAAAGCTTTCAATGAACCATTCCACATCACCTACGAGTACCTGGATAGTTTTGGTAAAATTTGAGGTACGTTGTTAAAGATCAATAACAATATGCAACAAAATGAAAATGTATTTCCATTGAGATGACGTGAGATTTTTTTATTTTTTACCATGAACGCTATCAACAAAAATCAGGTTTCAGAGGAAACCCCTGAATCAATTTCTTTAAAATTAAACGACACCATGGGTTTTAAGTCAATTTTTAGAGAAAATATGTACTTAGTTGTTTTAGAACGAGTGTTTTTTTTTTCTTGTAGATGATTCAGAAATCTGCTAGCATTGGAACTTTCCATATTTCTTGGTAACGATCGATGCCGTATTTTGAAAATAGTCAACAACTCCTGGTGTGTACTCAGTTTTTAAAATAAGACATTTAAAAATTGTAATACATATTTATTACAGTTTATTATTTATACAAATTAAATTAAATTTATCTTAGTTTTAATGTACGATGATAAAAGTTTTCGGGGAGTGGATCCCTAAATGTTCTATTACAAGGATGGCCAACATAACAGAAAGCAACGGCCATTTAAAAAAAGTAGGAGAAGGTGGCGAGGCAAAAACAACTTAACAATAGATTTGAATTAATTATGATGAAATAATTTATTTTCGATTATTGACATTATTCACATATCAAACTTAAGACAAATTAAAACCAAAGGTTTTTTTTAAATTCTATTTAGTAAATTATTTCAAATTGCTAGCAAATCACGGGCCGCTTTCGAGGACTTAGTGGGCCGGATATTGCCCGCGGGCCGCCATTTGGCCATCCCTGTTCTATTTATTATAAGTAATATTACTTAATTAATATTAAGTAATTAATCCGACTATTTTAGTTTTGCGAGTTTTACACTCAGTAAATTTTGTTAGTGGTTGCAGAATTCAATGTTAAGCTGAACATTTATGGTAGACAGGGTTGTCAAAGTAATGAGGATTTTTGTTGTAAAAATGTATTACATAATCACTGAAACGATGGCATTCTATCGAAGAAAATTTTTGAATCACTCAATAGCTATAATCTTTAATCTTCGATGAAACAACTCTTTTAGGCTACGATATTTTTTCTGGGAGATATTTTTGAAGTAACTGCCTGCGCATAAGATTCGGCGGAGTTCGGTTTAGCGTTGGTTTAGAAATAAGTAAATTTTATTTGTTGAAGCAGCATTTGTTTTTTACAATTTGGGTAATATGTTAAAAGAAAAAATTAACGCCCAAAACCTTTTTTGAAAGCAAAACTACAATAGTTTTTCTCCGTATCGTTAACAGTTACGTTGATTTTAGCTCAATCTGTTCCATTTTCATTAATTGTTATTGGGATGCTCTTGTCGGATGTTAAAGAAAAAATGAAATATAGTAGTGAGATACGATATACTCCTACTTAATACTCCTATATAATAAGTACTCTGCATTTTTTACTCTTAGCATAGAGTTTTAAGAATTATTTTTAATTTCCTAGCTTCATGAAAATCTGTAGTACATCTCTTACTCAAGTTATTACCAATATCTTCCTACATTCGTTAACAGCAGATTCACCCTAAGATTTGGAAATATTCTTATATTATCCCTTTTTACAAAGCTGGAGGTAAATCTAACATCGAACATTACAGATGTTCTTTATCTACTATAGGTAAAATTTTTGAATGATTAATTAGTGATCAATTTGTTAAAATGTTTCATAGCTCTCTGTCTCCAAATCAATACGCATTTCTCCTTGAACGTAGTGCACTCGCTAATCTCATTAGCTATTTTTCCTATTTAAATGCTCACATGGAACATTATCGACAAATAGATGCGGTTTATACAGATTTCAGGAAAGGTTTGATACAGTTGACCATCGAATGTTATTCAGAAAGCTAAAATTGTTTAGTATAAACGGTAATCTTTTAAATTGCATTGGATCTATGTTTCAAATTGCTTACAGGCTGTTAATATTAAGAATCATCTATCAAAATTATTATAATTCACTTCAGGAGTTCCACAAGCTTGCCACTTACGCCCAATTCTCTGTCTGTTGTTTATTAATAATGATATTTCTTACCAATACTCTTCCTACCTACTGTTTGCCGATGACTTTAAAATTTCTTACAGTATAAATACATGGGATGATTGTCTTAAACTTCAAACAGATATTAAAAATTTGATTAAATAGTGTGAGTCAAATAATATTTTATTAAATTTTGACAAATGTAAAATCTCTCAAGATAATATTTTAGAATCGTCTAAAGAATATTCCCCCAAAAAGAGTCTATATCTGACCTAGGTGTAACCTTTGGTTCCAAACTTTGTTTTGATGAACATATTGACAGCGTATTCCAGAGGGCGTTCAGGCTGTGTGGGTTTATAAAACGTCGTTGTAGTTTTCTAATTGAATACTGCAATATTATATGACTTCCGTTTTATAAGTCTAGCATTGACCGTATTGAGAGAGTTCAGCTTAAATTTGTGAATCTTTTGCTTTATATACTAAAGATTGATAAAAACAATTATAATTATACAAACCGGCTCGATTTAATAGGTCTAAGCTCTCCGCAGTGTCCAAAAGATATCTGTGCTGTTAAATTTTGCTATAAAGTATTTCGCAATGTAATAGACTGTCCTCAGGTCCTACATTTTTTTTTGTCAAGATTCTGAGGCTAAATTCCAGAAATAAGAATATATTTGCTATCCAATTCCACCTGCCAAATTATGACTTAAATCACTTTATAGATGTTGTCTCCAGAGCGCTCAATATATATCTTTTTCACCTTTTTTCAGGTTTAGGTCACTTTTTGATTAAAAGTCGCGAGAAATATTCCAGTTTAAATGTTTATATTACTATCATTTTTTTATTACTTTAGCGTTTCTTTCTATTTTTTGTTAGTTTGCAAAATCTTCTGTTATCTTAAATTAGTATCTAATGTTGTTATATTTTCGCCATTGCTTTTATTTGTATCTTTCTTTTTTTTTGTCATTGTTCTTTCATTGATTTTGCTCATAAGGATTGTTCTGTTAGGTAAAAAGCTGGTAATAAATAAATAAAATTCCTAGATGTGTATATCTTACTTGTCAATGTGTGGCATATTGTCCAGATGCATGAATAGCAGAGATTAATTAAACTAACATATCTATCAAGTAAGGCAAGAACGACAACAGTAAATTTTTGCATTTATCAAAATTTATGCACGAAAATAAAGACAGACATATATGTATTTTCCTTCCTTGTATATAGCTCGTCGCTGGATAGAAGCAAAAAAAGATATTAGTACGTTGATCGGTAATTTAAAATCGGCGTGGGTAAAACTCAACAATTTATTTCTCAGTAATACAAATTTATACGACTATAGACAGCGAACAATTCTGACTCAACTTAATTTGAACTTATTAACCGACTCCTGGATAAGACTAGACTCTACTTCTCCCACTGACTGGACTCCACTGCCCGGTCCCGAGGGTGTTCGCGTCCCTTCTGGATAGTTCGTCGTCACCGCCGAGAGTTCCGCAGAACCGTTTCTAAGCGCTGCTTGATCCGAATGTTGCCGCCATCGATGATGAGTCAAACATTATCGGCATACATACCAGAACACCCATAGACGTCGTACCGGGGCGGCGTATGGGTTTGTTTTGTAACAATATAATTATCCACTTACATTAACATGAAAGTGTAGAACTTGTAAATTAAAATTAGTGTTACTTCTGAAATGATACCGTGCTGTGTACCTAAACTGTGCGATTAAGATATTTGATCTCAAATCTACAACTTCAGCAAAAAATTACAAACATTTTGATCAGACCTATTTGAAACCGTATAATCTCGAGTTTGTTTTAAAAACAATTTTACCTGCCCAGCATACAGCAGAAAAACGATACAGTTTCAATATTACCGTAGAACATTTAAAATATATTAATAACAGGTTCCACTACTGTTTTATGGATGTTTTTCATGGGAAAATATGACGTCCTGTGTACAAATATTTTGATAATGATGATGATTACTTTTTGGTGTATGTCAACAAGACGAAAAGTCTTTTTTTGGAAGCTCACATATGAAAATAATTTTTGCAAAAGTATTATTTTAGATTGGTTCAGTTAGTATGAATTTACTGATATAATAAATGGGTAGGGTATTTTTAAATATTATTAGATAATTTTCGCGTAAAAAATCCGAACTCGCAAGTGGATGGTCTTAAATAATATAAAATTATGTGTTTTGTTGGTTGCATAATCATTAGCTGTGCCTTAGCAATTCTGTTTGTAAACACAAAGAAAGAGGTCAATTTTCATGTTAACATTCTTGACAATAAAGTAAATGTTGTAATTTAATGGGGAGCTTTAATGTCGGAAATAATAGAAGTAATTTAACAATTTAAAAATTATCAAAAACCCGCCAGTTCTTATCCTAATGCACCGTTTTACAGCTCAATAAAAAATAAAGCGAGTAAAACTGTGAAGTCATAATGCTTAAAAGCTTTCTCCGCAATTCTGTTTTACGGTTGCACACCCTTAACAGTGGGTTTCGATTCTGAATTTGCAATGAAAATAAAACCACAAACAAATACCGAACTGTTAAAAAATACTTACAAAACAACCAGCTTGTCGAGTGGTGGAAATGCGGCCACAGGAAGGCTGGCGATCAAATTATTTCCAATATTCCTGCAAAATAAAACAGTTAGAATTTGTATTGGTAAACCTGTTTTTTTTGCTATAAAAATTTAGTTCCGGGCCATTTCCGAGTGCCAATTATCTCCAATTGTGTCTAAATAATCGGTTTTATGGTAATTGCGATCGTTTATTTATAGTACAAAACAGTTAATGACGTGTTAATGAGAGTGTTTATTAGTTTTATTAGCGCATAAATACGTGTAAAATGTCGTAAAGTATATTGTAAATAGAGTTACAGGTGAGTAGGTATTAGTGTACCAGTGGTCGTCAATCTTGCTCTTTATGCTCCAACAACCACCTTGCTATTTATTGCCTCCATTCAATTTCACGGCAGTCAAAGTTTTTGTGCAGTTTTGACACCGTAAATCACCGATATCTAATTAATTGGCTTGGAATTTCAATAATAATCGCAATTAAACGTATGATAGCCAACAGCTAATTAAACTGGCGATTTATTTTATTATTTTTGAACGTAACATTATCTCGCAAATCAGTTCCAGTTAATACCAATTATGCATATGGGTAATTCCATGACAAATGCAGCAGCTGCCGCTGATGGAAAATAAACAAAGTGGTAGTTGGAGTGTTGTGTTGTTGGTGTTTCCTGTTCGATCAACAGCAGAAACATAGGCGAACAAACAGGTATTATGTGTTGGTCCTGGTACTCACAGGACCTCAAGGTGTGGGAGACCGGTCAATGCCTCCGAAGGAACACCGCGCAGACGGTTGCCGTCCAGACGCAAGCTGCGCAGTGCAGGAACCTGCTGGAAAGTGGTTCCATCCAGTTTCCAGATTTCGTTATTGCCCAGATGCCTAACCCAACAATATCCACCACATCATCAAGGTTCTTTTTACAGAAAATTAGGCAAAATTTTGACTATTCCGTACAATTTATCCATCAATCATTTTCGCATATAGACACATGTGGCACTTATTTTGTACAGAGGAAATGGAAACGTGTTTTGGTGCTGAGACGAAATGAATGATGATAAATTGAATACAGCATAGTAAAAACCGAAAAAAAAAGTTACAACACAATGTCCTAGGTAGTGATATCGGTTTTTAATAAGCTGTAAAATGCTTAGTGTTATCAACAAACTATAATATTTGGGTTTAATATTTCAGTGACAGGTTATCATTATTTCATAGTATATGTAGGTATGTATATGTTACTGATGAGATGGACCAGGAATTTCATTTGTACATTTTCAACGTTTCAGATAGTTAAAAAATAACTATTTGATGATATCTTCATACACGTATGTTTATATACAATTACTTAGCTAATATAACTGATGTTCAAAAAATAACATGAGGATGGCGTTATTTATCATGCGTTGTGTTCTGCATTTCCATATTTGTATCTAGTTAAACATTTGTTAATGTTTATAATATATATTATATTGTTATTATACAAAAAAATCTAACTACAAAAAATACAAAGCTAAACTACGTTGGGAAATAAAGAATAACTAAAAATTTTCTATTGCAGCAATCGACAAATTAAATTAAGTTCATCTTTTTCTAAAATATTTCAATGACTTATGTTGTTGAAAAGTGTTAGCACCTGATATAGTTATGTAAAAAGAACAGTTTACGTTTAAATTTATTTACCTAAACTCATCCAAACATTCAGTTGTAGTGTATGAGTTTTTTATTGTTTTTAAAAATTTTGTGGTTGTTTAAAATGAGAGGTTCTGGTAACGTGTTTCGTTAATTTCTGTTTTAATAATACTACATTACAAAATTTCCAAATCTTAAAAAGTATGGAATTCATTTTTCTTTTACTTAAATAGTACATTTTTGAACAACAGGAATCATTTAACGTGCAAATGAACTTGGTTTAAACTAGCAGTGTTTGACATCATATAGATAACATTTTTAGTGACAGCAAGTTTTCTATTTGGATTGTTGAATAGCTGTTACTACCAGATAATGAAGTGTAGCATTAAACAAATGAAGAAAGGCCAATGACACCCATGAACTAAATAGGTAGGACAGATCACGTTTTGAGCAGTTGTTGCTTTCATTCTTAAATTAAAAATTTTTAGGGTCAGAACTTCTGAATCTTTTATATTTTCCGGAGTTTTACTTTTAGTTTACTGTCGGTAAACCTACTTTTTTCTTTTCCTCTTTATAAGAAAAAGTTCTTAAAATATTTAACACGCCTAAAATTAATATTTAATATACTTTGTTGCATGGTATTAAAACATTTTCTGATTACAAAAACCTACTAACTTTCCCCCTCTATGTGTTGCGTATCACAAATTTTATTTCTTATTTAACTTATGTCAATTATTTAACTATTTTTTGTCATCCTTTAAAAGGTTTACTATAGCGTACAAATTTCAATTAAAAATGAATAGTTTGAATTAAAAAAATCCACCAAAAAGGTTGTCTAAAGTTAGGTATATCTGCTTTACGTTTCTGAGAAAAATGGTGTCATTCGTTCATTCTTTGTGAGAAGAAATATGTTCTAATTACAATTTTAATTATTTTATTAAAGTTGAAGTAGCTCGAAAATGTAAACGAAATCGCATTCTCTGCCACTTTGGTATTTCATAAAACAATTCAGAGAAGACGTATTTTATTTTAACTATATGAATGTGAAACAAAAGTTATTAATTAATTAACTTCTTGAAATAACTGTTGGTAGCAATTAATTTTGATAATTCTGTAACGTTGTAACATTAACGAATTTCGTTTCTATAGAGTTTATACATAACTTTTTAAGAAACCTGTAGAGAATCCTAAAAAAAAGACTAAACATGCCGCATCGTAATTTTCACCTTTCATTATTTTTTGACACGATGTCTCTAAGTTTGTCAAGAGAATGGAAGATCAATTTTGATTGTTAATTTTAATTAATGTTTTTGTAATTTTTAACATTTTTTTTATCAACATGGGCAGAAGAAAGAGAGTGTGCCATTGCATTTATGTAATTTCTCTTTTATTGTTATCATTTTTTAATAATATTCAAGAAGTTAGTGGAGATAAATGAAAATATATTTAAGTATTCATTTCTCAGGCCAAATGATGTAATTTTATTCAAAAATCCATTACATAGATGCAACTTATGATAAGTTTGTGCTCACAATTAAGTTTCACAGTTTTTAAATAATATTGCCTTTTCCATACCACATTTATTAAACCCAGATACGATATTTTAAACTGATTCTTGCATCTAGACTTTTATTTACATAATTACTTCTGCTACACTTGAGATTTCAATTTGTCGATCAAGATTAAAATTAAAAAAACAAATCAAGGAAAAGTAAATGCATAATTATGAACTAGCTTCTTAATGTAGAGATTAAAGCGATACATTTTAATAGAATCTGCAAATGTTTAACTAGTTTTTCGATGACCATTAAATGAGAGATTTTATGTTAGCAGAACATATGCATGTATCTCCAATTTGTGTTTAATGTCCGATAATTGAGATTAACTGGTTATGTAGTAACTCATTTAATTTGCATTACCCTGATAACACACACAACTTGCAATATGCTGAACCAAATGACCGGTCGATATCCGAACGAAACATAATGATGGAAAACATGGAAAAATCGGGAGAAAGTTGTTTTGGTCAACGTGTGGGTGCAAACACATTGGCTGTCAAGTTAGACTGATCTAAGATTGCCTCTAAAGTCCGTGCACAAGCCATGAATACCCTCATTTGTTATGTATTTCTTGTGGTCAAACTTCTCCAGTGAAAAACTCTCAATGTCAGATAAAAAGTTGATATTGATCTCTGAATACTACAATGTCCCGTATCAATGAAAGGGAAGTTATTAGAAAACTTTTACAGAAAATTTTTCCCTTTCCCTATCACCTCCAAGAAATTGAAACTCTTGCAAACGTGACTTACTAATCAAAATCGAATTCCGCATGCATCGACGGCTACCGTTCATTCCCGTTTCTTATTCGTTTTTCGTACGGAAGGCATTGTTATGAAATAATGGCGCTATCAAAATGCAGGCTACAACCGATAACATCCTACAAGCAAGCCAGAAACGATAAATTTAATTGTTATGAGCCATACGTGCAGTCCCACATTACAAGCATGATTTAATTAAAAGCCATATTTTTGTTTTGGAGACTGAACTCGATGTCTTTATAAAAGTGTTTTCTGCCGAAGCCAATATTTATTTATCAAACCTGATATATGTCGTCATATATGAGCACATGATGTAGTGAAACAATTTTTTTTTTATTGATGTTAAATGATAAATATTACTGTATGTCTGCATTGTTCAGTAATTTATTAGATATCCGAAGGTGTTGTACTGAAAATAGTGGAGATATTAATAAGAATACCTCCCAGGGGATAATGAATAGTTCATTAAAACAGAAATAGCTTGGGGGTTGCGGTTTTGTGGACGATGTTTGCCAACACGTAGTAGTTAATTTATGGTTAAATTTTTTTTCCTTAAACGTTTTCTTGGCTTTCTGGCAATTGAAAAACTGAATTATTTCCGTGTATTTATTTACAATATTCCAAACGTTCCACCTTCAACTTCGCCTGGCTTCCTCAGTGGCTATAATTTTTTTACATAAATTGTACTTCAGTAAAACATTTACCTAACCTACTTGAAATTCCTATCAACACTTCGGTAAACACATTAAAAAATTAACCATTATGTGTTTAACGAAGTGTAGGTAGGAATTGTAAGTATACTGAAGTCCAATTTCTGTAAAAATTTTATAGGCACTGATGAAGCCGAGCGAAGTCGCAGGCGAAACGTATGGAATATTCTAAATAAATGCACGGAAATAATTTAGTTTTTCAATTGCCAGAAAGCCAAGAAAACGTTTAAAGAAAAATCGTAGCCTAATAGCCTAAAAATTAGTTAAATTTATTTCACAAATTTTGTCTAAGTTAAGAAAAAATTAGAAAATCTTTTTTTCCGTTTTCTTCCAATTATTTCAGCCCAAAGTTTAAAAAAATATAAATATAAAATATATGTCACAGACAGCCATCTCAAACTTTCAAATTATGGGTAATCTAACAACATGAAAATTCTGTCAAAAACAAATCTTCAAAAATCCATGGCTGGCTTTGATCGTGGTTTTCATTGTTCTTTTGGTACATTGGGTTAATGATGTGTCAATTTGACGTGAAAAATGTTTTTGTTCAAAAATTTGAATCTTGGTTTTTTGACTATGTCATTACTTTAAGTATATTCTGTTTCTTTTCTATCTAAATTTCTAACCAGAAGTAGTCACTGTTAAATTCAATTGTTCACTTATCATTGATGTTATTAATTAAAGATATTGTTTACACTTATCCTTCCTGATCTCGTGCCCGATACTAGCTTTAAAGATTCTATGTTTAATTTGTTTTCCACTTAATTTCTAATCTGCGGAAAGTAGTTAATACTACACAATTAAATGTTTAATTTATAAAAAAGTTAGATAAATATGTTCAGTGGAACTCATCAAAAAGGTAAAGCAAAATTTGGTTTCTGCTGCTAAAACAGGCTCTCATGATTTGATTTTAAAAGATAGATATGGAAATTCTTCTTAGTTACGAGCTGGTTTTTACATTATTTTCATATAACACTGATTCTATCTTATACAAATATTTTTATAAATTTAGAAATATCAATTAAGACTGAGTCAGTCAGCGATCAAGTTTACCTACTTCGGAAGTTGTGTTGTTATCGCGATTCCACTTGACTTAAAAACATTACAATTATCAACTATCTTAAAATATGCCTCAAGGCGTAATTTGAAAATCTTGAAGCTGAGAATACACAACGGTTTCACCGCAGATTTTGAATATTCTTTGGATATTTCATGCAGCAGTAAAGCTGGAAACGCAAGAAAACGTACTGTAAGTTTATTACGGCTTACGAAAAAATTTAAAATACTGAAAATTGTCTTTTACAAAGCGTGGTAGTATTTAACTTGAATGAAAATACATTTGTCCGAAATATATGCTACAATTTAGTGTGTTCTCTTTTAAGAACCGAAAATATAGAGATTTGTTTGAGTTTAGTAAAACTAAATCCTAATTTTAGCACAAATGTATTTCCCCCGCGGCATGACTAAATTCTGATTCTGGACATGTTTTCGTAGAGTGCTTATTTTTTGAAAATTTCAAGTTCAAACTATCACCCTTCATATATTTTTTCACTTTCAGATTTCTTTTAATATCCATGTTACTATATCGCCATAAGTGCCCAATGGACAATCATTCTACAGAGTCATTATCTTGCCACGTGTAAGAAGCGTTTCCACACGCGTATCACACATCAAAGCAATAATTCTAATTCTGCATTTTTCCTTCTTGCATAAGGAACCTATCAATTCATTTTCGAAGTCAGTGCATAGGAAAATATCCGTCAAATTGTTAATCGCTCCCTCAATAATTTGTAATAAGCGAGTTGTGAATACATTTATTTGACAAAAAATTATTGTGAAATAATCAGTAATTAAAAATAGAAGTGTTAATAATAATAAATAATTTCGAATAAAGGAATCTTTTTAAAAACAAGTTTTTTTCACCAGTAAACTTAACTCCTTGCATGTTTCTAGCTAAGTTTTTAAAATAAACTGCATGTGATGTTTCAAAGTTTTTTATATGTGCAAAACTTCTTGCTGTTAATTATAAATTATTATTTCTCGAGAGTAAGCTAAGCAAGTATTGTAATAAAGTCTGTGTCGATTTTTGAAATAATCTCCGAAACTACCGGATCGATTGATGTCAAATTTTATATGTGTATTTGAATATCATAAATGTAGAGGCTAAACGGTAACCAAACTTTGTCTAATCATCCCCACCAACAATAGGACGACGTCATCTCTAAACTTTATGTTGCTAAATATTATTTAAATTTTATAAAAGATACTCCTGCGCTTGTGTTTATGATTTCGTATTGAGTTTTTACTCAAGACATCCAGATTTTTAAAAAAAATATCAAAATTATTTTAAGGTTATTGTAAAAAAGTAATGGTGTTATTTTACAATTTTGTAGAATTATTATTTTTTAAATTTTATAAAATTACATACTCCTGTGTGTGTTCAGTTTTATCCTATACAATTGAACTTTGAAATTGCAAAATCGATTGCTTTGAAATCCTATAAACGTTTTAAGACTATATCAAGCATGATAAAATTTTATAGTTTAGCGAATAAATGTTCTTTAAATCTATAAAATAACATGCTCCCGCATGTGTGATTTATGAATCCGTGTTGAGTTTACTCTAGACATGCAGACTTTTGGGAAAAAGCTCAAAATTATACATTTTACAACTTAACTTTGAAATTGCAAAATCGGATGCTCTGAAATCTTGCAAATATTTTAATATTATTGGAAGGAAACATTGTTAATTACAATTTGTTCGTCCCCTCCAAATTTGCGCCCCGCAATGAATAATTAATTATACTACTGCTTTTTACTTTATAGAGGTCATCACAAAACGAAAATCGCAGAATTAAATTTTGTAATTTTCCTAGGATGCGGGATTTGTTGGACTATATTTCTGTCGAAAAAACCTTAGACCAATTTTTATTTCCCAAGCGTAAGCGAAGGAAGTATTGTAATCGAGTACGTCAACTGACTCTCTACTTTTACGTTTTCTTGACTTTTCATGACCCCTAGAGTACGAAGAAATAGGTTTTCCGATTCTGCCTGTCTGTCTGTCTGTCTGTCTGTCTGTGTCTGTCTGCCGCACGTCAGGATTTTTATTAAACAGATGATCTCCGAAACTACTGAACCAATTGTTTTCAAATTTTATATATGTATTATGAATATCATGTAGATAGTAAAACGCTAACTAAACTTTGTCTAATCATTCTCATCAATAATGTGATACATAGTAAATACATGGGTTTTAAATTGCATAAAATAACATAGTCCTACGCATGTAGTTTATCACTCCGTGTTGAATTTTTACCCGAAATCTACACATTTTTGAAAAAAAAATGAAAATTATAAAACAACATTTCACAGTTTAATTTTGAATTTGCAAAACCGAATGCTTTGAAATATTGTAGATGTCTTAAATTTATGATAAGCGTGATACAATTGTAATCAAAATATATTTATGTGTATGACTTTACTGCCACTCAATCTCTCACCGCACGTAGTACACGTATATATACATTCATGTCACTTGCTTGTGAGGTTGAAAAAAAAATCACTCAACGTAAGATAGCAATTCAAAAAATTGTAAATAAGTAATATGAAATTATAACACAAAAGTGATACAGTTTATTAAATAAATTACTTAAATAAATATAACAACAAAACAAATAATACTTTGTCATGGCCCTATTACCGTCTACAACCTTACCCACTCGGCTGGACATCAAAACGCATATATTTTTGCTGTAGTTTTCAGGTACAGTAGACGTAAACATTTTGTGCGTTTATGGCTTCACACCAATTTAAATCCCATTATAATTCAATAGGCCGTCACAGCCGGATGTCTTACCGATAACCTACCTGAAAAGAGCTTTTCTGGTAAAAAAAGCACAGGGTAGTACTGTTTCGGCCATCCCTGACACGTGTCATGATTTGCATTTGCTAAGTTTTATGAAGGGTCGGCAGTAAAATACTTTAAACGTCAAAGCCATAAACGCATAATATGTTTACGTCCAGGGTAATGTGTGCCATGCGCCCGTAATGGCCATCAAGAAATCAGTACGTTGGCGTTGCATTTTTTTTACTAACAGATTCCACATATTTTCAGTAGGATTGAGGTCTGAGTTTCAACTTCGTTCACGACGTTTATATCACGATTTTTGAACCACGCTGTTACTCTAAGCAGTATAAACTGGGCAGATGTCCTGTTGGAATATAAATTCCTCCAACCGATGGCAGCGTGAAATTTTCGAAAATCTGCATATAGATGTTGCTGTTTTATATGGAGCATAACGCAAGAACTGCTTATACAAATCCATGCCCAGACATTTGCCGAAAAACGTATATTTTGGTCATTGGTAGCAACCTATCGCTGGTTGTACGGACCATTTTGAAAACTACAGCCGCATATCTAATCGTGAGACGATTGAAACATTTTTTCGCTCGAAAAAACAACTCTGCTTCAAAAAGCTGCGTCTCATGCAAATCCTACCTTGCTTCCTGATGCCGAGGTGTAAGAAGCCCTTTTTTGCAGCTACATGATTTCGCAATCTATTTTGCTTCAGACGAAGTTGCGCGGTTCTGACACCGACAGGAAAGTGGGGAACCTTTAAGCTTCAACAGCTGTGGTAAAGGGTATGTTTCCAAGTTCACTAAGATTTAATCTTCTTCAGGTGCTGAAACACGACGTCTTCCTGAACCTCATCGCTTTCTAATCGTATCATCTTCCTACCATTTTTATTTCCCGACGTAAGCTAAGGAAGTATTGTAATCGAGTCCATCGAGCGACTGGCTATTTTTACATTTTCTCGTTGTGTCATGACCCGTGGAGTACAAAGCATGGGTCTTTCGTTTCCGTCCGTCCGTCCATTCGTTTGTCTGTCTGTCCGTCGTCTGTGTCTGTTTTTGTTACACAGATAATTTCCGAAACTACTGTAGTATATTAGGAATATCATATAGATGGTAAAACGTTAACCAAACTTTGGCTCCTGCACTCGTGGTGTATGAATCCATCTTTAGATTTCACTGGAGACATACAGATTTTTGGAAAAAAAATCAAAATTGTATAAGAAATTTTGGGGTTTAACTTAAATTCGCAAATCATATCTTATAATTTTTCGAAAAATCTGGATTTGTTTATTGTACTTCAAGGGTGAGGGAAGTTCTGTCTAAATAACCTTCGGCCAATTTTTTTTAACTTATAGAAATTCTCTTAGAAAAAATAAAATTCGCAAAATCAAATTTTATAACTTCTCGAAAAACCTGAATATGTTTTATTGTATTTCAGAGGCGAGGAAAATTCTGTCGAAATAACTTTCGACCACTTTTTTTTATAACGGAGTAAGTGGTACTTCTTGGTATTTCCAATATTTCGGATACTTGACTGTATGTCATACGACTGCGATTTAAATAAATAGCTTAGCGGCGATTAGTACTTTTTCCAGCATCTTAAAGCTGGAAACCTGAAGGCGGTTGGAGTTTGTAACTGTATAGCAGCTCGAAAATTAGGAATAACTCTCCATCACAGAGAGCCAAGAGTAGCGTTCGCCTTGGAACACCTTGGAAAAGACGATGCCTTTTAGAGTGGAGTAATATTCTCAGACGAAGAAGTTTTGCAATCTACCCACAATGGTTGACTAAAAGTTTACAGACCCCCAAACACCCGTTTCAATGAGAAATATATTCAAACGACCGGACAAAGGTGTCGCTTTTCGATGAACATGTGGGCCTTGATTTCAGAAGTTAGTGCTGAGCTAATGCTGCAATCATGTAGAAGACAGACTAAATAGTGACAATAATATTAGGATTCTTGCAAATGTTACGCTCCCTTCAGCAGACAGAGCATTTCCAGATCAAAATTTTATATTCCAACATGACAACTCTTCGATTCATACGTCAGGAAGGGCGGCAGCATGGTTAAAGACTCGTAATACATATAAACGTCCTAGACTGACGTACCTATCGAAATATGTATCGAAAATATGTAGGGTCTGTTATTCCGAACGATCCAGCAACAACGTATCGTAATTATGGTAAATCTTTAATCAAAATTTATTCGTTTATCTCCCCCAAAAAAAAGATGACGTCATCTCAGAACTTTGCGCGGAAAAATCCTCATTGAAATATGCAAAATACTATGATCTTGATTTAATCAAGAACGACTCACTTCATTTTCTCGAAAATTTGGAAATACAGTACTGCTATTTTTAGTATTACAATACATTTATACATTTATACATATAAATTAACATACGTGTTTTTGCAAAAATGTAGATGTCATCACAAAATTTCGTAATGGAAGAACTCGCTTGAAGCAAATGCGTAGCACGCTTCTTTACCTTAATTTTAACATTACATAGGTACATATCTTTATTTTAATTTATAAGGGTTATAACAAAAAAATAAAATTTGCAAAATCAAATCCTATAATTTTTTGAAAAACCTGGATTTATTGCACTGTACTTCAGGGGCGAGGGCAGTTCTGTAGAAATAACCTTGGTCCAATTTATGTTAATTGAAATTCTTCGATGAGAACTACAAAATTTTACCTAAACCTTCCCAACATGTTTCCAACTTTCAAATATTAAATCTGCGTATTCGGTAGAAGTTTTGGCGCGAGTGTGAGGTAAATCCGTTATAAATCAGGCTACGCACCGAAAAACGGCCAGTAGGCCAAAGGAATGCGAAAGACAAACGGGACTAAAACTAACAAACACTTCCTACCGGAAAGAATATTTTATCCGTTTTCGTCCGGGAGGAAGGGTGTCCGTCTATTGATTCGGATTAGGGATTACATTATTTATTCTTATTGTATAGCTGACTCGACGAATTTTACCCCGGGAATCGATTACCGAATTTAACAGCAAAAGACAAAAACATTCCAGTTTTTGAAATATGTGAATATTTCAGGAATTTTACACTTTGCCGCATTTTAGAATATGTTCGATAAATAAAATTTTAATATGAAGAGCATTCTAAACATTTTTAGTTGAATTGCACAACGTTGTACAAAAAGAAAACAACAAAAATACTGAAAACAAATTTGAATAAAAATTATAATACATGCATATCAAGGCAAAATAGTATATTATTAGCCAAGGTTGCAGAGCCAAGCATTCTAGACCGAGCGCAAATTAGAACCCGAGACGCGCAGCGTCGAGGGCTCTAAGTGCGAGGTCTAGAAGTGGCTTTGCAACCGTGGTTAATATACTATTTTTTTCACTAGCAGAAACCATAAGACAATAAACTGAAAAATAAACGTTCAATTTTTTGACGCAACGTGATTTTGTTTTGATTTCTAATCAAACTTGATCTAAATCTTCAACACAAAGAAAACCGTTTATACTTGTCGCTGAGTTAATCATTTTATCTTCTACCGTCTACCAACTACCATGCGTATACTCAAGTAATGTTTGTAGCACACATTTGTTCATTTTTTAAGAAATAATCACATCAAACATTGCGTACATAACCTCAATTTTTCTTTTTGAACCCGTGGTAGCAAAAGTTGAATTTGCTACCACTAAATGAGTCGACATTTGCATGCGTCCAGGCTGCTAGTGAAAACTGCGCGTCTCGGGTTCTAATTTGCGCTCGGTCTAGAATGCTTGGCTCTGCAACCTTGGCTAATAATATACTATTTTGCGCTGCCATAGTTGTAATTGACATTTTACGTTGACACGTGGCGTGTCGAAATGGCAATGAAAAAGGATCTAGTGTTGCAAAATACAAACGAGGAATTTAAGCTTTGAAAAAATAAATTGATTATCACAAAGTAACTACTACTAATTGATAATCATGTATCTGAAGTTATTATAACAAAAAGTCGAAATTAAAAAAAAGTGCAATTTAAGTTGTAATCTTAAATAGGGGAATTTGTTGATCAAAATTTAGATTTGTAGTAATTTGACAGTTGACACTGTTCGGTGATTTGGTTTACGTTGTTGACAACTATTATGTTATTACTGTTTGTTAGTGGTTCTTGTTAATTAAAAAAACCGTTTAAACTTGACGTTATTCGCAACCTCACGCTGAATCATAACCACAAGATTCTCTCTGATCTGGAGCCATATATAAAAATGTTTCCACTGGTAAGCATTTCAGACTTCTTGGGCTTGTGTCATTCTGTCGTTTTAAAAACGCTGTTAATTCTTAAAATTTCGAACGATTTACATTATGTTTGATGCCAAGAGTACTTTTCAGAACTGAGTATATTGTCCACAGTGTGGCTGCTTTCATAATTTCCGACTTAATTTGGAAATAAACCAAGAGCGTCGTTTCAGAAAATTCGCATATTTTATTTTCTTCGCACCACTTGATGAATTTTTGATATTCGGCTTCATATGGATTTGCGGATTTTGCAGGCAACAAATTTGCAGTTGCTTTATCTGCAATTTTCTGAAGACGTGCACGAATTTCCATTTCAACTTTGAAATTCAAAATCTAGCCCGGACAAATTGACAGATTGGTATTTGACGTATTTGGTGATAAATTCAATATCAACATAATTTCGGTTCAGTAATATTTATTCTTTTAGCGATTGAAAAATTTTATTTTTTCAAAAAGGCAGCGCAAAAAATATTGTATGATACTCGTGTGAAAACTCCATTGCATTACTCACTTACATACAGCGCTCGACTGCGTCTCGCGCATAGATTTTAACCTTATACTCTACTAGATGCGCAACTGCGTCGCGTAAAGTGAAGCCTATGGCGGCCATTTGTCAAAGAGGCAAAATACTGTACAATCGTATTACGGTAATGGTGAAAGTAAGGGTAAAATATTATTTATTTGTTCTAAGAAAATCAGGTGCACATTTTATTGTTAGCTTGCCAATCCTGACATACAAGAAAAGTACATATAACTTAAAATATACTACAAATGTTACGTTATTGAGGAAAAATAATTAAAATAGTTTTCCAATTCTTACATAAATCAGAAGTCATTAAAATTAAAAAAAAATACCTAAGCAGTAAATACGTGCCAGGACGCACCAAATAATCACTTTCAGTGAAAGGGTCACTACACAATTTACTGGCTTTTGTTGGTGTAATTTTTTTTCTTTTCATTACTCTAACCCACTGTTCCAAGAGCTTGGGGTTAGGTAGTCGGGTATCTAGGTAACTTAATTTAACATCTATGGTCTCGCGCCGTATTCCCGTTCGTAATGCAATGGACCGTTTTCAACACTTGTAACATAAATAACTATTACACCTGGTATTACAAAAATTTGCACTGGAAATGCTTTGTTCGTTTACATTTGTCTCGGTTTAATTTTTTCCCTAAAACCCGTACGATTGGAGCCTAAACCGTAACTCCACCTATCTGGCAAGTGTTGAACCAGAACGGGTAACTAGCCATAAAAAGAATTAATTGGACTACTAAATTTTTATGGCGAAGATCGTAAACGGTGTTACTTTTTCTTTTCCTTGAAGAGAATAATCTTAAAGTAGACCTAAATAAATTACTTGCAGGGTCTTTAAATCATATTTATAATGATATGATCCTGCTTTTAATTTGTTATCCGAACAATTTAGTTCAGCTTTGACACGGAAGATAAACTGTTCCCAATTTAGTTAAGAGCTTTTATACACTCGCAGCAGCAGGAGCACATGCCCAGTTTCATCTGAAAACTCTTTAATGAAATTGCGAGTGTTTAACTATATTTAAAGGTTACATAAACTGCGGAAAAGTCAAATGAATAGACACGTCTGTAATAGGTTTAAAAAGTGTGTGTCACTTATTCTTTCAGCAACAAACTGACTATTTCAAAATCTGATTATACTTAACTGTACACATGAAGAAGAAATTCATAGAAATTTAATAATTATAATTATCTACACAACGGTCAACTTGTTGTTACAAAGTTACAACTTTAGGTGTAAGACGAGGTTTGCTCTCTTTTTTGAAGTATAGCTGACTTTTTGCCTCTATTGGTAATAAATTGTTTAACAATTTCATTTTATTGGGGCAAAAAAGATAATATTAACTATTTTCATATATGTTTTATTACATTTCTTGCGTAAGCAACTAAATAGCATCAAAGCGAAACACGTTCTTAGTAAGCCTCAAACAACACTAATTATAATTTTATTGTGTTTGCATTGTTTCAAGAAAAGTAAATGAATTATTGGTGACGTAATTCATAAAACAGTTACTAGATACATAGAATTTTGACATGATTGGTTTGATAATTTCGGAAATTATCCTTCTAATAATTTCCCAACAAACAGTCGGGATATTATGGACGGCAATTGGTACATGGACTCATGATTCATGAAAATGAAATATCATTGTATTTTGTGGTCCACGAAATATCCAGAAAACATGGAACCTCATTCAAATGATCTGATAGAACATTCGTCAAAATTATCCTATGACACTGTTTTCCTGACCTGACCTGATCTGCTGCTTGGGACGCAAAAATGTAATGTTATTTGCGGAGACTGTTGGTATTTAAGTTTCGTTGATCCGTTTATGCACCCGTTGTCCAGTTTTACCAAATTATGAAAATTTGATTAGGTCGGGCATAACGCCATTATGGAAGACCATTTTCTGCTACATTGCATATTCATCCGATAAACTGCCCAAATAAATTAACACTAACAAAAAGCGAAACGAATTAATGAATGGTAATAAAGGCCTGTTATAGTGTGTAGTAATAGCGGATTAGTTCCAAATTCAACCCCACACAGTTTGCTTTAAAATTAGCATTAATGGAGTTGTTTAAGTAAATGATCGTTCCGGCCGGAAAGGCGATTCTGTTAAGAGGTCATTACTGACACGGTCTTCCTTTTAGATAATACGTTTAAACTTAAAATTTAATTACGGTCCTTAAATTCACAGATTATCTTTAATGTTTATCGGTTCTGGTTCCGCTACTGCAGCGTCCATCGTTTTGTAGCTAAACCGCTGACTAAGGAACAATGTGCAAGATTCCAGAATATGATTTGGAGAATTCTGCAACAAATTTCCTTGCTATCTTCTCGTTGAGCTTTTGTCTAATTTTCTTGATTAACACTTTTGCGAAGTTATCTACCAGTTAGCTGGAGTCAAACGAGAAGATGATTAACTAAATAAAAAGAAAAATACCAATCTCATTAGTTTTACTTTTCGTCAGCTTTGGAAGCAATTTGTCTTAAGCAAATGATGAAACGTCTAGACTCTGGCAGTTCAGACAATTCACTTTTAAATTATCCAGAATTAGGAGAGAAAATTTAATGCTTATTTTCCATCCCGTGAAAAATTCAGATACAATTATCTAAGGCTTTTGTTTTTTAAGTCCTGTGATTTATTCAACCCACTTTTTAAAACGTAGTTATTCTTTCAGTAAATTACACTTTTAAAATGTTAAAATGTTAATTAAAATTGACGAAAAAATAGACAAGTGGCAGTAATGGTTGGTGATATGTAACCCTGTATGTGTTTATTTTTTGTACTGACTTAATAATTCAAACATAGCGTTGTTTAAAATGTTTTCTAGTCTGTTTGTTAAATTTTGACAACTGACTTGATTTTTGATTTTTTTTAAGAAAATGGTAGTGAAGCATGTGATAACACACATTTAAAACGAGCTAAATTAGTTAACAATGTTTCTAGATGATGATACCAACTTCTCGAGCTGAATAGATAGGTAAATGTTGGTTAGTATGTACCTAAAATGCGAAATAAATGGTACGATAGTTTGTCAGAGTGCAGATGCAAACAGGAAACTTGCATTTTCGTATTCTATGGGTTGTGAAATTACAAAAAACATTTCAATATATTCTTGAGTTAATATCAAAGAGTAAAAAACTGTTTTACCCTAAAATGTTATTATTATCAGAAATTGGTCAGTCTGTAAAATTTTGTTTTTGTGGCATTTATTATTTTATCCTTACCAGCAAATCCCATGGATTGAAAAATGACGAACATTATAAAATGCAGTAGTTCGCGTAAAACGAAAAATAGTTAAATGTGGGACGTTCTTAAATATAGAGAAAAAACCCAGGACTTGACATACTTCAAACAATGTCCAGTAAAATTAAATCGTGTTATATGTACATAACACAATAGAAAACATGTACAATTAAAATAAAAGAGTAACATTTTTAGGTTTTAGTTCAATTGGCAAGGCCAACTTCTATATCGATTTGCAATGAGTCAGGGTGCAGGCGACACCAGAAAAATCTGCTCTTATGAGAACAATGAAAAGCCCTTTTTACCATTATGTAAACACGATATCCACCCGAATCGCTTCAATTCCCGCAAAAACCCTCTATTTGTCCTATCCGCAGAATCGCAATGCAAACAGAAAAAGGACAAATATCAGGTCTTACAAACATTTCGGGTTGAAGCGAGAGAAAGTTAAAAACTGATCTTAGGAAACAAGCCGTAGATTCGTCGACAAAAAATCGACAAGTCGGTATTTTTTTATGATTCTCGGGGGTGTTTATGGGTATAGGTAGCTGTCAACTCTAGCTTAACCGCGTCATAAAATGTTTCCTCAGCTAAAAAGTCACGCTACGATATTCCTGCCACTCGAACACTACTAACCGATATTCCGGAGCTCCGGAAGTCGAGCTTTTACAAGTTGTACGTCGGCGCCACTCGTGGTCCTTTTTATACGTTCCGGCTGTTGTTCCAACTCATCTCTATTCACCCTTTGTTTATCCTCTTTATGTATTTTCGCAAAATTCAATATTTCGAGGCTGACAAGAAAATGTAGGTTTGCATGTTACCGGACTTTGGGAGCGATCTTAGAAACAGTCTAATAGGAATAACCGGACGTGTTCGATACTGAAATAATATACTCACAAAGTTTGGAGCTTGCTGAGGGGGCGGAGGGCTTCGATGGGGATGTCGACGAGACCGCAGCCTTGCAAAAGTCTGGAAAGAAACACAAACACGAATTATTTGAGGAAAAACAACGGCCCAAACATGCAACAGACGGGCTGAAAAAACAAAGATAGGCGTTTTGGCAGTTTTAAACTTATTTTCGCGAAACCCTCGAGGGACCTTATCAGCAGTTTTGCCATTACAAGTTTTAGGCAAGTTTGAATATTTTAAATTCAATGTGAATTCGCTAGATGCTAATGCAAAATTACTTATGTTTATTCATGCTTTGTGGATTGAACAATGCAATGTGAAAGTTACATAAGAAAATTCAGCTTAGTACATGCCAAAGTTTTGTCAAATCTATGCTAAAATGAATCACGAATTAATAAATGTCTTGCTCATTACAATATATCTAAAATTCTTTGTTCAAGAGTATTAGTTAAAAGACTGGAAAAGAGTAGGAAATAGAAAAATGGGTTAAAAGTTTTTACAGTAATCTAAAGCATTACCACTATCAAGCTGACATTGTGTCGTCGCAACAGTTGTTTGTATCACAAGACTAGAAACTAGGCTTTTGCAAATACAAGTGAATTCGCAACACGATTTTTACATAAATAAAATTGTTATTTATTATTATCCATATTGTTTTTGACGGTGTATATATTAATGGAAATGAAAGGGTATAAACAACCCTCCACAGCCTAAAATTAATACGACCGGCCCGACGAGCGAGAACAGTGTTGCATTGAGGATATGGGGGCCCACTGGAAAATTTAAGTGGGGCCCTATGTTATTGTACACAGATGTTGTTTGAGTTTATTGTTGCTATTATTATTTTCAGTTTTTTTGGTGCTTTGAAAAAATGATATCGTTTTTCGAATTTTGATAACGGCACCAAGAAAAACAAAGCTAGTAAAAAAATTGTGGAAGGTTATTTTGACAGAACTTTCCTCGGCCTTGAAGTGTAATCAGATACATTCCTCTTCTTTAAAAAAATGTAAAATTAGATTTTGAGGTTTTCGTTTTGTGATAACTGTTAACCTCTATAAAGTGGCATAATTAACATCTCCTGCGCCTTTAAATGTGAAATATATTTAAAACAGATAATTAACACAAAAAAATGTTGACAAACTATGTAAATTTCTCAGTACATGCTCAACTTCGACTGTTTATGTTTATATTTCGACCGAATTCGAGTATTAGCACGTTCAGATTACAAGCATCAGCGGTTAAAAGAAAATGAAATTTGGTTGATTTTGTGTCCTCATCGCAGAGGAAAGGACTAATTAATTAGTTCGTACTCAGTTTTTTTTCCTAAAAACACTAATAAACTTGAAGAAATTCGGCAAAGATGTAAGATACCGGATAAATTTCGATTAACGATTTACCATATTACAAATAATCTTATAATATTTGCATGATTCCACAGCATTTGGTATTTGCAATATCAAAGTTAAATTGTAAAATATTGTTATCCAATGTTGACTTTTTTCAAAAAATCTGGATGCTAGGGATAAAAAAAACCTTTGTTCCGCGGAATTTTAAGATGACGTCACAATTGTTTTTCCTTTTCCTTTCCTATAACCTTAAAACGTTTGCAATATTTCAGTACACTCGCTTTTGCAATTTTAAAGTTAAATTGTAAAATACAATTTTCAATTTCTTCCCAAAAATCTCTATGTCAAGAGTAAAAACTCAACGCGAATTCTAAATTACATATACATGGATTGTGTTGTTGTATAAAATTTAAGAAACATTTGTTCTGCAAAATTATAAAATGACGTCATCCTTTTTTAGGGGGCCATAAAGGAAAACATTTTGATTAACAATTTACCATGCTTACGATAATCTTAAAAAGTTCACGTTTTCAGAGCATTGATTTTTTCCCAAAAAATCTGGATGTCTAGGGTCAAAACTCGACACGGATTCATGAATCACAAGGAATATGCAATCCTATAAAATTAAATATATATAAGATCAAAAATAAGGGGGAAATTAGTAGTAAGTAAAATGGTACGTTTCATCTCACATTTTGTTTTTTAATTTATTATAAGGTACTTCTTCATTTTTTTTTATTTTTTTGTAAAATTCTCAAAGTCAGCGGTTTCTATATGGACCCGCTGAAATCTGGCCGAAATCTTTAGAAATACACAACATTTTTAAAAATAATCTTAAAAATGGGGTGAAATGCATCAAAAAAACTATACGACAAAAATTCAGTTCTTTATGTACAAAAAAGAAATCGTACCAGTAGAAAGTTAGAAAGTAAGATTTACCGATTTCAATTTATAAATTTTCTCTAAAACGTCCTGTAATCCAATCAGAGCCCTTCATGAGAAATTTATAAAAAATTTGGTAAATATAAATTAAAGAACACTTATACATATATAGTTTTTTATGCGTCTATTATATTTTTAGAAATAGTTATTGTATTTGCAATTGCAACATCATGTATGTGAAAAATGTGTTGTATCAAAAAAAGAGAAGTAGACAATACACAAGTATAGACTCATTATATTTTGGATATTTTAGGTAGGATTTATTCGGCAAAATTTTGAGCTGACGTCATCAATTTTTTGGTGGGGATAAACAAATATATTTTGATTAAAAATGTATCATGCTTATCATAAATTTAAAATATCTGCAAGATTTCAAAGCATTCGATTTTGTAGATTCAAAATTAAAATGCAAAATGTTGTTTTATAATTTTGATTTTTTTTTTTCAAAAATCTGGACGTTTCGGGGAAAAATTCAACATGGCGTCATAAACTACATACGCAGGACTATGTTATTTTATACAATTTAAAACCCATTTACTGTGACATCATCACACTATTGGTGGGGATGATTAGACAAATTTTGGTTAGCGTTTTACCATCTACATGATATTCCAGACAGACGGAAACGGGAGATTTCTTTCTTTGTACTGTAGGGGTCATGAAAGGTCGAGAAAACGTAAAAGTAGAGAGTCGGTCGACGGACTCGATTACAATAATCATATAAGTAAAAAGTGGTATTATAAATCTTTAACACAATATTTTGAAATTATAATTTAATAATTTTCCATTATTTTTAATATTTTCGTAAAATGTAAAAAATATGTTTCTATATAAATGCGATTTCATCTTTTGCGAACAAGAATTTATTAATCAGTTTCTCCCCCAGATTGCGTGGATTCGATAATCTGTAGCACGTATTAAAAATTGGACTACCATAGTAAAGGGACCAATGTGTACAAAACATAATAAATTATTTCTGAAATTTGAAAAAAAAAAAAAACTTGAATGTAATTGAAGTATGACTCACTTATTGAGGGAATACAAAATATGTACGTCGAAATAAAATATAACGAGAAGAAAAGACAAAAAAATATAAACAAAATATATACAGAGTGACCCTGATTAAACTCCTTCGTGTTGTATCTCGAAACCGGACAGACATATTGAAATTTTGTAAATGTCATTGATTTTAGCTTGAAGGGTAAAGCTTAATTTAGTGCACTGTAGTATGGGGTCGGCACCAACGTATATCTTTTATTATTATATGTAATTTAAGAAAATGAAAACGTAAAAACATTCAATGAATGGAAATATAAAAAGTCCGCATGTTTTAATATCGGTCTTATAAAAAATTAGATTCAAGGATCAGATACAAATTATAACACCAAGTATAGGCATGTACTTTTGTACAAGTTGAGTGACATTTATCCACTAAATTATTGAAAAAAGCAGCCACTATCTGCAGTTTTCGCAACATCAAGTAGCATAAATATGTCGATGTTAGTACGTTGCACATCATGGAGACCAGGTGACACAACTTTAATAGGTTTCTCGTTCTTTTTAAGAAGTTCTTAACCTCATTTCCGACATCTTGATGAACAACACTTTAAAAACTTGAAGTAGTTAGAGTGAAGCACTTCGTGAAATAGAAAACTGCATTTTTAATGTGTTCTCTCCCATTTCTCTGCCGTAACGAAAAACAATCTTCGTCGTTAAATTTTTGTTTGTTTCGTTGTCTAGAAGAAAGCATTTCTTCAGTGGAAATATAGCAAAGCAGCCGATTCCGCCACTCCAGATTAATATTTATGAGAGTTGTGCAAGCTTTTTACTCCCTGGCACATTGGGCATGATTTAGTGTATATTCCCGAGCGGTTTTATTGTCAACATATTACAGGAGGATGATATTTATTGGTGGCGCGTCCTCAACGTGTTCAAGTTGTAATACATGTCGGGAGTGCGAAGGGCATACTCTGAGCACGGCTCCACGACGTACATTGTCCTGACACGACCTCTCTATGAATTTATGATTTTATATTTTGCCGCTTTATTTACAGTTTATTACGATTTCCGCGTTGCGAACGTGATCTACAGCGTAATCGGAAATTATTGCAGTATGATGAATCGAGTTTCGTACAGGAGGATCTTTAGCTTTGGCGCTTTTGTACCGAAAGAAACAGTGATCGTGGAAGCCGTACGGTGCTTATATACAGAAAAATAAGCCAAGGACAATAACAAAGCTGTAACTCCTATTTTACGGGGGTATTACATCGATGCTCTGAAAAGGAACACTGGCCGTTTGAACGAGCGCTCTATCCTTAGCAAGCAAATTGGATAAATAAATTGAAAAAAATACATTTCTGTTGGATGTTACGTTGCGATATTATGCTGGAGAACGTGACAAAACCGAGATGACAGAAATGGTCAAGAAAGTAAATAATGTGTTGGCACAATCTAGACTGCATTATTCAATATAATGAATAAACAACGGAATATTTGTAATATTTGTGTAGTCATGTGAACTTGTGTTGCACTAAAAAGTTTAGAATTTCGGTTATTTGTATTTAACAGTAACAGTAATTCTGGATATCAAGAAAATTACTGTCGTTATCATTGTTAACACACAGCAGCAACCCTAGACGTTTAGCCGCCCGTGCGCAAAAAATGGCCGCGTTTCACACAACGATAAAAACTTTTCCTTGCTTTTACAACGACAAAACTTCGTACTATGAGGGGCATGGAATTCTGGGCAGTCTGTTCTTGTCATTTCAAAAAATGTCAATGTAAATGCACCTTTAGCGTCAATATGATTGATATTTTGTCAGTGTCAAAATGACAAATACGTCAAACATTAAAAGCGTGGTTATGAGTAGCTAAGGTCTGGTTTAGAAATTTTGACAATTGTATGACCAGTTTTCCGTGTACCCGATGGTACCACCTAAGAAAAATCAGTTGATTAAACAAAATATTAATATATTTACAATGTGTCAACAATTTTTGTTGCAGAATTTTTTGGAACTAAACGAAATAACATACAAAAACATGGACAGTACTAGTCGGCATATGTAAATTCACTGCTTTTAAAAAAAGCAACGCAAAAAAGTATATAGCAGAAAAATCATTTAACTTTTTTTCATATTTTATATTTTTTTTTCATTTCAAAAAAATTGGTCTAAAGAGTTTAGACAGTACTTCCCTCGCTGTCGGAAACTTGACGACTGCATGCCTATTGTGTTTTTTTTTCTCATTACATTTTTGTAGTGGGAATTTAAAAAAAAATTGCGATGACGTCATCAACATTTTTGCAAGGACACGTATATCAGTTGGGATAGATGTAGTGTAATACTAAGAATAAAATTATTATATTCTCAAATTTTCGGGAAAATGAATTGGGTCGTTTTGAATATTGATTTGTAATAATCAATAAAATAACGAAACAATTTACTCACGTATACCTACGTATCAGAGGAACTGAAAATCGTGTATGTATAAACATTCTTAATTTAAGATGACAGGCGTAACAGCATACGTGAGAGTCAAACAGAGAAACTGTAAACAAAACGACCATCGGTTTTATTGCTTCGACTTCCGCTTATTATATAAAACATTGGGTTTTATTTTAATTCTTGACGGTGAAATTCACAATTGGTTGATTATAAACATGTCTATAAAACAAATGCAGGTCTGTAATGTTAAAGTCGATGTAAATAAGCGTGCTACCCTTATGTTTCAACCGAGTTTTTCCTTTAACAAATTTTGTGTCTACCAAATTGGATTGGTTGGGGTGTAATACTAATAATAAGTGTTGCCTTTAATTTAATCAATAAAATAAATTGACTTCATTAATTTTTTTGAACCACCTCTTAAGAAAATCTAAAAAATATGAATGGAATGATAAATCACAAGTACAAACTCATCATATTTTTTGCATTTTAGATAGGATTTATTCAGCAAAATTTAAGGGTGACGTCATCAATTTTTTTAGGAGGGATGAACAAATACATTTTGAACAAGTTTACCATGCTTATAATAACTTTAAAATATTTCCAAGATTTCAAAGCATTCGGTTTTGTAATTCCTGATTAAATCGATAAAATAAATTCACGCATTCATTAATCTTTTTGAGTCACCCTGCATATGCAAATCCAAAAATATGAATGGAATGATAAATCACAAGTACAGACTCATCATATTTTGTACATTTTAGATACGATTTATTCGGCAAACTTTTGCGCTGACGTCATCAGTTTTTTGTAGAAGATAACCAAATATATTTTGACTAAAAATTTATTATGCTCTTTATAACCTTAAAACATCTGCAAGATTTCAAAGCATTCGGTTTTGTAGTTCCTGATTAAATCAATAAAATAAATTTACGCATTCATTAATTTTTTTGAGTCACCCTGTATATGCAAATCCAAAAAATATGATTGGAGTGATAGATCACAAGTACAGGCTCATCATATTTTGTACATTTTAGATATGATTTATTCCACAAACTTTTGAGCTGACGTCATCAAGTTTTTGGAGGGGATAAGCAAATATATTTTGACTAAACATTTATTATGCTCTTTATGACCTTAAAACATCTGCAAGATTTCAGAGCATTCGGTTTTGTAGTTCCTGATTAAATCAATAAAATATATTTACGCATTCATTAATTTTTTTGAGTCACCCTGTATATGCAAATCCAAAAAATATGAATGGAGTGATAGATCACAAGTACAGACTCATCATATTTTGTACATTTTAGATATGATTTATTCCACAAACTTTTGAGCTGACGTCATCAAGTTTTTGGAGGGGATAAGCAAATATTTTTTGACTAAAGATTTATGATGCTCTTTATAGCCTTAAAACATCTGCAACATTTCAAAGCATTCTGGTTAGCAGATTAAAAATTAAATTTCAAAATGTTGTTTTATAATTTTGATTTTTTTTCCAAAAATCTGGACGTTTCGGGTGAAAAGTCGATTCAGAGTTGTAAACTACATGTGTAGGACTATGTTATTTTATACAATTGAAAACCCATTTACTATGTACAATTTTGAAGTGACGTCATCGCATTAGTGGTGGGGATGATTAGATAAATTTTGGTTAGCGTTTTACCATCTACATGATATTCTTAATATAAGTACAAAATTTCACAACAATCGGTCGAGTACTTTCGGAGATTATCTGTCTAATAAAATCCGGGACAACAGACGGACAGACGGACGGACAGACGGACGGACAGACGGACAGACAGACGGAAATGGGAGACCTATTTCTTCGTCTTCTAGGGGTCATGAAAGATCGAGAAAACGTAAAAGTAGAGAGTCGGCCGACGGACTCGATTACAATACTTCCTTTGCTTACGCTCGGGAAGTAAAAATATATAAAATAGCTTTATTAGCTTCACTGTTTAAAATTCATAAATCATTGCAATTTTACTTAAACAAAAAATTGGTCTAAAGAGTTTAGACAGTACTTCCCTCGCTGTCGGAAACTTGACGACTGCATGCCTATTGTGTTTTTTTTCTCATTACATTTTTGTAGTGGGAATTTAAAAAAAAATTGCGATGACGTCATCAACATTTTTGCAAGGACACGTATATCAGTTGGAATAGATGTAGTGTAATACTAAGAATAAAATTATTATATTCTCAAATTTTCGGGAAAATGAATTGGGTCGTTTTGAATATTGATTTGTAATAATCAATAAAATAACGAAACAATTTACTCACGTATACGTATCAGAGGCAACTGAAAATCGTTTATGTATAAACATTCTTAATTTAAGATGACAAGCGTAACAGCATACGTGAGAGTCAAACAGAGAAACTGTAAACAAAACGACCATCGGTTTTATTGCTTCGACTTCCGCTTATTATATAAAACATTGGGTTTTATTTTAATTCTTGACGGTGAAATTCACAATTGGTTGATTATAAACATGTCTATTTCACATTCGCGGAACCAAGTGAGCGCATAAAACAAATGCAGGTCTGTAATGTCAAAATCGATGTAAATAAGCGTGCTACCCTTATGTTTCAACCGAGTTTTTCCTTTAACAAATTTTGTGTCTACCAAATTGGGTTGGTTGGGGTGTAATACTAATAATAAGTGTTGCCTTTAATTTAATCAATAAAATAAATTGACTTCATTAATTTTTTTGAACCACCTCTTAAGAAAATCTAAAAAATATGAATGGAATGATAAATCACAAGTACAAACTCATCATATTTTTTGCATTTTAGATAGAATTTATTCAGCAAAATTTAAGGGTGACGTCATCAATTTTTTTAGGAGGGATGAACAAATACATTTTGAACAAAAGTTTACCATGCTTATAATAACTTTAAAATATTCCCAAGATTTCAAAGCATTCGGTTTTGTAATTCCTGATTAAATCGATAAAATAAATTCACGCCTTCATTAATTTTTTTGAGTCACCCTGCATATGCAAATCCAAAAATATGAATGGAATGATAAATCACAAGTACAGACTCATCATATTTTGTACATTTTAGATACGATTTATTCGGCAAACTTTTGCGCTGACGTCATCAGTTTTTTGTAGAAGATAACCAAATATATTTTGACTAAAAATTTATTATGCTCTTTATAACCTTAAAACATCTGCAAGATTTCAAAGCATTCGGTTTTGTAGTTCCTGATTAAATCAATAAAATAAATTTACGCATTCATTAATTTTTTTTGAGTCACCCTGTATATGCAAATCGAAAAAATTTGAATGGAATGATAAATCACAAAAAGAGACTCACCATATTTTGTACATTTTAGATAGGATTTATTCAGCAAAATTTTGTGGTGACGTCATAAATTTTTTAGGGGGGACGACCAAATACATTTTGATCAAAAATTTACCATGCTTATGATAATTTTAAAATATCTTCAAGATTTCGAAGCATTCGGTTTTGTAGTTCCTGAGTAAATCAATAAAATAAATTTACGCTTTCATTTATTTTCTTGAATCACCCTGTATATGCAAATCCAAAAAATATGAATGGAGTGATAGATCACAAGTACAGACTGATCATATTTTGTACATTTTAGATATGATTTATTCGGCAAATTTTCGAGCTGACGTCATCAAGTTTTTGGAGGGGATAAGCAAATATATTTTGACTAAACATTTATTATGCTCTTTATAACTTTAAAACATCTGCAAGATGTCAGAGCATTCCGTTTTGTAGTTCCTGATTAAATCAATAAAATATATTTACGCATTCATTAATTTTTTTGAGTCACTGTATATGCAAATCCAAAAAATATGAATGGAGTGATAAATGACAAGTAGAGGCTCATCATATTTTGTACATTTTAGATATGATTTATTCGGCAAACTTTCGAGCTGACGTCATCAAGTTTTTGGAGGGGATAAGCAAATATATTTTAACTAAACATTTATTATGCTCTTTATGACCTTAAAACATCTGCAAGATTTCAGAGCATTCGGTTTTGTAGTTCCTGATTAAATCAATAAAATATATTTACGCATTCATTAATTTTTTTGAGTCACCCTGTATATGCAAATCCAAAAGATATGAATGGAGTGATAAATTACAAGTACAGACTCATCATATTTTTACAGTTTAGATAGGATTTATTCGGCAAACTTTCGAGCTGACGTCATCAATTTTTTGGAGGGGATAAGCAAATATATTTTGACTAAACATTTATTATGCTCTTTATAACCTTAAAACATCTGCAAGATTTCAAAGCATTCGGTTTTGTAGTTTCTGAGTAAATCAGTAAAATAAATTTACGCATTCATTAATTTTTTTGAGTCACCCTGTATATGCAAATCCAAAAAATATGAATGGAGTGATAGATCACAAGTACAGACTCATCATATTTTGTACATTTTAGATATTATTTATTCCACAAACTTTTGAGCTGACGTCATCAAGTTTTTGGAGGGGATAAGCCAATATTTTTTGACTAAAGATTTATGATGCTCTTTATAGCCTTAAAACATCTGCAACATTTCAAAGCATTCTGGGTAGCAGATTAAAAATTAAATTTCAAAATGTTGTTTTATAATTTTGATTTTTTTTCCAAAAATCTGGACGTTTCGGGTGAAAAGTCGATTCAGAGTTGTAAATTACATGTGTAGGACTATGTTATTTTATACAATTGAAAACCCATTTACTATGTACAATTTTGAAGTGACGTCATCGCATTAGTGGTGGGGATGATTAGACAAATTTTGGTTAGCGTTTTACCATCTACATGATATTCTTAATATAAGTACAAAATTTCATAACAATCGGTCGAGTACTTTCGGAGATTATCTGTCTAATAAAAATCCGGGACGGCAGACGGACAGACGGACAGACGGACAGACAGACGGAAATGGGAGACCTATTTCTTCGTCTTCTAGGGGTCATGAAAGATCGAGAAAACGTAAAAGTAGAGAGTCGGCCGACGGACTCGATTACAATACTTCCTTTGCTTACGCTCGGGAAGTAAAAACATTTTCTGACTAATGTTCGCTAGTGCAATTTTACGTAAAATTTGTTAAAATGTTGGATTGGATTGTTCAGAAAAGCATAATAAATGGAATAATTTCATGAGAAATATTTTGATGCTTCATTAGTCATTACATAGTTTAAACGCAGGGAATGCTTTAAGAAAACATTAATTTACAAAAACAAATAAAACATTTCAAAAGTAATAGATACTACACTTTGTCGAGAATTTTGTTTTCAATTTTTTAGTAAAATAAAAATTCAGATAAATTAAAAAAAACATATGACCAGTTTTTTCTATTGCTGTCTATCAATTATTTCAATGTGTATACATATTATTCAAGGTGTGCCCTTTTAGCTAACTCACGCTGTATATTAGTAATATGTAGATATATGTAGATGCTGAAACGCTAACCAAAATTTGGCTAATCATCCCCCCACAACAATTTGATGACGTCTGCTCATTATATTGCGTAATTAACTTTATGTACATTTTAAAAAATACTATATTGTTACGAAGTAAACCCATACGCCGCCTCGGCATTTACGACGCCAATGGCTTTTATAGCATGTACGGCGATGAACGGTGACTCATCATCAGTGACGACGGCGTTCGAATAGAGAAAAGCCTGGAAGCGATTTGCCGGAAATCTAGAAGAACAATCTCGAGAGTGGCGATCGCGAACTCTTTAGAAGAACGCACGGCGATTAAATAGGGACAACCGTCGGGAACGGGTCGACGGTCGATGAGAGAATTAGAGTCTAGTCAAATCCATTTCAGTCGAGTTAAGATGAGTCGGAATTATTTTGTACATAATCGCTGTATAGCTAGCCGTGTAAATTAGTATTACTGAGAAGTGAATTGCTGAGTTTTACAAGTACAATTTATTACAATTATACGGATACTGATATCGTTTTATTTTTTATTTAGTTTACAACTTTCAAATAATCTGCTTTCAGTTTACTTATTGAAATAGGCATAGGTTGAAGGGCGATTTTATCCCCTGACCCCTCCTTTAAGGGTTTATAGTCAGTGTGAGTTGGGTGACGAACAAATTTTAACAGAGTTAGTTCGCAACATTTCGTAGGTGGTGCGAAACTGAAAATTTTGTGCACGCAGTGCATCTTTTTTGGAAAAGTGGCCATAGGGACTCCCATATTAAATTTTAAATCCCATATTATCTTTTGTTAGAGTGAAAAAATAGAGACGATTTTTATGGTGCAAATAGCTTTAGGGCTCTACTTTAATTTCCACTGGCACTTTTTGCACTGAATTGTTAATTTGTGCTTTAAAAAGTAAAATTTTGGTTAAAAAAATGTAGGTACATCGTAGAAGGTTTTGATGTACGATTTTGACTTTTGACATTATAATTTTATTTTAATCATTAAACACCTTTATCGCAGTTTTTAATAAAAGAAAAAATAAAAGAGAATTATATCTAACTATATTTGATATCCTCGACGGAGACAACCTGTGTTTTATAAACTTGGCATAAAATGTTTGAATTGTGCTCTTGCCGAATGTGAGAAGATGTGAGAGAATGCTGGAGCAAAATTTTGCACAATTTCTCTTGTCGATAAGTCTTTAATATATCCGGTGAACATTTTCACTTTTTTATTAACTGTGTAATTTCGCTCAGTGAAAACCAGTAATTGAACGAGTTATCAAATTTTAGAAATGTGAGGTAAATGTATATTTTTACATGGCAGCCTACAATAATAGCGACAAAAATACCCAAATATATTTTTTAAGAAATATTCTTTACTTTAAAGCATAACTTTTAATAAAATCGAAAAAAGATGATCAAAATTATATCCAGTAAAAATTTCAACTCTGAATTTTTACTCAAAGATAAGTTAACATGGGGTAAAAAAATTAAACATGGTAATCCCTGTGGCCGTTTAAAAAAATGTACTGAATGTGTACACATATTTGTGAATAGCAATCGAAAATAGAGACTCGATTTTAATTTGTACCTACGGCAGACAATTCGTCCATATTTTGTAATGAATGTATGTTTGCTCCTGGAGTACTTATTTGGATAATAAAGTTACGTAGAACGTTGACTTGTCACTTAGAAATATAATTAGTACGTACAAAAAGAACCGCATAATATAGGTAGAACACATGTAGAAAATACAGTAACCCTGCAAAATCAATTATCATTTTAGAAATAATGTTTCCGGTGTTCTAGATTTAGAAATTCAAAGAAAACTACTTTAAAACTAGACCGGTAGGATGTTTGTCCACATATGTTCGCAGTGTGGTACATTTTTTTGAAATAATTTTTCATCCGTCACTTGAGTCTTCAAAGTGGAAATTCCGTGAGTCTTTATCAGCGTCACAGTTAAAAATAATATTGCTTGTTATCAATTTTCACATTTAAATATAATTGTTAGGTGGCAAAAGAACAAAAACTCGATAATGTAATAGATCATTCATTGATTTGCAGTCGGTTTCGCTGAAACGCACGAAAACTGATGGAGAGATAAGACTGATATTAAAAGTGCATGAGGCCACCAAAAAACTTCCACCAAATAATTTTTCTCAACATGGTTAGAACTGAGTGACAGATCGCTGTGTCTGTGTTTCCCCAACAAGTTTATTTGACATTGATAAAAAATGCTGAAAATCAATGTGTTCTCGTTGACACATGATGTCGTTCAATTCAGGATTCTATATTTTGAAGATTATTTCCTTCAAAAAAATCCAATGAAATCGTTTACAGTTCTGCATGACGACCAATCAGAATTGAATTTCAGCGATAATTTTCACTAGTGCAAATTATGCAAATTATCGATAATTTGCACTAGTATAAAATTATCAGATTTGACATTTAGTTGGAAATTATAGGTAAATAATACGGCTAATTTCATTTTTTTTTTACAAAAGGTAGATTTCACTTTGGAAATGTATGTATAATAATTATTATATGTACAATTAACGAAACTTTTACCTCCTAACTTTTGTCTTGTATACACGAAGACGACGACCCCCGCATTTTATCTATTATACTGCAGACCTTTTGGGACAGTGTTCCATAGAGGTGTATTTCTCTCAAAAACATACACTTTTGCCACACAAAATTGTTCAAATTGCTTCCATGGATATTCTTTTGATTTTTTATTGTGAACTGGAGTCAAATTATGTATTTCCACATCGATTTTGTTCGAACAGATTTCGCCAAACCGACCGCGACGCATTTTTACTATTCACTGTTTACGTTGTCATGCAAAAAGTTGCATAGATAATAAAGATTTACAAAATATTTGATTTTTCATAATTTTTGCCTAAATTACGTTAACCTTTTAATTTTATTGGAATACAACGTTAAATGTACATTTTTTTCCAGGAAATAATCTGCAAAATATCCGTTCGTGCAAATCAAATTGTCTGCTAATTTTCTCTCGTGAGCATTCGGGCACTAGAGGAAATTAAAATTGTCGACAATTTAACATGCACTCAGGAAATTAGTATTGATAATAATAATTAATCTTACTGATTTAAGTTTTTAATAAATGAATTTTTAGTATTAAGTTAGTATTAGACAAAACTTAGCCACTACATTTAAGTGTCAAAACAGAGTGACACAAGTGGAAGATATAATGTGTTAACCTAAATTTTTGCCACATTGTATTGTGGCTAAATCCATGTCTATGTATAGCTTATAATGTACGAATCCTCCGAAAATTTTGACGCAAATGACGTTTTTTTGTCGTTAAGTTTTATCTACGACTTTATATAAGGATAACTTGTGTAATAAATACTAACATTTAAAATACCTTACTTATTATTCATTTATAGGTACAAAACAGAAACATGTTTCCAATTGACGAAAGGCAGCTGCGTTCTTTTTGAATTAAGTTTGCACAGACGGTGATTTCACGATTAGATTGTTGTCATTAATTTGGAACGAACTTCAAATGTTAAACTTTTAAAGGCTTTAAGAATTTACAAACTGGAAAAGTTACATTCGGAGCGAAAATTTTAATTGTACTCTGTGAACGTATTCTTGTAACTTTAAAGCCGTTGGTTCATTAGCGTCACTTTATTTTTAATTGAATAATGTGTGGCGACTTCCCTTGAACTATCGGTAATTGTTTATTCAACTTTTCATAACGGAAAAAAATGCAAATTTGTGGAAATATAATTAAAACAATTTCTGGAAAAGTGATACCAATACTAAGAATAATTAATTTAACCCAATGAAAATGTAAAACGAAACACTAATGACTATATATTTTATCGAGTCACTTTATTTGTACTATCTACTGACAAAAAAATTATGAGCATAACGAGATAATTACATATTGTATTTTAAAATTCACGTAATGCCGCCAATTTTATATTTTTGTTTTTACTATAGCTCTAGTAAATGATTTCATCTTATGTGTGAATCGTTTGTTATGGTCTTAAAATTTCGTTACAAAACTGTACAGCTCCAAGTACTTATTTTTCAATCTCCAATCAAATAATTTTTGATCAACTTACCTGAAAACGCATAGGATTTATAAAAAACCGCACTAACGCTATTTTTAACGTCTGTAATACTTTATGGAGAGAAAAAGAGATACGGAAAAGAGTCTCTTTTCTTTGTCTCTCTATAAAATATTGTGATGTAAATATCGAAAATAACCTTATTGCGATTTTTTGTGAACCCTTATATTGTAAGAAACTTTCATTCAACTTGGAATAACATCACAACGTCGCAAGATAATTTCAAAAACAAATTATAATTATATTACATAAAAGCTAATCAGAAATGTGTAGGTACATGTGTTCTATTGAATAAAACCAAGTTGTGTGTCCATAAAACAAAATACCATGTAATGTACAGTTGAAAATTTTACTGTATGGAACTCAAGGAACTGTACAACTACGGACTTTGAATTTTTTTTTCATTTTCTAACAATTAATGAGATCAAGGAACGCGCACTTAGTGACACCTGTACATATGTACTTACCTCTTGAGTTGGAGTCTATTACTATTATTTGAATCTATGTATATAACATATTGTAGTTTACTGAAATTCACATTTCGGTATTAAAATAGAGTAGGGGAACGAGGGGCTTGTTGTAACAGTTTTTAGGAAGACAATATATTTTGGTATTTATTAGCTGTTTGACCATTATAAAAGTATCTGTCGGTAGTCTAACTATTCCCCTACTGGACTGAACAGGCAAAAGGTCAAAATTGTTCATATTCACTTCATACCAGGCATTTTCTTAAAAAAAGTGCACTGTTACAACTTGCCCCGTGTTTCATTATTTGTGTTGAAGAGGATTAATACCAAGTTTTAAAAAAACATCGCCTCAAAATTTACAATAGAAATATTTTTCGCACCTCCTTAAGGGTTCTGTCTCGGAAAATGCTTAAATACGTGTTTCATTATTTGTGTTTAAAAGCACTAATACCAAGTTTCACGTGAACATTTAAATTTTCAATAAAAATATTTTTCTCACACAAATCTAGCCATCACATTTCACCCCTTTAGGTGTTGAATCTGGAAAAATGCTTAAATACGGGTTTCATTATTTGTGTTGAAGAACATTAATACCAAGTTTCACGTAAAAATTTTAATTTATAGTAGAAATATTGTTCCTATACAAACTTAGCCGTCCAAACTTAGGCACCACTTTTTACCCCCTTAGGGGTCGAATTCCGAAAATGCTTAAATAGGTATTTCCTTATTTGTATCGAAGAGAATTAAAATGTACCAGGTTTCACGTAACGATGTAAATTTACAGTAAACATATTGGTCCTATACAAATTTTATCACCCCTTTTTAACCCCCTTAGGAGATGAATTTCGAGAAATCCCTTCTTAAACGATGCCTCCAGTATAAAATGAACATTCTCTCCAAATTTCAACTTTCTAGCATTAGCGGTTTGGGACTGGGCGTTGATGGTCAGTCGGGACATTGCCTTTTACTTATACCGGCTGTCTGGAAAATGACGGATTAACTCTTCAGTACGTTATATACCGGGGTTTCGGGAGTCCCAAAAAAATAATAAAAAAATTCTTGATAATGCAGATAACGAAAAAAACGTGATTTTATAAAAGTAAAATTGGCAACACTGTACACACCTAATGCGTGAATAATAAGCATTCACGTTCGGTAGAAGTGGCTGACAGAAATTTTTCTGTGGTTAAGTTGCAATCTTAAGATCACTAGAAACTAAAGATTGGTATCAACTGTCTAATTTTCTAATTCAAATGTCAAATCTGACTTGTGTGGAAAAAAACAAAGTTTTTCTAATTTTAACACGCTTCGTTTCAAGAAAATCCTTAAATACAGCGTGGAAACAATTTCCACAAAAGTAGTCACAAGACAGCCCATTTTAAAGGAAAAGAGACAAGAAATATTTCGTGGTTATCAAAAAATTACAGAGAAAAGGGACAATGCTTGGGTAAAACGGAAACAGTTAAACTGGTGGCAGAAATATTTTCCGTAAAGTTCGCTGGTGTTGTCGAGTGCTTTCCGAATTTTAAAATAATACCAATACAATGGCGCCGGTGCCGTTAATTTTATAATCAGAATCAGAAAGACGACTGCGCAGATTTATATACATACACCTCCATACTTTATTGGTTCCGCTCTACAATTGGTTTTTAAGTTTTATAATATAATCGTTATTGTTTTGTAAGAGGGAAAACACTCGGCTTTGAGAATAATTGTACGTAATACACGTATAAATTTAGGTTTCCGAAGGCAAAGTTTTTCACATTTTAAACACGTTATACCGTAGCTACCACGCTACCAGAATCAAATTACTAGGGCGGTATTTCCAATTGCGTGATGGTGGTGAAGATTTACTTTTCATTTTCTTGAATGAGACATGGATATACCAAAACGGATCTATGGTAAAATTGTGGATCCATGATGACGACATCAAATCTTGCCCTCCTAAAAAAACTAGTGAAGGGAAAAGATTCACAATTTTACATGCGGGTTCCTCTTTGGGCTTTTAGAGGGATGTGATTTTCTCCTTGATTCAAAAATAGATTCAGCAGATTACCACAAAACCATCACATTTTCGATGTTTGACATTTACTTACTTACATGTCACATTTTTGATACCTACTTTCTGACGTTCCAGTTATACATTATACACTAGAACAATTATGTCCGCAGTTACACAGCTTAAAAAAAAAAGTTACCAAATCTAGTTACATCTACCGAACGTGAATTCCTTATACCTCCGGCTTACTTTCTGGTTTCCTAGTAACGATGGTGACTGAAATTCACCTTCGCTTTATATCAGGCAAACATTGTTGTCAAATGCAAATTTATCAAGTTATTACAAAAACAACACAGCCATATCTTTGTGCATTCTAACTGAAATGGTAATTAAACATGGTCATGGGCGAGAAAAATATTAACTAAAAGTTTTACTACTAGTTATTCCGATAATGAATGAGTGGTTTAGTTGTTAAACGTAGCAAAAGAAGCAATTTTAAAATCATCATAACTCACCCAAAATGTGAGAAGGATTTTTTTTACTATTTTTCCCAGACTCACCAGTTGATTGTTAAGAGTGTAGCGGAGAGTTAATCCGCCATTTTCCAGACACCCGGTATATAAAGATTAAGATTCGAAAACAGTTATATGAGTCTAAAGTTGTACATTTCTTTAAATAGCCTTCATTAATAGTATTAAGCATTAGTACCACTAAAACCGTTACCTTGTGTGTATTGTTGAATATTTTATTTGTTCCTCACTTTGCAATAACTATTATAAATTATTAAAAACTCCAGAAATTTCGATATTTGAAAAAAATCATACTTTAGATGTGTTGCTTTGAAAACGTACGTCACATATGACTGCAAGTTTGTTGCTGCAAAAATCTTCAACTTTGGATGTTCGGAGCTGTAAAAATTATATTGACTAGCCAGATAGCCGCTCACCAAATTGATGACGTCATCTCAAAATTTTGACGCATAAGTCGTATCGAAAATGTGCAAAATACATATGATAAGTCTATACTTGTGGTTTACCATTCCATTCATATTTTTTTGAATTGCTTATACAGGATGACTCGAAAAGCTAATGAATGAAGCAATTTATTTTAATGATTAAACCTGGAACGGCTTACTCCATTTCCTGAAAATATAGGACTACAATACTGTTATTATTAGTATTACATTACTTATCCAAAATGATATACATGTCCTTGCAACAATGTTCATCATGTCATCACAAAATTCTGTAGAAAAAACTAAAACGTTCCAATTTTCAAATATCGTTATTTCAGTTTTTGCAAATAGAATACCCGGTATTATTACTGCATCTTACTATATTTTCTCTTCGCTCTCTTTCAATAAGTTGGTGTCTCAAAAAAGTAAAAATTCAATTCACAGTATCAATTTTAAATATAAAAAAATACTTACCAAAAATAAAAAGTCAGAATTATATGCAGTAATAAAATACAGGGTGTTCTATGTGAAAAACTGAAATGTCTATATTTAAAAATTTTTATATTTTTTTATGACTCGTATTTTAAGACTCATTTTTATTTATGCCGCAACAAGGCGCGAACATTTATGTACGTCTTTAGATTTTAACAATAACCCTATCGTGATTTTTTGTGATCTTTCTCTTGCTAAAACAATTCAGGAAAATTGGAATAACGTGGCAACGTCGCGTCAGAATGTCAAAAATAAGCTGTAATTATAAAGCCCCACATGTTCGTCAGAATATTTAAAAATATGTAGGCTGTCGAATTTGAAAACAAAACACTGGTATAGTTAAAAATAATGTGTGGTCCGTAAAGAACTGCACAACATTATTCTTTGGCTTTGTTTTCTATTTCTAATAATTAATGAGATATCAATAAGAGGACGCGCTTAGTGACATTTGTATACATACATTTCATTAGTTTGTTTTTTGTTTATTAACTTCATGACAGTTGTATCTGAAAATAAGTGACACCGCTATTAAAAAATAGCAAAGTATTCAGTATAAAGCTAAAACAAACGTGTTCTTTTAAAAATATAAAAGAATGTATGTACCTACTTAGCTCTTCCGCAAACTGCAAAATTCAATTTTCTATGTAAATATCTTACACTTGTGTCGCTTCTCTTGAATTTTAAATATTTAAATACTTCCGCAAGCTTCTTGCATTCTTGACTACATTCAAATTATTTGCTCTAAAGGATAGAAAAATACATAATTTAAGCATAGGTACATAGCTGTGTGAATATTATCAGATCGTTTACTGATGATTATTATCTTTGTTTCCATCGTTTTTATAATTTGAACTTGTAAAATTTATTACAGTGACAACAAAATTTGAAACAAGTTAATACAAACAATCTTTTATTTATTGGGTTTTTGGCTTGTTGAATAATCAGTCTGTATCGATCAAGGGTGTGTTAAACTATGAAATTAGATTATAATCGCCTCCCAAATCGTCAAATGTCGTCATCAACGTAAGTTAAAAGTAGTAATATATTAATGTTTAAATGCATTAATGGAAGACAAATACTGGGCTTACAATGACATTATATCAATCCATTTATTATAACAAGGAATCTTAATAACAATATTTTGTACAATAATAATAAATCATTAGAAGTATTAATACGAAAATGATTTATTTTTTAGATGTTTCTAACAATATATAAAAAGAACTGACTAAATTATAAGGAGCACTTATCAAAGAGTAATTTTTTCTCAAATTAAGTAACCTTTGAGTAACAAACGTCTAATCGATTTTGATAGCATCTAATTCCTTTAATCCCCACCTGTTGATTCTCTGACTATATTTTTATTACGTTCACTGAATTGGCCACACAGGTGGAATAACGACCATTCACGCATTTCAGTTCCAGCAGTAAATATTTTTGTCACGGTTATAAACCTCTCTAAAGATGAAATATAATCCGACATATATGATCCGTCAACGTTACAATGAAAATAACCCAACCATAAATTTTTTCGAAAAACTCAACGGATTAGAAAACACAAAATGTAAAGTTAATGGGAGTGGAAGCTGGCTTGTTTTTGGTAGATTTATTTAATTGCCGTTCTTCATACTCCCCTGATTCCGGGTCTGATTTAATTTGCAAGTGAATACAAATTAAAGGACCTGATAATGAATTGTTGGAAGTGGAAAGTGAACCCAAAGCTGTCGTCCACACGTTAAACGAAAAATCTGGCTTTTACCTAACGAGCATAAATTTATTTTTAGTGTTACTACAGTTAAATAAATGAAAGAACAGAGGATACATATAAGAATGAATGTATTCGGGCAGGAAGTGATATTATTTACAGCCACTCAGAAAAATTTGTTTAGTTTATTCCTTTACGAAGAAATAAAAGGCGAAGGCTTTTCTACATGTCGCCATAATTTGAACTAAAAAATTCGCTTTTCAAGTCTTCAAGTTTTCACAACTAGTGACGAAATATTTTACGTAACTGGTTACAATAGCTTTAGCTTTTCCTCTGTGATTCTGACACCATATTTTTTAATTCATTCGTAGTTTAGATTTTTTAGCAACAAAGTGCTTATTTGTTGTACACATTTTGCTTGAAATAGTGAACGACAAAAAACATTGTTGATACTGTAATTGTGCTTACGTGTTCTCATCCGAACACTCTTCATTATGCAACTAGGTAGTAGTGTAACGTATTCGTTTCCATCCATAAATTTAAAATTTTAAACCGACTACATCCTCGAAACAACGATCATATTTTCTATTGCTACCAGTGGTCACAATTAACTTGTTATTATTGCTTTGTGCGCGACAAGCACACAACATAGATATTTTCAAGTAAATGTACTAACTATTTTAGGAGTTATTTGTATTTCTGTAGCAAATGTATAAAACAAAGTGTTGCAAACTAGGAACCCCTTCGTCGTTCTCGAGAGAATTATTTGGAGTTTCACACTTTACGCGGTTCAATCGATTAAAAGTTGGAATAGTTTCTACCATGCCGTCGTACACGTTGTTCACGGGCACGCTAGCTATTAATCTGTCTTTGTACAGAGTCCGAGCATTTGCCGTCAAACTTCCGAGGAATTACCTCAGGAGTTCCTCGAGGTTGGAGCCAGTGAGCTCTTAGCCAATCTCAACGTCACCTTAAAAGCCACCACAGTTCAAATGTGGACGGTCACATATTCGGCACCACGGTCGTTACCGATGCGAAAGCGACCTTGAGGGATCAGTTATCACTAGAGAGCGGATTTCTGTCGGGCTAGACAAGGCCAAACTCGGTACGGCTCGTACGGGATGGGAATTCATTGCAGTTACCGGCTGCACTTCGTTTATTTGAGATTAGAATAACGCTGCTTCGTTGCACTCTGCTGTTAATTCCAGTTCTCATTTAGTTAGCCTTTTGATTAATAAATCGTTAATTGTATTTATGGAATCAAGTGACAATTAAATTCAGTGATTACCTATGACCCGCTACTGAGTCCCGGCGATGCAGCGCGTCCCCACTAAAATCGTGACGTAGCCCGACAGAAATCCGCTGTCTAGTTATCACTAAGGAGATCAGTTTTAGGCCAGGCGCCTGCCACCACTTTCCGTCAGCAGCGTCCGCTCTTATTGCTTCGCTTCGCCCGTCGGTGCACCGATATGTATGTTAATAAATCTTGCATTTCGCCGCGCGACACTGGAGTGGCAATGATAATGAGGAGTGGGAGTTATAACCGCGTCCTTGAACTATTTTTGCATCTCTCTAGTTATCACTATCAGCTTTCGCACCAAGGTAACTAGTGATAAGCGTAAAATTTCACAGTTGTACGTTAACCATGTTTTCAGAAAGTCAGTAATTTTATTAGTCGACACAAAAGACATACTGTTTTTCTCCCATTCTTTTAATAACCACATCTGACTGCAGAAGCAATTGCTATCATCGCCAATACCACTTTTTTCTACTTGAATTGCTAACTGCAGAAAGGGGATATATCACATTTTTCAAAATGTTGAGGAAATGAATAAAACGTCTCAGATTTTTACAACTACTTGTTTCCGATCCCCGTTTTCAATTGTCGGTTCTATATGTTCTCAGTTATCAACAAGTGTTGGTTAAATGCATGTTTTCTTTTTTGGGTCAATTTGGCTGTCAAATTTGACACTTGGACATATCCCCTTTTTGCAGTAAAATGAAAAAAAAGGTAAAAAAAAACACAAAAACAGCTTTATTTCAGTTATAATTTTACACAAACATGTTATATGTATATCTGACTAAAAAACTTAATCATTATCGCGCTCCTGTTCTACAGTTGGCCAAGTAGCAATCTCCTGCCAAAATGCGTTATAAGCGTCTGGGATAAATCGTAAAGTGTTTGTTATATCCGTCATTTTCTTCTGGCTGATGGCTAGTTATTATACTAATTTTGCACTTAATACACGTAGTCATCTTCTCACAACAAAAATTTAAAACATGTTTAAAACGGTAAATTTTTGTAGGAACTACGAATTTTGCAATTATGCTCCGCCCCCCAGTCTGGCAACAAATGAAAATTTCACCACTATTGAGTTCGCGGCAGGTGTGGGTGGGGCCTAGTTTAATGATGAATTTTTCATTCATTTCCAGGCCGAAGAGTGAAGCGTCACTGAAAAATCTATATTTCCCTACAAAAATTTACCATTTCAAACATGTTTTAAATTTTTGTTGTGAAAAGATGGCTGCGGAGATTAAGAAAAATTGGCAAAATATAAGCCCCGCCCACCCACCCTATCTCAATTGTGATGATTTTTTTTATTCGTCGTGAGCCAAGGGCGTAGCTTAATTGCAAAATTCTTATTTCTTTACAAGAAATTACTATGCAAGACATGTTTTTGAGCGTCGTGTTGGATAAGAATAATAATTAAAAAAATTAGAATTTTACAGTTAAGCTCCGCCCTCTTGGCTCACGACGAATATAAAAATCATCACAGTCGAGATAGGGTGGGTGGGCGGGGCTTATACTAATTTTGCACTTGATATACGTAGTCATCTTCTCACAGCAAAAATTTAAAACATGTTTAAAATGGTAAATTTTTGTAGGGAACTACAAATTTTGCAATTATGCTCCGCCCCCCAGTCTGGCAACGAATGAAAATTTCTCCACTATTGAGTTCGCGGCAGGTGTGGGTGGGGCTTAGTTTAATGATGAATTTTTCATTCGTTTCCAGGCCGAGGAGTGAAGCGTCACTGAAAAATCTATATTTCCCTACAAAAATTTACCATTTTAAACATGTTTTAAATTTTTGTTGTGAAAAGATGACTGCGGAGATTAAGAAAAAAGGGCAAAATATAAGCCCCGCCCACCCACCCTATCTCAATTGTGATGATTTTTTTATTCGTCGTGAGCCAAGAGGGCGTAGCTTAATTGCAAAATTCTTACTTCTCTACAAGAAATTACCATGTAAGACATGTTTTTGAGTGTCGTGTTGGATAAGAATAACGCAAGACGTTGAGACCACGGTGTTTACTGCAGAAAGTCGATATCTCCTGGACATATCCCTTTTCTGCTGTAACCGTAAATTTCATCCTCTTGTAGCCCCGAGCTAAATCATTAAACATGACCCGTTTTTGCAGTAAAGATGTGTTTAGACCTCTAGAACACGATTATGTACGAATGTTATTGTGGTAAAAAATGGGACATGTCCCCTTTCTGCAGTTAGCAATTCACTTATTGGAGCAGGTAGAAGCTTTTTTTGCAATTATCGCCTCAGGAGTACTTATTCGTATGAATTAAAGTGAAGCGTTTTCCGCCAAGTTAAAACTACCAAAACTTTTGGGACAGAAGTTACAGTTTCTGTTTTTTCAAATAACAAGAAGGAGGGAGCCGCTGGGGTCAAGCCTCAGCTAGATGGAATCCCTGAAACAAGAAAGCCGAGGCTCATAGCACGAAGATGAGACAGTTAGGGGGTGGTAATTTTTCAGAAAGAGACTGCAGGTGAAGTATTGTAAAATGGAGTAGCTTCGCAGCACACACAAAAACATTGTGTTGCCTGACTCAGAGGTTATAAAATGCCGTTAGTAAAGGCGATTAGAATTGTCGAGTGCTAAACTCTTTTTCTAGTGTAAGCCAAATAGTTCACCTTGTGAGTCTACAAAGGCTAAACACAATTTTGAAACTACCTAATCTCAAAATCGGAAAATGTACACATTGTAGTGCCATTTATGTTTAAAACTTTGTATTTGGTCTAAATACAAAATTCAACCTTCTTATGATCATGTAGATCAAAATATATAAGCAAGTTTTACGTTTTCTGTACCGAAAACAAATATTTTTGCATACCGTTTGGTTTATCTACGGCTCTATATATTTTTATAACATTCAGAATGGCCGCTGTTGCATTCTTTAAGGAAGAGACAAGATATATCTTGCAAGATTTTTGATTATCAGAAATTGTGAGCGAAAGTGCATGGAAATCATCTTATTGCCCAATTCAGTTCTACAAAAACTAGAATTTTTAGGTACTAGTGTGTAGCTGCAGAATGAAAACAAAAGTCTCGGCTTGTTATATTCACAGTGTGTACATGTGATTTGCTACTAAAAAAAAAAGTAGAACAAAATGTATAACTTCTACAATTCTACAATTACTCAATTGTACATATGTGAAAATTTATTGAAAATATAGTTTACCTTAAAAAATTGGTCTAAAGAGTTTAGACAGTACTTCCCTCGGTGTCGGAAACGTGACGACGGCATGCCTATTATGTTTCTTTTCTCATTACATTTTTGTAGCGGAGCATTTTAAAAAATTTTGGCATGGACACGTATATCAGTTTGGATAGATGTAGTGTAATACTAAAAAAATAGGGCCAGGCGGTTGAAATTTATGCGCTGCGTATGGACCACGGCAGACCAGTGGCTCGCAACCGATGTTACGCATCGTGAAGAAAATTATGAGAAAACTAACGTTACTGAACGTCAGTTGATGATTTTAAAATCCATATCCACGACATAATAATAATAATAATATTTTTAATAATTTTCAAGTGTCGGTCTCGCTGAAAATAAAACTATTTCTGTAAATTATTAAAAATGATGCATAATTGGAAATCCAGAAGCGAGTAAGACAAGGATGCACCTGCCGCACTTCAGACGGGTAGATAGGATGAATAAATTTCGACCGCCCAGCTTTGTTTATAAACAACGACGTCGTAAACATTTAGCAATTTAACGTTTCCGGGCTAGGCTACCGTGTGTGACGTTCGACGTCCCGCATGCTGTTGAATGCGCTAAGGTCAGCAAAAAAGGTAATGAGTGCAAAAAATTTATTTGCAGCACATTATCAACGGGAATACATTACATCGGAAGAATGTCACGTAGACGTTTGTTTGATTTGAATGAGTTTATTGCCCCAAAACAGATGACTAAAATTATTCATATGCCTCCATTGATCAAAATATTCTGAATGTTATTATTATAATTCTTACCTTATCATTATTTTATTGTTATAAAGACGAGCGTATTCCCACATTTTCCAGAAAATTTTAATTGACTTATTTATAAATTTGTTTGAGTCACCTGTTTAAGTAAATCTAAACAATATGAATGCAATGATTAAAAGTCTGTTCATATTTTGCACATTTGCGAAAGAATTTATGCGGCAAAATTTTGAGATGCCGTAATCAATTTTTTGGGGCTGATAAACAGATACATTTTCATTAAAAACTTACCATGCTTACAATAACTTCAAAACGACAAGATTTCAAAGTATTCAGTTTTGCAATTCTTGATTTAATCAATAAAATAAATTGATAAATTATCAATTATAGACTTATCATACTTTGCACAAGGCACATTTAAGAAAATTTTGGCGTGGCGTGATCAATTTTTTAGGGAGGGATGAGCAAATATATTTTGATCAAAAATTTCCCATTCCTATGATAACCTTAAAACATCTCCAAGATTTCAAAGCATTTGGTTTTGTAGTTCCTGATTAAATCAATAAAATAAATTTACGCATTCATTTATCTTTTAAGTCACCCTGTATATGCAAATCCAAAAAATATGATAAGATTTATTCGGCAAACTTTTCAGTGGACGTCATCAATTTTTTGGAGGGGACAAGTAAATATATTTTGAATAAGAACTTATCATGCCTATCATAACTGTAACCATCTGCAAGATTTCAAAGCATTCGGTTTTGCAGATTCCTAATTAAATGTCAAAATATTGTTTCCTAATTTTGATTTTTTTTCCAAAAATCTGGACATTTCGGGTAAAATCTCAATTCGGAGTCATAAACTACATGTGTAAGACTATGTTACTCGTATTTGATACAATTTAAAACCCATTTACTATGTACAATTTTGAAGTGACGTCATGACATTACTGGTGGGGATGATTAGACAAATTTTGGTTAGCGTTTTACCATCTACATGATTTACCTAATATAAATACAAAATTTGAGAACAATCGGCCCAATACTTTCGGAGATTATCTATCAAATATAAATCCGGGACGGCAGACAGACGGACAGACAGATGGACAGACAGACGGACAGACAGACGGACAGACAGATGGACAGACAGACGGACAGACAGACGGACTCTAGGGGTCATGATAGGTCGAGAAAATGCAAAAGTAGAGAGTCGGCCGATGGACTCGATTACAATACTTCCTTTGCTTACGCTCGGGAAGTAAAAATACGAATGATTAGATTTATTCGGCAAAACTTTGAGTTAACGTCTTCAATGAGGGGATAAAGAGATACATTTTAATTAACGATTTACTATGATTACGATAATCGTAAAACCTTTGTAAAATTTCAGAGCATTGGGTTTTGCGGTTTCAAAGTTAAATTACAAAAAATGTTTTTTTTTATTCTGCATGTCTAGGCTAATAACTCAAGATGGATTCATAAATTACAAGTGGGGGTATATACGTTATTTTATAAAATTTAAATAACATTTCCTATTGTAAATGTTGGAAATGATGTCATACTATTGCTCGTGGGCTTGGTCAGACAAATATTTGTTAGCGTTTTACCATCTACATGATATTCTTAATACATATACAAAATTTGATAACAATCGGTCGGGTAGTTTAGAATATTATCTGTCCAATAAAAATCGACACATATACGGACATACGGCAGACAGACAGATGGAAACGGGAGACCTAATATGTTCGTACCCTGGGGGTCATGAAACGTCGAGAAACAAAAAATTAACTAGTTGCCCGATGGAGTTGTTTACAACAGGTATTTCCTTGGCTTACGTTCGGGAAGAAAAAATCGTGAAATACGTGTTTTCTTTTTGTGTTCCTCATTACTGATTTAAAAAATAAAGTTTTTATTATATCATCATTAGATGGTTGTCATAGCGGTGGAAATAGGTACTGTGATTAGTCAAAAATAAAAATTTTTACTTATGCTGGGAATATTAAAAATACGTGTTGTCCTAGTTTGAAAATTTGTAATAACAAGTATTGTTTGTTGGTTCATCGTAATAAGAGTAATATTTTTTTATTGTTATCCGTTGTACTCGTAAACTGCAAATTTTTCTCTCTGTGTAAATAACTGAAATATTAAACTGTTCCCGATACAAGAGCTAACTGAAGAGCTTTCGAGCAAGCGCTGTAATAGCCGTGATCTAATCCTGTGAATAATAAGATTAAATCCATAGAAATCTAACATACGATTGTTTATGAACTGACTAAACTGATTTCGACTCTGACTTCATTCCATGTGTGAAAAATGAATAAATCATGTTTAAACACCCTCTCCGATATCGAGAACAAAAGTAATTTTTACGCTTGTGGAAGAAATTGAAAATATACCGACGGAATTATAGTCAATGGGATAATAACAGTTGTACTACACTAGACAGTGAAGCAATAACTGTAAGCTCCTTTTTGCTACTAACTTGCTTTCAGGGAACAGTAGTATAACCACTATTTATTATTAAAAACGATAACATTTACACAGAATAATACTAGTACAGTCAGATTAGCCTCCCTATACGTTTTCGATGTTTTTCTTTGGCACGTTTTTGATTTGAATTTATAGAATATCAAGGCGGTTTCATGTGTACAAAAGCCAAGTTTTTCCATATTTTAGTTTGTTGCATTAGCTAGACACCCAAATCGCTATCTCCATAAAATAAAATGGGAAATGGGTAATATTGATGCAGTCAGAGCGGATCCGCTGACCCTTCCGTAAAAAGAAGTCCACTAACACGTGTCGGATGCACGTAATTCGAAAGCTCAGCGAGCTTTGTCAACTCCGCCCACTGATTCCTGCGGACAAACAGCAGCGAGGTTCTTGTGCAGATTGTGCATAAATCAAAGGTTCATACAGAAGCCACTTCGCGCGGCTTATCACAATAAATAAGGAGTCTATTGGATCATATAAACGAAATGGCTTCCAGCCAAGCGCATCTAGATGACTCTGTGCACGTTGAAGGGGTTAAAAACGAATCCTTATCGTGTAGCGAACACGTAAATGGAACAGAGGACGTCCCAGATTTACGTCAGGACTTTGCCCTGTAAATAATGCAAAATACTTACAATCTTTTTAGCTGGATGTTCTTCGCAAATGATTTAGGGTGGATGAATTCCAGTTTGTTTTCCGAAAGGGTCCTGTAACAAAACGAACACTTGAAATTTCCCTGCGAAAGGTAAATATTTGCGCGGGCGCCCTTTACGCAATAAAGCCGCGAAAAATTAATGTTTTCATTGGAAAAGAGGTGTTGACGTTTTTATAAGTGTGCCTAAATTTGAATATGTAAAATGTGTAGCCTTCCGAATGATAAATCGGTTTGGTATGAACTGCCGATCAATTTCAGCTGGGAAAGCTCGTAAACATTTTACTTTTATTGACTATTTACTTATCGTTCTATTAGGTTATATTGACGGATACACGTACTTAGGAGAAAGGAAATTACTTGCTTACCTACGAAAATAAATAATGTGAGTGAAAGGAGTTCAACCAAATTCTTGTTGAATTATGAGTTTAACTTTAAGCTTTAATCATGTGCAAAATTTGGTGTTTCAGAGAACATCCGGTGCGATAAAATGGAGAAGTTATTACGTCTTGAACGAATCCGTTGCCACATTTTATGCGTTGGCTATAACGTATAACTTAATATTCTATCACAACTTGCATCCTGTAGAATTTTCCCAATCTCAATGCTAATTTTGACAAAATCAGGATCAATAAATCCCACACGATATTTATAACCAAAATAACTGTCGACATTTCGTACAGGTATTTACGATGTTCAATCCAAAATCTTTGGAGTTTTACAACGTGTTAAATTTAAACTGATATTTACAGATTTAATTAGTAGTAAGTTTAAAGCATTTTTACGACTTGATACAATCAACTAATTGAATCTCCTATTTTATAACGGACATTTTAATAAAACTGTGTGACTAATTTAATAAATTTTGTGCGCACAATGTTTACTTAACCTGCCTCAGTCAGATCTCGACTAATCCTTGCAAATTTATAGTTCGTTGGGAAAGCTTTCAAGAATAACAATATTTAAAATATAATTTAAGATCCAACTTAATCCCAACGGTATCGTAAATAACTAACTTCGCACTATTTATATCGCAACAGATGCTCTACTGGTATTTTTCACATTCTGTGACGTTATAAAAATTAATTGCGGATTAGGCCATCATTTTTTTCTATTGCTTTTGCGAATGGTAGTTAGTTTTATTGTCAACAAATATGTTTGTTGACCTCAAAAGCAAAAATTGAAAGAGTAAGTGATGATGGCTTTTATGAGAACTGTTACACACTCACATGGCTATTACAGAAATTCGTTTTATTCATTGGTGCAGCAGCAAGCCAAGGAACTTATTAAAGAACTCTTGTTGTTGGTGTTCCAATTTTGATAATATTTTTATTATCAAGCGATTTTTTCCTGTATAAATGATGAAGTAACCCACCAAACGCAACAAAGTCTTTACGAACAAAAATACGACGAATGGCAAGAACAGTTACGCAGAGTAGGTATGTTATTAGAAGTTTTATATTCCACTAATTGTAGTGCCTTCTCTGCTTTACTGAAAAATGCCGCCAAATTGTTCTCTTCTTAATTTTGAACCTTATGTTTTTGTATTGTATTGTATTGTATTGTATTTTTCAATTAGGGTTTTAAAAACACTCGTAATATTGTTTTGGAAAGTTATCTAAAAATAGCATTTAAAAGTGTCATAAAATGGATAATTCCGATGTTTTGGAATTGCGATTTTTTTTAAAAGGATTAGTTTTGAATAGTAGGTACAAAATTTTAAGATATATCGTCAGACAGGCTTTATTATTAATATTATGTCCAATATTATGTCAGTTTAAAGATCAAGTCGAATTTTGTTGTCTGCAAAGGTTGAACTAGACAGCTCTAAACTTAAGTTAACATACTGGTTCCATTAAAAAACCAGCACACCAGAACGACGCACATAGAAGGCTAATCAGTTCTTTACCCTCAGTCTTTAAATTTTTACGTGAAAAGACTTTGTTGCATTTGATAAGTATGTATATACAGTTTTATTAAATTGGTAATAATGGAATCATGGTGTTAAAGGAATGTCGATAAAATCAAGTAAAAACAGCAACGGAAATGAAGGAAGTGCCAAACATGGGAGGAATCAAATAGTAACAAATTACTCCGCCTGAATTAATAATGAGCAAGGAAATGAAAATGGAAATAGAGGAGGAATTCATTATGATAAAAATGGATCTACAAACAGAATTAAAAACACCCTACAATTTTCATCATTAACAACTGCCACAAAAAAGATATTCCTTCGCATCGTAAAAGTAAACAGGTTAATCACATACATAAAATCCAGCTAACTCGAACATACAGAGCAAGACAGTTCACCAGGGAGCAACTAACTTATGCAAGAAAAAGTGTCTGCGTGCTCGAAACGAGACCATCTTGGACCCAAAAGACCACTAACTTGTAGGCATCACAAATGAGTGGCTTTACGGACGAGGCCTGTTGACGATGCTGCTATCTCTCTAATTTAAGTGCGTGAAAGCGTTCTCTTAAATAGCTCGTAAAGACCCAAAATTTGCGATAATTTCAACGTAAAGGCAATAACGGCGTTTGTATTTACCGTTTAAATCTACTGTATATAATTTGTTACGAATGAGCGGAATTGTGTTTTAGGCAGTTGAATAATGCTTGCAGTTCTTATAATGGAAGTGACAGAAAGCACATTGTTTTGCCGGGGTCTATGTTAACTTAATGGGCAATGAAACTACATTTCAGTCTACAGTAACTCTCTGTATCATGGTGAATAGGTGAATAAATACGTTTACAATGGAATTGCTCAGTCTACAAATCGTTCTATTCGTTATTACTAATACTAACGGAATTTACATTGTAACTAATGTTAGTATTGTAAAAAATCTATTGCTTTTAAAGATTTTGTTAGAATTATTTATTCTCTACAAAGGTTTCTTTTTATGAGAAAGAAATCAAAAAATGAAAATATTTTCACCTTTGTCATTGGAGACCGTTTCTCTGTTAATTTATAACTGTGAAGAATGAAATTCCTTCAAGCATTCCGTTGTAAATATTATCGTTTTCCTCACATTTTCCACCGTACTGCCATCCCCATACTGTTTTCATCATTAATATTGTCACTATTGGACAAAAGTAAAGCAACTTTTATGCAAATATTCATATTTTGAAATTTTTTGGCACACTAATTAATAACTTATGTAAACGTAATCAATTTTAAAACGTTATAGTAGGCTGCTGTCATCAAAGCAATAAAAACCCCTGCGTTCAATTTTATTGTTAGTATAAAAGCGTTAGTGATAAAGCGACAAAAGTAAAGCAACAGTTTCAATTATTATTATTGATTGATTGGGAGAAATTTATTTCGACAGAAGTTACCTCGCATTTTTGAAAAATGATAAAATTAGATTTTCCTATGTTTGTTTTGTGGTAACCTCTATAAAGTAAAAACCGACGGCATAATAACACCCTCGCAGCCCCTGCGCAAAATCGCAAGTTATTATACAAATTGCACAAGTACGGACAAAATAAAAGATATTTAAAGCAACGGGAAAAAATGGCCTCTCAGCAGTAATAACAAGCTTTCTTCCGATGTATAAACAAGCAATTTCAAGAATGTCACATAGAAATTAGGTTATGGAAAAAACTCAAAGCGGATTCGTACACCACACCTCGTATGCCGAAAGGTCAACTAATTTGTCTAGAATTGAAGCAAATGGTTGTTAATGCCTATTTGGAAGAAAGAACGGTTTTTATTTCATTGTTTATGGAGAGTCTCTTGAAATTCTTATTGTATGAGGAAATAGTGTCTTCTGGGAATTTTATTTTCTTTCATTTTTCGATTTTATATATTCACATTTTTGTTCAAATTTACGTGGCCTTCATCTTAATTTTGAGCATGTTATTTGATTAACTTATCATTCTATTTTTATTAATTAAATTCTATTCCTAATTTTCGTTTTTAGTTCCTAAATATACTTGCTACATAAATTCTTAATATTTATTGCTGATATAATCTTTCAAATTTCGCAATTGAAAAGAAAACAATGCGTAGTAATTTTATCAAAACAATATCCGTCTTTATTAAGGGACCAAGGTTAGTGACCATTTTAGAAATTTGGAGGGGTTCGGAATGGACTCAATAAGATTTCACAAAATAGGTCTTTTTAAAAATTTATTTTAAAAAAATACTGCAAGTTGTAATCTTTTAAAATAAAGTAGTTTTTTCATTTGAAGAATGAACTTTATGTCAGTTGGTATAAATAGTTAAAATTTTGTGACAGCAGTGTTCCTGTTTCATTATCGTTAACTTTCTTTTGCACATCCTATTAGTATCCTCTCATGTGACTTACTTTTGCTACAGTTTTATTGTGTTTTCTACGGTCGTCTGATAAGAAATCGTTAAATGGTCCAAAAATATCTGGCGCTCTTTAGATGAGAAAACAAACTAAAAACAACATAATCTTAAAATAGGTAAAAAACCCACGCCCAGAGAACGAATCCTTGAATCTCAGACAAAAAAACACATCTCGGACATTCCAGGAGCTTTGTTTTTAATTAAAAGAAGTGAAGGCTTTCACTTCCTGTAATGTATCTAATATTCTCAGTTGAGGTTTTTGTACTGATGTCACGCTAGCAAGAAGAATATAAAAATATAAGTTTGTATAGCGGTAGCGGGTACCTATGTGAAACAATAAATCAACCAATCTTTATAGTTATGTTACTGTAAGCCATGGATGAAATAAAGCATCGTTACGAAGCGTAGTAGAGCAGTAATATAAAACTAACTAAATGAATATTGAAAAGCGATGGTTTGGGGATATGTATAGGTACACCCAGCTTTCTGTGTTCTGTTTCCCGTTCCATTTTGGGTTGGCAGCGTCAAAAATCCGTAAGAAATGCATTTTATATGGAAGAATGCATCGCGGTGTTGTCATTTATTAAAAATACACCGAATTTTGAGAAGTTGAGACATGAATCTTATATAATTTATCATACATTTTTCGTCACTCCGCATATATTTGGCTTACGATTTTATTTTTATATATTAAAATTTCATAGTAAATCGCATTATTTCTTGAATTTTCTATGTAACGTCATATTTCAAAAACTATTAAAAATATTGTCTTATTATAGAACGCGATTTTGCGATATTTGTTTTGTGATAACCTGCATAAAGTAACAACATGCGGAATAAGTAATACCCCTGCAGTTCCTGCGCCGTGGAGGCGTAAATTGCAAGGGAGTATGCAATTACACAAGTACAGACATATATAATATATTTAAAGTAGATAATCAACGGGGAAAATTACCTCTCAGCTATAATAACAAGCTTTAACTTCAATTGTTTATGTTTATACATCGGAAGAATGTCACGTAGAATTCGGTTTGATCTGAATGAGTTTGTCACTTCAAAACAGAGGACTAAAATTATTAATTAAGCCACAATCGAGCAGAATGTTCTGAATATTATAATTTTTTTTTAATAAAGACGGCGTATTCTCACATTTTTGCGAAAATGGGGTGACTCGTTCTTAATTTAATCAATAAAAACATTGTTATGACGCCTAGATAACACACAGCGCGAGAGGTAAAGAGAATAAAGAAATGGCCAAGTTTGGCATCGAACGTGCGATAGCCTTGCCGCTTCGCTTGGCCACTGACGGTTATATCTTATTTATTTTATTTTATTCAATTAACTATGTAACATAATTATAAGAAATTGGTCTAAAGAGTTTAGACAGTACTTTCCTCGCTGTCGGAAACGTGACGATTGCATGCCTATTATGTTTTTTTTTTTCGCAGTAGATTTCAAAGCATTCGGTTTTGTAGTTCCCGAGTAAACCAATAAAATAAATTTACGCATTCAATTTTTTTTTTTGAGTCACCCGGTATATGCCAATTCAAAAAATATAAATGGAATGATAAATTACAAGTACAGACTCATCATATTTTGTATATTCTAGATAGGATTTATTCGGCAAACTTTTGAGCTGACGTCATCAGTTTTTTGCAGAAGATAACCAAATATATTTTGATTACAAATTTATTATGCTCTTTATAACCTTAAAATATCTGCAAGATTTCAAAACATTCGGTTCTGTAGATCCTGATTAGATCAATAAAATATATTTACGCATTCATTAATTTTTTTGGGTCACCCTGTATATGCAAATCCAAAAAATATGAATGGAATGATTAATCACAAGAAGAGACTCATTATATTTTGTACATTTTAGATAGGATTTATTCAGCAAAATTTTGTGGTGACGTCATAAATTTTTTAGGGGGGATGAGCAAATACATTTTGATCAAGAACTTACCATGCTTATGATCATCTTCAAGATTTCAAAGCATTCCGTTTTGTAGTTCCTGAGTAAATCAATAAAATAAATTTACGCATTCATTAATTTTTTTGAGTCATCCTGTATATGCAAATCCAAAAAATATGAATGGAGTGATAAATCACAAGTACATACTCATCATATTTTGTACAGTTTAGATAGGATTTATTCGGCAAACTTTAGAGCTGACGTCATCAATTGTTTGGAGGGGATAAGCAAATATATTTTGACTAAACATTTATTATGCTCTTTATAACCTTAAAACATCTGCAAGATTTCAAAACATTCGGTTCTGTAGTTCCTGATTAAATCAATAAAATACATTTACGCATTCGTTAATTTTTTTGGATCACCTGTATATGCAAATCCAAAAAATATGAATGGAATGATTAATCACAAGAAGAAACACATCATATTTTGTACATTTTAGATAGGATTTATTCGGCAAACTTTTGAGCTGACGTCATCAAGTTTTTGGAGGGGATAACCGAATATATTTTGAGTAAAGATTTATGATGCTCTTTATAGCCTTAAAACATCTGCAACATTTCAAAACATTCGGGTTAGCAGATTCAAAATTAAATTGCAAAATGTTGTTTTATAATTTTGATTTTTGTTTCCAAAAATGTGGACGTTTCGGGTAAAAACTCAATTCGGAGTCGTAAACTACATGTTTAGGACTATATTATTTTATGCAATTTAAAACCCATTTACTATGTACAATTTTGAAGTCATCACATTAGTGGTGGGGATGATTAGACAAATTTTGGTTAGCGTTTTACCATCTACATGATATTCCTAATATAACTACAAAATTTCACAACAACCGGTCCAGCACTTTCGGAAATTATCTGTCTAATAAAAATCCGGGACGGACGGACGGACGGACGGACGGACGGACGGACGGACGGACGGACGGACGGACAGACGGACAGACGGACAGACGGACAGACGGACAGACAGACGGAAATGGGAGACCTATTTCTTCGTCTTTTAGGGGTCATGAAAGATCGAGAAAACGTAAAAGTAGATAGTCGGCCGACGGACTCGATTACAATACTTCCTTTGCTTACGCTCGGGAAGTAAAATGAACTTTCGAGCGACACTGGCGCTTTTGAAGGGTGTTATCATGTCAGACTACGTTCCATTTATAGGCTCCCATCAATGCGGTGTCCCAGCGAGCTTGATATCGTTTTTCCACCGTCGCAATATCCTGATGGAAGCGCTTCCCATGTTCTTCACTGACATCACCTAAGTTGTCCTTAAAAAAGTCTAAATGCGAATCTAGAAAGTGCATTTTAAGGGAAATTCTACATCCAAATGCATGAAAACTTTTCACAAGGTTTTGCACTATGTTTTTGTGATTTTTGCTTTTGTGATTACCCAAAAAAGCATCTTTTTCCTTGGCAGACATCTTATTTTCTAATTCTTGTGAAGTTAACATTTGTTTAATTTGGGGCCCAATAAAGAGGCCAGCTTTAACTTTCGCAATAGACAGTTTCGGAAATAGTGCTCGAATATATCTAAATGCTTCCGATGAGCGATCTAAAGCCTTCACAAATTGCTTGACAAATCCAAGTTCGATATGAAGTGGCGGCAGAATTTTGTTGCTAGGAACTAGAGGTTCATATAATATTACATTTGCAGTACCAGGAGTAAAGGTTTCTCTGGCAGGCCACTCTGGCTTTATATAATGCTGGGCATCCGCTCTGCTGTCCCAGACGCACAGCAAACAGCTAAAGTTCGTGTATCCACCCTGTAAACCTAAGAGGAATCCCAACATTTTGAAATCCCCACATAACTATATACCATTTATAACTGTTATAAATTTATTTTTTACAACAGAAATTTAATATTCGTGTAATCCTCCTTTAGATGAACAGAATGTGCAAGAGGAATCGAAGGTAACTTGTTGTCATTATGCAACAAAACAGCTTTAAGACTGGAAGTCGAGCTGTCAATAAAAAGCCTCCATTCCTGCTGAGTATGAGGAAATCCAATTTCATTAAAAAGACCATCAATATCAGCACAATAGCATTCCGTATTTGTCTTGGCAAAATAGGTTGCAAAAGTTAGGTGCCTCTTCCTGTATATCGATGCCATGCAGCTAGGGTCGAGTAAGTTCCATACTTTAAGGCAGGATGTTAATACTTCTGCATCTGACTTGGTAAGACCGAGGTCCCAAACTAAATCATCTATCTCTTGTTGCTTTGGAAAATGAGTTTCCTTACTCGAACTTGCGAGAGCTAGATAATCTTCGGTGTCACTATAATTTTCTGTGACATCCATACTTTCATCGGGCAGTGGAGAACTACAACGTGGTACTGGACCAGGTAAATCCTTACTATGTGGGACTGGAGCAGAGGAAGATGGATCCTTTTTCTATGCTTCTTTTTTTCAAATGTGAAATATTTACTGTACAAAAATAACAATCAGTAAGATAGTCACTAGGTTTTCTCCTAAAACGGAGAATGGCAAATGCTAGAGACTTCAGGTTTCCTTTAAACCATGGTTCTAGACTTGAGCGGCAACTACCACAGCAAACATGAGGAGCCCATGGTTTATCTTGGTTCTTAATAGTGCTCCCAAAATGCGCTTCATAAGCTGCCCAGAACTTTGTCGCAGGAACTATTTTATGCTTCACTTGGTCACAAGTTATGTAACAAGCGCACACGTAACAAAAAGAATTTGCAGGCAATTTACACTCGCGTCTGGTTGCCATTTTCAAGTTTATGACGAAGAACTCATGCAAATTAGATTCTTTTACAAAAAATTAAAGAAATGAATACAGGGACAGTTCGGCCAAACCAACGACAGGATGTCAAAAATAACATCACGCTACAACGATAAATGTAAAAAAGCAAGATAACTTTATTTTCTGCTCATATTGAGAAAATGTTGAATTTTTACTGCATTTTGGATTGAGAAAATTGACTATTTTTCAGTCTATTGAAGACTGTTTCGCGACATTTCCTTTTCCTCACAATTCCCCAGTATCACTCCCAATACAAATTGAACTCGTTCATGCGTTACCCTGGTTGTGTTTTGTTTACACGTCATCATTAATGTTAATAAAAATAATTCTTGTCTTTATTTTTTTGACTATATGCGCAGAAAAAGTATAGTGTTAAACTCGTGAGAAGTTGGTCATTCCACTCGGATAAGTTCCTCCACTCGCCTTTGGCTCGTTCCGGAAACTCTCATTCTCGTGAAATGACCAATTTTCTCACTCGTTGAACAATATACGAGTATTATTGTAACACCTAAGGCCTAATTACAGGGAAAGAGGACATACAACAACACCCAGAGGCAGGACGGGAATCGAACCTACGACCCAAGGTGTAGCGGGCAGGCACGAAGTTAACTAACCCACTAGGGTCCTCTCTTTTTTTATATCCTGAGTTAGTGGTAAAATGTTATTTTACTGTGTTAATTTATTTTTTGTAACATTTGGCTTTTTTGGGGAAAAATTCAAAGCGGATTCGTACACCACAAGTATAGACGGTCTAGGACAATTCGGCGCGGCTGACTTGGCACGACCGACTTGGCGCGAGACATTTTGGCGCAAAGCCTACTTAGTGCAGGGACACTTTGGCGCAAGCCATCTTGGCGCGAGCCATCTTAGCGCTGATCAACTCGCAGCAAGAAAAAATATATAAGCATATATAAATTGCAGCCGCTGCTAACATAACCTAACTTTTTATAGTCACCAACGCGTGGAGGGGTAATGTCGACTTTTTAATGGACACACGGGCGCTTCGAGCCCTGCACTCCATTACAAACATACTCCTAAACGTGAAACTTCTTGCTCCGTAGATCATTTAGTCATTCGAATTTGTGCAAATGAAATTGCGTGTGTATTTAGTTGCCTACACTTGGGGTAACTAATAAAGTGCTAACCACAGTACGAACAATAAATATTTTTTATATTATACACCGACCTACTAGCGCCAAGATGACTTGCGCCAACGTGTCCCTGTGCCAAGTTGGCTTTGTGCCAAAATGTCTCGCGCCAAGTCGGCCGCGCCAAGTTGGCCACGCCAAGTCGACCGCGCCAAATAGTCCCTTTCTGCGCTTAAACACGGTGTCATAGAAATGAGACTTAAGCTCCGGTAACAACGTCCTGTAATAAGTGTTTAATTATATGATGTTTTTAAAAAAAAATTTTTTTGAAACTCTGTTTTAAAGCTTCAAAAATTGAGTAGGTATACGAAAAAAGAGCATGTTTAGTGGGTATAAAAGTGAGTTTTATATTCTTTGAGTAAAAGTTAATTAACTCGTTTCGCTCGTTAGTTAAACCTTTGACACTCACTGGAAAACTACCACTTTTTTCCTTATTAAATAATCTACTATTATTTTAGTAGACGACATAGAAATGGCAACGAAAAACATGTGATCTCGTAAATTTCTAGCTTCGAAATATGAAGATTAGGCATTCGGCAAAATTACCCTGCTATACAAAGTATTGTGGAACGTAAAAATTCAAGTTTGCTTTCTTTTTTTATATGCATAACGATCTGTCATTCCGGCAGCTTTGTTTTTAATTAAAAGCGAAAGCTTTCACTTCCTGGGCTGTACTTAATTATTCTCAGCTGGGATTTTTGTAATAATGTGCGAGATCAGAAAATGCAAATAAGCCGATTTATACAGTAGGTGTCTACGCGGCAAGACTTTGTGCAGATAAAATTGCAAATAGCTCGATTTTATGCAAAATATACGGCCGCTTCTAATCTCGTCTGAATTGCATGCACACCTCACATAACTTCATTCTGCAAGAGTGCTGCCTTGGATTTAATTAACTCCGGCTCTGAATTCACTTTCAGATGTTTTATCTCTTCGGTATTTTTGCTAGTGGAGCTATCCAACAAAAAACCTATCCAGTGTCTAGACCAATTCACTTATTGCAGGTCCTTCGGAGATAAACACTTGACGGTTTTTTCCGATTAATGACTGCTATCAGTCCCGGTCCTGTTGCGCGCCATTGCTGCCAATTTCGGCTCACGTTCAAGATAATTTTTCTCGACTGATTTATTGTCGTTCGACAGGTAAGAGTAAAAAGATGCAGTCGTCGCTGCAAGATTGCTGTTGTCTCGAGAGGGCAAGTTCTGAAAAGTCAGGACATTTGTCGCAGGAATTCAAACCCGTTGAAGACATGCAATCGGCTGAATGACAAAGGGAGAAGATCATTATGCAGTCTTATCGAGCCAGTGAGTGATGGTAATAAATGAGACGGGAAGAAACATTTATCTAATTAATATATTCAGTTTTAACAAATGGTGACAGCAGTTTAAAAGTGTAAAATAAATCTGAAATTCCCACTTGGAGCTGAAAATGCAGCAACAACGCCAGCGGTCGGTTAGAAGTTTGCAATTTTATGATAGCATTGTCAGTTTTTATCTTTGTTATGCAAGCATACCTATACAATCAAAACTGGATAATCATAAACACTCTTTTGTGAATGTGGGTGTGGTTAATACTAACGTATGACAGCGGCACTATAGTTATTTTTAAATAATTGACAGCTTTTATTGCCTGCTAAAAACCAAGTTATAAAAGACCTTCATTAAGAAACTGTAGTGAGGCAAGCTGGTAAAAAATGAGATGTTAATGGAGTCTTAATTTCGTAGTAGCAAACTAACATGTAAAGAAGTTAATTTAAATGACAGTTTTTCGATAATGATACGAATTATCTGTATAGTTATTTTGGGATGTCGTTCTCCGTACATGCCACATAAGTACTATGCGATATTATTCAATTAATAAACTTAGTGGTACGTCATCAATTTTTTAGTGGTACAGATATATCAATTTTGATACGTTCCGCGTAACACTAATATAAGTAATAACCATCCACAGTACTGTGTACAGTATTGCGGGTTCAGAATTTCTGTAAAATTAGATGGTCAGTTTTGGAATTTGGCAGTAAACTAAATCGGTACAAACATCCTGAATTCCCCTTTCTAAAATATAAGGCTATGTTACTAAAGCACAAACAATATTGTATCCACAATTTAAAAAAATGTAATTTTATCGTACGTAAATGTAATAATTACCTATTTTAAAGACGTGACTTTACCTTAATTTTGAAGTAAACTGCATTTCACTGCTCCATTGTGTGTAAATTTACTTTTTGTTGAGGTATTTTTCAACCTCTGTCTATTTATACCCTATTTTTAGAGGTATCTTACATTTTAACGCCATATTGCACCTCATTTCGTGTAAATTTACTAAGATGAGTTTCAAAATTACTCAAATTTGGGTAATTATAACGTATATTTTGGTATTATTGCATGTATACGTGACCAAGAGTACCAAGATTATGTACTCATTTGACACGCTATAGAAACGCTGCGTAAAAGTTTGCTTGGGGTGTTAATGCTTATTTGGAGATAAGTCTTCCATTTGTAGAAATGTACACTTTGTACACATATTTGCCTGAATCGTTCGTGGCATTATTTCTGTTGGTAATTGTAGGATGTTACATTACATTAGCTATTTCATGCGTTTGGAGATATTAATGTGTTTGTTTTAGGTTATACTGCACACGCTTTATTTAAAATAAGTACGACTATTATAGTACATAACTGTAAATCAATTATTTTTCTCCAACCGTCAACACATTATGACATTTTTAAATTGACAAACTACCATAAAATTTGGCGTTTTCTTCCTAGGATAAAAATATTTTTCCTAGGTTTAAAAATAAGTGTATATAGAAATTTAAAGTTAATACAGGGTTTCTACAAATGATTCTGAGTGTGCAGTTGGCCATGGATTTCAAAAATACCGCTTCGCTGAAATTTTGACTCATTATGACAGTTCACACTTGTCATTAATGTCATTTATAATATGTCATCCAAGTCATCACTTTTATTGTTTTAATGTTTTTCAAGTGAATTACAGTAATTCTCGTTGATCCAAGCTCAGAACAATAAAACAGTCGTTTTCAAAATTCTTGATGCTTGATTATGAAAATTTTTGTTTTTGTGCTAGGAAGCGAAGACCGTGAAAATGGTTTATTCCGTTGAACAAGATACTTTCGCTGTTGTCTTATTATCGCAATGGGACATTCCTAAAGTAGAGTGCTTGTAAGTGAGAATATCTGAGCAAATACCGTGATTTGATAATTCAAGAAACATCGTTAGAGGCTGACATTAGAGATGTGATCAACAGTTTTGTTCCAACTGGCAGTGTCGACAAAGGGAAATCTCGTGGAAGACCTTCAGTATCTGAGGAAGTTGTTGATGGTTTGAGACCACTTGAGCAGAATCCGCAAATATCTTTGACCAGATTTCCTCAGAACTCAGGAGTTCTTGTTGCAACATGAAATTGAACAATGGGTTCAAAGTATTGACGAAAGGATGTTACAGAAAATTATTGAAATTAAAAAGAGAGTGAACATGTGCCTTAAACAAAATGGTGAACATCTGCAACATTTACTGTGATGTTTAACCGCAATAAATTTGTTTAATGAATTAGTTTTATTTTTTAATAAGATATGAAGCATTTGGGCAACCAGTTATACAGATGCGTGTGGTATTTATCGTGAGTCCTTAGGTATTTAGTAAAGTTAAAAAATGAGGGGTGACACGTTTCCACGACCTACTTCGATCATTTAAAGAAAATCGTGTAGTGCCCATTAACACTTAATGAATAAATTAAGACAAGATATCTTTTTTCTTACACTTATCCATAAATCGTGATAAGCAAACTCATAAATTTCGCTGGATTTCGGTGCAAGATGGTTTAAAGAAACTTCTTTGGCATAGGCTACTGTCCACGGGTACTCATGAATCTTCACTGGAGCCATTGGAGCTCGTCTTTGCACATGTTCAACAAAAATTAAACTCAATATTTTCTTAATATACAATATGGCGGTCAATGTTTGACATCATTTGTTAATCAATGTTGTACATATAAATAAATATTTATATATATCCAATGTTCAACAAATATCATATAAATAATATGTATAAATAACATAAACAAATATTTATTTGTATCCATAACTACGTCAGGAGTGGCTGTCTCTTATGTTATGATTCCATATTGCATTGAATTACTATTTACTATTATATTAATTTTGGTTGAAGAAAAAATAGCATATATGTTACTCAGATTCAAAGATTGATTTCTGGACTTGAAATTCGATTGCATCTATTCGCATTATTTACAACCATTACGGTTTCTACTCAATGGAGTAGTTGTTGGCTCTAACACAAAAGAGCCGACTTTACTGCTCAATATAACCTTATATGTCTTTTCAAAATTTAAGCAAATTTCAAGGTCGACAACTTACCAGTGTAGTTAGCGAAGATCACAACCCTCGCAAAACTGTAGGGTCGCGGACGTTACACTAAACAACACATTTTGTTGTACACGTCTATAATATTGTAAACAAAAGAAAATGTAACTAAATAGTATGTTAAATAACAGAAAACACAGAATTTATATTGCTTTCACTCTCATGTTTCAACACTGCTGCTGTACATAACAAGGACTTTAGAGCCGTTTGTATTGAGGACTTAATGCTGATTATTGTTGACATTAAATGCCAAATGAAAAAGTGACAAGCTGACAAGTTATTAGAAAAACATTCCGATTCAGAATCAGAATCGAGAGAAATTTGATTGGGGGATATGTCTTCATATGGTGCATTACCCATTAAACGCTTCCAATCATCCCTGATCAGTCGTTCACAATGTCTAATAAAATTTTGCCATTTGTCTGCCCCTACTGTAGCAAGAGCCTCCCGCCATAAGGACTGTACAACACCAATAGGACCACCGCGTTCCCGAATATGTTTATTGTAATATAGTTTACACTCTCCCTGCGCCAGTTCAACTGGATTATACTGACAGTGGTAGGAATATTGAAAAATAGGTGGATAATTCTGTTCTTTTAGGATCTCTGCTGGGTGCTTTTAAGTTGTTCTTCTAACTTCTACACTCCGTAAGAACATAATCTATCATAAATATTGCGATAAAACGCGCTCATAGAAACGATTCAAATTTAATGGGGTTCTTGACGTCTCAACTGACAGATCAGTCACTAGCATTGTCGATAAAGTAAAATAAGGAGGTGTAAAAAAATACTAAACTACACAGTTAAGAGTAAATTATTGGGTTTTGCGTGTCCTTGACCTTCGCGCCCATTTTGAAAAATAATATAGAAAATATGCTTTAGTATAATTATCTTTCTGACGTAAGTTTTCACAGATCTTGCTTGAAGTAAAAACTTGCAAAATGAACCAGTGTGTTAAAATGTGCTTTACTAAAAAAGTCAGTGACATGTTTTAAATGCGAATAAGTGTTTTGTAATTAATTTTAGTAGAAATATTGTACCTGTGAGAAATTAATATTTATCGAACACTGTAATAATTCTCTAATATCAAAAGTTAATATGGCAATAAGTCGCACAAAACTGATATGTTAAAAATATTACTCACTACTACTGCGAGATCAATTTTAGAGGATAGTTCGGTCATATGGTCATTCTGTTACAAAATACAATCGGGTAGAATTGATTCCACTCGATACAAGTTTCACAAAATCATGAAGGGAATGCTTCCTCCGAGAATCTCCAACAAACGTACCCAAGTTTCCCACATATTGGCCTACCAAGTTTAAATACGAGAAGAACTTACTTAAACATATGTTTCATGTATCAGATTTAAAAATATAATCTTGCAGATGTCATTAATAATATGATTAGCTTTTATGTTCTTCCATACGCCGTGCGAAGCGCTGCTGTAGTTCATGTGATGGAAGCTAGAGCAAATTATATTTCAAATTATCCTCTTAGTAGTCTTCTCAGTGTTTGTAACGAATTGGATTCTATAATGGTTCATTTAATATGTTTAAAGTACGCCTGAAACGTCTGCCGTAGATGTGACATATAATTTATTCCAAATCTGTAAAATGTCTACTGTTTTGTTTAGTTCTTGTAAGTATAACGTGAAAATCACTACAACGTTAATAAAGTTTACGTTGTAATATGTTTCTGCGTTGTATACTTGTAATAAAATTTTTTAAATTCCAAAACAAATGATTACGTGTACATGCATTTAAACTCAACAGCGGGAGTTATGTCGAATCATGTTAAAAAACAAACATTTATGCAAATTTTTTGGCAGTCTGACTGTGACTTCTTTTTTTCTTTCCCTGTGTACGTAACCAAAAAGGGTCGATTTAGTAACCATGTCAAGCATTATGTCACTGAAGGTTATGTTTGAAACCGTCAAATGAAGGCATGTTTGGATCAAATCGTTTTTGGTGTTATCTACTTCACTATATTCCTCCCTTGAGTACGAAATCTTCGATGTTAAATGGAGACACAAATATTCTTTGCGTACCAGTTCATTTGAGTTCATTGTGCGCACTTGCTAGTCTGGAACTTTTAAACAACAACAAATAAGTTAACGTGTTGCTATTCGAAGTTAAAGCTGATTGAGTTTAAAAAAGTGAAAACATGTATTTGAGGTTAGTTATGTTTTCTGTTCATGCTTGTGTACCGTTTAGAATGATCTAATTGCCGTTCACTCGAATTTCTTACAATTAGTGTGAAAAGTGGTATTTACGTGGAATGTAAAAGATGGACAAAGGATTAAGTAATGCAGTGGTGAGTGAATAAAATATTTACGTCAGAATCGTTGGATGAGCATTAATGTTTCAGTCATTCAAAGATGAAAAGACATAGGTTGTCTATGTTGTAACGAAGCGAATTTTCGCGGGCCGGAAACCGTGCCGCGTACCGCGAGAGCCGGGGGTAAATTGGCGATCGCCGCGCCGCCGCGGCGGAAGAGGAGGACTCTTGCCTGAAACTCCAGAGAGTGCGGAAGTTTGTGGCTGCTGTTTTGGGTGTTTTTGAGAAGTTTCGCTTGAGAAGCCTGCAGTTGACCCTCCGACCCACCGTAAGTACCTTTTTGGGTCGTCTGCCCGTCTTAGTACCGATTTTGGAATCGCCGCCCCCGAGCGAGAAACCGTGTCACCGTCACCGCGTTCTTTTTGTCATCGTCGAAAGTCGACACCGTCGTGCACGCGTCGTTACCGTCACCGCGCTCCCCTCCCGGGTCGCCGTACCGTCTTCGCGCGATTTCCAGGTTCAAGGTCGCCGCCCCCAGAGCCAAGAGGAGCCCGGCCTGAAGGAAGTCGCCGCCCAGGAGGAACGACCGTGCCGGACTTTAATTCTTTTTTTTGTAGTAAAACCGTTCTGTAGTTATTTAAGTTGATTAGCCGTAAGATTTATTATCTTAGACGTGTAGCTGGTGGCAGGGAATAAACCCTATTTTGTTATAAAATATCCTCGCCGTTTTATTTCTTATTCTCGCGTTTTCGCAGCGGCTCACCACCTGAATTCCGTGTCTCCGGCTTTAGAGCACCCCGGCGCTCCCTCCCCCGGAGAGGGAGCTGGCGCCCGAGCGACCGTCGCTCCTGACCGAAGGCGCCACCCCCGGCGGCGTGAAGGTAGCCGCATAAGCTTGGTCGACCAGACGTGTTTCTGACATCAGCGATACTAGTCGACCCAAAGCTTGGCACCCAAGTACGCCGCCACCCCATACGTTATCGGCGAGATTCCGGACCGTCACCGGACCGTCCGTCGCGTCCCATCCGGAATTTCGTCGCAATGTGAAATATGGTATGTGGAATATCGGAGGGAAGAATTGAAGCTTGTCTATTTGTTCCTCCCATTTTTTCCTTTGGAAGTCTTTACTGAGCCTACACCCAGTATTAATAAGTGACTAAAGAGAGAGTGGTGTCGTCTGTTTTGACAGTAAACACAACATCATTACAGACCCATCAACTACTCAATAGTTGAAATGAACGTTTCTATTTTTAATGTATCTAAACACTCTAAGAAAAACAAACCAACTAACATAGTCTGAATCTAAAAATTTAACTTAACTTGTATCACCAGAGTTAACCAATTGTAACGAAACAGTTTTTATCATAATTTATTTTACTTTGCGCATTAAAAATGGTAAATGTCTATATTAAAATTTACAAATATATACCATTATAGGATTAACTATTGTTATATATATATAAGAAAAAAAAAACAGTAAATCGTTCGAACATCACACGTACTTTCATTTAAGTATGCAAAGAAAAGAAATATTTTGTACACGAAGAGACATTTCCCCAGTTCCCATTCTAAGTCGAACAGCTGTTTTAATGGCGTTTAAGTCAACCACTAACTAGACACCACGGAATCAACTAATAAAAGCTTCCTTAGCATCTTCACTTAATAATTTTCTCTTTTTTCTGTTAGGCACTATTTGAAAATTCGACGTTTTCATATAACCATGAAGACCAATAATCCCCAACGAATGACGCGAAGGCATCCAACATTATCTTAAATTTGACAGGATTATTGCAAAGAGAACCACATGTGAGATCAAGATTGACTGAAATAGTTGGCATCACTGAATTAGTAAAATCTGGATTTGTAAGTTGTCCCAAAAAGATGTTTAAAAATATTTGTCAAAATTTGAAGTTTAAATTTGAAGTTTCGGATAGATGTTTTTTGTTAGTACTTTAATAGTCTATCTCGCCATTGCTTTAGATGAATTTGATTTTGTACCACACCTATAAATATTTTCTGTGGAGCAGAATGCTTCTATGATAGTCTCATATTTTCATGGTGGAACACAAGATGAATTTGGATCTTGGAATTATTCAATGGATACCTGTTACGACCAGTTCATTGGCATGTAACCTGAGACACAAACTGCATTTCATCTGTTTACTAACCATTCGTGATGTCGAGGAAAGAATAATTGGTCCGATCTTTTTTCGCGAAACAATTAATGCTAACCGCTACCAGTTTAGTTCAGACAATTTTGTCAGTTGGAAGAGCAAGAGAGGGAGCATTGTTTCTTTCAACAAGATTCCACTACTGCACACACAGCTGCTGTAACTCTACAATATTTACAACAAATATTTCCTGGAAGAGTGGTTAGTCAGGGATTATGGCCCGCTAGGTCACCAGATCTTACACCCCCATTTTTTTTTTATTTGGACATTTAACGAACAATGTCTTTCGTAATAGACTTCATACTTTAGAGGAACTGCAGAATAACATACTTCAAGAAATTAATAATATCGGTGTTGATGTATTACACAGAGTTTTTTAAAATTTAAAGACAAGAGTTTACCTGTGTTTAGAAAATAATGGTCTTTATTTTCAACATCTGTTGTAACATACCCATATAGAATAAATCGTTGCAAATATTCTCAATGTAATACTTTACTATTTAAGTGTTGCATAATTTCAGTGTAGAGCAAGGTATTCGACCTAATTCGATCACCGACCAGTTACGTCACTGGATTAAGTATAACCTCAAAATTATTTGTCATCAAGTTGACAAACCTGAAAGCAAAAGTAGGTGGTACCAACTCTTTCAATTATTCTTGATCACCTTGTATAAGGTATCTCTCAATGCTTGTCCATCAAGCGGCCTCTGAAAAACACTTAACTTTTGCCACTTCGTTGAAATAGTGAATGTAACTATTTTTATTACTGTTTTGTGTCAAGTGTTAACTGTCAACTGTCATATTACACTTTCCAATTTGGTTTGTTTTTGCAATTTCTTTTTCTTTTTTACCAAGTATTGTGCGTAAATTTCATGTAAGGTTTGAAGAAATTAAATGTGTTATTACAATTTTAATTAATATTCACTACATGAAAACTATCACTTCAAATATTCTTCAGAAAACACAAAAATGCCATAATTTTTTTTATTGTTTTCGCATTCAGCTCATAACAAATTTTTATAGCTTTTTATAACTATAATTTATAGCAGTGATCTTAAACACAATGAAAGTAGATGTAACGAAGTTTTATCTTTTCATAAATATATATTTTTTGTCGAAGCAAAGTATAGATTATTGTTATATAGTAAAAAACTAAAGCTTATCAAACAAAAATTTACTGTTAAAAATTTCAAACAATTCATCAATAGGTTATTTGAATACATATGTTAAATTGTCCGTTTATAACCTTTGCAAGCACAAAGTAAAAGAGACCAAATTAAACCACTTAAATTTGACGTCACGTACAAAATTGGATGATACCCTTAATTACTTTAACAATTTCACAAGCGTTTGGGTTTATCTTCGATTAAAAATTGTTTACTCCTCACAGACAATTAAATTTTATGAGAGCGGTTCCTGAAGCAGCGGCAAAAACAAAAGTTCTCTCACCCTTGCAATTTTTTTCCTTGTTGCTGTCGTAATCAAGTTAATTAAGTCTGGCACGCGACGCCTACATACGAAAACGTAATATTATTTGAATAAATGCAGTAAATGAATGAATACAATAATCCTTCATCAATCATCTTTTTCCTTGAAATAGTAATTACTTAAGTTGGTAAAAACCGCTTCGGTCTGAAAATAAAAGAAAAACTGATGATTTCGTAAACGAGGTTCGACTTTTTGTGATAGAAGAAAGTTTTAGATGATTTCATTAATTATTTTTCGGAGGATAAAGACAAACTCACACCGCAACGATTCAGCCAAGTTTAACGTTATTAAATTGGAGAGCAAAGTTATACTGACTGTTTAGGAGTTCGGATGAGATAATACTTCCGGTTTGGCAAACGATTCGAACAGGAAAACTACAAAGAAATAAATGTACTGCTAACATACAAGTTTCCAAAACTATTTATCTTAATGGTTATTCCTTCTGACAAACTGCCATAGACAACGATGTTATATGGCCGGCTGATACGTTTTGCTTCACCGGTGCGCCTATTCCCGGCGCCTCCGCCAAAAATTTCAAACTAATTTTTACAGACGGGACCAGAACGAAACAACTTATAAATAAAGTTCTACAACGAGCCAGATTTAGATTAGCTGGAGCGTGTCTAGTCACTCGTTTATCTTAAATCAATGCTGGATGACCTTAATATCGCGTTCTCAAAATGAAAGATTTTATTCGTGGAAGTTTCTAATTGATTTCTTCGCTGCATGAGACATCACGAGTTACGGCCACAAGGAAAGGGTGGATTTTTTTATCGCATAAAACAATCATATTTTATAAACAAAAGTTAGTTAGATCAAGAAGATTTTGCATGAGGTTAATTAATTTATTAATTCTCAGAAGGCAGACTCAAATTAACGGTTTTCACTGAGTTGAAACTACATTTAAAATTCTATTCTTGATAAAACCACGTGGATTCCATAATTTATGATATGAACCCAACTTCTTTCAACTTTTAAAAAATTGAGGGAAAATTTTAAACTTTCATTATTTAAATTATTAATTGAAGTAAAAATGAATTAACTCCAGGAAATTAAGTCGAATATTGCAAATTACTAAATTTCATTTACGAGTATTAAGATTGTCGGCTATATTTTATGTTGCGTCTTACACGTCTAATTAAATTCACCACACAATATTCCTAGAAATGAAATATAGGATAAAACATAGGTCGTTGTTCTTCTGTCGTTTAAAGAATGAAAACGAATTGTTGTAAATTATTGAATTTATATTTGAAATTTTCGTAATTCGAATCCATGATTTTACTATAACTAACACACGAAGAGGTTTTTTATTTATCAATGAATTACCAAAAAATGGTAAAAATGATTTTTGGTACTTCTACGGTTTCGATATAAGGAAACATATATCTTGTAAGTACTTCCAGAAAAAAATGACTTCTTTCGCATCCTAAAACAACTTTAAAAAGAAACACTTGACTTGACCAGCGCTTTCTAGTAAAATTTTTAAGTATGGTTATACTATGTTGCTGGAATTTGGACAGAGAAATATTTCAAACTTCTACTATATTTAGAATGAAGTACCATCGGATGTTAAAAAAAAATTGGTTTAAAATTATTTAGATACAGGTTCTTTTGCTCCTAAATCGAAATAAATGCAGGCTAAAGTGTAATTTTTGATGAACTAATTTATTTAATTGTGTTATACTTTTTGGTGAGGATAAACATAGTGCAAAATTTGATTTTAAATTTAAATTGATTACTTTATTATTACCAGAATCCTTAACACACAACTTTGGTTAGCGTTCTACCACCTACACGACAACACTAAAATTCATTTAAAAGTTCCCGTTAATCCATTCATGAGCTTCTAAGATGCCAGACTGTTGCAAATGGATGCCCTACTTTTCCATTATCTTCGGAACTATAAAATATCGAAATAATGTAAAAAATTGCAATATATTCCTAGTTTACGCTTGGTAAGTAAAAATAAAGTTTAACATGAAATATAAGTATGAAGAGATATACCTATATTAGCTTATTAGAAATCAACGAAAATTCCAAAATAGTTAAAATAGGAAATATTTTTACGAAGTTTTTATTTTTATTGTAACGGGGTTCATTTGATAAATGGCTAATTTGGTGTTTTCCCGACGTTGATACCTCCTAGAATATGAAGAAGTAGGTCACTCGTTTGTCTGTCTGTCGTCTGTCTGTTGCCTGTCTGTTTTCTCTTGAGGAATGTATTAGAAGACTGACTTATAAAAGTCGTGATTAGATCGTTGAAATATTTTAAGAAGTATACATGATAAAACCCTGACCAAATTATGTGTTTATCCTCTCTGTTGTTGTATTTGTTGTTTATTAATCTAGTGTTATTTTTAACCTTGCGCATGTATAGATTTTGAAAACTATTTCAAAATTGTATAACAGAACTAATTGCTGTAAAACTTTGCACACGTTTTAAGGTGTTCTTTCACTTCTAATTTAATAGTCAATCCCTATTTTTATTTTTATTTTTATGAGTTATCATAACAAAAAATTTTATTTCGTAAAATCAGGTTTTACAAGTACATAAGGAACTAGGCTTGTTTAATGAATTGTACTTCAGGGGCAAGGGCAGATTGCCTAAACAACTTTAGATACATTTTTTCCTTAATAAAAATATTATCTTACACAGATCTTTGTTACTTTCCGAAAAAAGGTAACAGTAGTTAAGCTACTTTGAAACAATATGTACTGAATAAATAAAAGGGTCAATTCTCTTATCAAAAACAATTTTGGATAAATTATTGTTACTAATAATAATCTAGAATATCTATAAAAAATTTGTCGTTGCATCTAAACACTGACTGCTGAAAAAATGTTACAAATCATAATTTACGATTCTTAAGTTACATCACAATGTGCTTTATCATTTTTAGACTTTAAATGATTAGGTAAATGAAGAATTAGGTTATCATTAGGGGTAATTATATAACATAACGAATTTATTCTTTTTTAAAATATCGTAAAACTTTCTTTAGCAAAAGGATTGGGTATTTGAATTGCATTAAACATTTAGTAATACTGATAACATTTTTAGATCTAATTCTTGTATCTTTGTACATATGTTAAAAATCTTGGTAGGTTCTTTCTATGGCACTAAAATTTTTGCCTTAAAATGCACTTTGGGAAACTGCGACCAAGCCTGTGAAACCAAAACAAAAATATATAATGAGGACAGACATTTTTTCAAGAGTTTGATTACTGCAAGAGTCTCATTATTGAAACTATATTGGAATCTGAAATTTAATGCACATTGATTATAACTTTGTTTGTATTTGCGGAAAGCACGTATACATATAGTGGATAAAGTTTTATCTATATGTTACCGGTAATCTGTATTATTCAGGTATTTTATACAATACTTAGGCAATGTGTAGAATACCGGGGGCGTCTAGGCATTGCATGAAATAAGTATTACGAATATGACTGTCCATTACACACTTTGCGTAGGTAATGTATACAACTCCTAGGGATTGTATAGAGTACCTCGGGGTCCATCGGAAATGTGTAAAATAGAACAATTTTTATAAAAACGGTTTTTTTGCAGTAGAATTAAGAATTACTGCACTAAAAAATATTTATTCTCCGGTTACTAGACCCTACACAAAGAAATAATTTTAGACATTAAAGGTATGAATACTTTTTACTCATAATAATAAACTTTTTATAATATATAAATTATTCTACAAAAAAGGCACTTAGTACCTTTCTGTAACTATAGTAAAATCACAATTAAATCACGTTAAACTCAAAATCTAGCTAAACTAAAATAATAAAATTTTCCTCAAAAATAATCAGCAACGCGTTTAACTGTCTCCCCGCTTATTGCACCTTACTTACTATCGTCTTTTACACACATTACCGGTGCGCATTCGGCATAGAATACCTAGGAAAAGTATAAAATGAATAATATTTCATACATTACCTTAACGTTTTAGGCATTCTATACATTGCCTAGGTATTGTATAGAATACCTAATTATACAGATTGCCGGTAACATATACACTTATACAATAAATGTTAAACTGTATAACATAATAAATAATAATAAAAACCAGCGTTATCTCAATAAAACTACTGCAACAGCGTCGGTCGTGTAAGATAAAATTCTAGTCACTCAGCAGATTTTCCGCCCGATCGAAAAATTCAATCGCAACACCTTCCCCGTCTACACAATTCTTTATTTACTAAATTTGAAATAGCGTCGCTGTTGACTATGTGCATACAAACCTCTCAAACGTGTAAACTTTCCAATATTGCATCTATTGGATATCTCGCAAATAAAATTTCTTCAACACTGTTGTTGATACAGTCACAAATGGAGTTATCTTATGGGATTTGGCAAGTTATTCCTAGTCTTTGTGTACATTCTCGGTTTCGTCACTGTGTACCAACTATTACTATTTTGCTTCCTGACTCACAGAATACATCAGTGGGATTTTATGTACGAAAAGTAATGCGTATCCTTAACAATACCACTCCAGAATGAATCTGTGGATTTTTCAAGGCCAAAAGCAATAAAAATGTTTGCCGCTTCCGAGGGTGGATTTGGGACGATCGAACGATAAAGGGTGCTTGTTAGTAATGTGTCTGAGATATGTCTATAACGGGTAGTCTGATGGGGTGAGTGGCCCCGATATAGCACAAACACCAAGATAGTGAAAACTTACAATTCTTCCATATGTGTGTACGGGGACAGCGACGTTTCGTTTAGAGATGTGATATTGTTGCTTGTTAGGTCCCTGAAAAAAAAAGAAAAATGTTAATTGTGTTACTAAATCATGGACTCTAGTTGCTATTCCTTGACTTGAGCCAAGTATTTGATTGCGTCTGATGTGAGTGTGTACGTATATAATATACAATAAGTAAATTAATTTCTCTTATAACTAAACTCATTTCATGGTGTCTAAAAAATCGTTATCAGAGTGTTACAAGCAAAAGGAAAATATCTGATGAGTATCTACTGTCAAGTAAGTAAAGAACTGGGGAGTCCTACTTTTCCCTGCATGGTTATTTTGCAATGTTGAGTAGGTATCTGTAAAGTCGAACATATCTTTGTTCGTTACTTGTGGAGCTACTATCCACTCCTACTCTATAATACTAACAGCCGATTTAAATAAAAAATATGTACGCCTAGATAGAACTGCCGTTGATTACACTGTCCAAATTTTTAAAATATTGCCTATAGAAATAAAAAATTTAAATACCAGAACTGTGTTTAGAATTAGTTTAAAATGTTTGTTAGTTACGAATGCATTATTCCTACGAAGAATATTTACCTTTTAATTGCATATGACGTTATGTTTATGTAGGTGTACATGTAGTACGTATATTTTTTATACTTTTTGGACCTGTGTAAAATAGTTTGTTAAACTTATTATTATCACTTATAGTGTACCATAGGTACAAAAATAAAAATATTTGCTCTATTTTACAATCATAATCTTGTTTATAAGCACACAAATGCGGGCATAAATTGGCCTTTATGGCATAAATCAGTCAAAAATTGCTAAGCGACAATTGATTATTCATTTACATGAATTAATTATTCAAACAAGCTTCGATATTCAACTTTTTGATTAAAGTTGGGAAAATAATATTTCATCAAATTATTCTCTGGCCGAATTCAAATTCTTCTAAAATTTCTTCTGAATAAACGTTTTCCGCTTTTTCAGTTTGCATTTTGAAAGTCAAATTATTTAACAAATAAACAACCTGGTATTCATAACAACATCAAAATAATAGCCAGCTACGTATTAAAGTTCGCATCGGTACAATTCACACAATCTTACCGGAAATTCTCAATACCTATTTCGTTAAAAATACTCCATTTTAGAAACTAAAATAGAATAAAAATAGATTCCACTCGTGCATTAATTTCAGATAATGACAAAATTGCAAATATTTTTGAAGATACCTTTGCTGAGACATACATTGCCGAACTTTCTTCAAATCCTCCTATAGTTTCTACACCTCTATGTACTCCCTCACTAACTAATGTTGAGTTCCTTGAAGAAGTATAGGTACACTAGGCTCCGAATGATGAAAAAAACTAAATCTCCCGGACCTAACGACCTGAGTACCTACTGCCATTTTGAATGAATGTGCGCTTTTTTTATGTAAGCCCCTGAGTTTCCTCATGCCGTAATCATTTATTAAATTGCGTAACGATTAGAGAACAGCAACTGAAGTTCCTTCTAGAACATGAGATCATTCCGGTTGAGCAACACGGATTTGTGCCCAACCGATCGGTAGTTACCAATCTTCTCAGTTGCCTCAATGATTGGTCCAGAGAACTTGACAATGATAATCCTGTGGATGTAATTTATTTTGACTACATCAAAGCATTTGATGAAGTCCCGACGAATAGCCTATTACACAAACTTGAGCACTTTGGAGTCAGAGGTGGATGACTTAAATGGATAGAAGGCTTTCTATCGTTTCGAACATTTAGAGTAAACATTGATGGGTGCCTCAGTAATTCACACAAGGTCCTAAGTGGGGTTCCACAAGGGACAATTTTTGGACCCCTTACTATCCGTAGTTTATATCGCCGATCTTACCGTAGAACTTTCCAGTCCTTTCGCTCTATTCGCTGACGACTTAAAATTGTATAACATCTCGAAGAATAACAATGTTTGAAAGGTGGATTTAATAACACTTTATGCATGGACGCAAAAATGGCTTATGACCTTCAATATGAGAAAATGTTGCGTACTTCATCTAAGCAGCAACAATCTCACAATGCAATCTAATCTTGGTGGTCACGTTTTGCAGTTCTTTGTATCGTTGCAGATTGACTTGGACGTCACCAGAAGATTTGTCCTGGTCTTCTCACATCTTATCTGCGGTCGAGAAAGCTAACTTCATTGGGTATTTGATAAGAAAAACTTTCCCCTGTGCACCCATCGAAATCATGGCAAAACTGCACAAGACTTACGTACATACGTCCAGTATAGAGTACGCCAATGCAATCTGCCACCCAATCCTTGTTAGGGACAAACAGCTGCTGGAGTCCGTTCAACGTCGCATCACCCGTATCCCTTTTGGTTTCCATCGTTCTAGCTATGAGATCGTCTTAAGATAATGAAATTACCGACAATTGAACATCGTAAAGTTGGAGGAGATGTTATCACGACCTTTAAAATATTATCACAACTCGATTCACCTATTCGTCATCTTTTTTCAACATCTGTTGATCAAAGAACACGAGGGCATTGACTAATACTACGTAAATGGGTTCTCAAAACAAGAATGAGACCATTCTTCCTACCGGAGCGGGTTTTCGGTATTTGGAACTCCATATCCCTAAGTATAATTCAAAGTCGTGCTTTAATCAGTTTCAAGATAGCACTAGATACCTGGCTCCTCGGTCATCACAACTGATAATACATAGCTTGTATATAAATTAAATTTATAACAACTGTCCTTTGGGCATTACAGGCTCCATCTTCTGCCCTATTTCATTTTTACATAAATAAATTTCGGAAAACAGGTTTGCAATACCACTTCGATTCAGAGACCTCAGAAAGATAATAATTAAACAAACAACTCGCAAAGAATATCAAAGCTTTATCAGAAGTAACGAGAACTCCATTAAGAATAACCCTAAGAAATTTTAGAATTTTATAAATACGAAGAGAAGAACTTGGTGGTATATCGAACTCAATGGTTAACTGGGAAGATATATTATCAACTCCCCAGCAAATAGTACATTCATCTGCTAAAGAGTTTGGTGCAGTTTTTCAAGAGAATCAATATAATTGTGTTCAGAAGTGTGATACTTAAATAAGTAATTAGAAATTGTACCTACCCTGAATCTTGGAAAACATCACGTTTTTATCCTATATTTAAGTTTGGTGACCGCTCTGATATCAAAAATTACAGACCGATTGCCCTTCTGATAAAGTTTCCAAAACTTTTTATGTATGTACTGTCCAACGTTATTTATTCACTTGTTGAAAATTATATCATCATTCCTGAACGACATGGGTTTATTAAGGGCAAAGGGGTAGGTAAGTAGTTCGGGACTTACTACTGCCCTGTACAAATCTACCGACTCACAAATTTCTTTCATCATAATCACTTTGTGGTATTATCCCAATCACTCATGGTTAGTGTTGTTAATAATCTCGGTATGAGGTACCACTTGACAGACCATAAGACCGGTCAGAATTTGCAAAACTAGCCAGCTAAGGTATACGTTTAATTTCATACACTGCCGTAATATAAGCAGGCAATAATTATTTTAAATATATGTAAACAAATAATAATATGCGACTATTACGTATGCCTACACCTATGCCTAAAAAACGAACTTGCGAATGCAATTTTATGAATGTTTAAGCAGCATTCCCGATTCCGATCACGTGTTGCAGTTTCAGTTAATTGTTCTATGAGGAATTCACTGAGATAATGCTAGGATTTATCGGCGTATTTACATAATAAATTGAGACGTTTGCTAATTCAGCCCAGTTCTTACGGCCTCAGGATTACACAAACTTTACATAGCAAGCGACCTAATCCTTAATCCAGCACTTGAAATCCAGCAATTATCCTCAATTAGTACGCATCATATTCAAGAAAATTCGATTCGCTTCCTCGTCCTCGAACAAAATCACTTTTTCGAGGCATTTAAGCGACCCAAAGAAATTGACGACGGTGCAGATTATTATTCAATGTCCTCACCAATGGACACTTTCTCTTCGCAGACAAAACTAATGGCCTAGTTGGGCTTTAAATCACATTATTTCATTTCATTCATTCAAAGAGGAGATAAATTCCTTACGTTTGAGTCAAGTTTAATTCAGAACAACAACCGGTAATAGTGCGATTTAATTTGACAATTAAGCGACTGAAATGGTTTTATTTATCGGTTAATTAAATTTACAGCGGCCTCATTATTATTATCGTTTCAGGTTTTTGTCACTCCTGATATAAGAAATTTAATTAATTGTTGTAACCGAAATAGTCTCAAACCAAATATCAAGCTTCAGTCGCTCGTCAGATCCTTTGTAAAATTTCGAAAGACCGACAGCTCCTTTCGGATTTATTCTATTACGTTACTTCATTCTCACGTTTCATTTAATTTTATTCTTTTATGTTCGTCTCGAGTTTGTGCTTATTGTAAAAATACCACGAAAGGGCGGCTTTTATAACGACGCCAATCTCTTGCACAGTTTCATGCTACTTTCCCTTTAAAAAAGCGATTTTTAATTTTAGAATCCTGCTTGCGGATATAAACGTTCCTCACAATTATTATTCATACTAGAATTCCAGCACTTGGAAATTACAAGAATTCGTTGAGAGGAGGAAGTTGTTATAAATTTCAAAGATTACTCCCTCCAGGATCTGTACCAGTGACATTATGCGCTAGCACACGCACGCACCATTTCCTTTTTCCATACATAAGCACAAAAAGATTTAATAAAGTTTCTGAATAAATTTTGGAAGTAGCTTCTTGTAATCATAATTTAAAATACAACTTTATTATTGAAAACGTAATTTCCGTGGTACTTAAGGATTAGTAATTTTATCTAAGCGCTTGCACAACTACGACTTGAGAGTCGTTAAAATAATTAAACATATTTGTTATTATATGTATGAGTGGTAAAACATTAAAATTTACTGTTTATTTAAGGGGAACTTCGTGTGTTTGAATCAGCAATAATTTACCTTTAATGGTCAAATAGGCATAACTCGTTGCCTAAGACATACATGGAAAATAATCATACATAATGTCACAAGATTTCACTCCGTTATCGAACCATAAATATAAAACCCAACATAGCACAGAGTTCAGATTCATTGTCAACAGATGCGGTAATAACTGGTCTGTTCATTCTTCAAATAACAGGACACGACATGAAAATTCTGGTTTAGAACCACCTGCTAACAGTTTCATTTTTAGCCCTTCCTGTCTAATGCCGAAGTTTTCAAGAATTGTTCTGCTTAGCAACAGAATTTTAATAAAACGAGCGTGGAATAATATAATTAAAGTTAAATGAAATGAAAATAGTATTCGCAGACCGTGTTCTCATCAGCCATTACAACTGCGAGGGTTTCTCTTGGTAAAATCTTTCTACAAAATAAAACGTTCTATCGAACTCTATAAAACAAAGATAGCTTTTACAGTTAATTGAGTTATACTTAGATAAAAATACCTATTCGTTAATAGTCTATCAAGTTAAGCTATCTATTAACAAAACTTTATATTTTTAAACACGTGTGATGTTATTATTATAAACATATTTATCAATTACATAACTTTATATCGGATACGATGTTTTAGTATAATTTACTTACTGCTGAGATCAACAAATGAAGTATAACAAATCATTTCCGTTATTTCAAATGGTATCATTATCTTTTTTCTAGTCGATTTGACAAACGACTTTATTCTCCTTTCAACCACGTACTTCTATGGCTAACCCATACATAAGAAACCAGTAATCTAAATAAATTTTGTGTTAAATGGGCTATAAGTGATATATTTGTTTCAGTGCTTGCAGCTATACAGTTTAACAATTGTGAATTCCAACGTCGTTGAAATGTATTTTACTTTATTATACGCCAATTAAGCAATACAGTAATAACAAACAGCATAAATAATCTAACACTTTAAAATTAAATTTTGACATTCCCTTTTGAATGCGGTAAAAGAAACTCCAAAATAATTCAGGCTGTTATGTTTATTGGCAATTGCCAAAATGCTGTTCAAAGGAGAATGCAGTGCATAATTAAATTTATGAAAGGGTGTATAAAATGAACGTGTACCGCGAACATTACGAATAGGAACATTAATACCAACTTGACACAACAACTCAGGAGCATCAATTATCCCATTTAACAGTTTAAATAAAAAGCACAACTTATGATACGTTCTACGTGTTTCTAGTGATGGAATTGAAAGATAAGATGCTACAAGATCGATATTGTCTAAAATAAGTCCGTTAGAATACAATTTAAATTTAACAAATCTTAAAAAGCTACGTTGTACAGCATCAATACGATTTATGTAAGTGATATAAAAAGGCGACCAACTGATACAGTTAAACTCTAAAATAGAGCGTACTAAAGAGTTAAAAAGAATCACGATGGATCTGATGTTTTTAAAATTCGCTGTCCACCTTTTTATACAACCAAGAATTTTACGACTTCTGGCAACTATATAACCATAATGATCAACAAAAGAAAGTTTTTTGTCTAAATAAATGCCTAGATCTTTTACATTGTCAACAACTTTTAGCGGCTCTTTGTTTAGTAAGTACAAAGGGATGGACGGTTGACTTTTGCGACTGAAGCACATTGTTTGACATTTTTTAATATTGAGAAACATTTCATTGCATTTACACCAACTCTCCAGACGCAAGAGATCGTCTCTCAAAACACTCACATCCTGTGCTGTTTCAATTCTCTTATACAACTTCAGATCATCTGCATATAATAGAGATCTAGAGTTAACATTTGAGCAAATATCGTTTATAAAGATATTAAATAATAAAGGTCCAATTATTGACCCCTGCGGAACGCCAGATGTTAACTCGTACGTAAATGACCTAAATTTCATTACTTCAACAAAGTGTAATCGGCCACTAATGTAAGAATTGAACCATGAAAGCAATGGATCTCTTACACCATAAAGATAGAGTTTATACATGAGTAATCTATGATTAACAGTATCAAAAGCCTTGCTGAAATCGGTGTAAATGCAATGAACCTCCCCACCGACTTCAAAAGCATCAAGAATCTCGTCAACAAAAGTCAAAAGATTGGTTAACGTTGACCTGCCTGAACAAAAACCATGCTGATATAAGCTAATTACATTCTTAAACGACTCAAATACAGATTTGTACACAATATTTTCAAAAAGTTTTGATGGAACGGACAATATACTGATAGGGCGATAATTTTCAATATGATGTTTATCTCCAGATTTAAAGACTGGTACAACACGCGCCGACTTCCATAAATCAGGAAATTTACCAGAGCGAACCGAGATCGAAAAAATATTGGCAAGTGGTATCGTCAGAGAATCTCTACAATTATAAAAAAATATAGGCGGAAGTCCATCCGGGCCCGCACCTTTACTAAGATCGAGAGACTTCAATTCATTAAATACAGTATCTTCTGTAATATGTACAGTCTTGATATCAACAAGTGATTTAATTTCATAGGGATAATTATGGTAACTACTGACACTACTTTTCGTATAAACAGAAGAAAAGTAATTGGCAAAAGCGTTTACTATGTTTTCATACCCAAGAATATGACTCATTATACTTCATGGTGTTCGGAAGTTCACAACTGTTTTTCATATTTTTAACAAAATTCCAAAAGTGTTTGGGATTAGAATTAATCTCGGATTCCGTTTTGTTGATGTACATATTATAACATTCAGAAATAATTCTCTTGCATTCTGCTCTAAAAGAAACAAAGTCAGCATAATCTCTAATATCGCCAGTTACTTTAAATCGACGATGCGCACTGTTTTTCTTTTTTACAAGATTACGAGCCTCACCACTAAACCACACCGGAAACTTTTTGCTCCTTGATTTCCGCATAGGTACAAAATTATCACAGATGAAAGTTAGATAACAATAAAATACACTCACAATGTCACTAATATTATTGTCATCGTTAATAAAATGCCAATCACAGTTATACATATAATTATTAATTATATCATAATTGCAGTTTTTAAAATCGTAGTAAATATCACAGAAATTATCACTAGAATTTTCACAGCCCGTTATTACCAGCTTAAATGGAGGATGATATTTATCTATTTTTACAAGTTCTTGAGTACTACTTATAACAATATTATCACAGTTAGAATAACAGAGATCTAAGATATTACCACTGCAATTAGCACCGTCATTGAATTGATGAAGATCATAAGAAGCAAAATTATCACATATAAGAATTTCTTTTTCTGATCTTACATTGATTGGAATAAGACCTATAATTTCGTCGTCACAAATCCATTTTACCCCCGCAAGATTAAAATCACCAAGAATGAAAATTAGACTATATAAATTGTTGTAACAAACCGACTTTACCTTATTAACAAAAGTTTCATACAATTCTGCCAAAATATCAGGCGGTAGGTATACAGCACAGAAAATTAATATTTTATTATTGATTTGCAAGGTTACCCACAAATCTTCTAGCTCAGAAAACAAATTCATTTTACTTGACTGAAAATTCTTCTTGACATTTAAAATTCTTTTAAATATTACATACAATTGATTGACTTTTTAACATGTCTTCGGCAACAAAATTGTTGTTTTACGCCTAAACATGATATTATTATAAATATTTAATATTGTTAATGATATTTATTACTTTATTAGTGTTTGAGTAATATTTTCACACGTTCAATGTTAATCATGTTATTTTACCGCTAATATATTTTTTCAACTTCAAAACCTTGATTTCAGTTTAAAGTGCATTTTGTGAATGTTTAAAAACACACAGAGCACACATGCATTATTAAAAATCTTGAATCACTGATGTTTCAAAATGTATTCAATACATAAGTGTTAATGTTAAATGACCTGTCAATGAATATTTTTTAACAGTGTTTTTACTTAGGTTAAGTGCTACTGTTTTTTGCAGATTATTGAGTAAGGAAACAATTATTTATGTAAATTTCGAAACGCGGTTTCCACTACTGTTTTCAGCTTACAAAACTTTAGAAATCGTACCTACATTGTAGACTTGAAATGAGATACAGTTAAAAGAAGCTTCTAGCAGCTTCCACAACACAACTTTCTTTTTACTTCATTTCGTTTCCAACAGCAACAAAAAAAAAAAAATACAATGTGTCTGGTAACCTAAAATTTCCCTATACATATAAATGAGATATTGTTTTTTACTGCCCTTACGTTATAAAGAAAATTGTGCACCGGTTATATTTAAAATTTCACAACATTAAATTTGTTGATAATGGAGATATTACATTCTGAAAATGTATTAAAAATCCCATGCGGTAAATATAGCGACTTGCAATACTAGACACAGGTATACTCGTATTAAATTTTAACAAGATGTTAAAACAAACAAGTTTGTTAGTTTGCTCTTTTTTTAAAGGTAATTCACGACGCTCTTGTGTAATGTTCTGGTGGTAATTTAATTTAACTGTGGGGTATTTATTTAGTTTTAATAAAAATAATTTGTGTCCTCCATATCTATAATTTAATACATAACAAACTTTAACAATAAATTGAGACGAATAGCTCAGAACCATGTTTTTTTAAAATATTTCCAAGATGTTCACATGCGTAGGATACGTTTACAGTCTCCAAAATTTTGAGAAGTTACCTGTAACAGAAAACTTGAAAAGAAACATAGTGTTCGCTTCTAAGTCTTCGTTACTGGCGGACGCGCTAAAAATACTAAAATCTCATGCCCACATGTTGACAGAAAATGTTCCGTTTTGTTAAAATGTTTGAATAATATATTATTTATCATTATACCCATTCATGCCTCCATGTGTCTAGGAGTAAGCCTTATTTTTTGCTGTTGTATCATCCGTGAAAATTAGTAATGGATACAGCTTCCTCTTGGAAATGGGATATTATTTGAACTTTATTAAAATAACTGATCGGTGGCACGTTCGGAGTTAAATTAAATTTGACAATACTTATGCCAGTCATCTGACAATAAAGCATTGACTAAAGTGAATTTTTATTAATGCACGTAAATTGTGTGTACGAAATTTACTATCCCCAACTGTACACTTGCAAAATAATATAGGTAAGGGTAAGGAACACTAAATTCTACGATTATGGGCATAATCGTAACATTGTAATTTCATTATGAATTAGTCCTACTCTAATAGTTCAGAAGTTACCATCATGGGAAAAGTTACAATTCAATAATAATTTAGTTGCAATTTAATATCACAAATGATAACGATTCTCCTGTTCGCTTTAATTAAAATATAAAAGTGTTTAGCTAACGTGCCAAAAATCTTATAGTAAGGTTACATTCATTCAAAAATGCGGGACGGAGGACTTTGTTTTATATAATTCAAATATTTTAATGATTTCTATGATGCCATTTCACTTATTAATTCTACCGTATTGTAGTATTTGCCAAAATTTAACAACCACCAACACAGCATTCTACCTTGAAAATACAACTGACAACACCGTAGTATTGTATTAAATCTGAAGTTTGACATGGGAAGAAAACAAAGATAGGTGTAACGAAACGAAATACCGCGGGCCGGAAATCGGAAGGCGTACAGAACTAGCGGCATTTATTCAAGAGCGAAAGCAAGAAAAAGAGTCTTCACCAGAGATGAATCCTATGGGTTTTCGAAAAATTGAGATCGTACAGTCCTACCGATCACCGTTCCGTCGTACCGCCGTAAGTACCGTTTTCGGATTTTCTGCCCATTTCTGAATCGCCGCCTCCGAGAGAAAAAGCGTAGGTATGGCGGTCCCAGTTTTTTTGTTTTTTTTTGTTAACCGTAAGAAGCCGAAACCGTTGAGCACACGTCCTTTTCCGCCGCCGCGTTCCGCTCCCGCGTCGCCGTACCGCTCACACGCGATTTCCCGTTCCAGGGTTGCCACCCTCAGAACCAGGAGGATGCTGCCGTCCAGGAGGAACGACCGTGATGGATATTTTGTCCTGATTTGTAAACCGACTTGTAATTTTATTTTAAGATTGGCCGTAAGATTATTATTTTAGGCGTGTAGCTGGTTGCGAGAAATTAAAACCCGATTATTGTAAAAATAGTGTTATTTCTTGTTTCTGTTGGCGCCCGAGCACCACTACTCCCGACCTAAGCCGCCACCCCCGGTGGCGTGAAGGTAACCTCATACCCTGGGTGGGCCAGACGTGTTTCCTTCCAGTCGCACTAGTCGGTCCAGGGCTTGGCACTGAGGTACGCCACCCTCACGGGATATTGACGAAACTCTCGACCGTCACCGTCCGCCTCCGGAGTTTCGTCACATAGGTCTTAACTAATTTATACTTAATTGCAGAGCTTGGAAAGGTTTTGACGTTTTAAAATGTTTAAAAGAGAGATAGTAAATTCTACAAACGTTCATATAGTTGACCTAATCTCTTTGTGCTTCCGTCTTTCGTGTTGAGAACTTTAACGTTCGTTGAAGTTTCAATGAAAATCACCATTGGAGTTTTTTTTATTAGCGACTCCCCTACTGCAATCAACAAGTGATGGTTTCTTAATTTTGGCAAAAACTATGCATCATACTGATAATGATAAACTAGCAGCGCGAACGGAAAAGATAAAGAATTAAAACTTTATTTATATTATTATAAAAGCAATCTTACGGCTAGCCGTGTCCATTATCTGAATTATAGTAATCATGTACACACCGATATTTTCAAAAGCTGCCCTTCTATTTTTCAGATTATTGTTTATTAGATTTCTACATTTCCTTAGACATTTTGGAAAATTAAAAAAAAAAATCTTTGATTTGCTAACTACAAACTGCTTGGTTAACTGAAACAACTACTACTACAGTAGTAACTGTCTCAAAAAATACAGTTTTTGTCAAACCAATGTCATAGGTTATAGGTTCAACTGAAATTAAATGTTGAACAAATAAATGCCGATATAGTTGACGTCAAATAAGTTTTATCCAAATTAAACGTTCCAGAAGTAGCTAATTTCAAACCAGTATACCGATATGTCACGAGATCGAACACAAAAGTATAGTCTTCCAGATTCTCTAAGATTGTATGGCTATTGTAAAATTAGGCTATTGAGAAGTCGACAATGGAGCGGTTAAACAGGTAAATCCACAATTGTAAATCTTCTCGATTGTACCTGCCCCTATCCGTCATCCATTTCATTTCATATTGGCACAAATCCTTGATTTATGACGGTAGGCTCGTGCCGGTGGCCAGCCGCACAAAAGAGATTATTATTTATCATTATTAGGTTTAGTGGGGTCATATAACCTTTGAGAATCTGGAAGACTTTGACAAGATATCTACAATATTGGTAAAGAAGAATTAGATCATAGCGATGGTGCTGGTGGGAATAATATTAGCAAGTGTTAATATTTAAAAAACCTGGACACCAAAAAATTATCCCTTAAAAATTCTTGTAATGGCTGAAGTGATTATCATCAAATGAACTAAGAACATGAACCATAATGCATGAACTTTGTCAATGATATGATGACAGTTTTTGGACCTCCCAGAGTGGGACGAAACTGAAATACGTAACCAAAATTGTGAAAAATACACATCTGTTTTTTTCAACAATATTGCCTGCTCTGGATGCCTAAGTGTCCGAGGGATTGTGTACCAACAGTTATTGCTGGTTTTAAAAGTGTTCATATTATCTGAGAGGGCACAAACTTCCTACTTGATATTTATTCGTTCATCAGTAGTGTTCGGATATCTTCAAAAATATACCGAAATATATCTCACGGTAAGTACTTTTTCATGCACTTATTGTGTTATGGCTAGTGTGTGTATTTTAAATTAAATAAAACATCTTTTGTAGTAAATTTTGTGAACTTCAAACATTTTTTGTAGGTTTACGGTGACTTATAAAAAAAGTCCCACGTTGTCCAACTTTGTATAAATAAGGAGCATGTTTGTAAAGTTTGAAGATAAGATCCTCAAAATTTGAAATCCATCTTTTACCCCCTTTCGAAATAAGTATTTGACAATATACGTGTGGTTGTTTTACCGGTTAAGCACAGTTATAAAAATATACATAGGTACACAGAAATTTTATGTAAATATATATGCTTTATTTTAAGCTAATCAATATGTTTTTCAGCTACATTTGAAGTTACCATGCCCTGCAGGATGGGAGCACTGCAAGAAGATTCTTCCATGATCCCAAAATTTCAGCAAAATACCGGAAACATTGATTTATATATTTTGAGTCATTTTAAGAGCAACTTCTTGTGGAGAAGAAATAAAATTAACGGAAATTAAGGCACATGTCTTTGAAATTGCAAAAATATTTGTGGACACGCATAGATTGTTCAATATGCTTATGACGGTGTATAAAGTTGTCAATGTTATCAATCATCATTATTATTTTATCATCTTTGCTTCCTACTGGACAGCAACCAGGATCTTTTAAATACGCTTTTTCTGTCTTTTGATCTCTTAATAGCCTCTTTAAGGAAACTTTTGAAAAATGTAATGGAAGAAACTGATATCGAGGAATCGGAATCGACAAATTTTGTCCTATGAAGAAATAGTAAAAATGAGTTTCGAAAGTGATTACTGACTAGTGATTTGTAATATTAAATATAATCATTTATAATGGTTATTACTTTTTTGGAACTGTACTGTATTATTGTATTCAATTTTGTATATTTATAAGTTTCATTCATCTTTTTCATGTTAATTAAAGTTCAGTGCGTTATTATCACTTGCCAGATTGCCACCGTATAATATTTCTGCTCAAACAAGTTGTCTGCGGAGACAACACACGCCATCGCATCACTGTCCGTCCTGTATATCCAGCCCCATTTGCCTACGCTGGCATGCCTCAAATTCATCACGCTTTGGCACTCCCGCCGTCAATACCCTTATCCAGGTTGTGGATTAACGCAAGGGTGCATTAATAAGGCTATTAGAGGGCCAGATGGAGCGCGTAATAATCGACGATGGCCGTACCACAGCTCCACGCATAATTCGCGAATAAGACGGCCTCCGGGTTAACGAACTATCCGCTGTTTGCTTCCTTACTCGGTTCGTCCTTGGCCAGGACACAAAGCGCTCCTGGACCCGAAAGGGATGATAAATGACTCCTCGATATCCGCCCCGCAACCCTACAAACTAGCTGATGTGCTGATGCTGCCAGATATACACGAAGTGTCACCTGATGGAAATCGGCCGTTAACGTTTTAAAGCGCGCCAATTGATTCGCTAATGGCGCACCGAGTTAATTTTGAGAGGATTATGAGCAGTTTTAGGAAGATTGAGGCGGAAAGATTGATAAGACAGCGGCTTGATAACTAGGGTATCAATCTCATCGGAGTTATTTGTCACCGGTCTATTCTGATACCGAGCTTGGTCGGGATTAGGGAGATTGGGCGCTTCTTACCGCCGTGAATCTCCACAGTTTCAATTACTTTCACTCGGTTCGTGCTCTTACATGAACTTCCGAAATCAGACGTTTAAATCGTCGGCGATTTGGAAACATAAAGGGAAAATATGGTGGTTATACTGTTTGTTTAGAAAGAAGATAATGGAATGAATTTTGTAATAAGAATAAAATTAAGTTTTTTTGCGGTCTTTATTAAATTTGCATGAGCTAAACTTTTAGAAGGAGAACAGTTTTGGTATAAATACATATGTTTATACTTTTTTCGAATTTCACAAGTCCTAAAATACCAAAGTACACTTTCGCTTTGTCGTGTATACGTCTACTTTTAGTTTTTAGTCTGTTTGTGTCTGTGAGCTGAAAATTCATTAAGTTGATAATATCGGCACCTGCCGAACCCATGACTTTGGAAATTTTAATGCAGTATTGCGTTGAACTTTGTGAAGCGAAATGATACCTTAAGATTATTTTATTTCTTTTTATTACTCTTATACTTCTATTTAAAATGAAGGACAGGTTCAGGCGTAAACCTTGGCTTGGGTGAGAGAGAGGTGTACTTGTAGGAGCTGTAGGTAGACTATTGCAGTCATCTAATATTATTATTATTAGTCTGGTTGTTCATGAGGTCAACTACACAATGGCCACCCCAAAAAATAATGCCTAAAAAATATAAGCTTAATAAAATAGTTTTTTGTTAAAATTACATTTGTCAGTTGTGTATTCGTATTATATTGTACAGTTTAAGCTTTTGACGAAGAAGCTGCTTTTACTGTATCCCATTTCCGATAAAAAATTGGCAATGTTTTCTTCGTGATTTACAGAATTTTAGAAGCTGCCAACGGTGGTGAAAACCGCGTTTCGAAATTTCTACCAATATTAAGATATTGACATTCTACTGAAATTTTAATTTCTTGGGATAATAATAATAAGATATTAATAAAAATAAACAAAACTGAATTAATATTGTATGAACTAAATAAACTTCTTGAAAAAAGTTCACCAGGACCTGACGGGTTTAAATCTCTGATACCCAAACGGTGTGAGGATCCTATTGTCAGTCTTTACCCCACATTTTTAACCTCACTTTTTCTACTAATGTGGTTTCAAGCACTAGTCACTCATGTGTTTAAAGAATGTAATAAAACAAAATCATAAAATTACCGCTCCATTAATCTTACGTCTATGTATATTGTAAAGTCATGGAGAGAATCATATAGAATCACTTAATTCGATTTTTCAACGACTAATTTATAATTTCCATATACCAACATAGCTTCTTAATGTCTGGGCGTTATCTTTGGAGTAATTCGCATATTGACGTTATTTACTTTTAGACTTCGAAAAAACCAAGTTCCACATTATTGTCTCTTAAGTAAATTAGAAAATGTAGGACTCAGTGGTCGTGTGTTACGGTGGATACGAGCCTTCCTTAGTGGACGCAGCTTCAGAATGAAAGTGGATTCGTGGATTCGTCCTAGTCACATAACCAGAAAGTTCTATCAGGTGTCCCACAAGGCTCTATGTTAAGACCCATTCTGTCGCATGTCTGTTACATATTGTCTATATTTCAATCATCCCCTGCAATTAATGTTTACAATGGCAGATGATGTTGAAATCCACTGGTAACTTATCAAATTATTCAAGGCGACCTTATGGAAGCATACAAATGAACTCGTATCTGGCTAATGCTGTTAAATAAACATAAATACTTTGTTCTGCGCTTACGCAAAAACAACCCGAATATACTTCATATTCTAGACAATTACATGTTGTATTCGATTAACCAGATAAGTGACCTAGGTGTCATTCCTGACAAAGAATTATCTCTTTGTGACCACGTTGCTCGTGAATCATTTCAAGTTTGTATTATTGCTGAGAGGCCATTTTTACTTATTGACCTAAGCTAAGGAAGTATAGTAATCGAGTCCACCAGGCGCCTTCGTTACTTTCATATTTTCTTGACGTTTCATGACCCCTAGCCAAGGCCGCAGCTAGGGGGAAGCCAGGGGAGGCTGACCGTCCCCTAGAGAAATTTTTGCCTTCCGTAGACCTGGATAAGTTATAATTAACCAAATGTTTTAAATTTTTGTTTCAACATTACAAATGCTGCAAAGTCAGTTTGAAAATGAAAGTGCAAAGTTGCAAAGTGAATTGTGGAATAGTGCCCTCTGATATTTAAAATGTTTGAGATGGGGGCTGTGGCGGACAGGGGAGAAACGCGACAACGTCAAATTTGGCAACAAAATGTGTTCCGCAAATATAAAAATTGACCTGTTTTTTAGTTGGTTCAAAATAAAAGTTATTTAGGGTGGTTTCTGCCCTGTATGTGAATAGATGAAGCTAGATTCTGACATCGGCTTTACCAACATTTTCAGATAACATCGTCATTTTCTTGGTCGGGATAAAAAGGATTTTGATTACTGTTTTATCTTCTTCACGATTGATTGAAAAATTCTTGTTAATTTCCAGTTTCGATTGTCGGGAAACTTGCATGTTTGTGTTTTGTAAGCTGTTTATAATATGAAATTTAAACTATTGGTAATCAGTGATTCATGGTATACAGGGTGCCGCATCCAAGTCTGGATATAGGGAATTAACATGCGAATTGGTTTTTATTTTATAATATCTCCCCAGATCACTTTAAAGCTATTATTGAGTGATGGCTTTGTGGAGGTCGAAGAGGGCTATCGGCCAGTATTTTTTTCAAATCGTTGCATCGCGCTCATTCACTGTAAAAAGGTTTTAAAAATCGTATTTTGAAATTCGCGCCCGATCCGAATTGTCGCGAAGTGTTCCGTCGTACTGTCGAAGTTCGGCGATCGCGTATTTTCATTACCCATGCAAAATTCAAATGTCAAAGTGAAATTAGAAATTATTCTCATCAGAAATCAACGAACAAGTCAAACTGAATTATTTTATCCAGTGTGATGATTATTGTAGGACAAATTAAACGGAATAAATGCACAAATTGATCCATTCATTCGTCATAGTGCGCGACCCCGTCAAACGAGCCATCTCGAACTACAATCAGACCGTATCCAAAAAGCCCAAGATGAAGACTTCAAGACTTCGAGCAGCTGGTCTTCCTCAAAACCCCATCAAAGCCCATCGGCAGCATTGCGACATTTTCTGGGAGCCCTCAAGCTAGGAATGTACTCGGGCTGCCTCACTCAGTAATCACTGAACGACTCAAATTGAATTATTTTATCCAATATGACGATTATTGTAGGTCAATTTAAACGAAATAAATGCACAAACTGCACAAAATATTTTATTAGGTTATGTTGCTGGTGCTGATCGAGTCTTTATTACTAAAATCTCATTAAAATGCCATGTTCTACTGCGATTAGATGAAAAAGCGAGGGCCCGCTTTTCTTATTGTGTGATGATAAGATTTACCATCAAAATAGCTGGCGCTTTTGAAGAGGACCTTTTAATGAACCATTTAGATAACTACAAATAACAAAACTTAACAATTGTTGATGAATGAAGTAATGAAATATTGTACGAATCTGGAGAAGTATTGCACTATTTTCAAGAATTGCTCAAAAAGACTGCTCTCACCAGCTGTACAGTAAGTAAGCCAATCTTCAAAACTCCTACGTGTGTTGATCAGCATTTTAGTTGAAATCTGAAGACAATATTGCTGGATTGCTTGTTTCAGCGCTTCTCTGTTTGTATAGCTTGTCTGAATGCAGATGGTCGTGAAGAAATCTCCAAAGAAAAAATTCTCAGGGGTTTAGATCCGGCGATTGCACAGGCCAATGGGGCGGTGCAAATTTTCCATTCCAACATTGCGGAACAATACTGGTTCAAATAAACAACATTTATGCGAACTGTATGGCTGGAGATTTGGTCCTGGATGTAAAAGACCTGCTGCAGATGCCGCACCCTTCGAGTCCCAGGAAGTATTTGCTGAGCTAGCATATTATCCTACTTCTGAGCATTCAATCCGGATTCGATGAAAAAAGGTGCAATGACATGATGTCCTAGAAGCCCCAGTCATACACTGGTAATTGCACGCCATTGATAACGAAGGTCATGGACCACGTGACGGTTGTGTAATGCTCAAATTTGATCGTTCTGACGATTATAACTTCCCTTAAGACCAAATGAACGTCAGTAAAACAAATTGTCCTCAAAAACTCTCCATCAGCCTAGATTCGCTCAAGCGTTCCTTCGTAAAACTCTATATGTGAGAAGTAGTCCCAGGCTTCAATTTTTTGTCATGATGCTTTTTGAAATTCTTCTATCTCATCTGTTTAAGACCCCTAGAAAACGTCGTGCCCACCTGATTTTATGTAATTTTTATCACCTTTGAAAATAAATGTAACTTTATTTTGCGAAATATTATTTTTATTTTTGTTGTTGTTAACACAATAAACAAATAAAACAGTAATACAAAAGTTTCTGAATCCCAAAACACATTCGTAATAGAGAAAAATACTTTAAAATGTTGATGAGTCAATGTTCTACATTTCTCTCTCAAAAATTTCCTGTAATGAAGATGCTTCCTGGAGGCAAAAATCCATCGCTGCTTAACGAATGTAAAATCAATTGACTTCCAATCTTTAGTGATTCCAAAAAAAAGGGTGAAATTTATCCAAATTACCTACTAATTAAATTAACTGTTGAAGAACATGCAGGCCCCCGCTTTTTCATCTAATCGCAGTAGAACATAGCATAACCTAATAAAATATTTTGTGCAGTTTGTGCATTTATTTCGTTTAAATTGACCTACAATAATCGTCATATTGGATAAAATAATTCAATTTGAGTCGTTCAGTGATTACTGAGTGAGGCAGCCCGAGTACATTCCTAGCTTGAGGGCTCCCAGAAAATGTCGCAATGCTGCCGATGGGCTTTGATGGGGTTTTGAGGAAGACCAGCTGCTCGAAGTCTTGAAGTCTTCATCTTGGGCTTTTTGGATACGGTCTGATTGTAGTTCGAGATGGCTCGTTTGCCGGGGTCGCGCACTATGACGAATGAATGGATCAATTTGTGCATTTATTCCGTTTAATTTGTCCTACAATAATCATCACACTGGATAAAATAATTCAGTTTGACTTGTTCGTTGATTTCTGATGAGAATAATTTCTAATTTCACTTTGACATTTGAATTTTGCATGGGTAATGAAAATACGCGATCGCCGAACTTCGACAGTACGACGGAACACTTCGCGACAATTCGGATCGGGCGCGAATTTCAAAATACGATTTTTAAAACCTTTTTACAGTGAATGAGCGCGATGCAACGATTTGAAAAAAATACTGGCCGATAGCCCTCTTCGACCTCCACAAAGCCATCACTCAATAATAGCTTTAAAGTGATCTGGGGAGATATTATAAAATAAAAACCAATTCGCATGTTAATTCCCTATATCCAGACTTGGATGCGGCACCCTGTATATAAAACCTAAAATTCCAAAATACATAAAAAGAAACACAAACAACATGCAAAATCAACGTGCCAAAAAATGTGTAAAAATGTTAAGTTTTTGTCGTAAAAATGCAAGTCCGTAATTCTCCTCAGCACCCGAAGTTGGGCAGTATTAGGCAATGTGCAAATAACAACACAGAAAGAAAAAATTCTCCTACAAATATTTATAATTGGATTTAAAATGATTTTAAGGTATATTTAATAAACCTGTCAGGTAATCTACTTTACTATATTTTTTGATTCAATCGTATGTCGTATAAGTTAATGTTTTTTATTGAGTGTTAATTTATATTGTAAAAAATAAACATATGTTAAAGTGTTTAGCCGCTTCACTAAAATAAAAAGGCACTTTGGTTCAAGAAAATACGTTGGGAAGCATACGCGTGTCTGGTACAGAATATGTAAGCCTATCGATTTCTCGTTAACCTAAGTATTTTATCATACATATAAAGTGTATAATTTTTGTCGCTTTATTGACCACACACTGGTCACAAAATATTACACAACGTATATTCATTCAAGCTCTCCATAACCAACGCTATATTTTAGATGCAGTAATTGTTGCATGACCGCAGGGTATTACATGATAAAGAGATCTCCGATATATTCTCGAACGATTTTCAAAGTGCATTTGCGGCCAAACCCGCTCATAAAGTTTTGGCGCATTCTGACTGGCATTGCCTAAAAAATTTATTGAGTAACCCGTCACCGCAAAGTACCAAAGTTACGCCTTCCAATACTTTAAACAAAAGCACATTATCGAGGCCTTACGAAAATGTGGGCGGTATCGCTTCGACCATCTGGAACAGTAATGTCGGCACACAGTACTCACTCACAATCAATGCTTTAAAAAACTCGCTCCGGCCTTTCCACGGATTTATTATAAACCCAATGTCTGCGTTTCTCGATTTTCGTACTTATCTGATTTCAATCGAGACCCACCATCAACAAGCCTGTGGGAATGATCGA